>NC_062562.1:8557487-9866653 GCF_022837055.1 Prionailurus viverrinus | reverse complement strand
TGAGTGTGATGGCCTATGACCGGTTTGTGGCCATCTGTCACCCCCTGCACTACACGATCATCATGAACCCCTGGCTCTGTGGGCTGCTGGTTCTGGTGTCCTGGATCATGTGTGTCCTGCATTCCCTGTTACAAAGTTTAATGATGTTGCGGCTGTCCTTCTGTACACACTTGCATATCCCCCACTTTTTTTGTGAACTTAATCAGATGCTCCAACTGGCCTGTTCTGATACCTTTCTTAATAACGTGGTGATGTATCTTGCAGCTGTCTTGTTGGCTGGTGGTCCCTTCATTGGGATCCTTTACTCTTACTCTAAGATAGTTTCCTCCATACGTGGGATCTCATCAGCTCAGGGAAAGTGTAAAGCATTTTCCACCTGTGCATCTCATCTATCGGTTGTCTCCTTATTTTACTGTACGATGCTCGGCGTGTACCTGAGCTCTGCTGCTACCCACAGCTCACGGTCAAGTGCCACAGCCTCGGTGATGTACACGGTGGTCACACCCATGCTGAACCCCTTCATCTACAGCTTGAGGAACAAAGACATGAAAAGGGCTCTGAAAGCATTCTTTGGGAAGGAGACCCTTACGTGGCCATTCGTGATAAGATTGAAGAAATGCCTCTGATTGCAGGGGCCAAAGCCTCTGGGTCAGAGATTGTGGTCTTTATTCAGACTGTAGATGTAGTATTCCTCTTTCCGTTTATTTCCTTGTCCTCAACTTCCGTATGCCATATATGTAACTCACTCTATGAAGCTCTGCTCTCTCTGATATCCTACAGATTTTTCCCACTTTCTGAATTTTATTTCCAACCATGGATCTGAAATATTTGGAAATGTTCATTTACCTTGAGGCACCATAGATGTTTTTAAAAAATAATCTTTCTCAAACAATTGTGTCACACCAAATCATTTTTCTTTCATATGTGTTTTTTTAATGCCACGTTTACCACTGGTTAGCTCTCTGTATGTCTTAGGATTAGTGGGCAGAATTGGGTGGGTGATGGGCTAATTGGGCAATGGGCATTAGGGCATTAGGGAGGGCACTTGTTGGGGTGAGCACTGGGTGTTGTATGTAAGTGATGAATCACTAAATTCTACTCCTGACACCAACACTACACTACATGTTCACTAACTAGAATTTAAATAAAAACTTAAACAAACAAAAAGAACTGTCATGATTGATACGCCACCTATGGAAACAACCACACTTTATGACAAATATATATGATTTTAAAGGAGAACAATATCTGAGACTATGTTTTTTCACTTATATGTCTGAAGCTCCTTTGTATATCAGTGTCTTAACTGTTCTTCTTAATAGTGGACACTTAATATATTAATGTGTCTTCTAGATCAGTTTTATTCTCCTCATTAGGATCCTGGTCTCTTAGTACCTTGTTGTCCACAATGTGTATGATAGTCACTACCTTACTCAAGCATTCACCAAATACGCGTCTCCAAGAGACGTCTTCATGGAACAACAAACTTAGATAGATTGACTTTAGAATATGATCTGAGACTCTAGATGCCCTTTAATATGATGAAGCAAAATGTTATTTTTTTTTAATTTAAATTTTAGTTAGTTAATATACCATGCAATATTGGTTTCAGGAGTGAATTCTGTGATTCATCACTTACATACAACATCTAGCGCCCATCCCAATGAAGCGGAGTTTTAAATCACACATTGTGCTCTTTAAAATATTTATTCTTCATGCTGTATGTCTATTCATTGGAGTAAAGAGGATTGGTGGCCATGTGTAAGGCGGCTTATCCAAATGGGGGAAGGACTGATTGACATTTTTCTATTTTTATTGAATTATCTCCTTGTTTCTTCCTGAAATCTTTACGCTGCCTTTGGTATGACTCCTTTCATTGTTGTAAAAGAAATATATCCCCCTTCCTTCTAAATTTTGTCATAACCATGAAAGGGGTGTCGAATGGTCATTATCCTCCATTATACATGTTTCTCAGGCTCAGGATTCTATTCATCTTCTATGCTCAAGGGATGACATAAGAGGGAGCTTGCATTCCTGTCTGGTCATGTGAATCAGGGACACCAGTTTTCCAACACAATAATGCATACAGTTTCAATCTTTCCTGGCTATGGGGAAATGACCCTCAATGAGAGGTAGTTGTTTTGTTGTTGTTCTTGTTGTTGTTGTTTGTTTGTTTTTTAGAGAGAGAGAGGGAGAGGGGGAGTAGGCAGGAGAGAGGGGAAGAGGCAGAGAGGGAGACAGAGATAGAATCTTAAGCAGGCTCCAAGTTGAACGGGGCTTGATCTCATGACTGTGAGATCACAACCTGAGCCAAAATCAAGAGTTGGAGACTCGACCGACTGAGCCACTAAGGTGCTTCTCAGTGAGAGGTTTTATACGCAGTTGTGTGAACTAAACTGAAATAACAGAGGTACCATGAATGCAGGCTTCAAATACAAGAATAAATACCAAGAACAGTCAGCAGCAGATTATAATAATTGTCCTTACTTCTGTTCATTGCTGCATAACAAGCCATTTAAAAGAAAATGATTTCATATAATGCTTTTATTACCAAATGATATTGTGTGTTGGGGATTGTTCTGAGCTGTGCCTGTCTCCTCGTGAGTCTATAGTGAGCTGTGAGACTCTACACTGTTTCTTTTCTTTTTTTTAATTTTTTCTTAAAGTTTATTTATTTTTGGGAGAGGCAGAGACAGGATGCGAGTGGGTTAGGGGCAGAGAGAGAGAGGGAGACACAGAATCCGAAGCAGGCTCCAGGTTCTGAGCTGGCAGCACAGAGCCTGATGCGGGGCTTGAACCCACAAGCTGTGCGATCATGACCTGAGCTGAAGTCGGACACTTAACCGACTGAGCCACCCAGGCGCCCCAACTCTACATTGTTCCTAAGGCTCAACCATGATGTCATGTGTGACCACGGGCCACTTCTCTTCTGAACAAGTATATGATCAGTTAACTCGATTTCTGAATGCATTTTTATCTTCTGTTTCACAGGGGAAAAAAGAATATCAAGAGTGAATGATTTTAATTTACATCTACTGTTCCTATATTCATACATGACATTTTGCTTTCTTCCTACTGAGAAGAAAAAGCTCCTGTCACGACTCAGTATGAATCAGCTACCTCCGCTCTATATTTCACACTGATCCGTATGATGCTAGATTTTTTTCCCTTCTAACTAATTTAGTGGGGGTATAATCATGTGCTATAAACTGCATCTACTCGGAACGTATGATTTGATGAATTAAGGGAGCCATACAAACACTAAAGTACCTACTGCACATTCCTGTTTGATGTTCTTCAAGAAAATGCACAACCTTGATGACTTCTTAATCCAGCTGTTAAAATGTAATCTCCCTTGGCCTCAGCTTCTTTATTTCCAAAAGTAACTTGGGACCGTAAACGTAACTTCAAATGGATGTTGCAAGAAATAAATGAGGTGTGTGGACATATTTCGTTGAATCCGAAGAAAATGCTCAGCTGTAAAGTTGTATGTATGCATATATGTGTGTTTCTCTGTATACATTTCTATTTCAAATAAACACACCTACACATATGTACCCAAACACAGAATCATTTTTAAAACTATTATTATCTGAGTGCACTTGGCACACAATGTGACACGAGTTTCATGTGTACGACGGAGAGATTCAACTTCTCCGTACATTATGCGGTGCTCAGCACAAAGGCAGCCTCTGGCTGTCAGCCTACTAGGCCATTGCAATATCATTGACTATATTCTGTCCGCTGTGCCTTTGATTTCCGTGACTCATTTATTCCACAACTGGAAGCCTGTACCTCCCACTGCCCTTCACCCATCCTCCCCACCCCCCTCTGACAACCACGAGTTTATTCTCTATATTTATGGATCGGATTCTGCTGTTTTGTGTGCTTGTTTATTCATTTGAAGCAGACGCAATGGGGCACCCGAGTGGCTCAGTTGGCTGAATGTCTGACTCTTGATTTCCCATGGGGTCGTGGAATTGGGTTCCCCGCCACACTGAGCATGGAACTTGCTTAGGATTCTCTCTCTCTGAATCTCTCCCTCTGCCCCTCCTCCACTCACACATGCTCTTACTCTCAAACAAAAATTTAAAAAATGAACACAGACTCATTTATGGCCTCTTATTTTATGTTGAAAGGAAATGAGTGAAATTTGAAGAGTGTTGATATAAAAATAATAAATGTTTGAGTTAATATGCAATTGATAGAATGTAGACATGTAGACACAACAATTTAGTATAAACAATAGACATACATTCAAATGATGAATTACTTTTCTTATGGTAATGCATCAAAGACAATAAAATCTGGAGCACATTTGTATTTATGCACTGAGAAATTCTCTACCAGCTAAGGAGGATTAATATCTCCAAATTGATTTTAAAATTCTTCTACTTAAAGATGGGGTTACAACACAAAATGCCTTTACCCAGGGGGAACTATAGTGAATGAACGGAGAAGCTTAGTCTCAGGTTCTTAACAAAATTTTATTGGACAAATGTTTGTGTTCAAGTCCTAATGCTAATGTACAATGACTACATTAGTGTTTTAAAACACATGTATGCTCTTACAATTCTGGGGCTCAAAAGCCTGAAGTCATTCTCATGGGTCTGAAATGAAGATGTTTGCAAGGCTTGGTTCCTTCTGGAAGCTACAGGGAAGAATCTGTTTACTTTTCTATCCCAAGCTCATATCATAGTGCAAAATATGATCTAAATATATTTTATATAACTGACAAATGCTTCACACAGAGGGGCTACATGGCAGCTGTTAACTTGTGACATATTATGGAATTCCTAAATGTTTGGAAAATGTGTCATGAAGCTGAGGTATGTAGTGCTTGGGGTTCATATCAAAGGAACTCGTTGAAAAGGAAATAGGAATGTTCCATAGATAGCAGAGCTGTGTCTCCACCACAAGCCAAGCGTTTGGACAACCAAGGCATCTAATCCACAAAGAGTGTTCAGTTCTAGACTTGGGGGAAAAGCTGAAATCAGGGTTGGGATGAGATGCGGGGATGTCTGCCCTCTGGGAGGAGCAGAATTCAAGAGCAAGGAGTGATTAACACTGGGGTCACAGTCTATTGGGAATATGGAATCTCCAAAAAACTTTCCTTTGTCTCCAGACCAGTGTCCTCCAGGGAAATCATGTGCTGTAGGGTGGAGAGGCAGGAGGGGAACGTGCCTCATGAACAGACAGAGGAAACTATAAATATCTCCTGTCTGCCGTCCCTCTGCCTGTGCAACCTTGGGCTGATGGGACCCTGTTGTTGCTTCTGGAGTCTGAAGCTTGGCTGGGACTCATGCTAGCCTCCTTCCTGTCATCTTGTGTGGGGACATAGTTTAGTCACCACCAATAACCATCTGGAGGAATTCAGACAGCCACAAGGAGACCTCTCCCTCAGAGCTCCCATTCAGGTGAGTCTGAGACCCAGCAGGTCTTCAGGAAAAGATTAGGGAGAATCAAAGCCAGGTGCATTTACCTAAGGTCACCACACAGCCACCAGCCTAGCCCAGAACCTGGAGATCTCTATGGTCATTTGCTTTCCTGATTACTTAATGACCTCGTGGATGATGTTACAGAAAGGATTGCACATTGAACTCAGCCACACATGGGTGATTGTTGCCAGTGAAGTGATGGGTGGGGAGGCAGGAAATACTTCCAGTAAAAGTAGAACACGTCCAATGAGTCTTGCAGTTGAAGGGAGTAGGAAAATTAGGGATGGAGGGATGTGCAGTGAAGTCAGGACGTTCCTTTTTTGTCTTTAAATGAGGCATCCTGGGGGTTGCCTCGGTGGCTCAGTGGGTTAAGCTGCAAACTCTTGATTCCGGGTCAGGTCATGATCTTATGGTTTGTTTGATCGAGCCCTGCATCAGGCTCTGTGCTGACAGCTCAGAGACTGGAACCTGCTTTGGATTCTGTGTCTCTCTCCCTCTCTGCCTCTCCCCCATTCACACACCCTGTCTCAAAATAAATAACAAAACATTAAACAAATGGGGCATACTGGGCTACGTTTCCATATTGATGAGACATATCTAGACCAATTTACTGCTTGCATATACGACCTCACAACATTAATTCATGAGACATATATTTTCACAGCGTGCTCTTGCTCTGGGTATTCGTATGACCGCCATGATGTGATAAGTAAAAACTAGCTTTGCTTTGCAGTGATTTCATTATCTACGAAGTTGACTATATTTGTGGTTAGTTAGGTGGGTAACAAATACACCTATTTGTGGGTAGTTAGTTACCTAGCTTTGCTTTGCAGTGATTTCATTATCTACGAAGTTGACTATATTTGTGGTTAGTTATTCCTTGGTTGCCTCATTTACGCATTGTCTCTAACGGGTCTTTGCATGTGTACAGTGGAGTCGGGAGGTGCTACTTCCATTTCTGATTGCATTCTTTCTAAAAAGGAAGTGGATGGGGGGTTGGGTGTTATTTTCCCCACTTTGCCATTTACCATTGAGTTCTATTGTGTACATATAGACATATACGCCTGTGACATAGACATATAGGACTGTGTTCATTAGTAATATGGGGTCAAATCTGTCACTCGGTTATACTGTGTTCTCTCTTGTTATTTATTTATTTACTTATGTATTTATTTATTTATTTATTTGCCTTCCTTCATTATCCTACACTGAGCTGTCATTAATACTCTTCACTTGCAAATTCTTGCTATAAACAAAAAGGAGTATACGTGGTACTTTGTACATTGCTCACAAATCACTGTCTATACACATTTCCACGTGCCTTCCCATCTCTGTTATTCCCTATAGTTCCTTTGGCCCGTTGTGAAAAGATCTATTTCTGGAAGTTGCGTTATCTCTGACTACCACGGCTTCTTTACATTTGACTGAAGATCACCTTACTCTCCATAAGCATATTTGAATCCATGTATCGTTATAAGAAAATATTTATCATTTAGATACAGCTCCTTCCCCAGTGATAAAGGTGATTCTATCGCATTCTTTTCTTTCCACGTGTTTGGAGTGTGATCGGAAATCAGTGGCCCACCTCGATACCACTAAATCATTTTATGCCTTTTGTACATCGGTTTTAGAGTCTCACATAATTTTGTTTCACACAGTTGTTTTGAAACTTGCCCTAATTTCACTCCTCCTGGAAGTCTTTATTCTTTCAGTTCTCATAAAGCTTCTCTTGCTATCTTAGGCGCACATACACATTCATAACCAGACGGATGAATGAATGGCGGCCTGTGGACAACATAAACGCTCTTTAGGTTTTAGGGTAGTCTTTTCTTGACCTGCGTCCACTCTTCCTTCTTCCTCAAAACTACCTCATGGACTTGTCTCCAACCGACTAGGGAAATGCTGATTCTTTATTTCAATGTCTGCATAATATCTCATGATACGGCTGTGCTACTCACACTTCGAAAGCTTTTCCTAGCTTTTCTCGATGCATTGCTATTATAACAATTCTGCAAAAATATTTTGAGATTGTTATGTGAAAAATCTGGTTCTCCACTGGAGGCAATACTGTCCCTCAGGGGGACACGACTTATTTGGGTGTCACATGGTGGGGGGGGGGGCTCAGGAAGGGCCAGGGATGCTCTAAACATGTTCAAAGCCCAGGACACACAGCACAGAGACCAGTCTGTATCAGAACGTCAAGGGTGTCGGGACTTAGAATCTCTGAGTGAAAGCATATCTGTGTTTTCACATTTGTCGCTGTCTTCAGTTGTTTTCTCAACATCGCAGTGGTTCACACTCCTCCCAGAAAAATTAGAGAATCTCTTTTTTCTACCTGTTTAAAAATTTCAACACAGTCAGCTCGAGAGATCTTGTTTTCTTCAACCGTTACTGAATTTGAGCCAATATGTACATATTTGATCACCAGGTTCATTGTTACATGTCTATTGTTATTATATGTCCATAAAGTCTATGCCTATTCCTCAGTAGCAGCATTTCACATGAAGTTCACGGATTGCCGTTTAATGCCTTGGGTTGGATATTATGTCCACAAAATGATTTAAATTTTATGTAGCTAAATATATTTATCTTCTTACTTCCAATTTTCCTGCCTTAATTACAATGATTTTGCTCACCTGTGGTTTGTATCTGCGTTTTTATGCACGTTCACTGAAAATGTACTGTTTCCATTTACTTCAAGATCTCTAATCCCTCTGAATTGTTTAAGATGTGTGTACTAGGGAAACTTTATTTTCTTTCAGATGGATAGCCACCTTTGCCATCCTTTAGGAAACAACCTTCACCAACTAAATTGGAATACAGTGGTGCCTGGGTGGCTCAGCCCGTTGAGCATCTGACTCTTGCTTTCGACTCAGGTCATGATCTCATGGTTCGTGAGATCAAACCATGCATCAGTCTCCATGCCGAGCGTGGAGCCTGCATGGGATTTTCTGTATTACAAAAGGCTGATGGGTGTGCATCTGACTTCGGCTCAGGTCATGATCTCGCGGTCTGCGAGTTATAGCCCCGCGTCGGGCACTGTGCTGACAGCTTGGAGCCTGGAGCCTGCTGCATATTCTCTGTCTCCCTGTCTCTCCTCCCCTCCCCCACTCACGCTCTGTCTCTCTCTCTCTCTCTCTCTCAATAATAAATAAACGTTAAAAACTTCAAATACAGGAAAGAAAATGAACATGCCACTCTCACTTGTCAATGTTATTTCTTCACGGGAAGCTTGTTCATTGGAATTCAGGTAACATTTTACATTGTTTGCGGGAATGATTATGGATCTGGCCAGCTTGAGTTATACTCCCTCCAAACTTAATCACGGTGGCTGGAATGAGAAGTCATGGTAAGAACACAGCCAGAGAAACAATGATTTGTGGTGTGTGTGTGTGTGTGTGCGCGTGCTTTTTGGAGTGGGATTCATCCTCAGAGCAGGGGTACACGGTCTAATATATTCTGAGGTGAATACAGAAGCCAGAACTCAATCAACACACAGTACTCAGGAGGGCTCGATGTCAATTGACAGGAGACTTTGCAAGTAGAGTCTAAAAGACAAGCAGTACATAGTGTGGGTGAGTGACTCTGTTTTCTTGAGGGTTAACCAGCAGCGCCCATTTCCTTGAAACTGCCTGACACCATCTCTGATTCCCCTCCTGTTTACTCCCCTTCCTACACATGCTTCCTGTTTGGGACCCAAATAGCTCAAAGTAGGATCATCCTCGGGGCCTTAGCAGAGGCCATTCCCTCAGCCAGCACACACTTCCCCAGACATGCTCGTGGCTCCTGCCTTCCTTTCCCTGAGGTCTCCGTTCAGATGTCGCCTTGTTCACTGTTCTTGACTGAACACCAATTACAAAATAACACTTGTATCCACACTTTCCTTTACACCTACTCTTGTTCTCTTCACAGCACTTGACACCCTCTGGTGTCCTATTGATATTTTGATTTCCTTCTGTTCATTCTCCATCACTGGATTATACTGGCTTTTGATTTTCCCGGACTCATTGCCTCAACAATGCCTGGAATATGTTTGACCCTCACTACAACTTCTTGACAGCAAAATACAAGTCGTAGCATTGCAACAATGTGAGTGATACTGTTCATGTGAAAATTAATGATGTCTCCCATCATCTTTCCTCGTGGTCAGTGCAACCTCATGGAACCAGGAAATGATACACAAACATCAGAATTTCTGCTTCTGGGGTTTTCAGAGGGTCCAGATCTGCAGCCCCTCGTATTTGAGCTTTTCCTCTCCATGTACCTGATCACTGTGTTTGGCAACCTGCTCATCATCCTGGCCGTCAGCTCTGACTCCCGCCTCCACATGCCCATGTACTTCTTCCTGGCCAACCTGTCCTTTGTAGACATCTGCATCACCTCCACCACCGTCCCGAAGATGCTCTGGAACATCCAGACACAGAGCAAAGTCATAACCTATGAGGACTGCATCACACAGGTGAACTTTTTCATAATCTTTTCAGGATTGGACATCTGCCTCCTGGCCATTATGGCCTATGACACGTTTGTGGCCATCTGTCACCCCTTACACTACACGGTCATCATGAACCCCCGGCTCTGTGCACTGCTGGTCCTGATGTCCTGGATCACGAGTGTCCTGCATTCCTTGTTGCAAACTTCAATGGTGTTGCGCCTGTCCTTCTGTACAGGCTTGGAAATCCCCCACTTTTTCTGTGAACTCAATCAGATGATCCAACTTGCCTGTTCTGACACCTTTCTTAATAACTTGGTGATGTATTTTGCAGCTATCCTAGTGGGTGGCGGTCCTTTCGTTGGGATCCTTTACTCTTACTCCAAGATAGTTTCCTCCATACGTGGGATTTCATCAGCTCTGGGCAAGTATAAGGCATTTTCCACCTGTGCATCTCACCTCTCGGTTGTCTCTCTATTTTATTGTACTGGCCTGGGAGTGTACCTCAGCTCTGCTTCTACCCAGAGCTCCGACTCAAGTGCCACAGCCTCGGTGATGTACACGGTGGTCACGCCCATGCTGAACCCCTTCATCTACAGCCTGAGGAACAGAGATATAAAGAGGGCTCTGAAGAGATTCTCTGCGATGGCAGTTAGAAAAGGTCCAATTGTCCTGCGGTTGAAGAATTTCCCAGGATTGCAAGCCTCAAGGTCTTAGCGTCAGAAATTGCGTTTCGTTTTTTTAAGCAGATTGTAGACATAGAGTTTGTTTCTCTCATTTATTTCCCGGAATTTTTATTTTTTCAACCACTCAGTACAATTTAGTTCCTCATTTTAAGTTTTTCCCTCTCTGTGATCCAACATTTTCCCCGTCATCTTTTTCTTTTATTTCTAAATCGATTTGCAAGCTGTGATATGAGAAAATTAGGAGTTCTCATTTGTCTCATGGAAGTGCCTGGATTTCTTAAGAATAATTTCTTCACAGGGGCACCTGGGTGGCTCAGTTGGTTAAGCATCTGACTTCGGCTCAGGTTCCTGGTTCCCGAGTTCGAGCCCCACATTGGGCTGTGTGCTGATAGCTCAGAGCCTGGAGCCTGTTTCAGATTTGTGTCTCTCCTTTTGTCTCTCGCCTCCCCCCCCCCCACTTATGTTTCGTCTCTGTCTCTTCTCCCTCAAAAAATAAAAAAAAAACATTAAAAAATTTTTGAAGAAAAAAGAATAATTTCTTCACCAATGACAAAATCATTCCACATAATAATGATTTTAGTTTTACTAAAGGAATACTCATTTGTTACCTCTCTGTTGGAATAAATTCAATTTGGCAAATAGGCCATTTCTATTCTATTCTATTCTATACTATTCTCTATTCTATCCTATTCTCTATTCGATTCGATTCTATTCTCTATTCTATTCCATTCTATTCTATTTATTCCATTCTATTCTATTCTAACTCTGGGACCACAGTTTTTCACTTTGTGTCTGTCATTCTTTTGTATATCACTACAATAACTGCTCTTCCTGATGAACAGATAAGTGTGTTTTATAAGAGACCATTAGCTTTTTTCTCCAAATTAGGATCCCGTTCTCTTTTCAGGCTCTATGTCCCCAGTGCTTACATTAGTCACTGGCAAATCTGATTATCCAAAACTTGTCTACCAGTGGAGTCTACACGGAAACAGAAATTCAAAAAAGTAGAATGACTTAATACGGCCTTGGAGTCAAAGATGACTTTGACTATGATAAAGCAAATTTTAAGTTCTCCTTTGTAGGGGCGCCTGGGTGGCTCGGTCGGTTAAGCGTCCGACTTCAGCTCAGGTCATGATCTCACGGTCCGTGGGTTCGAGCCCCGCGTCGGGCTCTGTGCTGATGGCTCGGAGCCTGGAGCCCGTTTCAGATTCTGTGTCTCCCTCTCTCTGTGACCCTCCCCCGTTCATGCTCTGTCTCTCTCTGTCTCAAAAATAAATAAACGTTAAAAAAAACAATTTTAAATTCTCCTTTGTATTACTATGCTCTACATTTCTCCTCAAGCTGTACATCTCTCAATCAAGTATGGAATAGCAGTGGCAGTGTTTAAGGGGTTTTATTCGCTGGGGTGAATGATTGGTTACTTATTGCCGTCAAAAGACTCATAAATAAAAACAATAAAATGGTCCTGAAAGAAATTAAAAAATACATAAATAAATGGGATGACATCCTGTGCTCATGCTTGGAAGATTTTTTATTTAATTTTAGGATGGTTTTAAAATTGTTTTCCAAGGATACCCCATTTTTGTTATTTTCAAATTATCATTGAATCTGTAGATCTTCGGGTTAGTATTGCCATCTTCACAACTTTAATTCTAACTTAAATTTCTCCTCACGAGGGACCTAACGAGGGAAATTTCTCCTAAATTTCTCTTAAATTGCTCTCAGTCTGGGCTCCACATCCAGGACCCGCAACATCAACACCACCAGGGAGCTTGTTAGAGAAGCAGGGTCCGTGGGCCCCTGGAGACCTGAGGAATCAGAATTTGCATTTCAACTACAGTCCCTGGTGAATTGTGTGCACAGTGGAGAAACCTCAGTGTGGAACAGGTTTCCTCACCTTCTCGCCATTGACCCTTGGAGCTGGGTAACTATTTTTGTCGAGTGCTGTCCTGCGGCTGATGATATTCAGAAGCAGCTCTTCAGACATGGACAAAAATCCCAAGAGCAACTCTGGTGGGAACCACTTCCCAGAGTTTCAGAACCAGAAAATCCTGACATCATTCCAATTAAGACTACATGCTGATTGGTTTGTGCCTTTGAGCAGCACATTGAATTCCTCTGAGCCCATTTCTACAATACAGAAACAGCTCATGAAAGTACTACATCATAGATTGTACTTTTGTCAAAATTAAACCATAGAATCCCTTTAGTGTGCTAAGCTAGTCTATGCTGCAGAAAATCGAAACGTATCTCTTATAATTAATAAACACTTCATTATAAGGGAAAAATGACAGTTTGTAACTTGTGATCTAATAATGAAATTCCTACTTGTTTCTGCTAAACTATTACACAACCAAAGAGGTTAGTACCCCAACTTTTTAAAATTCATTTATTAAAATTCAAGGATCCAAGAAGGTCAGGGAGTCCCCGAGGGACTGCGAGGATCAGTAACCTCCTTGCTTCTGGCAGCTTTGCACCCAACCACCTCCCCCGATGCCCAGCAAAAAACCATGTGAGAACACATTTGCCTCCCCCAAAGACGAAAGTGCCGATATCTTCCTAACGTCAAACAGCTTACATATGGCGGGGCCAAGGGAAAATATGAGCAAGGGGATAAGCCAACACTTCACAAAAGGAAGAGCACGTGATTGGCTACAGGGCGCGCAGTTACAAGGTCAACCACGGAAGACTTCGCTTTCACGTGCCTCTTGCATCATTACTTGGGCAATTCGTCTTCATGGGGGCTGACAGCAGGTGAGGGCAGCCCTGTTATCCCTTTCTCTTTTTAATGTTTATTTCTTTGAGAGAGAGAGAGCACAAGCAGGGGAGAGAGAGAGGGAGAGAGCACAAGCAGGGGAGGGAGGGTGAGAGAGAGAGAGCACAAAGCAGGAGAGGGACAGAGAGAGTCCCAAGCAGGCTCCAGGCTGTGGGCACAGAGCCCAACAAGGGGCTGGATCTCACAAACGGTGAGATCTGAGCTGAGCCGAAACCAAGAAGAGGTCTCTTAACCCACTGAGCCACCCAGGCGTTCCTCTCCCTTCCCTATGTGACATCCTCTCATCGATACTCTTGGACTCTGCGTATTGGTCTCTTTTTCACAAACCCAAGGGGCACCTCGAATCCTCATTCTGTATGTCAGCCACTGGACAGAGGCTTCCCCAGACCATGCTCTGTAAATGCTCCCGACGTCACGACAGTCCAGTTTTGTACCAAATAACTTCTTTCACATGATTATGCTTGACCGCATGATGCCATCCGTATATTTATATTATTGTTCTCTGTCCATGATGCTACACAGAAACATATGCTAGTGAAGGGATTTCACCTTCTTTGTTCACTTTTGTTTTTGTCACAATGTATGTGAATATATGGTTAATATGAAAAACCCAAGGATATGAAAAATTATAGAATTTAAAAAATAAAGGATAATGAAACCAGGTTAAAATGACTAGTTTCCAAACAACTGTCCACAGCAAAATTATGTGAAAACTAAAAACTAACTGAAATTGGCTATAAAAAAGAAATTGTTAATGATATCAACATGGATTCATAATTAAATTGTCAATGGCCTACACGCGAAAAAACATAATACGTAATGTTCCTACAATGCTCAGTTTGTATTTGTGGGATGACTCAGAAATTAGGTCTCAAAGTATAAGGACATTGACCATATGGGAAGGGTGTATTTCATTCCATTGGAAAAGGTTGAATTGCTAAATAACATCTAGAATAAAGGGATGTCTAAACTAATACTGGCATCAATGGATATCTATCTGGAAGAATATGAAACTGGACCTATCCCGCAGACACGTTACCAACATCAGAGGGATTATGACCTCAGTGTAAGCGGAACCATACAATATAGCAGAACATCAAGGAAACTACATATAACATTCACAAGTGAGCAAAACCACTAAATAAAGCCATAATCTCAGAAGTAAGAAGATAGATTTATTTAAATAAAATATAAAATTTTTATGATCAAAATGTATAGCAAAAATCAATTGAGAAACAATGATCTCAGGAAATCATTTGAAATGTTGGTAATGTTTTAAAAATAAAAGAGAGAGAGAGAGAGAGAGAGAGAATAACCTATGGGCATATAATAATAATAAAACCAATCAGGATGGTCATCAAACATATGACCTTGGCTGAAACTGAGGGATGGTTTAGGAAAATAACAAGAACTGTCTCTTTCACCCAGCTGCCTGCAAAAGAACTTACAGGACTGTTACACTGTTTGTGCTTGAAACTTTCAAATAGGAGCCAAAGGGTTATTCTGAATTTTTTGGCATAAGAGTAAGTGTAACCAGGTTGAATGCAGAAGCTGAAAGCAGCTGTATTACATATACTGACATTCTGTCACCAGGAGTTTCCCAGTCTCTGCACCCATCCTGCCCAGAGCCTGCCCTGTGGTGGGGAGCGTCCTGTGCCCTGTAAGATGTTCAGAGCATCCCTGACCTCTGTGCACCCCTCTCCAGCGTGACAGACAAAGTGTCTCCAGACATTGACCAATGTCCCCTGGGGGACAAAATTATACTCCATTAGAAACACACAGTGAATTTAACAATCTCAACATATTTTTTGTAGCATGGCCATAATAGCAATTGAATGGTAGAATAAGAAAGATCTTCAAAAGTGTGAACGGCAGTCATTCGGTGAAACTGATATTAACACTGAATAAATACATTATAACTTAATTGAGCGAGCAAACACACAGACACAGCGATATGCTCTGGGCTAAATTGGATTGGGCCTCAGGAGATGACAGATTAATGTTCTCGACTTCCACTCTCTCTGACCCTCTCATCCATGGATGATGAGGCTGAGTTGTCTGACAGGAAGGTCTCCTTATGGAAGTCTGAATCCCTCCCTGGATGCTGAATTCCTCCCTGGATGATAGATTAGAGATCATTTTCTCCTCAATGGAGAAAGCAGGACGGTCAGAGAAGCATCAGCCCCCAGCCAATGTTACTACTCAGAACAAACAGAAGAAAACTACACCCCTTCCTGTCTAAGGTGCACAAGCTGACAGACAGGAGACTAGGAGGTATTTTCGGCACCCTGTGTCTGCTCGTTAGGTACATGTCTCTCTTCTTACTCCAGCATGGCTCCCAAGTGGACAACCCTTTGGCACACAAAGGACATTTCTCTAATGAATCTCTGATCCCAAGAGACCAGTTTGGAAGCAGTAACTGCAGTTAGGTTTTTTGTTCTTCCTTTTCCATGAATGTGACCCCTTCATGATGAGTAAACTCACAGCACCACTGTGAGTTACAGTTTCCTCCAGGTCTATGTATATGGGATCAATTCCTTGATTTCTCTTTCTGTTGCTTCATTATTGGTGTATAGAAATGCAACCGATTTCTGTACATTGATTTTGTATCCTGCAAAAATTCTTAACAAGATACTAGCAAATTGAATTCAACAGTGTATCCAAAGAATTATTCACCATGATCACATGGGATTCATTCCTGAGCTGCAAGTCTGGTTCAATATTTGCAAATCAATATGATACATCACATTAATAGAATAAAGGACAAGAACCATATGATCCAGTCAGTGGATGCAGAAAAAAGCATTCAACAGAATACAGACTCTTTCTTGATAAAAATCCTCAAGAAAGTCGGGATAAAAGGAACATACCTTAACACCATAAAAGACGTACAAAAAAAGGCCCACAGCTAATATCACCCACCATGGGAAAAGACTGAGAGCTTTCCCCCTAAGATCAGGAGCAGGACAGGGATGTCCACTCTCACCGCTGTTGTTTAACATAGTGTTGGGAGTCCTAGCCTCTGCAATCAGACAACAAAATGAAATAAAGGCATCCAAATTGGCAAACAAGTCAAACTTTCACTTTTTGCAGAAGACATGATACTTTACATGGAAAAGTCGAAAGACTCCACCAAAAAACTGCTAGAGCTGATACATGAACTCAGCAAAGTCTCAGGATGCTTGAATGTTTAGAAGTTACCTAACATCATGGCACTGAGCCCTGCATCAGGGCTGACACTGTGGAGCCTGCTTGGGATTCTCCCTGTCTCTGCCCCTCCCCCATCTCTCTCTCTCTCTCTCCTCTCTCTCTCTCAAAATAAATAAATAAACTTAGAAAAGAAACTCTCCAACAAAGCAGTTAAAGCTTATGTGACAGTATTACAATATACACAAATAGAAACTTGAAATATCTACTGTTCATTTGCGTGTGGCTCCTTTAACTCACCAAAGCGCACACTTTACATACTGGGAAAAGGAACCTATTTCATGCGACGGTAGGAAGACTCATGATAGTAGGTAGCGTTTCAAAGCTTTCAGAAGAAACGGGAAGCGAATTCGGAGATAAAACAGAAGACACTAAGCAACCCCTTACCTCAGTGAACAAACCACCTCAGTGCGGACAAAAGCCTCCATGCTTCATTAAATAGAGGCAGCGCATGAAAAAGAAATATTTTGCATAGGAACACAATGGGTGTTTTGCTTCCTTGGGTTTATGGTCTCCTCTGACACCAAGAACATATTAGATCAATCTGTTTATTCCAATTTGTCTTTCCATGTTGACTCCACGGGGAAGTACATATTTGCTCATCAGTTTTTACCAGTGGCTATGATAGGCCTCTGGATGCCAGGCTGAATAACAGAAAAACAACAACAACAACAACAACAGAGTCCAGTTATGAGACACAGAAGCCTGTTTGTACAGTAATTGCCTGACATTAGGTTTTTCAATTCTGAGGCATCCATTTCAAAGACCACTATTCATATTAACACATTGCCAGGTGTATGATTCAGTTACTATACAAACATGCAGGCCCCCCCTCACAAATTGCCCCATTAGAAAGCCCTGGTAATCTAGGTAACAACTGTGAGTGACCCCACTCTTCCTGTTCGGTGCCCACATTCCATTACTGGGCTTTTTGTCTGGTTTTTGCTGTTGTTATTTTTGAGTACTGGGGGATAATATTTTATTATTCTTTTTCTTTAACTGTTTACATGAGTGCAGTTGACACACGATGTTACCTTAGTTTCAGGTCTGCAATACAGTGATTCAGCTTCTTTGTACATTATGCGGGCTCACACAGGTGTACTGACACCTGTCCCATTATACCGCTAGTACATCATCGATGACTATATTCCACACACTGTGTCTTCCATTCTCATTATTGATCTTTCCATACCTCCATTCCCCCTCTTCTTGGCCCATTCGGCCCATCCTCCAACTCCACTCGTGTTTTAAATTCATCCATAAAAACTGAGCCCAGTAAAACATAGTCACTCCCCCCATGGACCCCCCAAGAGCCAGATCCTTCATAGTGCTCTCTTTCCTTCCCTGTTAAAGTCTCTCCCTCTCTGAGACCTCCTTCAATGGCCTTTGGGAATCCCATGTGCCCTCAACATTTGTGAGCAATGAACCTTGTGTTTTTAGAGTCCTCTGGTGGGTGTTGCTGAGGTGTGACCAAAATAAGAACCCAAAGGCCAGGGCAGTCACAGCATAGGCTCTGGTCAGGGAAACACTTGGGGGAATGTCCACAAGCACAAGGGCATATGCAAATGCCTGGCTTTTCCTACCTAAGCATTGGTGTCAATAGCCTGAGGCTTAAATGGACCCCTGCTAGAATTCACATCATCAAAGAGTTCTTAAGGAAGGGACTTAAAAGAGATTCACAGATTCCAGGTGAAAGCAGTGGCTTTGTATTTCCATCTACAATAAAATTATGTAGGGGGCCTAGGGGCCAAGTGTAGTGTTTTTCCACATGAATAACTCACCTTGGGATTATTCTTTGGGGAAAATTAGGGAAATTTTATATGGCATGGTATAAATAATTTGAAATGAAATTATTTTTAAGGAGACCAACTTGCCCATTGTAAGATACAGAAATTTCCAGGCATTTGTGATCCAACATTTGGGAAAACACTGGGAACGTATGAAAGTGAACAAAGGTGAATTGGTATATCAGACAGAGTGGAGTCTTGATAAAGTGAGTTACCTCAATGTATAGAAAAGTTGAATTCTAACAAACAGAAATGCCAGGAAGTAAATAGAAGGAGCAGATTCTACTTCCCCAGTGTGATCAAAGATTAGCAGTTCCTGGCTCTGAGGCTCTGAGCCCTGCAATCATGGGCACGTCTTTCGCCTCAGGATGATTGTCCCATGCATTGCTGGAACCCCAACAAATCTTTTCAGAGCCCTCCTTATGTCTCTGTTCCTCAGGCTGTAGATGAAGGGGTTCAGCATGGGCGTGACCACCGTGTACATCACCGAGGCTGTGGCACTTGAGTGGGAGCTCTGGGTAGAAGCAGAGCTGAGGTACACTCCTAGGCTGGTAGAATAAAATAAGGAGACAACCGACAGGTGAGACGCACAGGTGGAAAATGCCTTATACTTGCCCTGAGCTGATGAGATCCCACAGATGGAGGAAACTATCTTAGAGTACGAGTAAAGGATCCCGGCCAACGAAGCACCACCCAGCAGCATAGCTGCAAGATACATCACCAAGTTATTAATAAAGGTGTCAGGACAGGCAAGTTGGATCATCTGATTGAGTTCACAGAAAAAGTGGGAGATTTCCAAGGTTGTACAGAAGGACAGCCCCAACACCATTAAGGTTTGTAACAAGGAATTCAGGACACACATGATCCAGGACACCAGAACCAGCAGTCCACAGAGCCGGGGATTCATGATGACCATGTAGTGTAGGGGGTGACAGACGGCCACAAAGCGGTCATAGGCCATCACTGTCAGAAGAAAGATGTCTAATCCTGCAAAGAGCAGGAAAAAATACATCTGTGTGATGCAGTTCTCATAGGTTATGTGTTTGCTCTGTGTCTGGATGTTCCAAAGCATCTTTGGGACGGTGGTGGTGGTGAAGCAGATGTCTACAAAGGACAGGTTGGCCAGGAAGAAGTACATGGGGGTGTGGAGGCAGGAGTCAGAGCTGATGGCCAGGAGGATGAGCAGGTTCCCAAACACTGTGATCAGGTACATGGAGAGGAAAAGCCCAAATATGAGGGGCTGCAGTTTTGGTCTCTCTGAAAATCCCAGAAGAAAAAAATCTGAAATTTGTGTTTCATTTCCTGGATTCATGTGCTGGAGGTGACTACCAGGGAACAACAACAAAAAAATAACATGACTGATTTTCTCAATAATGAACATTGCAAATATCATTGAAATGCTACAATTCTTATTTTGCATTCAAAAGTGAATATCCATCGTTTCTGTATGGAACTTGTCCCCTCTCAGCATCTCCTTGCCAGCTCTGAATAGGTATTCACTTCCCACACTTAACATTTTCCCCAAGTGCTCATATTTTCTATACTTTTAATGAGGAATTCTGTCACCCATTTGAGGAATAACCTTGAGCACTGACTAACCTTCACACAAAGCATATAAGTGTCTAGAAACAAAAGCCTGGAGGGTTCAGTGATGGAGAAAGGGGATAAGCAAATAAAGACCAGATAAAATATGGAGGTGACAGGTGCCGTGAGGAAAAACAAAGCCTGTGTAAAGGGAAGCGTGGATGGAGGGATGGCTCTTCCTGGTTGTTTGGGCACACTGGCACACATGTAAACAGAGCCCTCGAGGAGACAGGAGACACGAGGTCCTCTGGGGAAGAGCGTGCCCATCGGAGGGAACTATGAGTGCGACAGCTCTGAGGAAAGACGTGGGTTTTTCTAAATTAATATTTTAAAGCATGAGGGTGGTCGACACACCAGGTCACGTTAGTTTGGGGGGCGCCACACAGTGATTCAACAAGTGTCAACATCACGCCCTGCTCACCAGGCATGGAGCTGCCATCTGTCACCACACAGCCTGTGACAGCATCACTGACTGTATTCCCTCCGCTGGGCCTTTACCTCCTCTGAGTCTCCCCTTCCTGAACATGGAAGGAATTCCTTAACCGGAAGCCAGTGTCTCCCACTCCCCTTCACCATCCTGCCTTTTGTTGTTTGCATATTGTGTTAAAGACCCAGGCTCAAAAGAAAGCCAGTGTGTCCAGGGGAAGGAGCCAGAGGAAGACTGATGAGAGGTGGTGGCAGGGAATGTTGAGGAATGAGGTGGCCTCCCGGACACTGATGAAACTTCCCGGCACAAGGAACCCCTCCTTCACCCCTCCCTGGAGAATGAACCCCCAATTCCATACCTTCCAACACTTGGCTTGCCTCCCCTGAACGACCCACCAGCTTTACACTCACACCGCCTCACCCCTTCGATCTCACACACACCGAGCCTGAGTTGTAGCTTCTCTGGAAGGCCCAGCTCAGGTCTCGGAGCCTCTACACCCCTGCTTCCCTCTGCTTGGAGTCACCCCCTGGTCCGTTTGGAGTTTTTCACCTCTTCTCTATCCTGAAAGTCCTATCTCCTCTTTCTGAAGCAAGGAGTCCTCTCCCTCATGAGTCTTCGTGGGTATAGTTCCTTTTAATATTCTCACAGCCTATTAAATAGTCTATTAAATAGTCTATTAAATAGCTTCCAGCTACCAATCTCTCTGAACCTTTCCCGAAATACCTGCTGAGCTCTGAGCCTCACCTGGATGGGGTCTGTGAGAGGAACGTCTCCAGGTGGAAGTCTGAATTCCTTCCTGTTGGTTGATGATCGAGAGTGAAGCTGTATTCCCAGAACAGGAAGGAGTGAAGCATTCAAGCCAGGCTGAAGAATCCAAATGCAAAAACCACGTCTCCTCCAGCTTCGGGTTAACCATGTCTGGATCTGCAGCAGAGGAAATATTTATAGCTCCTTATGTTTGCTGTATCTGTTCTCTGCACCAACTCCTTAGACACGTTTCCCATTATTACTCCAACCCCTGAGCCCATCTCCCCATGGGAACATATCTGGACAGCATGGAATTTTTCCTGTAGATTCTCTGTTCCCAAGATACAGGTTAGAATTCAGGCATATCCGATTTTTATTACTCCTCCTCGAACTTTCCTGGCTTCCAGAGCTCTAACATTGAAACTTTTCACAGACCTGAGTGAAAGTTTTTTTCCAAATCTATGGCTCAGGAACCTGTGTTGACTATGACCCTTGGTTCTTTAAAACATGGGTTGTGATCAAAACCACACTCAGGTATCACCTCACGCCAGTCAGAGTGGCCAAAATGAACAAATCAGGAGACTATAGATGCTGGAGATGATGTGGAGAAACGGGAACCCTCTTGCACTGTTGGTGGGAATGCAAATTGGTGCAGCCGCTCTGGAAAGCAGTGTGGAGGTTCCTCAGAAAATTAAAAATAGACCTACCCTATGACCCAGCAATAGCACTGCTAGGAATTTATCCAAGGGATACAGGAGCACTGATGCATAGGGCCACTTGTACCCCAATGTTCATAGCAGCACTCTCAACAATAGCCAAATTATGGAAAGAGCCTAAATGTCCATCAACTGATGAATGGATAAAGAAATTGTGGTTTATATACACAATGGAATATTACGTGGCAATGAGAAAAAATGAAATATGGCCTTTTGTAGCAACGTGGATGGAACTGGAGAGTGTGATGCTAAGTGACATAAGCCATACAGAGAAAGATAGATACCATATGGTTTCACTCTTATGTGGATCCTGAGAAACTTAACAGGAACCCATGGGGGAGGGGAAGGAAAAAAAAAAGAGGTTAGAATGGGAGAGAGCCAAAGCATAAGAGACTGTTAAAAACTGAGAACAAACTGAGGGTTGATGGGGGGTGGGAGGGAGGAGAGGGTGGGTGATGGGTATTGAGGAGGGCACCTTTTGGGATGAGCACTGGGTGTTGTATGGAAACCAATTTGACAATAAATTTCATAAAAAATAAATAAATAAAAAAAATAAAAGCACACACAAAAAAATAAAATAAATAAAACATGGGTTGTGGTGGGAACACAACTCCTGATAGTCTAGAAAATACCTATTCCCTCTCCACCAAGCAAAGATGTGCTCATTTGCTGGAAAACCATGGGTACAATAATCCTTGGATTCATAATTCTTTTGACAAATCAACTAGGAGTTTTGTATTTTTAATACAGGTTAAAAGTTGACATTTATAAAACATTTCGTAATTCTAGGTGTATTACAAAGCTGTAGTCATCAAGACAGTATGGTACTGACACAGAAACAGACACACAGATCAATGAAACACAATAGAGAACCCAGAAATGGACCCACAATGATACGGGCAATCTTCACCAAGCAGGAAAGAATATCCAATGGAAAAAAGGCGGTCTCTTCAAAAATGATGCTGGAAAATTGGGTGGCAACAGGCAACGTCAGCTGGATCACTTGCTTACACCATACACAAAAATAAATTCAAAATTCCAAAAGACCTAAACGTGAGGCAGGAAACCATCAAAATCCTGGAGGAGAACACAGGTAGCTATTTCTTTGGCCTCGGATTTAGCAACTTCTTATTAGACATGTTGCAGGAGGCAAGGGAAGCAAAAGCAAACATGAACTATTGGACCTTCACCAAAGTAAAAATCTTCTGCACAGTGAAGAAAACAAGCAAGAGAATTGAAAGGCTGCACAAAGAATGGGAGAAGATGTTTGTGAATGACACATCAGATAAATATTCGTGTGTGTGTGTGTGTGTGTGTGTGTTCCACATTTTCCTTATCCATTCATTTATTGATAGACACTTAGGTTGCTTCTATATCTTGTCTGTTGTAAAGAATGCTGCAATAAACCTAGGGGTGCGTATATCTTTTCAATTTAGCATTTTTGTTTTCTTTGGAAACAGTAGTGGAATTCTTGGATCGTAAGGTAGTCCTATTTTTAAATTTTGAGGCCCCTCCACACCGTTTTCCACAGTGGCTGCACCAGTTTGCATTCCGACCCAAAGTGTGCAAGGTACCTTTTTCTCCACATTGTCACTGGCATTTGTTGTTTGTTGTGGTTTTGATTTTAGCCATTCCGACATGTGTGAGTTGGTATCTCAATTGTGGTTTTGATTTACATTTCCTTGATGATGAGAAATGCTGAGCATATTTTCATTTGTCTGTTGGCCATCTGGATGTCTCCTTTATTTTTTTTATTTTTTATTTATTTTTTATCTTTTTTAAAAAATTTTTTAACGTTTTTTATTTATTTTTGAGACAGAGAGAGACAGAGCATGAACGGGGGAGGGGCAGAGAGAGAGGGAGACACAGAATCGGAAGCAGGCTCCATGCTCTGAGCTATCAGCCCAGAGCCTGACGCGGGGCTCGAACCCACGGACCGCGAGATGGTGACCTGAGCTGAAGTCGGACGCTTAACCGACTGAGCCACCCAGGCGCCCCTGGATGTCTCCTTTAGAGAAATGTCTATTCAGATTCTCTGCCCATTGTTTTTTGTTGCTGTTTAGTTGTATGAGTTATTTACATTTCTTTTTACTTTTATTTATTTATTTTTTATTCAACCAAGTTAGTTAACATATAGTGTAATAATGATTTCAGGAATAGAATTTAATGATTCATCACTTACATCTAACACCCAGTGCTTATCACCAGTGGCCTCCTTAATACCCATCACCCATCTAGCCCATTCCTGCAGCCACCTCCCCTCCAGTAACCATCAGTTCTTTTCTGTCTTGAAGAGTCTTCTATGGTTTGTCTCCATCTCTGTATCTTATTTTTGCTTACATTTTCCTATGATCATCTGTTTTGTTTCTTAAATGCCACGTCGGAGTGAAATTATATGATATTTGCCTTTTTCTGGCTGACCAGATTTGCTTAGCATAATACACTCTAGTTCCATCCATGTTGCAAATGGCAAGATTTGATTCTTATGGATCACTGAGTAATATTCCAGTGTGTGTGTGTGTGTGTGTGTGTGTGTGTGTGTGTGTGTATACCACTTCTTCCTTATAAGTTCATCAGTCAATGGACATTTGGGCTCTTTCCATTCTTTGTGGATTGATGATAGTGCTGCTATCAATATTGGAGTACACGTGACCCTTTGATCACCACTCCTGTGTCCCTTGGCTAAATAGCTAGTAGTGCAATTGCTGCCCCGTAGGGTAGTTCCATTTTTTTTTTTTGGTGGAACCTCCATACTGTTTTCAGAGTGGCTACACCGGTTTGCATTCCCAAATGGAGTGCAAAAGGGTTCCACTTTTCTGCATCCTTGCCAACATCTGTTGTTTCCTGAGTTGTTAAATTTTAGCCATTCTCACAGGTGTGAGGTGGTAACTCATTGTGGTTTTGATTTATAGTTTCCTTATGAGAGATGTTGAGCATCTTTTCGTGTGTCTATTAGCCATCTGAATGTTTTTTTTGGAAAAGTGTCTACTCATTTCTTTTGCCAATGCTTCACTGGATGGTTTGGTTTTTTGAGTGTTGAATTTGATAAGTTATTTGTAGATTTTTGATATTAACCTTTTATCTGATATGTTATTTGCACATATCTTCTCCCATTCCTTCAGTTGCCTTGTAGTTTTACTGATTATTTCCTTCACTGTGCAGAAGCTTTTTATCTTGATGAGATCCCAAAAGTTCATTTTTGCTTTTATTTCCCTTGCCTCTGGAGACATGTCAAGTAAGAGGTTGCTGTGGCTGAGGTCAAGGAAGTTGTTGCCTGTTTTCTCCTCTAGGATTTTGATGGAGTTTAGGTCTTTCAGCCATTTGAGTTTATTCTTGTGTATGGTGTAAGAAAGTGGTCCAGGTTCATTCTTCTGTATGTTGAGGTCCAGTTTTCCCAACACCATTTGCTGAAGAGACTGTCTTTTTTCCATTGGGTATTATTTCCTGTTTTGTCAAAGATTAGTTGGCCATACGTTTGTGGGTCCATTTCTGTGTGTTTTATTCTGTTCCATTGGTCGGTTTGTCTGTTCTTGTGCCAATACCATACCGTCTTGATGATTACAGCTTTGAAATACATCTTGAAGTCCAGAATTGTGATGCATCCAGCTTTGGTTTTCTTCTCAGAATTGTTTTGGCTTTTCTGGGTCCATACAGATTTTAGCATTATTTGTTCTAGATCTGTGAAGAATCCTGGGGTATTTTGATGGAGATTGCATTACATATGTAGATTGCTTTGGGTAGGATCAATATTTTAACAATATTTGCTCTTCCAATCCATGAACGTGGAATGTTTTTCCATTTCTTTTGTTCTTCTTCAATTTCTTTCATAAGCTTTCTATAGTTTTCAGTGTATAGATTTTTTACCTCTTTGGTTAGGTTTATTCCTAGGTATCTTGGGGTGTTTTGGTGCAACTGTAAATGGGATCAATTCTTTGATATCTCTTTCTGCTGCTTCATTATTGGTGTATAGAAATGCAACCTATTTCTGTACATGGATTTTATAACCTGTGACTTGATCGAATTCATGTATCAGCTCTAGCCATTTTTTTGGTGGAGTCAGGTTTTCCATGTAGAGTATCATGTGATCTGCAAAGAGGGAAAGTTTGACTTCTTCTTTGCCAAACTGGATGCCTTTTCTTTTTGTTGTCTGAATCCTGAGGCTAGACTTTCAAGTACTATTGAACTATAGTGGTGAGAGTGGCATGCCTGTCATGTTCATGATCTTAGGAAAGCACTCCATTTTTCCTCATTGAGGATGATATTATCTGTGGGACTTTCATATATGGCTTTTATGATGTTAAAGCATGTTCCTTCTATCCCTACGTCCTTGAGTATTGTTATCATAAAGAGACTCTTAACAATAGAGAACAAACTGAGGGTTGCTGGAAGGGAGGTGGGTGAGGGGATGGACTAAATGGGTGAGAGGCATTAAGAAGGGTGCTTGTGATGGGAACTGGGTAAGTGAAGAATCACTAAACTATACTACTGAAACCAATTCTACATTATATGCTAACTATGTAAATTTAAATAAAATCTTGGAAAGAAATAAAATAAAATCCAACTTGCCCATTGTAAGATGCAGAAATGTACAGGCATCTGTGATCCAACATTTGGGAAAACATGGGAATGTATGAGGGTGGACGAAGGAGAAACCGTATATCAGACAGATCAGAAGCTTAATAAAGTGAGTTATTGAAATGTATGGAGAAGTTGAAATCAAACAAATGGGAATTCCAAGAAATAAATAGAGGGGGCAGATTCTACTTCCACAGTCTGATCAAAGAAAAGCAGTTCCTGGCTCTGATGCTTTGAGCCCTGCAATCATGGCATGTCTTCAGCCCCAGGACAATTGGCCTTTACATCACTGGAACCCCAACGATTCTTTTCAGAGCCCTCTTTATGTCTTTGTTCCTCAGGCTGTAGAAGAAGGGGTTCAGCATGGGTGTGACCACGGTGTACATCACCGAGGCTGTGGCACTTGGGTGGGAGCTCTGGGTAGCAGCAGAGCTGAGGTACACTCCTAGGCCAGTACAATAAAATAAGGAGACAACCGAGAGGTGAGACGCACAGGTGGAAAATGCCTTATACTTGCCCTGAGCTGATGAGATCCCACGTATGGAGGAAACTATCTTAGAATAAGAGTAAAGGATCCCAGCTAGGGAAGCACCACCCAACAATCCAGCTGCAAAATACATCAGCATGTCATTAAGAAAGGGATCAGAACAGGCAAGCAGGACCACCTGATTGGTTTCACAGAAAAAGTGGGAGATTTCCACCTCTGTACAGAAGGACAGGCACAACATCATTAAGGTTTGTAATAAGGAGTTCAGGGTGCTCATCATCCAGGACACCAGAACAAGCAGCCCACAGTAGGTGGGTTTCATGATCAGCATGTAGTGCAAGGGTTGACAGATGGCCACGAACCGGTCATAAGCCATCACAGACAGTAGAAAGTTGTCCAATCCAGCAAAGAGTAGGAAAAAATACATCTGTGTGATGCAGCCTGCATAAGTTATGACTTTGCTCTGTGTCTGGATGTTCCAGAGCATCTTCGGGATGGTGGTGGAGGTGAAGCAGATGTCTACAAAGGACAGCTTGGCCAGGAAGAAGTACATGGGGGTGTGGAGGTGGGAGTCAGAGCTGACGGCCAGGAGGATGAGCAGGTTCCCAAACACAGTGATCAGGTACATAGAGAGGAAAAGCCCAAAAGTGAGGAGCTGCAGCTCTGGTTCCTTTGATAGTCCCAGAAGAAAAAATTCTGAAACTTGTGAATCATTTCCTTGTTCCATGGGCGAGAGGGGACTATCAGGGAACAAAAAATAGCATGACCGAGTTTGTCAACAATGAACATTGCAAATATCATTGGAATTCTATAATTTTTATTTTTCTTTCAAAAATTCAATATCCATAGTGTTTTGGATAGAACTTGCCCCCTCTGGGGACTCCCTCATGCCAGCTTTGAATAGGAATTCACATCCCACACTTAGCTTTTTCCCCTAATACTCATGGATTCTATAGTTTTAATGAGAAATTCTGTCACCCATTTGAGGAATAACCTTGAGCACTGACTAATCTCCAGACAAAGAGTACAGGTGTCAAAAAAATAAAAGTCTATAAGGTTCAGTGATGGAGACAGAGGATAAGCAAATGAAAGAGTGGATAAAATATGAGAAGGTGACAGGTGCTATGAAGAAATACAAAGCCTGTGTAAAGGAAAGAACGGGTGAAGATGTTACTTTTTACTGGTTATTCGGGCATACCAAAACACATCTAAACAGAGGCCTCAAGGAGACAGAGGAGACACAAAGTCCTCTGGGGAAAAGTACACCAATCAGAGGGAACGACCAGTGCAGAGGCTCTGAGAAAAGTAATTTTTTTAAATCAATTTTTAAAACCTGAGGGTTGTTGATGCACCATGTTACAGCAGTGTGGGGTGTACAATCCAACAGTTTTACACATCACACCATGCTTACCACACGTGGAGCCGCCATTTGTCACCACACAATGCTCTGATAATATCACTGACTATATTCCCTTTGCTGTGTCTTTTAGTCTTGTGTGTCCTTCGTTCCTTAACTGGAAGCCAGTATCTCCCACTCCCTGTCATCATCTTTCTTTTTGTTGGTTTGTTTGTTGTTTTAAAAGCCAATATTCATTGGTCATTCAATGGTCAACCAAAGCCATTGCGTTGAGGGGAATGACCAAGAGGAAGAGTGGTGACAGATGGTGGCAGGGAATGTTGAGGAACAAGGTGGCCTCCCCGGTACTGATGAAACTTCACGGCACAAGGAATCCCTCCTTCACATAGAGTCCCTTGCACTTTATTGATTTTGTGTCCAAAGAATCTTTGGATAGAAATGGGCCCCCTTCTTATCTTCATGTGTTGGGTAATAATCTGGCATCTGTATATTAAGGGTCACATTATGGAGCTATGGGTTCCAGGACCTCTGCTTTGAAAACCGCTCATGGCACACGACACACACACGCACACACACACGTGTGTGCCCCCTAGTCTCCTAGGACCATGTCACAACCAGACTATTCTCACCTCAAGGCACATTAATTAGGTAAACACTGATACAAGGCAAGCTGTTGACAAGAGATTTTCTTTCCTCTAAAGATGTGAAAATACGTCCAAGTTCCAGTAGTTAAGTCTTCTATGAGCATGTAAACATGGGTCTCCGCATTAATATGAACTTTTCATAGCCAGTGTTTAAAGAAATTAAAATATCATTTTCAAAAACTGAGAGCAAGAAAAGTGGGAAGAAAGATCTATGAGTTGAGGTGGCCCCTAGCAACGGATGAGAATGTGTCTTCTCTTCTGGCAACACCCCAACCCCAGGTACGTCTCCTTCATGCCCAGGATAATGAAGCAGCAAAAAGCAATGTATCTAAACGGAAAAGTTAGGATGTCTAAGTTATCAAGACATCCCGCTAAATAACAAGCAAGGGAAAACCCCCACAATTCTCTAAGGGTAATACACAGAGTACAACAAAAGTGGCGGATTTTAAAAGATTATTTGCTAACAAAACCCCACCTCTTATAAGTGATATAAAATGCAACACCTTCATCATCAGAGACTCGTGTTTTGAATTTTGGATCTACATATGTTTGCTTTTTGAATTTGGAGAACCAAGCAAACTACTCTTTTTTTCATTTAAATTCTATTCAGGTAACATACAGTGCAACATATTGTTTTCAGGAGTAGAATTCAGTGATTCATCACTGAAAACACCCAGTGCTCATCACAGCAATTACCCTCCTTAATCCCCAGCACCCATCTAGCTCATCCCCACCTACCTGCTCCATCAAACCTGAGTTTGCTCTCTACGAGTATGAATCTCCTGTGGTTTGTTTCCCTCTCTTCTCTTCCCCCACCTTCCCAACCAAACTATTGTAAATGCTAATATCCTTCCCCAAATAGTAGGGCTAGAGGTATCTATCCTGCTCAGGTGGTTGGCAGATTTAGAGAACACGCCATAAAGAACTTAGCATAGTTCCCTCAATGGATAATGAGTGCTTCTTACTGATGAGGAGATTTGACCGACTTTTTCTTCTCTCAAAGTCCCCATCACTTCCCCACTTCTGGGGCCCCAGTTATACAGCCCTATTTCAGTTTTCTTCCTCTCTCCACCCATCACAAGCTAGCACCCTTCTAGCCAATATTCCCATTTACCCCCGAGAGATCTGTCTATATTACAATTATGTTACTGTCCACCTTCCTGATTTAATGCTTTCATCTGACCCCCCCTGGAGAATGAACCCCAAATCCATATTTCCAACACTTGGCTTGCCTCTCCTGACTGACCCAACAGCTTTGCACTCATGCTGCCTCACCCACATCAATTCTACCGACACTGAACTTGGGTTGTAGCTTCATCTCAAGCCCCAGTCTCAAGACTCCGAGCCCCTACACACTTGCTTCCCCTCTGGTTGGAATCATCCACTGATCTATTTGGAAGTTTTCACCTCTTCTGTCTTGAAACTCCCATCTCCTCTTTCAGACAGCAAGGAGTCGTCTCCTTCATGCATGTGTGTGTGTGTGTGTGTGTGTGTGTGTGTGTGTTTTGACATTCCCACAAGAAAAAAAAGACTTTCTTTTGTGATAATTTACATGTGGTGTTATCACTGTAATTTTTATTTAATTCCATATATGTTTCCCTGCTAGACTGTGGGTGCCCTGGGCATGTTATACTTACTCCCATCCTTTACCCCAGACATAGTTTGGTTGGGGACAGTAGTAATATGTACATATTGCATGAGCGAATGAGAGATGTGCTCACAGGAGTTGTCAATGAAAGGAGAGAGAACACAAACAGGGAGCTACCAGCACAGGAACAGAGAACCAGGGAGAGGAATGTTTTCCATATTCTGAGACTGGGACCATTTGTGGGGTCAGGGTGTGGTTTGCAAGAATAAACTAGAATAGAAAAACTAAGGCACAGTAGAAAATATCAGAGCACGTCGTACGTGGTCAGGATGCAGACCAATCACTCATGGTTCTCCTTGTTGAGTTACATGTGTGTACGTGTGAGTGTGCAAAAACGTGTTTCCTTTCTTCATATGTCTATCCCTGAGAACATTGTGTCAGATACACATTTATTTCCGCCACTCTGCTTTCTTCATTTAATGTAAGATCCAAATGAGCAGGACCTCACTTCTTTCATTCATTTTTTTTTTTGCTGTTTCATAAAGGTGTGCATTTATATAGTAACACATTTTTAGAAAATGGAATTTATAAAATACAAGGAATAGCAGGGAGAAGAAAACCGGGATAAATAGTGAATTCAAAATAAACTTATTAATTAAAATTGAGTTAAAAAGACTCTTCTGTAGGAGAAGATATAAAATATAATTTCATCACATTAACACACGTCTCAAAATCAAAATGGAATAGGCAAAACCTCAAAAAAGAATAGGAAAACAAGAATTATGATTATAACTGACTTTAAAAATAATGCGGGGGGGCGCCTGGGTGGCTTGGCCGGTTAAGCGTCTGACTTCAGCTCAGGTCATGATCTCACGGTCCGTGAGTTCGAGCCCCGCGTCAGGCTCTGTGCTGACAGCTCAGAGCCTGGAGCCTGTTTCAGATTCTGTGTCTCCCTCTCTCTCTGCCCCTCCCCTGTTCATGCTCTGTCTCTCTCTGTCTCAAAAATAAATAAAAGTTAAAAAAATTTTTAAAAATGCAGGGAGCAGACTATAAAATTATAATTTCATTCTGTACAAACCTAAATGGGGTCACACACATTTGTGAGAAAGATATAAGTTGAATGCAAGAGAAATTCATGTTTCCACAGGACGGCAGAAGGACGATTGCTAGTTTAGAAAATAGATCCAATCACAAAACAAAAGGTAGCAGTGAGGAAGCACAGATGGGAGGTAGGTGGCAATACATACAAAAGGCAGTTTCTGACTACAAGGCACATAGAAAGCAATGGGTGGGGGAGAAAACATGGCCGACTGGTAGATTTGACCAAAGTTTATAAACTCTCACACCACCCAGAAAATATATCTGTACATACATACAAGAATTAAACAGCAAATAGTAAACTTGGCTTAAAATTTGCAAATTTTTTTTGTTTTTTTAAGTTTTTATTTAAATTCTAGTTGGTTAAAATATAGTGTAATATTGGTTTCAGGAGTAGAATTATTTGTGTGAAAAAAATGCAATCAAGAGGAAACAAGAAAATGATTCAGCAGGAGCAACAAACAAAGAAAAGAACACTCAGACTCGATGTAAAAGGCAAAGAAATTACACTAATAATTTACGACAGGGAAAGTAAGTGGCCAATAAACCCCAACATAAATTCGTCCTCCAGGTGATGAAATAAGTGCAAAATAAAACCCTCTAGCATATGCCTGTTCGAGTTTTAAATAAACTTTTTAAGGGACCTAATGGAGAGAAGATTCTGTGAAATGTATGTCTCCAGAACTGCAGTTGCCAGGTCGTGGCTCCCTCCATTGGTCTGGACCTTTCTAAAAGATACAGAATATGCTCCAAAATACCCCATCTTAAAAATATTGTTTAAATTCCCTCACTGCACCTCCTTCCATACCTAATAGTGTATTTTTATATTTCCTTTAACTGAAAACTCTTTGGAAATGTTCAGATTATCCTGGAAGACAGTACCCGGCATTCCCTCGTTAGTCGCATCCAACTGATCTTTTATTCCCACCACTTAATTTTCAACAATAATCCTTACATTGCTAATTTCAGCAGACATTTCCTTTTTTTCGCATCTTAAATAAATTGATTATAAATGAGTGGGTTGGGCACCTGGGTGGCTCAGTCGGTTAAGCGTCCGACGTCAGCTCAGGTCATGATCTCGAAGTTGGTTAGTTCCAACCCCACATAAGACTCTGTGCTGATGGCTCAGAGTCTGGAACCTGCCTCAGATCTATGTCTCCCTCTCTCTCTGGTCCTCCCCCACTACACTCTGCCTCTCTCTCTTTTTCTCTCAAAAGTAAATAAACATTAAAAAAAATGGGAGAGACTGGGTGGCTCAGTACATTGGCTCAGGTCATGATGTCGCAGTTCGTGAGTTCGAGCCCCACGTCAGGCTCTGTGCTGACAGCTCAGAGCCTGGAGTCTGCTTCAGATTCTGGGTCCCCCTCTCTCTGTGCCCCTCCCGCACTCTTACCCTGTCTCCATCTCTCTCTCTCTCTCAAATATAAGTAAACCATAAAAAAATGAAAGAGTTCACCGTGGCAACAAACACAATGATTTTTCCGCTCCGAGACCAGGATGCTTAGGCTGTCAGGTGACCTCAGAGGAAAGCTTTCAGATTCCATTCTCTCGGAACCTTCCCTGGAATACCTGCTGAGTGCTGAGACTCACCTAGATGGGGTCTCTGAGAGGAAGATCTCCAGGTAGAAGTCAGAATTCCTCCCTGTTTGTTGATGATGGAAAGCAAGATCTATTCCCAGAACAGGAAGGAGTGAAGCATTGGTCCCCAAACCAGACTTAAGAATCCAAATGCAAAAACCATGTCTCTTCCGGCTTCGGATTAAACATGTTCTGGATCTGCAGCCGAGGAGATATTTACAGCTCCTTATGTTTGCTGCATCTGACACAGCAAAATGTGTCTGAAACGTTAGACACAATTCCCATTGTTACTCCAACCCCTGAGCCCATCTCCCCATGGGAACTTATCTGGACAGAATGGAATTTTTTCCTGTAGATTCCCTGTTCCCAAGAGATCAGATTAGAATTCAGGCATATCCAATTTTTATACTCCTCCTCGAACTTCCCTGGCTTGTCTAACATTGAAACGTTTGACAGACCTGAGTGAAAGTTTTTTTTTTTTCCAAATCTAGGACTCATGAACCTGTCTTGACAATGCCCCTTGGCTCTCCGAAACATTGAGTTGTGGTGGGAACACAACTCCTGATAGTCTAGAAAATACCTATTCTTTCTTCAACAAGAAAAAGTGTGTTCCTTTGCTATACAACCATGGGTTTAATAATCCTTGGATCTGATATTCTTTTGACAAATCATCTAGCAGTTTCATATGTTTAAGACAGGTTAAAATTGATGTTTATAAAACATTTGGTAATTCTAGGTGTATTACGAAGCTGTTGTCATCAAGACAGTATGGTACTGACACAAAAACGGACCCATAGAACAATGGAATAGAATAGAAAACCCAGAAATGGACCCAAAACAATATGGTCAATCTTCGACAAAGAAGGAAGAAGTGTCCAGTGGAAAAAAGGCAGCTTCTTAAGCAATGGTATTGGCAAAATGGAGAGCAACATGCCAGTGGAAATGGACCACTCTCTTACACCATACACCATTCACAGAAATTAATTCAAAATGGATGAAAGACCTAAATGTGAGATAGGAAAGCACCCAAATCCTAGAGGAGAACACAGGCAGCTATCTCTTTGACCTCAAATATAGCAACTTCTTGTTACCCGTGTTGCCGTAGGCAAGAGACACAAAAGCGAACGTGAACTATTGGGACCTCACCAATGTAAAAAGCTTCTGCACAGTGAAGAAAACAAAAGAATTAAGAGGCTTCCTACAGAATGGGAGAAGGTGTTTGTAAATGACACATCAGATCAATATTCGTGTGTGTGTGTGTGTGTGTGTGCGCGTGCGCGTTTGTGTGCCACATTTTCCTTATCCATTCCTCTATTGACAGACATTTAGGTTGCTTCCATATCTTGTCTGTTGTAAAGAATACTGCAATAAACATAGGGGTGCATATATGTTTTCAAATTGGCGTTTTTCTTTTCTTTGGAAACAGTAATGGACTTATTGGATCATGTTGTCGTTCTATTTCCAAGTTTTGAGGGCCCTCCACACTGTTTTCCACAGTGGCTGCATTCCCACCAGCAGTGTGTGAGGGTGCCTTTTTCTCCACTTCATCACCAGCACTTGTTTGTTGTGTTTCTGATTTTAGCCCTTCTGACCTGTGTGAGGTGGTATCTCCTTGTGGTTTTGATTTACATTTCCCTGATGATGAGTGATGATGAACATCTTTTCATTTGTCTGTTGGCCATCTGGATGTCTTCTTTAGAGACATGTCAATTCAGAACCTCTGCCCAATTTTTAAGTGGATTGTTTGGGTTTTTTTGTTTTTGCTTAGTTGTATGAATTCTTTGTGTATTTTAGATATTAACCTTTTATCAGATATATCATTTGCAAATACCTTCTCCCATTCAATAGATCACGTTTGTTTTGTTTTGTTTTCTTGTCTCCTTTGCTGTGTAAAATCTTTTACTTTTGATGGAATCCCAATAGTTTATTTTTACTTTTGTTTCCCTAGCCTTAGGAGACTTGTCTAGAAAAATGTTGCTATAGCTGATGTCAGAGAAATTACTGCCTGTGTTCTTTTCGGGCAGTTTCATGTCTCACATTTAGGCTTTTAATCCATTTTTGGTTTTGTGTATGGTGTAAGAAAGTTGTCATGTTTCATTGTTTTACATGTATCTGCCCAGTTTTCCCAGCACCATTTATTGAAAAGACTATCTTTCTCCCATAGTCTCATCTTTTTAAATTTTTTAAAAAATTTACATCCAAATAATAGATTAAACCCATTTAGTCATGTTTTATTTCTGGGGTCTTTATTCTGTCCCACTGACCTATGTGTCTATTTCTGTGCCTAAAGCATACTGTCTTGATTACTACAGCTTTGGAGTATATCTTGAAACCTGGTAGGTCTGTTTTTTTTCTCAGGATTGCTTTGGCTATGCAGGGTCTTCTATAGTTCCATACAAATTTTAGTATTATTTGTTCTAGTTTTGTGAAAACTGCTGTTGGTATTTTGATAGAGATTGCATTGAATCTGTCGATTGCTTTGCTTTGGGTAATATGGACATTTTCATAAGAATAATTCTTCCAATCCATGAGCATGGAATATCTTTCCATTTATTTACGTTACCTTCAGTTTCTTTCACCAGTGTATTATAGTTTTTGGAACATAGGTCTTTTACTTTTTGGCTAACTTGATTCCTAAATATTGTATTCTTTTTGGTGCAATTGTAAATGGTGTTTTTAAATGTTTTTCTTTCAGCCCCTTCGTTGTTAAGGTACAGAAACGTTGCTGATTACTGAGTAATTATTTTGTATCTTGTACTTTACTGAATTAATGTAATACATCTAGTAATTTTATATGTATGTATGTATGTATGTATGTAAAATCAATTTAGTTAACATGCACTGTAGTGTTGGTTTCATGAGTAGAACCCAGTGATTCATCACTTCTATAGAACACTCAGTGCTCATTCCAATAAGCCCTCCTTAAATACATGCCCATCACCCATTTAGCTAACCCCCAATCCACCTCCCCTCCAGGAACCCCCAGACTATTCTCTGTATTCAAGAGTCTCTTCTGGTTTTACTCCTTCTGTTATTAACTTATTTTCCCTCACTTCCCCTATGTTCATCTGTTTTGTTTCTTAAAGTCCACATATGAGTGAAATGATATATTTGTCTTTTTCTGACTGACTTATTTCGCTTAGCATAATACACTGTAGTTTCATCCACATTCTTTCAAATGGAAAGATTTCATTCTTTTTGATCACTGAATATTATTCCATTGTATGTATATATACCACATCTTCTTTATCCATACTTCTAGGAATGTTTTGGTAGATTCTTTTGGATTTACCATGTATAGTATCATGTCATCTGCAAAAGTGACAGTTTAACTTCTTTACCAATATGGATATCCCTTATTTCTTTTTCTTAGCTGATTCCTGTGGCTAGGACTTCCAGTACTATGTTGAATAAGTGTGAGTGGACATATTTTCTTCTTCCTGACATTGGAGGGAAAGCTCTCCACTTTTCACCATTGAGTATGATGCTACCTATGCGATTTTCATAGGTGGCCTTCATTATGTGGAGGTATGTTGCCTCTAACCCCACTTTACTGAGGTTTTACCATGAATGAATGTTGAATTTTGTCAAATGATTTTTCTTCATCTATTGAGATGATCATATGATTTTTATCCTTCATTTTGTTGATGTATATAACATTGATTTTCAAAATATTGAAATACCCTTGTATCCCTGAAACAAATCCTACCTGATCATGGTGAACGATCTTTTTAATATACTGTCGTGTGTGGTTTGCCAGGATTTTCCTGAGGATTTTTGCATCTATCTTCATCAAGGATACTGGTCTATAGTTTTCTTTTGGGGGTTGTCGTCGTCTGTTTCCAGCATCAGGGTAATGTTGGCCTGATTGATGTATTTGGAAGCTTTCCCTCCTATTCAATATTTTGGAGTAGGTTGAAGAGAATAGATACTAACTCCTTGTTAAATGCCTTGTAGATGGGGCATTTGGGTGGCTCAGTTGGTTGGGTGTCCAACTTCAGCTCAGGTCATTGTCTCATGGTTCATGAGCTTGAGCATTGGGATCTGTGCATTGGGCTCTGTGTTGACATCTTGGAGCCTTGAGCCTGCTTCAGATTCTGTGTCTCTATCTCCAAAGGCAAAGGGATTAAAAGCAAAAATTAACTATCGGGAGCTCATGAAGATAAAAAGCTTCTGCGCTGCAAAGGGAACAATCAACAAAACTAAAAGGCAACTGACAGAATGGGAAAAGATACTTGCAAATGACATATCGGACAAAGGGCTAGTATCCAAAATCTATAAAGAACTCTCCAAAATCCACACCCGAAAAACAAATAAGCCAGTGAGGCCAGCTCAGCGACTGAAATGACATATTTTCCTCTGGGTCTGTTTTGAACACAACCATGTTGAATAAACATATTGTCAGATGTGTTCCACAATCACCAGATAAGCCGTCAGCTACCCCCAGTCACGAAGTACATCTTCAGAAAGCTTTATAAACTGGATATTGCCACATGAGTGAATCAGCTTTTCCCCTTCAGCCCACACATCCTACTCAATACAATTCTCCAAGAACGTGTGAACCCAACACCAGCTACCCACCCTGGCCGTGGTCCTTGAGAAAGCCAGATCCCTCTGCGGCTCGCTCTCTCTCTCTCTCTCTCTCTTCCTCCTGACTCTCTCTCCCCTTCTGAGACCTCCCAGAATGGCTTTTGAGCATCCCATGTGCCCTCCAGCATACATGAGTAATAAACCTGGGGATATTAGAGTCCTCTGATAGATGTTGCTGACCTGTGTCCTGCAGTCACAATAAGAACCCAAGGGCTGGTGCAGCCAAGGCATAGGCTGTGGTCAGGGAAAGGTCTGTGGGAGTGTGGAAAGCACATGGGCGCAGGTGAGTCCTTGGACATTCCTAGCCAGAGCAGCGTGTGAATTGCCTGAGGCTTGAATGGAACAATGTTAGAGTCCACATCATCCGGTGGAGTCCTAAAGGAAGTGAAGGAAAAGACTGAGACTCAACGTGGAAACTGTGCTTTTGTATTCTCCTTGACAGTACAATGATGGAAATGGCTTTCTGATCAAGTGTAGCTTTATTCCGTACGAAGCGTATAATTCATGATATCGATCTCAGGAAATCTAGGGGAAATTTATCCGGCATGGTATAAGTCATTTGAGATGAAATTAATTTTAAGAAATCCAAATAGTCCCATGTGAGATACAGAAATTTCAGGCATTTTTGACCCAAGATTGGGGTAAACTTTGGAGACATCTGAAAATAGACAAAGGAAAAACCGTCTGTATTTCAGTCACAGCAGAAGCTTAATGAAGTGAGTTCCTTAAGTGTATAGACAAGTTGATCAAAAAAATGGAAATGCCAAGAAAGAAATAGAAGGAGTAGATCCTACTTCCACAGTCTGATCAAAGATTGGCAGTTCCTGACTCTGAGGATTTGAGCCCTTCAATCATGGGCATGTCTTCAGCCTTTGGATGATTGGTTCTTATATCACGGGATCCCAAGGATTCTTTTCAGAGCCCTCTTTATGTTTCTGTTCCTCAGGCTGTAGATGAAGGGGTTCAGCATGGGCGTGACCACCGTGTACATCACCGAGGCTGTGGCACCTGGCCGTGAGCTCTGGGTAGCAGCAGAGCTAAGGTACACACCTAGGCTTGCACAATAAAATAAGGAGACAACCGAGAGGTGAGATGCACAGGTGGAAAATGCTTTATACTTTCCCTGAGCTGATGAGATCCCACGTATGGAGGAAACTATCTTGGAGTAAGAGTAAAGGATCCAGACAAGCAGACCACCACCCAGCAGCATTGCTCCAAGATACATCACCACGTTATTAAGAAAGGTGTCAGAAGAGGCAAGTTGGATCATCTGATTGAGTTCACAGAAAAAGTGGGGGATCACTACTTCTGTACAGAAGGACAGCCGCAACACCATTAAGGTGTGTACCAAGGAATGCAGGACACTCGTGATCCAGGACACCAGAACCAGGAGTCCACAGAGCCGGGGGTTCATGATGACCGTGTAGTGCAGGGGGTGACAGATGGCCACAAACCTGTCATAGGCCATCACACTCAGGAGAAAGTCGTCCATCCCTGCAAAGGTTATGAAAAAGTTCATTTGTGTGATGCAGCCTGCATAGGTTATGACTTTGGTCTGGGTCTGGATGTTCCAGAGCATCTTCGGGACGGTGGTGGAGGTGAAGCAGATGTCTACAAAGGACAGGTTGGCCAGGAAGAAGTACATGGGGGTGTGGAGATGGGAGTCAGAGCTGACAGCCAGGATGATGAGCAGGTTTCCAAACACATTGATCAGGTACATAGAGAGGAAAAGCCCAAATATGAGGGGCTGCAGTTCTGGTCTCTCTGAAAATCCCAGGAGAAGAAATTTTGATATCCGTGTAATATTTCCTGGTTCCATGAGGTTGCACTGACCCCCGGAAAGAGGCAAAGGACATCATTGATTTTCACATGAACAGTTTACTCACATAGTTGAAATGCTACCATTTATATTGTGCAGTCAAGAAGTTCATTTTGGTATCTTGTCCCTTTTGTCCCCAAAGGATTGTCCTTTCGAAGAGATTCCCTCCTGTTTCACCTCAGGTTAGGTGTTTTCGTCTCATTCTCCACACTCCCCAGCAGAGGTCATGCATTTTACTGTTTTACTAAGAATACCTTTCCTGCATTGGAGGAATATGTGCTGATTGTCAAACATATTCCAGGCATTGTGTAGGCAATGAGCATGGGATACTGAAAAACCAAACGCAAGTATCATCCAATGACGGAGAATGAATAGAAAGAAACAAAAATACTAATAAGACATTAGAGGGTGTCAAAGTGCTATGAAGAGAACAAAAGTGGATATAACGGAGAGCGTGGATACGAGTGTCGTTGTGTAATTGGTATTTGGTCAAGACCCGTGACAAGTGACATTTGAACAGAGACTTCAGGGAAAGGAGGGCAGGATCTGCAAGCATTTCTGGGGAAGTGTGTTCTGGCTGAGGGAATGGCCTCTGCTAAGACCCTGAGGATCATACTACTTGGAGCTATTGGGGTCCAAAATAGGAAGCGCTGTGTGAAAAGGAGTAAACAGAGAGAAATCAGAGATGGTGTCAGGTAATTTCAAAGAAATGGGTGTCCTCATTGCTAATTCCCCTTAGAGGGAAAGGAGTCACTCACCCACACTACGTACTGCTTATATTTTAGAATCTATCTGCAAAGCCTCCTGCAGTTTGACAAGGAACCCTCCTGAATACCTTGTTCTGACTGAGTGCTGGCTTGTGCTGGCTTATTAGAGTCAACTTAGAATATATTAGCTAAGGCACCCCTGCTCTGGAAACGGATCCCCCTTCACAAGACAAGACACACACACACACACACACACACACACACACACAAACATAAACACACACCAAATCATCACTCCTTGAGCTGTGTTCTTCCATGAGTTCTCACCTCCAGCCCCAATAATTAAGCTCAGAGTGGCTATAAACCAATGTGGCCAGATCCATTATCATTCCTCACAAATGATGTAAAAATGGTACCTGAATTCCAATGATTGAGTTTCTTATGGACAAATACAACTGACAGGTCAGACTGGCATGCTTATTTTCTGTCCTGCATTTAAAGGAAAACAAACCATCTGCTCAAAATCAGAGAAACACACATACATACACACACACACACACACAGAGAGAGAGAGAGAGAGAGAGAGAGGCAAGAGAGTGAAATGAAATTGAAGTGGCACAAAAGATTTCATGGTTCATATGGTCACTGAAACCTGAGGGGCCGTGAACTAGAAAGAGCATCCTGAGGTCTGACAATATTCCAAGTCTTGTTACCCTCTTGATGCCCAGCAAAAATAATAAGGAGCAAAATTAAATGTGGTCAGAAGACGCAATTAGTGGGTTGTTCATGTGGATCGCCTTACAGACTGAATGCTCCAAGAGAAAAGTGTGCTAAGGGAATAAATCAACCCTTCCGCACGGGAAATATGCAAAGCACAGCAAAAGTTGGGCAGGTTATAATGAAGCAGTAGGAGACTTGGGGTTTTTTTCTGTGCCTGGTTCGTATTTCTTTGACCCATTGGATGTCCTGCTATCTTAGAGAAGGTGGACAAGTCCCTTTCACTTTTTAGATGTGGCATCTTTTCTTTCTTGTTCCTGGCCTTTGCGTTGTGACCTCTCTCTTGACAAGGGTAGTGGGCACACTCTGGTCCTGTTTCCGGTTTGCACAACACCCAAAGGTTGGTTCAGACCTTGCTCTACAGAATTCTGCACACACCGTGACAGTCAGTCTAGGCTCTGAATCACCGTCTTCATAACATTACTGCCTGAGGCTCTTACACCACACACTTATTTCATTCTACTATGACTCTGCCATATAAGGCAAGTACCAAAGGAACAGGGCCTTCTCTGACCTTGTCCCCTGTGGTTTTTCAGGAAGGCATGGTCAGCCAAGCACATGACCATAGAGATCTCCAGGTTCTGGGCTAGGCTGGTGGGTGTGGTGACCTCAAGTGAATCACCTGGCATCGATTCTCTCTGACCCTTTCCTGCTGGACCTCCTGGGCACCCTGAATCACATGGCTGGGAGCTCTGAGGGTGACGTGACCATGTGCTGTCTGAATTCCTCCTGGATGGTTATCGGTGGCAACTAAACCCTCTCCCTGCAGAAGATGGTGGGAAGGAAGCTAGCATGAGTCATCCAGCCAAGCTTCGGACTCTAGAAGCAACAATCAGGTCGCATCACCCCTGGTGGCACAGGCAGAGGGACTGCACAGAGGAGACATTTATAATTTCCTTTGTCTGTTCATGAGACATGTTTCCCTCCTGCTTGTCCAACCTGCAGCACATGATTTCCCTGGGGGACACTGGTCTGGACACAAAGAAAGATTTCCTGGAGATTCTGTGTTCCCAAGACCAGGTTATAACTGTGTGATCCTTGTGTTGATTACTCCTACCTTGTGAGTTCTGTCGCTCCCAGAGTTCAAATATCCCAGCACCTAATCCCAACCCTGATTTTTAACATTTCCCTAAAATCTAGGACTAACCAATCAGTCTGGATTAGATCCCTTGGATCTCCAAAATGTTAGCTTACAGTGGAGACCTGAGCCAAAATCAAGAGTTGGACGCTTCTAAGCCTGAAGCACCCAGGCGCACCCAGAATTTCATTTAAATATGTTGTGTATAGATTTGGCCCTCATTAAGGGATTCCTTCTGCCACATTGATGTAGGGGTTTTTTTTTGTCAAAAAGCTTCTTCTGTAAGTAATGACATATTTTATGATTTCACTGAGAAATTCTTCAAGTATTCAAGAATATAAATTGAGTGCTGACCATGTTTCAGGCAATGAGTATAGGGTGTGATGAAGAACAAAAATCCCTAGAAACATGGAGAAGAAGTATATAAGCAAACAAGAGAATTCTATAACTTTTCAGATGGTGAGGGCTGCTGTGAAGAAAAGAAAAGCAGGAATAAAGGAGGGAGCCAATAGGGCATTCTATTTTAGTGGGTATTTAGGCAAATTCTGCAAATGAGGTGACATTGGAAAACAGAACTCATAGAAGACAGAAAGGATTATGTGGGAAGCCTTTACCTGGCAGAGGCAATGGCCAGTACAAAGGCCCCAAGTAAAGTATTGTTTCAAAAGTTCAAGGCAAAAAGCAAAGCCAGTGCTACAAGGGCAATGAGCCTGATGGAGACTGATGACAGATGCTGTCACACATGTGAGGAGTGAAGTGGCCTCTCTGCTACAACTGTGACCTCAAGGCACAGGGCTTTCCTTGCCCATGCTACGTCTCCCTCTGTATACATCATGGTCTCAAGGCATCCCATGAGTTGCCACAGATCCCCTTCTTGGTGCCTTCTCTTGACTGAGTTCTGGCCCCTGTATTGCATCATCTTGGGATTTCAGAATCCTGACCCCCGTTTTTTTGAAATATGAAATTCATTGTCAAATTGGTTTCCATACAACACCCAGTGCTCATCCCCACAGGTGTTCTCCTCAATACACATCACCCAGCCTCCCTCTCCTCCCGCCCCCATCAACCCTCAGATTGTTCTCAGTTTTTAAGGGTCTCTTCTGGTTTGGCTCCCTCCCTCTCTAACTTTTTTGAGGACTGCTCCCCCTTCACCAGTCACAAGACACCATGGCCTCCTGGGTTGGGTATTTCCCTGTCTTCACAGACCTCACCATCCCGGTTATGCTGGGAATGGACACAACCCAAGGAGGCCAGATCAGCCATCTTTTCCCTGCAAAGTATAGAAATGGTTCCCAGAAATGCCAGTACTTAAGCCTCCCATGGACAAATGAATTTGAGGCTCCACATTGGAATGGCAAGTTTCTGCTGTGATTTACACAAACATAAAAAAGTCGGTTCAACAGACAGCGCGGTAGAGAGTGCGGGTGGTGGTGAATGAAACGGATGAGGCAGAGCAATTATCTAAGATACTCGTGAGGTTCCTGAGACACCGGGTGGTAAAATAAACTGCCATTGCCTTAATAGTAAGTTAAAGGAATAGAATATGGAAGATCAACGTAAGTGTTAGCATCCACTCTGTGAAACTGACACAACCACTGAATAAATACATCACTTAATCAAACAAATGAACACAGCGATCACCCCTCTTGCACTAAGTTGAATTGGCTCTCAGGTGAAGACAGGTTAATGAACTTGGCTTCAATTCCTCTGACCCTCTCATCCACGGCGCACCGGGCCATTGGGCTCACCTGCCTGGGGTGTCTGACAAGGTCTTCTTGTGACAAGTCTGAATGCCTCCCTGGACTGCAGATGGTAGGGACTAAAGCTATGTTCTCAGCTGAGACAGCAGGAAGGAGTAAAGCATGGGCTCCAGCCGTAATTAGGGCCTGGAAGAACAGAGGGAGACCTTGTCCCTTCCCATCCAAGGTCGCACAGGCTGACAGGTGACCAGAGAGTATTTATAGCTCCCTCTATCCGCTCATTAGGCTCATTTCCCTCTTGGTACCCCAACCTCTGATCTCATATTCCCAAGTGGAAAACTGCTCTGGACACAAGTATTTTTTCCTAATGACTCTAGGTTCCCAAAAGACTAGGTCAGAGACCAAGTGAATGCAGTTCTTTTTTGCCTCCCCTTTTCCCTGAACTTGTCCCCTTCCTGATGTGTAAATCGTCTGGCACCTTATCTCAGCCGAGACACACTTTCCTCCAAGTCTAAGACCAAGGAACCCTCCGGGATTAGTCCTCTTTGTCTTCCAAGCATTGCCTACCCTAGGGACCCAGCTGTAGCAGTTCTAGTGCGTTCTGTCTGTCTGTCTCTTTGTTTGTTTATTTTTGAAAGAGAGGGAGAGAGAGAGCATGATTGGGGGAGAAGGAGGGAGGGAAGAGGGACAGAGAGAAGCTTTTTTAATGTTTATTTATTTATTTTAAGAGAGAGAGAGTCAGAGAAAGAGGGAGAGAGAGAATTCCAAGCATTCTCCATGCTCAGTGCAGAAGCAATCTGGGGGCTCAGATCCATGACCAGGGGGGTCGTGTCCTAAGCTGGAATCACCACACAGAAGATGAACCCACTGAGCCAAGAGGTGACCCAGTGTCTACTGTTCTTAGCAACAGCACTGCTAGGAATCTACCCAAGGACACATGAGTGCTGATGCACAGGGGCACGTGCACCCCAATGTTTAGAGCAGCGCTTTCAGCAACAGCCAAATTATGTAAAGAGCTTAAATGTCCATCCACTGACGAAAAGAAAAGAAGTTGTGGTTTATATACACAATGGAATCCTGCTTGGCAATGAGGAAGAATGAAATCCTGCCATTTGCAGCAACGTGGATGGAACTAGAGAGTGTTATGCTAAGTGAAAGAAGTCAGGCAGAGACAGATACCGCATGTTTTCACTCATAGGTGGATCTTGAGAAACTTAAGAAAAGGGCATGGGGGAGGGGAAGGGGAAAAGAGAGTTAGAGGGAGGGAGGCAAACCATAAGAGACCCTTGAGGGCTGAGAACAAACCGAGGGTAGATGGGGGTGGGGGAGAGGGGAAAGTGGGTGGTGCGCAGGGAGGAGGGCACTTGGGATGAGCACTGAGTGTTGCATGGAAACCAATCTGACAATAAATTTCATATATTAAAAAAAAGAAAAAAATAATAAAGCAGAGAAATGACTTCTGATAATAAAACTTGGGTGCCACAGAGATTGGCTTCAAGACACTTTTTCTGTCATTTGTTTTATAAGGCGATAAAAGCTGTCATTTGGTCCTTTGTTATTAAATCGTCCTCAAATATAACAGATGTATTGAGATCTAGTTATGTACTAAAATGTGAGCTTAACATCTCACAGGGAGTTTGGATTTAATCTTTATAAAATCTTATCCCTGAGATTATGAACTACATTTTATGATGTATAAATGGTGCTTGGTGGTGTCTTGTCATCTGTCCAAATTTAATATCTGAGTATGTGGTGTCCCTTGAGATTGATTCTGTCAGGATGCTTCCAGTTCTCCAACTCTGGGGTCATGGTTCACAGCCAGAAATGAATTTTTCCCTGGGACGTCTGTCAAAGTCTGAAGGGAACCTGCCAAACACCTACAGTCCTCAGGAAAACACCCCCAAAATACTGTTATCCTGCCGCCAATGTCTCACCATAAACGGTCAGAAACACACCTAGACCAGCATGTCTCCAACTTCGCTGAACCCGTGAATCCACACGGATCCTAGTACAACTGCAAAATCTTAGCGATTCTGCATCTCTCCAAGCTCCTGGGTGATGCTGAAGTGCAGCTCTGAGTCTGTGAACCACTGTTTGATTAGCAAGAAGATGATCGTGTGTTAGAGATAAGTGTGGGTAGCGTGAAGCCTTCTGCACCAAATCCTGTCCTTTTGTGCCTGTAACTGTGAAAAGATCGTGTATTTGCTCATTCTTCAGGCTGTGTGAAATCTGTGTTTATTGCTTTTATAAGTGACCAAAATAATACCCTGATGAACAAGCCTTTACACTAAGGAGAATAAGGCACCATCAGATATGCCCACATCTTAATCTCCAGTCCCTTTCACATGTTATTATTTTTTTTTTAGAGCAAAGAAGGATTTATGCAGCAGATTGAACAGGGCTGCTCGTCAGCTTGGGTGACTCTGAAGGACATGCCCATTTGTGCGGAAGGACTGGGGACCCTGAACCACATGACTGGCAGGACATGCAGTTCTTGGGTGAAGCGTCCTCTGGTCAAGCAGGTGGAAGAGATTTCAGAGCAGAAAGGACGTATTACATACATGGTGGTGATACTGTGCATTCGCCATCCCGTGGGATTTGTGACATATATCAGGAAAAGGAAGCTATTTCGTGTAACAACGGAAAGAATCATATGAGCGGTTCGCATTAGAAGTTTTCAAGCAGAAACAGGAAGATAATTCAGTGGTAAAATGTAGAAGACACTAAGCAATCCTGCACCTCAATGAACAAACTCCCTCACTGGTGAACACCATCTTCCATGCTTTAATAAATAGGTTCATAGCATGAACTGTGATTTTTTTAAAAAATGAGAGAAATATTTTGTGTGTCACAAAATGAGTGTTTTGAATGTTTGCCTCCTCATATTTATGGTCAGGCCAATATGAACAACATATCAGGTCGATCTATTTATTCAAATTTGCCTTTCTAAGTACACACCACTTGGAGATCTAGATTAGCTAATCAGGTTTTCCCATTGACTATGGTAGGAATTCTGGACCCCGGCTGAGTACCAGAATACAACCAAGAGACCGCTTACAAAGCATAAGGGCATGTTTAGTGCAAGGGACTGAAATGACATATTTTCCCCGGGTCCATTTCAAACACAACCATGTTGAATAAACATATCGTCAGATGTGTTCCACAATCACCAGATAAGCCCTCGGCTACCCCCAGTCACGAAGTACCTCTTCAGGAAGCCCTTTATAAACTAGATGCTGCCAAATGAGTGAATCAGCTTTTCCCTTTCAGCCCACACATTCTACTCAATACAATTCTCCAAGAATGTGTGAACCCAACACCAGCTACCCACCCTGGCCATGGTCCTTGAGAAAGCCAGATCCCTCTGCGGCTCTCTCTCTCTGTCTTCCTCTTGACCCTCTATCCCCTTCTGAGACCTCCCAGAATGGCTTTTGACCATCCCATGTGCCCTCCAGCATACATGAGTAATAAACCTGGGTTATTAGAGTTCTCCAATACATGTTGCTGACCTGTGTCCTGCAATCACAATAAGAACCCAAGGGCTGGTGCAGCCACGGCATAGGCTGTGGTCAGGGAAAGGACTGTGGGAGTGTGGACAACACATGGGGGCAGGTGAGTGCTTGGGCGTTCCTAGCCAGAGCAGAGTGTCAATAGCCTGAGGCTTGAACAGAACAATGTTAGAGTCCACATCATCAGGTGGAGTCCTAGGGGAAGTGAAGGAAAAGACTGAGACTCAAGGTGGAAACTGTGTTTTTGTATTCTCCTTGACAGTAAAATGATGGAAATGGCTTACTGATCAAGTGTAGCTTTATTCCGTACGAAGCATATAATTCATGATATCGATCTCAGGAAATCTAGGGGAAATTTACCCGGCATGGTATAAGTCATTTGAGGTGAAAAAAATTTTAAGAAATCCAACTAGTCCCATGTGAGATACAGAAATTTCAGCATTTGTGACCAAGGTTGGGGTAAACTTTGGGGACATCTCAAAATAGACAAAGGAGAAACCATCTGTATTTCAGTCACAGCAGAAGCTTAATGAAGTGAGTTCCTTAAATGTAGAGAGAAGTTGATCAAACAAATGGAAATGCCAAGAAAGAAATAGAAGGAGTAGATTCTACTTCCACAGTCTGATCAAAGATTGGCAGTTCCTGCCTCTGAGGACTTGAGTCCTTCAGTCATGGTCATGTCTTCAGCCTTTGGATGATTGGTTCGTATATCACTGAATCCGAACAATTCTTTTCAGAGCCCTCTTTATGTCTCTGTTCCTCAGGCTGTAGATGAAGGGGTTCAGCATGGGCGTGACCACCGTGTACATCACTGAGGCTGTGGCACTTGGCCGTGAGCTCTGGGTAGCAGCAGAGCTAAGATACACACCTAGGCTTGCACAACAAAATAAGGAGACAACCGAGAGGTGAGATGCACAGGTAGAAAACGCTTTATACTTGCCCTGAGCTGATGAGATACCACATATGGAGGAAACTATCTTAGAATAAGAGTAAAGGATCCAGACAAGCAGACCACCACCCAGCAGCATAGCTGCAAGGTACATCACCACGTTATTAAGAAAGGTGTCAGAAGAGGCAAGTTGGATCATCTGATTGAGTTCACAGAAAAAGTGGGGGATCACTACTTCTGTACAGAAGGACAGCCGCAACACCATTAAGGTGTGTACCAAGGAATGCAGGACACTCGTGATCCAGGACACCAGAACCAGGAGTCCACAGAGTCGAGGGTTCATGATGACCGTGTAGTGCAGGGGGTGACAGATGGCCACAAACCTGTCATAGGCCATCACACTCAGGAGAAAGTCGTCCATCCCTGCAAAGGTTATGAAAAAGTTCATTTGTGTGATGCAGTCTGCATAGGTTATGACTTTGCTCTGGGTCTGGATGTTCCAGAGCATCTTCGGGACGGTGGTGGAGGTGAAGCAGATGTCTACAAAGGACAGGTTGGCCAGGAAGAAGTACATGGGGGTGTGGAGGTGGGAGTCAGAGCTGACGGCCAGGATGATGAGCAGGTTGCCAAACACAGTGATCAGGTACATGGAGAGGAAAAGTCCAAATACGAGGGGCTGCAGTCCTGGTCTCTCTGAAAATCCCAGGAGAAGAAATTTTGATATCCGTGTAATATTTCCTGGTTCCATGAGGTTGCACTGACCCCCGGAAAGAGGTAAAGGACATCATTAATTTTCACATGAACAGTTTACTCACATAGTTGAAATGCTACCATTTATATTGTGCAGTCAAGAAGTTCATTTTGGTATCTTGTCCCTTTTGTCCCCAAAGGATTGTCCTTTTGAAGAGATTCCCTCCTGTTTCACCTCAGATTAGGTGTTTTCGTCTCATTCTCCACACTCCCCAGCAGAAGCCATGCATTTTACTGTTTTGTTAGAATACCTTTCCTGCATTGGAGGAATATGTGCTGATTGTCAAACATATTCCAGGCATTGTGTAGGCAATGAGCACGGGATACTGAAAAACCAAACGCCTGTATCACCCAATGATGGAGAATGAATAGAAAGAACTAAAAATACTAATAAGACATTAGAGGGTGTCAAAGTGCTATGAAGAGAACAAAAGTGGATGTAAAGGAGAGCGTGCATACGAGTGTCATTGTGTAATTGGTATTTGGTCAAGACCCGTGACAGGTGACATTTGAACAGAGACTTCAGGGAAAGGAGGGCAGGATCTGCAAGCATTTCTGGGGAAGTGTGTGCTGGCTGAGGGAATGGCCTCTGCTAACACCCTGAGGATCATACTACTTGGAGTTATTGGGGTCCAAAATAGGAAGGATTGTGTGAAGAGGAGTAAACAGGAGAGAAATCAGAGATGGTGTCAGGTAATTTCAAAGAAATGGGTGGCCTCATTGCTGGTTCCCCTTAGAGGGAAAGGAGTCACTCATCCACCCTATATACTGCTTATATTTTAGAATCTATCTGCAAAGCCTCCTGCAGTTTGACAAGGAGTCCTCCTGAATACCCTGTGCTGATTGAGTGCTGGCTTCTGTATTATTAGAGTCAACTTAGAATATATTAGCTAAGGCACCCCTGCTCTGGAAACAGATCCCCCTCCACAGGGCAAGATACACACATACACACACACACACACACACACACACACACACACACACACACAAACACACACCAAATCATCACTCCTTGAGCTGTGTTCTTCCATGAGTTCTCACCTCCAGCCCCAATAATTAAGCTCAGAATAGCTATAAATCAATAGCCGAACTGGGTGGCCAGTTCGATTATCATTCCCCCCAAATGATGTAAAAATGGTACCTGAATTCCAATGATTGAGCTTCTTATGGACAAATACAATTGACAGGTCAGACTGGCATGCTTATTTTCTGTCCTGCATTTAAAGGAAAACAAACTGCTCAAAATCAGAGAAACACACACACACACACACACACACACACACACACAGAGAAAGAGAGAGAGAGAGAGAGAGGCAAGAGAGTGAAATGAAATTGAAGTGGCACAAAAGATTTCATGGTTCATATGGTCACTGAAACCTGAGGGGCCGTGAAGAAGAAAGAGCATCCTGAGGTCTGACAACAGTCCAAGTCTTTTTACCTCCTTGATGCCCAGCAAAAATAATAAGGAGCAAAATTAAATGTGGTCAGAAGACGAATTAGTGGGTTGTTCAGCATGTGGATCGCCTTACAGACTGAATGCTCCAAGAGAAAAGTGTGCTAAGGGAATAAATCAACCCTTCCGCACGGGAAATATGCAAAGCACAGCAAAAGTTGGGCAGGTTATAATGAAGCAGTAGGAGACTTGGGGTTTTTTTCTGTACCTGGTTCATATTTCTTTGATGCATTAGATGTCCTGTGATCTTAGAGAAGGTGGACAAGTCCCTTTCACTTTTCAGATGTGGCATCTTTTCTTTGTTGTTCCTGGCCTTTGCGTTGTGACCTCTCTCTTGACAAGGGGAGTGGGCACACTCTGGTCCTGTTTCCAGTTTGCACAACACCCAAAGGTTGGTTCAGACCTTGCTCTACAGAATTCTGCACACACCGTGACAGTCAGTCTAGGCTCTGAATCACCGTCTTCATAACATTTCTGCCTGAGGCTCCTACACCACACACTTATTTCATTCTACTATGACTCTGCCATATAAGGCAAGTACCAAAGGAACGGGGCCTTCTCTGACCTTGTCCACTGTGGTTTTTCAGGAAGGCATGGTCAGCCAAGCACATGACCATAGAGATCTCCAGGTTTTGGGCTAGGCTGGTGGCTGTGTGGTGACCTCAAGTGAATGCACCTGGCATGGATTCTCTCTGACTCTTTCCTGCTGGACCTGCTGGGCACCAGGAATCATGTGGCTGGGAGCTCTGAGGGTGAGGAGTCCATGTGGCTATCTGAATTCCTCCTGGATGGTTATCGGTGGCAACTACCCCTAGGGGCGCCTGGGTGGCCAGTCGGTTGGGCGGCTGACTTCGGCTCAGGTCACGATCTCGTGGTCCGAGAGTTCCAGCCCCGTGTCAGGCTCTGGGCTGATGGCTCAGAGCCTGGAGCCTGCTTCTGATTCTGTGTCTCCTTGTCTCTCTCTGCCCCTCCCCCGTTCATGCTCTGTCTCTCTCTGTCTCAAAAATAAAAAACACGTTAAAAAAAATTAAAAAAAAATAAAAAAAAACAAACCCTCTCCCTGCAGAAGATGGTGGGAAGGAGGCTAGCATGAGTCATCCAGCCAAGCTTCGGACTCTAGAAGCAACAATCAGGTCCCATCACCCCGGTGGCACAGGGAGAGGGACTGCACAGAGGAGACATTTATAGTTTCCTTTGTCTGTTCATGAGGCATGTTTCCCTCCTGCTTGTCCAACCTGCAGCACATGATTTCCCTGGGGGACACTGGTCTGGACACAAAGAAAGATTTCCTGGAGATTCTGTGTTCCCAATAGACCAGGTAATAACTGCGTCACCCATGTGTTGATTACTCCTACCTTGTGAGTTCTGTCGCTCCCAGAGTTCAAATATCCCAGCACCTAATCCCAACCCTGATTTTAACATTTCCCTAAAATCTAGGACTAACCAATCAGTCTGGATTAGATCCCTTGGATCTCCAAAATGTTAGCTTACGGTGGAGACCTGAGCCAAAATCAAGAGTTGGACGCTTCTAAGCCTCAACCACCCAGGCGCCCCCAGATACTCGTTTGAATATGTTGTGTATACATATGGCCCCCATTAAGGGATTCCTTCTGCCACATTGATGCAGGGCTTTTTTTTGTCAAAAAGCTTCTTCTGTAAGTAATGACATATTTCATAATTTCACTGAGAAATTCTTCAAGTATTCAAGAATATAAATTGAGTGCTACCATGTTTCAGACAATGAGTATAGGGTGTGGTGAAGAATGAAAATCCCTAGAATCATGGAGAAAAAGTATATAAGCAAACAAGAGAATTCTATAATATTTCAGATGGTGAGGGCTGCTGTGAAGAAAAGAAAAGCAGGAAGAAAGGAGGGAGCCAATAGGGCATTCTATTTTAGTGGGTATTTAGGCAAATTCTGCAAACGAGGTGACAATGGAAAACAGAACTCATACCAGACAGAAAGGATTATGTCGGGAGCCTTTACCTGGCAGAGGGAAGGGCCAGTACAAAGGCCCCAAGGAAAGTACTGGTTTCAAAAGTTCAAGGCAAAAAGCAAAGCCAGTGCTACAAGGGCAATGAGCCTGATGGAGACTGATGACAGACGCTGTCACACATGTGAGGAGTGAAGTGGCCTCTCTGCTACAACTGTGACCTCAAGGCACAGGGCCTTCCTTGCTCACGCTACGTCTCCCTCTGTATACATCATGGTCTCAAGGCATCCTAGGAGTTGCCACAGATCCCCTTCTTGGTGCCTTCTCTTGACTGAGTTCTGGCCCCTGTATTGCATCATCTTGGGATTTCAGAGTCCTGACCTCCCTTTTTTTGAAATATGAAATTCATTGTCAAGTTGGTTTCCATACAACACCCAGTGCTCATCCCCACAGGTGTTCTCCTCAATACCCATCACCCAGCCTCCCCCTCCTCCCACCCCCATCAACCCTCAGATTGTTCTCAGTTTTTAAGGGTCTCTTCTGGTTTGGCTCCCTCCCTCTCTAACTTTTTTGAGGACTGCTCCCCCTTCACCAGTCACAAGACACCAAGTCCTCCTGGGTTGTGTATTTCCCTGTCTTCACAGACCTCACCATCCCGGTTATGCTGGGAATGGACACAACCCAAGGAGGCCAGATCAGCCATCTTTTCCCTGCAAAGTGTAGAAATGGTTCCCAGAAATGCCAGTTCTTAAGCCTCCCATGGACAAATGAATTTGAGGCTCCACATTGGAATGGCAAGTTTCTGCTGTGATTTACACAAACTTAAAAATGTCTGTTCAACAGACATCGAGGCAGAGAGTGGAGGGGCTGTGGTGAATGAAACGGATGAGGCAGAGCAATTATCTAAGAAAATCGTGTGATTCCTGAGACACTGGGAGGTAAAATAAACTGCCATTGACTTAATAGTAAGCTAAAGGAATAGAATATGGAAGATCAACGTAAGTGTGAGCATCCACTCTGTGAAACTGACACAGCCACTGAATAAATACACCACTTAATCAAACAAACAAATGAACACAGCGATCACCCGTCCTGCAATAAGTTGAATTGGCTCTCAGGTGAAGACAGATTAATGAACTTGGCTTCCATTCTTCTGACCCTCTCATCCATGGCACAGTGGGCTGTTGGGCTCACCTGGCTGGGGTGTCTGACAAGGTCTCCTTGTGTCAAGTCTGAATGCCTCCCTGGACTGCAGATGGTAGGAACTAAAGCTCTGTTCTCAGCTGAGACAGCAGGAAGGAGTAAAGCATGGGCCCCAGCCGTAATTAGGGCCTGGAAGAACAGAGGGAGACCTTGTCCCTTCCCATCCAAGTTCGCACAGGCTGACAGGCGACCAGAGAGTATTTACAGCTCCCCGTATCTGCTCATTAGGCTCATTTCCCTCTTGGTACCCCAGCCTCTGATCTCATATTCCCAAGTGGAAAACTGCTCTGGACACAAGTATTTTTTCCTAATGAATCTCTGTTCCCAAAAGACTAGGTCAGAGACCAAGTGAATGCAGTTCTTTTTTTCCTCCCCTTTTCCCTGAACTTGTCCCCTTCCTGATGTGTAAATCGTCTGGCACCTTATCTCGGCCAAGACACACTTTCCTCCAAGTCTAAGACCAAGGAACCCTCCGGGATTAGTCCTCTTTGTCTTCCAAGCATTGCCTCTCCTAGGGACCCAGCTGTAGCATTTCTGGTGCTGTCTGTCTGTCTGTCTCTTTGTTTGTTTTTGAGAGAGAGGGAGAGAGGGAGCATGAGTGGGGGAGAGGAAGGGAGGGAGAGAGGGACAGAGAGAAGCTTTTTTTAATGTTTATTTATTTATTTTAATAGAGAAAGAGTCAGAGAATGAGGGAAAGAGAGAATCCCAAGCCGTCTCTATCCTCAGTGCAGAAGCAATCTGGGGGCTCAGTTCCAGACCATGGGGTCATGTCCTAAGCCGCAATCAAGACACAGAAGATGAACCCACTGAGCCAACGAGGCAACCCAGTGTCTACTGTTGTTCTCAACAGCGCCACTAGGAATCTACACAAGGACACATGAGTGCTGATTCACAGGGGCACGTGCATCCCAATGTTTAGAGCAGTGCTTTCAGCAACAGCCAAATTATGTAAAGAGCCTAAATATCCATCAACTGATGAAAGGATAAAGAAGTTGTGGTTTATATACACAATGGAATCCTACTTGGCAATGAGAAAGAATGAAATCCTGCCATTTGCAGCAACGTGGATGGAACTAGAGAGTGTTATGCTAAGTGAAAGAAGTCAGGCAGAGACAGATACCATATGTTTTCACTCATAGGTGGATCTTGAGAAACTTAAGAGAAGAGCATGGGGAGGGGAAGGGGAAAAGAAAGTTAGAGGGAGGGAGGCAAACCATAAGAGACTCTTGAGGACTGAGAACAAACTGAGGGTAGGTGGAGGGTGGGGGAGAGGGGAAAGTGGGTGATGGGCATTGAAGAGGGCACTTGTTGGGATGAGCACTGGGTGTTGTATGGAAACCAATTTGACCATAAATTTCATATATAAAAAAAAGAAAAAAATAATAAAGCAGAGAAATGACTTCTTCTGATAATAAACCTTGGGTGCTACAGAGATTGGCTACTAGACATTTTCTGTCACTTGTTTTATAAGACATTAAAAGCTGTCATTTGCTCCCTTGTTATAAAATGGGACCTTGAATATAACAGATGTATTGAGATCTAGTTATGTACTACAATGTGAGCTTAACATCTAACAGGGAGTTTGGATTTAATCTTTATAAAATCTTATCCCTGAGGAGTTATAGTTATGAACTACATTTTACGATGTACAAATGGTGCTTGGTGATGTCTAGTCATCTGTCCAAACTTAATATCTGAGTATATGGAGTCCCTTGAGTTTGATTCTGTCAGGATGCTTCCAGTTCTCCAACTCTGGAGCCGTGGTTCTCAGCCAGAAATGATTTTTCCCCTGGGACGTCTGTCAAAGTCTGAAGGGGTGCTGCCCAGCACCTACAATCCCCAGGAAAGCACCCCCAAAATACTGTTATCCTGCCACAAATGTCCACCATAAAAGGTGAGAATCCCAGCTAGACCAGCATGTCTCCAACTTCACTGTGCCTGTGAATCCATACGGATCCCACTACAAGTGCAAAATCTTAGAGATTCTGCATTTCTCCAAGCTCCTGGGTGAGGCTGAAGTGCAAGTCTGAGTCTGCAAACCACTGTTTGATTAGCAAGAAGATGATCCTGTGTTAGAGATAAGAGTAGGTAGCGTGAAGCCTTCTGCACCAAATCCTGTCCTTGTGTGCCCATAATTGTGAAAGGATTGTGTATTCGCTCATTCTTCAGGCTGTGTGAAATCTGTGTTTATTGCTTTTCTAAGTGAACAAAATAATACCCTGATGAGCAAGCCTTTACACTAAGGAGAATAAGGCACCATCAGATATGCCCACATCCTAATCTCCGGTCCCTTTCACATGTTATTATTATTTTTTTTTTTTTTGCAAAGAAGGATTTATGCAGCAGATTGAACAGGGCTGCTCGTCAGCTTGGGCGACTCTGAAGGACACGTCCATTTTTGCGGAAGAACTGGGGACCCTGAATCTCATGACTGACAGGACAGGCAGTTCTTGGGTGAAGCGTCCTCTGGTGAAGCAGGTGGAAGAGATTTCAGAGCAGAAAGGACGTATTATATAGATGGTGCTAATACTGTGCATTCTCCATCGTTTGGGATTTGTGACATATATCAGGAAAAGGAAGCTATTTCGTGTAACAACGGAAAGAATCATATGAGCGGATCGCATTAGAAGTTTTCAAGCAGAAACAGGAAGATAATTCAGTGATAAAACGTAGAAGACACTAACCAATCCTGCGCCTCGATGAACAAACTCCCTCAGTGGTGAACACCATATTCCATGCTTTAATAAATAGGTGGATAGCACGAACTGTGATTTTTTTTTAAAAATGAGGAGAAATATTTTGTGTGTCACAAAATGAGTGTTTCAAAAGTTTGCCTCCTAATATTTATGGTCAGGCCGACACGAAGAACATATCAGGTCGATCTATTTATTCAAATTTGCCTAAGTACACTCCACTGGGAGATCTAGATTAGCTAATCAGGTTTTTCCAGTGACTATGGTAGGAATTCGGGACCCAGAGCTGAGTAACAGAATACAACCAAGAGACCGCTGACAAAGCATAAGGTGATGTTTAACGCAAGTGACTGAAATGACGTATTTTCTCCGGGTCCGTTTCGAACACAACCATGTTGGATAAACATATCATCAGATGTGTTCCACAATCACCAGATAAGCCCTCGGCTACCCCCTGTCACGAAGTACCTCTTCAGGAAGCCCTTTATAAACTAGATGCTGCCAAATGAGTGAATCAGCTTTTCCCCTTCAGCCCACACATTCTACTCAATACAATTCTCCAAGAACGTGTGAGCCCAACACCAGCTACCCACCCTGGCCATGGTCTTTGAGAAAGCCAGATCCCTCAACAGCTTCCTCTCTCTCTCTTCCTCTTGACTCTCTCTCCCCTTCTGACACCTCCCAGAATGGCTTTTGACCATCCCATGTGCCCTCCAGGATACAGGAGTAATAAACCTGGGGTTATTAGAGTTCTCCGATAGATGTTGCTGACCTGTGTCCTGCAGTCACAATAAGAACCCAAGGGCTGGTGCAGCCAAGGCATAGGCTGTGGTCAGGGAAAGGTCTGTGGGAGTGTGGAAAGCACATGGGCGCAGGTGAGTCCTTGGACATTCCTAGCCAGAGCGGGGTGTCAATAGCCTGAGGCTTAAATGGAACAATGTTAGAGTCCACATCATCATGTGGAGTCCTAAAGGAAGTGAAGGAAAAGACTGAGACTCAAGGTGGAAACTGTGTTTTTGTATTCTCCTTGACAGTAAAATGATGGAAATGGCTTACTGATCAAGTGTAGCTTTATTCCGTACGAAGCATATAATTCATAATATCAATCTCAGGAAATCTAGGGGAAATTTACCCGGCATGGTATAAGTGATTTGAGATGAAATTAAACTTAAGAAATCCAACTAGTCCCATGTGAGATACGGAAATTTTGGCATTTGTGACCCAAGGTTGGGGTAAACTTTGGGGACACCTGAAAATAGACAAAGGAGAAACCGTCTGTATTTCAGTCACAGCAGAAGCTTAATGAAGTGAGTTCCTTAAATGTATAGACAAGTTGATCAAACAAATGGAAATGCCAAGAAAGAAATAGAAGGAGTAGATTCTACTTCCACAATCTGATCAAAGATTGGCAGTTCCTGCCTCTGAGGACTTGAGTCCTTCAGTCATGGTCATGTCTTCAGCCTTTGGATGATTGGTTCGTATATCACTGAATCCGAACAATTCTTTTCAGAGCCCTCTTTATGTCTCTGTTCCTCAGGCTGTAGATGAAGGGGTTCAGCATGGGCGTGACCACCGTGTACATCACCGAGGCTATGGCACTTGAGAGTGAGCTCTGGGTAGCAGCAGAGCTGAGGTACACTCCTAGGCTCGTACAATAAAATAAGGAGACAACCGATAGGTGAGACGCACAGGTGGAAAATGCTTTATACTTGCCCTGAGCTGATGAGATCCCACGTATGGAGGAAACTATCTTAGAATAAGAGTAAAGGATCCCAGCAAGGGGACCTCCAGCCAGCAGCATAGCTGCAAGGTACATCACCACGTTATTAATAAAGGTGTCAGAAGAGGCCAGTTGGATCATCTGATTGATTTCACAGAAAAAGTGGGGGATCACTACCTCTGTACAGAAAGACAGCCGCAACACCATTAAGGTGTGTACCAAGGAATACAGGACACTCGTGATCCAGGACACCAGAACCAGCAGCCCACAGAGCAGGGGGTTCATGATGACCATGTATTGCAGGGGGTGACAGATGGCCACAAACCTGTCATAGGCCATCACACTCAGGAGAAAGTCGTCCATCCCTGCAAAGGTTATGAAAAAGTTCATTTGTGTGATACAGTCTTCATAGGTTATGACTTTGGTCTGAGTCTGGATGTTCCAGAGCATCTTCGGGACAGTGGTGGAGGTGAAGCAGATGTCTACAAAGGACAGGTTGGCCAGGAAGAAGTACATGGGGGTGTGGAGGTGGGAGTCAGAGCTGACGGCCAGGATGATGAGCAGGTTGCCAAACACAGTGATCAGGTACATGGAGAGGAAAAGTCCAAATATGAGGGGCTGCAGTTCTGGTCTCTCTGAAAATCCCAGGAGAAGAAATTTTGATATCCATGTAATATTTCCTGGTTCCATGAGGTTGCACTGACCCCCGGAAAGAGGCAAAGGACATCATTAATTTTCACATGAACAGTTTACCCACATGGTTGAAATGCTACCATTTATATTGTGCAGTCAAGAAGTTCATTTCGGTATCTTGTCCCTTTTGTCCCCAAAGGATTGTCCTTTTGAAGAGATTCCCTCCTGTTTCATCTCAGATTAGGTGTTTTGGTCTCATTCTCCACACTTCCCAGAAAAGGTCATGTATTTTACTGTTTTACTAAGAATATCTTTCCTGCATTGGAGGAATATGTACTAAGGGTCAACATGTCCCAGGTATTGTCTAGGCCATGAGCACTGGATACTGAAAACCAAAAGCCACTATAATCTAGTGATGGAGAATGAATAGAATCAAATACAAATATTAATAAGACATCACAGGGTGTCAAGTGCTATGAAGAGACAAAAGCAGATATAAAGGAGAGCGTGGATATGAGTGCTATTTTGTAATCAGTGTTTGGTCAAGACCAGTAAACTAGGTGACATTTGATCAGAGACCTGCAGGGAAGGAAGGCAGGAGCCCAGAGCCTGTGTGGGGAAGTGTGTGATGGTAGAGGGAATGGCCTCAGCTAAGGCCCTGAGGATGAAACTACTTGGAGCTATTTGAGTCCAAAACAGGAAGCATGTATGGGAAGGGGAATGAGCAGGAAAATGATCAGAGATCGTGTCAGGCAATTTCAAAGAAATAGGTGGCCTCATTGCTGGTTCCCCTTCAAGAGAAAGGAGTCACTCGCCCACACTATGTACTGCTTGTATTTTAGAATCTACCTGCAAAGTCTGCTATAAGTTGACATAGAGCTCTCTAGAAAATGGTATGTTGATTGAGTTCTGGCTTCTATATTATAAGAATCACCTTGGAATACATTGGATCATGTCCCCTGCTCTGATGACGGATGTCATTTCGCACACACACACACCAAATTAGTGATCCCTGGGCTGTGTTTTTACCATGACTTCTCACTTGAACCCCAACAATTAAGTTCGAAGTGGGTATAACTCAAGATGCACAGATCCATTATATTTCCTGCAAATGACGTAAGTTTTCCATGAACAAATAAAATTGACAAGTCAGACTGGCATGCTCATTTTCTTTCCTGTATTTAAAGAAACACAAACAATCTTCTCAAAATCAGAGAGAGAGAGAGAGAAACAAATTGAAATAAAATGGAAGTGGCAGAAAAGATCTAATGGCTCAGGTGATCGCTGAAATCCGAGGGGCCATGAAGAAGAAAGAGCATCCCTGGTTCTGACAACATTCCAACCCTTGTTACCACCCTGATGCCCAGCAAAAATAGTAAGGAGCAAAATTAAATTCAGTAGGAGACGACATTAGTGGGATCTTCAGGGTGTGCATCGTCTTACACAGTGAATGCTCCAAGAGAAAATGTGCTAAGGGAATAAATCAACCCTTCGGCACAGGAAATATGCAAAGCACAGCAAAAGTTGGGCAGGTTATAATGGAAGGTAAGAGACTTGCTTTTTCTTTGAAAAAGCACCTTGAGACTTTGCTATTTCTTTGACCAACTGGATGTCCTGTGATCTTAGAGAAGGTGGGACAAGTCCCTTTCACTCTTTAGACGTGGCATCTTTTCTCTGTTTTTCCTGGGCTTTGTGTTGTGATCTTTTGGCCGAATGTTGGGCACACTCTGGTCCTGTTTCTGGTTTGCACAACATGCAAAGTTCTGTTCAGACCTTGCGCTACAAAATTCTGCACATACCATGACAACCGTTCTGGCTCTAAGTCACCATCTCCGTAAGATTTCTGCCTGAGGCTCTTACACCACACAGACTTTTTTCATAGTCCTGTGACTCCACCATTATAAGGAAAGTACCAAAGGAGCGGGGCCCTCTCTCACCTTGTCCACTGTTTTTTCAGAAGGGCATGATCAGGCAAGTACATGGCCATAGAGATCTCCACATTCTGGGCTAGGCTGGTGGCTGTCAGGTGACCTCAGGTAAATGTGCCTGGCTTTGATTCTCTCTGACCCTTTCCTCCGGGTCTTGCCAAGCTCTCAGACTCACCTGGCTGGGAGCTGTGAGAGAGAGGTGTCCATGTGGCCATCTGGATTCTTCCTGGATGGTTATTGGTGGTGACTAAACTCTGTCCCCACACAAGACGGCAGAATGGAGGCTAGCATGAGTCTCCCAGTCAAGCTTTCGACTCCACAGCAACAACCTAGTCCCGTCAGCCCACGGTGGCACAGGCAGTGGGTGTGCACAGGAGGGATTTATAGTTTCCTCTGTTCATGAGGCACGTTCCCCTCCTCCTCCTCTTTGGAGCAGCACATGATTTCCCTGGGGGACACTGGTCTGGACACAAAGGAAATTTTTCTGGAGGTTCTGTGTTCCCAATAGACCAGGTTATAACTGCGTGACCCCAGTGTTGAGTATTCCTTCCTCATGAACTCCATTGCTCTCAGAGTTCAGACCTCCCAGCAGCGACTCCCAACGCTTATGTCAATGTTTCACCCAAGTCTAGGACTGAGCAATCTGTGTGGATTAGTTCCCTTGGATCTCCAAGCTGTTGGCTTGTGTTGGAGATACAGTCCTGCCATCTACACAACATTCCGGTTTTCCTTTTCAACAAGGAGGAGAAAAAAGCTCCTTGATACGGACCCTGAGCACTACATACCACAGCTTCATGACACATTTGCACGCTTTTAGGACTTTCATTCCACATCACAATTAAGAGCTGCTGTTCAGCCCCTCTTTGTAAAGAATGTTTTAATTATATGAAATATGGTGAGATTTTTTTTCTTGCAGTATAATATGAGCTTGGAATAGAAAAGTAAACAGGTTCTTCCCTGTAGCTTTGAGAAGAAATCAGGCCTTGCAATCATTTTCATTTTATTTATTTTTATTAAAAAAATTTTTTTTCAACGTTTATTTATTTTTGGGACAGAAAGAGACAGAGCATGAACGGGGGAGGGGCAGAGAGAGAGGGAGACACAGAATCGGAAACAGGCTCCAGGCTCTGAGCCTTCAGCCCAGAGCCTGACGCGGGGCTCGAACTCCCGGACCGCGAGATCGTGACCTGGCTGAAGTCGGACGCTTAACCGACTGTGCCACCCAGGCGCCCCAATCATTTTCATTTTAGACCAATGTGAGCCACTTCGGGCTTCTAATCCATCGAATGCAAGAACATAAATGAATTTTAAAACACCAATGTAGTTATTTTACATCAGCGTTAGGACTTAAAACGACAAATGTTATTCCAATGAAATTGTGTTAAGAATCTGAGATTAGGGGGTCACCTGGGTGGCTCAGTTGGTTAAGCGTCCAACTTTGGTTCAGACCATGATCTCACAGTTCGTGAGTTCGAGCCCCGCGTCGGGCTCTGTGCTGACAGCTCAGAGCCTGGAGCCTGCCTCACATTCTGTGTCACATATGCGTATATGTGTTTATTTGAAAAAACACATGTAATATATATGTAAAACTTTGCCTCTGAACATTTTCTTTGGACTCAACAAAGCTAACTATAATTTAAATTAAAAAATAATAAAATAAATAAAATTTTGCTTCATCATATTAAAGGACATCTAGAGTCTGAGATCATATTCTAAAGTCAATCTCTTATTGAAGTTTGTTGCTCCATGAAAACTTTTCTTGGAGACGCGTATTTGGTGAACACTTGAGTAAGGAAGTGACTGTTGTACACGTTGTGGACAACAAGGTACTAAGACATCAGGATCCTAATGAGGAGAATAAAACCCATCTATACGACACATTAACATATTAAGTGTCCACTATTAAGAAGAGCAGTTAAGATACTGATATAGAAAGAAACTTTGGACATATAAATGAAAAAAACGTAATCTCACAGAGCCTGATGAGGTGCTTGAAATTGTCAACCACAAGATCATGACCTGAGCCAAAGTTGGATGCTGAACCCACTGAGGCACCCAGGCATGCCAAAATTAGAGTTCTTTTATTTTATTTTATTTTATTAAAAAAAAATTTTTTTTCAACGTTTATTTACTTTGGGACAGAGAGAGACAGAGCATGAACGGGGAAGGGGCAGAGAGAGAGGGAGACACAGAATTGGAAACAGGCTCCAGTCTCTGAGCCATCAGCCCAGAGCCTGACGCGGGGCTCGAACTCCCGGACCGCGAGATCATGACCTGGCTGAAGTCGGACGCTTAACCGACTGCGCCACCCAGGCGCCCCAAAAATAGAGTTCTTTTAGAGACACATAATAAAATATTATAGATAAGAAACCAAATAATTTGTATTTTAAATATTTTTATTTATTTTTAGGGTGGAGAGAGAGAGAGAGAGAGAGAGAGAGAGAGGGCCTGAGCTGGCGAGGGGCAGAGAGGGGCAGAGACATAGAATTTAAGCTGTCAGCACAGAGCCCGACATGGGGCTTGAGCTCAAGAGCTGTGAGATCATGACCTGAGCCAAAGTCGGATGCTTAACGGACTGAGCCACCCAAGCACACCTTACATTTATTTATTTCAATTCAAGTTAGTTAACATACAGTGGAGTGTTGGTTTCACGGGTAGAACCCAGTGGTACATCGCTCACATATAACTCCCAGTGCTCGTCCCAACAAGTTCCCTCCTTAATGCCCATCACCCATTTAGCCCCTCCTCCCACCCACTTCCTCTCCAGCAACCCTGAATTTCTTCTCTGTATTTTTGAGTCTCTTATAAATTGCCTCCCTCTCTGTTTTCATCTTAGTTTTCCTTCCCTTCCCCTATGTTCATTGGTTTTGTTCCTTAAGTTTCACATATAAGTGAAATCATATGATATTTATCTTTCTCTGATTGACATATTTTGCTTAGCATAATACACTCTAGTTCCAACCATGTTGTTGCAAATGGAAGATTTCATTCTTTTTGATCACTGAGTAATATTCCATTATATATATATATATATATATATATATATATATATATATATGCCACATCCTATTTATCCATTAAAGGGGCATATGTACCCCAATATTTATAGCAGTGTTATTAACAATAGCCAGTTATGGAAAGAGCCCAAATGTCCGTGGATTGATGAATGGATAAAGAAGATGTGAGTGACCTAAATTTTGATCATGAGTTGCTTGCCTATCTCACTACCTCAGAAGCATCATGGTCAGACCACACTCACATTTATGCCCCAGGAATTCACTCTACCAGGTGCTAGGCAGAATATCTCCAAATTGATTTAATTTCTTCTCCATAATGTGGGTTCTTTAAATGTCAATTGACCCTAACCAAGGGAAGCTGATGAATGGGGAAGCTGACGAATGGAGAAGCTTAAACTCGGTTCCCTCAAATAATTTTATTGACTATGTCCCTGTGAGATTCCTACTGCTGTTATAAAACATTCCCACAGTAGCTGCTGAAGACAAACACATACAGGTTCTTATAGTTCTGGGGTCAGAAGCTTCGAAGGAGTCTCGTCGGGCTAATAGCAAGGTGTCTGCAGGGTTGTGGTCCTTCTGGAGGCTCAGGGGAGAATGTGTTTCCTTTCCAATTGCAGTCTCTGTTGCTGGCCACCTGCATTTCTTGGCTCATGGCTCTTCTGCCACCTTCATAGCCAGCAGGAGAGCATTCTCAAAATCTCTGACATCAACTCTTTTGTCTCCATCCTCAACATTTGGAGGACCATCCTGACTACCCTAGTCCCACCTAGAGAATCACAGCTGATCCTTTTGTCTCCATGGCAGCTAATTTACATCCCTGTTTAGTCTGCTACCTTAATCGTACATTGCTATCAAAAATAACATGTGAAAGGTCCTGGGAATTAGGATGTGGACGTATTTGGAAGGGCCTTATTCTGCCCACTACAAAATCTTTTTCATAAATGTATTATTTTTGTCACTTATAAAAGCCATAAAACAGAATTGACACAGACTGAAGAAAGAGTGAATACATTATTCCTTCAAAATTACATGCATGCAAGGACACCATTTGGTGCAGAAGACTTAAAAATAACTACACCTGCTTTAACACCAAGATCCCAGCCTTGCTAATCAAAGAGTGGCCCACAGACCCAGACCCACATTTTAGCATCACCCAGGAGCTGGTAGAAATGCAGAATTTCTGGGCCACCCAGGATGGGAGATCAGATTCTGCATTTGTAATGGGATCTGTGTGAATGCACACGCGCATTGAAGTTGGAGAACTGCTGGTGTAGCTGGGTTTCTCACATTTTATGATCGACATTTGTGGCAGGATAATATTTTCGGAGGTGCTTTCCTTTGAATTGTAGGTGTTTGGCAGCTTCCCTTCAGACTTTGACAGACATCTTCAGGGGAAAATTCATTTCTGGCTGTGAACCACTGCCCCAGAGTTTGAGAACTAGAAGCATCCTGACAGAATCAAACTCAAGGGTCACCACATACTCAGGTATTAAATTTAGACAGATGACTAGACATGACCAAGTGCCATTTCTACAATGTAGAATGGAGCTCATAAATATACTTCCTCAGGTATGTTTATAAAAATTGAATCCAACTATCCCTATGAGAGGTCAAGCTCACATTGTAGTACGTAAAATATATAAATACATCTATTATAATTAAACATTTAATAACAAAGGACCAACCAATAGCTTTTACCTTGTGACAATGTAAGAAGTTCCTAATTGTGATGGCAAAAGTGTCTTGAAGCCAGTGTGTGTAGAATCCAAGGTTTATTATCAGAACAACCCAGTTCTCTGTGCTTCTCTGTGCTGATAGCTCAGAGCCCAGAGCCTGCCTTGGATTCTGTATCCCTCTCTCTCTCTGTCCCTCCCCTGATCCTGCTCTGTCTCTCTCTGTCTCTCAAAAATAAATAAACATTAAAAAATATTTTTTTTTAAATTTTTTTTTCAACGTTTATTTATTTTTGGGATAGAGAGAGACAGAGCATGAATGGGGGAGGGGCAGAGAGAGAGGGAGACACAGAATCGGAAACAGGCTCCAGGCTCTGAGCCATCAGCCCAGAGCCCGACGCGGTGCTCGAACTCACGGACCGCGAGATCGTGACCTGGCTGAAGTCGGACGCTTAACCGACTGCGCCACCCAGGCGCCCCAAAAAATATTTTTAAAGAATAGACACTAGGGATGCTGGGTGACTCAGTTGGCTGAGCATCTGGCTCTTGATTTCGGCTCAGGTCCCAATCTCAGGAACCTGGAGATTGAGCCCCCATCAGGTTCTGCATTGAGAGTGAGGAGCCTGCTTATGATTATCTCTCTTCCTGTCTCTCTCTGCCCCTCCCTGGTTCTTATTCTCCCATAGAAGAAGACAATGAGGAAGAAGAAGAAGAAGAAGAAGAAGAAGAAGAAGAAGGAGGAGAAGGAGAAGAAGAAGGAGGAGAAGGAGAAGGAGAAGGAGAAGGAGGGGGAGGGGGAGTTGAGGAAAGAGAAGAAGAAGAAGATGATGATGAAGAAGAAGAAGATGAAGAAGAAGAAGAAGAAGAAGAAGAAGCAGGAGAAGGAAGAAGGGGAGGGGAAGGAGAAGAGGAGACACTGGAGATGGCAGGGCTGGGTCCCCGAGACAAGTCAAGGTTTTGAAGTTAAAGAGACCTAATCCCGGTGTGTTCTTCCTTCTTAGAGCTGGAGAAAAGTGTAACTCTGAGCTGAGATAACGTGCTAGGAGATTTACATAACAGGAAGAGGGCAAGTTCAGGGAAAAGGAGAAAGAAGAAAAGAAATGGATTCGCTTGATCTCTAACCTAGTTTTGGGAACTGAGATTCATCAGGAAGAAATCCTTTATGTCCAGAGCAGCTTTCCATTGGGAATCATACGCTTAGAGGTTGGAGTAATAAGAGGGAAATGCGCCTAATGAGCAGATACAGGGAGGTATAAATACCCTCTGGTCTCCTGTCAGCCTGTGCGACCTTGGACAGGAAGGCGAGTGGTTTTTGTCTGTTTGTTCTGAGTCCTAATTCTGGCTGGGACTGATGCTTCACTCCCCCCTACTGTCTCTGCTGAGGTCAGAGCCTTAGTCCCTGTTACCTGCTGTCCTGGGAGGAATTCAGTTTCACACGGAGACCTTCCTGTCAGACACCCAGCCAGGTGAGTCCAACAGCCCCGTGCACCGTGGATGACAGGGTTGTCTGAGAACATTAATCCATCATCACCTGGGGGCCAATTCAACTTAGTCCATAGCAAGTGATCACTGTGTTTATTTGCTTGCGTAAATAATGAATGTATTTATTCAGTGACTGTGCCGGTTTCGCAGAATGGCTCCTACGAACACTTTTGATAGTCCTTCATATTCTTTATCATGAAAGGGATGCTCTAAACATCCTAAGATACACAGACCTCAGCACTGGGCAGGCTCTGGTCAGGATGTCCATAGGCAGAGACGTAGAAACCCTGCATTAAAAATATGAATATTTGTAATATAGCTGCTTTCAGGTCCTGCCTTCAACCTGTAACACCCACTTTTCCACCAGCAAATTCAGTGTAACCCCAAGACTACCCGCTTGAAAGTCCAACCACAGGGACACCTGGGTGACTCAGTCAGTTAAGCGTCCTACTTTGGCTCAGGTCATGATTTCACAGTCCATGAGTTAGAGCCCCGCACCAGGCTCTATGCTGACAGCTCAGAGCCTGGAACCTTCTTCGGATTCTGTGTCTCCCTCTATCTCTGCCCCTTCCCACTTGCACTCTGTCTCTCTCTCTCTCTCTCTCTCTCAAAAATAAATAAACATTAAAAGACAAGTTCCAACCACACACAATGTAACACTGCTCTAAGTTTTTTCCCCAGGTTCCTGGGTGAAGAAGACATTTCCTGTTGTTTCTTAATCTATCCCTTAGTTTCAGCAAATGTCATATATTTGATGACCTTTCTGATTATTATATGGCCATATGCTATTTCCCCTCTCCTGCTTTTATTCAGCATTTCAAAAGATTTCCTCAGATCATTGCTTCTCAGTCGACTTTGGAAAAACTCTTTGACCATAAAAATGTTTAACTTGGTTTAAATATTCCTATCTTCTTACTGCTGAGTTTCTTGCTTTATTTTAGTGGTTTCTCCCACCTGGAAATGTTATATGCAGTTTTCTTGATGTTCGATATATTGTATGGTTACATTTACACTGAAGTCATTACCCCTCTGGTGTCGGTAATGTATCTGAGGAAGATGACTGTTTTAATGTTTTTCCAGATAGATATCCATTTATTCTAGCTGTTACTTAGCAATTCACCTTTTCCCAACGAAACTGAAATACGACCTTGCCATATAGGAAATGTACTTAACACTGAGACCTAATTCCTGATTCATTCAACAAATAATAACTGAGCATCTGCCATGGGCCAGAACATTCTAGAGACATTATATGTCATATTCTTTCATGGTGTTTCACAATTTAGTTATTAATCCGTGTCGGTATTACTAATGATTGCTATTTTTACCTGTTCCAGTTTGCTTTTATTTTTCATACAACTTTGCTTATGACAGTTGTTTTCAAGCTACTATTTTAACCTGGTTTCCAGATCCTTTCATTCTTTCCATTCTATAACTACTCATAGTCTTATATCTTTTTATACTAAACATATATTCAACTAAGTTGGTGAAAAACAGAAATGAACAAAGAGGATAAAGTCCCTGCTCTTCTGGATGTTACAGTGTAGCATTGAGACTGCCATGATGTGGGCAGGATTTACAGAGCATGGTGTGGGGAGTCCTTTGCATGTTGGATGAGATCCAGAATGCAGATTAGAGGGTGTCCACTGGGTTTGAGAACGAGAGATCTTTACTCAAAGCCCAGGAATATCAATGAAAAGATGCCACATAAGAAGAGGGAGAAAGGAGCTAACCCCATCCCCTATCAATCACATAGAAATGAATCAGTCATATAATGATGCAGGAGGTACAGGAAAATGTCTTCTAGGCTTGACATAAAAATTCCCAACTTTGATTGTATTGGTTTATCCCTTTGCTCGTTTTTCTTGATGTATAATATAAACGGATATGTTAATATTTATATCTATTTATATTTTTATCTATATAGTTTTGTACAAGTACACCGTGAATATATCACTATCTGTCTTTTAAACAAGTTTGTTTCATTCTCGTATTATTTTTGCTGGGCATCAGGAGATGTAACCAGGGGAGAAGCAAGGGAGATATTTCTTCCTCACAGTCTCTCAGGGACCACCCCAGCTTATGAGATCATTGCTCTCCCTCATCGATTTCATTCCCTCTGTATCTCACCCTCTGTCGCTTTCATTTATTGAACAGATTTTGTTACACTGGTGTAAATCACAGTGGAAAATTAACATTCCAGTATGGAGCTCCAAGGTGATTGGTCCATGGGAGGCTTAAGAATTAGCATTTCTGGGAACCATTTCTACACTTTGCAGGGGAAAGATGGCTGATCGGGTCTCCTTGGGTTGTATCCATTCCCAGCATAACCAGGAATGTGGGGACTTTGAGGACAGGGAAATTCACCACCCAGAAGACCACGGTGTCTTGTGCGTGTGTGACTTGTAGAGGGTGAGCAGTCCTCACAACAGGGGCCAGGACTCCTCAATCCCAAGGTGACACCATACACGGTCCACAGCTCAGTCAAGAGCAGGCACCAAGACGGGGATCTGTGTCAATTCACAGGGTGGCTTTGCAGCACGATGAATACCGAGGGAGAGGCAGTGTGGCCAAGGACGGCCCTGTGCCTGGAGGTCACAGTTGTCGCAGAGAGGCCACATCCCTCCTCACATGTGTGACAGAGTCTGTCATCAGTGTCCCTCAAGATCATTTCCCTTGCAGCGCTGGCTTTGCTTTTTCGCTTGAACATTTGAAACAAGTACCTTCCTCAGGGCCTTTGCACTGGCCATTCCCCCTGCCAGGCACACACTTCCCCCAGAATCCTGTGTCTATGTCTCTGTCTTACATGACATCTGTGTTCCAATGCCACCTGTGTACAGAATTTGCCTAAATGCCATTAAAATAGAATGCCCTATTTGCTCTCTGCTTTATCCCTGTTTCCCATTTCTTCACAGCACACCTCACCATCAAAAAGGTGAGATAATCAAAAGATAATTGTGTCAAAAAGATAATTGTATAATTATCTTCTTTGCTTACATATTTTTTCTCCATCGCTGTAGGGATTTTTGTTCTTCGGCACTCTATACTCATTGCCTAGATAGTGCCTGAAAGCTGGTCACCACTCAATTTATATTCCTGAATACTTGAAGCATTTCTCAGGAAAAGTATAAAATACATGATTTCTTAGGAAAGAAGCTGATTGACAATAAAAATATATCAGATGTGGCAGCGATGATTCCCTAAAGGGGACCATATCCGTGCACAACATATTAAAAGGAATTTCTGGACTGCAACAAAACAAAACAAAACAAAACAAAAAAACAAAAACAAAAAAAACAAAAAAAAACAGTCGCATTTCAATTTTGTGGGTAATACAAATTTGTGTTTTTTTATTTCCCTCTTTCTCAGAGGTCACCTCCACCACATGGAACCAAGCAATGAAACACAATTTTCAAAGTTTCTTCTTCTGGGATTTTCAGAGGAACCAGGAATGCAGCCCCTCATATTTGGGCTTTTCCTCTCCATGTACCTGATCACTGTGTTTGGAAATCTGCTCATCATCTTGGCCATCAGCACAGACCCCAACCTCCACACGCCCATGTACTTCTTCCTGGCCAACCTGTCCTTTGTAGACATCTGTTTCACCTCTACCACCGTCCCAAAGATGCTGGTGAACATCCAGACTCAGAGCAAAGTCATAACCTATGCAGGCTGTATCACACAGATTTATTTTCTCATACTCTTTGCTGTGATGGACATCTTCCTCCTGAGTGTGATGGCCTATGACCGGTTTGTGGCCATCTGTCACCCCCTGCACTACACGATCATCATGAACCCCTGGCTCTGTGGGCTGCTGGTTCTGGTGTCCTGGATCATGTGTGTCCTGCATTCCCTGTTACAAAGTTTAATGATGTTGCGGCTGTCCTTCTGTACACACTTGCATATCCCCCACTTTTTTTGTGAACTTAATCAGATGCTCCAACTGGCCTGTTCTGATACCTTTCTTAATAACGTGGTGATGTATCTTGCAGCTGTCTTGTTGGCTGGTGGTCCCTTCATTGGGATCCTTTACTCTTACTCTAAGATAGTTGCCTCCATACGTGGGATCTCATCAGCTCAGGGAAAGTGTAAAGCATTTTCCACCTGTGCATCTCATCTATCGGTTGTCTCCTTATTTTATTGTACGATGCTCGGCGTGTACCTTAGCTCTGCTGCTACCCACAGCTCACGGTCAAGTGCCACAGCCTCGGTGATGTACACGGTGGTCACGCCCATGCTGAACCCCTTCATCTACAGCTTGAGGAACAAAGACATGAAAAGGGCTCTGAAAGCATTCTTTGGGAAGGAGACCCTTACATGGCCAATCGTGATAAGATTGAAGAAGTGCCTCTGATTGCAGGGGCCAAAGCCTCTGGGTCAGAGATTATGGTCTTTATTCAGACTGTAGATGTAGTATTCCTCTTTCCGCTTATTTCCTTGTCCTCAACTATCATATGCCATGTATGTAAGTCACTCTATGAAGCCCTGCTCTCTCTGATATCTTACAGATTTTTCCCTTGTATTTCCCACTTTCTGAATTTTATTTACACCCATGGATCTGAAATATTTGGAAATGTTCATTTACCTTGAGGCAACATAGATGTTTTTAAAAAATAATCTTTCTCAAACAATTGTGTCACACCAAATCATTTTTCTTTCATATGTTTTTTTTTAATTTTTTTTAATGTGTATTTATTTATTTATTTATTTATTTTATATATGAAATTTATTGTCAAATTGGTTTCCATACAACACCCAGTGCTCATCCCAAAAGGTGCCCTCTTCAATACCCATCACCCACCCTCTCCTCCCTCCCACCACCCATCAACCCTCAGTTTGTTCTCGGTTTTTAACAGTCTCTTATGCTTTGGCTCTCTCCCACTCTAACCTCTTGTTTTTTTTTTCCTTCCCCTCCCCCATGGGTTCCTGTTAAGTTTCTCAGGATCCACATAAGAGTGAAACCATATGGTATCTGTTTTTCTCTGTATGGCTTATTTCACTTAGCATCACACTCTCCAGTTCCATCCACGTTGCTACAAAAGGCCATATTTCATTTTTTCTCATTGCCACGTAATATTCCATTGTGTATATAAACCACAATTTCTTTATCCATTCATCAGTTGATGGACATTTAGGCTCTTTCCATAATTTGGCTATTGTTGAGAGTGCTGCTATGAACATTGGGGGACAAGTGCCCCTATGCATCAGTACTCCTGTATCCCTTGGATAAATTCCTAGCAGTGCTATTGCTGGGTCATAGGGTAGGTATTTTTTTAATTTTCTGAGGAACCTCCACACTGCTTTCCAGAGTGGCTGCACCAATTTGCATTCCCACCAACAGTGCAAGAGGGTTCCCGTTTCTCCACATCCTCTCCAGCATCTATAGTCTCCTGATTTGTTCATTTTGGCCACTCTGACTGGCGTGAGGTGATACCTGAGTGTGGTTTTGATTTGTATTTCCCTGATAAGGAGCGACGCTGAACATCTTTTCATGTGCCTGTTGGCCATCCACATGTCTTCTTTAGAGAAGTGTCTATTCATGTTTTCTGCCCATTTCCTCACTGGGTTATTTGTTTTTCGGGTGTGGAGTTTGGTGAGCTCTTTATAGATTTTGGATACTAGCCCTTTGTCCGATATGTCATTTGCAAATATCTCTTCCCATTCCATTGGTTGCCTTTTAGTTTTGTTGGTTGTTTCCTTTGCTGTGCAGAAGCTTTTTATCTTCATGAAGTCCCAATAGTTCATTTTTGCTTTTAATTCCCTTGCCTTTGGGGATGTGTCGAGTAAGAGATTGCTACGGCTGAGGTCAGAGAGGTCTTTTCCTGCTTTCTCCTCTAAGGTTTTGATGGTTTCCTGTCTCACATTCAGGTCCTTTATCCATTTTGAGTTTATTTTTGTGAATGGTGTGAGAAAGTGGTCTAGTTTCAACCTTCTGCATGTTGCTGTCCAGTTCTCCCAGCACCATTTGTTAAAGAGGCTGTCTTTTTTCCAATGGATGTTCTTTCCTGCTTTGTCAAAGATGAGTTGGCCATACGTTTGTGGGTCTAGTTCTGGGGTTTCTATTCTATTCCATTGGTCTATGTGTCTGTTTTGTTGCCAATACCATGCTGTCTTGATGATGACAGCTTTGTAGTAGAGGCTAAAGTCTGGGATTGTGATGCCTCCTGCTTTGGTCTTCTTCTTCAAAATTCCTTTGGCTATTCGGGGCCTTTTGTGGTTCCATATGAATTTTAGGATTGCTTGTTCTAGTTTCGAGAAGAATGCTGGTGCAATTTTGATTGGGATTGCATTGAATGTGTAGATAGCTTTGGGTAGTATTGACATTTTGACAATATTTATTTTTCCAATCCATGAGCAGGGAATGTCTTTCCATTTCTTTAAATCTTCTTCAATTACCTTCATAAGCTTTCTATAGTTTTCAGCATACAGATCCTTTACATCTATGGTTAGATTTATTCCTAGGTATTTTATGCTTCTTGGTGCAATTGTGAATGGGATCAGTTTCTTTATTTGTCTTTCTGTTGCTTCATTGTTAGTGTATAAGAATGCAACTGATTTCTGTACATTGATTTTGTATCCTGCAACTTTGCTGAATTCCTGTATCAGTTCTAGCAGACTTTTGGTGGAGTCTATCGGATTTTCCGTGTATAATATCATGTCATCTGCAAAAAGCGAAAGCTTGACTTCATCTTTGCCAATTTTGATGCCTTTGATTTCCTTTTGTTGTCTGATTGCTGATGCTAGAACTTCCAGCACTATGTTAAACAACAGCGGTGAGTGTGGGCATCCCTGTCGTGTTCCTGATCTCAGGGAAAAAGCTCTCAGTTTTTCCCCGTTGAGGATGATGTTAGCTGTGGGCTTTTCATAAATGGCTTTTATGATCTTTAAGTATGTTCCTTCTATCCCGACTTTCTCAAGGGTTTTTATTAAGAAAGGGTGCTGGATTTTGTCGAAGGCCTTTTCTGCATCAATTGACAGGATCATATGGTTCTTCTCTTTTTTTTTGTTAATGTGATGTATCACGTTGATTGATTTGCGAATGTTGAACCAGCCCTGCATCCCCGGAATGAATCCCACTTGATCATGGTGAATAATTCTTTTTATATGCCGTTGAATTCGATTTGCTAGTATCTTATTGAGAATTTTTGCATCCATATTCATCAGGGATATTGGCCTGTAGTTCTCTTTTTTTACTGGGTCTCTGTCTGGTTTAGGAATCAAAGTAATACTGGCTTCATAGAATGAGTCTGGCAGTTTTCCTTCCCTTTCTATTTCTTGGAATAGCTTGAGAAGGATAGGTATTATCTCTGCTTTAAACGTCTGGTAGAACTCCCCTGGGAAGCCATCTGGTCCTGGACTCTTACTTGTTGGGAGATTTTTGATAACCGATTCAATTTCTTCGCTGGTTATGGGTCTGTTCAAGCTTTCTATTTCCTCCTGATTGAGTTTTGGAAGAGTGTGGGTGTTCAGGAATTTGTCCATTTCTTCCAGGTTGTCCAATTTGTTGGCATATAATTTTTCATAGTATTCCCTGATAATTGTTTGTATCTCTGAGGGATTGGTTGTAATAATTCCATTTTCATTCATGATTTTATCTATTTGGGTCATCTCCCTTTTCTTTTTGAGAAGCCTGGCTAGAGGTTTGTCAATTTTGTTTATTTTTTCAAAAAACCAACTCTTGGTTTCATTGATCTGCTCTACAGTTTTTTTAGATTCTATATTGTTTATTTCTGCTCTGATCTTTTTTATTTCTCTTCTTCTGCTGGGTTTAGGCTGCATTTGCTGTTCTGCTTCTCTTTCCTTTAGGTGTGCTGTTAGATTTTGTATTTGGGATTTTTCTTGTTTCTTGAGACAGGCCTGGATTGCAATGTATTTTCCTCTCAGGACTGCCTTCGCTGCGTCCCAAAGCGTTTGGATTGTTGTATTTTCATTTTCGTTTGTTTCCATATATTTTTTAATTTCTTCTCTAATTGCCTGGTTGACCCACTCATTCGTTAGTAGGGTGTTCTTTAACCTCCATGCTTTTGGAGGTTTTCCAGACTTTTTTCTGTGGTTGATTTCAAGCTTCATAGCATTGTGGTCTGAAAGTATGCATGGTGTAATTTCAATTCTTGTAAACTTATGAAGAGCTGTTTTGTGACCCAGTATATGATCTATCTTGGAGAATGTTCCATGTGCACTCGAGAAGAAAGTATATTCTGTTGCTTTGGGATGCAGAGTTCTAAATATATCTGTCAAGTCCATCTGATCCAATGTCTCATTCAGGGCTCTTGTTTCTTTATTGACCGTGTGTCTAGATGATCTATCCATTTCTGTAAGTGGGATGTTAAAGTCCCCTGCAATTACCACATTCTTATCAATAAGGTTGCTTATGTTTATGAGTAATTGTTTTATATATTTGGGGGCTCCGGTATTCGGCGCATAGACATTTATAATTGTTAGCTCTTCCTGATGGATAGACCCTGTAACTATTATATAATGTCCTTCTTCATCTCTTGTTACAGTCTTTAATTTAAAGTCTAGTTTGTCTGATATAAGTATGGCTACTCCAGCTTTCTTTTGGCTTCCAGTCGCATGATAAATAGTTCTCCATCCCCTCACTCTCAATCTAAAGGTGTCCTCAGGTCTAAAATGAGTCTCTTGTAGACAGCAAATAGATGGGTCTTGTTTTTTTATCCATTCTGATACCCTATGTCTTTTGGTTGGCGCATTTAATCCATTTACATTCAGTGTTATTATAGAAAGATACGGGTTTATAGTCATTGTGATGTCTGTATGTTTTATGCTTGTAGTGATGTCTCTGGCACTTTGTCTCACAGGGTCCCCCTTAGGATCTCTTGTAGGGCTGGTTTAGTGGTGACAAATTCCTTCAGTTTTTGTTTGTTTGGGAAGACCTTTATCTCTCCTTCTATTCTAAATGCCAGACTTGCTGGATAAAGGATTCTCGGCTGCATATTTTTTCTGTCTAGCACACTGAAAATCTCATGCCAATTCTTTCTGGCCTGCCAAGTTTCAAAAGAGAGATCAGTTACGAGTCTTATAGGTCTCCCTTTATATGTGAGGGCACGTTTACCCCTTGCTGCTTTCAGAATTTTCTCTTTATCCTTGTATTTTGCCAATTTCACTATGACATGTCGTGCAGAAGATCGATTCAAGTTACGTCTGAAGGGAGTTCTCTGTGCCTCTTGGATTTCAATGCCTTTTTCCTTCCCCAGTTCAGGGAAGTTCTCAGCTATTATTTCTTCAAGTACCCCTTCAGCACCTTTACCTCTGTCTTCCTCCTCTGGGATACCAATTATGCATATATTATTTCTTTTTAGTGTGTCACTTAGTTCTCTAATTTTCCCCTCATACTCCTGGATTTTTTTATCTCTCTTTTTCTCAGCTTCCTCTTTTTCCATAACTTTATCTTCTAGTTCACCTATTCTCTCCTCTGCCTCTTCAATCCAAGCCGTGGTGATTTCCATTTTGTTATGCATTTCGTTTAAAGCGTTTTTCAGCTCCTCGTGACTGCTCCTTAGTCCCTTGATCTCTGTAGCAAGAGATTCTCTGCTCTCCTCTGTACTGTTTTCAAGCCCAGCAATTAATTTTATGACTATTATTCTAAATTCACTTTCTGTTATATTATTTAAATCCTTTTTGATCAGCTGATTAGCTGTTGTTATTTCCTGGAGATTCTTCTGAGGGGAATTCTTCCGCTTGGTCATTTTGGATAGTCCCTGGTGTGGTGAGGACCTGCAGGGCACTTCCCCTGTGCTGTGGTGTATAAGTGGAGTTGGTGGGCAGGGCCGCAGTCTGACCTGATGTCTGCCCCCAGCCCACCGCTGGGGCCACAGTCAGACTGGTGTGCCTTCTCTTCCCCTCTCCTAGGGGCGGGATTCACTGTGGGGTGGCGTGGCCCATCTGGGCTACTTGCACACTGCCAGGCTTGTGATGCTGGGGATCTGGCGTATTAGCTGGGGTGGGTAGGCAAGGTGCACGGGGGCAGGAGGGGCCGGCTTAGCTTGCTTCTCCTTAGGTGATCCACTTCAGGAGGGGCCCAGTGGCATCAGGAGGGAGTCAGATCCGCTGCCGGAGGTTTGGCTCTGCAGAAGCGCAGAGTTGGGTGTTTGCGTGGAGTGAGCAAATTCCCTGGCAGGAACCGGTTCCATTTGGGATTTTGGCTCGGGGATGGGCCTTTGTTCCCCGCCAAATTGAGCTCTGTTGTCTGGGGACTCAGCAGCTCTCCCTCCCTTTGTCCTCTAGCCTTCCCGCTTTCCAAGCAGAGCTGTTCACTTATGACCTCCCAGAGGCTAAGTTGCGCTTGCTGTCGGAACACAGTCCATCAGGCCCCTCCCCTTTTGCCAGCCAGACTCGGGGCTCTGCCTGGCCGGTGAGCCGCCCCTCCACCCCCGCTCCCTCCCGCCAGTCCGTGGAGCAAGCACCGCCTCGCAGCCCTTCCTACTCTCTTCCGTGGGCCTCTCATCTGCGCTTGGCTCTGGAGACTCCGTTCTGCTAATCCTCTGGCAGTTTTCTGGGTTATTTAGGCAGGTGTAGGTGGAATCTAAGTGATCAGCAGGATGCGCTGTGAGCCCAACGTCCTCCTACGCTGCCATCTTCCCCCCTCCCTCTCATATGTGTTTTTTAATGCCACGTTTACCACTGGTTAGCTCTCTGTATGTCTTAGGATTAATGGGCAGAATTGGGTGGGTGATGGGCTAAATGGGCAATGGGCATTAGGGAGGGCACTTGTTGGGGTGAGCACTGGGTGTTGTATGTAAGTGATGAATCACTAAATTCTACTCCTGACGCCAACACTACACTACATGTTCACTAACTAGAATTTAAATAAAAACTTGAAACAAACAAACAAAAAGAACTGTCATGATTGATACGCCACTTATGGAAACAACCACACTTTATGACAAATATATATGATTTTAAAGTAGAACAATATCTGAGACTATGTTTTTTCACTTATATGTCTGAAGCTCCTTTGTATATCAGTATCTTAACTGTTCTTCTTAATAGTGGACACTTAATATATTAATGTGTCTTCTAGATCGGTTTTATTCTCCTCATTAGGATCCTGGTCTCTTAGTACCTTGTTGTCCACAATGTGTATGATATTCACTACCTTACTCAAGCATTCACCAAATACGCGTCTCCAAGAGACGTCTTCATGGAACAACAAACTTAGACAGATTGACTTTAGAATATGATCTGAGACTCTAGATGCCCTTTAATATGATGAAGCAAAATGTTATTTTATTTTTTTTTAATTTAAATTTTAGTTAGTTAATATACCATGCAATATTGGTTTCAGGAGTGAATTCTGTGATTCATCACTTACATACAACATCTAGCGCCCATCCCAATGAAGCAGAGTTTTAAATCGCACATTGTGCTCTTTAAAATATTTATTCTTCATGCTGTATGTCTATTCATTGGAGTAAAGAGGATTGGTGCCATGTGCTAAGGGGGCTTATCCAAATGGGGGAAGGACTGATTGACATTTTTCTATTTTTATTGAATTATCTTCTTGTTTCTTCCTGAAATCTTTACGCTGCCTTTGGTATGACTCCTTTCATTGTTGTAAAAGGAATATATCCTCCTTCCTTCTAAATTTTGTCATAACCATGAAAGGGGTGTCAAATGGTCATTATCCTCCATTATACATGTTTCTCAGGCTCAGGATTCTATTCATCTTCTATGCTCAAGGGATGACATAAGAGGGAGCTTGCATTCCTGTCTGGTCATGTGAATCAGGGACACCAGTTTTCCAACACAATAATGCATACATTTTCAATCTTTCCTGGCTATGGGGAAATGACCCTCAATGAGAGGTAGTTGTTTTGTTGTTGTTCTTGTTGTTGTTGTTTGTTTGTTTTTTTGAGAGAGAGGGAGAGGGGGAGTAGGCAGGAGACAGGGGAAGAGGCAGAGAGGGAGACAGAGATAGAATCTTAAGCAGGCTCCAAGTTGAACGGGGCTTGATCTCATGACTGTGAGATCACAACGTGAGCCAAAATCAAGAGTTGGAGACTCGACCGACTGAGCCACTAACGTGCTTCTCAGTGAGAGGTTTTATACGCAGTTGTCTGAACTAAACTGAAATAACAGAGGTACCATGAATGCAGGCTTCAAATACAAGAATAAATACCAAGAACAGTCAGCAGCAGATTATAATAATTGTCCTTACTTCTGTTCATTGCTGCATAACAAGCCATTTAAAAGAAAATGATTTAATATAATGCTTTTATTACCAAATGATATTGTATGCTGGGGATTGTTCTGAGCTGTGCTTGTCTCCTCATGAGTCTATAGTGAGCTGTGAGACTCTACACTGTTTCTTTTCTTTTTTTTTAATTTTTTCTTAAAGTTTATATATTTTTGAGAGAGGCAGAGACAGGATGCGAGTGGGTTAGGGGCAGAGAGAGAGAGGGAGACACAGAATCCGAAGCAGGCTCCAGGTTCTGAGCTGGCAGCACAGAGCCTGACGCGGGGCTTGAACCCACAAGCTGTGCGATCATGACCTGAGCTGAAGTCGGACACTTAACCGACTGAGCCACCCAGGTGCCCCAACTCTACATTGTTCCTAAGGCTCATCCATGATGTCATGTGTGACCACGGGCCACTTCTCTTCTGAACAAGTATATGATCAGTTAACTCGATTTCTGAATGCATTTTTATCTTCTGTTTCACAGGGGAAAAAAGAATATCAAGAGTGAATGATTTTAATTTACATCTACTGTTCCTATATTCATATATGACACTTTGCTTTCTTCCTACTGAGAAGAAAAAGCTCCTGTCCCGACTCAGTATGAATCAGCTACCTCTGCTCTATATTTCAAACTGATCCTTATGATGCTAGATTTTTTTCCCTTCTAACTAATTTAGTGGGGGTATAATCATGTGTTATAAACTGCATCTATTCGGAACATATGATTTGATGAATTAAGGGAGCCACACAAACACTAAAGTACCTACTGCACATTCCTATTTGATGTTCTTCAAGAAAATGCACAACCTTGATGACTTCTTAATCCAGCTGTTAAAATGTAATCTCCCTTGGCCTCAGCTTCTTTATTTCCGAAAGTAACTTGGGACCGTAAACGTAACTTCAAATGGATGTTGCAAGAAATAAATGAGGCGTGTGGACATATTTCGTTGAATCCGAAGAAAATGCTCAGCCGTAAAGTTGTATGTATGCATATACGTGTGTTTCTCTGTATACATTTCTATTTCAAATAAACACACCTACACATGGGTACCCCAACACAGAATCATTTTTAAAAATATTATTATCTGAGTGTACTTGGCACACAATGTTACACGAGTTCGTGTGTACGACGTAGAGATTCAACTTCCCCGTACATTATGCGGTGCACAGCACAAAGGCAGCTGCTGCCTGTCAGCCTACCAGGCCATTGCAATATCATTGACTATATTCTGTCCGCTGTGCCTTTGATTTCCGTGACTCATTTATTCCACAACTGGAAGCCTGTACCTCCCACTGCCCTTCACCCATCCTCCCCACCCCCCTCTGACAACCACGAATTTATTCTCTATATTTATGGATCGGATTCTGCTGTTTTGTGTGCTTGTTTATTCATTTGAAGCAGACGCAATGGGGCACCCGAGTGGCTCAGTTGGCTGAATGTCTGACTCTTGATTTCCCATGGGGTCGTGGAATTGGGTTCCCCGCCGCACTGAGCATGGAACTTGCTTAGGATTCTCTCTCTCTCTCTCTCTCTCTCTCTCAATCTCTCCCTCTGCCCCTCCTCCACTCACACATGCTCTTACTCTCAAACAAAAATTTAAAAAATGAACACAGACTCATTTATGGCCTCTTATTTTATGTTGAAAGGAAATGAGTGACATTTGAAGAGTGTTGATATAAAAATAATAAATGTTTGAGTTAATATGCAATTGATAGAATGTAGACATGTAGACACAACAATTTAGTATAAACAATAGACATACATTCAAATGATGAATTACTTTTCTTATGGTAATGCGTCAAAGACAATAAAATCTGGAGCACGTTTGTATTTATGCACTGAGAAATTCTCTACCAGCTAAGGAGGATTAATATCTCCAAATTGATTTTAAAATTCTTCTACTTAAAGATGGGGTTACAACACAAAATGCCTTTACCCAGGGGGAACTATAGTGAATGAACGGAGAAGCTTAGTCTCAGCTTCTTAACAAAATTTTATTGGACAAATGTTTGTGTTCAAGTCCTAATACTAATGTACATTGACTACATTAGTGTTTTAAAACACATGTATGCTCTTACAGTTCTGGGGATCAAAAGCCTGAAGTCGTTCTCATGGGTCTGAAATGAAGATGTTTGCAAGGCTTGGTTCCTTCTGGAAGCTACAGGGAAGAATCTGTTTACTTTTCTATCCCAAGCTCATATCATAGTGCAAAATATGATCTAAATATATTTTATATAACTGACAAATGCTTCACACAGAGGGGCTACATGGCAGCTGTTAACTTGTGACATATTATGGAATTCCTAAATGTTTGGAAAATGTGTCATGAAGCTGAGCTATGTAGTGCTTGGGGTTCATATCAAAGGAACTCGTTGAAAAGGAAATAGGAATGTTCCATAGATAGCAGAGATTTGTCTCCACCACAAGCCAAGTGTTTGGACATCCAAGGCATCTAATCCACAAAGATTGTTCAGTTCAAGACTTGGGGGAAAAGCTGAAATCAGGGTTGGGATGAGATGCGGGGATGTCTGCCCTCTGGGAGGAGCAGAATTCAAGAGCAAGGAGTGATTAACACTGGGGTCACAGTCTATTGGGAATATGGAATCTCCAAAAATCTTTCCTTTGTCTCCAGACCAGTGTCCTCCAGGGAAATCATGTGCTGTACATTGGAGAGGCAGGAGGGGAACGTGCCTCATGAACAGACAGAGGAAACTATAAATATCTCCTGTGTGCTGTCCCTCTGCCTGTGCAACCTTGGGCTGATGGGACCCTGTTGTTGCTTCTGGAGTCTGAAGCTTGGCTGGGAGACTCATGCTAGCCTCCTTCCTGTCGTCTTGTGTAGGGACAGAGTTTAGTCACCACCAATAACCATCTGGAGGGAATTCAGACAGCCACAAGGAGACCTCTCCCTCAGAGCTCCCATCCAGGTGAGTCTGACACCCAGCAGGATCTTCAGGAAAAAATTAGGGAGAATCAAAGCCAGGTGCATTTACCTAAGGTCACCACACAGCCACCAGCCTAGCCCAGAACCTGGAGATCCCTATGGTCATTTGCTTGCCTGATTACCTAATGACCTCGTGGATGATGTTACAGAAAGGATTGCACATTGAACTCAGCCACACATGGGTGATTGCTGCCAGTGAAGTGATGGGAGGGGAGGCAGGAAATACTTCCAGTAAAAGTAGAACACGTCCAATGAGTCTTGCAGTTGAAGGGAGTAGGAAAATTAGGGATGGAGAGATGCGCAGTGAAGTCAGGACATTTCTTTTTAGTCTTTAAATGAGGAATCCTGTGGGGTGCCTGGGTGGCTCAGTGGGTTAAGCTGCAAACTCTTGATTCCGGGTCCGGTCATGATCTTATGGTTTGTGAGGTCAAGCCCTGCATCGGGCTCTGGCTGACAGCTCAGAGACTGGAACCTGCTTTGGATCCTGTGTCTCTCTCCCTCTCTGCCTCTCCCCCGTTCACACACCCTGTCTCAAAATAAATAACAAAACATTAAACAAATGGGGCATACTGGGCTGTGTTTCCATATTGATGAGAAATATCTAGACCAATTTACTGCTTGCATATACGACCTTGCAACATTAATTCATGAGACATATATTTTCACAGCGTGCTCTTGCTCTGGGTATTCGTATGACCGCCATGATGTGATAAGTAAAAACTATGGTTACCTAGCTTTGCTTTGCAATGATTTCATTATCTACGAGGTTGACTATATTTGTGGGTTAGTTATTCCTTGGTTACCTCATTTATGCATTGTCTCTAACGGGTCTTTGCATGTGTACAGTGGAGTCGGGGAGGTGCTACTGCCATTTCTGATTGCATTCTTTCTAAAAAGGAAGTGGATGAGGTGTTCGGTGTTATTTTCCCCACTTTGCCATTTACCATTGAGTTCGATTGTGTAATATGGGGTGAAATCTGTCAGTCGGTTATACTGTGTTCTCTCTCGTTATTTATTTATTTACTTATGTATGTATTTATTTGTTTGTCTTACTTCATTATCCTATACTGAGCTGTCACTAATACTCTTCACTTGCAAATTCTTGCTATAAACAAAAAGGAGTATACGTGGTATTTTGTACATTGCTTACAAATCACTGTCTATACACATTTCCACGTGCCTTCCCATCTCTGTTATTCCCTACAGTTCCTTTTGGCCCGTTGTGAAAAGATCTATTTGTGGAAGTTGCGTTATCTCTGACTACCACGGCTTCTTTACATTTGACTGAAGATCACCTTTACCCTCCATAAGCATATTTGAATCCATGCATCGTTATAAGAATATATTTATCATTTAGATACGGCTCCTTCACCAGTGATAAAGGTGATTCTATCGCATTCTTTTCTTTCCACGTGTTTGGAAGTGTGATCTGAAATCATTGGCCCACCTCGATACCACTAAATCATTTTATGCCTTTTGTACGTCGGTTTTAGAGTCTCACATAATTTTGTTTCACACAGTTGTTTTGAAACTTGATGGGGGGTGGGAGGGAGGAGAGGGTGGGTGATGGGTATTGAGGAGGGCTCCTTTTGGGATGAGCACTGGGTGTTGTATGGAAACCAATTTGTCAATAAATTTCAAAAAATAAATAAATAAATAAATAAATAAACATTAAAAAAGAAAAAAAAAAAAAAAAAAAAAGAAACTTGCCCTAATTTCACTCCTCCTGGAAGTCTTTATTCTTTCAGTTCTCATAAAGCTTCTCTTGCTATCTTAGGCGCACATACACATTCATAACCAGACGGATGAATGAATAGTGGCCTGTGGACAACATAAACGCTCTTTAGGTTTTAGGGTAGTCTTTTCTTGACCTGCGTCCACTCTTCCTTCTTCCTCAAAACTACCTCATGGACTTGTCTCCAACCGACTAGGGAAATGCTGATTCTTTATTTCAATGTCTGCATAATATCTCATGATACGGCTGTGCTACTCACACTTCGAAAGCTTTTCCTAGCTTTTCTCGATGCATTGCTATTATAACAATTCTGCAAAAATATTTTGAGATTGTTATGTGAAAAATCTGGTTCTCCACTGGAGGCAATACTGTCCCTCAGGGGGACACGACTTATTTGGGTGTCACATGGTGGGGGTGGGGGGGCTCAGGAAGAGCCAGGGATGCTCTAAACATGTTCAAAGCCCAGGACACACAGCACAGAGACCAGTCTTGATCAGAACGTCAAGGGTGCCGAGACTTAGAATCTCTGAGTTAAAGCATATCTGTGTTTTCACATTTGTCGCTGTCTTCAGGTTGTTTTCTCAACATCGCAGTGGTTCACATTCCTCCCAGAAAAATTAGAGAATCTCTTTTTTCTACCTGTTTAAAAATTTCAACCCAGTCAGCTCGAGAGACCTTGTTTTCTTCAACTGTTACTGAATTTGAGCCAATATGTACATATTTGATCACCAGGTTCATTGTTACATGTCTATTGTTATTATATGTCCATAAAGTCTATGCCTATTCCTCAGCTAGCAGCATTTCACATGAAGTTCACGGATTACCGTTTAATGCCTTGGGTTGGATATTATGTCCACAAAATGATTTAAATTTTATGTAGCTAAATATATCTATCTTCTTACTTCCGATTTTCCTGCCTTAATTACAATGATTTTGCTCACCTGTGGTTTGTATCTGCGTTTTTATGCACGCTCACTGAAAATGTACTGTTTCCATTTACTTCAAGATCTCTAATCCTCTGAATTGTTAAAATGTGCATACTAGGGAAACTTTATTTTCTTTCAATTGGATAGCCACCTTTGCCAGCCTTTAGGAAACAACCTTCACCCACTAAATTGGAATACAGTGGTGCCTGGGTGGCTCAGCCCATTGAGCATCTGACTCTTGTTTTCGACTCAGGTCATGATCTCATGGTTGGTGAGATCAAACCATGCATCAGTCTCCATGCCGAGCGTGGAGTCTGCATGGGATCTTCTGTATTATAAAAGTCTGATGGGTGTGCGTCTCACTTTGGCTCAGGTCATGATCTCGTGGTCTGTGAGTTGGAGCCCCGCATCGGGCACTGTGCTGACAGCTTGGAGCCTGGAGCCTGCTGCATATTCTCTGTCTCCCTGTCTCTCCTCCTCTCCCCCACTCACGCTCTGTCTCTCTCTCTCTCTCTCTCTCTCTCTCAATAATAAATAAACGTTAAAAATTTCAAATACAGGAAAGAAAATGAACATGCCACTCTCACTTGTCAATGTTATTTCTTCACGGGAAGCTCGTTCATTGGAATTCAGGCAACATTTTACATTGTTTAGGGGAATGATTATGGATCTGGCCAGCTTGAGTTATACTCCCTCCAAACTTAATCACGGGGGCTGGAATGAGAAGTCATGGTAAGAACACAGCCAGAGAAACAATGAATTGTGGTGTGTGTGTGTGTGTGTGTGTGTGTGCGTGCTTTTTGGAGTGGGATTCATCCTCAGAACAGGGGTACACGGTCTAATATATTCTGAGGTGAATACAGAAGCCAGAACTCAATCAACACACAGTACTCAGGAGGGCTCGATGTCAATTGACAGGAGACTTTGCAAGTAGAGTCTAAAAGACAAGCAGTACATAGTGTGGGTGAGTGACTCTGTTTTCTTGAGGGTTAACCAGCAGCGCCCATTTCCTTGAAACTGCCTGACACCATCTCTGATTCCCCTCCTGTTTACTCCCCTTCCTACACATGCTTCCTGTTTGGGACCCAAATAGCTCAAAGTAGGATCATCCTCGGGGCCTTAGCAGAGGCCATTCCCTCAGCCAGCACACACTTCCCCAGACATGCTCGTGGCTCCTGCCTTCCTTTCCCTGAGGTCTCCATTCAGATGTCACCTTGTTCACTGTTCTTGACTGAACACCAATTACAAAATAACACTTGTATCCACGCTCTCCTTTACACCTACTCTTGTTCTCTTCACAGCACTTGACACCCTCTGATGTCCTATTGATATTTTGATTTCCTTCTGTTCCTTCTCCATCACTGGATTATACTGGCTTTTGATTTTCCCGGACTCATTGCCTCAACAATGCCTGGAATATGTTTGACCCTCACTACAACTTCCTGACAGCAAAATACAAGTCGTAGCATTGCAACAATGTGAGTGATACTGTTCATGTGAAAATTAATGATGTCTCCCATCATCTTTCCTCGTGGTCAGTGCAACCTCATGGAACCAGGAAATGATACACGGACATCAGAATTTCTGCTTCTGGGGTTTTCAGAGGGTCCAGATCTGCAGCCCCTCGTATTTGAGCTTTTCCTCTCCATGTACCTGATCACTGTGTTTGGCAACCTGCTCATCCTCCTGGCCGTCAGCTCTGACTCCCGCCTCCACACGCCCATGTACTTCTTCCTGGCCAACCTGTCCTTTGTAGACATCTGCATCACCTCCACCACCGTCCCGAAGATGCTCTGGAACATCCAGACACAGAGCAAAGTCATAACCTATGAGGACTGCATCACACAGGTGAACTTTTTCATAATCTTTTCAGGATTGGACATCTGCCTCCTGGCCATTATGGCCTATGACACGTTTGTGGCCATCTGTCACCCCTTACACTACACGGTCATCATGAACCCCCGGCTCTGTGCACTGCTGGTCCTGATGTCCTGGATCACGAGTGTCCTGCATTCCTTGTTGCAAACTTCAATGGTGTTGCGCCTGTCCTTCTGTACAGGCTTGGAAATCCCCCACTTTTTCTGTGAACTCAATCAGATGATCCAACTTGCCTGTTCTGACACCTTTCTTAATAACTTGGTGATGTATTTTGCAGCTATCCTAGTGGGTGGCGGTCCTTTCGTTGGGATCCTTTACTCTTACTCCAAGATAGTTTCCTCCATACGTGGGATTTCATCAGCTCTGGGCAAGTATAAGGCATTTTCCACCTGTGCATCTCACCTCTCGGTTGTCTCTCTATTTTATTGTACTGGCCTGGGAGTGTACCTCAGCTCTGCTTCTACCCAGAGCTCCGACTCAAGTGCCACAGCCTCGGTGATGTATGCGGTGGTCACGCCCATGCTGAACCCCTTCATCTACAGCCTGAGGAACAGAGATATAAAGAGGGCTCTGAAGAGATTCTCTGCGATGGCAGTTAGAAAAGGTCCAATTGTCCTGCGGTTGAAGAATTTCCCAGGATTGCAAGCCTCAAGGTCTTAGCGTCAGAAATTGCGTTTCGTTTTTTTAAGCAGATTGTAGACATAGAGTTTGTTTCTCTCATTTATTTCCCGGAATTTTTATTTTTTCAACCACTCAGTACAATTTAGTTCCTCATTTTAAGTTTTTCCCTCTCTGTGATCCAACATTTTCCCCGTCATCTTTTTCTTTTATTTCTAAATCGATTTGCAAGCTGTGATATGAGAAAATTAGGAGTTCTCATTTGTCTCATGGAACTGCCTGGATTTCTTAAGAATAATTTCTTCACAGGGGCACCTGGGTGGCTCAGTTGGTTAAGCATCTGACTTCGGCTCAGGTTCCTGGTTCCCGAGTTCGAGCCCCACATTGGGCTGTGTGCTGATAGCTCAGAGCCTGGAGCCTGTTTCAGATTTGTGTCTCTCCTTTTGTCTCTCGCCTCCCCCCCCCCCCCCACTTATGTTTCGTCTCTGTCTCTTCTCCCTCAAAAAATAAAAAAAAAACATTAAAAATTTTTTGAAGAAAAAAGAATAATTTCTTCACCAATGACAAAATCATTCCACATAATAATGATTTTAGTTTTACTAAAGGAATACTCATTTGTTACCTCTCTGTTGGAATAAATTCAATTTGGCAAATAGGCCATTTCTATTCTATTCTATTCTATTCTATTCTATTCTATTCTCTATTCTATCCTATTCTCTATTCTATTCTATTCTATTCTCTATTCTATTCTATTTATTCCATTCTATTCTATTCTAACTCTGGGACCACAGTTTTTCACTTTGTGTCTGTCATTCTTTTGTATATCACTACAATAACTGCTCTTCCTGATGAACAGATAAGTGTGTTTTATAAGAGACCATTAGCTTTTTTCTCCAAATTAGGATCCTGTTCTCTTTTCAGGCTCTATGTCCCCAGTGCTTACATTAGTCACTGGCAAATCTGATTATCCAAAACTTGTCTACCAGTGGAGTCTACACGGAAACAGAAATTCAAAAAAGTAGAATGACTTAATACGGCCTTGGAGTCAAAGATGACTTTGACTATGATAAAGCAAATTTTAAATTCTCCTTTGTAGGGGCGCCTGGGTGGCTCGGTCGGTTAAGCGTCCGACTTCAGCTCAGGTCATGATCTCATGATCCGTGGGTTCGAGCTCCGCGTCGGGCTCTGTGCTGATGGCTCGGAGCCTGGAGCCTGTTTCGGATTCTGTGTCTCCCTCTCTCTGTGACCCTCCCCCGTTCATGCTCTCTCTCTGTCTCAAAAATAAATAAACGTTAAAAAAAAAACAATTTTAAATTCTTCTTTGTATTACTATGCTCTACATTTCTTCTCAAGCTGTACATCTCTCAATCAAGTATGGAATAGCAGTGGCAGTGTTTAAGGGGATTTACTCGCTGGGGTGAATGATTGGTTACTTATTGCCGTCAAAAGACTCATAAATAAAAACAATAAAATGGTCCTGAAAGAAATTAAAAAATACATAAATAAATGGGATGGCATCCTGTGCTCATGCTTGGAAGATTTTTTATTTAATTTTAGGATGGTTTTAAAAATGTTTTCCAAGGATACCCCATTTTTGTTATTTTCAAATTATCATTGAATCTGTAGATCTTCGGGTTAGTATTGCCATCTTCACAACTTTAATTCTAACTTAAATTTCTCCTCACGAGGGACCTAACGAGGGAAATTTCTCCTAAATTTCTCTTAAATTGCTCTCAGTCTGGGCTCCACATCCAGGACCCGCAGCATCAACACCACCAGGGAGCTTGTTAGAGAAGCAGGGTCCGTGGGCCCCTGGAGACCTGAGGAATCAGAATTTGCATTTCAACTACAGTCCCTGGTGAATTGTGTGCACAGTGGAGAAACCTCAGTGTGGAACAGGTTTCCTCACCTTCTCGCCATTGACCCTTGGAGCTGGGTAACTGTTTTTGTCGAGTGCTGTCCTGCGGCTGATGATATTCAGAAGCAGCTCTTCAGACATGGACAAAAATCCCAAGAGCAACTCTGGTGGGAACCACTTCCCAGAGTTTCAGAACCAGAAAATCCTGACATCATTCCAATTAAGACTACATGCTGATTGGTTTGTGCCTTTGAGCAGCACATTGAATTCCTCTGAGCCCATTTCTACAATACAGAAACAGCTCATGAAAGTACTACATCATAGATTGTACTTTTGTCAAAATTAAACCATAGAATCCCTTTAGTGTGCTAAGCTAGTCTATGCTGCAGAAAATCGAAACGTATCTCTTATAATTAATAAACACTTCATTATGAGGGAAAAATGACAGTTTGTAACTTGTGATCTAATAATGAAATTCCTACTTGTTTCTGCTAAACTATTACACAACCAAAGAGGTTAGTACCCCAACTTTTTAAAATTCATTTATTAAAATTCAAGGATCCAAGAAGCTCAGGGAGTCCCCGAGGGACTGTGAGTAACAGTAACTTCCTTGTTTCTGGCAGCTTTGCACCCAACCACCTCCCCCGATGCCCAGCAAAAACCATGTGAGAACACATTTGCCTCCCCCAAAGACGAAAGTGCCGATATCTTCCTAACGTCAAACACCTTACATATGGCGGGGCCAAGGGAAAATATGAGCAAGGGGATAAGCCAACACTTCACAAAAGGAAGAGCACGTGATTGGCTACAGGGCTCGCAGTTACAAGGTCAACCACGGAAGACTTCGCTTTCACGTGCCTCTCGCATCATTACTTGGGCAATTCGTCTTCATGGGGGCTGACAGCAGGTGAGGGCAGCCCTGTTATCCCTTTCGCTTTTTAATGTTTATTTCTTTGAGAGAGAGAGAGCACAAGCAGGGGAGGGAGAGAGGGAGAGAGCACAAGCAGGGGAGGGAGGGTGAGAGAGAGAGAGAGAGCACAAAGCAGGAGAGGGACAGAGATAGTCCCAAGCAGGCTCCATGCTGTGAGCACAGAGCCCAACAAGGGGCTGGATCCACGAATGGTGAGATCTGAGCTGAGCCGAAACCAAGAAGAGGTCTCTTAACCCACTGAGCCACCCAGGCACTCGTCTCCCATCCCTATATGAAGTCCTCTCATCGATACTCTTGGACTCTGCGTATTGGTCTCTTTTTCACAAACCCAAGGGGCACCTCGAATCCTCATTCTGTATGTCAGCCACTGGACAGAGGCTTCCCCAGACCATGCTCTGTAAATGCTCCCGACGTCACGACAGTCCAGTTTTGTACCAAATAACTTCTTTCACATGATTATGCTGGACCGCATGATGCCATCCGTATATTTATATTATTGTTCTCTGTCCATGATGCTACACAGAAACATATGCTAGTGTAGGGATTTCACCTTCTTTGTTCACTTTTGTTTTTGTCACAATGTATGTGAATATATGGTTAGTATGAAAAACCCAAGGATATGAAAAATTATAGAATTTAAAAAATAAAGGATAATGAAACCAGGTTAAAATGACTAGTTTCCAAACAACTGTCCACAGCAAAATTATGTGAAAACTAAAAACTAATTGAAATTGGTATAAAAAAGAAATTGTTAATGATATCAACATGGATTCATAACTAAATTCTCAATGGCCTACACACGAAAAAATGTAATATATAATGTTCCTACAATGCTCAGTTTGTATTTGTGGGATGACTCAGAAATTAGGTCTCAAAGTATAAGGACATTGACCATATGGGAAGGTTGTATTTCATTTCATTGGAAAAGGTTGAATTGCTAAATAACATCTAGAATAAAGGGATATCTAAACTAATACTGGCATCAATGGAAGAATATCTATCTGGAAGAATATGAAACTGGTCCTATCCCGCAGACACGTTACCAACATCAGAGGGATTATGACCTCAGTGTAAGCGGAACCATACAATATAGCAGAACATCAAGGAAACTACATATAACATTCACAAGTGAGCAAAACCACTAAATAAAGCCATAATCTCAGAAGTAAGAAGATAGATTTATTTAAATAAAATTTAAAATTTTTATGATCAAAATATGTTGCAAAAATCAATTGAGAAACAATGATCTCAGGAAATCATTTGAAATGTTGGTAATGTTTTAAAAATAAAAGAGAGAGAGAGAGAATAACCTATGGGCATATAATAATAATAAAACCAATCAGGATGGTCATCAAACCTACGACCTTGGCTTAAACTGAGGGATGGTTTAGGAAAATAACAAGAACTGTCTCTTTCACCCAGCAGCCTGGAAAAAAACTTACAGGACTGTTATACTGTTTGTGCTTGAAACTTTCAAATAGGAGCCAAAGGGTTATTCTGAATTTGTTGGCATAAGAGTAAGTGTAACAAGGTCGAACGCAGAAGCTGAAAGCAGCTGTATTACATATACTGACATTCTGTCACCAGGAGTTTCCCAGTCTCTGCACCCATCCTGCCCAGAGCCTTCCTTCCCTGTGGTGGGGAGCATCCTGTGCCCTGTAAGATGTTCAGAGCATCCCTGACCTCTGTGCACCCCTCTCCAGCGTGACAGACAAAGTGTCTCCAGACATTGACCAATGTCCCCTGGGGGACAAAATTATACTCCATTAGAAACACACAGTGAATTTAACAATCTCAACATATTTTTTGTAGCATGGCCATAATAGCAATTGAATGGTAGAATAAGAAAGATCTTCAGGGGCGCCTGGGTGGCGCAGTCGGTTAAGCGTCCGACTTCAGCCAGGTCACGATCTCGCGGTCCGTGAGTTCGAGCCCCGCGTCAGGCTCTGGGCTGATGGCTCAGAGCCTGGAGCCTGTTTCCGATTCTGTGTCTCCCTCTCTCTCTGCCCCTCCCCTGCTCATGCTCTGTCTCTCTCTGTCCCAAAAATAAATAATAAAAAACGTTGAAAAAAAAAATTAAAAAAAAGAAAGATCTTCAAAGTGTGAACGGCAGTCATTCGGTGAAACTGATATTAACACTGAATAAATACATTATAACTTAATTAAGCGAGCAAACACACAGACACAGTGATATTCTCTGGGCTAAATTGGATTGGCCCTCAGGAGATGACAGATTAATGTTCTCGACTTCCACTCTCTCTGACCCTCTCATCCACGGATGATGAGGCTGAGTTGTCTGACAGGAAGGTTTCCTTGTGGAAGTTTGAATCCTTCCCTGGATGCTGAATTCCTCCCTGGATGCTAGATTATAGATCATTTTCTCCTCAATGGAGAAAGCAGTAAGGTCAGAGAAGCATCAGCCCCCAGCCAATATGAGTACTCAGAACACCAGATGAAAACCACACCCCTTCCTGTCTAAGGTGCACACACTGACAGACAGGAGACTAGGAGGTATTTTCGGCACCCTGTATCTGCTCGTTAGGTACATGTCTCTCTTCTTACTCCAGCATGGCTCCCAAGTGGACAACCCTTTGGCACACAAAGGACATTTCTCTAATGAATCTCTGATCCCAAGAGACCAGTTTGGAAGCAGTAACTGCAGTTAGGTTTTTTGTTCTTCCTTTTCCATGAATGTGACCCCTTCATGATGAGTAAACTCACAGCACCACTGTGAGTTACAGTTTCCTCCAGGTCTATGTATAGGGGATCAATTCCTTGATTTCTCTTTCTGTTGCTTCATTATTGGTGTATAGAAATGCAACAGATTTCTGTACATTGATTTTGTATCCTGCAAAAATTCTTAACAAGATACTAGCAAATTGAATTCAACAGTGTATCCAAAGAATTATTCACCATGATCACATGGGATTCATTCCTGAGCTGCAAGTCTGGTTCAATATTTGCAAATCAATATGATACATCACATTAATAGAATAAAGGACAAGAACCATATGATCCAGTCAGTGGATGCAGAAAAAAGCATTCAACAGAATACAGAATCTTTCTTGATAAAAATGCTCAAGAAAGTCGGGATAGAAGGAACATACCTTAACACCATAAAAGACGTACAAAAAAAGGCCCACAGCTAATATCACCCTCCATGGGAAAAGACTGAGAGCTTTCCCCCTAAGAGCAGGAGCAGGACAGGGATGTCCACTCTCACCGCTGTTGTTTAACATAGTGTTGGGAGTCCTAGCCTCAGCAATCAGACAACAAAATGAAATAAAGGCATCCAAATTGGCAAACAAGTCAAACTTTCACTTTTTGCAGAAGACATGATACTTTACATGGAAAAGTCGAAAGACTCCACCAAAAAACTGCTAGAGCTGATACATGAACTCAGCAAAGTCTCAGGATGCTTGAATGTTTAGAAGTTACCTAACATCATGGCACTGAGCCCTGCATCAGGGCTGACACTGTGGAGCCTGCTTGGGATTCTCCCTGTCTCTGCCCCTCCCCCATCTCTCTCTCTCTCTCTCTCCTCTCTCTTTCTCAAAATAAATAAATAAACTTAGAAAAGAAACTCTCCAACATAGCAGTTAAAGCTTATGTGACAGTATTACAATATACACAAATAGAAACTTGAAATATCTACTGTTCATTTGCGTGTGGCTCCTTTAATTCACCAAAGCGCACACTTTACATATGCAGGTTATAGTGTGTAATTACACTCCAATGATTTAATTCAGTGGAAACAAATTGAATGGGGCATGGCTAAGGTTAGGATCTAGAGAACAGGTAGCTGATTCTCACTTAAGAGAGCTGGGAGATAGCACTTCTAATGGGGAAGGAAGCCAAATGTTAATATGGATGTATGAACAATGGGATTACATTTAAGTAATTCACATGATAAAGCAGTTTGTTTCCATAAAAAAAAGATTAACCTCCATACGGGAACCGTATCTGACCATAAATTGGTTGAAGACAGAAGAGCACCACAGCCAAGCCCAACACCACGCATGAGCCTGAGAAACACTATGTAGAGATTCACACCTGACCCCAGACCCACGAGGAGCCCAGCAGAGATCAGAAACGCTCCCCCACACATGTTTCCATTTGATTGTAAAGGTATTATGATATCTCATTTGACAAGGACCGCCTGTTATACAGCAGTAGCTGACTGACACAATAACCCAAGCGAACGGACCTTAGACAATTAGAAGATGTGCTGATTTTTATTTGTGGCAAAGGATCTGACATTGAGGAGGGCACTCATGATCGTTCTGTGATTCGAGTTTATTTCCCATGACGTTACGGACAAGTGGGCTCCCTTCTGGGTAACTGGGAGAGTTTGAAGGACATGCACGTTTGTGCAGAAGAACTGGGGACCCTGAGCCACATGCCAGCAGGACATCCAGCTCTCGTGTGAAGCATCCTCTGGTCGTGCAGGTGGGAGCGATTTCAGGGCAGGATGGAGGCATGAAATGGATGGGGCTGATACTGTTCATTTGCCATCATTTGTGACAAATACTGGGAAAAGGAACCTATTTCATGGGACGGTTGGAAGAATCATGATAGTAGGTAGCATTGCAAAGCTTTCAGAAGAAACGGGAAGCGAATTCGGAGATAAAACAGAAGACACTAAGCAACCCCTTACCTCAGTGAACAAACCACCTCAGCTGCGGACAAAAGCCTCCATGCTTCAATAAATAGAGGCAGCGCATGAAAAAGAAATATTTTGCATAGGAACACAATGGGTGTTTTGCTTCCTTGGGTTTATGGTCTCCTCTGACACCAAGAACATATTAGATCAATCTGTTTATTCCAATTTGTCTTTCCATGTTGACTCCACGGGGAAGTACATATTTGCTCATCAGTTTTTGCCAGTGGCTATGATAGGCCTCTGGATGCTGGGCTGAATAACAGAAAACAACAACAACAACAACAACAACAACAGAGTCCAGTTATGAGACACAGAAGCGTGTTTGTACAGTAATTGCCTGACATTAGGCTTTTCATTTCTGAGGCATCCATTTCAAAGACCACCATTCATATTAACACATTGCCAGGCGTATGATTCAGTTACTATACAAACATGCAGGTGCCCCCTCACAAATTGCCCCATTAGAAAGCCCTGGTAATCTAGGTAACAACTGTGAGTGACCCCGCTTTTCCTGTTCGGTGCCCACATTCCATTACTGCGCTTTTTGTATGGTTTTTGCTGTTATTTTTGAGTACTGGGGGATAATATTTTATTATTCTTTTTCTTTAACTGTTTACATGAGTGTAGTTGACACACGATGTTACCTTAGTTTCAGGTCTGCAATACAGTGATTCAGCTTCTTTGTACATTATGCGGGGCTCACACAGGTGTACTGACACCTGTCCCATTATACCGCTAGTACATCATCGATGACTATATTCCACACACTGTGTCTTCCATTCTCATTATTTATCATTCCATACCTCCATTCCCCCTCTTCTTGGCCCATTCGGCCCATCCTCCACCTCCACTCGTGTTTTAAATTCATCCATAAAAACTGAGCCCAGTAAAACATAGTCACTCCCCCCATGGACCCCCCAAGAGCCAGATCCTTCATAGAGCTCTCTTTCCTTCCCTGTTAAAGTCTCTCCCTCTCTGAGACCTCCTTCAATGGCCTTTGGGAATCCCATGTGCCCTCAACATTTGTGAGCAATGAACCTTGTGTTTTTAGAGTCCTCTGGTGGGTGTTGCTGAGGTGTGACCAAAATAAGAACCCAAAGGCCAGGGCAGTCACAGCATAGGCTCTGGTCAGGGAAACACTTGGGGGAATGTCCACAAGCACAAGGGCATATGCAAATGCCTGGCTTTTCCTACCTAAGCATTGGTGTCAATAGCCTGAGGCTTAAATGGACCCCTGCTAGAATTCACATCATCAAAGAGTTCTTAAGGAAGGGACTTAAAAGAGATTCACAGATTCCAGGTGAAAGCAGTGGCTTTGTATTTCCATCTACAATAAAATTATGTAGGGGGCCTAGGGGCCAAGTGTAGTGTTTTTCCACATGAATAACTCACCTTGGGATTATTCTTTGGGGAAAATTAGGGAAATTTTATATGGCATGGTATAAATAATTTGAAATGAAATTATTATTTTTTTTTAATTTTTTTTTCAACGTTTATTTATTTTTGGGACAGAGAGAGACAGAGCATGAACGGGGGAGGGGCAGAGAGAGAGGGAGACACAGAATCAGAAACAGGCTCCAGGCTCTGAGCCATCAGCCCAGAGCCCGACGCGGGGCTCGAACTCCCGGACCGCAAGATTGTGACCTGGCTGAAGTCGGACGCTTAACCGACTGCGCCACCCAGGCGCCCCGAAATGAAATTATTTTTAAGGAGACCAACTTGCCCATTGTAAGATAAAGAAATTTCCAGGCATTTGTGATCCAACATTTGGGAAAACACTGGGAACGTATGAAAGTGAACAAAGGTGAATTGGTATATCAGACAGAGTGGAGTCTTGATAAAGTGAGTTACCTCAATGTATAGAAAAGTTGAATTCTAACAAACAGAAATGCCAGGAAGTAAATAGAAGGAGCAGATTCTACTTCCCCAGTGTGATCAAAGATTAGCAGTTCCTGGCTCTGAGGCTCTGAGCCCTGCAATCATGGGCACGTCTTTCGCCTCAGGATGATTGTCCCATGCATTGCTGGACCCCAACGATTCTTTTCAGAGCCCTCCTTATGTCTCTGTTCCTCAGGCTGTAGATGAAGGGGTTCAGCATGGGCGTGACCACCGTGTACATCACCGAGGCTGTGGCACTTGAGTGGGAGCTCTGGGTAGAAGCAGAGCTGAGGTACACTCCTAGGCTCGTACAAAAAAATAAGGAGACAACCGACAGGTGAGATGCACAGGTGGAAAATGCCTTATACTTGCCCTGAGCTGATGATATCCCACGGATGGAGGAAACTATCTTAGAGTACGAGTAAAGGATCCCGGCCAACGAAGCACCACCCAGCAGCATAGCTGCAAGATACATCACCAAGTTATTAATAAAGGTGTCAGGACAGGCAAGTTGGATCATCTGATTGAGTTCACAGAAAAAGTGGGAGATTTCCAAGGTTGTACAGAAGGACAGCCCCAACACCATTAAGGTTTGTAACAAGGAATTCAGGACACACATGATCCAGGACACCAGAACCAGCAGTCCACAGAGCCGGGGATTCATGATGACCATGTAGTGTAGGGGGTGACAGATGGCCACAAAGCGGTCATAGGCCATCACTGTCAGAAGAAAGATGTCTAATCCTGCAAAGAGCAGGAAAAAATACATCTGTGTGATGCAGTTCTCATAGGTTATGTGTTTGCTCTGTGTCTGGATGGTCCAAAGCATCTTTGGGACGGTGGTGGTGGTGAAGCAGATGTCTACAAAGGACAGGTTGGCCAGGAAGAAGTACATGGGGGTGTGGAGGCAGGAGTCAGAGCTGATGGCCAGGAGGATGAGCAGGTTCCCAAACACTGTGATCAGGTACATGGAGAGGAAAAGCCCAAATATGAGGGGCTGCAGTTTTGGTCTCTCTGAAAATCCCAGAAGAAAAAAATCTGAGATTTGTGTTTCATTTCCTGGATTCATGTGCTGGAAGTGACTACCAGGGAACAAACAAAAAAAAATAACATGACTGATTTTCTCAATATTGAACATTGCAAATATCATTGAAATGCTACAATTCTTATTTTGCATTCAAAAGTGAATATCCATCGTTTTTGTATGGAACTTGTCCCCTCTCAGCATCTCCTTGCCAGCTCTGAATAGGTATTCACTTCCCACACTTAACATTTTCCCCAAGTGCTCATATTTTCTATACTTTTAATGAGGAATTCTGTCACCCATTTGAGGAATAACCTTGAGCACTGACTAACCTTCACACAAAGCGTATAAGTGTCTAGAAACAAAAGCCTGGAGGGTTCAGTGATGGAGAAAGGGGATAAGCAAATAAAGACCAGATAAAATATGGAGGTGACAGGTGCCGTGAGGAAAAACAAAGCCTGTGTAAAGGGAAGCGTGGATGGAGGGATGGCTCTTCCGGGTTGTTCGGGCACACCGGCACACATGTAAACAGAGCCCTTGAGGAGACAGGAGACACAAGGTCCTCTGGGGAAGAGCGTGCCCGTCGGAGGGAACTATGAGTGCGACGGCTCTGAGGAAAGACGTGAGTTTTTCTAAATTAAGTTTTTAAAGCATGAGGGTGGTCGACACACCAGGTCACGTTAGTTTGGGGGGCGCCACACAGTGATTCAACAAGTGTCAACATCACGCCCTGCTCACCAGGCATGGAGTTGCCATCTGTCACCACACAGCCTGTGACAGCATCACTGACAGTATTCCCTCCGCTGGGCCTTTACCTCCTCTGAGTCTCCCCTTCCTTAACATGGAAGGAATTCCTCAACCGGAAGCCAGTGTCTCCCACTCCCCTTCACCATCCTGCCTTTTGTTGTTTGCATATTGTGTTAAAGACCCAGGCTCAAAAGAAAGCCAGTGTGTCCAGGGGAAGGAGCCAGAGGAATACTGATGAGAGGTGGTGGCAGGGAATGTTGAGGAATGAGGTGGCCTCCCGGACACCGATGAAACTTCCCAGCACAAGGAACCCCTCCTTCACATGGTGTTCCTTGCACTTTATTAATTTCGTTTCCAAGGAATCTTTGAACAGGAATGGGCACCCTTCTTATATTCATTGTCGGTACTAACCTGGCACCTGTATTTTAAGGGTCATGTATTGGAGGTATGGGTTCCAGGACCTCTGTCTTGAGAACTGCTCATCACATACACACACACACACACACACACACACACACACACGCTCTATAGCCTCCTTGGACCATGTCACAACCAGACTATTCTCACCTCCAGTAGCAATAATTAGGCAAACAATGATACAAGGCAAGCTGTGCAATATCAGATTGTCTTTCCTATAAGTTGCAAAAACATCCAAATTCTAGTAGTTAAGTCTCCCGTGAGTATGTAGACATGAGTCTTGATTTTAACGTGATCATTTTGTGTCCAGTATTTACAGAAACATAAAAATCAAATTCAAAAACTGAGAACAAGACAAGTGGGGAGAAAGATCTAATGAGCTCAGGTGGCCCCTGGTGTTGATAACGAGAAAGTGTCCCTGGTTCTGGCGACACCCCAACCCCAGGTACATCTCCTTGATGCCCAGAATAATAAAGCGGCAAAAAGCAATTTATCCAAAAGAAAAAGTAGGAATGTCTTCATGTTATCAAGACATCCCACCAGAATAACAAGGGAAGATACCCACAATTCACAAAAGGAAATACACAGGGTACAAGAAAAGTGGGGGGTTTTAGAAAATTATTTGCTAAAGAACAACTTTTCTAAATGATATAAAATGCTAAGCTTTTACAATCAGAAACCAGTTTTGAATTGGGAATCTCCACACGTTTGCTTTGGACTTGGAGAACCAGCCAAACTATTCTTTTTCTTCCTCCTGTAAACTCTCGTCAGGTAACATACAGTGTAATATTGGTCTCAGGAGCAGAATTCAGTGATTCATCACTTACCACACCCAGTGCCCATGGCAGCAATTGCCCTCCTTAATCCCCACCTCCCATCTAGCCCATCCCTACCCACCTGCCTCCATCAACCCTCAATTTGTTCTCTATCGTTATGAGTCTCTTCTGGTTTGTTTCCTCCCTTCTTTTCCCCCACCTTCCCAACCAAACTATTGTGAATGCTAATATTCTTCCCCAAATGGTAGGGCTAGAGGTATCTATCCTGCTCAGGTAGGTGGCAGATTTAGTGAATACGCCATATAGAGCTTAGCACAGCTCCCTGTGTTGACAATGAGTGCTTCTCACTGGTGAGGAGATTTGGCTGATTTTTTTTCTTCTCTCAAAGTCCCCATCGCTTCCCCACCTCTGGGGTCCCAAATCGACTGCCTTATTTCAGTTCCTTGTCCTGTCCCCACCTATCATGGACTGTCACTTCTCTAGCCAATAGTCACAATTACCCAAGAGGTCTTTCTAATATTGCAATTACACGACTGTCCACCTTAACCCCTTCCTAGTGACCCCTCCCTGGAGAATGAACCCCCAATTCCATACCTTCCAACACTTGGCTTGCCTCCCCTGACCGACCCACCAGCTTTACACTCACACCGCCTCACCCCTTCGATCTCACACACACCGAGCCTGAGTTGTAGCTTCTCCGGAAGGCCCGGCTCAGGTCTCGGAGCCTCTACACCCCTGCTTCTCTCTGCTTGGAGTCACCCTCTGGTCCGTTTGGAGTTTTTCACCTCTTCTCTATCCTGAAAGTCCTATCTCCTCTTTCTGAAGCAAGGAGTCCTCTCCCTCATGAGTCTTCGTGGGTATAGTTCCTTTTAATATTCTCACAGACTATTAAACAGTATATTAAATAGTCTATTAAATAGCTTCCAGCTACCAATCTCTCTGAACCTTTCCTGAAATACCTGCTGAGCTCTGAGCCTCACCTGGATGGGGTCTGTGACAGGAACGTCTCCAGGTGGAAGTCTGAATTCCTTCCTGTTGGTTGATGATCGAGAGTGAAGCTGTATTCCCAGAACAGGAAGGAGTGAAGCATTCAAACAGGCTGAAGAATCCAAATGCAAAAACCACGTCTCCTCCAGCTTCGGGTTAACCATGTCTGGATCTGCAGCAGAGGAAATATTTATAGCTCCTTATGTTTGATGTATCTGTTCTCTGCACCAACTCCTTAGACACGTTTCCCATTATTACTCCAACCACTGAGCCCATCTCCCCATGGGAACATATCTGGACAGCATGGAATTTTTTTCCTGTAGATTCTCTGTTCCCAAGATACAGGTTAGAATTCAGGCATATCCGATTTTTATTACTCCTCCTCGAACTTTCCTGGCTTCCAGAGCTCTAACATTGAAACTTTTCACAGACCTGAGTGAAAGTTTTTTTCCAAATCTATGGCTCAGGAACCTGTGTTGACTATGACCCTTGGTTCTTTAAAACATGGGTTGTGGTGGGAACACAACTCCTGATAGTCTAGAAAATACCTATTCCCTCTCCTCCAAGCAAAGATGTGCTCATTTGCTGGAAAACCATGGGTACAATAATCCTTGGATTCATAATTCTTTTGACAAATCAACTAGGAGTTTTGTATTTTTAATACAGGTTAAAAGTTGACATTTATAAAACATTTCGTAATTCTAGGTGTATTACAAAGCTGTAGTCATCAAGACAGTATGGTACTGACACAAAAACAGACACACAGATCAATGAAACACAATAGAGAACCCAGAAATGGACCCACAATGATACGGGCAATCTTCACCAAGCAGGAAAGAATATCCAATGGAAAAAAGGCGGTCTCTTCAAAAATGATGCTGGAAAATTGGGTGGCAACAGGCAAAGTCAGCTGGATCACTTGCTTACACCATACACAAAAATAAATTCAAAATTCCAAAAGACCTAAACGTGAGGCAGGAAACCATCAAAATCCTGGAGGAGAACACAGGTAGCTATTTCTTTGGCCTCGGATTTAGCAACTTCTTATTAGACATGTTGCAGGAGGCAAGGGAAGCAAAAGCAAACATGAACTATTGGACCTTCACCAAAGTAAAAATCTTCTGCACAGTGAAGAAAACAAGCAAGAGAATTGAAAGGCTGCACAAAGAATGGGAGAAGATGTTTGTGAATGACACATCAGATAAATATTCGTGTGTGTGTGTGTGTGTGTGTGTGTGTGTGTGTTCCACATTTTCCTTATCCATTCATTTATTGATAGACACTTAGGTTGCTTCTATATCTTGTCTGTTGTAAAGAATGCTGCAATAAACCTAGGGGTGCGTATATCTTTTCAATTTAGCATTTTTGTTTTCTTTGGAAACAGTAGTGGAATTCTTGGATCGTAAGGTAGTCCTATTTTTAAATTTTGAGGCCCCTCCACACCGTTTTCCACAGTGGCTGCACCAGTTTGCATTCGAACCCAAAGTGTGCAAGGTACCTTTTTCTCCACATTGTCACCAGCATTTGTTGTTTGTTGTGCTTTTGATTTTAGCCATTCCAACATATGTGAGTTGGTATCTCAATTGTGGTTTTGATTTACATTTCCTTGATGATGAGAAATGCTGAGCATATTTTCATTTGTCTGTTGGCCATCTGGATGTCTCCTTTATTTTTTTTATTTTTTATTTATTTTTTATCTTTTTTTAAATTTTTTTAACGTTTTTTATTTATTTTTGAGACAGAGAGAGACAGAGCATGAACGGGGGAGGGGCAGAGAGAGAGGGAGACACAGAATTGGAAGCAGGCTCCAGGCTCTGAGCCATCAGCCCAGAGCCTGACGCGGGGCTCGAACCCACGGACCGCGAGATGGTGACCTGAGCTGAAGTCGGACGCTTAACCGACTGAGCCACCCAGGCGCCCCTGGATGTCTCCTTTAGAGAAATGTCTATTCAGATTCTCTGCCCATTGTTTTTTGTTGCTGTTTAGTTGTATGAGTTATTTACATTTCTTTTTACTTTTATTTATTTATTTTTTATTCAACCAAGTTAGTTAACATATAGTGTAATAATGATTTCAGGAATAGAATTTAATGATTCATCACTTACATCTAACACCCAGTGCTTATCACCAGTGGCCTCCTTAATACCCATCACCCATCTAGCCCATTCCTGCAGCCACCTCCCCTCCAGTAACCATCAGTTCTTTTCTGTCTTGAAGAGTCTTCTATGGTTTGTCTCCATCTCTGTATCTTATTTTTGCTTACATTTTCCTATGATCATCTGTTTTGTTTCTTAAATGCCACGTCGGAGTGAAATTATATGATATTTGCCTTTTTCTGGCTGACCAGATTTGCTTAGCATAATACACTCTAGTTCCATCCATGTTGCAAATGGCAAGATTTGATTCTTATGGATCACTGAGTAATATTCCAGTGTGTGTGTGTGTGTGTGTGTGTGTGTGTGTGTGTGTGTGTGTATACCACTTCTTCCTTATAAGTTCATCAGTCAATGGACATTTGGGCTCTTTCCATTCTTTGTGGATTGATGATAGTGCTGCTATCAATATTGGAGTACACGTGACCCTTTGATCACCACTCCTGTGTCCCTTGGCTAAATAGCTAGTAGTGCAATTGCTGCCCCGTAGGGTAGTTCCATTTTTTTTTTTTGGTGGAACCTCCATACTGTTTTCAGAGTGGCTACACCGGTTTGCATTCCCAAATGGAGTGCAAAAGGGTTCCACTTTTCTGCATCCTTGCCAACATCTGTTGTTTCCTGAGTTGTTAAATTTTAGCCATTCTCACAGGTGTGAGGTGGTAACTCATTGTGGTTTTGATTTATAGTTTCCTTATGAGAGATGTTGAGCATCTTTTCGTGTGTCTATTAGCCATCTGAATGTTTTTTTTGGAAAAGTGTCTACTCATTTCTTTTGCCAATGCTTCACTGGATGGTTTGGTTTTTTGAGTGTTGAATTTGATAAGTTATTTGTAGATTTTTGATATTAACCTTTTATCTGATATGTTATTTGCACATATCTTCTCCCATTCCTTCAGTTGCCTTGTAGTTTTACTGATTATTTCCTTCACTGTGCAGAAGCTTTTTATCTTGATGAGATCCCAAAAGTTCATTTTTGCTTTTATTTCCCTTGCCTCTGGAGACATGTCAAGTAAGAGGTTGCTGTGGCTGAGGTCAAGGAAGTTGTTGCCTGTTTTCTCCTCTAGGATTTTGATGGAGTTTAGGTCTTTCAGCCATTTGAGTTTATTCTTGTGTATGGTGTAAGAAAGTGGTCCAGGTTCATTCTTCTGTATGTTGAGGTCCAGTTTTCCCAACACCATTTGCTGAAGAGACTGTCTTTTTTCCATTGGGTATTATTTCCTGTTTTGTCAAAGATTAGTTGGCCATACGTTTGTGGGTCCATTTCTGTGTGTTTTATTCTGTTCCATTGGTCGATTTGTCTGTTCTTGTGCCAATACCATACCGTCTTGATGATTACAGCTTTGAAATACATCTTGAAGTCCAGAATTGTGATGCATCCAGCTTTGGTTTTCTTCTCAGAATTGTTTTGGCTTTTCTGGGTCCATACAGATTTTAGCATTATTTGTTCTAGATCTGTGAAGAATCCTGGGGTATTTTGATGGAGATTGCATTACATATGTAGATTGCTTTGGGTAGGATCAATATTTTAACAATATTTGCTCTTCCAATCCATGAACGTGGAATGTTTTTCCATTTCTTTTGTTCTTCTTCAATTTCTTTCATAAGCTTTCTATAGTTTTCAGTGTATAGATTTTTTACCTCTTTGGTTAGGTTTATTCCTAGGTATCTTGGGGTGTTTTGGTGCAACTGTAAATGGGATCAATTCTTTGATATCTCTTTCTGCTGCTTCATTATTGGTGTATAGAAATGCAACCTATTTCTGTACATGGATTTTATAACCTGTGACTTGATCGAATTCATGTATCAGCTCTAGCCATTTTTTTGGTGGAGTCAGGTTTTCCATGTAGAGTATCATGTGATCTGCAAAGAGGGAAAGTTTGACTTCTTCTTTGCCAAACTGGATGCCTTTTCTTTTTGTTGTCTGAATCCTGAGGCTAGGACTTCAAGTACTATTGAACTATAGTGGTGAGAGTGGCATGCCTATCATGTTCATGATCTTAGGAAAGCACTCCATTTTTCCTCATTGAGGATGATATTATTCTTGGGACTTTCATATACGGCTTTTATGATGTTAAAGCATGTTCCTTCTATCCCTACGTCCTTGAGTATTTTTATCATAAAGAGACTCTTAACAATAGAGAACAAACTGAGGGTTGCTGGAAGGAAGGTGGGTGAGGGGATGGACTAAATGGGTGAGAGGCATTAAGAAGGGTGCCTATGGGGCGCCTGGGTGGCTCAGTCGGTTAAGCGGCCAACCTCGGCTCAGGTCACAATCTCGCTGTCCGTGAGATCGAGCCCCGCGTTGGGCTCTGTGCTGACAGCTCAGAGCCTGGAGCCTGTTTCAGATTTTGTGTCTCCCTCTCTCTCTGCCCCTCCATATTCATGCTCTGTCTTTCTCTGTCTCAAAAATAAATAAACGTAAAAAAAATAAAAAATAAAAAGAAGGGTGCTTGTGATGGGAACTGGGTAAGTGAAGAATCACTAAACTATACTACTGAACCAATTCTACACTATATGCTAACTATGTAAATTTAAATAAAATCTTGGAAAGAAATAAAATAAAATCCAACTTGCCCATTGTAAGATACAGAAATGTACAGGCATTTGTGATCCAACATTTGGGAAAACATTGGGAACGTATGAGAGTGGACAAAGGAGAAACCGTATATAAGACAGATCAGAAGCTTAATAAAGTGAGTTATTGAAATGTATGGAGAAGTTGAAATCAAACAAATGGGAATTCCAAGAAATAAATAGGAGGAGCAGATTCTACTCCCACAGTCTGATCAAAGAATAGCAGTTCCTGGCTCTGATGCTTTGAGCTCTGCAATCATGGCATGTCTGCAGCCCCAGGACAATTGGCCTTTACAACACTAGAACCCCAACGATTCTCTTCAGAGCCCTCTTTATGTCTTTGTTCCTCAGGCTGTAGATGAAGGGGTTCAGCATGGGTGTGACCACTGCGTACATCACTGAGGCTGTTGCACTCGAGTGGGAGCTCTGGGTAGCAGCAGAGTTAAGGTACACTCCCAGGCCAGTACAATAAAATAGGGAGACAACCGAGAGGTGAGACGCACAGGTGGAAAATGCCTTATACTTGCCCTGAGCTGATGAGATCCCACATACAAAAGAAACTATCTTAGAATAAGAGTAAAGGATCCCAGCTAGGGAAGCACCACCCAACAATCCAGCTGCAAAATACATCAGCATGTCATTAAGAAAGGGATCAGAACAGGCAAGCAGGACCACCTGATTGATTTCACAGAAAAAGTGGGAGATTTCCACCTCTGTACAGAAGGACAGGCACAACATCATTAAGGTTTGTAATAAGGAGTTCAGGGTGCTCATCATCCAGGACACCAGAACAAGCAGCCCACAGTAGGTGGGTTTCATGATCAGCATGTAGTGCAAGGGCTGACAGATGGCCACGAACCGGTCATAGGCCATCACAGACAGTAGAAAATTGTCCAATCCAGCAAAGAGTAGGAAAAAATACATCTGTGTGATGCAGCCTGCATAAGTTATGACTTTGCTCTGGGTCTGGATGTTCCAGAGCATCTTCGGGATGGTGGTGGAGGTGAAGCAGATGTCTACAAAGGACAGGTTGGCAAGGAAGAAGTACATGGGGGTGTGGAGGTGGGAGTCAGAGCTGACGGCCAGGAGGATGAGCAGGTTCCCAAACACAGTGATCAGGTACATGGAGAGGAAAAGCCCAAAAATGAGGAGCTGCAGCTCTGGTTCCTTTGACAGTCCCAGAAGAAAAAATTCTGAAATTTGTGAATCATTTCCTGGTTCCATGGGCTAGAGGGGACTATCAGGGAACAAAAAATAGCATGACCGAGTTTCTCAACAATGAACATTGCAAATATCATTGAAATTCTATAATTTTTATTTTTCTTTCAAAAATTCAATATCCATTGTTTTTTGGATAGAACTTGCCCCCTCTGGGGACTCCCTCATGCCAGCTTTGAATAGGACTTCACATCCCACACTTAGCTTTTTCCCCTAATACTCATGGATTCTATAGTTTTAATGAGAAATTCTGTCACCCGTTTGAGGAATAAACTTGAGCACTGACTAATCTCCAGGCAAAGAGTACAGGTGTCAAAAAATAAAAGTCTATAAGGTTCAGTGATGGAGACAGAGGATAAGCAAATGAAAGAGTGGATAAAATATGAGAAGGTGACAGGTGCTATGAAGAAAAACAAAGCTTGTGTAAAGGAAAGAACGGGTGAAGATGTTACTTTTTACTGGTTATTCGGGCATACCAAAACACATCTAAACAGAGGCCTCAAGGAGACAGAAGGAGACACAAAGTCCTCTGGGGAAAAGGACACCAATCAGAGGGAACGACCAGTGCAGAGGCTCTGAGAAAAGTAATTTTTTTTAATCAATTTTTAAAACCTGAGGGTGGTTGATGCACCATGTTACAGCAGTGTGGGGTGTACAATCCAACAGTTTTACACATCACACCATGCTCACCACACGTGGAGCCGCCATTTGTCACCACACAATGTTCTGATAGTATCACTGACTATATTCCCTTTGCTGTGCCTTTTAGTCCTGTGTGTCCTTCGTTCCTTAACTGGAAGCCAGTATCTCCCACTCCCTGTCATCATCTTTCTTTTTGTTGGTTTGTTTGTTGTTTTAAAAGCCAATTTTCATTGGTCATTCAATGGTCAACCAAAGCCATTGCGTTGAGGGGAATGAGCAAGAGGAAGAGTGGTGACAGATGGTGGCAGGGAATGTTGAGGAACAAGGTGGCCTCCCGGGTACTGATGAAACTTCACGGCACAAGGAATCCCTCCTTCACATAGCGTCCCTTGCACTTTATTGATTTTGTGTCCAAAGAATCTTTGGATACAAATGGGCCCCCTTCGTATCTTCATGTGTTGGGTAATAATCTGGCATCTGTATATTAAGGGTCACATTATGGAGCTATGGGTTCCAGGACCTCTGCTTTGAGAACCGCTCATGGCACACACACACACACACACGCGCGCGCACACATACATACACGTGCGTGCCCCCTAGTCTCCTAGGACCATGTCACAACTAGACTATTCTCACCTCGAGGCACATTAATTAGGTAAACACTGATACAAGGCAAGCTGTTGACAAGAGATTTTCTTTCCTCTAAAGATGTGAAAATACATCCAAGTTCCAGTAGTTAAGTCTTCTATGAGCATGTAAACATGGGTCTCCGCATTAATATGAACTTTTCATAGCCAGTGTTTAAAGAAATTAAAATATCATTTTCAAAAACTGAGAGCAAGAAAAGTGGAAAGAAAGATCTATGAGTTGAGGCGGCCCCTAGCAGCGGAATGAGAATGTGTCTTCTGTTCTGGCAACACCCCAACCCCAGGTACGTCTCCTTCAAGCCCAGAATAATGAAGCAGCAAAAAGCAATGTATCTAAACGGAAAAGTTAGGATGTCTAAGTTATCAAGACATCCCGCTAAATAACAAGCAAGGGAAAACCCCCACAATTCTCTAAGGATAATATACAGAGTACATCAAAAGTGACGGATTTTAAAAGATTATTTGCTAACAAAACCCCACCTCTTATAAGTGATATAAAATGCAACACCTTCATCATCAGAGACTCGTATTTTGAATTTTGGATCTACATATGTTTGCTTTTTGAATTTGAAGAACAAAGCAAACTACTCTTTTTTTCATTTAAATTCTACTCAGGTAACATACAGTGCAACATATTGTTTTCAGGAATAGAATTCGGTGATTCATCACTGACAACACCCAGTGCTCATCACAGCAATTACCCTCCTTAATCCCCATCACCCATCTAGCTCATCCCCACCCACCTGCTCTATCAACCCTGAGTTTGCTCTCTATCCCTATGAATCTCCTGTGGTTTGTTTCCCTCTCTTCTCTTCCCCCACCTTCCCAACCAAACTATTGTAAATGCTAATATCATTCCCCAAATAGTAGGGCTAGAGGTATCTATCCTGCTCAGGTGGTTGGCAGATTTAGTGAACACGCCATAAAGAACTTAGCATAGTTCCCTCAATTGATAATGACTGCTTCTTACTGGTGAGGAGATTTGACCGACTTTTTCTTCTCTCAAAGTCCCCATCACTTCCCCACTTCTGGGGCCCCAGTTATACAGCCTTATTTCAGTTTTCTTCCTCTCTCCACCCATCACAGGCTAGCACCCCTCTAGCCAATATTCCCATTTACCCCCGAGAGATCTGTCTATATTACAATTATGTTACTGTCCACCTTCCTGATTTAATGCTTTCATCTGACTCCCCCCTGGAGAATGAACCCCAAATCCATATTTCCAACACTTGGCTTGCCTCCCCTGACTGACCCAACAGCTTTGCACTCATGCTGCCTCACCCACATCAATTCTACCGACACTGAACTTGGGTTGTAGCTTCATCTCAAGCCCCAGTCTCAAGACTCCGAGCCCCTACACACCTGCTTCCCCTCTGGTTGGAATCATCCACTGGTCTATTTGGAAGTTTTCACCTCTTCTGTCTTGAAACTCCCATCTCCTCTTTCAGACAGCAAGGAGTCGTCTCCTTCATGCATGTGTGTGTGTGTGTGTGTGTGTGTGTGTGTGTGTGTTTTGACATTCCCACAAGAAAAAAAAAAGACTTTCTTTTGTGATAATTTAGATGTGGTGTTATCACTGTAATTTTTATTTAATTCCATATATGTTTCCCTGCTAGACTGTGGGTGCCCTGGGCATGTTATACTTACTCCCATCCTTTACCCCAGACATAGTTTGGTTGGGGACAGTGGTAATAAATACATATTGCATGAACAAATGAGAGATTGTGCTCACAGGAGTTGTCAATGAAAGGAGAGAGAACACAAACAGGGAGCTACCAGCACAGGAACAGAGAACCAGGGAGAGGAATGTTTTCCATATTCTGAGACTGGGACCATTTGTGGGGTCAGGGTGTGGTTTGCAAGAATAAACTAGAATAGAAAAACTAAGGCACAATAGAAAATATCAGAGCACGTCGTACGTGGTCATGGTGCAGACCAATCACTCATGGTTCTCCTTGTTGAGTTATATGTGTGTGCGTGTGAGTATGCAAAAACGTGTTTCCTTTCTTCATATGTCTATCCCTGAGAACATTGTGTCAGATACACATTTATTTCCGCCACTCTGCTTTCCTCATTTAATGTAAGATCCAAATGAGAAGGACCTCACTTCTTTCATTCATTTTTTTTTTGCTGTTTCATAAAGGTGTGCATTTATATAGTAACACATTTTTAGAAAATGGAATTTATAAAATACAAGGAATAGCAGGGAGAAGAAAACCGGGATAAATAGTGAATTCAAAATAAACTTATTAATTAAAATTGAGTTAAAAAGACTCTTCTGTAGGAGAAGATATAAAATATAATTTCATCACATTAACACACGTCTCAAAATCAAAATGGAATAGGCAAAAACCTCAAAAAGAATAGGAAAACAAGAATTGTGATTATAACTGACTTTAAAAATAATGCAGGGGGGCGCCTGGGTGGCTTGGTCGGTTAAGCGTCTGACTTCAGCTCAGGTCATGATCTCACGGTCCGTGAGTTTGAGCCCCGCGTCAGGCTCTGTGCTGACAGCTCAGAGCCTGGAGCCTGTTTCAGATTCTGTGTCTCCCTCTCTCTCTGCCCCTCCCCTGTTCATGCTCTGTCTCTCTCTGTCTCAAAAATAAATAAACGTTAAAAAAATTTAAAAAAATGCAGGGAGCAGACTGTAAAACTATAGTTTCATTCTATACAAACATAAGTGGGGTCACACACACTTGTGAGAAACATATAAGTTGAATGCAAGAGAAATTCATGTTTCCACAGGACGGCAGAAGGACGACTGCTAGTTTCGAAAATAGATCCAATCACAAAACAAAAGGTAGCAGTGAGGAAGCACAGATGGGAGGTAGGTGGCAATACATACAAAAGGCAGTTTATGACTACAAGGCACATAGAAAGCAATGGGTGGGGGAGAAAATATGGCCCACTGGTAGATTTGACCACTCAAAGTTTATAAACTCTCACACCACCCAGAAAATATATCTGTACATACATACAAGAATTAAACAGCAAATAGTAAACTTGGCTTAAAATTTGCAAATTTTTTTTGTTTTTTTAAGTTTTTATTTAAATTCTAGTTGGTTAAATTATAGTGTAATATTGGTTTCAGGAGTAGAATTATTTGTGTGAAAAAAATGCAATCAAGAGGAAGCAAGAAAATGATTCAGCAGGAGCAACAAACAAAGAAAAGAACACTCAGACTCGATGTAAAAGGCAAAGAAGTTACACTGATAATTTACGACAGGGAAAGTAAGTGGCCAATAAACCCCAACATAAATTCGTCCTCCAGGTGATGAAATAAGTGCAAAATAAAACCCTCTAGCATATGCCTGTTCGAGTTTTAAATAAACTTTTTAAGGGACCTAATGGAGAGAAGATTCTGTGAAATGTATGTCTCCAGAACTGCAGTTGCCAGGTCGCGGCTCCCTCCATTGGTCTGGACCTTTCTAAAAGATACAGAATATGCTCCAAAATACCCCATCTTAAAAATATTGTTTAAATTCCCTCACTGCACCTCCTTCCATACCTAATAGTATATTTTTATATTTCCTTTAACTGAAAACTCTTTGGAAATGTTCAGATTATCCTGGAAGACAGTACCCGGCATTCCCTCGTTAGTCGCATCCAACTGATCTTTTATTCCCACCACTTAATTTTCAACAATAATCCTTATATTGCTAATTTCAACAGACATTTCCTTTTTTTCACATCTTAAATAAATTGATTGTAAATGAGTGGGTTGGGCACCTGGGTGGCTCAGTCGGTTAAGCGTCCGACGTCAGCTCAGGTCATGATCTCGAAGTTGGTTAGTTCCAACCCCACATAAGACTCTGTGCTGATGGCTCAGAGTCTGGGACCTGCCTCAGATCTATATTTCCCTCTCTCTCTGGTCCTCCCCCACTACACTTTGCCTCTCTCTTTCTCTCAAAAGTAAATAAACATTAAAAAAAAATGGGAGAGACTGGGTGGCTCAGTACATTGGCTCAGGTCATGATGTCGCAGTTCGTGAGTTTAAGCCCCACGTCAGGCTCTGTGCTGACAGCTCAGAGCCTGGAGTCTGCTTCAGATTCTGGGTCCCCCTCTCTCTGTGCCCCTCCCATACTCTTACCCTGTCTCCGTCTCTCTGTCTCAAATATAAGTAAACCTTAAAAAAATGAAAGAGTTCACCGTGCCAACAAACACAATGATCTTTCGGCTCTGAGACCAGGATCGTTAGGCTGTCAGGTGACCTCAGAGGAAAGCTTTCAGATTGCATTCTCTCGGAACCTTCCCTGGAATACCTGCTGAGTTCTGAGACTCACCTAGATGGGGTCTCTGAGAGGAAGGTCTCCAGGTAGAAGTCAGAATTCCTCCCTGTTTGTTGATGATGGAAAGCAAGCTCTATTCCCAGAACAGGAAGGAGTGAAACATTTGTCCCCAAACCAGACTTAAGAATCCAAATGCAAAAACCATGTCTCCTCCGGCTTCAGATTAAACATGTTCTGGATCTGCAGCCAAGGAGATATTTACAGCTCCTTATGTTTGCTGCATCTGACACAGCAAAATGTGTCTGAAACGTTAGACACAATTCCCATTGTTACTCCAACCCCTGAGCCCATCTCCCCATGGGAACTTATCTGGACAGAATGGAATTTTTTCCTGTAGATTCCCTGTTCCCAAGAGATCAGATTAGAATTCAGGCATATCCATTTTTTTTTTACTCCTCCTCGAACTTTCCTGGCTTGTCCAACATTGAAACTTTTCACAGACCTGAGTGAAAGTTTTTTTTTTTCCAAATCTAGGACTCAGGAACCTGTCTTGACAATGCCCCTTGGCTCACCGAAACACAACTCCTGATAGTCTAGAAAATACCTATTCTTTCTTCAACAAGAAAAAGTGTGTTCCTTTGCTATACAACCATGGGTTTAATAATCCTTGGATTTGATATCCTTTTGACAAATCATCTAGGAGTTTCGTATGTTTTTGACAGGTTAAAGGTTGATGTTTATAAAACATTTGGTAATTCTAGGTGTATTACAAAGCTGTAGTCATCAAGACAGTATGGTACTGACACAAAAACGGACCCATAGAACAATGGAATAGAATAGAAAACCCAGAAATGGACCCAAAACAATATGGTCAATCTTCCACAAAGAAGGAAGAAGTGTCCAGTGGAAAAAAGGCAGCTTCTTAAGCAATGGTATTGGCAAAATGGAGAGCAACATGCTAGTGGAAATGGACCACTCTCTTACACCACACACCATTCACAGAAATGAATTCAAAATGGATGAAAGACCTAAATGTGAGATAGGAAAGCACCCAAATCCTAGAGGAGAACACAGGCAGCTATCTCTTTGACCTCAAATATAGCAACTTCTTGTTACCCGTGTTGCCGTAGGCAAGAGACACAAAAGCGAACGTGAACTATTGGGACCTCACCAATGTAAAAAGCTTCTGCACAGTGAAGAAAACAAAAGAATTAAGAGGCTTCCTACAGAATGGGAGAAGGTGTTTGTAAATGACACATCAGATCAATATTCGTGTGTGTGTGTGTGTGTGTGTGTGTGTGTGCGCGTGCGCGTTTGTGTGCCACATTTTCCTTATCCATTCCTCTATTGACAGACACTTAGGTTGCTTCCATATCTTGTCTGTTGTAAAGAATACTGCAATAAACATAGGGGTGCATATATGTTTTCAAATTGGCGTTTTTCTTTTCTTTGGAAACAGTAATGGACTTATTGGATCATGTTGTCGTTCTATTTCCAAGTTTTGAGGGCCCTCCACACTGTTTTCCACAGTGGCTGCATTCCCACCAGCAGTGTGTGAGGGTGCCTTTTTCTCCACTTCATCACCAGCACTTGTTTGTTGTGTTTCTGATTTTAGCCCTTCTGACCTGTGTGAGGTGGTATCTCCTTGTGGTTTTGATTTACATTTCCCTGATGATGAGTGATGATGAACATCTTTTCATTTGTCTGTTGGCCATCTGGATGTCTTCTTTAGAGACATGTCAATTCAGAACCTCTCCCCAATTTTTAAGTGGATTGTTTGGGTTTTTTTGTTTTTGCTTAGTTGTATGAATTCTTTGTGTATTTTAGATATTAACCTTTTATCAGATATATCATTTGCAAATACCTTCTCCCATTCAATAGATCACGTTTGTTTTGTTTTGTTTTCTTGTCTCCTTTGCTGTGTAAAATCTTTTACTTTTGATGGAATCCCAATAGTTTATTTTTACTTTTGTTTTCCTAGCCTTAGGAGACTTGTCTAGAAAAATGTTGCTATAGCTGATGTCAGAGAAATTACTGCCTGTGTTCTTTTCGGGCAGTTTCATGTCTCACATTTACGCTTTTAATCCATTTTTGTTTTCGTGTATGGTGTAAGAAAGTTGTCCTGTTTCATTGTTTTACATGTATCTGCCCAGTTTTCCCAGCACAATTTATTGAAAAGACTGTCTTTTCCCATAGTCTCACCTTTTTAAATTTTTTTAAAAATTTACATCCAAGTAATAGATTAAACCCATTTAGTCATGCTTTATTTCTGGGGTCTTTATTCTGTCCCACTGACCTATGTGTCTATTTCTGTGCCAAAAGCATACTGTCTTGATTACTACAGCTTTGGAGTATATCTTGAAACCTGGTAGGTCTGTTCTTTTTTCTCAGGATTGCTTTGGCTATGCAGGATCCTCTATAGTTCCATACAAATTTTAGTATTATTTGTTCTAGTTTTGTGAAAAATGCTGTTGGTATTTTGATAGATATTGCATTGAATCTGTCGATTGCTTTGCTTTGGGTAATATGGACATTTTCACAAGAATAATTCTTCCAATCCATGAGCATTGAATATCTTTCCATTTATTTATGTTACTTTCAATTTCTTTCACCAGTGTATTATAGGTTTTGGAGCATAGGTCTTTCACTTTTTGGCTAAGTTGATTCCTAAATATTTTATTCTTTTTGGTACAATTGTAAATGGTGTTTTTAAATGTTTTTCTTTCAGCTGCTTCGTTGTTAAGGTACAGAAATGTTGCTGATTACTAGGTATTTATTTTGTATCTTGTACTTTACTGAATTAATGTAATAAATCTAGTAATTTTATATGTATGTATGCATGTATGTATGTAAAATCACGTTAGTTAACATGCACTGTAGTATTGGTTTCATGAGTAGAACCCAGTGATTCATCACTTCTATAGAACACTCAGTGCTCATTCCAATAAGTGCCCTCCTTAAATACATGCCCATCACCCATTTAGCTAACCCCCAATCCATCTCCCCTCCAGGAACCCCCAGCCTATTCTCTGTATTCAAGAGCCTCTTATGGTTTTACTCCCTCTGTTATTAACTTATTTTCCCTCACTTCCCCTATGTTCATCTGTTTTGTTTCTTAAATTCCACATATGGGTGCAATGATATGATATTTGTCTTTTTCTGACTGACTTATTTCGCTTAGCATAATACACTCTAGTTCCATCCACATTCTTTCAAATGGCAAGATTTCACTCTTTTTGATTGTATATTGTATGTATATATACCACATCTTCTTTATCCATACTTCTAGGAATGTTTTGGTAGATTCTTTTGGATTTACCATGTATAGTATCATGTCATCTGCAAATAGTGACAGTTTAACTTCTTTACCAATATGGATATCCCTTATTTCTTTTTCTTAGCTGATTCCTGTGGCTAGGACTTCCAGTACTATGTTGAATAAGTGTGAGTGGACATATTTTCTTCTTCCTGACATTGGGGGAAAAGCTCTCCACTTTTCACCATTGAGTATGATGCTACCTATGGGATTTTCATAGGTGGCCTTTATATGTTGAGGTATGTTGCCTTTAACCCCACTTTATTGAATTTTTATCATGAATGAATGTTGAATTTTGTCAAATGATTTTTCTTCGTCTATTGAGATGATCATATGATTTTTACCCTTCATTCTGTTGATGTGTATAACATTGATTTTCAAAATATTGAAACATCCTTGTATCCTTGAAATAAATCCTACCTGATCATCGTGAATGATCTTTTTAATATACTGTTGTGTGTGGTTTGCTAGTATTTTCTTGAGGATTTTTGCACCTATCTTCATCAAGGATACTGGTCTATAGTTTTCTTTTTGGGGGGTGTCATTGTCTGGTTCCAGCATCAGGGTAATGCTGGCCTGCTTGAATGTATTCGGAAGCTTTACCTCCTATTCAATATTTTGGAGTAGTTTGAGGAGAATAGGTACTAATTCTTCGTTAAATATCTTGTAGATGGGGTGCTTGGGTGGCTCAGTTGGTTGAGTGTCCAAATTCAGCTCAGGTCATGATCTCATGGTTAATGAGTTTGAGCCCCACATTGGGATGTGTGCATTGGGCTCTGTGTTGACATCTTGGAGCCTTGAGCCTGCTTCAGATTCTGTGTCTCCATCTCCAATGGCAAGGGAATTAGTAGCAAAAATGAACTATTGGGACCTCATGAAGATAAAAGCTTCTGCACTACAAAGGAAACAATCAACAGAACTAAAAGGCAACCAACGGAATGGGAAAAGATATTTGAAAATGACATATCAGACAAAGGGCTAGTATCCAAAATCTATAAAGAACTCACCAAACTCCACACCTGAAAAGCAAATAACCCAGTGAAGAAATGGAAAGAAAACATGAATAGACACTTCTCTAAAGAAGGCATCCAGATGGCCAACAGGCACGTGAAAAGATGCTCAACGTCACTCCTCATCAGGGAAATACAAATCAAAACCACACTCAGATATCACCTCACACCAGAGTGGCTAAAATGAACAAATCAGGAGACTATAGATGCTGGCGAGGATGTGGAGAAACGGGAACCCTCTTGCACTGTTGGTGGGAATGCAAATTGGTGCAGCCACTCTGGAAAACCGTTGGAGATTCCTCAAAAAATTAAAAATAGATCTCCTGGATGACCCCGCAATAGCACTGCTAGGAATTTACCCAAGGGATACAGGAGTACTGATGCATAGGGGCACTTGTACCCCAATGTTTATAGCAGCACTTTCAGCAACAGCCAAATGATGGAAAGAGCCTAAATGTCCATCAACTGATGAATGGATAAAGAAATTGTGGTTTATATACACAATGGAATACTACGTGGCAATGAGAAAGAATGAAATCTGGCCTTTTGTAGCAACGTGGGTGGAACCAGAGAGTGTTATGCTAAGTGAAATAAGTCCTACAGAGAAAGACAGATTCCATACGTTTTCACTCTTATGTGGACCCTGAGAAACTTAACAGAAGACCAGGGGGGAGGGGAAGGGGGAAAAAAAGAGAAAGAGGGAGGTAAACCATAAGAGACTCTTAAAAACTGAGAATAAACTGAGGGTTAATGGGGGGTGGGGTGGGCATTGAAGAGGGTAACTGTTGGGATGAGCACTGGGTATTGTACGGAAACAAATTTGACAATAAATTTCATATTAAAAAAAAGATTCTGTGTCTCTCTCTTGCTCTCTGTCCCTCCCCCATTCTCTCTCTCTGTCTCTCTCTCTCCCTCTCTCTCTCTCAAAAATAAATAAACATAAAAAAAATAAATGTCTTGTAGAATTCACCTGTGATTCCATCTGGTCCTGAACTTTAAGTTTTAAGTAACTTTTTGTTTACCAATTCAACTTTGTTACTGACAATTAATCTGTCCAGATCCTGTATTTCTTCCCAGTTCTGTTTTGGAAGTTTGTATTTTTCTAGGACTTTATCCTTTCACCTGGCTCATCCTCTTTGTTGGCATATAGTTTTTAATAACATTCTCTTACAATTCTTTGTATTTATATGGTGTCAGTTTTTACTTCTCTCTCATTTATGATTTTACTTATTTGGGTCCTTGCCCTTTTTTTTCTTGATGAATGTGGCTAAGGGTTTGTCAATTTTGTTTATCTTTTCAAAGAACCAGCTGTTGCTTTCATTGATTTCGTTCCATTCATTTTTTAAATCTCTGTATCATTTATTTCACCTCTGTGTTATTTCCTTTCTTCTACTCTCATTGGCTTTGTTTATTCTTCAGGAAAGAGTACTTTGAATATAAAATCAGTACTGGATAGTGACTTAGTGGCATATCAAACGTGAGCGGCCTTAACTTCATTTCATTGGTCCTATATCCATATAGACATTTAGCCTCTTTCTATTTAGAAGAGAGATCATTCATCCTTTTTCGATGTGAATCAGCTACCAATGTTCTCAGTCCTTCCCCTCAGCCACGCTCCACTAGACTTTTTTCCTTATAACTCTATCATTGTAGCTTAATTATATATAATCATCTGTGTACATTTAAAGTTTATAGTTTGACACTTGTGAGCACAGCATAACATAGAGTCTGTCAAATCAGTATGTTGTATACCTGAAATTAATGATTTTGTGTGTCAATGATACTTCAAAAAATTTTTTAGTAAATTAAACGGTTTGTTCTATTAAGGGAATCATAAATATTTAGGAGCACCTTCTGAACATTCATTTGTATGTAATTCCAGAAAGTGCACAATAAGCTTTAATTGCCTTCTTCTGTAACTTATTAAAATTTAATCCCCTTGAGGTTCAGTTTTCTTATTTCTGCAGATAATGTGGGATAATAAAACTAATTTCAGAGGGATATTGTGGGAAATAAACAACTGTGTGGTAACATTATGTGGATTCCAAAGAAAATGCTCAATGGTGAGGGGTAGATATGGTGTGTGTGTGTGTGTGTGCGTTTATACATTTTTCTTTCAAGTAAACATGGACACTCATGTGTGCATACACAGATTCATTATTAGGAAAGCTTTCATGTCAAAATAAACTTGAGAGAAAGTGGGAGAGGACAAAAATGAAAAGAACATTTGGATTAACATGAAAATAAAAGTAGGTAAAAATTTGAACATAAAGATTTAAGGTAGAACAAGTGGCCTTAATGTTTTAGTTTGTCTACTTCAGTGCCTGCAAGACAGTACAGCTCATGGCTTAGGGGATTTTTTTGTACCAGCTGTTGGGGTTGAGAGACTCCAAAGTGACTTCAGATTTGGTGTTTTACATAAAGTGGTATTTCAACACCAAATAGCCTTATTTGAAAGAATATAAACATGATCCAAGGCTGAATTTCATTTCTCTAAACAGAGTGTTATTGGATAACTATCCAGAATAGATATTTATTGTGGTTGTGACAAATTCCATGCCGCTGACTTAGAACAAATAAATTTATGTTCTGATAGTTCTGGAAGTCAGAAGTCTGAAGTAGGTCTCCCTGGGCTAAAATCACTCTGTCTGGGGGAGGTCCTGGGGAACTAAAGCCGCCTGTATTCCCTGACTCATATTCCCTCCCTTTATCTTCAAAGCCAGCAACATAGCATCTCAAATTTCTCTGTGATTCCTACTCTTCTGCCTCTGTCTTCCATATCTGGAGGCACCTTGTGATCTATTGAGCCCACCTGGATCATCAGAACAAATTTCTCTTCAGGTCAGCTGACTAGCAATGTTAACACCATTTGTCACCCTAATTCTCACTTGCCACGACACAAGATATATTCGAAAAGTCTGGAGATTAAGATGTGGAAATATTTGGGGGACATTATTCTGCCTACTAAAAGTCTTTTTCATGGGTGTATTTGAGGCCAACTCAGCGGTCCTCAGATTAAAGAATCAAATACAGACTTTTTTTCAGACTCTAGGGTGAGTCCTTAGACTTTTCTTTCAAAACCACACATAAAGAGGATCTCATGGCTCATTTATTAAAATCACCCAGAGTTATAAATGGTAAACCCTCAACTCAATGAATTCAAAATCAGCTCAAGGTGAAGGTAAAGTGCAAGCTGGTTAGACCTCTGATAGGCAGGCAAGTTCAGGAGCGTAATACAAAACTGGATTCACCTGACTTCCAGTCTGATATCCCAGCAACAGAGTATCAGCAGGAAACTTTTCCTTTCCCACCGCTCCAGTGGCCCACGGGGAAATGATGTGCTCCAACGTGGGAGTAACAATGGAAACAGTGTCTAATGAGCAGACATAGGGAGCTATAAATATCTCCTCCACTGCAGAATGTCATCATCGGAAACCTTGTATATGGCAAGGCATGGTTGTTGCTTTTGGGACCCAGGTCTGTGCAGAGGGACCAATGCTTCACTCCATCCTGCTGTCCTGTCTGGGAACAGAGCTTTGGTCTCCATGATCAACCATCCAGGGACGAAGTCGGACCTCCACACAGAGACGTTCTTCTTATAGACCCCATCCATGTGAGTCTCAGAGCTCAGTGGTTATTTTGGGAAAGATTCTGAGAGAATGAAATCTGAGAGATTTTACCTGAGTCACCTGAGACGAGGTAGACTCATTTATAATTAATTTATGTAATATGTTAAAAAGAGAAGCTCCACTGGACTCAGCAATACAGGGATCATTGTTGACAATGAGCGGTGGGAATGGAAGTCCAGTTGGATGAGAATGAGGAAGGAATGGTGGGGGGGAGGACACAAATTGGTCACAGTGAAATTAGAACATACCTAGGAGTTTTGCAGCTAAGGGGAGTAGGAAAACAGAGTATCAAGCTTGGAGGCATGTGCCGTGAGCTTTTCAAGATGTGGTGTTTTTGAGCATGTTCTGTGTTTGTAGAAAGACCCAGAGCCATGGAGGTAGCTGTTTCCTTGCAACAGCACTTCTTGAGACACATTTCTCAGCATCGCCTTTCACATGGAGTATTCACATAAAATTTGTATTCCATATGCAAAAGAGGGTATGCCAACTAGCTTTACTGCATAATACTTCATTACCAAGTTGTATAGAAACTAGGAAGATATTTGTTCAACATAGAAGAAAAAACTCAGCCAATCTCTTCACCAGTGATAACCATCCACTTGCTAACGAGAAGGAATCATTGTAAACCTTTTACATACACTCACTAACGCCGTCTACCACCCTAGGAGGATGGACACTGCTTATCCCCTCTATCTGAGTAAGGATATTCACATTTGGAATAGATTCATTGTCTTTCTCAAGTTCAAACAGCTTATATGGGGTAGATCTGACATTCAAAAGCTGGTTTTCTGATTCCAAAAGTTTTGCATTTAAAATCGTTCAGAAAACTCTTGTTCTGCATCTTGAAAAATCCCTTCTGTTGTACACTGTGTAATTTCTGTTGTCTTACGTAGGTTTCTTCCCTTTGCACATTTTTCTAGAGGGATATTCAATCATTAAAATGTCTTAACATCATAAATAACGCCACTCCTCTCTGGGTTAGATATACTGTTTTGTTCTGGTTTTGTTAATTATTCTGGGCATGAAGGTATGTAACTGGGGCTGGAATGCTGCCAGAACCAGGGAAACTTTCTCATCACAGTCTCTCAGGGACAACCTGAGTTTCTTAGATCTTCTTTCCCCTGTGTCCATTTCTTTCCTCTCTGTGTTCTTGGAACCAATTTCTTTTGTTTATTTAAATACAGGACACAAGATGATCTAATTAAAATGGAGCCCCATATTTACATGTCCATGGCTTTCTAACTAGAATTTAAGTACTATTTACACATTCTTTAGGGTAAAGGTAATCTGATGTTGACAGCTTGCCTTGTATCGTTTCTTTCAAAATTATGGTGGTTGCATGTGAGAAAAGCATGATAGTAACGCAGCGCCAGGAGGCCACAGTGCACTCTGTGTGTGCGTGTGTGTGTGCACGTGTGAGTGTGCATGTGCGTGTGTGTGCACGTGTGTGTTGTGGAGCACAAGCAGTCCTCAGGGCAATGGTACCTGAGTTCATATACTCCAATATGTGACCTTTATTTTTTTTTTAATGAAATTTATTGACAAATTGGTTTCCATACAACACCCAGTGCTCATCCCAAAAGGTGCCCTCCTCAATACCCATCACCCACCCTCTCCTCCCTCCCACCCCCCATCAACCCTCAGTTTGTTCTCAGTTTTTAACAGTCTCTTATGCTTTGGCTCTCTCCCATTCTAACCTCTTTTTTTTTTTCCTTCCCCTCCCCCATGGGTTCCTGTTAAGTTTCTCAGGATCCACATAAGAGTGAAACCATATGGTATCTGTCTTTCTCTGTATGGCTTATTTCACTTAGCATCACACTCTCCAGTTCCATCCACGTTGCTACAAAAGGCCATATTTCATTTTTTCTCATTGCCACGTAGTATTCCATTGTGTATATAAACCACAATTTCTTTATCCATTCATCAGTTGATGGACATTTAGGCTCTTTCCATAATTTGGCTATTGTTGAGAGTGCTGCTATGAACATTGGGGTACAAGTGGCCCTATGCATCAGTACTCCTGTATCCCTTGGATAAATTCCTAGCAGTGCTATTGCTGGGTCATAGGGTAGGTCTATTTTTAATTTTCTGAGGAACCTCCACACTGCTTTCCAGAGCGGCTGCACCAATTTGCATTCCCACCAACAGTGCAAGAGGGTTCCCGTTTCTCCACATCGTCTCCAGCATCTATAGTCTCCTGATTTGTTCATTTTGGCCACTCTGACTGGCGTGAGGTGATACCTGAGTGTGGTTTTGATTTGTATTTCCCTGATAAGGAGCGACGCTGAACATCTTTTCATGTGCCTGTTGGCCATCCGGATGTCTTCTTGAGAGAAGTGTCTGTTCATGTTTTCTGCCCATTTCTTCACTGGGTTATTTGTTTTTCGGGTGTGGAGTTTGGTGAGCTCTTTATAGATTTTGGATACTAGCCCTTTGTCCGATATGTCATTTGCGAATATCTTTTCCCATTCCGTTGGTTGCCTTTTGGTTTTGTTGGTTGTTTCCTTTGCTGTGCAGAAGCTTTTTATCTTCATAAGGTCCCAGTAATTCACTTTTGCTTTTAATTCCCTTGCCTTTGGGGATGTGTCGAGTAAGAGATTGCTACGGCTGAGGTCAGAGAGGTCTTTTCCTGCTTTCTCCTCTAAGGTTTTGATGGTTTCCTGTCTCACATTCAGGTCCTTTATCCATTTTGAGTTTATTTTTGTGAATGGTGTGAGAAAGTGGTCTAGTTTCAACCTTCTGCATGTTGCTGTCCAGTTCTCCCAGCACCATTTGTTAAAGAGGCTGTCTTTTTTCCAATGGATGTTCTTTCCTGCTTTGTCAAAGATGAGTTGGCCATACGTTTGTGGGTCTAGTTCTGGGGTTTCTATTCTATTCCATTGGTCTATGTGTCTGTTTTGGTGCCAATACCATGCTGTCTTGATGATGACAGCTTTGTAGTAGAGGCTAAAGTCTGGGATTGTGATGCCTCCTGCTTTGGTCTTCTTCTTCAAAATTCCTTTGGCTATTCGGGGCCTTTTGTGGTTCCATATGAATTTTAGGATTGCTTGTTCTAGTTTCGAGAAGAATGCTGGTGCAATTTTGATTGGGATTGCATTGAATGTGTAGGTAGCTTTGGGTAGTATTGACATTTTGACAATATTTATTTTTCCAATCCATGAGCAGGGAATGTCTTTCCATTTCTTTAAATCTTCTTCAATTACCTTCATAAGCTTTCTATAGTTTTCAGCATACAGATCCTTTACATCTTTGGTTAGATTTATTCCTAGGTATTTGATGCTTCTTGGTGCAATTGTGAATGGGATCAGTTTCTTTATTTGTCTTTCTGTTGCTTCATTGTTAGTGTATAAGAATGCAACTGATTTCTGTACATTGATTTTGTATCCTGCAACTTTGCTGAATTCCTGTATCAGTTCTAGCAGACTTTTGGTGGAGTCTATCGGATTTTCCATGTATAATATCATGTCATCTGCAAAAAGTGAAAGCTTGACTTCATCTTTGCCAATTTTGATGCCTTTGATTTCCTTTTGTTGTCTGATTGCTGATGCTAGAACTTCCAGCACTATGTTAAACAGCAGCAGTGAGAGTGGGCATCCTTGTCGTGTTCCTGATCTCAGGGAAAAAGCTCTCAGTTTTTCCCCGTTGAGGATGATGTTAGCTGTGGGCTTTTCATAAATGGCTTTTATGATCTTTAAGTATGTTCCTTCTATCCCGACTTTCTCAAGGGTTTTTATTAAGAAAGGGTGCTGGATTTTGTCAAAGGCCTTTTCTGCATCGATTGACAGGATCATATGGTTCTTCTCTTTTTTTTTTGTTAATGTGATATATCACGCTGATTGATTTGCGAATGTTGAACCAGCCCTGCATCCCCGGAATGAATCCCACTTGATCATGGTGAATAATTCTTTTTATATGCCGTTGAATTCGATTTGCTAGTATCTTATTGAGAATTTTTGCATCCATATTCATCAGGGATATTGGCCTGTAGTTCTCTTTTTTTACTGGGTCTCTGTCTGGTTTAGGAATCAAAGTAATACTGGCTTCATAGAATGAGTCTGGAAGTTTTCCTTCCCTTTCTATTTCTTGGAATAGCTTGAGAAGGATAGGTATTATCTCTGCTTTAAACGTCTGGTAGAACTCCCCTGGGAAGCCATCTGGTCCTGGACTCTTATTTGTTGGGAGATTTTTGATAACCGATTCAATTTCTTCGCTGGTTATGGGTCTGTTCAAGCTTTCTATTTCCTCCTGATTGAGTTTTGGAAGAGTGTGGGTGTTCAGGAATTTGTCCATTTCTTCCAGGTTGTCCAATTTGTTGGCATATAGTTTTTCATAGTATTCCCTGATAATTGTTTGTATCTCTGAGGGATTGGTTGTAATAATTCCATTTTCATTCATGATTTTATCTATTTGGGTCATCTCCCTTTTCTTTTTGAGAAGCCTGGCTAGAGGTTTGTCAATTTTGTTTATTTTTTCAAAAAACCAACTCTTGGTTTTGTTGATCTGCTCTACAGTTTTTTTAGATTCTATATTGTTTATTTCTGCTCTGATCTTTATTATTTCTCTTCTTCTGCTGGGTTTAGGCTGCCTTTGCTGTTCTGCTTCTAGTTCCTTTAGGTGTGCTGTCAGATTTTGTATTTGGGATTTTTCTTGTTTCTTGAGATAGGCCTGGATTGCAATGTATTTTCCTCTCAGGACTGCCTTCGCTGCATCCCGAAGCGTTTGGATTGTTGTATTTTCATTTTCATTTGTTTCCATATATTTTTTAATTTCTTCTCTAATTGCCTGGTTGACCCACTCATTCGTTAGTAGGGTGTTCTTTAACCTCCATGCTTTTGGAGGTTTTCCAGACTTTTTTCTGTGGTTGATTTCAAGCTTCATAGCATTGTGGTCTGAAAGTATGCATGGTATCATTTCAATTCTTGTAAACTTATGAAGGGCTGTTTTGTGACCCAGTATATGATCTATCTTGGAGAATGTTCCATGTGCACTCGAGAAGAAAGTATATTCTGTTGCTTTGGGATGCAGAGTTTTAAATATATCTGTCAAGTCCATCTGATCCAATGTCTCATTCAGGGCCCTTGTTTCTTTATTGACCGTGTGTCTAGATGATCTATCCATTTCTGTAAGTGGGGTGTTAAAGTCCCCTGCAATTACCACATTCTTATCAATAAGGTTGCTTATGTTTATGAGTAATTGTTTTATATATTTGGGGGCTCCGGTATTCGGCACATAGACATTTATAATTGTTAGCTCTTCCTGATGGATAGACCCTGTAACTATTATATAATGTCCTTCTTCATCTCTTGTTACAGCCTTTATTTAAAGTCTAGTTTGTCTGATATAAGTATGGCTACTCCAGCTTTCTTTTGGCTTCCAGTCGCATGATAAATAGTTCTCCATCCCCTCACTCTCAATCTAAAGGTGTCCTCAGGTCTAAAATGAGTCTCTTGTAGACAGCAAATAGATGGGTCTTGTTTTTTTATCCATTCTGATACCTTATGTCTTTTGGTTGGCGCATTTAATCCATTTACATTCAGTGTTATTATAGAAAGATACGGGTTTAGAGTCATTGTGATGTCTGTATGTTTTATGCTTGTAGTGATGTCTCTGGCACTTTGTCTCACAGGGTCCCCTTTAGGATCTCTTGTAGGGCTGGTTTAGTGGTGACAAATTCCTTCAGTTTTTGTTTGTTTGGGAAGACCTTTATCTCTCCTTCTATTCTAAATGACAGACTTGCTGGATAAAGGATTCTCGGCTGCATATTTTTTCTGTCTAGCACCCTGAAAATCTCGTGCCAATTCTTTCTGGCCTGCCATGTTTCAAAAGAGAAATCAGTCACGAGTCTTATAGGTCTCCCTTTATATGTGAGGGCACGTTTACCCCTTGCTGCTTTCAGAATTTTCTCTTTATCCTTGTATTTTGCCAGTTTCACTATGATATGTCGTGCAGAAGATCGATTCAAGTTACGTCTGAAGGGAGTTCTCTGTGCCTCTTGGATTTCAATGCCTTTTTCCTTCCCCAGTTCAGGGAAGTTCTCAGCTATTATTTCTTCAAGTACCCCTTCAGCACCTTTCCCTCTCTCTTCCTCCTCTGGGATACCAATTATGTGTATGTTATTTCTTTTTAGTGTATCACTTAGTTCTCTAATTTTCCCCTCATACTCCTGGATTTTTTTATCTCTCTTTTTCTCAGCTTCCTTTTTTTCCATAACTTTATCTTCTAGTTCACCTATTCTCTCCTCTGCCTCTTCAAGCCGAGCTGTGGTGGTTTCCATTTTGTTATGCATTTCGTTTAAAGCGTTTTTCAGCTCCTCGTGACTGTTCCTTAGTCCCTTGATCTCTGTAGCAAGAGATTCTCTGCTGTCCTGTATACTGTTTTCAAGCCCAGCGATTAATTTTATGACTATTATCCTAAATTCACTTTCTGTTATATTATTTAAATCCTTTTTGATCAGCTCATTAGCTGTTGTTATTTCCTGGAGATTCTTCGGAGGGGAATTCTTCCGCTTGGTCATTTTGGATAGTCCCTGGCGTGGTGAGGACCTGCAGGGCACTTCCCCTGTGCTGTGGTGTATAACTGGAGTTGGTGGGCGGGGCCGCAGTCCGACCTGATGTCTGCCCCCAGCCCACCACTGGGGCCACAGTCAGACTGGTGTGTGCCTTCTCTTCCCCTCTCCTAGGGGCAGGATTCACCTTGGGGTGGTGTGGCTCGTCTGGGCTACTTGCACACTGCCAGGCTTGTGATGCTGGGGATCTGGCGTATTAGCTGGGGTGGGTAGGCAAGGTGCACGGGGGCAGGAGGGGCAGGCTTAGATAGCTTCTCCTTAGGTGATCCACTTCAGGAGGGGCCCTGTGGCAGCGGGAGGGAGTCAGATCTGCTGCCGGAGGTTTGGCTCCGCAGAAGCGCAGAGTTGGGTGTTTGCGGGGAGCGAGCAAGTTCCCTGGCAGGAACTGGTTCCCTTTGGGATTTTGGCTGGGGGATGGGCGGGGGAGATGGCGCTGGCGAGCGCCTTTGTTCCCCACCAAACTGAGCTCTGTTGTCAGGGGGCTCAGCAGCTCTCCCTCCCTTTGTCCTCCAGCCTTCCCGCTTTCCGAGCAGAGCTGTTAACTTATGACCTCCCAGACGCTATGTCACGCTTGTTGTGGGAACACAGTCCGTCAGGCCCCTCCGCTTTTGCAAGCCAGACTCGGGGGCTCTGCTTGGCCGGCGAGCCTCCCCTCCACCCCGGCTCCCTCCCGCCAGTCCGTGGAGCACGCACAGCCTCGCCGCCCTTCCTACCCTCTTCCGTGGGCCTCTCGTCTGCGCTTGGCTCCGGCGACTCCGTTCTGCTAATCCTCTGGCGGTTTTCTGGGTTATTTAGGCAGGTGTAGATGGAATCTAAGTGATCAGCAGGACGTGCGGTGAGCCCAGTGTCCTCCTAAGCCGCCATCTTGCCCTAAGATCCAATATGTGACCTTTAAATGCTAGGATGTTAACCAACGGATGGAAATAAGGAAGGGATCTATCTCAATTCACAGAATACCTTGGAACAAAATTTTAAAAATGCCAAGAACATCTTGGGAAGGAAGGACTGCCTGTCTTTTCAAGTTTCAACAGTGGCGGGAGAGCCACCTTGCCCCTCAGTATTCTCTGCCAACACCTCTCATCCCTATGCATTCCCTCCCCATGCTGACTTCATTGTGAGATTTGAATATCTGGACTAAACGCCTTCTCCAGGGCCTTGGCTCTGTTTTCCCTGCAGGGCACACGCTTCCCCCAATATTCTCCTGCTTCCTGCCAAGTCTTTCTGGAAGCCTCTGTTAAAGTGTCACCTTCTTTGCAGGCCTTCCTGAACACCTATTAAAAAATAGAGCCCTCCCCATCCATTCCTTTCTATACCTACTTTTTTTTTTGCATAGCACCTGTCACCATCTGACATGGTATATGATTTTTTAATTTTTATATATATATTCTTTCTCCATAATTGCATTGTAGGTACTTTTTTCCTGCAAGTTTTTATTTAAATTCCAGCTAGTTAACATATGGTGTAATATTAGTTTCAAGAATAGAATTTAGTGATTCAACACTTATATACAATACCCAGTGCTCATCAAAAGTGTCCTCCTTAATCCTCAACCCATATTTAACCCACCCCCTCCACCACCCCCCTGTAGCAACCCTCATTTTGTTCTCTAGATTTACAAGTCTGTTTCTTGGTTTGCCTCTTCCCCCCCCCCGCCATGTTCATTTGGTTTGTTTCTTAAATTCCACATATGAATGAAATCATACAGCATTTGTCTTTCTCTGACTGACTTATTTTCTTAACATAATACTCTCTAGATCCATCTACATTGTTGGAAATGGCAAGATTTCATTCTTTTTGTGGCTGTGTAATATTTCAGTGTTTGTGTGTGTGTGTGTGTGTGTGTGTGTGTGTGTGTATACACACATAACATATACCACACCTTCCTTGTCCATTCATCAGTCTACGGACATTTGGGCTCTTTCCATAACTTGGCTATTGTTGATAATGCTGCTATAAGCATCAGGGTGTGGGTATCTCTTTGAATTAGTATTTTTATATGCTTTGGGCAAATACTATGTACTGCAATTATGGAATGGGAGGAGATATTTGCAAAAGGCTTATCTAATAAAGGGTTAGCATCCAAAATCTATAAAGAACTTATCAAATTCAACACCCAAAACACAAATAATCTAGTTAAAAAAATGGGCATTAAATATGAATAAACATTTTTTTCCAAAGAAGACATCCAAATGGCTAACAGACACATGAAAAGATGCTCAACATCACCCATTGTCTGGGAAATACAAATCAAAACTACAATGAGATATTACCTTACCCCTGTCAGACAGGCTACAATCAAGAACACAGGAAACAAAAGATGTTGGAGAGGATGTGGAGAAAGGGGAACCCTCTCTCTCTGTTGGTGGGAAGGCAAATCATGCATCCGCTCTAGAAAACAGTATGAAGATTGCTCAAAACATTAAAAACAAAACTATCCTATGATTCAGCAGTTGCACTACTAGGTATTTACCTAAACAACACAAAAATACTAACCCAAAGGGATACATGCACCCAGACGTTTATAGCAGCAATATCTACACCAGCCAAACTACGGAAATGGCCCAACTATCTATACATACATGGACATGTATGTGTCCACATGTGTGCTGTGTGCATGTATATATACACACATATATTAATATATACAATAGAATCTTACTCAGCCATCAAAAAGAATGAAATCTTGCCATTTACAACAACGTGGATGGAGCTAGAGTTTATTATGCTAAGCAAAATAAGTCAGAGTAAGACAAATACCATATGATTTCACTCACCTGTGGATTTAAAAAAGAAAACAAATGGACAAAGGGAAAAAAGAGAGAGGTAAACCAAAAAATACACTCTTAACTGTAGAGAACAAACTTGCCAATGTGGAGGGAGATGGGATTTGGGGGAAATAGCTGATGGGGATTTAGGAGCGCACTGGTCCTAAAGAGCACTGGTCAAGTGTGCAACTGTTGAATCACTGTATTCTACACCTGAAACTAGTTTTACACTGTATATCAACTACCTGGAACATAAATAAAAGAAAAAAAGAAAAAAAGAAAATGTATAAATAAATCCATTTGCTTGAAAATTAATCATGTTATTTTTTTTCTTTCCTAAGTAGTCAACTCCACCAGATGGAACTAGGCAATGATACACACATTTCAAAGTTTCTTCTTCTGGGATTTTCAGAGGAACCAGCATTACGGCCCCTCATATTTGGGCTTTTCCTCTCCATGTACCTGATCACTGTGTTTGGAAACCTGCTCATCATCCTGGCCATCAGCTCTGACTCCCACCTCCACACCCCCATGTACTTCTTCCTGGCCAACCTGTCCTTTGTAGACATCTGCTTCACGTCCACCACTGTCCCGAAGATGCTTCTGAACACCCAGACTCAGAGCAAGGTCATTAACTATGCAGGCTGCATTAGCCAGATGTATTTTTTCTTACTCTGTGCAGAGCTGGATGACTTTCTCCTATCTGCGATGGCCTATGACCGGTTTGTGGCCATCTGTCACCCCCTGCACTACACCGTCATCATGAACCCCCAGCTCTGTGGATTGCTTGTTCTGGTGTCCTGGATCATCAGTGTTACAAATTCCTTGTTACAAACCTTAATGGTGTTGCGGCTGTCCTTCTGTACAGAAGTAGTGATCCCCCACTTTTTCTGTGAACTCAATCAGATGATCCAACTTGCCTGTTCTGACACCTTTCTTAATGACATGATGATGTATTTTGCAACTGTGCTGCTGGGTGGTGCTCCCCTGGCTGGGGTCCTTTACTCTTATTCTAAGATAGTCTCCTCCATATGTGGGATCTCATCAGCTCAAGGCAAGTACAGAGCATTTTCCACCTGTGCGTCTCACCTGTCAGTTGTCTCCTTATTTTACTGTACAGGCCTAGGAGTGTACCTCGGCTCTGCTGCTATCCAGAGCTCCTACTCAAGTGCCACAGCCTCGGTGATGTACACGGTGGTCACGCCCATGCTGAACCCCTTCATCTACAGCCTGAGGAACAGAGACATAAAGAGGGCTCTGAAAAGAATCGTTGGGGTTCCAGTGACATAAGGACCAATTGTCCGGGGACTGAAGACATGCCCGTGATTGCAGGGCTCAAAACCTCAGAGCTAGAATCTGCCGTTCTTTGATCAGACTCTGGAAGAAGAATCTGCTTTTCTATTTATTTCCCAGAATTTCATTTGCTTGACTTCAACTTCTCCATATTTTTTTAAGTAACTCACTTATTAAGCCTCTGCTCTGTCTGATATATAGACGGTTTCCCCTTTGTCTATTTCCTACTTTTTCAAATATTTTTTCAGTTTTGATAAAAAAATATTTGGAAATTCCCACTTGTCTCCTGGGGTAACATGAATTTCTTAAAAATAATTTCTACTCAAACAACATATATCATTCCAAGTAATTTTTCTCCTGTTTTACTAAAAGGATAGCCATGAGTTATATTACTCATATAGAAAAAGGAAAACAGTGTGGATGTTCCTCAAAAAATTAAAAATAGAACTACCCTATGACCTAGCAATAGCACTGCTAGGAATTTACCCAAGGGATATAGGAGTGCTGATGCATAGGGGCACTTGTACCCCAATGTCTATAGCAGCACTTTCAACAATAACCAAATTATGGAAAGAGCCTAAATGTCCATCAACTGACAAATGGATAAAGAAGATGTGACTAATATATACAATGGAATACTACTTGGCAATGAGAAAGAATGAAATCTGGCCATTTGCAGCAACATGGATGGAACTGGAAGGTATTATGCTAAGTGAAATAAGTTGGGCAGAGAAAGACAGATACCATATGTTTTCACTCATAGGTGGATCTTGAGAAACTTAACAGAAGACCATGGAGGAGGGGGAGGGAAAAAAAAAGTTACAGAGAGGGAGGGAGGCAAACCATAAGAGACTCTTGGATACTGAGAACAAAGTGAGGGTTGAAGGGGGGTGGGGGAGAGGGGAAAGTGGGTGATGGGCATTGAGGAAGGTACCTGTTGGGATGAGCACTGGGTGTTGTTTGGAAACCAATCTGTCAATAAATTATATTTTAAAAAAAGAAAAAACTACTTTTGATAACCAAGACCATTCACATAATTTCATAATACAGGAAAGTATGAGACCCCAGTTTTTCACTTGTGTATATCAATACTTTGTCCTTCACTGCCTTGACTTCTCATTCTGACAATGTAGACTAATATAGTTCATCTTATAGGTAAGCCATTGCATTCCATTCTCCTTATGATGATCATGTTCTCCTATGCAGCTGTATCCACAGTGCTTACAACAGTGATTGGCAAAATGATCACCAAATACATGTCTCCAAATGGCGTTTACAACAGAAACACATATTTGAATAAATAGATTAACTTCATATGGCCTTTGAGTCGAGGAAGATCTTAACTATGATGAAGAAAAATCGAAATTATACTGGGTATTGCTGAGCAAAATATTTCATTTTGTGCTGTCCATCTACTCACTGAAGTATGGAGTTAATTTGGTGTCCATGTACTAGAGTTGTATTTTTTCCATGTTTTCCAAAAACATGTTTGTGGTGTTTTTACTGAATCATCTTACTCTTTCTGCTGCATACAGATAGGAATCATTCCGCTGCTCTAAATGAAAGATCATAACCATGCTATGGGCAATGATTGAACAATTAAATATCATCTTTTATATATCATACATATATATCCTCATGATCAAAGGATGACTCTTTAGACATTGAATTCCTGTCCAGTCATATGATTCAGGTCACAACTTTGGTGCCAAGAGCCTTGTCCTTCCAACTTCTCTTGATTACCTGGTTGGAACCCTAACAAAGTCTCTTTATAACACAGCCTATCTAAAATAAATTTTAATAACAGAGTAACCATGACTTCTGTCCCCAAATATCAGCACAAATACCTAAAATGAGAAGAAGCATATTATTATAATTCCTCTGGGTTCTGGTTGCTGTTATAATTATATCTGTTCCCTAGGACTGTGTAACAAACCCTTCTGAAAACACCTGTTTTAATATAATGTCTTTGTAATCGAATGGGATTGTCTGGTGGGAGTTGTTCTGATCTATTCAATTCTGTGCTACTTATCAGTCTCTACATTGTGTTTCTTTTTTTTTAAGAAACTTTTATTTTATTTTATATTATCTTACTTTATTTTATTTTATTTTATTTTATTTTATTTTATTTTATTTTACAGACAGCACATGAGTGGGGAAGAGCTGCAAAGGAAGAGAGAGAGAAAGAGAAAGAAAGAGATAGAGAGAGAGGGAGAGAGAGAGAGAGAGAGAGAGAGAGAGAGAGAATCTCAAACAGGCTCAACATTCAGCATGGAGCCTGATGCAGGTCTTAAACTCATGAACCGTGAGATCATGACCCGAGCCGAAATCAAGAGTCAAACGCTTAGCTACCAAGCCACCTAGGCACTCCTATTTTTCATTTTCTTACTGACAGGGTTGAGCAGGCACTTCAATATTCTTCTTGTGTCAGTCCTTGCTATACACAAGAAATAAAGTGCTTCATTCTTAGCCATAATAAATTACCCTTTAGGCATGTTTCTGACTTGTTTTCTTATCTTTGTTGTTCCTTATTGGTCTTCTTGGCATTTGGGGAGTAGATCTATTTCTGAAAGTTGCATCACCTTTGGCCATCATCTGGAAGGTATTTTTCTTCATCATTTGACTAAAGATCACCTTTCCATTCTAGAAGTCTATATGAATCTGTGTATCTGTGTGTAAGATGAAATCACAACTTACTTACTGCTTCTTCCCCACGTTTAAATGCCCTTCTGATATACCTTTTCATTTCCAAGTCTTTGGCAATCTGCCCTTGAATTAGTGACCAATGTTGGTTTCATTAGGTTATTGTTCTTGTAGGTCTTTATGTAAGTTAGTAGCACATATTCATTCAATTTTGTTGTTTTCATTCAATATAGTTGTTTAGAAACAGTAGACTTAACCAAATGTTATTCTTACTGATTTTCTTTGTTCCAGAAGTCTTATAAAATTTCTCTTACATTTTATTCATGAATTCCTATTCATACACTTTCATACAAATGTTTCAGTAAGATCCTATGCACATCATGAATGCTCTTTATATTTCAGTGCAGGCTTTTCTTCTACCTTGTGTCCCTTTTCCTTCTTTCCTAACAATTCCTCATGGACTTGTCTCCAATCCACTAATGTAATGCTGGCTCCCTTTTTGATGAATATCAATGCAAAAATCCTCAACAAGTTATTGGCCAACTGGATCCAACAATACATTAAAAAATTATTCACCATGAACAAGTGGGATTTATACCTGGGATTCAGGGCTGATTCAATAGCCACAAAACAACCAGTGTGATTCATCACATCAAAAAAAAAAAAAGACAGGACAAGAACCATATGATCATCTCAATAGATGCAGAGAAAGCATTTGATAAAATACAGCATCATTTCTTGATAAAAACCCTCAGGAAAGGAGGAACAGAAGGATCATATCTCAAGATCATAAAAGCCATATATGAAAGACCCAATGCTAATATCATCATCAATGGGGAAAAACTGAGAGCTTTCCCCCTAAGGTCAGGGACAAGACAGGGATGTCCACTCTCATCATTGTTATTCAAAATAGTGTTGGAAGTCCTAGCCTCAGCCATCAGACAACACAAAGAAATAAAAGGCATCCAAATCAGCCAAGAGGGGATCAAACTTTCACTCTTCACAAATGACATGATACTTTATATGGAAAATACAAAAGATTCCACCAAAAACTGCGAGAACTGATTCATGAATTTGGCAAAGCTACAGGATATAAAACCAATGCACAGAAATCAATTGCATTCCTATACACTAACAATGAAGCAATAGAAAGGGAAATCAAGGAATCGATCCCATTTACAATTGCACCAAAACCTATAAAATACCTAAGAATAATTCTAACCAAAGAGGTGAAAAATCTATACACTGAAAACTATAGAAAGCTCATGAAAGAAATTGAATATGACACAAAAAAATGGAAAAAGATTCCATGCTCCTGGATAGGAAGAACAAATATTGTTAAAATGTCAATACTACACAAAGACTTCTACACATCCAATGCATTCCCTATCAAAGTAACACCAGCATTCTTCACAGAGATAGAACAAACCATCCTAAAATTTGTATGGAACCAGAAAAGACCCCAAATAGCCAAAGCAATCTTGAAAAAGAAAACCAAAGCAGGAGGCATCACAATCTCAGAGTTCAAGATGTTTTACAAAGCTGTAATCATGAAGACAGTGTGGGACTGGCACAAGAACAGACACTCAAATCAATGGAACAGAGTAGAGAACCCAGAAATGGACCCACAAACCTATGGCCTTGACAAAGCAGGAAAGAATATCCAATGGAATAAAGACAGTCTCTTCAGCAAGTGGTGCTGGGAAAACTGGACAGCAACTTGCAGAAAAATGAACCTGGACCACTTTCTTACACCAGACACAAAAATAAACTCAAAATGGATGAAAGACCTCAATGTAAGACAGGAAGCCATCAAAATCCTCAAGGAGAAAGCAGGCAAAAACCTCCTTGACCTTGGCCGCAGCAACTTCTTACTCAACACGTCTCTGGAGGCAAGGGAAACAAAAGCAAAAATGAACTATTGGGACCTCATCAATATAAAAAGCTTCTGGGAACAAAAATAATATAAAAACAGGGAGGGGACAAAACAGAAGAGACTCATAAATATGGAGACCAAACTGAGGGTCACTGGAGGGGTTTTGGGAGGGGGGATGGGCTAAATGGGTAAGGGGCATTAAGGAATCTACTCCTGAAATCATTGTTTCAATATATGCTAACTAATTTCAATGTACATTTTAAAAAATAAAAAATAAAATAAAATAAAAAGTTTCTGCACAGCAAAGGAAAAAATCAGCAAAACTAAAAGACAACCAACAGAATGGGAGAAGATATTTTCAAACGACATATCAGGTAAAAGGTTAGTATCCAAAAATCTATAAAGAACTTATCAAACTCAACACCCAAAAAACAAATAATCCAGTGAAGAAATGGGCAAAAGACATGAATAGACATTCTCCAAAGAAGACATCCAGATGGCCACCAGCATATGAAAAGATACTCAACATCACTCACCATAAAGGAAATACAAATCAAAACCACAATGAGATACCACCTCACACCTGTCAGAATGGCTAACATTAACAACTCAGGCAACACCAGATGTTGGCGAGGATGCAGAGAAAGAGGATCTCTTTTGCGTTGTTGGTGGGAATGCAAGCTGGTGCAGCCACTCTGGAAAACAGTATGGAGGTTCCTCAAAAACCTAAAAATAGAACTACCCTAGACCCAGAAATTTCACTCCTAGGCATTTATCCACGGGATACAGGTGTGCTCTTTTGAAGGTACACATGCACCCCCATGTTTATGTTTATAGGAGCACTATCAACAATAGCCAAAGTATGGAAAGAGCCCAAATCTCCATTGATGGATGAATGGATAAAGATGTGGTGTATATATATAATGGAGTATTTCTCGGCAATCAAAAAGAACGCAATCTTGCCATTTGCAACTAGGTGGATGGAACTAGAGGGTATTATGCTAAGCGAAATTAGTCAGACAAAGACAAATATCATATGACTTCACTGATATGAGGGCTTTAAGACACAGAACAGATGAACACGAGGGAAAGGAAGCAAAAATAATATAAAAACAAGGAGGGGGAACAAAACATAAGAGACTATTAAATATGGACAACAAACAGAGGGTTACTGGAGGGGTTGTGGGAGGGCGGATGGGCTCAGTGGGTAAAGGGCATCAAGGAATCTACTCCTGAAATCATTGTTGCACTACATGCTAACTAACTTGGATGTAAATTAAAAAAATAAAATTTAAAAAAAAGGTACCTTTTTGCTACTTGTTTAAAAATTCTGATCCCAATCAGTGAGACAGCCCTTTGAGTATTTTCACAAGATGACCAGTGTGAAAGAGATTACTTGTTGATTCTTAAAACTATTAGTGAGCTCAATTAAAGATTCACATATTTGATTTAATTTGCCTATTATTATTATTATATGTCCACATATTATATGCCTATTTATCTATAATTATGAGCATTTGAAATAATTGTTGTAAATCACAGCTCTTCTATTGACTTTTAGTTAGGTCTTTCGGCCCATAAAATAGTTTTAAAATTCATTTAGTGAAATGTATGTATCTTCTACCTTCTGAGTTTTTTTTTCTTGCCTTACAAATGATGATTTTCCCACCAGTAGATTTTATATGTAATTTTCTAGATGTGCATCTAAAATGGAATGGTTACTCTTACACTGGGGGTTTACTTACTCCTTTGGATTTTTGGTGAGATGTGTGAAATAAGGAAGCACCACTCTTCCTTCCACGTAGAAAGCCTTTGTGCCAGCTTTCACTCAACAATCCAGTCTTTTCTGACGACACTTAAATGCAGCTTTGTCAAATATTAAATGTTCATATATAATGAGACCTAATTCCTGACTCGTTCAATTAATACTGAAAAAGCATCTGCTATGGTGCCAGAAATTTTTAAGAACTTTATATGCTATACTCTTTTTTTATCCAGGTCTTGGGGAATTTTATTATTTTCTATGTTGATTTTGTTGACTTACTGGTCCTGTAGATCATGTTTCAGTTACTGCTCAAAACATCATTCAGTTTTGAATAACATGGTTGTACTGAAACTGCTCTTTAACCTGGTTTTATTCTGTCTGTCATTCTTTGTATTTCATAATGTCTCATTTTCATGAATCCGTTTCTATATAAGTGCATATACATCCACATACTTTTGTAAAGGAAAGATGAGCAGAAGTTCCTGCTCCTTTGGTAATCATGTCACAATCACACACAGGAGTGCAGTAAAAATAAATGTGAGTACAAAATAATGTACTTGGATAAGTTACATGAAGATTATTCAGAGTTAGGGGATAGATTGTCATGGGGTGTTTAGGATTTCAGAGGGTCTGGAGAGCACGTTACCTGTTGGACAAGGAACAGAACCATGACTAGTAGTGCTCATCAGACTTGTCAAGAAAGTGACTAAAATTCAAAGCATAAGAACATCAAATACACACCAAAAAAATGCCACATAAGACAAGTGACAAAGAGGCTTACATCATCCTCTATTTGGCCATATAAAAATTGATTAATCAAATGAATATGGAATAAACACAGGAAAATCAAGTCTGCTCTTTGCTATCTGCCAATAAAAGTGCCCAAATTATGAGACGTGTTGGTTTATTCTCTTGCGATGTTCAATCTGTGATGTTCACGTCATAAAGATGTCGCTACTTTTTTCCTTTAGAGAAATTTATTTTTGCCCTTTAATTATTTTTGCTGGGTGTAAATACGATGTAATTAGGATTGGAGGCCACCAACATCATTCTCTCCCTCTCTCTCTGTCTCTGTCTCTCTCTCTGTTCGTTGAACACAATTTTTTTAATTTTTCTTTGCATACAGGCCAGAAGACCATTCCAAAATGGAGCCCCAGGATTATTTGTCCTTAGGAAGCAATGAATAGGACTTTCTGGTACTATTTCTACTTTCCTTCTGGGAAAGGTAATATGATGTGTATGCATTCATATCCTAAAAAGTGTGTTGGGGCAGGCAGGGGGAGGTGAAGACATACAAGTAACACATACCAGGAGGATACGGTGCAGTGTGTGTGTGTGTGTGTGTGTGTGTGTGTGTGTGTGCGTGCAGTGAGAGCAGGTCTCAGAGGAGGGGTTTATAGGCGCCTCTATTCCAGGTTCACCCTATAATACACAGGTCAGACTCAATCAACAGATGATACTGACAAGGGATGTTCAGTTGACAGGATGCTATTACAACCAGATTAACAAAGTGCAAGAGGTACATAGTGTGGACAAGGAGCTCCCTGTGTCTTGAATTTTAAGCAGCTGCGAGGCCACATGGATCCACAAAATTCACTGCCAGTACCTCTCATCACTCTCCCTCTTTTCAACTCCCCGCCATTACACTGGCTTCCTTCTGAGCCTTGATTTTCTGGGGGAAAAAAGTGTTTCCGCAGGGCCTTTTCACTGTCCTTCCTCCTGCCAGGAAGACCTTCTGTCTTGCACTCTCTCTTCCTTGAGGTCTCTGTTCAAATGTCACCTTCTTAGTCAATCTTGACTGAACACCCAACATAACAGCCCATCCACTCTTTTGACTTGCCTTCATTTTCTTCATAGCCTCAGTCCACATCTCAGGATTATTTAATTTTTATATACGTGTATATCCTATCACCAGCAGTGATTAGTAGGTACCTTTGTTTATCAGCACCATCTACTTTATGACTTGGAAATGCTGAAAACATGGTTGATGGTCTATATATTCCTCAAATGCATGAGATAATTTCTTATTAAAACTGCACAATATGCAGCCTTTTGGGGAACATCTGATGTTGGGATGAAAATTCCTAATAAGAGAGGAAATGGGGATCCCCTCCAGAGCACCCATCCATTCACAAAATATTGAAATAACTTTCTTGACTGGAAAATGTAAATTGTAGCATTTCAACAATGTGAGCCATGTCTATTGATGTGAAAATTAGTCGTGTTATTTTCCCCTTTATTGGTAGTCACCTCCACCACATGGACCCAGGAAACGATATAGGAATTTCAGAATTTCTTCTTATGGGATTTTTCAGAAGAAACAGAACTGCAGCCCCTCGTATTTGAGCTTTTCCTCTCCATGTATCTGATCACTGTGTTTGGGAACCTGCTCATCTTCCTGGCCATTAGCTCTGACTCCCACCTCCACACCCCCACGTACTTCTTCCTGGCCAACGTGTCCTTTGTAGACATCTGCTTCACCTCCACCACCATCCTGAAGATGCTCTGGAACATCCAGACCCAGACTAAAGTCATAACCTATGAGGACTGTATCACACAAATGAACTTTTTCATAACCTTTGCAAGGATGGATGACTTTCTCCTGAATGTGATGGCCTACGACAGGTTTGTGGCCATCTGCCACCCGCTAAACTACATGGTCATTATGAACTCCTGGCTCTGTGGACTCCTGGTCCTGGTGTCCTGGATCCTGAGTGCTCTGCATTCCTTGTTAGAAAGCTTAATGGTGTTGCAGCTGTCCTTCTGTACAGTCTGGGAAATCCCCCACTTTTTCTGTGAGCTCAATCCGATGATCCAACTTGTCTGTCCTGACACCTTTCTCAATAACGTGGTGGTGTATTTTGGAGCTATTCTGCTGGCTGGTGGTCCCTTTTTTGGGATCCTTTACTCTTACTATAAGATAATTTCCTTCATACGTGGGATTTCATCAGCTCAGGGCAAGTATAAAGCATTTTCCACCTGTGTGTCTCACCTTTCAGTGGTCTCTTTATTTTACTGTACAAGCCTAGGAGTGTACCTCAGCTCTGCTGCTACCCAGAGCTCCCACTCAAGTGCAACAGGCTCAGTGATGTACACGGTGGTCACACCCATGCTGAACCCCTTCATCTATAGCCTGAGGAACAAAGACATTAGTTCCTCTGATGAGATTCTCTGGTATGGCAGCTATAAAAGGGCCAATTGTCTTGTGCTGAAAAGTACCCATGATTGCAGGGTCCAAAGTCTGACCCAAATGTTGAGATTCTTTGATCAGATTGTGGGAGTGGAACATGCCTCTTTTGTTTTTTTTCCTGGAATTTCTTTTTTTTTTTTAATTTCAACATCTGTGTACAATTTATGTAACTCCCTATGTTAAGCTTTTTGATATCTCTTATATCTAAAAGATTTTCCCTTTGTCATTTTCCTACTCTCCCAATGTGATTCCTCACCTTTGATGTGAAATATTTGGAATTCTCACTCATTTCAAAGGACTACATGGATCTGTTACGAATAATTTCTTCTCAAATCAACTGTATCATAGTGAGTATTTTTTCTTTGGTTTGACCAAAAAAAAAAAAAAAACCCAGTCATGAGTTATACTACTCCTATGAAAGTCTACTCTTGGCCATGACTCTTATTGATATAAGAGTATAAGAGAGTCATTAGAAATCATTGTAACCTATCTGCTGTGTTGAAAGCAAGCTTGAAAGAAACTTGGAGGGTAAAGAAAGGAAGAGAATGGAGGTTTTCATTAGCATGGAATTCAAGGAATGTAGAAATTTAGGCAAAATAAATTATAATAGAACAGGTAGCCATAAGTTAATGATATATGGCTTTTCCTATCTTAATGCCCAGAGGCCTCAAAGACAGAACCATATTTACATTTATGCAAGGAGACATTCTCTGAACCAGGCAATAGGCTGAATATCCCCCAAACTGACCTTATTTTGTTTCTTCTACTTAAGTAGGGTTTCAACACAAAACGCCTTTATCCAAGAAAGCTAAGTGAATGAGTTGAGAGGCTTAAATTCCTTTTATTAAAAAAATTGGGGCACCTGGGTGGCTCAGTCAGTCAAGTGTCCAACTTCAACTTAGGTAATGATCTTGTAGTATGTGAGCTTGAGCCCTGCGTAGGGCTCTCTGTTGATAGTTCAGAGCCTGGAGTCTGCTTTGGATTCTGTTTCTCCCTCTCTCTATGCCCCTCCCCCACTTGCATTCTCTGTCTCTGTCTCTGTCTCTCTCTCTCTCTCTCTCTCTCTCTCCCTCTCTCTCTCTCCCTCTCTCTCTTAAAAATCATTTAAAGCATTTATTGGATAAGTGTCTTTGTTATTTACTATTGCTGCTATATCCAGTTACCACACTAAGGGTTTAAAAGAAAAAAATTTCTACTCTTCCAGGTCTGGAGGTCAATGCCAAAAATGAATCGCATTTGGGCTAAAATTAAGATGTCTCTGCAAGACAGAAGAGAGCTTGAATTCCTGCCCACTTATGTGATTCCAGGTCACCATTTTTTCTCCACAAAAATGCATGTCCTTCCAACCTTACTGGTTACCTGAATAGAATCTTCAATGGAGAGAATTTTTTTAAGTCATCCAAAATAAATTTGAATAACAAAATGATCATGAATGTTGCTGAATAGCAAACCATCCTGAAAACAAATGGCTTGGTAGAATATCTTTAGTATCAAGTAGAATTGTATAGTGATGAGTTGTTCTAATCTCTGTTGATGTCCTCAAGGATTTTGAATCAGGTTTTGTGTCATCTGGGAAGGCTCTGCTGATCTTGCCAGGGTTTGGGTCTTGGCTAGCTAGCTGTGGCTGATCAGAGTGGCCTTGGCTTGGACAACTGGGCTGTGCTCCACATGTCTTCACTTCTTCTGGCAGCCCATCTGGTTTTATTCTCTTTTCAGAGCAGTATTTCAAGAGAGAGCAGCAGAAATTCACAGGGCCTCTAAGGTCCACTGCCACTTCTATCATATTCTGTTGGCCACAGTAAATAAAAAGTTCTAATCCATCCAGAATCAAAGATGGAAGAATAGTCTCCACTTCCTGATGGAAGGTACTGTACACATTGCCAAAGATATGACTACAGAGAAAGACCAGGACTTGGGGCCATCTCTGCAAACAGTCTACCACTGATGTTAATTTCAATTCAAAAGGTTTATTTCCAATCCACATTCAGCAGGGGAATGATCTAAGAGAAGACAGTGAGAATGAATTAGGCATCTAATGAGCAGTTATGGAAATTCTACTTCAGAGGGTCAGGTTGTAAATATTTCCTGCATGCCTCTTGCCTATACATCACCTTTCCTAGTATAAGGAAAGATCAAATAAATAAAAGGTTTACTTTCCAGGTGGCTCAGAGATACCAGGGACCTTGTATCTATTTCATTGAGTAATGGAGCTAACAAGTGTTCTATCACTGATACTATCTTCACAGAATCCTTCTGTAGATACTGTTTTCCTATTGATAGACCTCAACATTGAAATACTCATAATAGTTTCCACTCTGGTATCTTTTTTATGGGTATAATTCCGCTAGGATGAGGTGACATTTGAAATGCAATGGAAGACAGAGACATAGGAATGTTTTTCTTCATTTTTGCAGCCTTACTGAAATTTAATTGACATATAAAATTGCGGAAATTTAAGCATACAACTTGGTGATTTCATGTACATATATGTTGTGAAATGATCACCATAATAGGTCAGTGAACACATCACTTCACATAGTTACCACTTCTTTTTGTTGTAAGAACATTTACTATATACTCTATTAGCAACATTCAAGTATACAACACAATAGAGTTAATCATAATAGCCATGTTGTACATTAAGTCCCCAGAACTTATTCATCTTATAACTGAAGGTTTATAGACTTTCACTAACATCTTCTCATTTCCCCAAACCCAAGCCACTATCAAACATCAACCTACTCTCTGTTTCTATGGTTTAGATTTTTATATTTCACATAGAAGTGAGATCATACAGTATTTGTCTTTCTCTGTCTATGTCACTTAGCATAATGCCCTTGGGGTCCATTCATGGTTGAGAAAGGAAAAAATGTCTTCATTTATTATTGCTGAACTCCACTGATAGATATGCCATCATTATTAATTCATCTGTTGATAGATGCTGGGCTGTTTCCAAATCGTGGCTATCCTGAATAATGCTGTAGTTAGTGTAAAAGTACAGATACCTGAGATGGTCACAAGTTTGTGGGATTTAAACCATGCACTTGTGAGTGGCTGATGGGTGAAAGAAGAAATGAAAACTGAAATTTAAAACTCATGAATCAAATGAAAATGGAATCACCGCATATCACAATTTATGGTATGTTACAAAAGCAGCTCCAATAGAGAAGTTTATAGCAATAAATGCCTACATTAAGACAAATAAAAAGACCTTAAGTAAATAACCTAAACTTTGATTCAAAGGCCTGGAAAAAGAAGCACCAACTAAGTCCAAATCAACAGAGGAAAAGAAATAAATATCAGAGAATACATAAATGATATATAGACCAGAAAACCAATAGAAAAGATTAACAAAGTGAAGAACCAATTTTTTAAAGTGAAGCAAAATTGACAAGCCCTTAGGTAGACAAAAAAAAATGAGGAGAAGGCTTAAATAAATATACTCAGCAGCAAAATATTATACCTTACAACCAATATCATAGAAATGCAAAGAATAATAGGAGACTACTATGAATGATCTCATTCCAACAATTTGGACAACCTAGAAAAAAAATGGATAAATCCCTAGAAACATACAATTTACCAAGACAAAATCAGGAAGATATAGGAAATATGAACAGACCAATAATGAGTAAGGGTATTAAATTAGTAATCAAAAATCTCCCAGCAACAAAAGCCTGTGAACAGAGACCTTCATAGGTGAATTCTACCACTCATGTAAAGAAGAATTAAGGACAAATTCTTCTCAAACCCTTCCAGAAACTAGAGAGGAAGACACGTTTCAACCTCATTTTTCAAGGTCATATTTGCCTTAATACCAAAGTCAGAAAAGGCCAGTACAAAAAAATAAAACTATAGACCAATGTCCCTGATGAACACAGACACAAACTTTTTGAAAAATACTAGCAAAATGAATCAAACAACACATTGAAGGGATTTTATGCCATGATCAAGTGGGATTTATCCCTGGGATACAGGGATTGTTGAGCACAAACAAATCACTGAATATGATACACCCCATTCATAGGGTGAAATATAACAATCATATGATCATTTCAATACATGCAGAAAAGGCATCTGACAAAATACAGCATCCTTTAATGATTTTTTAAAAAATCTTTGACAAACTGGGTATAAGAGGAACACACCTCAACAAGAAAAGCAAAAGGCAATATATGACAAACCCACAATAACATTGTACTCAGTGGTGAAAGATTAGAAAATGTCTCTTCTGAGATCAGCAGCAACACAAGGGGGTCCACTCTCACTGCTCCTATTCAATATAATCCTTCATGTCCTAGCTAGAACAATCAGGAAAGATTGAGAAAGTAAAAAGCACCCAGATGTCTTCTTCGGAAAAGTGTCTATTCATGTCTTCCACCCATTTCTTCACTGGATTACAAATCAGAAAGAAAGAAGTAAAATTGTCTTTATTCACAGATGATACGAACTGAATATAGAAAACCCTGTAAAGTCAGGGCACCTGGGTGGTTCAGTTGGTTTAAGAGTCCGACTTTGGCTCAAGTCATGATCTCAGGGTTCATGAGTTTGAGTACTGCATCGGGCTCTATGCTGACAGCTCAGACCCTGGAGACTGCTTTGGACTCTGTGTCTCCCTCTTTCTCTGCCCCTCCCCCATTCATGATCTGTCTCTCTCTGTCTCTCAAAAATAAACATTGAAAAAAAAAGTAAAGAAAATCCTATAGACTCAATCCTTAAGAGCACACTCACAGTGATGAGCAATGAGTAATGTGTAGAATGGTTGAATCACTATATTGTACTGCACTATATTGTTCTGTGTGTTGATTTTCTGCCCCGAACCAATAAACTTTATTGAATTGAAAACTACACTCATGGTAGACCTTTTGCAGGTCTATTCACCACTTCACCACTTATCTCTGTATCCGTGTACTTTGCAATGTGACTGCGAAGCTCCTCCCATTGAGAGGTGGGGTCGATTTCTCCACTTTCGAATCTGGACTGAATTTAGTATTTTATTTGCCTTGGCTAAGAGTGTATGGTGAAAATGACAGTGTGTCTGAAGGGTCCTTGGTGTGTTTCTGCTGCGCTCTTGGAACCCTGTCTCTGCCATGGAAACAAGTCCAAGCTAGCCTGCTGTAAGAAGAGAAATCACGTGGAGCAGAGCCCTGTTGCTCTAATGAAAGCCAACCTAGACCAGCCTATCACCAGCAAGCCCCCATATGTGAGAACACAGCCAAGATTAACAGAGCTCCTCCAGCTGACCCACAGCTGACCACCACCTCACGAGGAGACCAACAGAGACCAAAAGACTTCCCCAATACAGACCCCCATGTGATGGATGGAGCTAGAATGTATTATGCTGACTGAAATAAGTCAGTAAGGACAAGAGTAAGATCATACAATTTCATTCCTGTGTGGAATTTAAGAAACAAAACACATGAACATAAGGGAGAGGGAAGAGAGGCAAACAAACCAGAAGAGGCTCTTAATGATAGAGAACAAACTATGGGTTGACAGAGGGAGGTGGGTGAGAGATGGGCTAGATGGGTAATGGGTACTAAAGAGGGAACTTGTGGTGAGCACTGGGTGTTGTATGTAAGTGATGAATCACTGAATTCTACTTCAGAACCAATAGTGCACTACATATTAACTAACTAAAACATATATTTAAAAAGCTAAAAAAGATAAAAGATAAAAGATAAAAAGATAAAAATCTTCCACACTGCAAAGGAAACAGTCAGCAAAACTAAAAGGTAACCAACGGAATGGGAAAAGATATTTGCAAATGACATATCAGACAAAGGGCTAGTATCCAAAAGAGCTCACCAAACTCGACACCCAAAAAACAAATAACCCAGTGGATAAATGGTCACAAAACATGAATAGACACTTCTCTAAAGAAGACATCCGGATGGCCAACAGGCACATGAAAAGATGCTCAACATCGCTCCTCATCAGGGAAATACAAATCAAAACCACACTGAGATACCATCTCATGCCAGTCAGAGTGCCTAAAATGAACAAACCAGGAGACTATAGATGCTGGCGAGGATGTGGAGAAATGGGAACCCTCTTGCACTGCAGGTGGGAATGCAAATTGGTACAGCCACTCTGGAAAACAGTGTGGAGGTTCCTCAAAAACTAAAAATAGATCTACCCTATGGCCCAGCAATAGCACTCTAGGAATTTACCCAAGGGATACAGGAGTACTGATGCACAGGGGCACTTGTACCCCAATGTTTATAGCAGCATTTTCAACAATAGCCAAATGATGGAAAGAGCCTAAATGTCCATCAACTGATGAATGGATAAAGAAATTGTGGTTTATATACACAATGGAATCTTACTTGGCAGTGAGAAAGAATGAAATCTGGCCCTTTGCAGCAACGTGGATGGAACTGGAGAGTGTGATGCTAAGTGAAACAAGTCATACAGAGAAAGATACCTTATGTTTTCACTCTTATGTGGACCCTGAGAAACTTAACAGAAGACTGTGGGGGAGGGGAAGGAAAAACAAACAAAAGGTTAGAGAGGGAGGGAGCCAAAACATGAGAGACTCTTGAAAACTGAGAATAAACTGAGGGTTGATGGGGGTGAGAGGGAGGGGAGGGTGGGTGATGGGCATTGAGGAGGGCACCTGTTGGGATGAGCCTTGGGTGTTGTATGGAAACCAATTTGACAATAAATTTCATATTTAAAAAAAATGTTTAAAGCATTATCTTAAATCATTTACTTTTGGCCTGGCTTGTCATGCAGTAAGCATATAGCTTACTGACACAATAATCAATGCAAATAGTACTGAGAATATTAAGAATAACCTACTGCTGCTTCTTTTTTGGCATTTGTTCTGATATTTGAAGGGAGCATTCATAATGACCTGGTTAGTCACATTAATTTTAGGTAACTGTATTAAAAAGGTACTATCACTGAGTTTCTCTTCCAGGTAGAGATTGGAAAGACCTGTATGTTTTTGCACGGATAACTTGTAGGACTCTCAGGCACAAGTCTCCATTCCCAAAACATCACTGGGCATGAATTCAAGCTCTTGTCTGAGTCATCCTTTGATCATGAGGATTGAAGAGATTTTAGAGCATAAAAAAGTGAAAGAACGTAATGAGAGAGTGCATACACATATTGTTCACTCACTCTATCATTTTTAGGACATCATTTTTAAAGGGGGAGATATTAAGTTTAGGGCAATGGGAATCATAATATTTGTAGGCAGCACTAGAAATTTTCAAATAGAAACAGCAGTATCATCCAATCAAATAGTATAAAATCTGCCGCTAGATTCTTCACTCCAATTAATAAATCCCTTTAAACATGGACACCAAATATCCACACCTCAATAAGTAGTTATACATCATCAAAAACAGATTTTGTGCCATAAAATACAGCGTGATTGAAAGTTTTATGTCATCATTTTTTTCAGGTCTTCTCGGATGGTAACCACATATTAGTCACTTGGTTTATGCAAATTTGTCTTTCTGTACTTTACACTTGGAGCAGAGCATGTTTTTCATAAGGAATTTTTGCCTTACTATTCTGTGCCAGGGATACTGTGGATGCTGAGCTGATAAGAGAACAGGATCCTAATGAGGATCCCAAAACCCCACGACTAGTGACAAAACAAACTAGTATGTTAATGTCTACATTATCAGGAAGAGCATTTAAGGTAGAATCTATAAAGGAATGGCAGACACAGAGTGAAAAAAAAAAAATAAACCTGTGATCTCACAATTTCCTCTACAATAAAATTATATACATGGCCTCAGTTGCCAAATGTAGTTTATTCCATAAAACTAGGACCGTTCATCACTATATGAGGCAAATGGGAATTTCCCAATTGTTCTGATTCAAGGTTGGGACTAACTTTGGAAACTAGGGAGAAAAAAAGGAAAAACTATTGGGTATCAGGAGCAGAGAGTTAACCACAGGGACTTATTTAAATTCAATAAAGCAGTTGAACGTTAGAAAAACTGAAACTCTAGGATATAAATAGAGGCATTAAGTTCTTCTTTCATGATCTGGTTAAAAAAATCACAAATTCAGGCTATTAAGCCTGCAATGACTGGTACTTCTTAAGAAATGGCCTTTTTATGGCTTCCCTCTGAAAAATACATTTAGAGCCTCCTTTATGTCTCTGTTCCTCAGGCTGTAGATGAAGGGGTTCAGCATGGGTGTGACCACCGTGTACATCACCGAGGCTGTGGCACTTGAGTGGGAGCTCTGGGAAGCAGCAGAGCTAAAGTACACACCTAGGCTGGTACAATAAAATAAGGACACAACCGAGAGGTGAGACGCACAGGTGGAAAATGCTTTATACTTGCCCTGAGCTGATGAGATCCCACATATGGAGGAAACTATCTTAGAATAAGAGTAAAGGACCCCAGCCAGGGGAGCACCACCCAACAGCACAGTTGTAAAACACGTTACCATGTCATTAAGAAAGGTGTCAGAACAGGCAAGTTGGATCATCTGACTGAGTTCACAGAAAAAGTGGGGGATTTCCATGCCTGTACAGAAGGACAGCTGCAACACCATTAAGGTTTGTAACAAGGAATTCAGTACACTCACGATCCAGGACACCATAACCAGCAGCCCACAGAACTTGGGGTTCATGATAACTGTGTAGCACAGTGGGTAACAGATGGCTACAAAGCGGTCATATGCCATCACAGTCAGGAGGAAATTGTCCAAAACTACAAAGAGTATGAAAAAGTATATCTGCGTGATACAGCTTTCATAAGTTATGACCTTTCTCTGTGTTTGTATATTCGCCAGCATCTTGGGGACTGTGGTGGAAGTGACACAGATGTCTACAAAGGACAGGTTGGCGAGGAAGAAGTACATGGGCGTGTGGAGGTGGGAGTCAGAGTTTACAGCCAGGATGATGAGCAGATTCCCAAGTATGGTGACCAAGTACATGGACAGGAACAGCCCCAAAAGGAAGGCTTGCAATTCTGGTTCCTCTGAAAGTCCCAGAAGAAGAAATTCTGAACTCCGTGTATCATTGCCTAGTTCCGTATCGTTGATGTGACTATCAAAATAAGAAGAACATGACACAATCATGCATTACTAACTTGGCTGGTACATTATTGTTTATATTCTGCACTCAAGAAATTAATTTTTTATATTTGTGTATGGAACATGATAAAAACACAAAATGTGGGAACAGAAAGAACCTATCTCAACATAAAGCCATTAGTGAAAAACCCACACCAAGCATGATACTCAAGGGTGATACAGTATGCATTTTTCTGTATGATCAGGAATAAGGAAGGGTGCCCACTTTCACATTTTTTACTCAACATGACACTGCAAGTTCTGGCCAGAGCAGTTAAAGAAAAAGAAAAAGAAAGAAAAGGTATCCAAACTGGAAAGAAAGAAAGAAATTTATGTATGTAGATGATGTGATCTTATATGTAGAAAATCCTAAAGAAGCCACAAAAGGACTAATACCACTAATAAATCAATTCAGCCAAGTAACTGGATACAAAGCCAACCCTCAAGAACTCAACTGCATTTTTATATACGAAGAGTAAAAAATCTGAAAACAAAATTAAATAATTCCATTTATGTGACAACAACACCCAGTTCTCATGCCAACAGGTGCCCTCCTCAATGCCCATCACCCACCCTCCCCTCCCACCCACCCCCCCATCAACCCTCAGTTTATTCTCAGTTTTTAACAGTCTCTGATGGTTTGTCTCCCTCTCTCTCTGTAACTTTTTTTCCCTTCCCCTCCCCCATAGTCTTCTGCTAAGTTTCTCAGGATCCACATAAGAGTGAAAATATATGGTATTTGTCTTTCTCTGTATGACTTATTTCAATTAGCATAACACTCTCCGGTTCCATCCACGTTGCTACAAAGGGCCAGATTTCATTTTTTCTCATTGCCACGTAGTACTCCATTGTGTATATAAACCACAATTTCTTTATCCATTCATCAGTTGATGGACATTTAGGCTCTTTCCATCATTTGGCTATTGCTGAGAGTATTGCTATAAACATTGGGGTACAAGTGCCCCTATGCATCAGCACTCCTGTATCCCTTGGGTAAATTCCTAGCAGTGCTATTGCTGGGTCATAGGGTAGGTCTATTTTTAATTTTTTGAGGAACCTCCACACTGTTTTCCAGAGGGGCTGCACCAGTTTGCATTCCCACCAACAGTGCAAGAGGGTTCCCGTTGCTCCACATCCTCTCCAGCATCTATGGTCTCCTGATTTGTTCATTTTGGCAACTCTGACTGGCGTGAGGTGATATCTGAGTGTGGTTTTGATTTGTATTTCCCTGACGAGGAGCAACGTCGAGCATCTTTTCACGTGCCTGTTGGCCATCTGGATGTCTTCTTTAGAGAAGTGTCAATACATGTTTTCTGCTCATTTCTTCACTGGATTATTTGTTTTTCAGGTGTGGAGTTTGGTGAGCTCTTTATAGATTATGGATACTAGCCCTTTGTCTGATATGTCATTTGGAAATATCTTTTCCCATTCCGTTGGTTGCCTTTTAGTTTTGTTGGTTGTTTCCTTTGCTGTGCAGAAGCTTTTTATCTTCATAAGGTCCCAGTAGTTCATTTTTGCTTTTAATTCCCTTGCCTTTGGAGATGTGTCAAGTAAGAAATTGCTACGGCTGAGGTCAGAGAGGTCTTTTCCTGCTTTCTCTTCTAGGGTTTTGATGGTTCCTGTCTCACATTCAGGTCCTTCGTCCATTTTGAGTTTATTTTTGTGAATGGTGTGAGAAAGTGGTCTAGTTTCATTCTTCTGCATGTTGCTGTCCAGTTCTCCCAGCACCATTTGTTAAAGAGATTGTCTTTTTTCCATTGGATGTTCTTTCCTGCTTTGTCAAAGATGAGTTGGCCATACGTTTGTGGGTCCAATTCTGGAGTCTCTATTCTATTCCATTGGTCTATGTGTCTGTTTTTGTGGCAATACCATGCTGTCTTGATGATTACAGCTTTGTAGTAGAGGCTGAAGTCTGGGATTGTGATGCCTCCCGCTTTGGTCTTCTTCTTCAAAATTACTTTGGCTATTCGGGGCCTTTTGTGGTTCCATATGAATTTTAGGATTGCTTATTCTAGTTTCGAGAAGAATGCTGGTGCAATTTTGATTGGGATTGCATTGAATGTGTAGATAGCTTTGGGTAGTATTGACATTTTGACAATATTTATTTTTCCAATCCATGAGCAGGGAATGTCTTTCCATTTCTTTAAATCTTCTTCAATTTCCTTCATAAGCTTTCTATAGTTTTCAGCATACAGATCTTTTACATATTTAGTTAGATTTATTCCTAGGTATTTGATGCTTCTTGGTGCAATTGTGAATAGGATCAGGTTCTTTATTTGTCTTTCTGTTGCTTCATTATTAGTGTATAAGAATGCAACTGATTTCCATACATTGATTTTGTATCCTGCGACTTTGCTGAATTCATGTATCAGTTCTAGCAGACTTTTGGTGCAGTCTATCGGGTTTTCCATGTATAATAGCATGTCATCTATAAAAATGAAAGCTTGACTTCATCTTTGCCAATTTTGATGCCTTTGATTTCCTTTTGTTGTCTGATTGATGATGCTAGAACTTCCAACACTATGTTAAACAACAGCAGTGAGAGTGGACATCCCTGTCGTGTTCCTGATCTCAGGGGGAAGGCTCTCAGTTTTTCCCCATTGAGGATGATATTAGCTGTGGGCTTTTCATAAATGGCTTTTATGATGTTTAAGTATGTTCCTTCTATCCCAACTTTCTTGGGGGTTGTTATTAAGAAAGAATGCTGAATTTTGTCAAATGCTTTTTCTGCATCGATTGATAGGATCATATGGTTCTTTTCTTTTCTTTTATTAATGTGATGTATCACATTGATTGATTTGCGAATGTTGAACCAGTGCTGCATCCCAGGAATGAATCCCACTTGATCATGGTGAATAATTCTTTTTATATGCTGTTGAAATCAATTTGCTAGTATCTTACTGAGAATTTTTGCATCCATATTCATCATGGACATTGGCCTGTATTTGTGGATCACTAATTCAAGAATAAAGTGCTAAAGACTAGAACTAGGGGTTTCTGAGGGAAACAAAAGCAAAAATGAACTATTGGGACTTCATCAAGATAAAATCTTCTGCATAGTGAAGGACACAACCAACAAAACTAAAAGGCAAATGACAGAATGGGAGAAGATATTTGCAAATGACATATTGGATAAAGGACTAGTATCCAAAATATATAAAGAATTTATCAACAGACCCATAACCAGCGAAGAAATTGAATCAGTCATCAAAAATCTCCCAACAAATAAGAGTCCAGGACCAGATGGCTTCCCAGGGGAGTTCTACCATACACTTAAAGCAGAGATAATACCTATCCTTCTCAAGCTATTCCAAAAAATAGAAAGGGAAGGAAAACTTCCAGACTCATTCTATGAAGCCAGTATTACTTTGATTCCTAAACCAGACAGAGACCCAGTAAAAAAAGAGAACTACAGGCCAATATCCCTGATGAATATGGATGCAAAAATTCTCAATAAGATACTAGCAAATCGAATTCAACAGCATATGAAAAGAATTATTCACCATGATCAAGTGGGATTCATTCCTGGGCTGCAGGGCTGGTTCAACATTTGCAAATCAATCAATGTGATACATCACATTAATAAAAGAAAAGAACCATATGATCCTGTTGATCAATGCAGAAAAGGCATTTGACAAAATTCAGCATCGTTTCTTAATAAAAACCCTAGAGAAAGTCGGGATAGAAGGAACATACTTAAAGATCATAAAAGCCATTTATGAAAAGCCCACAGCTAACATCATCCTCAATGGGGAAAAACTGAGAGCTTTTTCCCTGAGATCAGGAACACGACAGGGATGTCCACTCTCACTGCTGTTGTTTAACATAGTGTTGGAAATGTTAGCATTAGCAATCAGACAACAAGAGGAAATCAAAGGCATCAAAATTGGCAAAGATGAAGTCAAGCTTTCACTTTTTCCAGATGACATGATATTATACATGGAAAATCCAATAGACTCCACCAAAAGTCTGCTAGAACTGATACACGAATTTAGCAGAGTTGCAGGATACAAAATCAATGTATGGAAATCAGTTGCATTCTTATACACTAATAATGAAGCAACAGAAAGACAAATAAAGAAACTTATCCCATTCATAATTGCACCAAGAAGCATCAAATACCTAGGGATAAATCTAACCAAAGATGTAAAGGATCTGTATGCTGAAAACTACAGAAAGCTTATGAAGGAAATTGAAGAAGATATACAGTAATGGAAAAACATTCCATGCGCATGGATTGGAAAAATAAATATTGTCAAAATGTCAATATTACCCAAAGCTATCTACACATTCAATGCAATCCCAATCAAAATTGCACCAGCATTCTTCTTGAAGCTAGAACAAGCAATCCTAAAATTCATATGGAACCACAAAAGGCCCCGAATAGCCAAAGTAATTTTGAAGAAGAAGACCAAAGCGGGAGGCATCACAATCCCAGACTTCAGCCTCTACTACAAAGCTGTAATCATCAAGACAGCATGGTATTGGCACAAAAACAGACACATAGACCAATGGAATAGAATAGAGACTCCAGAATTGGACCCACAAACGTATGGCCAACTCATCTTTGACAAAGCAGGAAAGAACATCCAATGGAAAAAAGACAATCTCTTTAACAAATGGTGCTGGGAGAACTGGACAGCAACATGCAGAAGAATGAAACTAGACCACTTTCTCACACCATTCACAAAAATAAACTCAAAATGGACGAAGGACCTGAATGTGAGACAGGAACCATCAAAACCCTAGAAGAGAAAGCAGGAAAAGACCTCTCTGACCTCAGCCGTAGCAATTTCTTACTTGACACATCTCCAAAGGCAAGGGAATTAAAAGCAAAAATGAACTACTGGGACCTTATGAAGATAAAAAGCTTCTGCACAGCAAAGGAAACAACCAACAAAACTAAAAGGCAACCAACGGAATGGGAAAAGATATTTGCAAATGACATATCAGACAAAGGGCTAGTATCCATAATCTATAAAGAGCTCGCAAAATTCCACACCCGAAAAACAAATAACCCAGTGAAGGAATGGGCAGAAAACATGTATTGACACTTCTCTAAAGAAGACATCCAGATGGCCAACAGGCACATGAAAAGATGCTCGACGTTGCTCCTCGTCAGGGAAATACAAATCAAAACCACACTCAGATATCACCTCACGCCAGTCAGAGTTGCCAAAATGAACAAATCAGGAGACCATAGATGCTGGAGAGGATGTGGAGCAACGGGAACCCTCTTGCACTGTTGGTGGGAATGCAAACTGGTGCAGCCACTCTGGAAAACAGTGTGGAGGTTCCTCAAAAAATTAAAAATAGACCTACCCTATGACCCAGCAATAGCACTGCTAGGAATTTACCCAAGGGATACAGGAGTGCTGATGCATAGGGGCACTTGTACCCCAATGTTTATAGCAATACTCTCAGCAATAGCCAAATGATGGAAAGAGCCTAAATGTCCATCAACTGGTGAATGGATAAAGAAATTGTGGTTTATATACACAATGGAGTACTACGTGGCAATGAGAAAGAATGAAATCTGACCCTTTGTAGCAACGTGGAAAGAACTGGAGAGTGTTATGCTAAGTGAAATAAGCCATACAGAGAAAGACAGATACCATATGTTTTCACTCTTATGTGGATCCTGAGAAAGTTAACAGAAACCCATGGGGGAGGGGAAGGAAAAAAAAAAGAGGTTAGAGTGGGAGAGAGCCAAAGCATAAGAGACTCTAAAAACTGAGAATAAACTGAGGGTTGATGGGGGGTGGGAGGGAGGGGAGGGTGGGTGATGGGTATTGAGGAGGGCACCTTTGGGGATGAGCACTGGGTGTTGTATGGAAACCAATTTGACAATAAATTTCATATATTGAGAAAAACAAAAAATTTAAAAAAAACAAAAAACAAAAGAAAAAAAAATTATCAAACTCAACAACCAAAAAATAAATAATCCAGTTAAGAAATGAGCAGAAGACATGAACAGACACTTCTCCAAAGAACACATCCAGATGGCTGACAGACACATGGAAAAACATTCAGTATCACTCATCATCAGGGAAATGCAAAGCCATAATGAAATCAAAGCCATAATGAAATACGAGCTCACAACTATCAGAATGGCTAAAATTAACAACTCAGATAACAACAATGATGGTGAGGATGCAGAGAAAGGGGAACCTTCTCACACTGATGGTGGGAATGCAAACTGGTGCAGCCACTCAGGGAAACAGTGTTAAAGGTAAAACGACCTTATGATCCGGCAATTGTACTACTAGGTATTTACCCAAAGGATACAAAAAAAAAATACAGATTCGAAGGGGCACATGCATCCCAATATTTATAGCAGCATTATCAATAATAGCCAAATTATGGAAAGAGCCCAAATATCCTTCAACCAATGAGTAGATAAAGAACATGGTGTGTGTGTGTGTGTGTGTGTGTGTGTGTGTGTGTGTGTGTCTGTATACATATATATATATGTGCATATATATGTATATATATGTATATATATATATGTGTATCTATCTATCTATCTATCTATATATATATATATGTATCTATATATATATACCAATCCATAATTTTTAGGAAGAAAAGGTAAACATTAGTCAAATGACAAAGAATTCCCTTCCAACCCATGGCTGAAGGTGATGTGACTTTGAGAAATAGATCTAACCACAAAAGGCCAAAAGGTACAACAAGGAATAACAGAAAAGTAAAGACAGTTTTAAAATATGTATAAAACGTGACTTATTAACTCAAACAATGTAGAAAAACTTTTACACCTAAAAAAAACAAGAAGAGGGAGGAAAATATGACCAAATGATAGGTTTGAGCACACAAAATGTATTAACTTTCCTACTACCCTCTAATACATCTGTACATAAATAAAAGAACTGAATAGCAAACAGCAAAGTTGGTGGAAAACTCTAGTTCTTATGTTTGAAAAAATGCAATCAGAAACATGAATAGAAACATTCCAAACCTACTGAACAAAACACAGAACTGGCACAGACAATTTGCAACAGAGAAAGTCAATGTCTAAGAAACACAGAAATATACTCATCCCGACCAGTAAAGAAATAACTGCAATGAAAAGCCTTTTAGTATATCCCTTTTCACCTATTAATTTTTTTTAATTGGTTGGAATACCCAGCAAGAAAAAGGACACTGAAATGTTTGTCTCATGATCCATAGGTCCAAATCTTTCTCACTATATGGAAACATACTCAGATTTTCCCTTGCTTAAAAATATTAAAAGGAACACCCTCACTTGACTGCATATCCCTCAGAGCTAATACCCTACTTCTCTATTCCTCTTAATTGCTAATATTCTTGGACTTGTTTTCTACTTTTACTGGGACCCTGTTGTGCCACCCATTACATTCTTTCATTACCACCAATTAACTCTCAACAATCTCCCCTGCATTGCTGATTTCAATGTTTACTTTCCTTTCTAAGATTTTAAATTAACATATTAATTAGTTAATCAAGCAAGCCAACAACCACAGTGTTGTTCCAGTGCTGAGCTAGGTTGTCTTGACTTTTATGTGGCTTCATGTAAATGTTCTCATCGTTCTATTCTCTCTGGCCCTGCCCTGCAGAACCTACTGTGTTTTCGGACTCACCTGCAGGGGGTCTCTGGGATCAACATCTCTGTGTGGAAGTCCGAATCCCTCCCTCTATAATTAATGATGGAGACTGAAGCTCTGTTCTCAAATAATACAGCGGGAGTCTGCTAGCCAGACCTAGGACTCCAAAAGAAATAAACGTGTCCCATTCAGCCCAAGGTTGCACACACTGAGGGACAACAATGGAAGAGATATTTACAGCTCCTTATCTGTTCCTTAGGCATATTTCTCCCTTGTCGCTCCCACCCCTGAGCACACCATCCCCTATGGGACATTGCTCTGCACAGATAAAATTTTTTCCTGTAGCTTCCCTGTTCCCAAGAGACCAGGTTACAAGTCAGGTGAATCTGGTTATTACTCTTCCCTGAACTCACCTGTCTCCCTAGCACCTCCTGGCACCTTAGCCCAACCCTGAGTTCAAGTTTTCTCCAAATCCAAGAATGAACAGTTTTCCTACTAGGTTCCTTGGGTCTCCCAAATATTGATTCGTGATGGGACACAGCACTAATACCCCCAGAGGATTACTATTCCCGCCTTCAACAATGTGAAGAACTGTGTTCCTTTGACATAAAACCACGAGTACCACAGTCCTTGGCTCTCGCAACACTTTTGCCAAAACAGTTAAGTGTTCAATGCTTTGACATAAAATAAGAGCTGTCATTGAGTCAATTTAATTTATAATATATTTTGGTAACTAAAAGGTATATATTTAAGTATAGAGCTTCAGTTTCATAAGAGGAAAGGAATTCTGGAGATGGACTGTGGCGATGGCTGCCCAACAATATGAGTGTATTTAATGCCTCTGAGCTGTGCACTTAGAAATGGTTAAGATGGGGGTGAAATAGGTGACAGGGATTGAGGAGGGCACTTGTCATGATGAGCACTGGGTGATGTATGGAATTGTTGAATCACTGTATTGTACACCTGAATCATTATAACACTGTATATTAACTATACTGGAATTAAAAATGAAATAAAATAAGAAAAATATAGAGAGTGAATAAGTGGTTAAAATGGCAAATCATATGTGACATGTATTATTAGCACAATAAAAAAATCTTTAACTAAAAAAATATATATTTGGAACTCTTATGCACATTGCCTTGATATTTATAACACCGTCTACCAGTTGACTTTAATTTTTTATACAAGTCCATTTGCCGAGGTCAATACTCTTATGAGTCTCATTCCACATTTGCAGAATGGGGCTCAGAATGGTTGAGTGGTCTGCCCAATGTTGTGAACTGAGTAAGGATGGGCTTTGATTGGAACTCCTTCAACGTGTTTACAGGCCTCTTGCTCTAACCTAATCATTCTCATCTAGAGAAGATTTTGCCTCTTGGGAACACTTGGAAGGATCTAGTGAAATGTTTGGTTGTCAGAACTGGGCAGGTGCAATTGCCCCCCCTAGACAGTTCAGGCCAGGAATGATGCACACTATCTACTGTTCCCAGGATACATTCATCACAAAGAATTATCCACTACAGAGGGGAAGAAGATTGCGGCGTAAGAGGACGCTGGGCTCACCGCGCGTCCTGCTGATCACTTAGATTCCACCTACACCTGCCTAAATAACCCAGAAAACCGCCAGAGGATTAGCAGAACGGAGTCTCCGGAGCCAAGCGCAGACGAGAGGCCCACGGAAGAGGGTAGGAAGGGTGGCGAGGCGGTGCGCGCTCCACGGACTGGCGGGAGGGAGCCGGGGCGGAGGGGCGGCTCACTGGCCAAGCAGAGCCCCCGAGTCTGGCTTGCAAAAGCGGAGGGGCCTGACGGATGGAGTGTGTTCCTGTAAGGGTTAAATTGTAGTGTAGGGCTAATGCTTAGCTTGAAAAATAACAGCTTTGTGTTGACACTGAAGGTTAAGAGATAACAGCCTTGCTTTGCTCTGGTAAACTATGCCTCATACCCTTGTAAATTAGGCTTCACCAATTAAGGAAACAAAAGTTCAAAGAAAAGAGCGTCAGAGGCAGGGTCAAGGAGATCCACTGGTTGCAACTTAGAGGCAGAAAGTCTAAAGTAAACACCTCCTTAGGCAACTGTTTCTAACTCATCTGGAACCTGTTTCTTTGTTCTGTTCCCAGGTGATGATAAAACGATGTGATCGGTTATAAAAACTCTGTACCCCGGCTGTTCGGGGCCGCACTCTTGTCAAGAGTGTTGGTCCCGATCGGTCGGCCTTGCCTCTCATTGTAATAAACTTTGTTGTGACTGTCACTGGTGCCCGTAGCATTCTGTTTCAGGAGTCGTGTGGATGCAACATTCTGACAGCAAGCGTGACTTAGCGTCTGGGAGGTCATAAGTTAACAGCTCTGCTCAGAAAGCGGGAAGGATGGAGGACAAAGGGAGGGAGAGCTGCTGAGCCCCCGGACGACAGAGCTCAGTTTGGTGGGGAACAAAGGCCCTCGCCAGCGCCATCTCCCCCACCCATCCCCCAGCCAAAATCCCAAAGGGAACCAGTTCCTGCCAGGGAACTTGCTCCCTCCTCGCAAACACCCAACTCTGTGCTTCTGTGGAACCAAACCTCCGGCAGCGGATCTGACTCCCTCCCACTGCCACAGGGCCCCTCCTGAAGTGGATCACCTAAGGAGAAGCGATCTAAGCCTGCCCCTCCTGCCCCCGTGCACCTTGCCTACCCACCCCAGCTAATACGCCAGATCCCCAGCATCACAAGCCTGGCAGTGTGCAAGTAGCCCAGATGGGCCACGCCACCCCACAATGAATCCCGTCCCTAGGAGAGGGGAAGAGAAGGCACACCAGTCTGACTGTGGCCCCAGCGGTGGGCTGGGGGCAGACATCAGGTCAGACTGCGGCCCCGCCCACCAACTCCAGTTATACACCACAGCACAGGGGAAGTGCCCTGCAGGTCCGCACCACGCCAGGGACTATTCAAAATGACCAAACAGAAGAATTCCCCTCAGAAGAATCTCCAGGAAATAACAACAGCTAATGAGCTGATCAAAAAGGATTTAAATAATATAACAGAAAGTGAATTTAGAATAATAGTCATAAAATTAATCACTGGGCTTGAAAACAGTATACAGGACAGCAGAGAATCTCTTGCTACAGAGATCAAGGGACTAAGGAACAGTCACGAGGAGCTGAAAAACGCTTTAAACAAAATGCATAACAAAATGGAAACCACCACAGCTCGGCTTGAAGAGGCAGAGGAGAGAATAGGTGAACTAGAAGATAAAGTTATGGAAAAAGAGGAAGCTGAGAAAAAGAGAGATAAAAAAATCCAGGAGTATGAGGGGAAAATTAGAGAACTAAGTGATACACTAAAAAGAAATAACATACACATAATTGGTATCCCAGAGGAGGAAGAGAGAGGGAAAGGTGCTGAAGGGGTACTTGAAGAAATTATAGCTAAGAACTTCCCTGAACTGGGGAAGGAAAAAGGCATTGAAATCCAAGAGGCACAGAGAACTCCCTTCAGACGTAACTTGAATCGATCTTCTGCATGACATATCATAGTGAAACGGGCAAAATACAAGGATAAAGAGAAAATTCTGAAAGCAGCAAGGGGTAAACGTGCCCTCACATATAAAGGGAGACCTATAAGACTCGTGACTGATCTCTCTTTTGAAACTTGGCAGGCCAGAAAGAATTGGCACGAGATTTTCAGGGTGCTAGACAGAAAAAATATGCAGCCGAGAATCCTTTATCCAGCAAGTCTGTCATTTAGAATAGAAGGAGAGATAAAGGTCTTCCCAAACAAACAAAAACTGAAGGAATTTGTCACCACTAAACCAGCCCTACAAGAGATCCTAAGGGGGACCCTGTGAGACAAAGTACCAGAGACATCACTACAAGCATAAAACATACAGACATCACAATGACTCTAAACCCGTATCTTTCTATAATAACACTGAATGTAAATGGATTAAATGCGCCAACCAAAAGACATAGGGTATCAGAATGGATAAAAAAACAAGACCCATCTATTTGCTGTCTACAAGAGACTCATTTTAGACCTGAGGACACCTTTAGATTGAGAGTGAGGGGATGGAGAACTATTTATCATGCTACTGGAAGCCAAAAGAAAGCTGGAGTAGCCATACTTATATCAGACAAACTAGACTTTAAATTAAAGGCTATAACAGAGATGAAGAAGGGCATTATATAATAGTTACAGGGTCTATCCATCAGGAAGAGCTAACAATTATAAATGTCTATGCGCCGAATACCGGAGCCCCCAAATATATAAAACAATTACTCACAAACATAAGCAACCTTATTGATAAGAATGTGGTAATTGCAGGGGACTTTAACATCCCACTTACAGAAATGGATAGATCATCTAGACACATGGTCAATAAAGAAACAAGGGCCCTGAATGAGACATTGGATCAGATGGACTTGACAGGTATATTTAGAACTCTGCATCCCAAAGCAACAGAATATACTTTCTTCTCGAGTGCACATGGAACATTCTCCAAGATAGATCATATACTGGGTCACAAAACAGCCCTTCATAAGTTTACAAGAATTGAAATTATACCATGCATACTTTCAGACCACAATGCTATGAAGCTTGAAATCAACCACAGAAAAAAGTCTGGAAAACCTCCAAAAGCATGGAGGTTAAAGAACACCCTACTAACAAATGAGTGGGCCAACCAGGCAATTAGAGAAGAAATTAAAAAATATATGGAAACAAATGAAAATGAAAATACAACAATCCAAACGCTTCGGGATGCAGCGAAGGCAGTCCTGAGAGGAAAATACATTGCAATCCAGGCCTATCTCAAGAAACAAGAAAAATCCCAAATACAAAATCTGACAGCACACCTAAAGGAAAGAGAAGCAGAACAGCAAATGCAGCCGAAACCCAGCAGAAGAAGAGAAATAAAAAAGATCAGAGCAGAAATAAACAATATAGAATCTAAAAAAACTGTAGAGCAGATCAACGAAACCAAGAGTTGGGTTTTTGAAAAAATAAACAAAATTGACAAACCTCTAGCCAGGCTTCTCAAAAAGAAAAGGGAGATGACCCAAATAGATAAAATCATGAATGAAAATGGAATTATTACAACCAATCCCTCAGAGATACAAACAATTATCAGGGAATACTATGAAAAACTATATGCCAACAAATTGGACAACCTAGAAGAAATGGACAAATTCCTAAACACCCACACTCTTCCAAAACTCAATCAGGAGGAAAGAGAAAGCTTGAACAGACCCATAACCAGAGAAGAAATTGAATCAGTCATCAAAAATCTCCCAACAAATAAGAGTCCAGGACCAGATGGCTTCCCAGGGGAGTTCTACCAGACGTTTAAAGCAGAGATAATACCTATCCTTCTCAAGCTATTCCAAGAAATAGAAAGGGAAGGAAAACTTCCAGACTCATTCTATGAAGCCAGTATTACTTTGATTCCTAAACCAGACAGAGACCCAGTAAAAAAAGAGAACTACAGGCCAATATCCCTGATGAATATGGATGCAAAAATTCTCAATAAGATACTAGCAAAACGAATTCAATGATATATATAAGAATGATTCACCATGATCAAGTGGGATTCATTCCGGGGATGCAGGGCTGGTTCAACATTCGCGAATCAATCAACGTGATACATCACATTAACAAAAAAAAAGAGAAGAACCATATGATCCTGTCAATCGATGCAGAAAAGGCCTTTGACAAAATCCAGCACCCTTTCTTAATAAAAACCCTTGAGAAAGTCGGGATAGAAGGAACATACTTAAATATCATAAAAGCCATTTATGTAAAGCCCACAGCTGACATCATCCTCAACGGGGAAAAACTGAGAGCTTTTTCCCTGAGATCAGGAACACGACAGGGATGCCCACACTCACCGCTGTTGTTTAACATAGTGCTGGAAGTTCTAGCATCAGCAATCAGACAACAAGAGGAAATCAAAGGCATCAAAATTGGCAAAGATGAAGTCAAGCTTTCACTTTTTGCAGATGACATGATATTATACATGGAAAATCCGATAGACTCCACCAAAAGTCTGCTAAAACTAATACAAGAATTCAGCAAAGTTGCAGGATACAAAATCAATGTACAGAAATCAGTTGCATTCTTATACACTAACAATGAAGCAACAGAAAGACAAATAAAGAAACTGATCCCATTTACAATTGCACCGAGAAGCATCAAATACCTAGGAATAAATCTAACCAAAGATGTAAAGGATCTGCATGCTGAAAACTATAGAAAGCTTATGAAGGTAATTGAAGAAGATATAAAGAAATTAAAGACATTCCGTGCTCATGGATTGGAAGAATAAATATTGTCAAAATGTCAATACTACCCAAAGCTATCTACACATTCAATGCAATCCCAATCAAAATTGCACCAGCATTCTTCTCAAAACTAGAACAAGCAATCCTAAAATTCATATGGAACCACAAAAGGCCCCGAATAGCCAAAGTAATTTCGAAGAAGAAGACCAAAGCAGGAGGCTTCACAATCCCAGACTTTAGCCTCTACTACAAAGCTGTCATCATCAAGACAGCATGGTATTGGCACAAAAACAGACACATAGACCAATGGAATAGAATAGAAACCCCAGAACTAGACCCACAAACGTATGGCCAACTCATCTTTGACAAAGCAGGAAAGAACATCCAATGGAAAAAAGACAATCTCTTTAACAAATGGTGCTGGGAGAACTGGACAGCAACATGCAGAGGGTTGAAACTAGACCACTTTCTCACACCATTCACAAAAATAAACTCAAAATGGATAAAGGACCTGAATGTGAGACAGGAAACCATCAAAACCTTAGAGGAGAAAGCAGGGAAAGACCTCTCTGACCTCAGCCGTAGCAATCTCTTACTCGACACATCCCCAAAGGCAAGGGAATTAAAAGCAAAAGTGAATTACTGGGACCTTATGAAGATAAAAAGCTTCTGCACAGCAAAGGAAACAACCAACAAAACTAAAAGGCAACCAACGGAATGGGAAAAGATATTTGCAAATGACATATCAGACAAAGGGCTAGTATCCAAAATCTATAAAGAGCTCACCAAACTCCACACCCGAAAAACAAATAACCCAGTGAAGAAATGGGCAGAAAACATGAAAAGACACTTCTCTAAAGAAGACATCCGGATGGCCAACAGGCACATGAAAAGATGTTCAACGTCGCTCCTTATCAGGGAAATACAAATCAAAACCACACTCAGATACCACCTCACGCCAGTCAGAGTGGCCAAAATGAACAAATCAGGAGACTATAGATGCTGGAGAGGATGTGGAGAAACGGGAACCCTCTTGCACTGTTGGTGGGAATGCAAATTGGTGCAGCCACTCTGGAAAGCAGTGTGGAGGTTCCTCAGAAAATTAAAAAAATACCTACCCTATGACCCAGCAATAGCACTGCTAGGAATTTATCCAAGGGATACAGGAGTACTGATGCATAGGGGCACTTGTACCCCAACGTTTATAGCAGCACTCTCAACAATAGCCAAATTATGGAAAGAGCCTAAATGTCCATCAACTGATGAATGGATAAAGAAATTGTGGTTTATATACACAATGGAGTACTACGTGGCAATGAGAAAAAATGAAATATGGCCTTTTGTAGCAACGTGGATGGAACTGGAGAGTGTGATGCTGTGAAATAAGCCATACAGAGAAAGACAGATACCATATGGTTTCACTCTTATGTGGATCCTAAGAAACTTAACAGAAACCCATGGGGGAAGGGAAGGAAAAAAAAAATAAGAGGTTAGAGTGGGAGAGAGCCAAAACATAAAAGACTGTTAAAAACTGAGAACAAACTGAGGGTTGATGGGGGGTGGGAGGGAGGAGAGGGTGGGTGATGGGTATTGAGGAGGGCACCTTTGGGGATGAGCACTGGGTGTTGTATGGAAACCAATTTGACAATAAATTTCATATATTAAAAAAAAATTATCCACTACAAATGTCAACAGTGTGAAGGTTGAGCAACACTACACTAGACCAGCACTTCTCCAATTTCAGTATATATGAAAATTATTTGGTTATCTTACCCAAATGCAGATTCTGATTGGGCAGGGCTCATGTGGGCCCAGCAATTCTGTATTTGGATCTAGCTCCCAGTTGTTGATGCCACAGGTCCTGGTCCATGGCCACTCTTTAAGCATCAAGGCTGTGGTCCATACAACTCAGTAACAAAAAAAATCTGATTTAAAATTGCAGAGAGGAACTGAATAAACAGTGCACAGCTCCACGTTCAAGGAGCATGATGCAGGGCTCAATCCAGGACCATGAGAACATGACCTGAGCCAAAAATCAAGAGTCAGACACTCATAAGACTGAGCCACTCAGGCACCCCTCAAGGAGAGTTTTTATATGCAGTTGTCTGAACTAAACCAAAATAAAACAGTTACCATGAATGTATTCTTCAAATAGAAGAATAAATGGCAAGAACAATCAGTAGCAGATTGTGATAATTGTCCTTATTTCTGTTCACTTTGATGATAGAATCAGTTAGCTATTGCTGCATAACAAGCCATCCTAAAAGAAAAGTTTAATCTAATGTCCTTATTACCAAATGATATTGTATGTTAGGAGTTTGTTCTGAGCCGTGCTTGTCTCCTCGTGGGTCTATAGTCAGCTGTGAGTCTCTACCTTGTGTTTCTAAGGCTCGTCCATGATGTCATATGTGACTATGGTGCTCTTTTCTCTTGAACCAATATATGATCAGCTAACTATTTCTGTATGTATTATTATCTCCTACAGTGGAGTTTATGAGGAAGGAGTAATCAACACTGGATTCACGTGGTTATAATATGATCTATTGGGAACACAGAATCTCTAGGAAAACATTTCTTTGTGTCCAGACCAGTGTCCCCCAGGGAAATCATGTGCTCTGTGTTGGAGAAGCAGGAGGGAAATGTGCCTCAAGAACAGACAAAGGAAACTATAAATATCTCCTGTGTGCTGTCCCTCTGCCTGTGCCACCTTGGGCTGATGGGACCTGACTGTTGCTTCCAGAGTCTGTAGCTCGGCTAGGAGACTCATGCTAGCCTCCTTCCTGCCATCCTGAGTGGGGACAGAGCTTAGTCACCATCAGTAACCATCCAGAAAGGAATTCAGACTTCCACACAGAGACCTCTCCCTCAGAGTTCCCAAACAGGTGAGTCCAGGAGCCTAGCAGGTCTGGCAGGAAAGGGTCAGAGAGACTTCAAAGTCAGGTGTATTTACCTGAGGTCACCACATGGCCACCAGCCTAGCCCAGAACGCTGAGATCTCAATGGTCATTTGCTTGCCTGACCATGTCATTCTGAAAAACTACAGTGAACAAGGTCAGAGAGGGCCCTATTCCTTTGGTACTTGCCTTATATGGTGGAATCACAGTAGAATGAAATAAGTGTGTGGTGTAAGAGCCTCAGGCAGAAATCCTATGAAGACAGTGATTTAGAGTCAGAATGGTTGTCATAGTATGTGCAGAATTTTGTAGAGAAAGTTCTGAACAGACCTTACAGTGTTGTGCAAAGACCAGAAACAGGACCAGAGTGTGCCCACTGCTATTGTCAAAAAAGAGATCACAACGCAAAGCCCAGGAAAAATGAAGAAAAGATGCCACATCTGAAAAGTGAAAGGGATTTGTCCACCTTCTCTAAGATCACAGGACACCCGATTGAAACAGGCACAGAAAAAAAAAAACCAGTCCTCTACTGATTCATTATAACCTGCCAAACTTTTGCTGTGCTTTGCATATTTCCTGTGCTGAAGTGTTGATTTATTCCTTGGCACAGGTTTCTCTTGAAACATTCACTCTGTAAGGTGAGCAACGCCCTGAAGTTCCCACTAATTTTGTCTTCTGACTGAATTTAAGTTTCCTCCTTACTATTTTTGCTGGGCATCAGGGAGGTAACAAGACTTGGAATGTTGTCAGAACCAGGGATGCGCTTTCTTCTTCATGGCCCCTCAGATTTCAGTGATCACCTGAGCCATTAGATCTTTTGTGCCACTTCTATTTCATTTCCCTCTCTTGCTCCTCTGTGTGTGTGTGTGTGTGTGTGTGTGTGTGTGTGTGTTTGTGTGTGTGTGTGTGTGTGTGTGTGTGTGTATGTGTGATTTTGAGCAGATTGTTTGTGTTTCATTAAATACAGGACGGAATATGAGCATGCCAGTCTGACTTGTCAATTTTATTTGTCCATGGGAAACATGAGCATTGGAATTCAGGTACAATTCTACATTGTTTGGGGGAATTATAATGGATCTGGCCAGCTTGAGTTATAGCCACTCCGACTTTAATCATTGGGGCTGGGGGTCAGAAGTCAGGCTAAGAGCACAGCCCAGGGAGCAATGATTTGGTGTGTGTGGGTGTCTGTGTGTGTACGTGTGTGTGTGTGTGTGTGCGCGCGCGCGCGTGCGTGCATGCGCATGGGTGTGTGAGTGCCTTGTGGAGTGAGATCCATCCTCAGAGCGGGGGGGTATATTAGACATGGTCTAATATATTCTAAGGTGATTCTTGTAATACAGAGGCCAGAACTAAACGAACACGTGGCATTCAGGAGGGCTCTATGTCAATTTACAGGACACTTTTGTAAGTAGATTCTAAAATACAAGCAGTGTATACCGTGGGCGAGTGACTCCTTCCTCTTGAAGGTTAACCAGCAGTGAGGACACCTATTTCCTTGAAATTGCCTGATACCACATCTGATCTCTCTCCTTTTCCTTCCCCTTCCCACACATGCTACCTATTTTGGATTGAACAGCTCATAGTATCATCCTCAGAGTCTTTGCAGAGACCATTCCCTCAGCCAACACACACTTCCCCAGACATGCTCGTGGCTCCTGCCTTCCTTTCCCTGAGGTCTCCTTTCAAATGTCACCTGTTTACTGGTCTTAACAGAACACCAATTACAAAATAGCATTTGTATCCACGCTCTCCTTTACACCTACTCTTGTTCTCTTCACAGCACTTGACACCCTCTGATGTCCTATTAATATTTTGATTTGTTTCTATTCAGTCTCCATCACTGCATCATAGTGGCTGTTGGTTTTCAGTTTCCTGTGCTCATTGTCTAGACAACACCCGGAACATGTTTGACACTCAGTACATATTCTTCGAATGCATGAAAGATATTCTTGGTAAAACAGTAAAATGCATGACATCTGTTGGGGAATGCAGAGAAAGGGACTGAAACGCCTAATCAAAGATGAAATGAGAAGGAATACCTTCAAGGGGACAGTCAATACACAAGATACTGAATTTAATTTCTTGACTGCACAATATAAATTGGACCCTTTCAACTATGTGAGTAATGCCTTCAGGTGAAAATTGATGATATCTTTTTCCGGGGGCCAGTTCAACCTCATGGAACCAGGAAACAATACACGACTCTTAGAATTTCTGCTTCTGGGATTTTCAGACGGTCCAGAACTGCAGCCCCTCATATTTGGGCTTTTCCTCTCCATGTACCTGATCACTGTGCTTGGGAACCTGCTCATCATCCTGGTTGTCAGCTCTGACTCCCACCTCCACACCCCCATGTACTTCTTCCTGGCCAACCTGTCCTTTGTAGACATCTGCTTCACATCCACCACCATCCCGAAGATGCTCTTGAACATCCAGACACAGAGCAAAATCATAACCTATGAGGACTGCATCACCCAGATGAACTTTTTCTTAATCTTCTCAGTGTTGGACATCTATCTCCTGGCTGTGATGGCCTATGACAGGTTTGTGGCCATCTGTCACCCCCTGCAATACACGGTCATCATGAATCCCCGGCTCTGTGGGCTGCTGGTCCTGGTGTCCTGGATCACGAGTGTCCTGCATTCCTTGTTGCAAACTTCAATGGTGTTGCGGCTGTCCTTCTGTACAGAGGTAGAAATCCCTCACTTTTTATGTGAACTCAATCAGTTGATCCAACTTGCCTGTTCTGACACCTTTCTTAATAACTTGGTGATGTATCTTGCAGCTGTGCTGCTGGCTGGTGGTCCCCTCGTTGGGATCCTTTACTCTTACTCCAAGATAGTTTCCTCCATACGTGGGATCTCATCAGCTCAGGGCAAATATAAAGCATTTTCCACCTGTGCATCTCACCTTTTAGTTGTCTCCTTATTTTTTTGTACGAGCCTAGGAGTGTACCTCAGCTCTGCTGCTACCCAGAGCTCCCACTCAAGTGCCACAGCCTCGGTGATGTACACGGTGGTCACGCCCATGCTGAACCCCTTCATCTACAGCTTGAGGAACAAAGATATAAAGGGGGCTCTGAGGAGATTCTCTGCAATGGCAGTTAGAAAAGGTCCAATTGTCCTGCGGTTGAAGAATTTCCCATGATTTCAGTCCTCAAAGACTTTGAGTCAGAAGGTGTGATCTTTTTAAAGCAAATTGTGGACATAGAATTTGCTTTCATTAACTCCCTGTAATTTTCATTTTTTCAATACAGTACAATGTAGTTACTCATTTTATTAATTTTTTTTACCTCTCTCTGATATCCAACCATCTTCCCTTCATTTTCTTCTGCTATTTCTAAGTTGATTCCCAATCTGTTTTATGAAAAAATTAGCAATTCCTAGTTATCTATTGGAACTGCTTGGATTTCTTATGAATAATTTCTTCTCCAATGACAAAAATCACCCCACGTAATGTCTGTAGTTTTCCTAAAAAAGTAGTCATTTGTTACCGCTCTGATGGAAAAAAATTCAATCTGGCAATAGGTCATTTGTATTCTATTCTATTCTATTCTATTCTATTCTAAGACCACAGTTTTTCACTTTATGTCGGTCATTCCTTTGTAAATCACTAACTTAACTGCTCTTCCTGATTAACATATTAGCATATTTTATAACAGGCCATTGGTTTTATTCCCCTAATTAGGATTCTGTTCTCTTCTCAGGTTCTATGTCCCCAGTGCTTACATTAGTCACTGGCAAAACTGATTATCAAATACATGTCTATTACTGGAGTCTATGGAAACAGGAATTCAAATGAATAGAATGACTTAATATAGCTTTGGAGTCAAAGATGACCTCGAATATGATAAAGCAAATTTTAAAGTGTCCTCTGTATTACTAGGCACTACATTTTCTTTTCAAGTACATCTCTCAGTCAAGTATGGTGCACCAGTGGCAGTGTTTAAGGGGATTTATTTGCTGGGGTGAATAACTGGTTAAGGTGTTACAGTCAAAAGACTTGTAAATAAAAACCATAAAATGTTGCTGAAAGAAATTAAAGAGGACATCAATAAATGGGATGGCATTCTGTGCTCATGCTTGGAAATTTTTAATTTAAAATTTAATTTCAGGATGGCTTTTAAAAAACTTTTCCCAAAAAAAACCCTTTTTGTTATTTTCATATTGTCATTGAATTTCTAGATATTTGGGGTAGTATTGCCATCTTAACAACTTTAAATTTAAATTTAAAATTTCTCCAACAAAGGACCATGGCTTTGCTCTCAGTCTGTGCTCCACATCCAGGACCCGCAGCATCAACACCACCAAGGAGCTTGTTAGAGAAGCAGAGTTGCTGGGGCCCCTGGAGACCTGAGCAATAAGAATTTGCATTTCAACTACAGTCCCTGGTGAATTGCATGCACACTGAGGCTGGAAAATCCTCAGTGGGGAACAGGTTTTCTCACCTTCTCACGGTTGGCCGTTAGACATAGATAATTATTGTTGTTGGGTGCTGTCCTGTGAAGGAAGGTACTCAGCAGAATCCCTTCAGACATGGCCAAATATCGCAAGAGCAACTCTGGTTGGGAACCGCTTCCCAGAGTTTCAGAACTGGAAGCTCCCAAGATAATTTCAACTAAGACTACATCCCTGCTTGGTTTATGCCTTTGAGCAGAACATTAAATTCCTCTGAGACCCATTTAGACAATAGAGAATAGAGCTGATGAAAGGATGACTTCATAGATAATACTTTTGTGAAAATTAAATCATAGAATCGCTTTAGTGTGCTAAGCTAGCCTATGCTGCAGGAAATCTAAACGTATCTCTTATAATTAAAATACACTTCATCATGAGGGAGTAAACAACAGTTCTTAACTTCTGATCTAACCATTAAATTCCTAATTGTTTTGGCTAAACTATCATGAAGCTAAGGAGTATAGTACCCAAGGTTTTTTTTTTTTAATTTTTTTTAATGTTTATTTATTTTTGAAGGGTAGAGAGACAGAGCGAGAGCAGGGGAAGGGCAGAGAGAGAGGGAGACACAGAATCCAAAGCAGGCTCCAGGCTCTGAGCTGTCAGCACAGAGCCTGACGTGGGGCTCAAACTCACAAGCTGTGAGATCATGACCCAAACCAAAGTTGGACGCTCAACTGACTGAGCCACCCAGGTGCCCAGTACCCAAGGTTTTATACTACAGGATCAAATTTCTCCCCTCTGCTGAAGAAGGAAATAGTAATTTTCTAGAGACATCAGGGATTGTGTCCCCACCATAAATCAATGTTTTGAAAACCTAAGGGAACTAATCAGATGAGTTACTCAGTATTAGATTTTTGGGAAAACTTGAAGTCAGGGTTGTGCTGAGGTGCTGGGAGGTGTGGACCACTGGAAGGTAGGAGATTAATGGAGAAGAAGGAATCAAAACTGAATTCACCTGGATTAGCACACAGTGTCCTAGGATCAGAGAGAGAACCCGCAGGAAAATTTCCCATTGTGTCTGGATCATTGCCCCATAGGGAGATCATGTGCTTACAGGTTAGAGTAAAAGCTGCTTAATGAGCAGACATAGGAGCTGTAAATATCTCCTCTGTAGTCCCACAGCGTGTGCCACTTTGGGCTGTACAGGACATTGTTCTTTCTTTGGAGTCCCAAGTCTGGCTGGGAGACCAGCACCTGACCCCTTCCTGCCATCTTGTGGGGACAGAGCTTCAGTCCCCAACATCAACCATCCAGGGAGTCCTCTCTTGGCTTTCTACATTCTTCCCTCACCGGACATAATTACTTCTGTTAAGTTTCTCAAGATCCACATATGAGTGAAAACATATGGTATCTGTCTTTCTCTTCTTGCTTTTGATTTAAAGTGAGAGACATCTGAGTCTTGCAATTGAATATGGATAGGCCATCATAGGATTATTAACTGACCTAATATCAATATTGCTGTGTCTTGGGGAACAGGAAGGCCTAAGGAGAGGGAAGGAGATGGGGAACAATCAAACAGTGGATTGGTCGGAATACATACCATTTATCCATTAAGTTTGCTGTCATATGTGTGTGGTTCATGAAGCCTCAAAACAATGACAATAGTCACATTAGGGTCACAGATCACCATAACAAATACAATAATAATAATGAAAAAATGAGATATTGCAAGAATTTCCAAATTGTGATACAGAGACATGAAGTAAGCAGGTATTGTTGGATAATTGGTGCCAATAGACCCTCTTCACACAGGCTTGCCACAAACCTTTAACTTGTTTTTTAAAAAATTCCATATCTACGAAGTGCAGTAAAGTGCAATAAAACAAGACATGCCTGTTTGTGCTGTCATACATATGTCACATGATATTCTGAAGTCACATGTACAAATAGACATGAAATTCCAAGTCAATGACAAAGATGACTAGGTCAGAGTCAAGGTCAGGTGAACATGTTCTTTGGTAGATTACTGTCAACAAAACTAGAACCATTGTGTGATTTTCTGCACTATGGAGGAAAAGATCTAAGGAGTGTGAAAACATATCACTGAGGAATGGAGTCAGCTAGGAATAGTAAATGAGAAGTAAAAAAACCTGTCCAAGGAGAAGCCATGTAAGACGTATCAGGGAGCAATATTAGCTCCCAGTGTTAGCTAGCTGATTGGGGTAATGCTAGCTAGTTGAAAGGGTTGAAAGAAATGTGCAAAGTGGGTAGAAACTCCGGCTGGATCTTTTTTGACTCTCTTTTCTGATTTTCCCCAGCATCACTAAAAAAGACAAGCAAAAACCTCCCAGTCTGAGATTCTGGATTACAGAATTGCCTTGAGGCAATTCAAGATGGTTTGGGCAGAGATAACTGAATTCAATTGGCCTCAAGTATTAAAATTATTCCCTAACTCAGTCCTTCTAGATAGAGTCCTGACTCTTTCCTTTCTTTTGTTCATTAATAAAAATGAAAGGATATTAAGATTCTAAAGCCAGAGTAAGGGAAATAGATTGCCAGCTGAGAGTCAAATGGCAAAATCAACAGTTATAATACAGCTTGGCACCAAAACAGACACATAGACCAATGGAATAGAATAGAAACCCCAGAACTAGACCCACAAACGTATGGCCAACTCATCTTTGACAAAGCAGGAAAGAACATCCAATGGAAAAAAGACAGCCTCTTTAACAAATGGTGCTGGGAGAACTGGACAGCAACATGCAGAAGGTTGAAACTAGACCACTTTCTCACACCATTCACAAAAATAAACTCAAAATGGATAAAGGACCTAAATGTGAGACAGGAAACCATCAAAACCTTAGAGGAGAAAGCAGGAAAAGACCTCTCTGACCTCAGCCGTAGCAATCTCTTACTCGACACATCCCCAAAGGCAAGGGAATTAAAAGCAAAAGTGAATTACTGGGACCTTATGAAGATAAAAAGCTTCTGCACAGCAAAGGAAACAACCAACAAAACTAAAAGGCAACCAACGGAATGGGAAAAGATATTTGCAAATGACATATCGGACAAAGGGCTAGTATCCAAAATCTATAAAGAGCTCACCAAACTCCACACCCGAAAAACAAATAACCCAGTGAAGAAATGGGCAGAAAACATGAATAGACACTTCTCTAAAGAAGACATCCGGATGGCCAACAGACACATGAAAAGATGTTCAGCGTCGCTCCTTATCAGGGAAATACAAATCAAAACCACACTCAGGTATCACCTCACGCCAGTCAGAGTGGCCAAAATGAACAAATCAGGAGACTATAGATGCTGGAGAGGATGTGGAGAAACGGGAACCCTCTTGCACTGTTGGTGGGAATGCAAATTGGTGCAGCCGCTCTGGAAAGCAGTGTGGAGGTTCCTCAGAAAATTAAAAATAGACCTACCCTATGACCCAGCAATAGCACTGCTAGGAATTTATCCAAGGGATACAGGAGCACTGATGCATAGGGCCACTTGTACCCCAATGTTCATAGCAGCACTCTCAACAATAGCCAAATTATGGAAAGAGCCTAAATGTCCATCAACTGATGGATGGATAAAGAAATTGTGGTTTATATACACAATGGAATATTACATGGCAATGAGAAAAAATGAAATATGGCCTTTTGTAGCAACGTGGATGGAACTGGAGAGTGTGATGCTAAGTGAAATAAGCCATACAGAGAAAGACAGATACCATATGGTCTCACTCTTATGTGGATCCTGAGAAACTTAACAGGAACCCATGGGGGAGGGGAAGGAAAAAAAAAAAAGAGGTTAGAAAGGGAGAGAGCCAAAGCATAAGAGACTGTTAAAAACTGAGAACAAACTGAGGGTTGATGGGGGGTGGGAGGGAGGAGAGGGTGGGTGATGGGTATTGAGGAGGGCACCTTTTGGGATGAGCACTGGGTGTTGTATGGAAACCAATTTGTCAATAAATTTCAGAAAAAAAAAAATAAAAAACAAAAACAAAAACAAAAACAGTTATAATACAGCTGCTATAAATTCTGTACACCCTCACTCTGCTGAAAGTATATTTGTTCCCCCTCCATGCCCAACACAGAGCCTGATACACTTGAGCTGTGTAGTATAGACTGAATTGTGTCCCATTAAAATTCCTAGATTGAAGATCTAATCCCCAATGTGACTGTATTTGCAGATAGGATTTTTAGGAAGTGATAATGGTTAAGTGAAGTCATAAGGGTGGGGTACTAACCCAGTTGGGTTGGTGTCTTTATGAGAAGAGAAAGATCTCTCTCTCTCTCTCTCTCTCTCTCTCTCTTACTATCTCTCTCTCTCTCTCTGTCCCCACATGAACCAAGGAAAGGCCAGTTGAAGACAGTGCATGAAGGTGGCTTCCTACAAGTCAGTAAGAAGTCTCTCACCAGAACTCAACGATAATGGCACATGATCTTGGACTTCCATCCTTTATAACTGTGAGAAAATAAACTTCTGTGATCTAAGCTAATGTGTAGCACCCATTTGATGAATGAAGGAGGAGTACATTTCCCTTAGATAAATCACCCAAATGTTCTTCAATTTCTGAAAAACATATATGGAAGTTTTTATGAAAGTCTTTGTCTTTTGATGAAAAGATTATATATGGTATAAGGCAGTAATATTCTATGTGCCCTGACTCTGGTTCTGAGTCCCGGGAGAAGCTTTTCTTGTCTCTTCAGAGCAATACTCCAGGAATAATTTTCTTTTTTGGTAGAGTATTATCCATATAAGTCATTCTTCTTGGACAGTCTTACCTAGAGCCTATGTGTAGGCTCCCCCAAGCCCCAATCATAGGGCTACCCAAGCTATAAAAGATGATTTCTTCAACTGTGCTTATGAAGTGGGCCTTAAAAGGAAACAAAAACTGCTTTTGTGAAAATGGTTTAAGACACAAGCCACTCAGAGAAGGTCTTTTAGGATGACTATTGTTTTAACTTGCCACCTTTGGACCAGTGTCCCTCAGAAATATTTTTAACTCAATGTGTTCACAAATGTATGCACCCATGTAAATATTAGTTCAGGAAAGACATCTTGATTATCTCACATATTGATTATCTCAAAGTTTCTGTGGGCTGGGAATCTGGGCATGGCTTAGCTAAATTCTCTGAACCATGATCTCTCAAAAAGCTACAATCCACCCATCAGAAGTGGTCAGGGTCTTATGTGAAGGTTTGACTGGGGAAAGTTATATTTCTAAGTTTACATCATTTTTAGAAGGATTCAATTTTCAGGAGCTCTTGGCCTGATGGCTCCATTTCTCCTGTAGATGTTTGCTGGAAAGCATGTAACAAGCAGGAATACTAAGCAATAAAAATGAACAAACTATTGATACATGCCACAAGTTGCCACATGGGACTCTCCAATATGGCAGCTTGCTTCATCAAGATGTGAAAGTTAAGAAGGCAATAGAGTCTGCCTTCTTAAGACGGAAGTCAAAGTCTTTGAAAACCTAATCACAAAAATTATCTATCACTTCTGCTGCACCCTATTTATTAGAAACAATTCGCTACATCAGTTTCACATTCAAGGCATGAATAACATGAGATGAAGACTACAGGAGACCATTTTAGAAGTCTGCCTACCACACTCATCGTCTGGTCAACATTTGTTGTCAAGTTGAAAATGCCACTTTAGCCACTTCAATGGCATCTGCAATGGCATCTTATTGTACTTTGGTTTATATTTCTCTAAATGACTAATGATGAGCAATATTTTATACATTTATTGCACATTCATATATATTTTGTGTGAAATATCTCAAGTCTTTTAACCATTTTTATTACATTATTTGTCTTCTTACCATTGAGTTTTAAGAGTGCTTTATGTATTCTCTATGCAAGCCTTTAATCAGACATAATATGGTAGATATTTTCATCCTGTCTCTTAATGCTACCTCCTAAAAAATACTGATCAATTTTTTAATAATTAGTATCTTATTTTTAAGCAATATTAGGTACTCCAAAGTCACAGTTTCTGTCTTATGATTTTCTGGAAGTATTTTAGTCTTATCTTTTATGTTTAGGTCTATAATCCATTTAAAATTAATTTTTGAATATAGTATAAATTGGCATCAATGTTTATTTTTTGCCATATAGATATCCAATTATTCTAGTACTATTTGTTGAGAATATATTTTTCCTATTGACTTATCATGTCACCTTTTAAAATAATTTGATTGTATATGTGTGGGTTTATTTCTGGGATCTATGTTTCTTATAGTGATTTATTTATATGTTGTAAGCCAATATCACAATATCTTGATTACTATAAATTTGTAATAGTTTGGAAATAAGGTAGTATAAAAATGCTAACTTTGTTTTTCCTTTTTCCATAGTTTCTGGGTTTTCTAGATCTTTCAAAATGCACATTCATTTTAGAATCAGCTTAACAGTTTTTACAAAATTGCCTGCCAGAATTTTGATTGAGATGATACTGAATATGATAGATCATTTCTGGAAAGAATTCCAAAATCCAAGCTCTAGCACTTGTTAGATGTGTGACTATAGAAGTTACTTAACCTTTCTGTGCCTTGGTTTCCTCATATGTAACACGTAATCTCCATTGCAAATACCCTACAGTTTTTGAGAGAAATAAATGTTTTCTGTATGTAAAACACTTAGAACAACATTTACATATAGCAAGTCTCATGTAAGTATTAGCTATCTGAATGTAATAATGATTACTTGTACTTTATTTCTCTTGTTTATTATGTTGTAGCAGGAACTATAATAAAGATGATTTTTTAAATGCTTGATTTGTTTATGATTTTATTGGAATGCTTGTATGGTTTCCCCAGTTGGTACAATGTTAATGTAGGTCTAAAGTAACATATCTTCATCATAATAAAGAAAGCGACCATCTATTTTAAAAAGAGCAGCTTTGAACAGACAGAAATACTTCATGAACTTGAAGACAGGCCAGTTGAAATTATTGAGTGTTAGGGGCAGAAAGAAAAAAGAAATAAGAAAAACTAAACAGAGCCTAAGAGACTTGTGGGACTCCATTACCAAAACCAACACAAGCATTAAGGGAGACCAGAAAGAAAAGAGAAATGGGCAAAAAGAAGTAATTGAAAGAAAGAAGCAATTATTTGAAGAAGTAATTGCTGAAACTCCCCAAATTTGATGAAATAAATTAATCTACATATCCAAGAAATTCAGTGAACTCAAAGTAGGATAAACAAAGAGATTCACACTGAGACACATAATCAAACTAATGAAAGCCAAATATAGAAGAGGTAATCTTGAGTTCAGTAAGTGAGAACTCATCATACATGAGATCCTCAATAAGATTGTAAGCCGATTTTTCCACAGAAACTTTGGAGGCCAGAGCCAATGGGATATTATATTTAAATTACTGAAAGAAAATACTGTCACCTTAGAATTCTACACCTCATGAAAGTGTACGAAACATGAAGGAGAATTTCAGACATTCTCAGATAAACAAAAGCCAAGGCAGTTGGATTCCTACTGGACCCGCCCTATAAGAAAAGCCAAAGGGAGTGCTTCAGGTCAGAATGGAAGGACACTACACAGTAACATGATGCCTTAGGAGGCCAGAAATATCTTGGTTGGAGTTAAATACATGGGAAAATACAAAAACCAGCATTTTGTAATATCAGATTTTAACTCCACATTCCACATGTGGAAGGACTTACAACACAACTGCTTAAAAATAATTACATGAGGGGCACCTGGGTAGCTCAGTTGGTTGAATATCTGCTTCTTGATTTAGGTTCAGGTCATGATCCCAGGATTGTGGGATTGAGCCCCAAGTCAGGGTCCACACTTAGTAAATTCTCTCTTTCTCTCCCTTTGATCCTCTTTCCTGCTCACATGCTTTCTCACTTGCTCTCTCACTTTCCCTCAGATAAATTTAAAAAATAAATAAAATAAAAAAATAAAAAATAAAAATACTCCTACTTTAAAATTTTTTAATAATTACGTGAATTTTGATAATGATAAAATGATGGGTAGAACCGTGTAGGAGTAGAGTTTTATATATGGTTGAAGTCAAGTTGATATCACTTCAAATGATATTGTTACAAGCTTAGGATGTTACATGTAATCCCCATGGTAACTACAAATAAAATATCTATAAACTACAGGCCAAAAGAAATGAGAAGGGAGTCAAAGTGTGTCAGTATACAAAAATCAAATTGACACCAAAAAAGACCTGAAAACACAATTCTCAGTACATTTTTAAGTTGAAATTACTCTATCTTCTCCAACCACAGGGAATGAAACTATAAATCAATATAAGGAGGAAAACTGGAAAATCCACAACTATGTGAAAATTGCAGAGCACACTCAATCAATTGACTAAGGAAGAAATCATAGGGGAAATTAGAAATGATCTTCAGATAAATCACAACATACATAAACTTATGGGATGAGACCAAAGCAGTGCTGTGTAGATTTATCTCCAGTGATTCAACATCTAAACTCCCAAGAATGCCTTAAGAAAGCAGTCAGAGGCCATAGTATCAACAAGAGATTGAGAAATACATTGGTGACGTATGTGACATCTCTGCAGAGTACTGTAGTGGTTGTCCTCTGCGTGACGGAGTTATGACAACATGGGAGGTGCTGACATTGGAACACGTTCAACCTAGGTTCAACAGAGAGAATGACATCCCAAACTGGCAGAGACCGAGCAGATGTCACTCAAAGTGAGAGGTGAAGAATTTATCGTTAATGTAATGGGTAGAAGGATCAAATGTTAATCAAAATTGATTGAACCATAGGGACTTTTTGGAATAGGCAATTGATCTTGATGCCTTCTTAATTAGAAGTGATGGGCATCTTACTAAGATCCCATCCATCTGTATAACTAAGAAAAATTCAAGTTCTCATACAAAGAAAGTTGGCCTAAGTCATCAGAACGAAGAGTCGCAATGACTCAAGCCTGAGACTTTTCATTGACCCTCAAATGATGGGACCAGCTCACCTTGAAAAAACATTAAAACTGCAACAGACTAATGCTCTTTATTTTTCTCCTGACTTTACACAAAGATGTTTATGTGCTGGAGCTGGTTCCTAATGGGTTATGAGGTGTGACCGTGCATGTCTCATCCCACTTTGTTGGGTAAAAGTCACATGGGTAGCTTAAAGTTAGCCATGTGAGAGATTTATACTATAGAAATTGGCAAATAGTGTAATTAGGCATTTTCTACCTTTCATTTCTTTCTTTCTTTCCCTTCCTACCTTCCTGTGGAAATTTATCAGAAAATTGTGAAGTAGGGAGTCTGAAATAGGAAATTACCACTATAGCATACAAATTAGTGATGTCACTTCTGGGTCAGGTGATGATAAAGTATTAGCCTCATTATGTTTCACAAAGTGTATTTCAGGTCCATAACTGTATCTTGTTAGTATGACCTAATTTCTGACATCAAGAGATGGAAAAGTCATAGATGGAATTTGGCAAAATACCCACATGCTTTTATAATCTGAGAAAGGGACATTATGTTAAGAGGGAGCAAAATAGATCCTCTGATAGTGTTCTTGCCTATAAAAATGTTAAGAATAGCAATGCATCCCTGGGGAAATTCCAAAGATCAATGACACTATAATTCTTGAATGTCAAGGGCTGTCACTTCTGTTGTGCCAGACTCATGTTTTAGATGGTGCAGAAGAAAATTAGATCTTAGAGAGTGAATGTGGATTATTGTAGACTTTACCCAATGGTGACTCCAGTTCCTTCTGTTCTGCAATGTGTTCAATTTTTAAAGTGGATTCACACAAACTTTAGTGATTGGTATATAGCCTTTGATATGTCAAGTAAATTTTCTTTGAGACCAGAATTTTCTTTGAGAGCAGCTGCTCTCATCTGGCACGGGAAGCATTACACATTTATTCCTCTACTCTTCCTATAATATTAAAAGTACTAAACCTCCTGTATTACATATATTTGCTGCTGAACACTCATGAACTGGATTCTATTTCCCACATTGACCTCCCAAAATATGAGAGATCAAAGTTTTAAATAAAATACAGAAGAAACAGTTACTTATCATGTATGAAAAATGAAAGAGGCTGAACCCTTGAGATAACATAAACTGCAGATTACCATTCTGTGAGCTTATAACATTATCATGACTTAGGTCCTGTGGGGTTTTGAGCATTGTTACTCACGATCAAGTCTCTGTCTTCATACAAATAATACCCCTATGTAGAGAACGTTTCTTGTCTGAAGAGCTTTTTAAGGGCTTGCTTTATGTCTTTGTTTTTTAGACTATAGATAAAAGAGTTCAGCATGGGGGTGACCACTGTGTACATGACTGAGGCTATGGCAATGGCCCTGGAGTTTTGTGCAGCAGCAGAACTCAGATACACCCCAAGAACAAGAACTGTGCCATAGAACAAGGAGACAACTGAAAGGTGAGACCCACATGTAGAAAATGCTTTGTACTTGCCTCCAGCTGATGAAATTCTGAAAATGGAGGTTACAATCTTAGAGTAAGAGAAGAGGTTCCCTGTGAGTGGAACAATAGCTACAAGGCCAGTAGCAAAATACATCACCAAATCGTTGAGAAAAGTATCAGAACGAGCAAGATGGATTAGCTGATTAAGTTCACAGAAAAAGTGAGGGATTTCCAACTCTTCACAAAAAGAGAGTCGCAAAACCATTAAGCTCTGTAACAATGAGTGCAGGGCAGTCATGATCCAGGATGCCAGAAGCAGGAGCCCACAGAGGCGGGGGTTCATGATGATCGTGTATCGGAGGGGGTGACAGATGGCCACAAACCGGTCATAGGCCATCACAGTCAGGAGGAAGTTGTCCAGATCTCCAAAAAGCATGAAAAAGTACAACTGGGTGATGCATCCTGCATAGGTAATGACTTTGCTCTGTGTCTGGATGTTCAGTAGCATCTTAGGGATGGTGGTGGAGATGAACCATATGTCTGCCAAAGAGAGATTGGAGAGAAAGAAGTACATGGGCGTGTGGAGGTGGGAGTCCATGATAATGGCCAGGATGATGAGCAGGTTCCCAATGGATGTGACCAGATACATGGACAAAAACAGTCCAAAAAGGAGGGGCTGTAGTAATACATCTTCTGAGACACCCAGGAGGATAAATTCTAAAACACATGTTTGATTTTCTGATTCCATGTAGCTGATGATATGGTGGAAAAGAGACAAAGAAATGCAGATTTAACCTTCAAGCAGTTACCCTATACAATTACCCTGGTAAAAGGCTGAAGGTCCTGATTGGGAAGGTGAGGAAAAAGATTAATCAAATAAGTTTAGGGCAGTATACAGGGGTCCTTCCTCAAGAGGACTTGGCCCCCTTTCATTCCAAAAGTTCTAGGTCTGTAAACCAGCTCTGGGAATTTATTAAGAGGTTGGGACTCACTGTTTTTGATTAAGGTTAGTTTTTGTTTACTTGACCTTGAGCTTTTCTGCTTAAACAGATCAAGCAAGAATTTAGTAGACTTTCTACCTAATTTCTCTTCCAGGAGCACCACGGTCAACTAGTCACCACCAACCATTGGAGTAAGTCAGACTATTCCAGTCCACTACAGCAATCATTTGCACTTTGCCTTTGGTTGTTGATGCTGCTACTTGGCCTCTGCCATCCCAGGACCCAATTACTCTCACTTCATTTAAGTTTTCCAACACGGTGGCTGAAGTTTCCACTGTAAGATCTAGCCTACAGAGAACAGCAATCCCAGAGCTCATCAAGGATATTGTGGCTCCCCTCACAATCCATTTCTCATAGTCATTGTGCAAGGTATGTCCTCTGGACTCTTCCAGCGTGGGTGAGTAGGTCTAACCCGATAAACCCATTCTAACATTCCAATCTCCCCAAGCCTCTAAATCCACAACTCTACATTAAACCAAGGCAGGTCTGGCATTTCCAACTCACTCACTGTGGGCTGCCTGTGGTCCGATTTCCACCAAACAAACTGTAAGTTCCCAGGCTGCAACATTAAACGCAGAATCTCTGCTTAGTGAGCCCATATCAATACATTCAGCCCGTTCCAACTTTATGTTCTTTCCCACATTAGCCCACACTCTGAATCTATCCCTTCCCACACATGTTCCCTGGATTTCTTTCTGTATAAATTAGAAAACTCAAGTCGTTCTTCTGGAGTGTAGAACACTTTCTCACAGATCACACTGCACCTTATCCTTAGGGGCCTGCCGGCAAATGAGTCTAGTTATGGATCTAGAAGCAAAGAGGAGTGTTAAGGGTGGGACATGAGGAGATTTGGCATTGTCTTGGGTGGCAACTGCCTGGTGGGGAGGCATTCGTTTCCTCAGGCAGAGCAGAGTTAACCCCTCAGACTGAAGTGGAGAGGTGACACCACTGTGGGTATGGAGGCTACTACCACTGGGGCGACGGGTGACCCTATCACTAGGCATGGGGAGGCCAAACCCATTGGGGTAGATAGGCAGCTTCCACTGGCAAAGAAGACTTAGGGACTCAATCCTCCAGCTTCATCAAGGCCTTCATCAAGGGGCAGAGAGACAGGGAGACACAGAATCCGAAGCAGGCTCCAGGCTCTGGGCTGTCAGCATAGAGCCCAACGTGGGGCTCAATCCCACAAAAGGTGAGATCATGACCTGAGCTCAAGTCGGATGCTTAATCGACTGAGCCACCCAGATGCCCCAAAGCTCTGTACATTTAAAACCTTGACTGTGAAGCCTTCACTAATCTCCTCAGGAAAAGTCTACTATTTTAGGACCCACTTCACCAGAATTGGAATACCATATCAGAGATTGCATTTACTTATTTCTATGTTTCTTCCTCTGTTTAGATCAGGAGCACCTCGAGAGAAGAAACAATACCTTATTAATTTCTTTATTCCCAAAATATGTTAGTTCCTACCATGCAGTAATTTCTCAATAAATGTTTGTGGAAAGAACGAATGGTTGAGTGGCATTAAAAAGAGATACCACTAACAGGGAAAAGGAAGAAACAGTGAAACAACAGAACAAACCATTGAGACAGGGAGGCCCCATGATGGATAGCCAACACCAGAGGAGACCGATGGGTGCAAAAAGACATTTTAGTGCATCCCACTTATTGACTTCCAAAATCTGGGACTTAAACGTGCCAGGATTTTGTATTAACAAACATTTCTTTACTTGTTATCCTTTTGTATAACATAAAGTTACTGCCAATAAAGAGAGTCCTATGCATCATTATCATACTCCCCAGTACCTGTGAAAATGCTGTGGTTCACCCAGATATTATCACAAAAAAGTCTGAGCTCACTCATGAAGTTCCTTCCCACTGAGATGAATGAATTTGCCCCCAGAAAGGGCAGGGTGATGGAACCACTCATGAGGTCTCTGGAAGACACAACTGTGTTTCCTCACCATCCGAAATTAGTAGAATTGACTTTAGAGGGCCTAGTGGAAGCATTTAAGAATTTCTGTGGCTTTAGGAGCTGAATTCCCAACAGTCCTGTTGATGAAGTGTTCTTTTGTCTCTCTATACCTTGAGACATTTTGTTCCCTGGAGCTAAAAGAGAAAAACACGGTGCAGACATGTGCTCATGTGCTGGATTTAATCCTGGGAGACATCTTTGGAGTTCTTATCTCTTTGGACTCTTTCCTCCCAGAAAAAGACCACCACTTTTTAGGTATGTCCACTGTAATGCAGAGAAACCCACAATGCCTGCTCTACCCTTGATTCTGGAGGGACACCATGATTATACCAGAATATCTTCTTTCTCCCATCTATTTTCTCTGGTGTTGTCCTCAATCATGACATTAAACAAATTCTCTTTCAAACTGCAGGCTGACACCCAAGCTAAAAGAACAGAGACATCAGAGATCACACATGAAAGAGAATGCAGTCATTACAAAAACAGTTCAGAATAATACTCAACAGAATATAACCTCCAGCAAACAACGAGATAATTCCTGCGGGGGGGGGGGGGGGGCGGAGAGTGGAGACTCTGATGATTCCTGTTACTACATCAAAATGTTGAATACACTTCAATAATTTTTAAAAGTTTAAAATAATACAAAATATCTTCTCCAATCAAATGAAGGGAAACTAGACATCAGTATCAGAAGGAAAACTAGAAAATTGCCAAATACATGAAGGTTCAAAAACACACACTTAACCAACCAGTGAGTCCAAGAAGAAACAATGAGGGATATTACAAAACACTTTGATAAGAACAAAACCAAGGGGCACCTGGGTGGCTCAGTAAGTTAAGCATCCCACTTTGGTTCAGGTTATGATCTCACAGCTCATGAGTTCAAGCCCCATGCCGGACTCTGTGTGGACAGCTCAGAGCCTGGAGCCTGCTTTGGATTCTATGTCGTCCTCTCTCTCTGCTCCTCCCCACTCGTGTTCTGTCTCTCTCTCTCTCAAAAATAAACATTAATTTTTAAGAAAAGAACAAAAACAAGAATACAACCTCCCAGAACTTATAAGTTTGGCAAAAGCAATGATCAGAGGGTAAGCTTATAGCTATAAATGTCTACATCTAAAAAAAAAAGAAAGAAAGACTTCAAATCAATATCATAATTTTACACCTTAAAGAAATAATTAATAATAATAACTAATAATAATAATATCAAACTCAACTCCAAGCTACTTAAGGAAATAATAGATCCATGATAATAAAAATATAGACCAGTAAAACAAGAAAGAAAATCGATGAAAAGAAAAGTTGGTTTGTTGAGAACATTAATAAAAATGACAAAAGTTAAGATAAACTGAAATAAAGTGAAGAGAGTAGACATAAGTTACTGAAGTAAGAGACGAAAGTGTGGACATTAGTGTGGACCATAGGAAAATGAACATAAGAGAATGTTATGAAACATTGTACGCCAACAAATTAGATAATCTAGTTGAACGGATGCATTCCTAGAAATACACTAACAAAGTGGCTCAAGTAGAAATGAAAAATCTGAATAGATCTATAACAAATAAGGATATTAGAACAATAATAATAATTAAAAAAAAAAAAACCTTTCCAACAGAGGAAAGTCCAGGATCTGATGGCTTCATTGGTTAATCCTATCAAACCTTAATTTATACTGAACTTTCTCAAACTCTTCCAAAACATATTTGATGATACCATGACTGCCCTGACACCTAACTGAAGAAAACAAGAAATGTAAATTACAGTCCAGTGTTCTTATGAGTATAGCTGCAAAAATCTTCTACAAACTACTAACGAATGGAATCCAGGAACATGTTAAAAGGATCCTACACTGTGACCAAGGGGGAATTTTGACATTGATTTCTTAAATATGACACCAAAAGCACAAACAACAAAAGAAAAAGAAAAGAAAATGGGACCGCATTGAACCCTTTAGTGTATCAATAGACACTATGAAGAGAGCAGAAATACAACCCATAGGAGAGCACAGTATGTTTGCAAATTATACATTTGGTAAGAGTTGAATATCAGGAATATGTAACAAGTACAAAAACTCAACAACAGAAATAACAGCCCAATTTGAAAATGGACAAAAGACCTAAGTAGACATTTCCCCAAGGAGGACATACAAGGGGTCAAGAGGCACGTGTTCAACATCAACAGTCATTAGGGAACTACAACTCACAACCGTGAGATACCAAATCACACGCATAGGAAGGCTACTATTTTTCAAATGGAATATGAGAAATGTTTACAAGGATGTGGAGAAATTGGGAGCATCATGCATTGCTGATTGGGATGTAAAGTAGTTACATGGGGAAAAGATTGGCAGTAGCCAACAGATGGTTACTACCCACATGGTCATCAAATGACCATACATGGGTATCCATACATGGGATGTTATCCAGCCATGAAAAGGAATAAAGTTGGGAGTGTGCTGAGCGCTTTCAATTGCACTGGAGAGGCTACAGAAAGACATGACAAAGATAGGGGTTTTAGATCCTCAGATTATTTAGAATACAATAATCAGGACATATACAGAACTGCATAAATCAAATCTCTGATCTCTCAAAGCTGTATCTCAGTATGGGAATGGAACAAAAACAAAGTCAGATCTCACATATGGATGTGCTACAAAATAAGTTGAATTCATAGCCTGCTAAATATCTTTTATAAAATTCAAGGCATCACTTGTAAAGAGGCAGTTGAGAACAATAATGAGTAGAAAGAATCTAGGATTTGGTTAAATTCAAATACTCTGATTTGTCCAACTACACAGAGGCTTCAGTTTGGCCCACACAGCACATCTTGCCCTGTCTGATGAGCCACACAGTACCTTGTCTAAAAGCTTTGTAATCACTTCACCTAAAACACATTCACCTTGCAAGGGGATGCCTGCCGATTCTTGTCATGTCCATTCCTTTTCCTCTTCCCCGAGCCAACATCTGACGTCAGATCTCAGGACACCACAGAGATAAATGCAAAGTTTAGATAAGATTAAATTAAGGGGCACCTGGCTGGCTCAACTGGTTAGGTGTCCAGTTTAGGCTCAAGTCATGATCTCGTGGTTCATGAGTTTGAGCCCCCCATTGGGCTCTGTGCTGACAGCTCAGAGCCTGGAGCCTGCTTCAGATTCTGTGTCTCCCTGTCTCTCTGCCCCTCCCCTGCTCTCTCCCTCTCTCTCTCAAAAATAAACATATATATATATATATATATATATATATATATATATATATGATGGAAATTAAGGTATCCAAGTAGTTGTGAGATTTTTCTAATTTTTTAATAAAAATGTAATGAATGCACAACAGAATGAATTCTACTGATCATGCTTGATGGAATATGGAAAGGAATTTTTGAGCAAACCAAATATTTTGATGGAGTGATTATCAGAAACCCAGGTCCATATGGCAGCTTGAACAAATGAGCATATTTAAATATATTTTTATCGCTTAGTTGACTGAAGTGTGGATTCAGTGATGGCCTGTTCTAAAAGCAGTTCAGGGTCCTAAGTATGTTATTATACAGTATATATGTGTATGTATATAGGAAATAATAAAGATTTGTGATAATAAAAATATAAACCAGTAAAACAAGAAAGAAAATCAATGAAAAGAAAAGTTGGTTTGTTGAGAACATTAATAAAAATGACAAAAGTTAAGATAAACTGAAATAAAGTGAAGAGAGTAGACATAAGTTACTGAAGTAAGAGACGAAAGTGTGGACATTAGTGTGGACCATAGAAAAATGAACATAAGAGAATGTCATGAAACATTGTACGCCAACAAATTAGATAATCTAGTTATCTAATCTATCTATCTATCTATCTATATATATATATATATATATAGAGAGAGAGAGAGAGAGAGAGAACTATGTACAGCTATATAGAGCTATATATAACAAGGAAAGCAAGGTATAAGCCAACAGGAATTTGGCATTAGATCTCTCATATTTGCACAATCACTCACTACCCAAATATCACTCCAGATGGGTTCAAAGGTCATTACATTCACCAAGAGATTGAGAAAAGAATTTGTGAGGAGTACAGCAGCTGCGTAGTGGTTTTCCACGTATGATAGAGCTAAGATGGGAGCTGCTGAAGTTGAGGTGAGTTTCTTCTGACCCCAGGAGACAGAATGTGGTCCGGAACTGCGAACACCATATGTGAATCACGTGGCCATCAGAGGCATTAATGTGATAAGCAGGACAACCAGCTTATTATTTCCAACACATCAAGCCACTGGGATCTTTGCAAAAGGCGACTTATCATGGTATTTGGATGCATAAAATAGAATTTTCAAAGACCTAACAATCTATGTAAATATAAAAACTCTAGTTCGGGGTGCCTGGGTGGCTCAGTCAGTTAAGCGGCAGACTCTTGATTTTGGCTCAGATCATGATCTCATGGTTCATGGGCTTGAGCCCCAAGTCATGCTCTGCACTGGCAGTATGGAGCCTTCTTGGGATTCCCTCTCTCCATCTCTCTCTGCCCCTTCCCCACTCTAGGTTTCTCTGTCTCTCTCAAAATAAATAAATAAACTTAAAAGCAAAACAACTCTAGTTCCGAGGTGAGGAGGTTTGACATGAGTCACCCAAATGAAGAGTCACAATCTCTCACTTTATTGTCAGACCTGAGACTTTTCAGTGACCCAGGTCCCACCCCTGTTGAGGATGGACTTATAAAACCGCCATGGATTATGATCAACATTTTCCTCCTAACCTTACCCAAAGGCAGTGATGTGAAGCAGCAGGTTCCTAATGTTTCATGAATGCCAGCTATACGACACTGCCATTCTGTTCCTGCCTTAGTGACAGCACATTGTTCACTTAATGGTCATAGAGGGACTATTTATTCCATAGAAATTGGCTTCCACTTGTTTCTCATTCTTTAATTCTTTCTATTTTTCTTTATTCCCTTCTTCCATCACTCCTTTGTTTCTCCCTCCCTTCTGTGCATTCTCTCTCTTTTTTTCTTAGCAAGAGTTAACATTGACCAAAATGCTAGAATTCAAAAGACCTGTGGCCTTCTACCTGGAAAAGAGTGAACGGGGTAAAAAGGAAAATACTAAGATCATTTTTTTTTGAAAACTGGATTCTGGCTCTAACACTAAAGCAAAATGTCACTGCAGCTTCCCAATCAAAGTGGTGGCATAAAGGTTGCATGGTGAATGAAGGAGTTCACTTACTCTGTCTCACAAAGACCATGGCAAGTCCACAGATTTATTCTGTTATTCATACCCACTTTCTGAGATGCATATTTAGAAATGACAAAGTTGGCCACTGACAGAATACCCACCTTGCTTTTGTGATCTATAAATGAGGACTATTATGGTAGGAACTGACAAGGAATATATCCTGAGGATGGTCCCGCCTATCAAAACATTAGAAGAAAGCCAGTAATGCCTGCCGAGGGGAATCACGTAGATCAGTGACAAAGTAATTGAAGAATCATGGGTTGTGATTTCTGCTTTTATCTTCAATGAACTTCTGTTTTCAACTGTGTTAAAGAAAATTAGATCTTGGAGACTAAATATGAGTTGTTATAGAGTTAATTTCATGTTGATTCCACTTCCAGATATGACCTTTTCCTAGAGTGGTTAACATAAACTTTCATACTTGGTATGACTTGGGTATAACAAATTTCCTTTTTCTTAAGCAGATAATCTAAGGGGGTAGATACCTTCCCCTGGCAGGAATAACAGCATACCCTCATTCCTTTGTCTTTTCCTGTCATTTAATATGCACCCAATTTCCTTTATTAAATATTTTATGGCAGGGGTGCATGGGTGGCTCAGTCAGTTAAGTGTCCAACTCTTGATTTGGTTCAGGTCAAGATCTTACAAATTGTGGCATTGAGCCCCACTTCAGGCTCTGTGCTGATAGGATAGACATGGCTTGGGATATTCCTTCAACCCCTCTGTCCCTCCACACCCATTCCTGCTCTCTTTCTCAAAATAAATAAATAAACACTAAAAATGACAGAAGAAATAGTTGCTCGTAATGTATGAAAAACTTCTATCAATCAAATACTGTAAAAAGATAAACTGCAGCTTGTCAATCTATAAACTGATACAAATATCATGATCTAGGTTTTCTAGGGTTTGGAGCCCTGTTACTCAAGTCTTTATCCTGAAACAAAGAATCTTATATGCTGAGAATGTCCCTCTGCTAAAGGGCTTTCCCAGGGCTTGCTTGATGTCTCTGTTCCTCAGGCCATAGATGAAGGGGTTCAGCATGGGTGTCACCACTGTGTACATGACTGAGGCTATGGCACTTGCCCTGGAGTTTTGTGCAGCAGCAGAACTCAGATACACCCCAAGGCTTGTACCATAGAACAAAGAGACCACTGAGAGGTGAGACCCACACGTGGAAAATGCTTTATACTTGCCCCTCACTGATGAAATTCTCAAAATGGAGGCTACAATTCTAGAGTAAGAGGAGAGGATGCCAGTGAGTGGAGCAACACCCAGAAGTCCACTTGTGAGATAGATCATCAGGTCATTGAGGAAGGTATCAGAGCAAGCAAGTTGGATCACCTGATTAAGTTCACAGACAAAGTGAAGGATTTCCAGATCTGTGCAAAAAGAGAGTCGCAAAATCAGCAAGTCATGTAATAGAGAGTTAAAAATACTCAATAACCAGCATACCAGGAGCAGGATGCCACAGAACTTGGGGTTCATGATGACCATGTAGTGCAGTGGGTGACAGATGGCCACAAACCGGTCATAGGCCATCACGGTCAAGAGGAAGGTGTCTAATACTCCAAAAAGCATGAAAAAGTACATCTGGCTGAGACAACCTTTGTAGGAGATCACTTTGCTCTGCGTCTGGATGTTCAGCAGCATCTTTGGGACGGTGGTGGAGGTGAAACAGATGTCTGAAAAGCACAGGTTGGAGAGGAAGAAGTACATGGGTGTGTGGAGGCGGGAGTCTGTGATAATGGCCAGGATCATGAGCAGGTTCCCAGTGAAGGTGACCAGGTACATAGACAGGAATGGCCAAAAGAGCAGTGACTGCAGCTCCCCCTCATCTGAGAGTCCCAAGAGGATAAATTCTGTCACATGGGTTTGATTTCTTCCTTCCATGTGTCTGGTGAAAACAGCTGGAACAGAGACAAGAGCATTGTAAAGGCACAGGCAGTGATCACAGAATTGAAAGAAATGCTGTGTTTTCCACATACTTCACCCATTAATTATTATATATTCCCTACCATTCTTGAATAGGTACCAGATAATTTCAGAGAATCTGAGTGTTCCATGTTTTCCATGAGTCTGAAACTGTTTGCAATTCTTGTTCTGAATCAAAACAATTATTCAAAGCAATGTTCTTCTCCATAAATTTCCTGAGACCTTTTTTTTTGACCCAACAAAATTTACAAATTATATTGTGACAAGTGTTGTTGAAAGCATAGCAAAAAGTAGTGATGTGTATTTTAACTTAACAAGACTGAGTCTAAGATGTGTGTGTCTCACAGGGAGGAATAGAATATTAATAAAGTAATAAATGACGTTTCAAGTGGTGGTTACAACTAACAGGTAAAATAATTCAGGACAACGTTGTCCTAAGTGGAAGGGAAACCTGCCTTTGTATCATGTGCGATCAGGAGCTTCTGAGCTGGAAAACTAAGAAATATATGAACCGTGCAGATATCTTTGAAAAAAAACACTAAAGGCAGAGAAATCGCATGTGGAAAGAACTTGAATCAAGAGCTCACATGAAAGCATCAGGCAACATCAAAGAGAATGTTGTGAGCAGAGCAGGTAACACAACAGGAGTAGGAGTTGGATGCAAATAGCAGAGAGAAGAGCTCAAAGCCTTCTGCATCTGTGGAAACATTCTAAGGCAATGGACACCACAGTTCACCATCATTTTTATATGTATATGTTATATATGATGTCTGTCTACAACAGGATACATTTGATGTAATGTATACAAATGGAACATAACTCATTCCTGCATAATTCTCTGTCTTTCTCTCTACCTTTACTCTGGGTCCAGTTGGTCTAATTTCTGCATTTTCTATTGCATAAGACAGCTTCATCTTTCTATAAATGCTTTATGGGTGTGTACTTCACTAATAAATTTTCTTTGCACTACACACACATATACATACACACACACACACACACACACACACACACACGAGTGTGGGTAGGGAGAGAGACAGAGTTCACCATTATTGTGGTACCGTATACTCTTGTAGCTGAAGCACATCTTTTTATTTTTTAAAAAAAATTTTTTTTTCAACGTTTATTTATTTTTGGGACAGACAGAGACAGAGCATGAACGGGGGAGGGGCAGAGAGAGAGGGAGACACAGAATCGGAAACAGGCTCCAGGCTCCGAGCCATCAGCCCAGAGCCCTACGCGGGGCTCGAACTCACGGACCGCGAGATCGTGACCTGGCTGAAGTCGGACGCTTAACCGACTGCGCCACCCAGGCGCCCCTGAAGCACATCTTTTTAGAAAGCAGAGGACAGGCTACACCATAAGTCAAAGAGCTCCTTTCTCCTAGGAGAACTGCATTTTGTAATGTAGGCATTCCAATGTACTGGTCATGGCTAAGGACCACTAGAACCACACAGAATTAAAAGAATTAACATCAGTCTTTCTCAAAGTCTTCAAAGGGAAATATTTCACACTTTATTCTATCAGGTCAGCATTGCACTGATACCAAAGCCATGAAAAGCCATTGCAAGAAAAGAAAACTACAGAGCAATATTCCCATGAAATATTGATGAGAACTTATTTAAGCATAGCAGGCTTTTGATCATAGTGTAGAAAAGGATTTTGCATCATGACCAAGTGGGATTTATACTTGGAAGGCAAGGATGGTTTAATTAATAACTCTCCTTCAGTGTAGTACAACATGTTAACAGAATGAAGGGCAAAAGCACATGATTATATCAACTGATGGTAAATAAAATGGTACAAAGTGGAGTGCTCCTTAATAGTAACAGCATTCAAAAACTAAGAATGGAAGGAAGCTTCCACAACACAAAATAGGTCATATGAAAACCCACCTGTAAAATCATTCTCAATAGTGAAACACTGAGAGCGACCCCTAAGATAAGGCAAGACTAGCATGTTTGTTTTCATACCTTTTACACAACGTGGCATTGCCTGTTCCAGACAGAGCAACTAGCCAAAAAAAGAAAAAAGAAAAGAAAGGAAAGAAGGAAATAAAAGGCATCAAACTCAGAATGAAAGAAGTAATATGATTCCTCTTCACAAAAGGTGGTGTTACTAAAAAAAGACATTAAAAACAAGAAAAACTGTTAGAGTAATAAATGAATTCAGTAAAGTTGCGGAATGTAAGTCAATGCAAACATAAAACTCAGGGGGCCGATGGAATCCTAGAATGGAGTGCACCAAGTGAAAATAAACAATCTAACTGTATTACAATTGCATGACACATTCTCAGTGAAACAAAAAACGTGAAGCAAAAAAATGTGAAGAAAGGCAAGATCTGGGAAAAGAGAAGAGTGTAAAACTGGACTTGAAAGAAATTGCACACAGGTGCTGCACCATACTTGTTCTTTTTAACATATGAAATTTATTGTCAAATTGGTTTCCATACAACACCCAGTGCTCATCCCCAAAGGTGCCCTCCTCAATACCCATCACCCACCCTCCCCTCCCTCCCACCCCCCATCAACCCTCAGTTTGTTCTCAGTTTTTAACAGTCTCTTATTCTTTGGCTCTCTCCCACTCTAACCTCTTTTATTTCCTTCCCCTCCCCCATGGGTTTCTAGCACCATACTTGTTAAAGTGTATCCAGAAGTTATTGTTAGCAATGCTGATACTCCTGCACATGTGAACTGAAATTGAACATATAAGGAAATGGATAGTAAATGGTGGGAATGAGGTATCACATTTGTTGTGTCATTTTACATGTAAGCAAGGTGGTGTAGCTCTTATGATCCTTTGGTGAGAAATTAGTTTTGGAGCCATCAGTATGAACTTGCTTCAGCTTATATAAAAATACAGAGGGTTACATATAGACACATGTATGGATGTCTGCATATACACAGAGTAGTAAACACTCATGTGTCTTTGCCAGGTCAGTTGAGGGGATATAGAGACCCTGGTAGCAACAAGCATAGCAGGTACCAATCTCTTGAATCTCATCCCATGATCCAACAAAATAAAACAGGGCTCCTTGCAGAAATGATTTATTGGAGAGCTCTGGAGGAAAGTACAGTAAGCTGAAGGTGAAGCTGAAGCATCTTTTCCTGTAAGACAGTAATGAAATGCTACCTCCCAAAAGCCAAGAATGATGGAGGCATGCCAAAGGGACATATCAGTAACTGAAGGAGCTCCCCATTGCCACAGCTGAAACCATTTGAGCAACCACATAAAGTAGTATTGGGTTATAACACAGAGTATATAATGTAAATAATTGAAAAAAATATGGAAGACACAATCTCGAGTGTAGAAGAAAACCAATGATTTACAGAAATATTCTACACTTAAGGAGGTGTGCAATAACTACCACTACTTAAAGATGGGGTTGTGCGTAGAAATTTCCTACAGGATGGAAAGAAAGGGGAAAGACAAATCTGACAAATCCCGTGTCAGCCAGGACATTGATATCAACACCAATGATAAATAGTCATGTTGATAGTGTGTACCCTTGATGTCAGGAAATGAACATGCCTCTTTCCCTCTCTAGTCTTCTTGTCCAACATCCACGTCCCAGTCTTCTCATGAAAAGAAAGAATAATAAGGCAAGTCCAAAACACTTACAGAATGCCTGACCAGTACTCTTAGCACTATCAATTGCTTCAAGAACAAAGGAAGACTGAGGAAAAAGTCACTGCATGTGGAAGGTCAACAGATAGGACGATTAAAAGTAACATGTGTAAGAGAAGATGTGTTCATAACAGGAGAAACTGGAAAGGAGCTTATGAGAACCGTCTGAAAAATCACAGCAAGTTTGTTTTGTAAATGTAAAACTGTTCAAATACAAAAGCCGATTAAAGTTAAAATTATTATTGACTTTAAAAAATCTTTGGAAACACCGTGTTCTGAGATTGTCCCAAAGAGTCTGGTAGGTGCCCTGTATGACCAGTGTCACTGCTGTCAGTAACTCTTCCCATCAGTAACATTAAATAATCATACCACGTACAGTTTTTGAAATTTTTCAATGAAATAATGACTATACAGTATCTGCATTGTTTCTAGTAAACATTTAAGAATGAATGAAAAAATTCATCTGAATTTCTGGATTCACGATTTCCACCCCTCCGAGACCCATTCTGTGCCTGGTGCTGTTTCTATCCCTCAATAACACTCTCCCACTCTGAATGCAGCAATAGTTTCTTCCTCACAATAACCTGGGTCGTTTTTCCATAGACAAGACCTTGTCATAGCTGTCCCCTGACATAAAAACGGCACTTACACTTCATAATTTCAGATTTCTTTTGGCTTCCAGTCACATGATAAATAGTTCTCCATCCCCTCACTCTCAATCTAAAGGTGTCCTCAGGTCTAAAATGAGTCTCTTGTAGACAGCAAATAGATGGGTCTTGTTTTTTTATCCATTCTGATACCCTATGTCTTTTGGTTGGCGCATTTAATCCATTTACATTCAGTGTTATTATAGAAAGATACGGGTTTAGAGTCATTGTGATGTCTGTATGTTTTATGCTTATAGTGATGTCTCTGGGACTTTGTCTCACAGGGTCCCCCTTAGGATCTCTTGTAGGGCTGGTTTAGTGGTGACAAATTCCTTCAGTTTTTGTTTGTTTGGGAAGACCTTTATCTCTCCTTCTATTCTAAATGACAGACTTGCTGGATAAAGGATTCTTGGCTGCATATTTTTTCTGTCTAGCACCCTGAAAATCTCTTGCCAATTCTTTCTGGCCTGCCAAGTTTCAAAAGAGAGATCAGTCACGAGTCTTATAGGTCTCCCTTTATATGTGAGGGCACGTTTACCCCTTGCTGCTTTCAGAATTTTCTCTTTATCCTTATATTTTGCCAGTTTCACTATGATATGTCGTGCAGAAGATCGATTCAAGTTACGTCTGAAGGGAGTTCTCTGTGCCTCTTGGATTTCAATGCCTTTTTCCTTCCCCAGTTCAGGGAAGTTCTCAGCTATTATTTCTTCAAGTACCCCTTCAGCACCTTTCCTTCTCTCTTCCTCCTCTGGGATACCAATTATGCGTATATTATTTCTTTTTAGTGTATCACTTAATTCTCTAATTTTCCCCTCACACTCCTGGATTTTTTTATCTCTCTTTTTCTCAGCTTCCTCTTTTTCCATAACTTTATCTTCTAGTTCACCTATTTTCTCCTCTGCCTCTTCAAGCCGAGCTGTGGTGGTTTCCATTTTGTTATGCATTTCGTTTAAAGCGTTTTTCAGCTCCTCGTGACTGTTCCTTAGTCCCTTGATCTCTGTAGCAAGAGATTCTCTGCTGTCCTGTATACTGTTTTCAAGCCCAGCGATTAATTTTATGACTATTATTCTAAATTCATTTTCTGTTATATTATTTAAATCCTTTTTGATCAGCTCATTAGCTGTTGTTATTTCCTGGAGATTCTTCTGAGGGGAGTTCTTCCGCTTGGTCATTTTGGATAGTCCCTGGCGTGGTGAGGACCTGCAGGGCACTTCCCCTGTGCTGTGGTGTATAACTGGACATAATTTCAGATTTCAATTTCGACCTTCTAGCCGAAATGTAAGATTGTCTCTTAATCTGACTATTGCCTATCCAGCCAGGTTCATTTGGGTTCATTTTGCAGACCTGCTCCTGACTGTTGGTTAGACAGTAAGGAGTATTTCTAATTCCAGAAGCACAACTCCCGCTCTACTTAATCTCTAAATTTCCTTCTCTGTTCTTTCTTCCTGGACTTCTCACATCCCTTGTCTCCATGAAAAATCCCCAACACCCCTTTAAGGCTCAGCACCTATAAGCTTCTATGCAAAGCCTTCACTGACTCCTGTGAAAGAGTGGTCTTTCATGAAAACAATTACAAATAAAATAAAGAGACAACGTTAGGGGGAGGACATGTGTTATGGAGGAGACAGATCAGGGAGAGATGGTCTAGTGTATCCAGAGTTGCCCTCCAGAATCAAAGCCTTAATGGGCAGGACTTGGCATCAAAATTCTCCTTAACTTATTGTCCCTGTTGATGTCCCCAAAGTAACTACAGATACAAGGGGTCCCTCCCACCATAACACATTTATGCAGTCCTTCTAAAGATGCCCTGACTCACCCAGATGTTAGCACAGAACAGCGGGAGATCAATGACCCAGTCTCTCCCATGGATGAGTGATGTGGTTGGAAGTTATGTCCCCAGGAAGGGAAGAGACATGGCCCCACTCGCGAAGGCTCTAGAACACGGCTATGTGCTCATATCATCAGAAATTACAGGAGTCGACTTCCTGGGTGCGGCAAAGGCATTTTCAATTTCTGTACCTGCAGGGAATAAACTCCCATGAGTCTCATTAAAGAAATAATATTTTGTCTCTCTTTCCCTTATGAGCCTAGGGTCTCTGGAGCTAGGAGAGAAAAACAGAATGCAAACTCATCCCAGTGTTGGAACACAGCCTGGAATTCCCTGAATGTCTCTTATGCCATTAAACTCTCTTATCTCAAAAGGAGATCCACTGTCTTTAGACATTCTCGCCAATAAGTCAGAGCACCCCGTCATAAGTATACAATTCTTTACTCAGAAATTCTGTGTTCCTTGACTCTTTTCTTTCTCCCACCTGTACACATTCTGTTGGCTCACAATCATGGAACTCCCAGCCTCCACATTGTCTCTCCTTTTCTCCTACTTCTCCTTTTTCCTTCATTGTGGGCAATGTCTGTTTAATATCACTCAACCATTTGCTTCCTTAAGCATCTTACTAACACTTCATTAGCAGTTGCTTTACACTAGGCACTAAACTACATCCTGGGAAGGATGAAAGTTGTAAGAAATGGTCTCTTCTCTTGAGGAGCTCACAGTCTCAACAGAGTGAGAAAAAAAGATAAATGAATGTGCTAAGTTGAAGAGGCACTGACACCTGATGAAAAGAATACCAACATAGTCACCTCTTCCAGAAGAGATGGGTGAAGGAGGCACGAACAAGCCACTAATTGTCCTGAGTCTTCATGTGGGTGAAGGTGGTAAGGGCACTCCAAGATGAAATCCGGCAGCCAATGAGGGAAATACTTCACACTTGCTACCAACAATCAGAAGGCAAGAATGACAACTCAAAAATTACCCTGAGCCTTTAGACAGCATTCAGAGAGCAGAGATGCTGATATTTTGGCTCTCAGCTTGACACGTATTTAGGAAAATAGCTGAAAGTCAGTGCAGATCTCATGACGGGATGTCCAGGACCAAGCTCTCCCTGTGAAAACCTCATCCTGCAACAATGTTAGACAGAGACTGTTGCTACTACAATACCCTAAGAAAATTGTAGATGGGAAAATAGGGAATCAATGGACCCCATTGAAGAGCAAAAAAGTAATAAACATTATGTAAGTTTGCGACTTGGAAGGATCTAGAGGGTATGGTGCTCAGGGAAATGAGTCGGTCAGAGAAAGACAAACACCATTTGATTTCACTCCTGTGTGGAATGTAAGAAACAAAACAAATGAACAAACATCAAAAAAAGAAGAAACAAAAAACCAGACTTTTAACACAGAGAACAAACTGGTGGTTGTCAGAGAAAAGGTGGCTACGGTTGGGTGAGATAGATAAAGGGAACTAAGGGTACACTTATCCCCATGAGCACTGAGCAGTATATAGAATTGCTGATGCATTACATTGTGCATCTGAAATTCATATAGCTCTGTCTGTAAAGTATACTTCAATAAAAATAATGGTTGGGTAAGGAGGAAAATATAATACTCAGAGGAGTTACCACATTTTAATTTTTAAGTGACCAGCTTTCACAACAACAAGAAAAATAGATATATAACTCAATGAAATAGGAGGGAGCCCAGAAATAAATCCTCATACATACTACTAAATGACTTTTGACAAGACTGCAGCATATTTCAATGGTATATAGGCAGTCCTTTGAAGCAAATGTGATGGAAAACTGGATATCCACGTGCAAAATGAGGAAGGTGACCCTTCTTTCCACATCTACAAACATGACTCCAAATGGATCACAGATCTAAACATAAGATCTTGAGAAACTTCACAGAAGACCATGGGGGAGGGGAAGGGGAAAAAAAGTTACAGAAAGGGAGGGAGGCAAACCATAAGAGACCTGGATACTGAGAACGGACTGAGGGTTGATGGGGGGTGGGGGAGAGGGGAAAGTGGGTGATGGGCATTGAGGAGGGCACTTGGATGAGAACTGGGTGCTGTATGGAAACCAATCTGACAATAAATTATATTAAAAAAATAAAAAATAAACATAAGATATAAAACTGTAAATAAACAGAAGAAAACATACAGATACATCTTTGTGACTCTGGATTTGACAAAGATTTCTTGGATACAACACCAAAGACGCAGGCAGCTAGCGAAACAATTACATCAGCAAAATCAAAATATTTGTGCATGAAGGGCACTATTTCCAAATGAAAAGGCAACCGCAAAATGGAGAAACTATTGCTGAATCACACACCTGATAAAAGATTGATATCCAAACTGTGTACAGACTTTCAAGAATTCTTGAAAAAAGAAACCCAACTCAATTTTAAAAAGGTAGCACTGGGGCAAATTGGTGTCTCAGTCGGTTGACCATCTGCACTAGATTTCGCCTTGGATCATGACCCAGGATTCTTGGATCGAGCCCTGTGTCAGGCTCTGTGCTGTGCATGGAGCCTGCTTGGGATTCTCTCTCTCCCTCGCCCCTCTATCCCACTTACATGCTCTCTCTCTTTAAACTTTTTTTTTTAAGGCAAAACTTATTTAAATACCTGTTAGTTAACACACAGTGTCATATTAGTTTCAGGTGTACAATACAGTGAATCAATACTTCCATAATACAAGCTTTTAAAATATATATTTAAAAAAAACTGCCCGAGGATGTGGAGAAAGGGGAACCTCTTGCACTGATGGTGGGAAGGCAAACTGCTGCAGCCACTGTGGAAAACGGTATGAAGATTCCTCAAAAAGTGAAAAATAGAAGGGCATTTGTTGCTTCACCGTCATAAAGAATGAAATCTTGCCATTTGAAATGACATGGATGGAACTAGCATGTATTGTGCCACGCAAAATAAGTCAGAGCAAGACAAATTTCATATATCATTTATATGTGGAATTTAAGAAACAGAACAGACAAACAGGGAAAGGGAGAGAAAACTAATATGACATAAAAACATAGACAGCAGCAAACCATAAGAGACTCTTAACCACAGAGAACAAAGTGAGAGTTGCTGGAAGAGAGGTGGATGGGGGAGAGACTAGATGGGTGATGGGCATTAAGGGAGGCACTTGTTGCGATGAGCACCGTGTATTCTATGCAGACAACGAATCACTAAATTCTACTCCAGAAACTAATAGTGTACTCTATGGTAACTAACTTGAACTTAAATAAAATCTTGGAAGAAAAAAAACAGAGGTACCCTACAATCCAGTAATCCCACTACTGGGTCATTACCCCCCAAAATACAAAACACTCATTCAAAGGGATAAATGCACTTCTATGTTTTTAGCACTATCACTTACAGTAGCCAAATAATGGAAGCAGCCTACGTGTCCATTGATAAGATGAATGGATAAGAATCTGGTATAGACGTACAATGGAATACTACTCACCCATAAAAATGAATGATGTCTTCCCATTTGCAACAACTTGGATGGAGTCAGTGAGTATAACGTTGAGCAAAATAAGTCAGGTAGAGAAAGACAAATACCACATGACCTTACTCACATGCGGAACTTAAGAAACAAAACAAATGAGTACAAGAGGAAAAGAGAGAGAGGAGAAGCTTATGGTTACCAGAGGGGAAAGGAGGAGATGGGGGAAATAGATGATGGGGATCAAGCAGTGCATTTGTTGTGATGAGCACTGGGTGTTTCATGGAGGTGTTGAAGCAGTACCTTGTACACCTGAAACTGATATTACACTGTATGTTAACTACATAGGAATTAAAACTTTTAAATAAATTTTTAAAAAAGTAAAACTAATGGGGAGCCTGGTTGCTTCTGTCGGTTAAATGTCTGACTCTTGGTTTCAGCTCGGCCATGATCTCACAGTTTGTGAGTTCGAGCCCCACTTCTGGCTCTGCACTGACTGCATAGAGCCTGCTTGGGATTCTCTCTCTCCCTCTCTCTCTGCCGCTCCCCTCCTCATGCTCGTGCGATCTCTCTCTCTCTCTCTCTCTCTCTCTCTCTCTCTCTCTCTCTCCTTCTCTCAGAATAAGCAAAGTTAAAAAATAAAAAATACATTTATAAAAAAACTAAAACTAAATTTGAAAAACAAAAAAAGGCAATGAACTCAAGAATTTCTGGCAATGGCTACTCAGCACATGAAAGATGCACAACATGACTAATCACTACAGAAATGCAAATAAAAACCATAGCGTGATACCACGCCACACACACTAGGATGGCTGTTGTAAAACCAAAACAGAAAATGCGTGTTGGTGAGGATGTGAAGAAACTGGAACTCCGTTGTGCTTTGCTGATGAGAATAAAATGTAGAATTATCATTCGATGCAGTAATTTTCCTTCTGTTTATATACCCACTTAAATACCCCAGAAGAATGTAAAGCAGGGAGCAAAACACATATTTCTACACCAGTTTTCATAACAGATTATTCACAGTAATGAAAATGTGGAGACAACCCAAATGTCCATCAACAAACTCACAGATAAACGAAGTGTCGTGAACGCAGACAGTGGAACAGCATTCAGCCTTTACAATGGAGGGAATTCTGGCATAGTCTACAACATGGGTGAAACTCTCAAACACAAGGCTAAGTGTCAGAAGCCAGACACAAAAGGACCAGTTTCACACAATGACATCTACATGAGGTATCTAGAGTACTCGGTTTTAGAGAGAGAAGGTAGGATGGTGGGAGACAGGGGCTGGGCTAAGGGGCAATGCAGATATAGTATTTCAAGGGCACAAAGGCTCAGTTTGAGACAATGAGAAAGTTCTGGAGATTGATAGAGGTGGTGGTTGCTCAACAGAGAGAAAATACTTAACGCCACATAAGTATATCTCAAAGTGTCCAAAATAATAAATTTTATATAGCCTTTACCCTAACAAAAAAAGAATTTTTAAAGAGTGACATGTTCTAAAAGAATTTCAGGGGTGCCTGGTGGCTCAGTTGGCTAGGCATCTGACTCTAGATTTCAGCTCAGGTCATGATCTGACCTGAGGCCAGGTTCCTGAGTTCAAGCCCCACATTGGGCTCTTCACTGGCAGTATGGAGCCTGCTTAGGATTTTCTCTCTCTCCCTCTTTCTATCCCAATCCAGCTACTTCTTTCTCTCTCTCAAAGTAAATGAATAAACTTAAAAAAAAAAAAAAGAATTTCAGTGCCATAAATAGCTTAATATGACGTAGAAGAAGGAATCCAAAATACAAGGAGACAAGGGCATCGTGATATGTTTATCTTGTGTGATTCAATGTCTCAACCCCAAAGTATACCAAAACTGAGGTTTCAGACGACATAAAATTCCTAAGGTCATTGAGAACTACCTTGGGAAGCACCTAAAGTCTTCCCTCACAAGCTCTACAGAGCTTGCCCTCCATATGACAGACTTACCATGGACATGCTGAAATTGAAATGCCTTTGTCCTGACTTCAGCCCCTCCTTAACTGCCAGAGGCCATGTCAGCAGTCCAACACCATTGGAGGTATGTTATTCATAGTGCATGTAAGAGTTAATCATTTTCATCCAAATTGGTGAAGCCACAGAGATTTTTAGAAATGACAAATTCATCAGGGTGTCTCCAAGAGACAAAATTGATGGGCAGCTCACCAAGGGCACATCTGATTTGTGTAACTAAAAAAAAAAATCCACCTCTAATAATCATGAAGACAAGATTGACCTGAGTCACCACAATAAGGGGTCATAATCTCTATCAGTCCTGAGACTGTTCACTGACCCAGATCCTCAATTGATGGGACCATTTACACCTGATGGAAGGCTGTAAAATGGCAACAAGTGCTTTACATTTTCCTCCAAACACAACCCAAAGGCTCTGAGATGATGGCGCTGGCTAGCTTATAATGGTTCATGGGGACTGTGGTCTGAACCAAAATTGGCGCCTTGATATTGGGCAAGATGAGAGCAACTACACCATGGAAATTGGCAAATGCTATAAAGAAGCTTTCTTCTTATTCCTTTGTTTTTATTTTCTGCCTTTCTTCTTGCTTTCCCTGTTTCTTTTTGTCTGTGCATTTGAGATATCATTCCATGAACATTTATCTGCATACTAGTGTTTGAAAAGACCTGTGAACTTTCAGCTGGAAAACTGTGAATCAGGTAATAGGGAATTACCATTATTGCCTACAATCCAAGTGGGGGACTCTGGCATCAGGTGATAAGGAGACATTTGTCTTACTCTGTCTCACACAGCACAGGTTAGGTCCACAAATGTATCCTGATCTCACTGCTAATTCCTGGGGTGCAACATTAGAAAAGATGGAGGTGGCAATGGGCAGAGTAGCCTTATTGTGTGTGAAGTCTGTGAAGAGCCTATTACGATAGGAGGTGCTGAGGGAAATCACAAGACAGTGCTGCCGCCTACCAAATATTTTTTAAATTTTTTTTTAACGTTTATTCATTTTTGAGACAGAGAGAGACAGAGCAGGAACGGGGGAGGGTCACAGAGAGAGGGAGACACAGAATCCGAAACAGGCTCCAGGCTCTGAGCTGTCAGCACAGAGCCCCACGCGGGGCTCAAACCCACGGACCGTGGGATCATGACCTGAGCCGAAGTCAGATGCTTAACCGACCGAGCCACCCAGGCGCCCCTCGCCTACCAAATATTAAGAGAAAAATAATAATGCATCCTTGGGAGAATCACCAAGGTTGACACCATCAAGGCCTGAAACAGCAGGAGCTGCAATTTCTGTTACCTTCACACTTAATTTATGGTTAGGACTGTGTGAGGGGAAACTACAGATTGCATACTGAATGTGGATTATTGTAAACTAATCACACAGGGTTCCCGGTGGCTCTGCTCTTATAGATATGATCACCTGCCGAGGTGAATTGGCATAAAACCCTGGAAACTCATCTATAAATTCTGGTATGTTCAATGATTTTCCTCCAAAAGCAGATACTCTAACAGGTACCTGTTTTCAACCCACAGAAGAAGCATTTCACATTTACTCCCTGTCTCCTCCTATCACATTTTAAGTATTCAATTTGCTATATCATTTATATGTTTCTAAAAATACATGAAATGGGAGCCCCTGGGGGTCTCGGTTGAGTGTCCATCTTTGGTTCAGGTCATGATCTCCCAATTCCTGGGTTCATGCCAAGCATCAGGCTCTGTGCACACGGCTCAGAGCCTGGAGCCTGTTTCTGATTCTATGTCTCCCTCTGTCTCTGGCCTTCCTCTCTCGCTCTCTCCCTCTCTCTCTCTCTCTCTCAAAAAATGAATAAACATTAATTTTTTTTAATCCATGCAATAGAATTTAATGAGAGGTCTAAACAGTTTTAAAGAAGTACAGAAGACTGCAAAGGAAACAATCAACAAAACTAAAAGGCAACCTATGGAATGGGAAAAGATGTTTGAAAACGATATATCAGACAAAGGGCTAGTATCCAAAATCTATAAAGAACTCACCATACTCCACACCCGAAAAACAAATAATCCAGTGAAGAAATGGGCAGAAGACATGAATAGACACTTTTCTAAAGAAGACATCCAGATGGCCAACAGGCACATGAAAAGATGCTCAACGTCACTCCTCCTCAGGGAAATACAAATTAAAACCACACTGAGATATCACCTCACGCCAGTCAGAGTGGCTAAAATGAACAAATCAGGAGACTATAGATGCTGGAGAGGATGTGGAGAAACGGGAACCCTCTTGCACTGTTGGTGGGAATGCAAATTGGTGCAGCCACTCTGGAAAACAGTGTGGAGGTTCCTCAAAAATTAAAAATAGATCTACCCTATGACCCAGCAATATCACTGCTAGGAATTTACCCAAGGGATCCAGGAGTGCTGATGCATAGGGGCACTTGTACCCCAATGTTTAGAGCAGTACTTTCAACAATGGCCAAATTATGGAAAGAGCTTAAATGTCCATCAACTGACAAATGGATAAAGAAATTGTGGTTTATATACACAATGAAATCCTATTTGGCAATGAGAAAGAATGAAATATGGCCATTTGTAGCAATGTGGATGGTTATGCTAAGTGTTATGCTAAGTGAAACAAGTCATACAGAGAAAGACAGATACCTTATGTTTTCACTCTTATGTGGATCCTGAGAAACTTAACAGAAGACCATGGGGGAGGAGAAGGAAAAAAAAAAGTTAGAGAGGGAGCGAGCGAAACCATAAGAGACTCTTAAAAACTGAGAACAAACTGAGGGTTGATGGGGGGGTGGGAGGGAGGGAAGGGTGGGTGATGGGTATTGAGGAGGGCACCTTTTGGGATGAGCACTGGGTGTTGTATGGAAACCAATTTGACAATAAATTTTATAATAAATAAATAAATAAATAAATAAATAAATAAATAAATAAATTTACATTCAAATTAGTTAGCATATAGTGCAACAATGATTTCAGGAGTAGATTCCTTAGTGCCCCTTAAAAAATATATATATTTTTAAAAAAGACTCTGAAATACAGAGAATATATTGGTGGTTCCCAGAAGGAAGGGGGTGGGGTGGGTGGATGAGATAGATAAAAGAGATTAATGGGTGCCTGGGTGGTTCAGTTGGTTGAACGACTCCCTCTTGATTTCAGCTCAGGTCATGATTCCAGGGTCATGGGATACAGCCCTGCGTTGGGCCCCACACAGAGGGTGCAGTCCGCTTAAGATTCTCTCTCTCTCTCTCTCTCTCTCTCTCTTCCCCTCTCTCCCTCCCTCTCCTTCTGACCCTCTCTCCATCTTGTGCTCTCTCTGTCTCTGAAATAAAAATGTTTTTAAACAATACTTAAAAAGATAAAGGGATTAAGAGTACACTTATCTCCATAAGTATTGAACAATGTATAAATTGTTAAAGTTATTCATTGTACACCTCAAATTAATATAACACTGTATGTAAACTATACTTCAATAAAAATAATGCCTGGAGAAGGGGGGAGATATATGATTTTCAGAGTTACCACATTATATTTTTTTAAATTAAAAAAAAAAAAGTTTACTCATCTTTGAGATGAGAGAGAGCGCGCACAAGGCGGGGGAGAGAAAGAAAAAAGAGGGGGACACAGAATCTGAAGCAGGCTCCAGGCTCTGAGTTGTCAGCACAGAGCCTGATGCAGGCCTGTGAGACATGACCTGAGCTCAAGTTGGACGCTTAACTGACTGAACCACTCAGGCACCACCCACATTATATTTTTAAATGATCAGTTTTCATTGTTAAAAAAAAAAAAGAACAAAAACAAATATAACTCAATTGTAATAACAACAGAAATATAACTAAGTGCAATAGGAGGGAGCCCAGAAAAAAACTCTCATACATACAACTGAATGATTTTTGAAAAGAGTTCCAGGAAAGTTCAAAGATAAATGTACAGTCTTTCTAAGAAATCATTATAGGGCACCTGGGTGGCTTAGTCAGCTGAGTGTCCAACTCAGATTTCGGCTCAGGTCATGATTCCAGTGTGGTGGGATCAATCCCTACATTGGGCTCTGCACTGAGTGTGGAGACTGATAAATATTCTTTCTCTCTCTCCCTCTACCCCTTTCCCCAGCTCACACTCTCTCACTCTATAAACACATACATACATACATACATACATACACACATAAAATGGTGGTGGGAGACCTGGATATCCACATACAAGAATAAATAAATAAAAGATGAAAGTGTCCTTTTCATCTACCATCTACAAACATGACTGCAAATGGACCTCATACCTAACCATAGGGAATAAAACTGTAATTTGGCTATTGTTGTTAGCACTGCTATAAACACTGGGGTGCATGTGCCCCTGAGAAGCAGCATTTTTGTATCTTTTGGATAAATACCCAGTCATGCAACTGCTGGGTCATACAGTAGTTCTATTTAAAAGAGGTGGTATTATATATACAATGGGATCCTACTCTGTCACCAAAAAGTATGAAATCTTGTCATCTGCACCAATGTGAATGAAACTGGGGCATATCCTGCTAAGTGAAATAAGTCCATCAGAAAAAGACAAATACCATATGATTTCACTCATATGTGGGATTTAAGAAACACAACAGATGAACATAGGAGAAGGGAAGGAAAAATAAGATAAAAACAGAGAGGAAGACAAACTGTAAGAGACTCCTATATACAGAGAATAAACTGAGGGTTGCTGGAGGGGAGGTGGGTGGGAAGATGGGCTAAATGGTGACGGACATTAAGTAGGACACTTGTTGGGTGTTATATGTAAGTGATGAATCCCTAGGTTCTACTCCTGAAACCAATATTACACTGTATGTTAACTTACTTGGATTTACATAAATAATTTTAAATAATAAAAAAAAGAAATAAAACTGTAACCCCTTAGAAGAAAACACAGAGAGAGATGCACCTCCATGACACTGGATTTGACAAAGTTTTCCTGAATATAACACCAAAGACACAGGCGACTAGAGAAAAAATTACTTCAGCAAAATAAAAAAAATATTTGGACATTGAAGGGCACTATTCCCCAAGTGAAAAAGGCAGCCCACAAAATGGAGAAAGGACTGGAAAATCACACACCTGATAATAGATTAATATCCAAAATATGTAAAGAATTGCAAAACTTCGGGGCGCCTGGGTGGCTCAGTTGGTTGAGCATCGGACTTTGGCTCAGGTCATGATCTCGCAGTGCGTGAGTTTGAGCCTCGCATTGGGCTGTGTGCTGAACAGCTCGGAGCCTGGAGCCTGCTTCAGATTCTGTGTCTCCCTCTCTCTCTGCCCCTCCCCTGTTCATGCTCTGTCCCTCTCTGTCTCAAAAATAAACATTAAAAAAAGAAAACAAAAACAATGTATTCAAGAATTTCAAAAATTCAACAGCAAAACAACTCAGTTAAAAAACAGGCAATGTCATTAGATATTTCTCCAGAGAAGATATAGGAATGACTAATTCGCTCATGAAAGATGCGCAACATAACTAATCATTAGGGAAGGCAAACCAAAACCATAATGCATAGATACCAACTCACACACACTAGTATGGCTATTGTAAAAATTAAATCAGAAAATAAGTGTTGGTGAGATTGTGGAGAAATTGGAGACTAAAAAGGGGCACAGCTGCTGGAGGAAACAGTGTGCTAGTTCCTCAGAAATGTAAACATAGAATTATCATTTGATCCAGTAGATTCACTTCTGGTTATGTACCACTTATATGCCCCAAAAGACTAAAGCAGTGACTAGAAAAGATTTTTTGTACAACACTTTTCATAACAGATTTATTTACAGTAGCCAAAATGTGGAGACAACCCAAATGCCCATCGACAAACTCACAGACGAACAAAATGTGGTGAAAGCATACAGTGGAATATCATTCAGGCTTTAATATGAATAGAATTCTGGCATAGGCTACAACATAGGTGCAAAAAACATTATGCTAAGTGAAAGGAAGGATGTAAAAGGATCCATATTATACAATAACAGCTACATAAGGAACCTTTAGTATCCAGTTTTAGAGAAAGAGGTACGATGGTGGGAGACAGGGACTGGAAAAGGGGGCAATGGGGAGTTAGTATTTCAAGTGGACAAAGATTCAGTTTGAGATGATGAGAAAATTCTGGAGACGGATCGAGGTGGTGATTGCACAACAGTGAAAAAGTACTTAAGGCCACTTCAGTGTATTTCAAAATGTTTAAAATAATAAATTTCATATATTTTTTACCCTGACGAAAAAGGAACTAAAAGAGTGACATATTCTAAAAGAATTTCAGTGCCATAAAGACCTTGATGATGTAGAGGAAGGAATCCAAAGTACAAGGAGACAAGAGTGTTTTGATGGGTTTATCTTGTGTGATTCTACCCTATGAGACCCCAACACCCCCCTCAACCACAAAGTACACCCAAAATAAGAGTTTGGAGAATATAAAATTCATAAAGCATTGAGAAACACCTTGGCGAGGGATGTAATGTCTTCCTTGACAAGCTCTACAGAGCTTCTCCCCAGTATGACAGACTTACCATGGACATGCTGAAATTGAAATGTCTTTGTCCTGAGTTCAGCCCCTGCCCCCTCCACTGAATTGCCAGAGGCCATGTCAACAGTCTGAAACCACCCAGGGTATAGTATTATAGTGCATATAAGAGTTAATCATTCTCATCAGCATTGGTTGAGCCACAGAGATTTCTGGAACTGGCATTTTCATCAAGGTGTCTCCATGAAACAAAATGATGGGTGGCTTACTAAGGGTTCATCCAAGTTGTGTAGCTATGAAAAACAAGGAAAACAAAAACAACAACCAAAACACCTACCTCTAATAATCATGAAGTAAAGATTGACCTGAATCACCACAATGAAGGGTCATAATCTCTACTTGCCTCTCAGACCTGAGACTGTTCACTGACTCAGATCCTCAGTTGATGGAACCAATTACCCCTGAGTGAAGAATGTAAGATAGCAACAAATGCTTTACATTTTCCACCAAACCCAACCCAAAGACTCTAAGGTAATGGTGGTAGCCAACTTATAATGGTTCATGGGGACTGTGGTCTGAACCAAAATTGGTAGCTTGATATTGGGCAAGATGAGAGTAATTTTACCACGGAAACTGGCAACTGCTATAAGTAAGCTCTCTTCTTTATTCTATTTTTCTCATTTTCTTTCTTTCTTCTTGCTTTCCCTGTTTCTTCTTCTCTTTGCTTTTGAGTGAGAGCCCCTTAAACATTTCTCTGAATATTAGTCCTTAAAGGGACCTGTGGACTTTTACCTGGAAAACTGTGAATCAGGTAATAGGAAATTACCATTATGGCCAACCATCAAACTGGTGGCTTCTGGGGTAAGGTGATAAGGAGACTTTCACTTGCTCTGCCTCATAAAGCACAGGCTAGAACCATAAGTATATCCTGCTATCAATGCCTAAATTCTGGGATGCATCATTAGAAAAGAAAGAGGTAAGGGCACCTGAGTGGTTCAGTTGGTTAAGCATCTGACTTCAGCTCAGGTCACAATCTCACAATTTGTGGGTTCAAGCCCCACATCGGGCTCTGTGCTGACAGCTCAGAGCCTGGAGCCTGCTTCAGATTCTGTGCTTCCCTCTCTCTCTCTGCCCATCCCTCTGCCCCCACCCCCATGCTCTGTCTGTCTGAAAAATAAATAAAAACATTAAAAAAAAATTTTTAAAGAAAAGACAGAGGTGGCAATAGGCAGACTATCCATATTGTGGTTGGGATCTGTTAAGGGCTTATCATAGTTTGGAGGTGCTGAGGGAAATCAGGAGATAGGGTTGCTACCTACTATAATATTAAAAGAAAAGTAATAGTACATGCCTGGGATAAGCACAAACAATGACACCATCAATGCCTGAAAAATCAGGAGTTGTCATTTCTATTAACTTCACATGTAATTACTGTTTTGAAGTGTGCAAGGGGAAACTAGATATTGCATAGTGAATGTGGATTATTGTTAACAAATCACACAGGATTCCAGGGGCCTCTGCTCTTGCAGATGTGAGCTCTTTCCAAGGTGGATTGACAGAAACCCCAGGAACCTGGTATATAACCCCTGATATGTTCAAAGATTTTACTGCCAAAGCAGATACTCTACCAGACAGCTGCTTTCATCTCAGAGAGGAAGTATTCCACATTTACTCCACTGGCTTATCCTATCACATCATAAGTACTCCATTTCCTATAGCCTTTATTTGTTGCTGAAAATCCATGCGATGGAATTTAATGAGAAGTCTAAACCGTTTAAAAGAAATACAGAAGAGGAGCACCTGGGTGGCTCAGGAACTTAGCATCAACTTTTGATATCAGCTCAACTTATGATATGAACTCATCAATTGTGAGATCACACCCCACATCAGACTCTGCTCTGATTGCAAGGAGCCTGTTTAGGATTCTCCCTCTCCCTCTCTCTGCCCCTCCCTGCTCTCTCTCTCTCAAAATAAATAAACTTCAACAAGAAAAGAGATACAGAAGAAATGGTGGCTCATAATGTATGAAAACCATAAACCAACCCAAAGTGTAGAAAGACAAACTGCAGATTGTCAGCCTATGAACTGACACAAATATCATGATCTAGGTTTTCTAGGGTTTGGAGCCCTGTTACTCAAGTCCTTATCCTGAAACAAAGAATCCTATATGCAGAGAATGTCTCTCGGCTAAAGATCCTTCTCAGAGCTTGCTTGATGTCTCTGTTCCTCAGACCATAGATGAAGGGGTTCAGCATGGGTGTCACCACTGTGAACATCACTGAGGCTATGGCACTTGCTCTGGAGTTTTGTGAAGCAGCAAAACTAAGATAAACCCCAAGGCTTGTACCGTAGAACAAAGAGACCACTGAGAGATGAGACCCACACGTGGAAAATGCTTTATACTTGCCCCTCACTGATGAAATTCTCAAAATGGAAGTGACAATTCTAGAGTAAGAGAACAGGATGCCAGTGAGTGGAACAACACCCAGAAGTCCACTTGTGACATAGATCATCAGGTCATTGAGGAAGGTATCAGAGCAAGCAAGTTGGAGCACCTGCTTAAGTTCACAGAAAAAGTGAAGGATTTCCAGCTCTGTGCAAAAGGAGAGTCGCAAAATCATCAAGTCATGTAATAGAGAGGTAAGAACACTCAATATCCAGGGAACCAGAAGCAGGATGCTGCAGAATTTGGGATTCATGATGACCATGTAGTGCAATGGGTGACAGATGGCCACAAACCGGTCATAGGCCATCACTGTCAAGAGGAAGTTGTCTAATCCTACAAAAAGCATGAAAAAGTACATCTGGCTGAGGCAACCTTTGTAGGAGATCACTCTGCTCTGCGTCTGGATGTTCAGCAGCATCTTTGGGACGGTGGTGGAGGTGAAACAGATGTCTGAAAAGGACAGGTTGGAGAGGAAGAAGTACATGGGCGTGTGGAGGCGGGAGTCCGTGATAATGGCCAGGATCATGAGCAGGTTCCCAGTGAAGGTGACCAGATACATGGACAGGAACAGCCAAAAGAGCAGGGACTGCAGCCCCCCCTCGTCTGAGAGCCCCAACAGGATAAATTCTGTAACATGAGTTTGATTTCTTCCTTCCATGTAACTGATGAAAACAGCTGGAACAGAGACAAGAGCATTGTAAAGGCACAGGCAGTGATCACAGAATTGAAAGAAATGCTGCAATTTGTGTTTTCAAAGTGTTTCATTAGTTAATTCTTAAACATTACCTACCATCTAGAAAATTTAGCAGAAAATTTCAGGGAATCCCAATGTTCCATGTTTTCCATGAGGCTGAAACTGATTCACAATCCTTGTCCTGAATCAAAACATTTATCCAAAGCAATGTTCTCCTCCATAAATTTCCTGAGACTCTTTTTGTTCACCCAACAAATATTTTAACCTATTATTTTGTTGGCAAGATTTGTTGAAAGCACTGAAAAAATTAGTGATGTGCATTTGACCTTAACAAGACTGAGTTTAAGATGTGTGTGTGTCAGAGGCAGCAAATATTACTAAATGAAGAATGATGTTTCAAGTGGTAGTTACAACCAGTAAGTAAAACAATGTCACACTAGGAATCCTAAATGAAGGGGAAACTTGCCATTGTATCATCTCTGATCAGGGGCTTCAAAGCTGAAAAACTGAGGGCAGTGGATATATGAACCATGCAGATAACTTTGAGGAAACCAATTAAGGCAGAGAAAAAGCCTGTGCAAGGACCCTAAGGCAAGACCCAAACCCATCAGGCAACATCAAAGAGAAAGCTGTGAGCAGAGCAGCTAACACAACAGGAGCAGGGGTGGGGTGTAAGATAAGAAAGAGAGGAGCTCAAAGCCTCCTGCATCTGTGGAAACGTCCTAAGAGAGTGGACACTACAGTCCATTGTTGTTTTTATACCTATATGTTATATATGATGTCTGCTACCACGGAATAAATTTTATGTAATGTGTACAGATACAACATAACTCATTCCTCCATAATTCTATCACATTCTCTCACTCTTACTGTCAGTCTTCAGTTGGTCTAAATTATGCATTTTTTAATTTCATAAAACAGTTTCAGCTTGCTTCAAATGTTTTTCATGTGTGTATATTCACTGATAATATCTCTATTCCCTACACACATACACACACACACACACACACACACACACACACACACACACAGTGCAGGTAGGAAGAGAGGCAGAGAGAGAGTTTTCCATCATTGTGGTACTGTGTACTCTTGTGGCTGAAGCACAGCTGTTTTAGAAAGCAGGGGACAGGATACACCATGAGTCAAGAGCTTATTTTTCCTAAGAGAATTGCATTTTGCAACGTAGGTGTGCCAATCAAGTCGTCATGGCTTAGAATCACAAAAACCACACAGAAATAGAAGAATTAACACCAAACTTTCTCAAACTCTTACAAAAATTCTAAGGTTAAAACTTCCTACTTTATTCCAAGAGGCCAACATTGCGCTAATACTGACCAAATAAAGACATTGCAAGAAAAGAAAAGTACACAACAATATTCCCAACAAATACTGATGTGACAATCTTTTACTAAATACTACCAAACAGAACATAGCAGCCTTTTGTTCATGGTGTACAAAAGGATAATGCATCATGACCAAGTGGGATTTATTCCTGGAATGCACGGATGGTTTTACTTACGAAAATTTGTCAGTGTGATACACCACATTAACAGAATGAAGGATAAAAGTGCATGCTTATGTCCACTGATGCAGAAAAATAGACAAAATTGGACCTTCTTTCATAATAACAACCTTCAAGAAGCTAAGAACAAAAGGAAACTTCAACATGATATAGATCATATGTGAAAGCCCACTTCTAACATCATTCTCAATAGTGAAAGGCTAAGAGTGACCTCGAAGATAAAAACAAGACAAGCATGTCTGCCTTATACCTTCTATGTAACATGGCATTGAAAGTTCCAGACAGAGAAATTAGCTGAGAGAGAGAGAGAGAGAGAGAGAGAGAAGAAAGAAAGAAAGAAAGAAAGAAAGAAAGAAAGAAAGAAAAAGTGGAGGGAGGGATGAGAGAGAAAATGAAATAAAAGTCATTAAAATTAGAAAGGAAGAATATGATTTCTGTTCACAAAGGTGATCATATTTATTTATATTTTTATTATTTATTTATTTTTGAGAGACAGTGCATGCAGAGGAGGGAAGGGGGAAAGGGGGAAGGAGGAGCACAGAGAGAGAGAGAGAGAGAGACAGAGACAGAGACAGAGACAGCGACAGACACAGAGCATCTGAAGCAATCTGTGAAGCGACAACAGAGAACATACAGGATTAAACTCATGAACCAGGAGATCATCACCTGAGCCTATGTCAGATGCCTAACCAATTGAGCCACCCAGGCATCCCATAAAGGTGATCTTATTTAAAAAGAAATAAGATATCAGGGCACCTGGGTGGCTCAAGTGGCAGTCAGTTAAGCATGGTTCTTGGTTACAGCTACGTCAGGATCTTATGGTTGGTGAGATTGAACCCCATGTCCCACTACCCTGGCAGCACAAAGCCTGCCTGGGATTTTCTCTCTCTACCACTCCCTGCCCTTTCCCCACTTGTGCACTCTCTCTTCTTCTCCTTCTCTATCAAGATATAGATAGACAGATAGACAGACAGTAGATAGATAAATATAAAAATAAACTAATAGGATATCAGTAAAAACAAATAAACCTGTTAGGCTGATACACATATTCAGCAAATTTGCAGAATACAAATCAGCACACACACACAATTTACATGGCAGAGCGAATCCCAGCATGGAATGCACCATGTGAAAAAAAAAACAAACAACTAACTGTATTACAATTGTACGAGACAATCTCAGTGAAGCAGGTAGGCAAAAAAAAGTGCAGAAATATGTGATTTGGAATATGAGTGGGTTCTGAAATTTGGAGATGAAAGAAATTGCACAGAAGCACTGCTCCATACTTAATAAAATGTATCCCAGAGGGTATTGTTAACAATACTGATACTTCTGCGCATGTGCACTGTAATTGAACATAGAAGGAAACAGAGAGCAAATGGGGGAATACGGTAATCACATTTGTTGTGGGACTTTACACGGAAGCAAGAGGCTAGTATGATCCTTGTGATAATAGAGTTGATGTCATCAGCATGAACTTGCTTCTATCTTAACATAGATACAGAGGCTTACGTATAGATACCTCTATGGATGTCTGCATATACACAGAGTAGTAAACATTTATATGTTTCCTTGCTGGGTCAGGTCAGAGGATATAGAGAACCTGGTAGCAGCAAGCACACCTGGAACCCATGTCTTGGTTTTAACCCATGTCCCAATAAAATGAAACCGGGCTCCTTGCAGAAATGACTGCTTCTAGGGCTCAGGAGAGAAACACAAGAAGCTGAAGCATCACCTTCTGTAAGAGAGTAATGAAATACTACACTCCCTTTAAAAATCCAGGAATCATGGGGGCACCTGGGTGGCTCAGTTGGCTGAGCGTCAGACTTCGGCTCAGGGCAAGATCTGACAGTTCGCGGTTCGAGCCCCGCATCAGGCTCTGTGCTGACCGCTTGCTCAGAGCTTGGAACCTGCTTCAGATTCTGTGTCTCCTTCTCTCTCTGCCCCTCCCTGCTCATGCTTTGTCTCATTCTGTCTCTCAAAAATAAATAAATGTAAAAAAAAATTTTTTAAGCTAGGAATGATAGGGACATGCCAGAGAGACATATCAGCTCACTGAAGGAGCCCCCCATTGCCAAAGCTGGACCAATTTGAGCAACAAAATAAAGTGGTATTGGGCTATGACCCAGAGTATATACTACGTATCAAGGAGTGCACACCAAAATAAATAATTAAGGAATAAAGAGAAGAAACCTTCTCAAGTGCAGAAGAATGACAATGATTTAAGAAGACAGTCTACTCTCAGAGAGGTGGAGAACTCTCAATACTTAGGATAGAAAAGTCCCTAATGAGCATAGGATATAAGGAAAGGGGAAAGACTAACCACAGTGGAAAAATTGGGCAAACCCCGTGCCAGCCAGGACATCAATATCAACACCAATGAGAATTAGTCATGTTGACAGTGGGTACATTTGATGTCATGAGATGAACATGGAAGTTTCCCTCTCTGCTCTTCCGGTCCAACATCCACAGTCCTAGTCTACTCATGAACAAAAGAAGAAGGCTAGTCCAAAAGAAGATTATATTACAAAACTCCTGACCATTACTCCTCACAACTATGAATTGCTTCAAGAACAAAGGAAGCCTGAGAAAAAGTCACTGCGTGTGGAAGCTCAGCAGATATGACGATTAAATGTAACAGGTGTAAGAGAGAGAATGTGTTCATAACTTCAGAAACTGAGAGCGGAGCTTATGGCCACCCTCTGAACTAACACAGCACGTTTTTGTTTGGTTTTTGTTTTTTTTTTTTGCAAAGGTACAACTGTTCAAAAATCAAGTTTATTAAAAATTAAAATTATTAATGACTAGCAAAATCTCTGGAAACATTGAGCTCTGAGCATGTCCCCAGGCTCTGTTATTTGCTGTGTATAAAGCAGTATCACTGCTTTCACTTTCCGTCAGTAAAATAAAATAATGATGCCACACACATAGTTTTTGAAAATTTTCAATTAAATGATGACTGTAAAAGGTCTAGCAGAGTTTCTAGTAAACATTTAAGAATGAATAAAAAACTTCATCTGAGTTTCTGTATCCACGATTTCCACCCGCTCAGAGACCCATTCCTTACCTCCCATCTCATGCTCATGGTACTATTTCCATCACTCACACTCTAAGCACAGCAGTAGAGTTTTCCTCAGAATAACCTGGGTCACTTTTCCATCAAGAAGACCTGTTCATAGCTGTCCCTGACATAAAACCGGCACATACTCTTCACTAATTTCAGAATGAAACTTCAACCCTCTAGCCAAAACGTCAATTTCTTGGGTAATCTGACTGTTGCCTACCCAACCAGGCTACTGTGGGTTCCTTTTGCAGAACCCGCAGACCCTGCTCCTGATTGGTGGTCAGACAGTAAGAAGTATTTCTAACTCCAGCAGCACAACTTCCGCTTTATGTAATCTCTGAATTTCCTCCTCTGCTGTTTCATTCTGGGCTTCTCAAATCCCCTGTGCCCACGGAAAGACTGCCTTCCAAGGCGCAGTACCTACCAGCTTCTCTGTGAAGCCTTAACTGACACCTATGAAAGAGTCCTCTTTATTGAAAACAATTAAAAAAAAATAAAGAGTCAAATTTGGAGGATCTACTTCCCCAGATTCCAATTCAACCTCGCATCACATTTATTTATTTTTACGTCTCTCAGTCTGTTTACACAGTGACTACCTTGAGAGAAGAAACAGTGTCTTTGTCATTTATTTATTCCCAGAATAAATGGTACTGTCTACCATACATTAATTGCTGAAAAATGTTGAATGACTGCAATTAACAAATGGCTCAATAATGATAAACAGTCACTCCCAACAATGGAAGACCCAGCAATGAAAACAGAGGAGGGGTGCCTGGGTGGCTCATTCAGTTAAGCATTGGACTTTGGCTCAGGTCATGATTCTCATGATTGTGGGTCAAGCCCCACATCAGGCTCTGTGCTGACAGCTCAGATTCTGTCCATCCCCTCTCTCTCTGTCCATCCCCTATTTATGCTGTCTCCTTCTCCCTCACAAATAAGTAAAAACGTTAAAAATTATAATAAAAATAAGAAACAATAAAAAAGAAAACGGATGAAATAGTGTTGAGAGCTAAAGGCCCATAGATTAAGCACTAAGGAGGAGACAGATCAGAGAGAGATGGTTTAGTGTATCCAGAGTTGCCCTCCAGAATCAAAGCCTTATTGGTCAAAACTGGCATCACTAAACTCTCCTTAACTAATTGTCCCTTTGATGCCCTCAAAATAATCACCTATAACGGGGTCCCTCCCACCATAACACATTTCCCCAGCACTTCTGGAGATGCTGTGGCTCACCTAGATGTTAACAGAGAACAGTGTGACATGAATGACCCTCTTTCTCCCATGGATGATTGGTGTCTTTGGTAGTTATATCCCCAGGAAGGGAAGAGACATGGCCCCACTTGTGAAGGTTCTGGAAGACACAGAATCACCCGGGATTACAAGAGTCCACTTCAGTAGGTGCAGCGAAGGCAGTTTCAATTTCTCTGCCTGAAGGCGCTGAATTCCCATGAGTCTTGTTAATGAAATATTCTTTTTTCTCTCTTCTCCAAAGAACCATTCTAATATGTTCTAATATTATTTCTCTCATATGTGGAATTTAAGAAACAATATACATATATATATATGAAAGGGAGGGGGAAGAGAAAGAGAAATAAATCCTAAGAATTTCTTAGAGATGGCAAACAAATTCAGGGTTGATGTAGAGAGGTGGGAGGAAGATGGGCTAGATGAATGTTGGATACTAAGGAGGGCAATTTTGACGGCACTGAGTGTTGTATATAAGTGATTAATAAAATAATAATAATGTATGATGTAAGTTTTCAACTTGGATGGACCTAGAGGGTATGGTGCTGAGCCAGTCAGAGAAAGACAAATACCATGTGATGACACTCATATGTGGAATTTAATAAATTAAAAAAGGAACAAACAAGGAAAAGACAGACAAAAAAAATCAGACTCTTAAACACAGAGAACAAACAGGTGGCTGCCAGAGGGAATCTGGGTGGGGTTGGGTGAGATAGATAAAGGATATTAACAGCACACTAATCTCCATGAGATCTCAACACTGCATAGAATTGTTAAACATTACATTGTACACATCAAATTAATATAACACTAAATGTAAATTATACTGCAATAAAAACAATGGCTGGGAAGGGTGAAAATAAGATTTTCAGAGTTACCACATTACAATTGAAAGTGAGCCAAAGCATAAGAGACTGTTAAAAACTGAGAACAAACTGAGGGTTGATGGGGGGTGGGAGGGAGGAGAGGGTGGGTGATGGGTATTGAGGAGGGCATCTTTTGGGATGAGCACTGGGTGTTGTATGGAAACCAATTTGTCAATAAATTTCAGAAAAAAAAAGTGATCTGCTTTCCTTTTTTTAAATCCTTTTTTAATTAATTTATTATTTTAATTAATTTTTTAAATTTACTTCCAAGTTTGTTATCATATAGTGCAACAATGATTCAAGAGTAGATTCCTTAATTCCCCTTACCCATTTAGCCCACCACCCCTCCCACAACCTCTCCAGCAACCCTCTGATTCTTCTCTATATTTAAGAGTCTCTATGTATTGCTCCCTCCCTGTTTTTATATTATTTTTTCTTCCCGTCCCTTATGTTCATCTGTTTTTCCCCTTATGTTCATCTGTTTTTTATCTTAAAGTCCTCATATGAGTGAAGTCATATGATATTTGTCTTTCTCTAATTTCTCTTAGCATAACACCCTCCAGTTCCATCCACGTATTTGCAAAAGGCAATATTTCATTATTTTTGATTGCTGAGTGATACTCCATTTTATATATATACCACATCTTCTTTATCCATTCATCTGTTGATGGACATTTGAGCTCTTTCCATACTTTGGCTACTGTTGATAATGCTGCTATAAACACTGGGGTGCATGTGCCCTTTCAAAACAGCCTACCTGTATCCCTTGGATAAATACCTAGTAGTGCAGTTGCTGGGCCATAGGGTAGTTCTATTTTTAATTTTTTGAGGAACCTCCATACTGTTTTCCAAAGCAGTTGTACCAGTTTGCATTCCCGCAAGCAGTGCAAAAGAGATCCTGTTTTTCTGCATCCTCGCCAACATCTGTTGTTGCCTGAGTCGTTAATGTTAGCCACTCTTACAGGTGTGAGGTGGTATCTCATTGCAGTTTTGATATGTATTTCCCTTGTGATGAGTGATGTTGAACATTTTTTCATGTGTCTGTTAGCCATCTAGTCTTCTTTGGAGAAGTGTCTATTCATGTCTTTTGCCCATTTCTTCACTGGATTATTTGTTTTTTGGGTGTTGAGTTTGATACGTTCTTTATAGATTTTGGATACTAACCCTTTATCTGATATGTCATTTGCAAATATCTTCTCCCATTCTGTTGGTTTCCTTTTAGTTTTACTGATTGTTTCCTTTGCTGTGCTGAAGCTTTTGACTTTGATGAGGTCCCAATAGTTCATTTTTACTTTTGTTTCCTTGCCTCCGGAGACGTGTTGAGTATGAAGTTGCTGCAGCCGAGATCGGAGAGGTTTTTTTCTGCTTTCTCTTCGAGGATTTTGATGGCTTCCTGTCTTACATTTAGGTCTTTCATCCATTTTCAGTTTATTTTTGTGTATGGTGTAAGAAAGTGGTCCAGGTTCATTTTTCTGCATGCCATTGTCCAGTTTTCCCAGCACCATTTGCTGAAGAGACTGTCTTTATTCCATTGGGTATTCTATCCTGCATTTTCAACGGTTAGTTGGCCATTAATTTGTGGGTCCATTTCTGGGTTCTCTATTCTGTTCCATTGATCTGAGTGTCTGTTTTTTGCCAGTGTCATACTGTCTTGATGACTACAGCATTGTAACACGTCTTGAAGTCTGGGATTGTGATGCCTCCAGCTTCGGTTCTCTTTTTCAAGATTAGTTTGGGTATTAGGGGTCTTTTCTGGCTCCATACTAATTTTAGGATTGTTTGTACTAGGTCTGTGAAGAGTATTGGTGATATTTTGATAGGAATTGCATTGAATATGTAGATTGCTTTGGGTAGTATCGACATTATAACAATATTTTTTCTTCCTATCTAGAGATATGGAATATTTTTTCATTTTTTTGTGTCTTCTTCAATTTCATTCATAAGCTTTCAATACTTTTCAATGTATAGATTTTTCACCACTTTGGTTAGGTTTATTACTAGGTATTGTACGGTTTTTGGTGCAATTGTAAATAGGATCAATACCTTGATTTCTCTTTCTGTTGCTTCATTATTGGTCTATAGGAATGCAACCAATTCCTGTGCATTGATTTTATATTCTGCAACTTTGCTGAATTCATAGATCAGTTCTAGAAGTTTTTTGGTGGAATCTTTTGGGTTTCCCATAGAGAGTACCATGTCATCTGCAAAGAGTGGAAGTTTGACCTCCTCCTGCCTGATTGGGATTCCTTTTATTCCTTTGTGTTGTCCGATAGCTGAGGCTAGGACTTCCAATACTACACTAAATAGCAGTGGTGAGAGTGGACATCCCTGTCTTGTTCCTGACCTTAGAGGGAGAGCTCTCAGGACTTCCCCATTGAGGATGATATTAGTGGTAGGTCTTTCATATATGGCTTTCATAATCTTGAGGTATTATCCTTCTATCCCTACTTTCCTGATGGTTTTTACCAAGAAAGGATGCTGTATTTTGTCAAATGCTTTCTCTGCATCTGTTGAGAGATCATGTGGTTCTTGTCCTTTCTTTTATTGGTGTGATGTATCACATTGATTGTTTTGCAGATATCAAACCAGCCTGCATCTCAGTTGGCCATGGTGAATAATTCTTTTCATGTATTGATGGATCCAGTTGAGTAGTATCTTGTTGAGGATTTTTCCATCCATGTTCATCAGGAAAATTCGTCTGTAGCTCTACTTTTTGTTGGGGTCTTTCTGGATTTGGAGTCAAGGTAATTCTGGCTTCGTAGAAAGAGTTTGGAAGTTTTCCTTCTATTTCTATTTTTTGGAACAGCTTCAAAAGAATAGGTGTTAATGCATCTTTAACTGTTTGGTAGAATCCCACTGGAAGCCACCTGGCCCTGACTCTTGTTTTTGGGAAATTTTTTGATTACTAATTCGATTTCTTTACTGGTTATGGAACTGTTCAAATTTTCTATTTCTTCCTGTTTCAGTTCTGGTAGTTTATATGCTTCTAGGAATTTGTCCATTTCTTCCAGATTGCGCATTTTATTAGCATGTAATTAATCATAATATTCTCTTATTATTGTTTTGTATTTTTGCAGTGTTGGTTGTGATCTCTCCCCTTTCATTCTTGATTTTACTTATGTGGGTCCTTTCCTTTTTCTTTTTGACCAAACTGGCTAGGTCTTTATCAATTTTGTTAATTCTTTCAAAGAACCATCTCCTGGTTTCATTGTTCTGTTCTGTTTTTTGGTTTCAATAGCATTGATTTCTGCTCTAATCTTGACTATTTCCTGTCTTATGCTGGTTTTGGGTTTTATTTGCTGTTCTTTATCCAGCTTTTTAAGGTATAAGGTTAGGTTGTGTATTTGAGACCTTTCTTCCTTCTTTAGGAAAGCCTGGATTGCTATATACTTCCTGCTTATGACTACCTTCCCTGCGTCCCAGAGGTTTTGGGCTGAGGTGTTATCATTTTCATTGGCTTCCATGTACTTTTAATTTCCTCTTTAACTTCTTGGTTAGCCCATTCATTCATTGGTAGGATGTTCCTTAGTGTCCAAGTATTAGTTATCTTTCCAAATTTTTCTTGTGGTTGGTTTCGAGTTTCATAGCATTGTGGTCTGAAAATATGCATGTATGACCTCGATCTTTTTGTACTTATTGAGGGATGATTTGTGTCCCAGTATGTGATCTATTCTGGAGAATGTTTCATGTGCAGTTGAGAAGAATGTGTATTGTGCTGCTTTCGGATGAAATGTTCTGAATATATCTGTTAAGTCCATCTGGTCCAGTGTGTCATTCAAAGCCATTGTTTCATTGTTGATTTCTGATTAAATGATCTGTCCATTGTTGTAAGTGGCATGTTGAAGTCCCTTACTACTATGGTATTATTAACAATGAGTTTCTTTATGTTTGTGATTAATAGATTTATATATTTGGGTGCTTTCACATTTGGAGCATAAGTGTTTACAATTGTTATATCTTGGTGGGTAGAACAATTCATCTCTTGTTATGGTCTTTATTTTAAAATCTAGCTTGTCTGATGTATGTATGGCTACTCTGGCTTTCTTATAGTGACCATTAGCATGAAAGATGGCTCTCTATCCCCTACTTTCAATCTAAAGGTTTCTTTAGGTCTACAATGGGTCTCTTGTAAACAACATATAGATGGATCTTGTTTTCCTATCCATTCTGTTATCCTATGTCTTTTGATTGAAGCATTTATTCCATTGACATTTAGGATGAGTACTGAAAGATATGAATTTATTGCCATTATGTTGCCTGGAGAGTTGGAGTTTCTGGTGTTATTCTCTGGTCCTTTCTAATCGTTGTTGCTTTTTGGTCTTTTTTTCTTTTTTTTTTTCTTTTTCTTTTTGTCCTTTCTCCCCTCAGAGAGCCCCCTTAAAATTTTTTGCAGGGATGGTTAAGTGGTCATGAAATCTTTCAATTTTTGTGTGTCTGGGAAATCTTTTATCTCTCCTTCTATTTTGAATGACAGCCTTGCTGGATAAAGAATACTTGGCTGCATATTTTTCCTATTCAGCACATTCAATATATCCTGCCACTCCTTTCTGGCCTGCTAACTTTCTGTGGATAGGTCTGCTGTGAACCCAATCTGTCTTCCCTTGTAGGTTAAGGACTTTTTTCCCTTGCTGCTTTCATGATTCTTTCCTTGCCTGAGTATTTTGTGAATTTGACTATGATATGCCTTGTTGATGCTCGGTTTTTGTTGAATCTAATGGGAGGTGTTTCCTGAATTTTTATGTCTGTGTCTTTCTCCAGGTTAGGAAAGTTTTCTACTATGATTTCCTTACATAAACTTTCCATCCCTTTTTATCTCTCTTCATCTTCTAAGACCCCCTACGATTGGGATGTTATTCCTTTTTAATGAGTCACTGAATTCTCTAATTCTTATATTGTGCTCTTTTGCCTTAGTTTCCCTCTTTTTTTCTGCTTTCATTATGCTCATTAAGTTTGTCCTCTATATCGTTGATTCACTGCTCTGTTTCATCCATCCTTGTCACCGTGACATCCATTCAAGAATGTAGCTCAGTTATATCATTGTTTTTCATCCTGACTGGCTTTTACTTCTTTCATCTCTGCAGAAAGCAATTCTAATCATTTTAAACCCCAGCTACTCTTATTATCGTGATTCTAAATTATATTTCAGACATCTTACTTGTATCTGTATTGATTAAGTCCCTGGCTGTCATTTATTCCTTTTCTTTCTTTTGGGGTCAACTCCTTCATTTCATCATTTTGAAGGAAGAAAAGGAATTAATAAAGTAAAAAAATAAAAATTGAAAACAACGCACAAAAATGAAATAAAGGAGGCTAGATCCTAGGTGTGTTTTGGTCTGGTTGTTAAAGGGAGCTTGATAGATTAGAGAAAACAGGGAAGGATAAGAGAAGACAAAAAAGGAAAAAAAAAGAAAAGGTTTGAAAATTTGAAAAAAATGAATATAATAACATACAATAAATTAAATAATGGGAGTAAAATAGAATTTGAAAATTTTACAAAAAATTAAAAAATATAATTGAAAAAATTGAGGAAAAATCTTTTTAATAAAAATGGAAAACAAAAATAAATTTTTCCCTATCTGTATGCAAGAATAAGAAAAGAAAAGGGAAAAAATTGAATAGATGGACAAGCAAACAGAATGAAATACGTTTGAAATTATATCCGGTTTTTTTTCCTAGAAGTCAAACTATGAAGCAATTTATAGACTGTAAACTAAGCAGGCAGAGAGACTTCTGGTGTTCCTCAACAACACAGTTGGCCCAGTTTGGCCAGGCTTAGTGTAACGACTTCATTGTCCACTAGATAGAACAGCTTAGCTTACTGAGGTAGATTGTTGTGGTACATGTACGCGTGTAGGCACATGTGCAGGAGGGGTAAAAATGGCATCACCCCTCTACCCAGTGTCTAGTATCAAAACTCTGCTCTCCCTGACGGGCAATCAAGCACCTCTCCTTTGTCTCTGGCTTTCCTCCACTCCCTGCTTCTATACTGTCCATGACCAAGCTGTCAGCTTGCCAGGCGGCACCTCCCTCCTGGGATTTATCTCAGTGCTCCCAACACAGCACTTCTGAGGGACTGCAGGTTTGACCTGCTCAGACCCTCTGGGGAGAGTCTCACGGAGCAATGGCCGGGTGCCGGCCTGCACCTAGAAACATTCATGAGACCATGCTGATGCACATATCCAGAGACTGCGTCTGGCTGCAAGCCCGCACCAGAAAAAGTTTGTGTGATCATGTAGCAGCAGCGTTTCAGGGATTATGGAAAATCACAACACACATCTGGTGCCAAGCTTCACCTTTAACGTCCTTGTTTCAACACCAAAGAAAGAGGTCATTCTCCAGGGTCTGCTGGGATCTTCACCTGTGGGGAGGCTGCACAGCCTCTACTGAATGTCCTACCAGCAAGGGAACCACCACTCCCCTTTTGACCCAAGAACCCCTCAGACCTTGCTCTCTACTCCTGGGGATTCGCCTTTCCCACCAGAACACCACCAGGTATTGAGCTGTGGAGTTTCAGAACTCCGCACTCCCTGTTTATAGAGTCTTAATGGAATTTAAACCCCCTCCTTTCTCCCTTTTTTGTCCATTCCTTTGGGGCTATTTCCACTCTTCCTTTCTATCTCCAGCTGCTTTGGAGGGGGTGTTGTGCTTTTCCCATGTCTCCTATGTGCTCTCCCTTGTCTCTGTCCTCTCTTCACAAGCAAAAACAGCTCCCTGCCCTCTGTGGCTTCTCTCTTCCCCAGTTCACCACTCTGCACCACATAACTGCCCAGTTCTGTGTACAGGTGGTGGAGATTGTTGTGTTAATCCTCAAATCACTTTTCTAGGTGTGCAAGATGGTTTCGTGTTGATCTGGCTGCATTTCAGGGACAAGAGATGAAAAAAAAAAAAAAACTACCATGCTGTTCCGCCATCTTGGCCCCTCCCCCAAGCTGATCTGTTTTTCAACCACAACAACAAAAACAGAAATACAACCCAATGGAATACAAGGGAGTGCAGAAGTAAATTCAAATATATACAACTGAATGGTTTTTACACGTGTGTCAGGAAATTTCAATGATATATGCACAGCCTGTCCAAGAAATGGTGGTGGGAAACATGGATATCCATGTGCAAAAAGATGAAGTCGACCCTTCCAGCCACCATCTACCAGCATGACTCCAAGTGGGTCACGGACTGAAGCATAAGAAATATAACTGCAAGCACTTAGAAGAAAATACAGAAGTACATTTATATGACCCTGGATTTGACTATAATTTCCCAGATGTAACACCAAAAAACACAGGCGATTAGAGAAAAAAGCATTTTGGCGAAATTAAAAATATTTGTACATTAGAGGGCACTATTTCCCAAGTGAAAAGACAACCAACAAAATGCAGAAAAGACTGGCAAATCGCATAGCTGGTAATGGATTAATATCCAAAATATATAAAGAATTTCAAAAATTCCACCAACCAAAAAAACACAAACAACTCAATTTTAAAAAGGCAATTTTAAAATTTTAATTCCAGTTACTTAACATACAGTATAATATTCATTTCAGGTGTACAATCGACTGACTCAATACCTCCATAATAAAAACTTTTAAAAAAGATTAAAAAGAAAAAACAGTAAGTGTGGGCAATGATTTGGAGAAAAGAGAACCCTCTGATATTGTTGGTGGAAATAGAAACTGGAGTTGCCACTGCGGAAAAGAGTATAGAGGTTCCTTCAAGGCATAAATAAAGCCTCTCTGCAATCCAGTAATTGCACTACGGGGTCATTACCCCAAAAATATTTTTAAAAAATTCAAAGGGATACTTGCACCTCTATGCTTACAGTAGCATCATTTACAATATCCAAATTGTGGAAGCAGCTCATGTGTCCACCAACAGATGAATGAATAAAGAAGATGTGGTACGTACACACACACACACACACATACACACACACACATACAATGGAATATTTTTCAGCCAAACTGAAATCTTGCTTTTCAACCTTAGCATAAGCTAGAGGGTCTTATGCTAAATGAAATTAGTCATTCCGAGAAAAACAAATACCATATGCTTTCATTCATATGTGCAATTTAAGAAACAGTACAAATGAGCAAGGGGAAGAAAGGACAGAGAAAACGAGAAACAGACTCTTAACTATAGAGAACAAACTGATAGTTACCAGAGGGTGATGGGGGGGGGGGGGATGGGTGAAATAGGTGATGGGGATTAAAGACTGTCCTTGTCATGATGAGCACCGGGTGTTGTACAGAAGTGCTGAATCACTATATTGTACACCTGAAACTAATATTACACTGTATGTTAACTGTACTTGAATTAAAATTTTTAAATAAATTTGAAAAAAATTGTGAAAAGAAAAAGAAAGCAATAGACTCAAATAGACACTTCTCCAAAGAAGATACAGGTATGGATATTTAGAGGCAAACATGACTAATCATTAGGGAAATGCAAATCAAACCCATAATGTGATACCACAACACACATACTAGAATGGCTATTTTTTTTAAAACTAAACAGAAAATAATTGTTGGTGAGGATAAGGGGAAATTGCAGCCCTGTGGTGCTTGCCGTTGAGAATAAAAAGTGGCACAGCTAGTGTAGAAAAGATTGTGCCAGTTCCTTAAAATGTAAACATAGAATTATCATTTGGAGTTTTACTCCTGCTTATATACCTACTTATATGTCCCAAAATAATTTATTTTTTATTTTTAATTTTTTAATTTTTTTTAGAGAGACAGACATGAGCAGGGGAGAGAGAGCAAGACCCAGAATCTGAAACAGGCTCCAGGCTCTGAGCTGTCAGCACAGAACCCGACCCAAGGCTCAAACCCACAAACCATGAGATCATGGCCTGAGCTGAAGGCTCAACCAACTGAGCCACCCAGGGTCCTCTGTCCCAATAGAATTTAGAGCAGTGACTAGAAGAGATTTTTGTACACCAATTTTCAAAACACCTTTATTCACAGTATCCAAAATGTGGAGACAACCCAAATGTCCATCAAAAAACTCACGGATGAACAAAGTGTGGTGAACTCATACAGTAGAACATCATTCAGCCTTTAACATGAATGGGATTCTGACACAAGCTATAACTTGGGTGAATCTCACAAATATTATGCTACCTGAAAGAAGCCAGCACAAACAGACCAATATTATACAATTACATGTATATGAGATACCTAGGGTAATCTCTTTAGGTAAACCTAAAGAGAAGGTAAGATGGTGGGACACAGGGGTTGGGCAGAGGGGCAATACGAATTTAGTATTTCAAGGAGACAGAAGTTCAGTTTGAGACAATGAGGACGTTCTGGAGATTGATAGAGGTGGTGGTTGCTCAACAGTGAGAAAGCACTTAATGACACAGAAGTATATTTCAAAATGTTTAACTTTTAATGTTTAATATTTATATGTATTTTCCCCTGAGAAAACAAGGATGAAAAAAAGAGTGACATATTTGACAAGAACTTCATGGGGGTCTGGGTGGCTCAGTCAGTTAGGCATCCAACTCTAGATTTTGGCTCAGGTCATGATGTAACAATTTGTGACTTCGAGACCCACACTGGGCTCTGTGGTAGCAGAGTGGAGGCTGCTTGGGATTTTCTGTCTATCCCTCTCTCCGCACCTCCCAAGCTTACTCTCTCTCTCTCTCTCTCTCTCTCTCTCTCTCTCTCTCTAAGTAAATAAACGAACTTAAAAAAAAAGAATTTCAGTTCCATAAAGGCTTAATGTGATAAAGAGAAAGAAATCCAAATTACAAGGAGACAAGGGCATGGTGATGGGTTTATCTTGTGTGATTCAATACCTCAACCACAAAGTACACTCAAACTAAGGAATCAGAGGACATAAAATTCATAAGGTCATTGAGAAATAGCTTGGGGAGGGCTATAATGTCTTCCTTGACAAGCTCTACAGAGTTTCTCCCTCATGTGATAGACTTACCATGGACATGCTGAAATTGAAATGCCTTTGTCCTGAGTTCAGCCCCTCCTGAATTGCCAGAGGCCATGTCAGCAGTCCAAAATGATTCTAGGTTTGTTATTCATAGTGTGTAAATAATTAACCACTCTCATCAACATTGGGGGAACCACATGGATTTTTGCAAAAGGAAGATTCATCATGGTGTCTCCAAGAAACAAAAATGATGAGCAGTTTACTAAGGGCCCATCGATTTGTGTAAGTAGAAAAATAAATAAAACAAAAACAAAACAAAAAAATAAAAAACCCACCTCCAATGATCATGAGGAAAAGATTGACCAGAGTCACCACAATAAAGGGTCATAATCTCTACCTGACTATCGGTCCTGAGACTGTCCACTGGCCCAGATCCTCAATTGGTGTAACCATTTACACCTGGTAGAAGGCTGTAAAATGGCAACAAATGCTTTACATTTTCCTCCAAACCCAACCCAAAGGCTCTGAGGTGATAGCACAGGCTAGCTTATAATCGTTCATGAGGACTGTGGTCTAAACTAAAATTGGCGCCTTGCTATTGGGCAAAATGAGAGTAATGATACCGTGGAAACTGGCAAATGCTACAAGTAAGCTCTCTTCTTAATCTTTTGTTCTTATTTTCCACCTTTCTTCTTGCTTTCCGTTTCTTTTTGTCTTTGCTTCTGAGAGATAGGTCCATGAACATTTATCTGCATACTAGTGTTTGAAGGGACCTGTGGACATTTAGCTGGAAAACTGTGATTCAGGTAATAGGAGATTACCATTATGGCTGACAATCCCAGTGGGGGCTTCTGGGGTCAGGTGATAAGGAGACATTCGTCTTACTCTGTCTCACACAACACAGGTTAGGTCCATGAGTGTATCCTGCTCGCACTGCCTAATTTCTGGGATGTAGCATTAGAAAAGATGGCGGTGGCAGTAGGCAGAGTAGCCATATTGTGTGTGAGATCTGTGAAGAGTCTATTAGGGTAGGAGGTGCTGAGGGAAATCATAGGACAACGTTGCTGCCTACCAAAACATTAAAAGAAAAATGATAATGCATCCCTGGGAAAATCACCAAGAATGCCACCATCAAGGCCTGAAACATCAGGAGTTGCAATTTCTATTACCTTCACACTTCATTTATGTTTAGGACGGTGTGAGGGGAAACTGAAGATTGCATAGCAAAGATGGATTATTGCAAACTAATCACAGAGGGTTCCAGGGGCCTCTGCTCTTGCAGACGTGATCTCCTTCCAAGGTGGATTGACATGAAGCCCTGGAAACTCATCTATCAATTCTGATATGTTCAATGGTTTTCCTCCAAAAGGAGATAATCTAATATATCTGTATATATATAAATATATACTATAAAGATATTGCTTTAAACCCATAGCAAAAGCATTTCACATTGACTTCAGTAGCTCCTCCTATCACATTAAAAGTACTCAATTTGCTATATCAGGTATATGTTCTTAAATATCGCAATCTTAAATATCGCAAACTAGGATGGCTCAGTTGGATGACCATCCAACTTTCCCTCAGGTCATGATCTTGTAATTCATGGGTTTGAGCCTGCATTGTGCTCTGTGCTGACAGCTCAGAGCCTGGAGACTGCTTCTGATTCTGTGTCTTCCTCTCTCTCTCTGCCCCTACTCCCCCATCCCTCAAAAAATAAATAAACATTAAAAAAATTAAGAATCCATGGGATGAAGTTTAATGAGAGGCCTAAACAGTTTTAGAGAAATACAGAAGAGGGGTGTCTCGGTGACTGAACCAATAGGCGCCCCACTCTTGATTTTGGTCCAAGTCATGATCTCAAAATTTCTGACATTGAGCCCCACTTCAGGCTCTGTGCTGATAGCATGGACATGGCTTGTGATATTCCCTCAATCTCTCTGACTCTCACCACTTGCTCTTACTCTCTCTCAAAATAAATGCCTTAAAAACTACGGAAGAAATACTTGTGCATAAAGTATGAAAAATTTCTAGCAACCGAATACTGTAGAAAGATAAACTGCAGACTGTCAGCTTCTGAACTGATACAAATATCATGATCTAGGTCTTCTAGGGTTTTAAGCCCTGTTACTCAAGTCTTTATCTTGAAACAAAGAATCCTACATGCAGACAATGTCTCTCGGCTAAACAGATTTCTCAGGGCTTGCTTGATGTCTCTGTTCCTGAGACCATAGATGAAGGGATTCAACATGGGTGTCACCACCGTGTACATGACTGAGGCTATGGCACTTGCCCTGGAGTTTTGTGCAGCAGCAGAACTCAGATACACCCCAAGGCATGTGCCATAGAACAAAGAGACCACTGAGAGGTGAGACCCACACGTGGAAAATGCTTTATACTTGCCCCTCACTGATGAAATTCTCAAAATGGAAGTGACAATTCTAGAGTAAGAGAACAGGATGCCAGTGAGTGGAACAACACCCAGAAGTCCACTTACCAAATACACTGCCAGGTCATTGAGGAACCTATCAGAGCAAGCAAGTTGGATCACCTGCTTAAGTTCACAGAAAAAGTGAAGGATTTCCAGATCTGTGCAAAAAGAGAGTCGCAAAATCAGTAAGTCAAGTAATAGAGAGTAAAAAACACCCAATAACCAGCATACCAGGAGCAGGATGGCACAGAACTTGGGGTTCATGATGACCATGTAGTGCAGTGGCTGACAGATGGCCACAAACCGGTCATAGGCCATCACTGTCAAGAGTATGTTATCTAATACTCCAAAAAGCATGAAAAAGTACATCTGGCTGAGACAGCCTTCATAGGTGATCACTTTGCTCTGCGTCTGGATGTTCAGCAGCATCTTTGGGACAGTGGTGGAGGTGAAACAGATGTCTGAAAAGGACAGGTTGGAGAGGAAGAAGTACATGGGCATGTGGAGGCGGGGGTCCGTGATAATGGCCAGGATCATGAGCAGGTTCCCAGTGAAGGTGACCAGGTACATGGACAGGAACACCCAAAAGAGAAGTGACTGCAGCCCCCCTTCATCTGAGAGTCCCAGGAGAATAAATTGTGTGACACAGGTTTGATTTCTTTCTTCCATGTAACTGATGAAAACAGCTGGAACAGAGACAAGAACATTGTAAAGACACCAGCAGTGATCACAGTATTGAAAGAAATGCTTCGCTTTCAACACACTTCACTCATTAATTCTTACACATTCCCTACCAATCTAGAATATGTACCAGAAAATTTCAGGGACTCTCAAATGCTCCATGTTTTCCATGAGTCTGAAACTGTTCACAATTCTTGTTCTGAATCAAAACAATTTCAGAGCAATGTTCTCCATAAATTTCCTGAGATCTTTTTTTTCACCCAACAAAATTTAACAAAAAAATCTTATAACAAGTAATGTTGAAAGCATTACAAAAAGTAGTGATGGGTGTTTGCCCTTAACAACACTGAGTCTTAGATGTTTATGTGTGTGAAGAGGGAGGAATAGAATATTAATAAATAAATAAATGATGTTTTAAGTGGTGGTTACAACTAATAAATAAAATAATTCAGGAAAAATTAGTCTAACTAGAAGGGAAACTTGCCAATGTGTCAAGTCAATCAGGGGCTTCTGACCTAGAAAACTAAGGGACATATGAACCTTCCCAATTACTTTGAGAAAACCAGTTAAGCCACAGAAATCGCATATGCAAAGGCCTTCATTCAAGAGCTCACATGAAACCAACAGGCAACATCAAAGAAAAAGTTGTGAGCAGAGCAGGTAACACAATGAGAGTACGTGTTGGATGCAAACAAGAGAGAAGAGCTCAAAGCCTCCTGCATCTTTAGAAACATTCTAAGGCAGTGGACACTACAGTTCAGTGTCGTTTTTATATTTATATGTTATATATGATGTCTGTCTACAACACGATACATTTTATGTAATGTATACTAATGGAACATAATTCATTCCTCCAAAATTCTCTGTCTTTCTCTCTACCTTTACTCTAGGTCTCCAGTTGGTGTAATTTCTGTAGTTTTTACCTCATAAGACAGCTTCAGCTTGCTACAAATGCTTAATATGTGTGTACTTCACTAATAAATTCTCTTTGTTCTACACACACACACACACACACACACACACGTGGGTAGGGAAAGCAACAGAGAGAGAGTTCTCCATTATTGTGGTACCGTGTACTCTTGCAGCTGAAGCACAACTTTTTAGAAATCATGGGACAGGCTACGCCATTAGTCAAAGAGTTTCTTTCTCTGATGAGAATTGCATTTTGTTGTAGCCATTCCAGTAGAGTAGTCACGGCTACGAATCACGAGAACCACCCAGAATTAGAAGAATTAACCATTAATCTTTCTCAACTGCTTCCAAAAAATTCAAATGGGAAGCACTTCCTACTTTAATCGTTCAGGCCACCATTGCACTGTACCAAAGCCAAGAAGAGGCACTGCAAGAAAAGTACAAAATGATATTCCCAAAGAATATTTATGTGAAAATCTTCGACTAAATAGTACTAATTCAAGCATAGCAGCCTTTGATCATGATGTAGAAAAAGATTATGTATCCTGACCAAGTGGGATTTATTCCTGGAAGGCAAGGATGGTTTAACTAATAAATCTCCCTTGGTGTAATACGACAGGTTGACAAAAAGAAGGATAAAAGCATATGATTATCTCAACATATGGTAAATAAAACGCGACAAAATGATGCATACCTTAATAACAGTCCGGAAACTATGAACAGAAGGATAGTTCCACAACACGAAATAGGTCATATATGAAAACCCACCTCTAAAATCCTTCTCAACAGTGAAACACTGAGAGCAACCGCTAAGATAAGGCAAGAGAAGCATGTCTGTTTCATACCTTTTATGCAACATGGCATTGCATGTTCCAGACAGAGCAACTAAGCAAAAAAAAGAAAGAAAAGTAAAAGGAAACAAAAGGCATCAAAATTAGAATGGAAGATGTAATATGATTTCTCTTCACAAAGAAGGTGATCTTATTTTTTTTTAAAAAGATAGCATTCAAAACAAGAAAAACTGTTGGAGTAATAAATGAATTCAGCACTTTCGCAGAGTGTAAATCAAAGCAAACATAAAACTCAGGTGGCTGATGGAATCCTAGAATGGAGTGGATCATGTGGAAAATAAACAATCTAACTCTATTACAATTGTATGAGACAATCTCAGTGAAACAGGAGGGCAAAAAGAAGTGCAGAAAAACAAGATCTGGGAAAAAGAAAAGACCGTAAAACCGGACATAAAACAAATTGCACAGAAGCACTGCTCTACACTTGATAAAATGCATCCCGTGGGGTATTGTTAACGATGATGATACTTCTGCACATGTTAACTGAAGTTGAGCATGTAACGAAATGGAGATTAAATGGTGGCAATGAGGTATCACATGTGATGTGGTATTTTACATGTAAGCAAGGTGGCATAGCTCTTATAATCCTTTGGTGATTAGAGTTGGTGCCATCAGTATGAACTTGCTTTAGCTTATATAAAAATACAGAGGGTTACATATAGACTCATGTATGGATGTCTGCATATACACAGAGTAGTAAGCACTCCCGTGTCCTTGCCAGGTCAATCGAGGACATATAGAGACCCTGGTAGCAATAGCCACCAGACACCAAGATCTTGAATCTCATCCCATGATCCAATAAAATAAAAAAGGGCTCCTCGCAGAAATGACTGCTTGTAGGGCTCAGAGGAAAATACAGTAAGCTCAAGTTGAAGCATCTTTTCCTGTAAGACTGCTACCCCCAATAGTCAAGAATGATAGGGACATGTCAGCTAACTGAAGAAGCTCCCCAGTGCAAAGTAAGACCAATTAGAGCACCAAAATAAAGTAGTATTGGGTTATAACCCAGGGCATATAATGTAAATACTTGAAAAATAAATATGGAAGACACAATATCAAGCGCAGAAGAAAACCAATGATTTACAGAAATATTCTACTCTTAAGGAGGTGTGAGATAACTCACCCTACTTTAAGATGGGGCTGCATAGAAAGTCGCTACAGGAGGACAGGATGGCAAGAAAGGAGAAAGAGAAATCTGACAAACCCTGTCACAGCCGGCATCAATAGCAATCCCAATGAGAAATAGTCATGTTGACAGTGTGCACCCTTGATGTCACGAGATGAACATAGCAGTTTCCCTCTCTGGTCTTCCGATCCAAATTCCACAGTCCCAGTATAGTCAGGAAAAAGAGAATAATAAGGTGTGTCCAAGAGGAGATTATTTTACAGAACACCTGACCAGTAGTCCTCAGAACTATCAATCGCTTCAATCATAAAGCAAGCCTGAGATGCAGTCACTATGTGTGGAGGCTCAGGAGATATGAGAATTGAAATTAACATGTGGAAGAGATAGGCTGTGATCAAAACAGCAGAAACTGGGGAGGGAGCTTATGATAACTCCCTGATCTATCACAGCAAATTGTTTCTGTAAATGTACAACTGTTCAAATATTAAAGGGGATGAAAAATGAGAGATATTAATGAAATGCAAAGCTTTGGAAGCACTGAGCTCTGAGCGTGAAGAGCTCCAGCCTCCATTATTTTCTGTGTATAAGCAGTATCACTGCTGTTGCTTTCCATAAATAAAATAAAATAATGATACCACAGAAATAGTTTGGGAAACATTTCAGTAACTTGATGACTATAGATATCTGGCATTGTTTCTAGTAAACATTTAAGAATGAATAAAAAAATCCATCTGAGGTTTTGTATCCACGATTGCCACCCCCTCAGAGACCTGTCTTGCCTCCCCTCTCACACTCGTGGTGCCATTTGTATCCCTAAATATGCTTCCCACACCCTGAATGCAGCAATAATTTTTTCTTCACAGTACTGGGTCATTTTTACATGGAGAGTACCTGTTCATAGTTAATCCCCTGACATAAAGCCTGCACATACTCTTTACTAATTTCAGAGTTAAATTTCAACCCTCCAGCCAAAACATACATTTCTTTCGTCATCTGACTGATGCCTACCCAGCCAGGCTTCTATGGGTTCATTTTGCAGATTGTAGACCCTGCTCCCGATTGTTGGTGAGACAGTAAGGAGTATTTCTAATAACAGCAGCACAACTTCCGCTTTACTTCATCTCTAATTTTCCCCCTCTGCTGTTTCTCCCTGGACTTCTCACCTCCCTTATCCCTTGGAAGGACACTAACGTCAAGGCTAAGTACCTATAAGCTTGTCTATGAAGTGTTCACTGACTCCCATGAAAGAGTCCTCTTTTTGAAAACAATTAAGAATAAAATAAACAGTCAACTTTGGGGGATCTGCTTCCCCAGATTTCAATGCAATTTCACATTATAACATTAATTTATTTTTACATCTCTCATTCTGTTTCTACAGTGAGTACCTTGAGAAAAGAAATACTGTTGTAGTCATTTATTTAGTCCCAGAATACATGGTACTGTCTACCATACATAAGTTTCTGAAAAAATGTTTCTTGAATGACTGCTATTAACCACTGTTTCAATAACAATAAACAGTCACTCCCAACAATGGAAGAAGCAGCAATAAAAACAGAGGAAAGACTGTTGAGAGATGAAGGCCCATTGATAAAGCACTAACCTTGGAGGAGACGGATCAGGGAGAAATGGTTTAGTGTATCCAGAGTTTCCCTCCAGAATCAAAGCCTCATGGGCAGGGCTTGATATTACTAAACTCTCCTTAATTTATTGTCCCTGTTGAGGGACAATATAACTACCCAAAATAACTACCGATACAAGGGGACCCTCCCATCATAACTCATTTCCCCAGGACTTCTGAAGAGGCCAAGGCTCACCCAGATGTTAGCACAGAACAGCAGGAGATCAATGACCCAGTCTCTCCCATGGATGAGAGATGTGGTTGGAAGTTACATCCTTAGGAAGGGAAAAGACATGGCCCCACTCATGAAGGTTCTGGAGGACACAGCTATGTGTTCATATCACCTGAGGTTACAAGAGTCGACTTCATGGGTGCAGCAAAGGCATTTTAATTTCTGTAGCTGTAGGGAATGAATTCCCATGAGTCTCATTAATGAGATATTCTTTTGTCTCTCTTCCCTTTACAAGACTTGGGTCTCTAGCGCTAGGAGAGAAAAGAAGAATGCAAACTTATCCCATTGTTGGTATGGGGACACAGACTTGGCATTCCCAGATTGTCTCTTATCCCATTTTAACTCTCTTATCCCAGAAGGAGGTGCCCTGTCTTTAGAGGTTCTCATTAATAAGCCATAGCCACTGTAGTAACTATCCAATTTTGGTTTTGAAGAATTCTGTGTATCCTAAATCTCTTCTTTCTCCCATCTGTACCCCTTCTGTTAGCTCACAATCATGGAACCCCCAGGCCCCGCAGTGCTTCTCTTTTCTTCCTGTTTCTCATTCTCATTCAATGTGGGCAATATCTTTTTAACATCACTTGACCATTTGCTTTTGGGCATCCTCTAAACCACACATTAGCAGCTGTGGGGCAGTAGGCACTAAGCAAAGTGGTAGGAGGAAGACAAGTGTAAGAAGGGTCCCTTCTATTGAGGAGCTCACAGTCTCAACAGGACAAGAAACATAAAAATAAATGCAAATTTGCCATTTGCAGTGACGTGGATGGAGGTAGAATGTATTATGCGAACAGAGATAAGAATCCAAGAAAGACAACTACCACATGATTTCGCTCATATTGGAATTGAATTAACAAAACAAATGAACGTGTGTGAAGGGGGAAAGAGGAGAAAGGGAAAGAGACCACAAGAGACAACAATAGTCAGATGGAGGAAGGTGGGAGGGAGATGGGCTAGATGAGTGTTGAGTTAAGGAGAGCACTTTTGATGAGTACCCAGTGCTGTATGGAAGTGATGAATTACTGAATTCTCCTCCTGAAACCAGTATTGCACTCTATGTTAACCACCTAAAATATAAATTTGAAAATAAAATAAAACATACATGAATGAACTACACTGAAGGGGCACTGACACATGAGAAAAAGAATGCAACCCTAGTCAACTTTTCCAGAAGAGTTGAGTGAAGGCCGCACAAACAAGCTTCTCTTTGTTCCAACTCTTGATGAGGGAGAAGGGGATAAGGCACTCCAAGAGGAAGTATCTGGGCAGCCAATGTGGGAAATACTTCATACTTGCTGGCCAATAATCAGGGGGCAAGTATGACAATTCAAACATGACCCTGAGCAGTTAGCCTGCAGAGAGCAGAGATGCTTGTATTTTTGCTACAGGTTTGACACATACTTATGAAAATAGTGGAGTTTCAGTGCAGATTTCATGATGAGATGTCGAGGATCAAGTTCTCCCTGTGGAAAACTCACCATACAATCAGGTTAGACACAGACTCTTGATATGACAATAGTAAAAAAAAAACTGTAGATGGAAAAATAGGGAAGGAATGGACACTTTTAAAAGGTGAAAAGATATAATAAAATATTATGTAAGAATGCAATTGGATGGACCTAGAGGTCAGAGTGCCGAGTGAAATGAGCCAGCCAGAGAAAGACAAATACCATTTGATGTCACTCATATGTGGACTATAAGAATTAAAAGAAAGGACCAAACAAGAAAAGACAGACATAAACACAGACTCTTTAACACAGAAAACAAACAGGTGGTTGCAAGAGGGAATGTGGGTGGGGATGGGTGAGATAGATAAAGGTATTAAGAATACACTGATGTCCATGAGCACTGAACAGTGTATAGAATTGTTAAGCATTACATTGTACACGTCAAATTAATACAACACTTGTAAATTATACCTCAATATAAATAATGCCCAGGGAAGGGAGAAAATATGGTTTTCAGATTTACCACATTATAATTTCAAACTGGTCTGTTTTCAACAACAGCGACAAAAACAGAAATATAACTCAATGGAAAACGAGGGGCCCCTGAAATAAACTCAAATATGATGATTGAATGATTTTTGCCAAGAGTGCCAGGACAGTTCAGTAATAAATAGACAGCCTTTTCAAGTCATGGTGATGGAAAACCTGGGTACCCCCATGCAAAAAGATGAAGCTAACCCTTCTGTCCACCATCTACCAACATGACTCGAAATGGATCACAGACTGAAGCATAAGAAATATACCTATAGGCACTTAAAAGAAAATACAGAGGTACATCTTTATGACACTAGATTGGACAAAGATTTCCTGCTTAGAACACCAAACACACAGGCAATTAGAGAAGCAATTATTTTGGCAGAATTAAAATTTTTGTGCATGAAAGGGCACACAGTAAAAAGGCAACCAACAAAACGGAAAAAAGATTGACAAAGCACATACCTGGTAACAGATTAATATCCAAAATATGTAAAAATTTTCAAAAATTTCACAGCAAAAAACCCCTAACAATTCAATTTTAAAAAGCCAATCCTTTTGGGGTGCCTGAGGGGCTCAGTCGGTTAAGTGTCTGACTTTGGCTCATGGTTTGTGAGTTTGAGCCCCGCGTCAGGCTCTGTGCTGTCAGCTTGGAGCTTGGAGCCCACTTCAGATTCTGGGTCTTCCTCTCTGTCCCTTCCCCGCTCATTATCTGTCTCTCTCTCTCTCTCTCTCTCTCTCTCTCTCTCTTCCTCTCAAAAAGAAATAAACATTAAAAAAAATTTTAACGAAATCCTTTTATTTAAATCCCAGTTACTTAACATACACTGTAATATTAGTTTCTGGTGTACTATACAGGGATTCAATGCTTCCATAATAAAAAAACGTTAAACATTTTTAAAAATAGAAACAACCAGGGGCGCCTGGGTGGCGCAGTCGGTTAAGCATCCGACTTCAGCCAGGTCACGATCTTGCGGTCCGTGAGTTCTAGCCCCGCGTCGGGCTCTGGGCTGATGGCTCAGAGCCTGGAGCCTGCTTCTGATTCTGTGTCTCCCTCTCTCTCTGCCCCTCCCCCGTTCATGCTCTGTCTCTCTCTGTCCCAAAAATAAATAAAAAACGTTGAAAAAAAAAAATAGAAACAACCAGTGTGAGTAATGGTTTGGGAAAAAAAGGGAACCCTCTGGTATTGTTGGTGGGAATCAAAACTGGAGCCGCTACTCTGGAAAAGAGTATAGAGGTTCCTTCAAGGCATCAATAAACTTCCCCACAATCCAGTAATTGCACTACTGGGTCATTACCCAAAACATACCAAAAAAAAAAATTCAAAGGGACACTTGCACCTCTATATTTATAGTAGTATCATTTGCGATAACCAAAGGGTGGCAGCAGCCCAAGTGTCAACCAATATGTGAATGAATAAAGAAGATACGGTACATGTAGACACACGATGGAATGTTTTTCAGCCAGTGAAAACAAAAATGACATCTTGCCTTTGGCATCAGGTCCACGGACCTAGAGAGTATTACTAAATGAAATCAGCAATTCAGAGAAAGACAAATACCGTAGGAATTCACGCATATGTGGAATTTAAAAAACAATACAAACGAGCAAAGGGAAAAAAGGCAAACCAAGAAACAGACTCTTAACTATATAGAGAACCAACTGATAGTTACCAGAGGGTGACACGTGGGGGATGGGTGAAATAGGTGATGGGGATTAAAGAGTGTCCTTGTCATGATGAGCGCCGGGTGTTGTACGGAAATGCTGAATCACTATATTGTACACCTGAAACTAGTATTACACTGTATGTTAACTGTACTGGAATTAAAATGTTTAAATAAATTTAAAAACAAAAGTAATGGTGAAAGAATAAGAACATGGACTATGGACTCAAATAGACACTTCCCCAAAGAAGATCGAGGCATGGCTACTTAGACGCACAACATGACTAATCATTAGGGAATGCAAATCAAACCTACAATGTGATTATAGTATAGCATAATGGGTACTAGAATGCCTACTAGAATGCATACTAGAATGTATAGTATGGTATAATGTGTACTAGAATGTCTATTGTTAAAACCCAAAACAAAAAATAACTGTTGGTGAGGATAAGGAGAAATTGCAACCTGGTGGCACTTGCTGATGCCAATGAAATGTGGCACAGCTACTGTAGAAAAGATTGTGCCAGTTCCTTAAAGTGTAAACATAGAATGATCACCTTTGTTCACAGTCACCAAAATGTGGAGACAGCCTGAATGTCCATCAACAAACTCACGGATGAACAAAGTGTGGTGAACACATAGAGTGGAACATCATTCAGCCTTTACAATGGGTGGAATTCTGGCACAGGCTACAACTTGGATGAACCTCACAAACATTATGCTAACTGAAAGAAAGCCGGCACAAAAGGACCAATATTATACAATTACACATATATGAGATGCCTAGAGTGAACAGTTTTAGTGACAGAGGGTAGGGTGGTGGGAGAGAGGGGCTGGGCAGAGGGGAAATACAAACTTAGTATTTCAAGTAGACAGAGGTTCATTTTGAGAATATGAGAGAGTTCTGGAGGTGGATAGAGGTTGCTCAACTGTGGGAAAGTACTTAAGGCCCCATAAGTATATTTCAAAATGTTTAAAATAAAAATTTTATGTATATTTCACCCTGACCAAAAAAAAAAAAAAAGATGAAAAAAAGAGAGACATACTTTAAAAGAATTTCAGGGGTGCCTGGGTGGCTCAGTCTGTTAGGCATTCAACTCTTGATTTTGGCTCAGGTCATGATCTAACAATTTGTGAGTTTGAACCCCCTATCAGGCTCTGCACTAGCAGAGTTCAGCATTTCCACGCAAAAATATAATGGGCAGCTTACTAAGGGCACATCCGATTTGTGTAACTAAAAATATAAGCTAACCAAAACCAAGAAATAAAAATAAAAAACACCATCTCCAATGATCATGAAGAAAAGATTGACCTGAGTCACCACAATGAAGGGTCATAATCTCTACTGGACTATCAGTCCTGAGTATGTTCACTGCCCAGATCTTCGATTGATGGAACCATTTACACCTGATGGAAGGCTGTAAAATGGCAACAAATGCTTTACATTTTCCTCCAAACCCAACCCAAAGGCTCTGAGATGATGGCACTGGCTAGCTCATAATGGTTCATGAGGACTGTGGTGTCAACTAAATTGACACCTTGATATTGGGCAAGATGAGAGCAATTATCCCATAGAAACTGGCAAATGTTAAGAAGAGTAAGCTGTCTTCTTAATCCTTTATTCTCATTTTCTTCCTTTCTTCCTGCTTTCCCTGTTTCTTTTCGTCTTTGCTTCTGAGAGACAGTTCCATGAACATTTATCTGCATACTAGTGTTTGGAGGGACCTATGGACGTTTCGCTGGAAAACTGTGAACCAGGTAATAGGAGATTACCGTTATGGCTGACAATCCAAGTGGTGGCTTCCGGGGTCAGTTGATAAGGAGACATTCGTCTTACTCTGTCTCACACAACACAGGTTAGGTCCATGAGTGTATCCTGCTCGCACTGCCTAATTTCTGGGATGTAGCATTAGAAAAGATGGCGGTGGCAGTAGGCAGAGTAGCCATATTGTGTGTGAGATCTGTGAAGAGTCTATTAGGGTAGGAGGTGCTGAGGGAAATTATAGGACAGCGTTGCTGCCTACCAAAACATTAAAGGAAAAATAATAATGCATCCCTGGAAACCACCAAGAATGACACCATCAAGGCTGGAAAAATTAGGAGTTGCAATTCTATTACCTTCACACTTCATTTATGTTTTGGACTGTGTGAGGGAAAACTAACGATTGCATCCTGAAGGTGGATTATTGTAAACTAATCACAGAGAGTTCCAGGTGCCTCTGCTCTTGTAGATGTGATTGCCTTCCAAGCTAGATTGACATAAAACCCTGGAAACTTGTATACAACCTCTGATATGTTCAAAGATTTTCTTCCAAAAGCAGAGATGCTAACAAATACCTGCTTTCAACCCAAAGAAGAAGCATTTCGCATTTGCTCCACTGCTTTTCCTATCACATTGTAAGTATTCAATTTGCTGTATTATGTCTATGTTCTTAAATATCCATGCAATGGGGGCACGTGGTAGCGCAGTTGGTTGAGTGTCTGACTTTGGCTCAGCTCATGATCTCACAATTCATGGTTTAAAATCCTGCATCTTGCTCTGTGCTGACAGCTCAGAGCCTGGAGCCTGCATCTGATTCTCTGCCTCCCTCTCTCTCTGCCCCTCCCCTACTATGCTGTCTCTCTCTCTGTCTCTCTCTCTGTCTCTCTCTCTGTCTCTCTCTCTCTCACACACACAAACACACACACAAATCCACACACAGAATATGAATAAACAATAAAAAATATTTTTAAACCCATGCAATGGAATTTAATGGGAGGTGTAAAAACTTTTTAAAATGCAGAAGACAGGTGCCTGGGTGGCTCAGTCAGTTGAGCGTCCAATGCTTGATTTCACTTTACCTCAAGATCTCATGCTTTCTGAGATTGAGCCCCACTTCAGGTTCTGCACCGACAATATGGACACAGTATAGGATATATCTTCAATCTGTATCTGCTCCTCCCACACGCTCTTGCTCCCTCTCTCTCAAAATAAATAAATAAACTTTTAAAAATTTCAGAAGAAATGTTGCTTATAGTGCATGAAAAACTTTTAGCAACTGAATACTGTAGAAAGATAAACTGCAGATCGTCAGTCTCTGAATTGAGTTAAACAACATGATCTAGGTCTTCTAGGGTTTTAAGCCCTGTTATTCATAACTTTATCTTAAAACAAAGAATCCTATATGCAGAGAACGCCCCTCTGCTAAAGAGTTTTCCCAGGGCTTGCTTGATGTCTCTGTTCCTCAGACCATAGATGAAGGGGTTCAGCATGGGCGTCACCACCGTGTACATGACTGAGGCTATGGCACTTGCCCTGGAGTTTTGTGCAGCAGCAGAACTCAGATACACCCCAAGGCCTGTAGCATAGAACAAAGAGACCACTGAGAGGTGAGACCCACACGTGGAAAATGCTTTATACTTGCCCCTCACTGATGAAATTCTCAAAATGGAAGTGACAATTCTAGAGTAAGAGAACAGGATGCCAGTGAGTGGAACAACACCCAGAAGTCCACTTACCAAATACACTGCCAGGTCATTGAGGAACCTATCAGAGCAAGCAAGTTGGATCACCTGCTTAAGTTCACAGAAAAAGTGAAGGATTTCCAGCTCTGTGCAAAAAGAGAGTCGCAAAATCAGTAAGTCATGTAATAGAGAGTCAAGAACACTCAGTATCCAAGATCCCAGGAGCAGGATGCCACAGAACTTGGGGTTCATGATGACCATGTAGTGCAGTGGCTGACAGATGGCCACGAACCGGTCATAGGCCATCACTGTCAAGAGGAAGTGGTCTAATCCTCCAAAAAGCATGAAAAAGTACATCTGACTGAGGCACCCTTCGTAGGAGATCGCTCTGCTCTGCGTCTGAATGTTCAGCAGCATCTTTGGGACAGTGGTGGAGGTGAAACAGATGTCTGAAAAGGACAGGTTGGAGAGGAAGAAGTACATGGGCGTGTGGAGGCGGGAGTCCGTGATAATGGCCAGAACCATGAGCAGGTTCCCAGTGAAGGTGACCAGGTACATGGACAGGAACGGCCAAAAGAGCAGAGACTGCTGTTCCCCCTGGTCTGAGAGTCCCAGGAGAATAAATTCTGTAACATGAGTTTGATTTCTTCCTTCCATGTAACTGATGAAAACAGCTGGAACAGAGATAAGAGCATTGTAAAGACACCAGCTGTGATCATAGAATTAAGAGCAATGCTGTGTTTTCAACATGATGCACTCATTAATTCTTGCACATTCTCTACCAACCTAGAATACATACCAGAAAATTTCAGGGACTCTCAAATGCTCCATGTTTTCTGTGAGGCTGAAACTGTTAGCAGTTCTTGATCCAAATAAAAAAACATAATTCAAAACAATGTTCTCCTCCATAAATTTCCTGAGACTTTTTTATTCACCCAACAAAATTTAACAAAATACCTTGTGACAAGTTTGGTTGAAAGCATTGCAAAAAGTAGTGATGTGTGTTTGAACTTAACAAGACTTAGTATTAGGTGTGTGTGTGTGTGTGTGTGTGTGTGTGTGTGTGTGTGTGTGTCAGAGGGAGGAATATAATATAAATAAATGAATCAATGATGTTTCAAATGGTGGTTACAACTAATAAGGAAAATAATTCAGGACAAAGGAGTTCTAAGTAGAAGGGAAACCTGTCATTGTATCATGTCTAATAAGGGGCTTCTGAGCTGGAAAACTAAGGGATATGTGACCCATGTGTATAACTTTGAGAAAACCAGTTAAGGCAGACAAATCGCATAGGCAAAGACCTTGAGTCAAGAGCTCACCCCAAATCATCAGGCAACATCAAAGAGAACATTGTGAGCAGAGCAGGTAACACAACAGGAGTAGGAGTTGTATGTAAATAAGAGAAGAACTCAAAAACTCCTGTATCTGTGGAAACATTCTAAGGCACTGGACACTACAGTTATATATGTTATATATGATGTCTGTCTACAACAGGATACATTTTATGTAATGTAAACAAATGGAACACAATTCATTTCTCCATAATTCTCTGTCTTTCTCTATTCCCTTAGTCTAGGTCTCCAGTTGGTCTAAATTCTGCATTTTCTATTGCATAAGACAGCTTCAGGTTGCTGTAAATACTTAACAGGTGTGTACTTCATTGATAAGTTCTCTTTGATCTAGACACACACACACACACACACACACACACACACACACACACACACATGTGGGTAGGGAAAGAGACAGAGAGGGTTCTCCATTATTGTACTACTGTGTATTCTTGTAGCTGAAGCACACTTTTTAGAAAGCAGAGGACAGGCTACACCATAAGTCAAAGAGATTCTTTCTCCTAGCAGAATTACAGTTTGTGATTGTAGGCTTTCCACTGTGAAAGTAGGCTTTCCAGTGGAGTAGTCATGGTTACAGTACACAAGAACCACACAGAATTAGAAGAATTAACATCAATCTTTGTCAGTGTCTTCCAAAAAAAAATCAAATGGGAGACACTTCTTACTTTATTCCATCAGGCCAGCATTGCACTGATACCAAAGCCATGAAAAGACATTGCAAGAAAAGAAAAGTACACAACAATATTCCCAAGGAATATACATGTGAACATATTCCAGCAATGCAGCCTTTTGATCATGGTGTAGAAAAGGATTATGCATCATGACCAAATGGCATTTATTCCAGGAAGGCAATAAAACTCCCTCAGTGTAATACACCATATTAACAGAAAAAGGGTAACATAAGTATGTCCACAGATGGTAAATAAAATGTGGCAAAATGGAGCATTCCTTAGACTGACAGCTTTCAAGTAACTAAGAATAGAAGGAAACTTCCACAACACGAAAAAGGTCATATATGTAAACCCACCTGTAAAATAGTTCTGAAAAGTGAAACACTGAGAGTGACCCCTAAGATAAGGCAGGATAAGCATGTTTGTTTTCATACCTTTATATACAACGTGGTATAATGCAGGTTCCAGACAGAGCAACTCGCCAAAAAAAGGAAAGAAAAAGAAAGAAAGAAAAGGATCAAAATTAGAATGGAAGGAGTAATATGATTTCTCTTTAAAAGAAATTGATTTTATTTAAAAAAAAAAATTGGGGGACTCAGAGGGGAAGATGGCAGCATAGGAGGACGCTGGGCTCACCTCGTCCTGCTGATCGCTTAGATTCCACCCACACCTGCCTAAATAACCCAGAAAACTGCCAGAAGACTAACAGAACAGACTCTCCAGAGCCAAGTGTAGACAAGAGGGTAGGAAGGGCAGAGAGGAGGTGCATGCTACATGGACTGGCGGGAGGGAGCCGGGGTGGTGGAGGGGCAGCCCGCCGGGCAAGGCAGAGCCCCTGAGTCTGACTTGCAGAAGCAGAGGGGCCAGACTCCATGAGTTCTGGCAGCCAGCGGGACTTAACATCTGGAATGTTAAAAGTCAACAGCTCTGCTCTCTGAGAGCAGGGAGGGCGAGAGGACATTGGGAGGGAGAGTTGTGGAGCCCCAGAAGACAGAGCTCAGCTCAGCAGGGTACAAAGGCGCTGGCCAGTGCCATCTCCCTCTCCCATTCCCCACCCGAAATTCCAAAGGGAACCTGTTCCCATCACCGAACTTGCTTCCCCAACAAATGCCCAACACTGTGCTTCTGTGGATCCATTCCTCCGATGGGTCGGCCTCCCTCCCGGTGCTGCGGGACACCTCCCACAGGGGACTACTGACAGCAAAGCAAGCTAAGCCTGCCCCTCCTGTCTCTGTGCACCTTGCGGATCCACCCCAGCTAATACACCAGATCCCATCGAAGCAGCACCACAAGCCTGGCAGTGTGCAAGTAGCCCAGACAGGGCCACACCACTCCACAGTGAGTCCTGCCCCTGGGAGGGGGGAAGATAAGGTACACACCAGCTTGACCATGACCCCAGTGGTGGGCTGGGGGCAGACATCGGGTCTGACTGTGGCCCCACCCACCAACACAAGTTACTCCGGACAGCACAGAGGAAGAGCCCTGCAGTTCTGGGCCATCCCAGGGACTACCCAAAATGAGAAAATGGAAAAATTCTCCTCAAAAGAAACTCCAGGAAGTAGCGACAGCTAACGAATTGATCAAAAACAACCAATAATGGACAAGAATTTAGAACAATAGTCATAAAATCAATCGTTGGGCTAGAAAAAAGTACAGAGGACAGCAGAGAATCTATTGCTACAGAGATCAAGGGACTAAGAAATAGTCATGAGGAGCCAAAAAATGCTATAAATGAGGTGCAAAATAACATGGAGGTGGCCATAGCACGGATTGAAGAGGCAAAGGAAAGAACAGGTGAATTAGAAGATAAAATTATGGAAAAAGAGGAAGCTGAGAAAAAGAGAGAAAAAAATCCAGGAATATGAGGGGAGAATTAGAGAACTAAGTGATGTAATCAAACCAACAATATCTGTATCATAGGAATTCCAGAAGAGGAAAAGAGAGAGAGAAACGGGCTGAAGGTGTACTTGAACAAATCATAGCTGAGAACTTCCCTGCTCTGGAGAAGGAAAAAGGCATTGAAATCCAAGAGGCACAGAGAACTCCCTTCAGATGTAACTTGAATTGATCTTCCACAAGACATATCATAGTGAAACTGGCAAAATACAAGGATAAAGAGAAAATTCTGAAAGCAGCTAGGGATAAACAGGCTCTAACTTACAAAGGCATAAGAGTAGTTGCAGACCTATCTACTAAAACTTGGCAGGCCAGAAAGGAATGGCAGGAAATCTTCAATGTGACGAACAGAAAAAATATGCAGCCAAGATTCCTTTATCCAGCAAGTCTGTCATTCAGAATAGAAGGAGAGATAAAGGTTTTCCCAAACAAACAAAAACTGAAGGAATTCATCACGACTAAACCAGCCCTACAAGAGATCCTAAGGGGGATTCTGTGAGTGAAATGTTGCAAGGACCACAAAGTACCAGAGACATCACTGCAAGCATGAAACCTACAGACATTACAAGGACTCTAAACCCATATCTTTCAATAATAACACTAAATTTAAATGGGCTCAATGCTCCAACCAAAAGACATAAGGTATCAGAATGGACAAAAAAACAAGACCCATCTACTGGCTGTCTACAAGAGACTTGTTTTAGGCCTGAGGACACCTTCAGATTGAAAGTGAGGGGATGGAGAACTATCTATCATGCTACTGGAAGTCAAAAGAAAGCTGGAGTAGCCATACTTATATCAGACAAACTAGACTTTAAATTAAAGGCTGTAACAAGAGATGAAGAAGAGCATTATATAATAATCACAGGGTCTATCCATCAGGAAGAGCTAACAGTTATAAACGTCTATGTGCTGAATTCAGGAGCCTCCTAATATATAAAACAATTAATCACAAACATAAACAACCTTATTGATAAGAATGTGGTGATTGCAAGGGACTTTAATACCCCACTTACAACGATGGATAGATCATCTAGACACAGGATCAATAAAGAAACAAAGGCCCTGAATGATACATTGGATCAGATGGACTTGATAGATATATTTAGAAGTCTGCATCCCAAAGCAACACAATTTACTTTCTTCTCGAGTGCACATGGAACATTCTCCAAGATAGATCACATACTGGGTCACAAAACAGCCCTTCATAAGTATACAAGAATTGAGATCATACCATGCACACTTTAGGACCACAATGCTATGAAACTTGAAGGAGGTTAAAGAACACCCTACTAAAGAATGAATGGGTCAACCAGGCAATTAGAGAAGAAATTTAAAAATATATGGAAACAAATGAAAATGAAAATACAATAATCCAGGGGCACCTGGGTGGCTCAGTCAGTTAAGTGTCTGACTTCGGCTCAGGTCATGATCTCGCAGTTCGTGAGTTCAAGCCCTGCATCAGGCTCTGTGCTGATGGCTCAGAGCCTGGAGCCTGTTTCAGATTCTGTGTCTCCCTCTCTCTCTGACCCTCCCCCGTTCATGCTCTGTCTCTCTCTGTCTCAAAAATAAATAAACATTAAAAAAATTTTTTTAATAAAAAAAAAGAAAATACAGTAATCCAAATGCTTTGGAATGCAGCAAAGGCAGTTCTGAGAGGAAAATACATTGCAATCCAGGCCTATCTCAAGACACAAGAAAAATCCCAAATACAAAATCTAACAGCACACCTAAAGGAAATAGAAGCAGAACAGCAAAGACACCCCAAACCCAGCAGAAGAAGAGAAATAATAAAGAGCAGAGCAGAAATAAACAATATATAATTTAAAAAAACCATAGAGCAGATCAATGAAACCAAGAGTTGGTTTTTGAAAAAATAAACAAAATTGATAAACCTCTAGCCAGGCTTCTCAAAAAAAAGGGGGGGGAGATGACCCAAATAGATAAAATCATGAATGAAAATGGAATTATTACAACCAATTCCTCAGAAATGCAAGCAATTATCAGGGAATACTATGAAAAATTATATGCCAACAAACTGGACAAACTAGAAGAAATGGACAAATTCCTAAGCACCCACACGCTTCCAAAACTCAAACAGGAAGAAATAGAAAACTCGACCAGACCCATAACCAGTGAAGAAATTTAATCACTTATCAAAAATCTCCCAACAAATAAGAGTCCAGGACCAGATGGCTTCCCTGGGGAATTCTACCAGACATTGAAAGCAGAGATAATACCTTTCCTTCTCAAGCTGTTCCAAAAAATAGAAAGGAAAGGAAAACTTCCAGCCTCATTCTATGAGGCTAGCATTACTTTGATTCCTAAACCAGAGAGAGACCCAGTAAAAAAAAAGAGAACTACAGGCCAATATCCCTGATGAATATGGATGCAAAAATTCTCAATAAGATACTAACAAATCAAATTCAACAGCATATAAAAAGAATGATTCACCATGATCAAGTGGGATTCATTCCTGGGATGAAGGGTTGGTTCAACATTCACAAATCAATCAATGTGATACATCACAAAAAGAAAAGAAAAGAAAAGAAAAGAACCGTATGATACTGTCAATCAATGCAGAAAAAGCATTTGACAAAATTCAGCATCCTTGCTTAATAAAAACCCTAGAGAAATTCAGGATATGAGGAACATACTTAAACATCATAAAAGCCACTTATGAAAAATTCACAGCTAATATCATCCTCAATGGGAAAAAGCTGAGAGCTTTCCCCTGAGATCAGGAACACGACAGGGATGTCCAACTCGCCGCTGTTGTTTAACATAGTGCTGGAAGTGCTAGCATCAGCAATCAGACAACAAAGGAAATCAAAGGCATCAAAATTGGCAAAGATGAAGTCAAGCTTTCACTTTTTGCAAATGATATGATATGATACATGGAAAATCCAATAGACTCCACCAAAAGTCTGCTAGAACTGATACATGAATTTGGCAAAGTCGCAGGATACAAAATTAATGTATAGAAATCAGTTGCATTCTTATACACTAATAATGAAGCAACAGAAAGACAAACAAAGAAATTGATACCATTCACAATTGCACCAAGAAGCATAAAATACCTAGGAATAAACCTAACCAAAGAGGTAAAACATCTGTAAGCTGAAAACTATAGAAATCTTATGAAGGGAATTGAAGAAGATGTAAAGAAATGGAAAAACATTCCATGCTCATGGATTGGAAGAATAAATATTGTTAAAATGTCAATACTACCCAAAGCTATCTACACATTCAATAAAATCCCAATCAAAATTGCACTAACATTCTTCTCGAAGCTAGAACAAGCAATCCTAAAATTTGTATGGAACCACAAAAGACCCCGTATAGCCAAAGTAATATTGAAGAAGAAGACCAAAGTGGGAGGCATCACATTCCAAGACTTTAGCCTCATACTCATCAGACAGTATGGTATTGAACAAAAACAGACATATAGACCAATGGAGTAGAATAGAGACTCCAGAATTGGACCCACAGAAGTATGGCCAACTAATCTTTGATAACGCAGGAAAGAATATCCAATGGAAAAAAGGCAGTCTCTTTAACAAATGGTGCTGGGAGAACTGGACAGCAACGTGCAGAAGAAACTAGACCACTTTCTCACACCATTCACAAAAATAAACTCAAAATGGATGAAGGACCTGAATGTGAGACAGGAAACCATCAAAACCCTAGAGGAGAAAGCAGGAAAACACCTCCCTGACCTCAGCCACAGCAATTTATTACTTGACACATCTCCAAAGTCAAGGGAATTAAAAACAAAATTTAACTATTGTAACCTCAAGAAGATAAAAAGCTTCTGCACTGCAAAGGAAACAATCAACAAAACTAAAAGGCAACCAATGGAATTGGAAAAGATATTTGCAAATGACATTTCAGACAAAGGGCTAGTATCCAAAATCTATAAAGAACTCACCAAACTCCACACCCGAAAAACAAATAAGCAAGTGAAGAAAGGGGAAGAAAACATGAATAGACACTTCTCTAAAGAAGACATCCAGATGGCCAACAGGCACATGAAAAGATGCTCAACGTCGCTCCTTATCAGGGAAATACAAATCAAAACCACACTCAGATACCACCTCATGCCAGTCAGGGTGGCCAAAATGAACAAATCAGGAGACTATAGATGCTGGCAAGGATGTGGAGAAACGGGATCCCTCTTGCACTGTTGGTGGGAATGCAAACTGGTGCAGCCACTCTGGAAAACAGTGTGGAGGTTCCTCAAAAAATTAAAAATAGACCTACCCTATGACCCAGCAGTAGCACTGCTCGGAATTTACCCAAGGGATACAGGAGTACTGATGCATAGGGGCACTTGTACCCCAATGTCTATAGCAACACTCTCAACAATAGCCAAATTGTGTAAAGAGCCTAAATGTCCATCAAATGATGAATGGATAAAGAAATTGTGGTTTATATACACAATGGAATACTACTTGGCAATGAGAAAGAATGAAATCTGGCCTTTTGTAGCAATGTGGATGGAACGGAGAGTGTGATGGTAAGTGAAATAAGTCACACAGAGAAAGACAAATACCTTATGCTTTCACTCTTATGTGGATCCTGAGAAAGTTAACAGAAGACCATGGGGGAGGAGAAGAAAAAAGTTAGGGAGGGAGGCAAACCTTAAGAGACACTTAAAAACTGAGAACAAAGTGAGGGTTGATGGGGGGTTGGAGGGAGGGGAAAGTGGGTGATGGGCATTGAAGAGGGCACCTGTTGGGATGAGCCCTGGGTGTTGTATCGAAACCAATTTGACAATAAATTTCATATTTAAAAAAAAAAACATTAAGGGGCGCCTGAGTGGCTCAGTCAGTTGGGCGTCCAACTTCAGCTCAGGTCATGATCTCATGGTTCATGGGTTCGAGCCTCACGTCAGTCTCTGTGCTAAAACTCAGAGCCTAGAGTCTGCTTTGGATTCTGTGTCTCCATCTCTCTCTACCCCTCCCCACTCATGCTCTGTCCCTCTCTCAAACATAAATAAATATTTTTAAAATTTTTCAATAAATAAAAATGAAAGTAAGAAAGCATTAAAAACAGGAAAAACTCTTAGAGTAATAAATTCAGAGTATAAATTAATGCAAACATTATGTGAATATAAATCAATATAATAATATAGTAAATCAATATAATATTATATTATAAATATAATAAATGTATTACAATATTATTATATTATATACTATATATGTAAATATAATAAAATATAATAAATCAATATAAATCTGCATAATGCAGAATTGAAATCAATGCAAACATCAAACCCAGGTGACAGATGGAATCTTACACTGGAATGTACATATGAAAAAAACAATCTAACTATATTACAACTGTAGGACACAATCTCAGTGAAACAGGTGGGCAAAAAAAGTGCAGAAAAACAAGACCTGGGAAAGGAGAAGAGTCTGTAAAACTGGACATGAAAGAAACTGCACAGAAGCACTGCACCATTCTTGATAAAATGTGTCCCAGAGGATACTGTTAACAATGCTGATACTCCTGCACATGTGAACTGAAATTGAACACATAAGGAAATGAATAGTAAATGGTGGGAAAGAGGTGATCACATTTGGTGTGGGACTTCACATGTAAGCAAGGTGGAGTAGCTCTTATGATCCCTTGGTAATAAATTAGTTTTAGAGCCATCAGTATGAACTTGCTTCAGCTTATATAAAAATATGGAGGGTTACATACAGATACATGTATGGATGTCTGCATATACACAGAGTAGTAAACACTTATATGTGTCTTTGCCAGGTCAGTTGATGGGATATAGAGAATCTGGTAGCAAAAAGCACAGCAGGTACCAAGATCTTGAATCTTATCCCATGATCCAATAAAATAAAACAGGGCTCCTTGCAGAAATGACTCATTGTAGAACTCCAGAGGAACATACAATAAGCTGAAGGTGAAGCTGAAGCATCTTCTCCTGTAAGACAGTAATGAAATGATACCTCCAAAGAGCCAAGAATGTTGGGACATGCCATAGTGACATATCAGTAACTGAAGGAGCTCTCCTTTGACAAAGCTGAAACAATGTGAGCAACAAAATAAAGTAGTACTGGGTTATAACACAGAGTATTTAATGTAAATAATTGAAAAAAATATGGAAGACACAATCTCCAGTGTAGAAGAAAACTAATGATTTACAGAAATATTCTACACTTAAGGAGGTGTGAGATAACTACCACTACTTAAAGATGGGGTTGTGCATAGAAACTTCCTACAGGAGGACAAGATGGAAAGAAAGGGGAAAGACAAATCTGACAAATCCCATGTCAGCCAGGACATTGATATCAACACCAATGAGAAATAGTCATGTTGATAATATGTACCCTTGATGTCAGGAAATGAACATGCCTCTTTTCCCTCTCCAGTCTCCTTGTCCAACATCCATGTCCCAGTCTTCTCATTAAGAAGAAGAACAAGAAGAAGAAGAAGAACAAGAACAAGAACAAGAACAAGAACAAGAAGAAGGCAAGCCCAAAAGAAGATTTTTTTCACAGCACTCCTGACCAGTACTCTTAGCACTATCAATTGCTTCAAGAACAAAGGAAGACTGAGGAAAAAGTTACTGCATGTGGAAGGTCAACAGATAGGACGATTAAAAGTAATATGTGTAAGAGAGAGGATGTGTTCATAATAGGAGAAACTGGAACGGAGCTTATGAGAACCGTCTGAAAAATCACAGCAAGTTTGTTTTGTAAATGTACCACTGTTCAAATATGAAAGCCAATTAACGTTAAAATTATTATTGAATTAAAAAAATCTTTGGAAACACCGTGTTCTGAGATTGTCCCAAAGAGTCTGGTAGGTGCCCTGTATGACCAGTGTCGCTGCTGTCAGTAACTCTTCCCATCATTAACATTAAATAATCATACCACGTACAGTTTTTGAAATTTTTCAATGAAATAATGACTATACAGTATCTGCATTGTTTCTAGTAAACATTTAAGAATGAATGAAAAAATTCATCTGAATTTCTGGATTCACGATTTCCACCCCTCAGAGACCCATTCTGTGCCTGGTGCTGTTTCTATCCCTTGACAACACTCTCCCACTCTGAATGCAGCAATAGTTTCTTCCTCAATATAACCTGGGTCATTTTTCCATAGACAAAACCTTGTCGTAGCTGTCCCCTGACATAAAAACGGCACTTACACTTCACAATTTCAGATTTCAATTTCAACCTTTTAGCCAAAGTGTAAGATTGTTTCTTAACCTGACTATTGCCTACCGAGTCAGGTTCATTTGGGTTCATTTTGCAGACCCTGCTCCTGACTGTTGGTCAGACAGTAAGGGTATTTCTAATTTCAGCAGCACAACTCCCACTCTACTTAATCCCTAAATTTCCCCCTCTGCTGTTTCTGGACTGCTCACACCCTTCGTCTCCATGGAAAGACCCCAACACCCCTCTCAAGGCTCAGCACCTATAGGCTTCTCTGTGAAGCCTCACTGACTCCTGCAAAAGAGTCCTCTTTTTTGAAAACAATTACAAATAAAACAAAGAGACAACGTTAGTGGATCTACTTCCCCAGATTTCAATGCAACCTCTCATTATCATGTTTATTCATTTTTACATCTCTCACTCTGTTTACACAGTGAGGATCTTGACAGAAGAAACACTGTCTTAGTCATTTAGCTATTCACAGAAATAGTAGTGTCTACCACACAATAATTGCTGGGGGAAAAATGTTTGTTGAATGACTACAATTAACAAATGGTTCAATAACAGTAAATAGTCACTCCCAACAATGGGAAAAGCAGCAATGAAAACAGAGGAAAGACTGTTGGGAGATGAAGGCCCATTGATGAAGCACTAACTCCGGAGGAGACAGATCAGGGAGGATGGTTTAGTGCATCCAGATTTTCCCTACACAATCAAAGCCTTATGGGCAGGGCTTGACATCACTAAACTCTCCTCAACTTATTGTCCCTGTTGAGGCCCCAAAATAACTACCGATACAAGGGGACCCTCCCACCATAACTCATTTCCCCAGCACTTCTGAAGAGGCCGTGGCTCACCCAGATGTTAGCACAGAACAGCGTGAGATCAATGATCCAGTCTCTCCCATGGATGAGTGATGTGGTTGGAAGTTATATCCTTAGGAAGGGAAGAGACATGGCCCCACTTGGGAAGTCTCTAGAAAACAGTTATGTGCTCATATCACCTGAGATTATAGGAGTCGGCTTCCTGGGTGCAGCAAAAGCATTTTCGATTTCTGTAATTGTAGGGAATTAATCCCCATGAGTCTCATTAATGAAATATTCTTTTGTCTCTCTTGCATGTAAGAGACTTGGGTCTCTGGAGCTAGGAGACAAAAATAGCATGCTAACTTATCCAAGTGTTGGGACATAGCCTTGGCATTCCCTGATTGTCTCTTATCCTTTTAAACTCTCTTATCCCAGAAGGAGGCTCCCTGTCATTAGAGCTTCTCACTGATAAGTCAGAGCACTCCATCGTAAATATCGAATTGTTGATTTGCAGGATTCTGTGTCCCCTAACTCTCTTATTGCTCCCATCTGTACTCATCTGTTAGCTCACAATCATGGAACTCCCAGCCTCCACAGTGTTTCTTCTTTTCTCCTGCTTCTCCTTTCTCCTTCAATGTAGGCAATGTCTGTTTGATATCACTCAACCATTTGCTTCTTTAAGCATCTTACTAACAACTTCATTAGCAGTTGTTTAACAGTAGACACTAAACCACATCACAGGAAGGAAGAAAGGTATAAAAAATGGTCCCTTCTCAACAGAGCAAGAGAAAAAAAAAAAGTAAATGAATGTGCTAACCTGAAGAGGCAGTGGCACCTGATGAAGAGAATACAAACATAGACAACTTTTCCAAAAGAGATGAGTGAAGTCTACACAAACAAGCAAATACTTGTCCCAAGTCTCGATGTGGGTGAAGGGGTAAGAGCACTCCAACAGGAAGTATCTGGGCAGCCAATGTAGGAAATACTTCATACTTGCTACCAATGATCGGGAGGCAAGTATGACAACTCAAACATGACCCTGAGCAGTTAGACAGCACGCAGAGAGCAGATATGCTGATATTTTGACTATTGGCTTGACACAAATTGATGAAAATATCTGAATGTCAGTGCAGATCTCATGACAGGATGTCCAGGATCAAGCTCTCCCTGTGGAAAATTCATCCTTGGACAATGGTAGACACAGACTGTTGCTACTACAATAGTCTAAGAAAACTGTAGACGGAAAAATAGGGAATCAATGGACCCCTTTGAAGAGCAAAAAAAATAATAATAAAAGTTATGTAAGTTGGCAATTTGGAAGGACCTAGAGGGTACAGTGCTCAGGTAAATGAATCCATCAGAGAAAGACAAACACTGATTTCACTCCCATGTGGAATTTAAGAAACAAAACAAACGAACAAACATGGGAAAAAAAACAAACAAACAAAACCAGATTTTTAATGCAGAGAACAAACTGGTGGTTGCCAGAGACAAAGGTGGCTGTGGCTGGATGAGATAGATGAAGTGAATTAAGAGTACCCTTACCTCCATGAGCACTTAATAGTGCATAGAATTGTTGACGCATTACATTTTACACCTGAAATTAATACAACTCTGTAAAGTATACTTCATAAAAATAATGACTGGAGAAAGAGGAAAATGCAATACTCAGAGTTACCACACTTTAATTTTTAAATGACCAGCTCTCACAACAACAATAAAAACAAAGATACAAGTCAATGCAACAGGAGGGAGCTTAGAAATTCATACCTACAAGTGAATGATTTTTGACAAGACTTCCAGGACATTTCAATGGTAAGTAGACAGTCTTTCCAAGAAATGGTAATGGAAACCTGGATATACACATGCACAAACATGAAAATGACCCTTCTGTCCACCATCAACAAACATGACTCCGAATGTATCACAGATCTAAACGTAGGAAGTAGAACTGTAAATAAACACATGAAGAACACATAAAGGTACATCTTTATGACTCTGAATTTGACAAAGATTCCTTGGATGTAACACCAAAGACACAGGCAACTAGAGAAAAAATTACATCACCAAAATCAGAAGTATTGGTGCACTGAAGGGCACTATTTCCAAATGAAAAGGCAACCCACGAAACGGAGAAGCTATTGACGAATCACACACCTGATAATAGATTAATATTCAAACTATGTACAGAATTTCAAGAATTCTTGGAAAACAACAAACAATTCAATTTTAAAAATAGTGCTGGGGCAACTTGGTGTCTCAGTCAGTTAAGTGTCTGACACTTGATTTCGGCTTGGGTCATGATCCCAGAGTTGTTGGATCAAGCCCCATGTCGGGCTCTCTACTGAGCATGGAACCTACTTGATACTCTCCCTCTCTCCCTCACCCCCCTCTCTCACTTGCACACACTCTCTCTCTCTCTCTAATATTAAAGAGAAAAAGGCAAAACTTTTATTTAAATTCCAGCTAGTTAACATATAGTGTCATATTAGTTTCAGGTGTGCCATACAATGAATCCATACTTCCATAATAAAACTTTTTAAAATATATTTTAAAAAGCGTTGATGAGGATGTGGAGAGAGGGGAACCCTCTTTCATTATTGGAAGGAATAAAAACTGGTATGGCCACTGTAGAAAACAGTATGAAAATTCCTCAAAACATTAAAAATAGAGTAACTCTTGTTGCTTTGCCATTTGAAATGATGTAGATGGAACTAGAGTGTACTATGCTAGCCAAATAAAATAAGTCAGTCAGAGAAAGACAAATATCATATGATTTCACTTATATGTGGAATTTAAGAAACAGAACAGACAAACATAGGGGAAGGGAACGAAAAATAACATCAGATAAGAACAGGGACGGAGCCAAACCATAAAAGACTCTTAACCATAGTTAACAAAGTGGGAGTTGCTGGAGGAGAGTTGAATGAGGAATGGACTTGATGGGTGATGGGCATTAAGGGAGGCACTTGTGATGAGCACTGCATATTCTATGCAGGCAAAAAATCACTAAATTCTACTCCTGAAACCAATAGTACACTATATGGTAACTAACTTGAACTGAAATAAAATCTTAGAAGACAGAAAACAGTGTTACAATCCAGTAATCACACTGCTGAGTCATTACCCCCAAAATACAAAAACACTCATTCAAAGGGATAAATGCACCTTTATGTTTTTAGCACTATCACTTACAGTAGCCAAATAATGGAAACAGCCTAAGTGTCCATTGATAGATGAATGGATAAGGATCTGGTATAGACATACAATGGAATACTACTCACCCATAAAACTGAATGAAATCCTCCCATTTGAAAAGACTTGGATGGAGCTAGTGAGCATAAGGTTGAGCAAAATAAGTCAGTTAGAGAAAGAAAAATACCACATGATCTCACTCATATGTGGAATTTAAGAAACAAAACAAACGAGCACAAGAAAAAAAGAGAGCAGCTAATGGTTACCAGAGGGGAAGGAAGAAGATGGGAGAAATGGGTGATGGGGATTAAGGAGGGCACTTGTTGTGATGAGCACTGGGTGTTTTACGGAGGTGGTGAAGCACCATATTATACACCTGAAACTGACAGTACACTGTATGTGAACTATACAGGAATTAAAACTTCTAAATAAATTTTAAAAAGTAAAACCAATGGGAATCCCAGTTGCTTCAGTTGGTTAAGTGTCTGGATCTTGGTTTCAGCTCAGGCTACGATTTCACAGTTTGTGAGTTTGATCCCCACATCTGACTCTGCACTGACTACGTGGAGCCTGCTTGGGATTCTCTCTCTCCCTCTCTCTCTGCCGCTCCCCTCCTCATGCTCGTGATCTCTCCCTCTCTCTCTCTCTCTCTCTCTCTCTCTCAGAATCAATAAATGTAAAACAATAAAAAATAAATTCATGAAAAAATACATGAAACTGGTTTTGAAAAAAAATAAAAGACAATGGACTCAAGAATATAGAGCAATGGGTATTTAGCACATGAAAGATGCACAACATGACTAATCACTACAGAAATGCAAGTAAAAACCATAGCGTGATACCACGCCACACACACTAGGATGGCTATTTGAAAACTAAAACCGAAGATGAGTGTTGGAGAGGATGTGGACAAATTGGAACCCTGTGGTGCTTTGCTGATGAGAATAAAAAGGGACACAGCTGCTGAAGCAAACAGTGTGCCAGTGACTCAATAATGTAAACCCAGAATTATTGTTTGGTGGAATAGTTTCACAGCTGTTTATTTACCCACTTATATGCCCAGAATGTAAAGTGGTGAGCAAAAAGAATGTAAAGTGGTGAGCAAAACACATATTTCTACACCAATTTTCATAACAGATTTATTCACACTAACGAAAGTGTAGATACAATGTGAATGTCCGTCGATAATCTGAACAAAGTGTGGTGAACACATACAGTGGAACATCATTCAGCTTTTTCAGTGGATGGAATTCTGACACAGGCTATAATTCAGAGGAACCTCACGAACATTATGCTAACTGAAAGAAGCCAGCACTAAAGGACCAATATTATACAAATACACATATATGAGATAACCAAGGTTATCAGTTTGAGAGAGAGAAGGTAGGATGGTGGGAGACAGGGGTGGGGAAGAGGGATTCTGCCATATGAATTTACTATTACAAGGAAACGGAAGTTAAATTTGAGATGATGAGAAAGTTCTGGGGACAGATAGAGGTGGTGGTTGCTAAACAGTGAGAAAGTACTTAATGATGCATAAGCATATTTCAAAATGTTTAAAATAATAAATTACATATATCTTTTACCCTGAAAAATGATGAAAAAAGAGTGACATTCTCCACAAGAATTTCATCTGTCCTGGGTGGCTCAGTCAGTTAGGCGTCCTACTCTAGATTTTGTCTCAGGTCATGAACTAAAAATATGTGAGTTCAAGACCCATATTGAGCTCTGGTCTGGAAGTGTGGAGCCTGCTTGGGATTTTCTCTTTATCCCTCTCATTGCTCCTCCCCAGTTTGTTCTCTTCTCTCTCAAAGGAAATAAATGAACTTTAAGGAAAAAAAGAATTTCAATGCCATAAATAGCTTAATATGATGTAGAGGAAGGAATCCAAAGTACAAGGAGACTAGGGCATTGTGATGGGTTTATCTTGTGTGATTCAATACATCAACCCCAAATATACCCAAACTAAAGTTTCAGACAACATAAAATTCATAAGATCATTGAGAAATAGCTTGGGAGGGCTATAATGTTTTCCTTGACAGACTCTACAGAGCTTCTCCCCCATAGGACAGACTTACCATGGACCTGCTAAAATTGAAATGCCTTTGTCAAAAGTTCAGCCCCTCCTGAACTGCCAGAGGCCATGACAGCAGTCCCAAACCATTTGAGGCATGTTATTCATAGTGCATAAGAATTAATCATTCTCATCAACACTGGTTGATCCACATGGATTTTTGCAAATGGCAAATTCATCCTGGTGTCTCCAAGAAACAAAAATAGATGGGCAGCTTAGTAATAATAGCCTATCTAATTTGTGTAAATAAAAATATAAGCAAAACAAAACAAAAACAAAAACACAACCAACTCTAATAATCATGAAGAAAAGATAGACCTGAGTCACTACAATGAAGGGTCATAATCTCTACCTATCAGTCCTGAGATTGTTCACTGCCCCAAATACTCAACTGATGTGACTATTTACACCTGACAGAAGGCTGTAAAATGGCAACAATTACTTTACATTTTCCTCCAAACCCAACCCAAAGGCTCTGAGGTGATGGGGCTGGCTAGCTTATAATGGTTCATGAGGACTGTGGTCTGAACTAAAATTGGTACCTTGATATTGGAAAAGATGAGAGTAATTATACCATGGAAACTGGCAAATGTTACAAATAAGCTCTCTTCTTTATTCTTTTGTTCTTAATTACTTCCTTTCTTCTTGCTTTCCCTGTTTCTTTTTGAGAGATAGTTCCATGAACATTAATCTGCATACTAATACTAGTGTTTGAAAGGACCTGTGGATATTTACCTGGAAAACTGTGAATAAGGGAATAGAAAATTACCATTATGGCTTACAATCCAGATGAGGGCCTCTAGGGTAGGTGAGAAAGAGACATTCATCTTATTCTGTCCCACAAGCCACAGGTCAAGTCCATAATTGCATCCTGTTCTCACTGCCTAATTTCTGGGATGCAGAATTAGAAAAGATGGAGGTGGCAATAGACAGAGTAGCCATATTGTGTGTGAGATCTGTGGAGAGTCTATTATGGTAGGAGGTGCTGAGGGAAATCACAGGACAGTGCTGCTGTCTACCAAATATTAAAAGAAAAGTAATAATGCATCCCTGGGAAAATCACCAAGAATGCCACCATCAAGGCCTGAAAAATCAGGAGTTGCAATTTCTATTACCTTCACACTTCATTTATGTTTTGGACTGTGTGAGGGGAAACTGGAGACTGCATAGTGAAGGTGGATTATTGTAAACTAATCACAGAAGGTTCCAGGTGCCTAGGCTCTTGCAGATGTGATCTCCTTCCAAGGTGGATTGACTTAAAACTCTCGAAACTTGTATATAACCTGTGATAGGTACAATGATTTTCCTCGAAAAGCAGATACTCTGACACCTGCTTTCAACCCAGAGAAAAAGCATTTCACATTTACTCCATTGGCTCCTCCTATCACATTATAAGTACTCAATTTGCTATATTATGTATATGTTCTTAAATATCCATGCAATGGGGACACCTGGGTAGCTGAATTTTTTGAGCGTCTGACTTGGGTTCATGTCATGATCTCACAATTCATGGTTTCAAGCCCTGCATCACCCTCTGTGCTGATAGCTCAGAGTCTGGAGCCTACTTCTGATTTATTCTCTCTCTCTCTATCTCTTTCTCAAAAAATGAATACACATTAAAATTTTCCTCTAAAAATCCGTGCAATGGAATTTAATACGATGACTAAACAGTTTTAAAGAAATTCAGTAGAGGGGTTCCTGGGTAGCTCAGCCAGATAAGAGTCCAACTCTTGATTATGGTTCAGATCAAAACTTCACCGTTTGTGATATTGAGTCCCACTTCATGCTCTGCGCTGACAGCATGGACATATCTTGGGATATTCCATCAATCTCCCTCTGGCTCTCCCTACTCATTCTTGCTATCCCGCTCAAAATAAATAAATGAACTTTAAAAAGCTACAGACAAAATAGTTGCTTGTGATGTATGAAAACTTACAGCTAACTAATAAGTTAAGGAGAAAAAATGCACATTGCCAGCCTATGAACTGATACAAATATCATGATCTAGGTCTTCTAGGGTTTTAAGCCCTGTTACTCAAGTCTTTATCCTGAAACAAAGAATCCTACATGCAGACAATGTTTCTCGGCTAAAGAGCTTTCTCAGGGCTTGCTTGATGTCTCTGTTCCTGAGACCATAGATGAAGGGGTTCAGCATGGGCATCACCACGTGTACATGACTGAGGCTATGGCACCTGTGCTGGAGGTTTGTGAAGCAGCAGAATTAAAATACACTCCAAGGCTTGTACCATAGAACAAGAACACAACTGAGAGATGAGACCCACACGTGGAAAATGCTTTATACTTGCCCCTCACTGATGAAATTCTCAAAATGGAGGCTACAATTCTAGAGTAAGAGGAGAGGATGCCAGTGAGTGGAACAACACCCAGGAGTCCACTTGCCAAATACATCGCCAGGTCATTGAGGAAGGTATCAGAGCAAGCAAGTTGGATCACCTGCTTAAGTTCACAGAAAAAGTGAAAGATTTCCAGATCTGTGCAAAAAGAGAGTCGCAAAATCAGCAAGTCATGTAACAGAGAGACAAGAACACTCAATAACAGGGATCCCAGAAGCAGGATGCCACAGAACTTGGGGTTCATGATGACCATGTAGTGCAATGGGTGACAGATGGCCACGAACCTGTCATAGGCCATCACTGTCAAGAGGAGGTTGTCGATTCCTGCAAAAAGCATGAAAAAGTACATCTGGCTGAGGCAACCTTTGTAGGAGATCCCTCTGCTCTGCGTCTGGATGTTCAGCAGCATCTTTGGGATGGTGGTGGAGGTGAAACAGATGTCTGAAAAGGACAGGTTGGAGAGGAAGAAGTACATGGGCGTGTGGAGGCGGGAGTCTGTGATAATGGCCAGGATCATGAGCAGGTTCCCAGTGAAGGTGACCAAGTACAAGGACAGGAACAGCCAAAAGAGCAGTGACTGCAGCGCCCCCTGGTCTGAGAGTCCCAAGAGGATAAATTCCGTAACATGAGTTTGATTTCTTCCTTCCATGTAATTGATGAAAATGGCTGGAACAGAGACAAGAACATTGGAAAGGCAGCAGCATGATCACAGAATTACAAGAAATGCTGTCTTTTCAAAATGCTTCATCCATTAATTCTTACACACTCCCTACCAATCTAGAATATACACCAGAAAATTTCAGGGACTCTCAAATGTCCATGTTTTCCATGAGTCTTAAATTGTTCACAATTCTTGTTCTGAATCAAAACAATTATCCAAAGCAATGTTCTCCTCCATAAATTTCCTGTGACCTTTTTTTTTCCACCCGAGAAAATCTAACACACTATCTTGTGACAAGTATTTTTAACAGCATTGCACAAATGCAGGAGGAATGTGTGTTTCACCTTAACAAGACAGTCTCATCTTTGTGTGTGTGTCAGAGGGAGGAACAGAATATTAATAAAGGAATAAATGGTGTTTCAGGTGGTGGTTATAACTAATAAGGAAAAAAGTTCGGGACACAGTAGTCCTAAGTGGAAGGAAAACCTGCCTTTGTGTCATGACTGATCAGGGGCTTCTGAGCTGGAAAACTCAGGGATGCATGAACCATGTGGATAACCTTGAGAAAACCAGTTAAGGCAGAGAAATCGCATGTGCAAAGACCTTGAGTCAAGAGCTCACCCAAAACCATCAGGCAATATAAAAGACAAAGTTGTGAGCAGGGCAGGTAACACAACGGGTGTAGGAGTGGGATGTAAATAAGAGAGAGAGGAGCTCAAAGCCTCCTGTATCAGTGGATACATTCTAAGGCAATGTTGGGGACAGGCCAAGATGGCGGAGGAGCATGGAAGGTTTTTTGCCTCTCTCCTCACTGAAATGCAACTAAATCAACACCAAACCGTCTTGCATATCTAGAAAGCTGATCTGAGGAATAACACAACAATCTGCACAACTTGAACCACAGAATTTGGCAGGTACACAGCGTGGAGAGGTGAACTGGGGAAGAGAGAAGCTATGGAGGGCAGGGAGCTGTTTTTGCTTGTGGAGAGAAGATGGAGATGGGGGAGAGTATAGGAGAAGCACTGCCCAACAAAAAAGCAGCTGGAGAAAAAGAGAAGGAGGGGACTGAAAAAAAACAGGGAGAAGAGAGAAAGGAAGGGTTTCAATTTCATGAAGAGGCTATAAACAGGGGAGCATAGAGTCTGAAACTCCACAGCTCGATACCTGGGAGAGCTCTGGTGGGGAGGGCATATCCCCAGAAACAGACAGCAAGGTCCGAGGGGTCCTCAGGCCACACGGGGAGAGGCAATTTCTCTGCTGGGAGGACATTTGGTAGAGGCCGTGCAGCCTCGCCGCAGGCAAAGGTCCCAGCAGACCCTGGAGAACAGCCACATTGCTGCTGTTGGAACTAGGATGGTAAGGGTGAAGCCTGGTGCCAGATGGGTGCTGTGATTTACCATAATCCCTGAAATGCTGCTACTACATAATCACACCAACATTTTCTGGGGCACCTGGCCACAATCTCTGGGCATCTGCAGCAGCACGGTCACACAAACGTACCAAGGGTGGGCGGGCACCATGACATTGCTTGGTGGACCCTCCCCTGAGGGTCTGAGAGGGTCAAAGCTGCTTGGCCCTCAGAAATGGGGAGTTTGTAAACATTGCCCTATCTGAGATAAAATTTGGGAGGGAGGTGTCCTCTGGCAAGCTGACAGCTTGGTCACAGACAGTGGAGAAATGGGGAGTGGACAGAAGCCAAAGACAAAGGAAGGGTGCTTGATTGCCAATCAATGAGAGGATAGACTTCTGATACTAGAGACTGGGGGACTGTAGGACTCCATTTTCACCCCTCCTGCATATGCACATAAGCACTTTCATGCACCACAGCGATCGATCAACCGCATTAAACTAAGCAGCATCATCTAGTGCAGAACAGAGTCACTACACCAACCACCGCCCAACTGGGCCAACCACAATCTAGAGGAACATCACCAGTCTCTCTGCCTACGTAGTTTACAGACTATAAAGTGCTTCATAGTTTGACTTTAGTGGAAACTGGATGCATTTTCAATCATATTTCATTCTGTTTGCTGGTCCATCTATTCAATATTTTTCTTTTCCTTCTCTTTTATTCCTTCTGAATACAGAAAAGGAAAAAATTTGATTTTTTTCCGTTTTTATAAAAAATATTTTCTTTAAATTTTCCTATTATATTTTTTACATTTTTGTAATTTTTAAATTCTATTTGACTTTCGTCATTTCATTTTATTCTTTTGTTGTATTCATTTTTTTAATTCCAAACGTTTTTCTTTTTTTCCATTTTTTTTCTTTTCTTTTCTTTCCCTTCTATCTCTATTCTATCAAGCTTCTTACAACAACCTGACCAAAACAAACCTAGGAGTTAGCATCCTTTATTTTATTTTTTATGTTATTTTAGTTTTTTTAATTTTTACTTTTATTTACTTTATTAATCCCTTTTCTTACTCCACAATGATGAAACGAAGGAATTCACCACAAAATAAACAGGAAAAAAATGACAGCGAGGGACGTAATCAGCACAGATACAACAGGAAGTCTGAACAGAATTTAGAATCATGATAATAAGAACACTAGCTGGGGTTGAAAAAGCGTAGAATCTCTTTCTGTGAAGACAAAAGAAGTACAAGCTATCCAGGATGAAATAAAAAGTGCTGTACCAGAGATGGAATCTCGAATGGAAGCCATGGTGGTGAGGTTGGATGAAGCAGAGCAGCGAATCAGTTACAGAGAAGACAAATTTATGGAGAATAAGGAAGCAGAAAAAAAGAAGGAAACTGAGGCAAAAGAGTAGGATATAATATTAGAGAACTCAATGACTCATTAAAAAGGAATAACATCCAAATCATAGGGGTCTCAGAAGATAAAGAGAGAGGAAAAGGGGTAGAAGGTTGATGTGAGCAAATCATAGTGGAAAATTTTCTTATCTTGGAAAAGACACAGACATCAAAATCCAGGAATCACAGAGAACTCCCATTAGATTCAACAAAAACTGGCCATCAAGATTATCAGAGTCAAGTTCACAAAATTCTCAGACAAGGAAAGAATCATGAAAGCACCAAGGGGGAAGAAAGGCCTTAACCTACAAGGGAAGACAGTTTGGTTAAAAGCAGACCTATCCACAGAAACTTGGCAGCCAAGAAAAGAGCAGAATGGTATATTCAATGTGCTGAATCCAAAAATATGCAACCAAGAATTATCCAGCAAGGCTGTCATTCAAAATAAGAGGTGAGAATAAAAAAAAAAATGTTCCCCAGAGAAACAAAAGCTAAAGGAGTTAATGACCACTAAACCAGCTCAGCAAGAAATGTTTGGGAGATTCTCTGAGGAGATAAAAGCAAAAAAAGAAAAAAAAAGGCAACAAAGACTAGAAATGACCAGACAACACCAACAGAAACTCCAACTCTGCAGGCAACATGTTGAAACAAATTCATACCTTTCAGTACTCACTCTAAATGTCAATGGACTAAACACTCCAATCAAAGGACATAGGATAACAGAATGGATAAGAAAATAAGATCCATCTATACGCTGTTTACAAGAGACCCATTGTAGACCTAAAGAAACCTTCAGATTGAAAGTAAGTGGATGAAGAACCATCTATCATGCTAATGATCTCCAAACGAACACTAGAGTAGCCATACTTATACCAGACAACCTAGATTTTAAAAGAAAGACTGTAGCAAGAGATGAAGAAGGGCATTATATCATAATTAAGGGGTTATCCATGAAGCAGATCTAACAACTATAAACATGTATGCCTCAACCGTGGAAACACCCAAATATATAAATCAATTAATCACAAATATAAAGAAACTCATTGATAATAATACCATAATAGTAGAGGACTTCAACCCCCCACTTACAACAGTGGACAGATCATCTAAACACAAAATCAGCAAGGAAACAGTGGCTTTGATTGACACACTGGGCTGCATGGACTCAACAGATATATGCAGAACATTTCATCCTAAAGCACCAAAATACACATTCTTCTCAAGAGAACATTCTCCAGAATAGATCATATACTGGGACACAAATCAGCTCTCAACAATTACAAGATCGAGACCATAACATGCATATTTTCACATCACAACGTTATGAAACTTGAAATCAACCACAAGAAAAAATTTGGAAAGGCAACAAATACTTGGAGACTAAAGAGTAACCTACTAAAGAAAGAATGGGCTAACAAGGAGGTGAAAGAGGAAATTAAAAAGGACATGGAAGCCAATGAAAATGATAACATCACAGCCCAAAACTTCTGGGACACAGGAAAGACAGTCATAAAAGGGAAGTATATAGCATTCCAGGCCATCTGTAGAAGGAAGAAAGGTCTCAGATACACAACCTAACCTTACACCATAAAGGGATGGAAAAAAAACAGCAAATGAGAGATGGGTAATTAATAAGATTAAAGGATAAATCAATGCTACTGAAACAAAAACAAACAAACAAAAATAGTAGAACAGATCAAAGGAACCAGGAACTGGTTCTTTGAAAGATTAACAACATTGATAAGCCCCTAGCCAGTTTTATCAAAAACAAAAAGGAAAGGACCCAAATAAATAAAATCAAGAATGAAAGATCAGAGATTAAAACCAGCACTGCAGAAATACAAACAAAAATAAGAGAATATTATAAGCAAGTATAGGTCCACATATTGGGCAACGTGGAAGAAATGGACAAATTCCTAGAAACATATAAACTACCAAAACTGAAACTAGAAGAAATGGAAAATTTAAACAGACCCATAACCATTGAAGAAATTGAATTAGTAATCAAAATTCTCCCAAACAACAAGAGCCAGGGCCAGATGGCTGTCCAGGGGAATTCTAAAAAACATTTAAAGAAGAGGTAAGAGCTATTCTTTCAAAGCTGTTCCAAAAAACAGAAATGGAAGGAAAACTTCCAAACTCATTCTATGAAGCTAGCATTACTTTGATTCCAACACCAGACAAAAACCCCACTAAACAGAACTATAGACCAATTTCCCTAATGAACAGGGACACATAAATCCTCAACAAGCATTTGACAAAATACAGCACCCTTTCTTGATAAAAACCCTCAAGAAAGTAGGGATAGAAGGATCATACCTCAAGATCAAAAGCCATATGAAAGACCCATTGCTAATATAATCAATGGGTAAAAGCTGAGAGATTTCCCCCTAATGTCGGGAACGTAACAGGGAAGTCCACGCTCGCCACTGCTATTTAACATAGTGTTGGAAGTCCTAGCCCCAGTAATCAGACAACATAAAGGAATAAAAGCATCCAAACTGGCAAGGTGGAGTTCAAAGTTTTACTCTTCACAGATGACATGATAGTCTATATGGAAAACCCAAAAGATTCCACCAAAATGCCACTAGAACTGATCTGTGAATTCAGCAAAGTCGCAGGATATAAAATCAATGCACAGAAATCGGTTATACACCAATAATGAAGCAACAAGACAGAGAAAACAATGAATCGATCCCCTTTACAGTTGCACCAAAAAACATGAAATACCTAGGAATAAGCCTAACCAAAGAGGTGAAAAATCTATACACTGAAACCTACATAAAGCTTATGAATGAAATTGAAGAAGACACAAAGAAATGGAAAAATATTCCATGCTCCTGCATAGGAAGAACAAATATTGTTAAAATGTCAATACTACCCAAGGCAATCTCCATATTCACTGCAGTCCCTATAAAAATAACACCAGAATTCTTCAGACCTAGAAACAACAATCCTAAAATTTGTATGGGCCCAAAAAAACTCTGAATAGCCAAAGCAATCCTGAAAAAGAAAACCAAAGCTGTAGGCATCACAATCCCAGACTTCAAGATGTATTACTAAGCTGTAATCATCAAGACAGTATGGTACTGGCACAAAAACCAACACTCATAAAAAGGAACAGAATAGAGAACCTACAAATGGACCCACAAATGTATGGTCAACTAATCTTTGACAAAACAGGAAAGAATATCCAAAGGAATAAGAACAGTCTCTTCAGCAAATGGTGCTAGGAAAACTGGACAGCCACAGGCAGAAAAAATGAACCTTGACCACTTTCTTACACCAGACACAAAAAAAACTCAAAATTGATGAAAGACCTAAATGTCAAACAGGAAGCCATCAAAATCCTGGAGGAGAAAGCAGGCAAAAACCTCTTTGACCTCAGCCACAGCAACTTCTTATTCAACACGTCTCCGGAAGCAGAGCAAACAAAAGCAAACATGAACTATTGGGACCTCATCAAAATCAAAAGCTTCTGCACAGCAAAGGAAACAATCAGCAAAACTAAAAGTCAAACAATGGAATGGGAGAAAATATTTGCAAAGGACATATCAGATAAAGGTTAGTATCCAAAATCTATAAAGAACTTATCACACTCAACACCTGAAAAACAAATAATCCAGTGAAGAAATGGGCAAAAGACACAAATAGACGCTTCTCCAAAGAAGACGTCCAGATGGCTATCAGACACATAAAAAATGCTCCACATCACTCATCATCAGAGAAATACACATCAAAACCACAGTGAGATACCACCTCACACCAGGCAGAATGGCTACATTTACAACTCAGGCAACAACACATGTTGGTGAGAATGCAATGAAAGAAAGTTTCTTTTGCATTGCTGGTGGGAATGTGAACTGGTGCAGCCACTCTGGAAAACAATATGGGAATTCCTCAAAAAATTAAAAATGGAACTACCCTATAAGCCAGAAATTGCACTACTAGGTATTGATCCAAGGGATACAGCTGAGCTGTTTCAAAGGGGCACATGCACCCCAATTTTTATAGCAGCACTATCGACAATAACCAAAGTATGGAAAGAGACCAAATGTCCATCAATGGACGAATGGATAAAGAAGGTGTGGTATATATATACAATGGAGTACTACTTGACAACAGGAAAACTGAAATCTTGCCATTTGCAACTACATGGATGGAATGAGAGGGTATTATGCTAAGTGAAATTAGCCAGTCAGAGAAAGACAAATATCATACAACTTCACTCATATGAGGAATTTAAGATACAAACAAGATTAACATAAGGGAAGGGAAGCAAAAATAATATAAAAGCATGGAGGGGACAAAACATAAGAGACTCTTTTTAAATTTTTTTTAATGTTTTTACTTATTTTTGAAGGAGAGAGAGACAGAGCATGAGTAGGGTACGGGCAAAGAGAGAGAAAGACACAGAATCTGAAGCAGGCTCCAGGCTCTGAGCTGTCAGCACAGAGCCCGATGTGGGGCTTGAACTCACAAACTGTGAGATCATGACCTGAGCTGAAGTCAGACGCTTAACTGACTGAGCCACCCAGATGCCCCATAAGAGACTCTTAAATACAAAGAATAAACTGAGGGTGGCTGGAGGGGTTGTGGGTGGGGGGATAGGCTAAATGGGTAGGGGGCATTAGGGAAGACACTTGTTGGGAAGAGCACTGGGTGTTATACATAGGGGATGAATCACTAGAATCTACTAAAATCATTATAGCATTATATGCTAACTAACTTGCATGTATATTAAAAATAAAATAAAATAAAATTCAGCCAATGGACACTACAGTTCAGTGTCTTTTTTACATTTATATGTTATATATGGTGTCTGTCCACAACAGGATACATCTTATGTAATATATAAAAATGGAACATAAATCATTCCCACATAATTCTCTGTCTTTCTCTCTATCTTTATGTCTACAGTTGGTCTAAATGCTGCATTTTCTATTGCATAAGACAGGTTCAGCTTGCTATTTAAGGTTTATGGGTGTGTACTTCACTGATAAATTCTCTCTATCCTGTACACGTGCACACACACACACACACACACATACACACACACACGGAGACAGAGAGAGAGTTCTCCATTGCTGTGGTACTGTGTACTCTTGTAGCTGAAGAAACATCTTTTAGAAAGCAGGGAACAGGCTACACCATAAGTCAAACAGAGTCTTTCTCCTAGCAGAATTGCAGTTTATGATACTAGGCTTTCCAGTGGAGTAGTCATGGCTAAGGATCACAAGAACCACACAGAATTAGAAGAATTAACATCAGTCTTTCTCAGTCTCTTCCCAAAAATTTCAAAGGGGAAACACTTCTTACTTTATTCCATCAGGCCAGCTTTGCACTGATTCCAAAACCACGAAAAGGCATTGCAAGAAAAGAAAAGTACAGAACAATATTCCCAAGGAATGTTGACGCGAAAATTTTTGACTAAGTGTTACCAATGCCAGCATTGCGGCCTTTTGATCATGGTGTAGAAAAGGGTTGTGCATCATGATCAAATGGCATTTATTCCAGGAAAGCAAGAATGGTTTAACTAATAAAACCCCCTCAGTATAATTCACCACATTAACAGAATGAAGGATAAAAGCACATGAGTATCTCAACAGATGGCACATAAAACATGACAAAATGGAGCGTTCCCTGATAGTAACAACACTCAAAAAACTAAGAACAGAAGGAAACTTCCACAACACGAAAGAGGTCATATATGAGAACCCACCTCTAAAATCATTCTCCAGAGAGAAACACTGAGAACACTCCCTAAGATGATGCAAGACAAGCATGTCTGCTTTCATACCTCTCATGCAACATAGCTTTGCAGCTTCCAGACAGAGCAACTGGCCGAAAAAATAAAAAAGAAAAGGAAAAAGAAGAAGGAAATAAAAGGCATTAAACTTAGAATGGAAGAAGTAATATGAGTCCTCCAGACCAGAGACCTAGCCCCTCTCACTCCCATGGTACTAGTTCTATCCCTTACCTCACTCACACTCTGAACTCAGCAATCGTTTTTTCCTCACAATAACCTGGGTCACTTTTCCACGGGCCGGTCCTGTTCCTACCGCCCCTGACATAGAACCTGAACTTACTCTTCACTAACCACAGAAGGAAGCTTCAACCCTCAGGCCAAAGTGTCACTTTCTTTAGTAATCTGACGGTTGCCTACCCAGCCAGGCCACTGTGGCTTCGTTTTGCAGAACCCGCAGCCCCTGCTTCTGATGGCTGGTGAGACAGTAAGAAGTATTTCCAGTCCCAGCAGCACAACTTCTGCTCCACTGAATCTCTAAATTTTCCTCCTCTGCTGGCTCTTCCTGGACTGCACACCCCTTGTCTTCATGGGAAGACCCCTACACCGCCTCCATGTCTCAGCACCGAGAAGCTGCTCTGGGAAGCCTTCACTAACTCCCATCAAAGAGTCCTCTTTTCAAGAACAAATAAAATAAAGGGCCAATTTTGGAGGATCTACTTCACCAGATTTCAATGCCACCTCACATTAATACGTTTATTTATGTATTTTTACCTCTTTCATTCTCTTGATACAGTGAGTACCTTGACAGAACAAACACTGTCTTGGTCATTTATTTATTCATAAAATGCTGAAAACAATGTTTGTTGAATGACTGCAATTAACAAATGGTTCAAAAATGATAGATAGTCATTCCCAACAATGGAAGGACTGGCAAAGAAAATGGAGGAAAGGCTGTTGAGATATGAAGGCCCATTGATGAAGCACTCACCTTGGAGGAGACAGATCAGGGAGAAATGGTTTAGTGTATCTAGAGTTTCCCTCCACAATCAAAGCCTTAAGGGCTTGACATCACTAAACTCTCCTTAACTTATTGTCCCTGTTGATGCCCCCAAAATAACTACCGACACGAGGGTTCCTTCCTACCATAACACATTTCCCCAGCACTTCTGAAGATGCCACAGCTCACCCAGATGTTAGCACAGAACAGCGTGAAATCAATAACCCAGTCTCTCCCATGGTTGACTGATGCAGCTGGAAGTTATGTCGCCAGGAAGGGAAGAGACATGACCCCACCCAGGAAGGCTCTAAAGCACAGCTATGTGCTCATATCACCTGAGATTACAAGAGCCGACTTCATTGGTGCAGAAAGGCATTTTAATTTCTGTAGCCATAGGGAATGAATTCCCATGAGTCTCATTAATGAAATATTCTGTTGTCTCTCTTCCCTTTAGGAGACTTGGGTCTCTAGAGCTAGGAGAGAAAAATAGAAAGCAAACTTGTCCCGCTGTTGGTATTGGGACACAGACTTGGCATTCCCGGATTGTCTCTTATCACATTTAACTCTCTTATCCCAGAAGAAGTTCCCCTGTCTTTACAGGTTCTCACTAATAAGTCAGAGTTTCCCATAGTAACTATTCAATTCTGGTTTTGGAGAATTCTGTGTCCCTTAATCTTCTTTCTCCCATCCATACCTGTTCTTTTGGCTCACCATCCTGCAGCCCCCAGCCCCCACAGTGATTCTCCTTTTTTCCTGATTCTCATCCTCCTTCAATGTGGGCAATATCTATTTAACATCACTCAACCATTTGCTTCTTTGGGCATCCTGTAAACCCCTCATTAGCATTTGTGATATAATAGGCACTAAGCAATGTGGTGGGAAGGAAGAAAAGTGTAAGAAATGGTACCTTTTCTCACAGTCTCAACAGGGCAAGTGACATAAAAATAAATGCAATCGTGCCATTTGCAATGACATGGATGGTGCTAGAATGTATCATGCTAACTGAGATTAAGTCAATCAGAGAAGGACAAATACCATATGATTTCACTCATATTGGAAGTGAATTAACAAAACAAATGAACATATATGAAGGGTGAAAGAGGAGAGAGGGAAAGAAACCACAAGAGACTCTTAACAATAGACAGATGGAGAAAGGTGGGAGGGAGATGGGCTAGATGAGTGTTGGGTGTTAAGGAGGGCACTTGTGATGAGCACTGGGCGTTGTATGTAAGAGATGAATTACTGAATTCTCCTCCCAAAATCAATATTTTGCTGTATGCTAACTACCTCAAATACAAATTTAAATATAAAATGATGTTGATACTACCCAAAGCAATCTACATATTCAATGCAATCCCTATCAAAGTAACATCAGCATTCTTCACAGAGCTAGAACAAACAATCCTAAAGTTTGTATGAAACCAGAAAAGACCCTGAATAGCCAAAGTTATCTTGAAAAGGAAACCAAAGCAGGAGGCATCACAATCCCATGTATGGGATTGGCATATGGTACTGGCATAAGAACAGACATTCTAATCAATGAAACAGAATAGAGAACCCAGAAATGGACCCACAAACGTATGGTCAACTAATCTTTGACAAAGCAGGAAAGAATATCCAATGGAAAAAAGACAGTCTCTTCAGCAAGTGGTGCTGGGAAAACTGGACAGCCACAGGGAGAAAAATGAACCTGGATCACGTTCTTACACGATACACAAAAATAAACTCACAATGGATGAAAGACCTAAATGGAAGACAGGAAGCCAAATCCTCAAGGAGAAAGCAGGCAAAAACCTCTTTGATCTTGGCCGCAGCAAGTGCTTACTGAACACGTCTCTGGAGGCAAGGGAAACAAAAGCAAAAATGAACTACTGGGACCTCATCAAAATAAAAAGCTTCTGCACAGCGAAGGAAACAATCAGCAAAACTAAAAAGCAACCAACAGAATGGGAGAAGATATTTGCAAACGACATATCAGATAAAAGGTTAGTATCCAAAGTATATGAAGAACTTACCAAATTCAACACAAACAAAAAACAAAAAATCCAGTGAAGAAATGGGCAAAGTACATGTATACACACTTCTCCAAAGAAGACGTCCAGATGGCTAACAGACAGATGAAAAAATGCTCCACATCACTCATCATCAGGGAAATACAAATCAAAACAACAATGAGATACCACCGCTCACCTGTCAGAATGGCTAACATTAACAACTCAGGCAACAACAGACGTTGGTGAGGATGCGGAGAAAGAGGATATCTTTTGCATTGTTGGTGGGAATGCAAACTGGTGCAGCCACTCTGGAAAACTGTATGGAGGTTCCTCAAAAAAAATAAAAATAGAACTATCCTACGACCCAGCAATATTGATCCAAGGGATATATGTGTGCTATTTCATAGTGGCACATGCACCCCAATGTGTATAGCAACATTATCGACAATAGCTAAAGTATGGAAAGAGCCCACGTGTATGATGGAGTATTACTAAGAAATCAAAAAGAATGAAATCCTGTCATTTGTAACTAAGTGGATGGAACTAGATGGTATTACGCCAAGTGAAATTAGTCAGTCAGAAAAACACAAATATCATATAATTTCACCATTATGAGAAATTTAAGATACAAAACAGATGGAAATAATGAGAGAGAAGCAAAAATAATATAAAAACAAGGGTAGGGGGATGAGCTAAATGGGTAAGGGGCATTACAAAAGAAACATGTTGGGATGAGAACATATGTTACACTATATGCTAACTAGCTTCAGTGTAGATAGATAGACAAATGAATGTGTGAATGAATGAATGAATGAATGAATGAATGAATTAAATAGTGTATTCACCCCTGGAGAAAAAAAGAATTGCAAAACATTACATTGTACACCTGAAATAACACTGTATGTAAATTACACTTCAATAAAAATAATGCCTAGGGAATGGGGAAAATATGATTTTCAGAGTTACTACCTTATAATTTCAAAGTGATCTGTTTTCAACAACAACAAATATAGAAATATAACTCAATGGAATGGGGGGGGGACCCAGAAATAAACTCATATGTTATGATTGAGTGATTTTTGATGAAAGTGCCGGAATGGACAGCCTTTGCAAGACACGGTGATGGAAAACCTGGATATCCACATGCTTCATGATGAAGCCGACCCTCCATCCACCATCTAGACGCATGACTCCAAATGGATCACAGACTAAAGCTAAAAAATAAAACTTAAGCACTTAGGAGAATAGAGAGGCACATCATCTTTATGACACTGGATTTAACGAAGATTTCCTGGAGAGAACACCAAAAACACAGGCAACTGGGGAAAAAATTACTTCAGCAAAATGGACAAGATTTGAGCATCAAAGGGCACTGTTTCCCATGTCAAAAAAGAAAGCTCACAAAACAAAGAATAGATTGGCAAATCAGATACCTGGGAATAGATTAATATCCACAATATAAAAAGATTTTCAAAAATTCCACACCAAACTCCAAACATCTCAATTTTTAAAAGGTTGTGCTTTTATTTAAATTCCATTTACTTATCAGCAGTGTAATATTAGGTTCAGGTATACAATAGAGTGATTCAATGCTTCCATAATTAAAGCTTAAAACAAACAATATTTTTAAAATGAAAGAAACAATAACTGTTGGTAACGATCTGGAAAAAACAGGAACCCTCAGGCATTAATGGGAATTGAAACTGCAGTCACCACTGTGGAAAGAGTATCGTATCCCCTCAAAAGTATAAATGGAGCTTCCATACAATCCAGTAATTGCACTACTGGGTCATTATCCCCAAAATACAAAAACACTAATTCAAAGGGATACACACACCCCTATGTATTAGCAGCATCATTTAGAATACCCAAATTATGGAGGCAGCCCACGTGTCTACCAATAGATAACTGATTAAAGAAGACGTTGTGCACATACACAAACAATGGAATATTATTTAGCCAATAAAAAAGAATGAAATGTTCCCATTTGCAATGACATGCATGGAGCTAGAGAGTTTTATTCTAAGCAAAATAAGTCAACCAGACAAAGACAAATACAACATGGTTTCACTCATGGGGGGAATTTAAGAAACAACACAAATGAGCAAAGGGAAAAAATGAGAGGCAAACCAAAATACAGACTCTAAATGATAGAGAACAAACTGATGGTTACAATGGCAAGATGGGTGGGGGATGGGTGAAATAGGTGATGGGGATTAAGGAGTGTCCTTGTCGTGATGAGCACGAGGTGTTGTGTGCCAGTGTTGAATCACTACATTGTATAACTGAGACCAATATTACACGTATGTTAACCATACTGGAATTAGATTTTTTTCTAATTATAAAACAAATTAATGGTGGGGGGAATAAAGAACAGGCAGTAGGCTCAAATAGACATTTCTCCAATACCAGTTCCTCAAAAACGTAAACATAGAATTATCACTTCATCCAGTAGTTTCACTTCTGCTTGTATACCCACTTGTATGCCCCAAAAGAATCGAAAGCAATGACCAAAATAGATATTTGTACACCAATTCATAATGGCTTTATTTACAGTAGCCAAAATGTGGAGACACCAGAATGTCCACCAACAAACTCACAGATGAACAAAATGTGGTGACCACATACACTGGGACATCATTCAGCTTTTAAAACGAATGGAATTCTGAAACAGGCTACAACTTGGGTGAACCTTACAAAGATTATGCTAAGTGTAAGAAGCCAGAAACACACACACACACACACACACACACACACACACACGCACAGTATTATACAATGCCATCTATATGAAATACCTAGAGTACTCAGATTTAGTGAGAGAAGGTAGGATGATGGGAGACAGGGGCTGGGCTAAGGGACAATGGGGAGATAGTATTTCAAGGAGGCAAAGGTTCAGTTTGAGACCATAAGAAATGCTGGAGATGGGGCGCCTGGGTGGCGCAGTCTGTTAAGCGTCCAACTTCAGCCAGGTCACGATCTCGTGGTCCGTGAGTTCGAGCCCCGCGTCAGGCTCTGGGCTGATGGCTCAGAGCCTGGAGCCTGTTTCCGATTCTGTGTCTCCCTCTCTCTCTGCCCCTCCCCCGTTCATGCTCTGTCTCTCTCTGTCCCAAAAAAAATAAATAAATGTTGAAAAAAATAAAAATAATAAAAAAAAAGAAATGCTGGAGATGGACGGAGGTGGTGGTTGTACAACAGTGAGAAAGTACTTAGTGCCACATAAGTATATTTAAAATGTTTAAAATAATAAATTTTATATGTATTTTACCATGACACAAAGAATCTAAAACAGTGACATATTCTGAAAGAATTTCAGTGTCATAAATAGGTTAAAAAGATGTAGAGGAAAGAATCCAAAGTACAAGGAGACAAGGGTGTTGTGATGGCTTTATCTTCTGTGATTCAATACTTCAACCACTAAGTGTACTCAATATAAGGATTCAGAAAACATAAAATTCATAAGGATATCAAAACTACCTTGGGGAAGGTGACAATGTCGTCCTTCACAAGTTCTACAGAGTTCTCCCCCATATGACAGACTTACCATGGACATGCTGAAATTGAAATGCCTTGTCCTGACTCCAGCCCATCTTGAACTTCCAGAGGCCTCAGCAGTCAAAAACATCCAAGGTATGGTATTCATAGTGCATGTAAAAGTTAATCATTCTCATCCAAATTGGTTGAGCCACAGAGATTTCTCGAAAGGGAAAATTCATCACGGTGTCTCCATGAAAAAAAATGATGAGAATCTTACAAAGGGTTCATCCAATTTGAGTAACCAAAAGAAACTTAAACAATTAAAACCCTCTCATTCTTCTGGGGGAAAAAAAGCCTGACCTGAATCACTACAATGTAACGTCATAATCTCTTCTTGACTTTCAGACCTAAGACACTTCACTGTCTCAGATCCTCAATGGATGGAACCAGTTACCACTGAGAGGAATGAAAATGACAAGAAATATTTACTTTTCCTCCAAACCCAACCCAAAGGCTCTGAGATGATGGCGCTGGCTAGCTTATAATGGTTTGTGAGGACTGTGGTCTGAACTAAAATTGGTAGCTTGAAACTGGGCAAGATGAGAGTAATTACACAGGGGAACTTGGTAAAGCTGCAATGAAGATCTCTTTTTTATTTGATTTTATTTTCTTCTCTCTGCTTTACCTCTTTCTTTTAGTCTTTACGTTTGAGTGAGAGCTCTTAAACATTTATCTGAATACTAGTGTGCAGAGAGAGCTGTGGACTTTTACAAACCAAAGTGGTGGCTTCTAGGGTCAGGTGATGATGAGACATTTGCTTTACTCTGTCTCATAAAGCACAGGTTAGGTCCGTAATTATATCCTGCTATTACTGCCTGATTTCTGAGATGCTACATACAAAAATTTGACTGACAATACGTAAAATATCCATATTGCTTCTATCATCTGTGAAAGGCAGTGCTCCTGCCTACCAAAATATTAAAAGAAAACTCATAATGCATCCCTGGGATAATCACCAAGAATGACACCATCAATGTCTGAAAATCAGGAGTCATCATTTCTATTACCTACACACTTAATTGATGTTTTGGATGGTGCAACGTAAAATTAGATATTGCATAGTGAGTGTGGAGTATTGTAAACGTCATCACAGGGTTTCCTGTGCCTCTACTGTTGCAGATGTGATCTCTTTCCAAGATGAAATGACAGAAACCATGGAAACTCTTATGTACACTCTGATATGTTCGATGCTTTTCTCAAAGCAGAATACTCTAATGAAGCTGCTTTCATCTCAGAGAAGAAGGATTCTACATTTATTCCTTTGTCTCTTCTTATCACATTTTAAGTACTCAATTTCCTAAATTACTGATTTATCACTGAGAATCCATGCAATGGAATTTAATGAGAGGTCTACAATTTTATAAAGAAATGCAGAAGGAATAGTTGTTGATTACGAATGAAAAATTAAAGAGCCTGAACACTGTAGAATGTTAGACTGCAGATTGTCAGTCTATGAACTAATACAAATATCATGATCTAAGTCTTCTAAGGTTTTGAGCCTTCTTACTCAAGTCTTTATCTTGAAACAAAGAATTCTGCATGCACAGAATGTCTCTCAGCTAAAGAGCTTTCTCGGGCCTTGCTTGATGTCTCTGCTCCTCAGACCACAGATGAAGGGGTTAGGCATGGGTGTCATGATCGTGTACATGCCTGAGGCTATGGCAGTTGCGCTGGAGTTTTGTGAAGCATCAATACCAAGATACCCCAAGTCCTATATTACAGAACAAGGAGACCACTGAGAGATGAGACCCACACATGGAAAAATGCTGTATATTGCCGCTGGCTGATGAAATTGTCAAAATGGAGGTTACAATCTTGGAGAAAGAGAGCAGGATACCAGTGAGTGGAACAACACACAGAGGTCCATCTGCGAGATAGATCATCGGGTCACTGAGGAACGTATCAGAGCAAGCAAGTTGGATCACCTGATTAAATTCACAGAAAAAGTGAAGGATTTCCAGCTCTGTGCAAAAGGAGAGTCGCAAAATCAGTAAGTCATGTAATAGAGAGTCAAGAACACTCAGTATCCAGGATCCCAGGAGCAGGATGCCACAGAACTTGGGGTTCATGATGACCATGTGGTGCAGTGGGTGACAGATGGCCACAAACCGGTCATAGGCCATCACTGTCAAGAGGAAGTGGTCTAATACTCCAAAAAGCATGAAAAACTACATCTGACTGAGGCAGCCTTCGGAGGTGATCACTTTGCTCTGCGTCTGGATGTTCAGCAGCATCTTTGGGACGGTGGTGGAGGTGAAACAGATGTCTGAAAAGGACAGGTTGGAGAGGAAGAAGTACATGGGCGTGTGGAGGCGGGAGTCTGTGATAATGGCCAGGATCATGAGCAGGTTCCCAGTGAAGGTGACCAGGTACGTGGACAGGAATGGCCAAAAGAGAAGTGACTGCAGCCCCCCTCATCTGAGAGTCCGAGGAGGATAAATTATGTAACATGCATTTCATTTCTACCTTCCATGTAACTGATGAAAATTACTGTAACAGAGACAAAAACGTTGTAAAGGCAGTGATCACAGAATTGAAAGAAAATCTTTGAGATGCACCTGGGTGGCTCAGTTGGTTAAGCATCTGACTTCGGCCCAGGTAATGATCTTGTTGTTCATGGCTGTGAACCCCACATTGGGCTCTGTGCCGACAGCTCAGAGCTTGGAGCCCGCTTCCAATTCTGTGTCTCCTTCTCTCTCTGCCCCTGCTTTAACACTTGTCTCTGTCTCTCCCAAAAATGAATAAACATTTAAAATTTTTTTAAAAAAAGACAGAAAGAAGTGATGTGATCTGTTTTCAACGTGTTTCGTTCATCATACTTTCGCATTACCTATCAATCTAGAATATTTAGCAGAAAATTACAGGGAATCTATCTCAAACACTCCATGTTCTCCATGATGCTGAAACTGATTTGCATTCCTTGTCCTGATCAAAACATTTATCCAAAGCAATGCTCTCCTCCATGAATTTACTGAGACATTTTTTGCTCACTCAGCAAATATTTGAACAATTATCTTGTGACACATACGGTTGAAACATTGCAAGAAGTAGTGATGTTTGTTTGCCCTAAATAAGATTGAGTCTATGATGTGAGTGTGTCAGAGAAAGCAATAGAATATTAATAAACAAATGAATGATGTTTAAAGTGGTGGGTATAACTAATAAGTAAAATAGTTCAGGACAAGCTAGTTAAGTGAAGGAACAACTTGCCGCTGTATCATCTCTGATTGGGGCTTCTCAACTGGAAAACTGAGGGCAGTGGATGTATGAACCATGCAGCTGACTTTGAGAAAACCTGCTAAGGTGGAGAAATAGCCTGAGCAAAGACCTTGAGAGAAGAGCTCACCGGATACCATCAGGAAACATCACAGAGAAAGCTGAGCAGGGAACACAACAGGAGTAGATATTGGATGTCAGATGAGAGACAGAGGAGGTTTAAGACTCCTGCTTCTGTGGAAACATTATAAGACAATGGACACCTCAGTTCATTGTCGTTTTTATACATATGTGTTATATATGATGTCTGTCTACAACTGGAGAAATTTTATGTAATGTATACAAATGGAAGATAATTCATTCCTTTGTAATTCTCTCTCTTTCTCTCTCTTTATTCTCAGTCTCCAGCTGGTCTCCATTCTCAATTTTTTATTGCAAAAGATACCTTCAGCTTCCTATAAATGCTTTGCATGTGGGTACTTTATTGATAGCTTCTCTATTCCCTACACACACACACACACACACACACACACACACATAGAGGGCAGGTAGGGAGAGAGACATAGAGAGTGTTCTCCATTATTTCAGTGTTGTGTGCCATTGTAACTGAAGCATAACCCTTTAGAAAACAGGCGACAGACTAAACCATGAGTCAAGCTTCTTTCTCCTAGCAGAATTGCATTTTGTTATGTAGGCATCCAATGGACTACTCTTGGATTAGAATCTCCAAAACCACACTGGATTAGAATTAACACCAATCTTTCTCAATATCTTCCAAAAAAATAAAGGGAAACACTTCCTACTTCATTCCATGAGGCCAGCATTGCACAGATACTGAAGCCAAATAAAGACATTGCAAGAAAAGTACAGAACAATATTGCCAAGGAATATTGATGTGGAAATATTTGACTAAACACTACCAAACCAGACATAGCAGACTTTTGTTCATGATGTAGAAAAGGACTATGCATCATGACCAAGTGGGATTTATTCCTGGAAAGCAAGGATGGTTTAATTTATGAAAATCCCTCAGGTAATACACCACAAACAGAATAAAGGATAAAAGCACATGATTATCTCCACTGCAGAAAAACGTTGACAAAATTGAGCATTCTTTCATAATAACAACATTTAATAAACTAAGATAGAAGGAAACTTTTTCAACTTGATATAGTCATATCCACAAATTCCACCCCGTCAGAGACCTGTCTTGCCTCCCATCTCATGCTCATAGTGTTGTTTCTATCCATCAATATCCCTCTCATACTCTGAATGCAGCAATAGTTTCTTCCTCCCAATCATTTGGGTCACTTTTCCAGAAAGCAGACCTGTTCATAGCTGTCCTTAATATAAAACCTGCACTTACTCATCAGTAATTTCAGAATTAAATTTCAACCTTCTAGCCAAAACGTAAATTTCTTTGGTCTCACTGTTGCCTACCCAGCCAGGCTACTGTGGGTTATTTTGCATACCCAGTTCCTGATTGATAGTGAAACAGTAAGAAGTATTTCTAAATCAAGCAACACAACTTCTGCTTTACTTAATCTTTAAATTTCCTCTGCTGCTGTTTCTCCCTGGACTGCTCACTCTTCTCGTCCCCCTGAAAGGACACCAACAACACTGGCAAGCCTCAGTACTTATAGGCTTATCTGCAAACACTTCACTAACACCCATGAAAAAGTATTCCTTTCAAAAAACAATTAAAAATAAAATAAAGAGTTAACACTTGGGGATCTACTTCCCCAGATTTCAGTGCAACCTCACATTATCACATTTATTTATTCTTACATCTCTCACTCTGTTTCCACAGTTTGTACTTTGACAGAAGAAACACTGCCTTAGTCATGTATTTGTTCACAGAATAAATGCTACTGTCTACCATACATTAATTACAGAAAAAGATGTTTGTTGAATGACTGCAATGAACAAATGGTTCAATAACGATAAACAGTCACTCCCAACAATGCAAGAATCAGAAATGAAAACAGAGGAAAGACTGTTGAGAGATGAAGGCCCATTGATGAAGCACTAACTCTGGAGGAGACAGATCAGGGGGAGATGGTTTAATGTATCCAGAGTTGCCCTCCAGAATCAAAGCCTAATGGGCGAAGCTGGCATCACTAAACTCTCCTTAACTAATTGTCCCTTTGATTCCCCCAAAATAATCACCAGTAACGGGGTTCCTCCCACCATAACATATTTTTCCAGCACTTCTGGAGATGCCATGGCTCACCTAGATGTTATGTGACTGACCCACTTTCTCCCGTGGATGATTGGTGTGTTTGGTAGGTATATCCCCAGGAAGAGAAGAGACATGGCCCCACTTGTGAAGGTTATGGAAGATACAGAATCACCAGAGATTACAAGAGTCCACTTCAGTAGGTGCAGCAGAGACATTTTCATTTCCTGTAGCTGAAGGCATTGAAGTCCCATGCGTCTCATTAATGAAATAGTCTCTTTTCTCTCTTCTCCACAGAGACGTGGTGTTTTAATATGATTCTCTCATATGTGGAATTTAGAAACAAAACAGATAAATATGTCAGAAGGGGGGTGGATAAAGGGAAACAAATCATAAGAAATTCTTAGAGATAGAGAACAAACTGAGGGTTGATTGAGGGAAGTGACTGGGAGACAGGTTAGATGTGTGTTCGGTACTAAGGAGGGCATGTGTGATGAGCACTGGCTGTTGCATGTAAGTGATGAATTACTGAATTCTACTCCTGAAACCAGTATTGCATTGTATGCTAACTATCTAAAATTTAAATTAAAATAAAAAATAAATGAATTTTCTGATGAAAAGAATACAACCCTAGTTAACTTTTCCAGAAGAGATGAATGAAGGCTGCACAAACAAGCTTCTGCCTGTCCTGACTCTTGATGTGGGAGAAGGGGGTAAAAGCACTCTAAGAGGAAGTATCAGGCAGCCATTGTGGGAGATACTTAATACTTGCTGACCAATAATCAGGGGACAAGTATGACAATTGAAACATGACACTGAGCAGTTAGCCTCCAGGGAGCAGAGGCTTATATTTGGCTACAGGTTTCACACATACTTATAAAAATAGTGGAGCATCAAGGAAGATTTTTGATGGGATGTCCAGGATCAAGCTCTTCTCATGGAAAATTCATCCTGGGACAATGTTAGACACAGACTCTTGTTACAACAATAGTCAAAGAAAACTGTGGTGTTTGTCAACAGTGCAGTTGGCCCAGTTGAGCCAGGCTTAGTGTAAAGTCTCCATTCTCCACTAGATGGCACAGCTTAGCTTAGTGGGGTGGATTGTTGTGACCTGTGTAGGCATGTATGCGCACGCACAGGAGTGGTAAAAATGGTGTCACCCAGCTACCCAGCCTCTACTATCGGAACTCTGTGCTCTTCCTGACAGGCAATCACACACCCCTCCTTTGTCTCTGGCTCCCATCTGCTCCTGGCTTCTACACTGTCTGTGACCAAGCTGTCAGGTGGCCAGGTGGCACCTCTCTCCTGAGTTTTATCTCACTTGGGGCTGTGTTTCCCAACCCCTCACTTCTGAGGGACTGCGGCTTTGACCCATTCTGCCCCTCCGGGGGAGGGTTTCGCTGAGCAATGGCTGGGTGCCAGCCCACCCCCAGAGAATGTTTGCACGGTCATGTAGCAGCAGCGTTTCAGGGATTATGGTAAATCACAACACACATCTGGTGCCAGTCTTCACTCTTTACCTCTGTTCTAACACCAATGAAAGAGGTTGTTCTCCAGGGTCCACTGGGACCTTTCCCTTGGGGAGGCCACACAGCATCTATCAAATGTCATCCCAGCAGGGGAACCACCACTCCCTGTGTGGCCCGAGGACCTCTTGGACCTTGCTCCCTTCTCCTGGGGATCCAACCCTCCTACCAGAGCACCACCAGGTATCAAGCTATGGAGTTTCAGACTCTGCGCTCCCCCTGTTTATAGTCTTAATGGAATTTAAGCCCTCTCCTTTCTCCATTCTCCCTTTCTTGTTCAGTACTTTGTGGCTATTTCCACTCTTCCATTTTCTCTACAGCTGCTTTCAGGGTGGGGCGTGCTTTTCCCATACTCTACCCCTGTGTCTGTCCCATCTCCGCATGCAAAGACAGCTCCCTACACTCCGCGCTTCTCTCTCCCCCAGTTCACCTCTCTGTGCCACATACCTGCCCAGTCCTGTGGTTCAGGTTGTGCAGATTGTTGTGTTAACCCTCAAATCAGTGCTGTAGGTGTGCAGGATGGTTTAGTGTTCAGCTGGCTGCATTTCAGGGACGAGAGATTAAAAAAAAAAAAAAACTACCATGCTGTTCCACCATCCTGGTCCCTCACCCAAACTGATCTGCTTTCAACAACAAAAACAAAAACAGAAATATAACTCAATGGAATACGAGCGACCCTTGCAATAAGTCAAATATATACAATTGAATGATTTTTACAAGTGTGTCAGGACAGTTCAATGGTAAATGCACAGCCTGTCCAAGAAATGGTGGTGGAAAACATGGATATCCACATGCAAAAAGATGAAGCAGGCCCTTCCAGCCACCATCTACAAGCATGACTCCAAGTGGGTCACAGACTGAAGCATAAAGAAATTAACTGCAACCACTTAGAAGAAAATACATAGGTACATCTACATGACACTGGATTTGACTATGGTTTCCTGTATATAACACCAAAGACATAGGCAACGAGCGAAAAAAGTGTTTGGGCACAATTAAAAATATTTGTGCATCAAAGGGCACTCTCCCAAGTGAAAAGACAACCAACAAAAGGCAGAAAAGATCGGCAAATCACACATCTGGTAATAGATTAATATACAAAACATATAAGGAATGTCAAAAATTGCACAGCAAAGCCCCAAACAACTCAATTTAAAAAGGCAACCCTTTTATTTACATTCCAGTTACCTGACATACAGTGTAATATTCATTGCAGGTGTCCAATAGAGTGACTCAATGCTGCCATAATAAAAACTTAAAAAAAAGAGATTTAAAAAAAAGAAACAATAAGTGTGGACAATGATTTGGGAAAAAATGAAACCCTCTGGTATCGTTGGTGGAAATAGAAACTGGAGCCGCCACCATGGAAAAGAGTATAGAGGTTCCTTCAAGGCATAAATAAAGCCTCCTTACAATCCAATAATTGCACTACTGGGTCATTACCAAAAAAAATACAAAAAAAAAAATCAAAGGAATATATGCACCCCTATGTTTATAGTAGCATCATTTACAATAACCAAAATATGAAAGCAGCCCAAGTGTCCACCAATAGATGAATGAATAAAGATGTGGGACATGTAGACACACAATGGAATATTGTTCAGCCAATAAAAAATGAAATCTTGTTTTTGGAATGATGTGCATAGAGCTAGAGGGTCTTATGCTAAACGAAATTAGTCATTCAGAGAGAGACAAATACCATATGATTTCATCCCTATGTGGACTTTAAGAAACGGTCCAAATGAGCAAAGGGGGAAAAAGAGAGTCAAACCAAGAAACAGACTCTTAACTATAGAGAACAAACTGGTGGTTACTGGAGCGGACGTGGGGGGGTGGGGGGGTGAAATACATGTTGGGGATTAGGGAGCAAACTTGTCCTGATGAGCACCGGGTGATGGACGGAAGTGCTGAATCACCATATTGTACACCTGAAACTAGTATTACACTGTATGTTAACCATACTGCTATTGACATTTTAAAATAAATTAGAAAACAAAATTAATGGTGAAAAGAAAAAGAAGGCAATAGACTCAAATAGACACTTCTCCAAAGAAGATATAGGTATGGATACTTAGAGGCAAACTTGACTAATCATTAGGGAAATGCAAATCAAACCCATAATGTGGATACCACAACACACATACTAGAATGGCTATTTTTTAAAACTAAACAGAAAATAATTGTTGGTGAGGATAAGTGGAAATTGCAGCCCTGTGGTGCTTGCCGATGAGAATGAAAAGTGGCACAGCTAGTGTAGAAAAGATTGTGCTGGCTCCTCAAAACGTGAACACAGAATGATCATTTGATTCAGTAGTTTCACTCCTGCTTATGTACCTACTTATATGTCCCAAAAGAATTTATTTTTATTTATTTTTAATTTTCAATGTTTATTATTTTTTTATAGAGAGACAGAGAGACAGATGTGAGCGGGGGAGAGAGAGCAAGACCCAGAATCTGAAGCAGGCTCCAGGCTCTGAGCTGTCAGCACAGAACCCAACCCGGGGCTCAAACCCACAAACCGTGAGACCATGACCTGAGCTGAAGTTGGACGCTCAACTGACTGAGCCACCCAGGCACCCCTGTCCAAGTAGAATTTAAAGCAGTGACCAGGGGGCGCCTGGGTGGCGCAGTCGGTTAAGCGTCCGACTTCAGCCAGGTCACGATCTCGCTGTCCGTGAGTTCGAGCCCCGCGTCGGGCTCTGGGCTGATGGCTCAGAGCCTGGAGCCTGTTTCCGATTCTGTGTCTCCCTCTCTCTCTGCCCCTCCCCCGTTCATGCTCTGTCTCTCTCTGTCCCAAAAATAAATAAACGTTGAAAAAAAAAATAAAAAAAAATAAAAATAAAGCAGTGACCAGAACAGATTTGTGTACACCAATTTTCAAAACACCTTTATTCACAGTAACCAAAATATGGAGACAACCCAAATGTCCATCAACAAACTCATGGATGAACAAAGTGTGGTGAACTCATAAAGTAGAACATCATTCAGCCTTTTACATAAATGGAATTCTGACACAGGCTATACCTCAGATGAACCTCACAAACATTATGCTAACTGAAAAATGCCAGCACAAAAGGACCAATAATATACAATTACACATATATGAGATACCTAGGGTAATCAGTTTTAGGAAGAGAAGGTAGGATGGTGGGCGACAGGATTGAGCAGGGGGGCAATACAAATTTAGTATTTCAAGGAGACAGAAGTTTAGTTTGAGACAATGAGAAGGTTCTGGAGATGAACAGAGGTGGTGGTTGCTAAATAGTGAGAAAGTACTTAATGACACATAAGTATATTTCAAAGTGTTTAAATAATAAATTTCATATATATTTTCCCCTGAAAAACAAGGATGAAAAAAGAGTGACGTATTTTCTAAGAACTTCATGGGTGCCTGGGTGGCTCAGTCAATTAGGCTTCTGACTCTAGATTTTGACTCAGGTCATGATCTGACAATTTGTGACTTCAAGACCCACATTGGGCTCTGCACTGGTAGAGTGGAGCCTGCTTGGGATTCTCTCTCTATCCCTCTCTCAGCTCCTTCCCAGCTTGCTCTCTCTCGCTCTCTCAAAGTAAATAAATGAACTTTAAAAAAAAAAGAATTTCAATGCCATAATAGCCTAATAAAATGTAGAGGAAGAAATCCAAAGAACAAGGAGACAAGGGTATGGTGATGGGTTTATCTTGTGTGATTCAATACCTCAACTACTAAGTATACCCAAACTAAAGGTTCAGACGACATAAAATTCATAAGGGCATTGAGAAATAGCTTGGGCAGAGCTCTAATGTCTTCCTTGACAAACTCTAAAGAGCTTCTCCCCCATATGATACACTTACCATGGACATGCTGAAATTGAAATGCCTTTGTTCTGCGTTCAGCCCCTGCTGAACTGCCCGAGGCCATGTCCGCAGTCCAAACCCCTTCAAGGTTTGATATGTATTGTGTGTAAGAATTAACCATTCTCATCAACGTAGGTTGAGCCACAGGGATTTTTGGAAACGACAAATTAATCATGATGTCTCCAAGAAACAAAAATGATGGGCAGCTTACTAAGGAGCCATCTACTTCGTGTAACTAAAACAAATAAGCAAAAACAAAAAACAAAACAAAAAAACCCACCTATAATGATCATGAAGAAAAGATTGACCTGAGTCACCACAATGAAGCGTCATAATCTTTACCTTACTATCAGTCCTGAGTGTGTTCACTAACCCAGATCCTTGATTGATGGAACCATTTACACCTGATGGAAGGCTGTAAAATGGCAACAAATGCTTTACCTTTTCCTCCAAACACAACCCAAAGGCTCTGAGGTGATAGCACAGGCTAGCTTATAATGGTTCATGGGGACCGTGGTCTGAACCAAAATTGGTAGCTTGATATTGGGCAAGATGAGAGTAATTATACCATGGAAATTGGCAAATGCTACAAGTAAGCTCTCTTCTTTATTCCTTTGTTTTTATTGTCTTCCTTTTTTCTTGCTTTCCCTGTTTCTTTTTGTCTGTGCATTTGAGATATCGTTCCATGAACGTTTATCTACCCACCAGTGTTCGAAAAGACCTGTGAACTTTTAGCTGGAAAACTGTGAATCAGGTAATAGGGAATTACCATTATCACCTACAATCCAAGGGGGGGACTCTGGGGTCAGGTGATAAGGAGACATTGGTCTCACTCTGTCTCACACAGCACAGGTTACGCCCATAACTGTATCCTGCTCTCACTGCTAATTTCTGGGATGCAGCATTAGAAAAGATGGAGGTGGCAATAGGCAGAAAAGCCATATTGTGTATGAGGTCTGTGAAGAGCCTATGACGGTAGGAGTTGCTGAGGGAAATCACAAGACAGTGCTGCCGCCTACCAAATATTAAAAGAAAAGTAATAATGCATCCCTGGGAAAAATCACCAAGGTTGACACCATCAAGGCCTGAAACAGCAGGAGCTGCAATTTCTGTTACCTTCACACTTAATTTATGGTTAGGACTGTGTGAGGGGAAACTACAGATTGCATACTGAATGTGGATTATTGTAAACTAATCACACAGGGTTCCCGGTGGCTCTGCTCTTATAGATATGATCACCTGCCGAGGTGAATTGGCAGAACACCCTGGAAACTCATCTATAAACTCCTGTATGTTCAATGATTTTCCTCCAAAAGCAGATACTCTAATATATCTGTATATATATAAGTATATAGTATAAAGATACTGCTTTCAAACCAGAGAAAAAAGCATTTCACATTTACTCCACTATATCCTCCTATCACATGATATAACATGCTATGTTATATATATATGTTCTTAAAAATCCATACAATGGGGGCACTGGGATGGCTCAGTTGGTTGAACATCCGACTTTGGCTCAGGTCGTAGTCTTGCAATTCATGGGTTCAAGCCCTGCATTGTGCTCTGGACTGACAGCTCAGAGCCTGGAGCCTGCTTCGGATTCTGTGTCTCCTTCTCTCTCTCTGCCCCTATTCTCCCCACCCCCCACTCTCTCTCTGCCTCAAAAAATAACTAATCATTAAAAATTTTTTAAATCCATGTGATAAAATTTAATGAGAGGCCTAAACAGTTTTAAAGATTTCTGGAGGAGGGGTGCCTGGGTGGCTCAGTCAGCTAAGCATCCAACTCTTGGTTTGGATTCAGGTCATGAGCCCAATCTCTGACATTGAGCCCCATTTCAGGCTCTGTGTTGAAAGCCTGTACACAGCTTGGGATATTCTCTCCATCTCTCTCTCTCCCTCCCCACTCACTCTTGCTCTCTCTCTCAAAATCAATAAATAAACTTCAAAAATCTACAGAAGAGGGGCGCCTGGGTGGCGCCGTCGGTTAAGTGTCCGACTTCAGCCAGGTCACGATCTCGCGGTCCGTGAGTTCGAGCCCCGTGTCAGGCTCTGAGTTGATGGCTCAGAGCCTGGAACCTGTTTCCAATTCTGTGTCTCCCTCTCTCTCTGCCCCTCCCCCATTCATGCTCTGTCTCTCTCTGTCCCAAAAATAAATAAAAAACGTTGAAAAAAAATTCCTTTTAAAAAAAAATCTACAGAAGAAATGGTTGCTCACAATGTATGAAAAACTTCTAGCAACCGAATACTGTAGAAAGATAAACTGCAGATTGTCAGCCTATGAACTGAAATGAATATCATGATGGAGCTCTTCTAGGTTTTTAAGCCCTGTTACTCAAGTCTTCATCCTGAAACAAAGAATCCTATATGCAGAGAATGTCTCTCGGCTAAAGAGCTTTCTCAGACCTTGCTTGATGTCTCTGTTCCTCAGACCATAGATGAAGGGGTTCAACATGGGCGTCACCACTGTGTACATGACTGATGCTATTGTACTTTCTCTGGAGTTTTGTGCAGCAGCAGAACTCAGATACACCCCAAGGCTTGTACCATAGAACAAAGAGACCACTGAGAGATGAGACCCACACGTGGAAAATGCTTTATACTTGCCCATTGCTGATGAAATTCTCAAAATGGAAGTGACAATTCTAGAGTAAGAGAACAGGATGCCAGTGAGTGGAACAACACCCAGAAGTCCACTTGTGAGATAGATCATCAGGTCAATGAGGAAGGTATCAGAGCAAGCAAGTTGGAGCACCTGCTTAAGTTCACAGACAAAGTGAAGGATTTCCAGCTCTGTGCAAAAAGAGAGTCGCAAAATCAGCAAGTCATGTAATAGAGAGTTAAAAATACTCAATAACCAGCATACCAGGAGCAGGATGCCACAGAACTTGGGGTTCATGATGACCATGTAGTGCAGTGGCTGACAGATGGCCACAAACCGGTCATAGGCCATCACGGTCAAGAGGAAGGTGTCTAATCCTGCAAAAAGCATGAAAAAGTACATCTGGCTGAGACAGCCTTCGTAGGTGATCACTTTGCTCTGCGTCTGGATGTTCAGCAGCATCTTTGGGATGGTGGTGGAGGTGAAACAGATGTCTGAAAAGGACAGGTTGGAGAGGAAGAAGTACATGGGCATGTGGAGGCGGGAGTCCGTGATAATGGTCAGGATCATGAGCAGGTTCCCAGTGAAGGTGACCAGGTACATGGACAGGAACAGCCAAAAGAGCAGTGACTGCAGCGCCCCCTGGTCTGAGAGTCCCAAGAGGATAAATTCTGTAACACAGGTTTGATTTCTTCCTTCCATGTAACTGATGAAAACAGCTGGAACAGACAAGATCCTTGTAAAGGCATCAGCAGTGATCAAAGAATGAAAAGAAATGCTGTGTTTTCAACATGACACACTCACTAATTCTTACACAGTTCCCTACCAATCTCGAATATGTACCAGAAAATTTCAGGGACTCTCACATGCTCCCTGTTTTCTGTGAGGCTGAAACTGTTCACAATTCTTGTTCCTAATCAAAACAATTATTCAAAACAACGTTCTCCTCCATAAACTTCCTGAGACCTTTTTTTCACCAACAAAATAGCAAATTATCTTGTCACAAGTATTATCAAAAGCATTGCAAAAAGTAGTGATGTGTGTTTGACCTGAACAAAACCAAGTCTTGTGTGTGTGTGTGTGTGTGTGTGTGTGTGTGTCAGTCAGAGGGAGGAAAATAGATTATTTAAAAATGAATAAATGATATTTCAAGTGGTGGTTACAACTAATAAGTAAAATAATTCAGGACAAAGGAGTTCCAAGTTGAAGGGAAACCTGCCATTGTATCAAGTCTGATTAGGGGCTTCTGACCTGGAAAATTAAGGGATATATGAACCTTGCAGATAACTTTGAGAAAACCAGCTAAGGCAGATACATCACATGCACAAAGGCCTTCAGTCAAGAGCTCACCCGAAACCATCAGGCAACATCAAAGAAAAAGTTGTGAGCAGAACAGGTAACACAGTGGGAGAACGTGTTGGATGCAAACAAGAGAGAAGAGCTCAGGGGCGCCTGGGTGGCGCAGTCGGTTAAGCGTCCGACTTCAGCCAGGTCACGATCTCACGGTCCGTGAGTTCGAGCCCCGCGTCAGGCTCTGGGCTGATGGCTCAGAGCCTGGAGCCTGTTTCCGATTCTGTGTCTCCCTCTCTCTCTGCCCCTCGCCCGTTCATGCTCTGTATCTCTCTGTCCCAAAAATAAATAAACGTTGAAAAAAAAATTAAAAAAAAAAAAAAGAGAGAGAAGAGCTCAAAGCCTCCTGCATCTTTAGAAACATTCTAAGACAGTGGACACTACCGTTCAGTGTCGTGTTTATATTTATATGTTATATATGATGTCTGTCTAAAACAGGATACATTTTATGTAATGTACACTAATGGAACATAATTCATTCCTCCGTAATTCTTGGTCTTTCTACCTTTACTCTACGTCTCTAGCTGCTCTAATTTCTGCATTTTCTATTGCATAAGACAGCTTCGGGTTGCTGTAAATGCTTTATGGGTGTGTACTTCACTGAGCTATACACACATATACATACAAACAAACACACACACACAAAAGTGAGGGTAGGGAGAGAGAGAGTTCTCCATTATTGTGGTACTGTATACTCTTGTAGCTGAAGCACCGCTTTTTAGAAAGCAGGGGACAGGATACACCATAAGCCAAAGAGCATCTTTCTTCTAGGAAAATTGCATTTTGTGTAGGCTTTCCAATGGAGCAGTCATGGCTAAGCACCACAAGAACCACACAGCATTAGAAGAATTAACATCAATCTTTCTCAACGTCTTCCAAATAAATTCAAAGGGGAAACACTTCTTACTTTATTCCATTGGGCCAGGATTGCACTGATACCAAAGCCATGAAAAGACATTGCAAGAAAAGAAAAGTAGAGAGCAATAATCCCAAGGTATATTCATGTGAACCGGTTCAAGCATAGCAGCCTTTTGATCATGGTGTAGAAAAGGGTTATGCATCATGACCAAATGGCATTTATTCCAGGAAGGCAATAAAACTCCCTCAGTGTAATACACCATATTAACAGAAAAAGGGTAACATAAGTATGTCCACAGATGGTAAATAAAATGTGGCAAAATGGAGCATTCCTTAGACTGACAGCATTCAAGTAACTAAGAATAGAAGGAAACTTCCACAACACGAAATAGGTCATATATGTAAACCCACCTCTAAAACCATTCTGCAAAGTGAAACATTGAGAGTGGCCTTTAAGATAAGGCAAGACAAGCATGTTTTTTTTTCATACCTTTTATGCAACGTGGTATATTGCAAGTTCCAGACAGAGCAACTAGCCAAAAAAAGGAAAGAAAAATAAGGAAACAAAAAGCATCAAAATCAGAATGGAAGAAGTAATATTGTTTCTCTTCACAAAAAGGTGATCTTATTTTTCGTTTAAAAAGATAGCATTGGGGCTCCTGGGTGGCTCAGTTGGTTGAGTGTCCGACTTCAGCTCAGGTCATGAACTCAAGGTTCATGGATTTGAGCCATGTGTCGGGCTCTGTGCTGACAGCTCAGAGGCTGGAGCCTGCTCCAAATTCTGGGTCTCCCTCTCTCACTGCCCCTCCCCCGCTCACACTCTGTCTTTCTCTCTCTCTCAAAAATAAATAAGCATTAAATAAATTTTTAAAAATAATAATAAAATAAAGAAGCATTAAAAAAACAAGAAAAACTGTTAGAGTAATAAACAAATTCAGTAAAGTTGCAGATTATAAATCAATGCAAACATAAAACTTAGGTGACAGATGGAATCCTACAATGGAATGTACCTGTGACAAAACAATCTAACTATATTATAATTGTATGACAGAATCTCAGTGAAGCAGGTGGGCAAAAAAAGTGTAGAAAAACAAGATCTGGGAAAAGAGAAGAGTCTGTAAAACTGGACATGAAAGAAACTGCACAGAAACACTGCACCATTCTTGATAAAATGTGTCCCAGAGGATACTGTTAACAATGCTGATACTCCTGCACTGAAATTGAACATATAAGGAAATGGACAGTAAATGGTGGGAACGACATGATCACATTTGGTTTAGGACTTCACATGTAAGCAAGGTGGAGTAGCTCTTATGGTCCTTTGGTAATAAATTAGTTTAGAGCCATCAATATGAACTTACTTTAGCTTTTGTATTTTTATATAAAAATACAGAGGGTTACATATAGACACATGTATGGATGTCTGCATATACACTGAGTAGTGAACACTCATATGTTTCCTTGCCAGGTCAGTTGAGGGAATATGGAGACCCTGGTAGCAACAAGTAAGTACAGCAGGTACCAAGATCTTGAATCTAATCCCATATTCCAATAAAATAAAACAGGGCTCCTTGCAGAAATGACTGACTGTAGAACTCCAGAGGAACATACAATAAGCTGAATCTGAAGCATCTTTTCCTGTAAGACAGTAATGAAAGGCCACCCAAAAAAAGCCAAGAATGATGAAGACATGCCAAAGGGACATATCAGTAACTGAAGGAGCTCTCCATTGCCACAGCTGCAACAATCTGAGCAACAAAATAAAGTAGTATTGGGGTATAACACAGAGTATATAATGTAAATAACTGAAGACACAATCTCGAGTGCAGTAGAGAACCAATGGTTTACAGAAATATTCTACTCTTAAGGAGGTGGAAGATAACCACCACTACTTAGAGATGGGGTTGCCCATAGAAAGTCCCTACAGGAGGACAGGATGGAAAGAAAAGGGAAAGAGAAATCTGACAAACACCGTGTCTGCCAGGATATCAATGTCAACACCAATGAGAGTTAGTCATGTTGATAGTCTGAACCCTTGCTGTCAGGGAATGAGCATGCCTCTTTCCCTCTCTAGTCTTCTTGTCCAACATCCATGTCCCATTCTACTCATGAAAAGAAAGAATAATAAGGCCAGTCCAAAAGGAGATTTTTTAATGCAATGCCTGACCACTACTCCTAACGCTATCAATTGCTTCAAGAACAAAGGAAGCCTGAGGAAAAAGTCACTGCGTGTGGAAGCTCAGCAGATATGAGAATTAAAAGTAACAGGTGTAAGAGAGAGAGAGTGTGTTCATAAGTGCAGAAACTGGGAAGGGAGCTTGGGAGAACCCTCTAAAGATCATAGCAGGTTTGTTCTGTAAATATAAAACTACACAAATACTAAATTTGATTAAAAACTAAAATTATTAACGAAATGCAAAATCTTTGGAAACACCGTGTTCTGAGATTGTCCCAAAGAGTCTGGTATGTGCCCTGTATGACCAGTGTCACTGCTGTCAGTAACTCATCCCATCAGTAACATTAAATAATCATACCACGTACAGTTTTTGAAATTTTTCAATGAAATGATGACTATACGGTATCTGCATTGTTTCTAGTAAACATTTAAGAATGAATGAAAAAATTCATCTGAATTTCTGGATTCACGATTTCCACCCCTCCGAGACCCATTCTGTGCCTGGTGCTGTTTCTATCCCTCAATAACACTCTCCCACTCTGAATGCAGCAATAGTTTCTTCCTCACAATAACCTGGGTCGTTTTTCCCTAGAGAAAACCTTGTCGTAGCTGTCCCCTGACATAAAACCTGCACTTACACTTCACTAATTTCAGATTTCAATTTCAACCTTCTAGCCAAAACATAACATTGTTTGTTAATCTGACTACTGCCTACCCAGCCAGGTCCACTTGGATTCATTTTATCGACTATGCTTATGATTGCTGATCAGATGGTAAGAAGTGTTTCTAGTTCCCATCAGCACAACTCCCACTCTACTTTAATCTCTAAAATTCTTCCCCTGCTGTTTCTGGACTGCTCACACCCCTCCTCCCCACGGAAAGACTCCAACACCCCTTTCAAGGCTCAGCACCTATAGGCTTCTCTGCAAAGCCTTTGCTGACTCCTATGAAAGATTCTTCTTTTTTTAAAACAATTACAAATAAAATAAAGAGGTAACTTTTGGGGATCTACTTCCCCAGATTTCAATGCAACCTCTCATTATCACATTTATTCATTTTTACAACTCTCACTCTGTTTACACAATGAGTACCCTGACAGAAGAAACACTGTCTTAGTCATTTAGCTATTCATAGAATAAATAGTAGTGTCTACCACAAATTAATTGCTGGGAAAAAATGCTTGTTGAATGACAATTAATAAATGGTTCAATAACAGTAAACAGTCACTCCCAACAATGGAAGGACCAGCAATGAAAACAGAGGAAAGACTGTTGAAACATGAAGGCCCACTGATGAAGCACTAACTCTGGAGGACAGATGGTTTAGTATATCTGGACTTTCCCTCCAGAATCAAAGCCTTATGGGCAGGGCTTGACATCACTAAACTCTCCGTAACTTATTGTCCCTGTCGATGCCCCCAAAATAACATCAGCTACAAGAGGTCCCTCCACTCATAACACATTTCTCCAGCACTTCTGAAGATTCTGTGGCTCACCCAGATGTTAGCACTGAGCAATGTGAAATCAATGACCGTGTCTTTCCCATGGATGATTGCTGTGGTTGGAGTTATGTCCCCAGGAAGGGAAGAGACATGGCCCCGCTCAGGAAGTCTCTAGAAAACACAGCTCTATGCTCGTATCACCTGAGATTACAGGAGTTACCTTCATGGGTGCAGCAAAGGCATTTTCAATTTTTGTAATTGTAGGGAATAAACTCCCATGAGTCTCATTAATGAAATAATATTGTGTCTATTGTCCCTGTAAGAGGCTTGGGTCTTTGGAGCTAGGAGAGTAAGATAGAATGCAAACTTGTCCCAGTGTTGGGACACAGCCTTGGCATTCTCTGATTGTCTCTTATCCCATTAAACTCTCTTATCCCAGAAGGAGGTCCCCTGTCTTTGGAGCTTCTCACTAATAAGTCAGAGCACCCCATCATAAGTATACAATTCTGGTTTTGGAGAATTGTGTCCCCTAAATCTTTTCTTTCTCCCATCTGTACTCATTCTGTTGGCTCACAATCATGGAACTCCCAGCCTCCACAGCTTTCTTCTTTTCTCCTGCTTCTCCCTTCTCCTTCAATGTAGGCAATGTCTGTTTAACATCACTCAACCATTTGCTTCTTCAAGCATCTTACTAACACTTCATTAGCAGTTGTTTTACAGTAGGCACTAAACTACATCCCAGGAAGGAAGAAAGGTGTAAGAAATGGTCCCTTCTCTTGAGGAGTTCACAGTCTCCACAGAGCAAGGACATAAAAATAAATGAATGTGCTAACCTGAAGAGACACTGACACCTGATGAAGAGAATACAAACACAGGTCACCTCTTCCAGGGGAGATGAGTGAAGACTGCACAAACAACCTACTAATTGTCCCGAGTCTTGGTGTGGGTGAAGGGGTAAGAGCACTCCAACAGGAAGTATCTGGGCAGCCAATGCGGGAAATACTTCATACTTGATGACCAGTCATCAGGGGGCGAGTATGACATTTCAAACATGACCCTGAGCAGTTAGCGTTCAGAGAGCAGAGATGCAGATATTTTGGCTGTCAGCTTGACACAAATTTAGGAAAATATCTGAATGTCAGTGCAGATATCATGACGGGATGTCCTGGATCAAGCTCTCCCTGTGGAAAACTCATCCTGAGACAATGGTAGACACGGACTGTTGCTACTACAATAGTCTAAGAAAACTGTAGATGGAAAAATAGGGAATCAATGGACCCCTTTGAAGAGCAAAAAATAATAATAAAAATTATGTAAGTTTGCAACTTGGAGGGACCTAGAGGGTATAGTGCTCAGGGAAATGAGTCCGTTAGAGAAAGACAAACACCATTTGATTGCACTCCTATGTGGAATTTAAGAAACAAAACAAATGAACAAACATGGAAAAAAGAAGAAACAAAAAACCAGACTTTTAACACGGAGAACAAACTGGTGGTTGTCAGAGAAAAGGTGGCTATGGTTGGGTGAGATAGATAAAGGGAACTAAGGGTACACTTATCTCCATGAGCACTTAATAGTGCATAGAATTGTTGATGCATTACATTTTACACTGAAACTAATACAACTCTGTAAAGTATACTTCAATAAAAATCATGGTTGGGAGGAGAGAAATAAAATATTCAGAGTTACCACAATTTAATTTTTAAATGACCAGCTTTCACAACAACAATAAAAACAAAGATATAACTCAATGGAATAGGAGAAAGCCCAGAAATAAATCCTCATATCTATAAGTGAATGATTTTTCACAAGACTGCCAGTACACTTCAATGGTAAATAGACACTCTTTCCAAGAAATTGTGATGTAAACCTGGACATACACATTCAAAAAGATGGAAATGACCCTTCGCTCTACCATCTACAAACATGACTCCAAATGGATCACAGATCTAAACATAAGAAATAAAACTGTAAATAAACACGTAGAAGAAAACATAAAGGTACCTCGTTATGACTCTGGATTTGACAAAGATTCCTTGGATATAACACCAAAGACACAGGCAACTAGAGAAAAAATTATGCCACCAAAATCAAGAATATTTGTGCACTGAAGGGCACTATTTCCAAATGAAAAGGTAACCCACAAAATGGAGAAACTACTGGTGAATCACACACCTGATAATAGATTAATATCAAAGTATGTACAGAATTTCAAGAATTCTTTTTAAAAAACAAACAACTCAATTTTAGAAAGGAAGTAATGATGCATCTGTGTGTCTCAGTTGATTGAGCATCTGACTCTTGACATCAGTTTGGTTCATGATCCCAGAGTTGCTGCACTGAGCCCCAAGTCAGGCTCTGCACCTACCGTGGAAGCTTCTTGGGATTCTCTCTCTCCCTCACCCCTCACTCCCAATTGCTCATACTCTCTCTCTCTAAAGTTAAGGGAAAAAAGGCAAAACTTTTCTTTAAATTCCAGTTAGTTAACACACAGTGTCCTATTAGTTTCGGGTGTACCATACAATTAATCCACACTTCCATAATAAAACTTTTACTGTTGGTGAGGATGTGGAGAAAGGGGAACCCTCTTGCACTGCTGGGGGGAATACAAACTGGTATAGCCACTGTAGGAAACAGTATGAAACTTCCTCCAAAAGATAAAAATAGAATGACCCTTGTTGCTTTAGCATCAAAAAGAATAAAATCTTGGGGCGCCTGGGTGGCGCAGTCGGTTAAGCGTCCGACTTCAGCCAGGTCACGATCTCGCAGTCCGTGAGTTCGAGCCCCGCGTCAGGCTCTGGGCTGATGGCTCAGAGCCTGGAGCCTGTTTCCGATTCTGTGTCTCCCTCTCTCTCTGCCCCTCCCCCGTTCATGCGCTGTCTCTCTCTGTCCCAAAAATAAATAAACATTGAAAAAAAAAAATTAAAAAAAAAAAAAAGAATAAAATCTTGCCATTTGAAATGACGTGGATGGAACTAGAGTATTATGCTAACTAAAATGAGTCAGTCAGAGAAAGACAAGTATCATATGATTACACTCATATGTGGAATTTAAGAAACAGAACAGACAAGTTTAGAGTAAGGGAAAAAAATACCCTAAGATAAAAACAGGGAGGAGGCAAACCATAGGAGACTGGTAACCACAGAGAACAAAGTGAGAGTTGCCGGAAAAGAGGTGGATGGGGGAGAGACTAGATGGGTGATGGGCACTAAGGGAGGCACTTGTTGTGATGAGCACCATGTATTCTATGCAGGCAACGAATCCCTGAATTCGACTCCTGAAACCAATTGTACACTCTATGGTAGCTAACTTGAATTTAAATAAAATCATGGAAGGAAAAAAAACAGAGGTACCTTCCAATCCAGTAATAGCACTGCTGGGTCATTACCCCCAAAATACAAAAACACTCATTCAAAGGGATAAATGCACTTCTGTGGTTTCAGCACTATCACTTACAGTAGCCAAATAATGGAAACAGCCTAAGTGTCATTGATAGATGAATGGATAAGGATCTGGTATAGACATACAATGGAATATTACCCATAAAACTGAATGAAATCCTCCCATTTGAAAAGACTTGGATGGAGCTAGTGAGCATAAGGTTGAGCAAAATAAGTCAGTTAGAGAAAGAAAAATACCACATGATCTCACTCATATGTGGAATTTAAGAAACAAAACAAATGAGCACAAGAAAAAAAAGAGAGAAGAAGTTTCTGGTTGCCAGAGGGGAAGGAAGAAGATGGGAGAAATGGGTGATGGGGATTAAGGAGGGCACTTGTTGTGATGAGCACTGGGTGTTTTACGGAGGTGGTGAAGCACCATATTATACTCCTGAAACTGACAGTACACTGTATGTGAACTATACAGGAATTAAAACTTCTAAATAAATTTTAAAAAGTAAAACTAATGGGGATCCCGGTTGCTTCAGTTGGTTAAGTGTCTGGCTCTTGGTTTCAGCTAAGGCTACGATTTCACAGTTTGTGACTTCGAGCCCCACATCTGGCTCTGCACTGACAGCATGGAGCCTGCTTGGGATTCTCTCTCTCCCTCTCTCTCTGCCACTCTCGTCCTCATGCTCATGCGATTTCTCTCTCTCTCTCTCTCTCTCTCTCTCTCTCAATAAACGAATAAACTTAAAAAATAAAAAATACATGTATAAAAAATGAAAACATAAATATAAATAATTTTGAAAACCACAAAAGGAAAAGACAATGGACTCAAGAATATAGAGCAATGGCTGCTTAGCACATGAAAGATGCACAACATGACTAATCACTACAGAAATGCAAATAAAAACCATAGCGTTATACCACGCCACACACACTAGGACGGCTATTTGAAAACTAAAACAGAAGATGAGTGTTGGCGAGGATGTGGACAAATTGGAACCCTGTGGTGCTTTGCTGATGAGAATAAAAAGGGACACAGCTGCTGAAGCAAACAGTGTGCCAGTGACTCAATAATGTAAACCCAGAATTATCGTTTGATGTTGCAGTTTCACGTCTGGTTATATACCTACTTACATGCCCCAAGAGAATGTAAAGCATTGATATTTCTACACCAGAACAGATATTTCTACACCAATTTTCATAACAGATTTATTCACAGTAATAAAAGTGTGGAGACAACCTGAATGTCCATCAACAATCTCACAGATGAACAAAGTGTGGTGAACACAGACATGGAACAGCATTCAGCCTTTACGGTGAAGGGAATTCTGGCACAGTCTACAACATGGGTGAAACTCTCAAACACAAGGCTAAGTGTCAGAAGCCAGACACAAAAGGACCCGTATCACACCATGACATCTACCTGAGGTACCTAGAGTAAACAGTTTGAGACGGAGAAGGTAGGCTGGTGGGAGCCAGGGGCTATGCAGAGGGGCAATACAAACTTAGGATTTCAAGGAGAAAAACGTTCAGGTTGAGAGATGAGAAAGTTCTGGAGATGGGTAGAGGTGGTGGCGGCTCAACATTGAGAAAGTACTTAATGGCACTTAAGTCTATTTCAAGATGTTGAAAATGATAAATTTTATATATTTTTTACTCTGACCAAAAAGTATGACAAAAGAGTCACATACTCTAAAAGAACTTCGGTGGTGCCTGGGTGGCTCCGTCAGTTAGGCGTTAGACTCTAGATTTTTGGCTGAGGTAATGATGTGATGGTTTGTGAGTTTGAGCCTCACATGGGGCTCTGCACTGGCAGTGTGGAGCCTGCTTGGGATTTTCTCTCTCTCACTCTTTCTGTCCCTTGTCGGCATGCTCACTCTCTCTCAAAGCAAATAAATGAACTTAAAACTTTTTTTCAGTGCCATAAATAGCTTAATATGATGTAGAAGAAGTAATCCAAAGTACAAGGAGACAAGGGCATTGTGATGGGTTTATCATGTGTGATTCAATACCTCAACCCTAAAGTATTCCCAAACTAAAACTTCAGACAACATAAAATTCATAAGATCATTGAGAAATAGCTTGGGTAGGGAAATAATATCTTCTTTGACAGGTTCTACAGAGCTTCTCTCCCATGTGACAAACTTACAATGGACATTCTGAAACTGAAATGCCTTTGTCCTCAGTTCAGGCCCTCCTGAACTGCCAGAGGCCATGACAGCAGTCCAAACCCATTCAAGGTATGCTATTCATAGTGCATAAGAATTAATCATTCTCATCAACATTGGTTGAGCCACCTGGATGTTTGCAAATGGCAAATTCATCATGGTGTCTCCAAGAAACAAAACTGATGGGAAGCTTACAAATGGCAGAACTGATTTGTGTAACTAACAAAATAAGCAAAACAAAAACAAAAACAAGAAAACAACCAACTCTAATAATCATGAAGGAAAGATTGACCTGAGTCACCACAATGAAGGGTCATAAACCTGACTATCGGTCCTGAGACTGTTCACTGACCCAGATCTTCAATTAATGGAACCATTTACACCGGACAGAAATCTGTAAAATGACAATGACATTACATTTTCCTCCAACACAACCCAAAGGCTCTGAGGTGATGGCACTGGTTAGCCTATAATGGTTCATGAGGACTGTGGTCTGAACTAAAATTGATAACTTGATACTGGACAAGATGAGAGGAATTATACCAGGGAAAGTGGCAAATATTCTTTATCCCTTTGTTTTTATTTTCTTCCTTTCTTCTTGCTTTCCCTGTTTCTTTTTGTCTTTGGTTTTGAGAGATAGTTCCATGAACATTTATCTGCATACTAGTGTTTGAAAGGACCTGTGGACCTTTAGCTGGAAAACTGTGAATCAGGTAATAGAAAATTACAATTATGCCTTACGATCCAAGTAGGGAACTCTGGGGAAGGTGAACAAGAGACATTCATCTTACTCAGTCTCACAAAGTACAGGTTAGGTAATAATTGTATCCTGCTCTCACTGCTAATTTCTAGGATGCAGCATTAGAAAAGATGGAGGTGGCAATAGGCAGAAAAGCCATATTGTGTTTGACATTTGTGAAGAGTCTGTATGGTAGGAAGTGTTGAGGGATATCACAAGATAGTGTTGCTGCCTACCAAAACATTAAAAGAAAAGTAATAACGCATCTCTGGGAAAATCACCAAGAATGACATCATCAAGGCCTGACAAATCAGAGGTTGCAATTTCTATTACCTTCCCACTTAATTTACGTTTAGGAATGTGTGAGGGAAAATTAGAGACTGCCTAATGAAGGTGGATTATTGTAAACTAATCACACAAGGTTCCAGGTGCTTTGGCTCTTCAGGATGTGATCTCCTTCCAAGGAGGATTGACATAAAACCCTTGAAATTTGTATATAACCTGTGATAGGTTCAATGATTTTCCTCCAGAAGTAGATATGTTAAAAGATACCTGTCTTCAACCCAGAGAAAACCCATTTCACATTTACTCCACTGTCTCCTCCTATCACATTATAAGTACTCAATTTGCTTTTTATGTATATGTTCTTAAATACCCATGCAATGGAGGCATCTGGGTAGCTCAATTGGTTGAGCATCTGACTTTGGCTCAGGTCATGACCTCACAATTCATGGTTTCAAGGCCTGCATCATGGTCTGTGCTGAGGCTCAGAGCTGGGAGCCTACTTCTGATTCATTCATTCATTCTCTCTCTCTCTCGCTCTCGCTCTCGCTCTCGCTCTCGCTGTCGCTCTCACTCTTGCCCTCTCCCTCCCTCCCTCCTTCCCTCTCTCCGTCTCTCTCTCTCTCTCTCAAAAAATGAATACATGAGGGGCGCCTGGGTGGCGCAGTCGGTTAAGCGTCCGACTTCAGCCAGGTCACGATCTCGCGGTCCGGGAGTTCGAGCCCCGCGTCGGGCTCTGGGCTGATGGCTCAGAGCCTGGAGCCTGTTTCCAATTCTGTGTCTCCCTCTCTCTCTGCCCCTCCCCCGTTCATGCTCTGTCTCTCTCTGTCCCAAAAATAAAAAAAAAAAAAAGTTGAAAAAAAAAAATGAATACATGAGCATTTTTTTCCTAAAACTCCATGCAATAGAATTTAATGAGAGTCCTAAACAATTTTAAAGAAATGCAGAAGTGGGGTTCCTGGGTGGCTCAGTCAGATAAGAGTCCAACTCTCGATGATGGCTCAGGTCAAGATCGTACAATTTGTGACACTGAGCCCCATTTCAGGCTCTGCGCTGACAGCATGGACATATTTTGGGATATTCCATCAATCTCCCTCTGGCTCTCCCTACTCATGCTCTCCCTTTCAAAATAAATAAGCTTTAAAGAGCGACAAAAAAAATAGTTGCTTGTGATGTATGAAAAACTTCAGCTAACTAATAAGGTAAGAATATAAACTGCACATTTCCAGCCTAAGAACTGATACAAATATCATGATCAAGCTCTTCTAGGGTTTTAAGCCCTGTTACTCAAGTCTTTATCCTGAAACAAAGAATCCTATATGCAGAAAATGTTTCTCGGCTAAAGAGCTTTCTCAGGGCTTGCTTGATGTCTCTGTTCCTGAGACCATAGATGAAGGGGTTCAGCATGGGCATCACCACCGTGTACATGACTGAGGCTATGGCACCTGTGCTGGAGGTTTGTGAAGCAGCAGAATTAAAATACACACCAAGGCTTGTACCATAGAACAAGAACACAACTGAGAGATGAGACCCACACGTGGAAAATGCTTTATACTTGCCCCTCACTGATGAAATTCTCAAAATGGAGGCTACAATTCTAGAGTAAGAGGAGAGGATGCCAGTGAGTGGAACAACACCCAGAAGTCCACTTGCCAAATACATCGCCAGGTCATTGAGGAAGGTATCAGAGCAAGCAAGTTGGATCACCTGCTTAAGTTCACAGAAAAAGTGAAAGATTTCCAGATCTGTGCAAAAAGAGAGTCGCAAAATCAGCAAGTCATGTAACAGAGAGACAAGAACACTCAATAACAGGGATCCCAGAAGCAGGATGCCACAGAACTTGGGGTTCATGATGACCATGTAGTGCAATGGGTGACAGATGGCCACGAACCTGTCATAGGCCATCACTGTCAAGAGGAGGTTGTCGATTCCTGCAAAAAGCATGAAAAAGTACATCTGGCTGAGGCAACCTTTGTAGGAGATCCCTCTGCTCTGCGTCTGGATGTTCAGCAGCATCTTTGGGATGGTGGTGGAGGTGAAACAGATGTCTGAAAAGGACAGGTTGGAGAGGAAGAAGTACATGGGCGTGTGGAGGCGGGAGTCTGTGATAATGGCCAGGATCATGAGCAGGTTCCCAGTGAAGGTGACCAAGTACAAGGACAGGAACAGCCAAAAGAGCAGTGACTGCAGCGCCCCCTGGTCTGAGAGTCCCAAGAGGATAAATTCCGTAACATGAGTTTGATTTCTTCCTTCCATGTAATTGATGAAAATGGCTGGAACAGAGACAAGAACATTGGAAAGACAGCAGCATGATCACAGAATTACAAGAAATGCTGTCTTTTCAAAATGCTTCATCCATTAATTCTTACACACTCCCTACCAATCTAGAATATACACCAGAAAATTTCAGGGACTCTCAAATGTCCATGTTTTCCATGAGTCTTAAATTGTTCACAATTCTTGTTCTGAATCAAAACAATTATCCAAAGCAATGTTCTCCTCCATAAATTTCCTGTGACCTTTTTTTTTCCACCCGAGAAAATCTAACACATTATCTTGTGACAAGTATTTTTAACAGCATTGCACAAATGCAGTAGGAATGTGTGTTTCACCTTAACAAGACAGTCTCATCTTTGTGTGTGTGTCAGAGGGAGGAACAGAATATTAATAAAGGAATAAATGGTGTTTCAGGTGGTGGTTACAACTAATAAGGAAAAAAGTTCGGGACACAGTAGTCCTAAGTGGAAGGAAAACCTGCCTTTGTGTCATGACTGATCAGGGGCTTCTGAGCTGGAAAACTCAGGGATGCATGAACCATGTGGATAACTTTGAGAAAACCAGTTAAGGCAGAGAAATCGCATGTGCAAAGACCTTGAGTCAAGAGCTCACCCAAAACCATCAGGCAATATAAAAGACAAAGTTGTGAGCAGAGCAGGTAACACAACGGGTGTAGGAGTGGGATGTAAATAAGAGAGAGAGGAGCTCAAAGCCTCCTGTATCAGTGGATACATTCTAAGGCAATGTTGGGGACAGGCCAAGATGGCGGAGGAGCATGGAAGGTTTTTTGCCTCTCTCCTCACTGAAATGCAACTAAATCAACACCAAACCGTCTTGCATATCTAGAAAGCTGATCTGAGGAATAACACAACAATCTGCACAACTTGAACCACAGAATTTGGCAAGTACACAGCGTGGAGAGGTGAACTGGGGAAGAGAGAAGCTATGGAGGGCAGGGAGCTGTTTTTGCTTGTGGAGAGAGGATGGAGATGGGGGAGAGTATAGGAGAAGCACTGCCCAACAAAAAAGCAGCTGGAGAGAAAGAAAAGGAGTGGACTGAACAAAAACAGGGAGAAGAGAGAAAGGAGAGGGTTTCAATTTCATGAAGAGGCTATAAACAGGGGAGCATAGAGTCTGAAACTCCAAAGCTCGATACCTGGGAGAGCTCTGGTGGGGAGGGCATATCCCCAGAAACAGACAGCAAGGTCCGAGGGGTCCTCAGGCCACACGGGGAGAGGCAATTTCTCTGCTGGGAGGACATTTGGTAGAGGCCGTGCAGCCTCGCCGCAGGCAAAGGTCCCAGCAGACCCTGGAGAACAGCCACATTGCTGCTGTTGGAACTAGGATGGTAAGGGTGAAGCCTGGTGCCAGATGGGTGCTGTGATTTACCATAATCTCTGAAATGTTGCTACTACACAATCACACCAACATTTTCTGGGACACCTGGCCACAATCTCTGGGCATCTGCAGCAGCATGGTCACACAAACGTACCAAGGGTGGGCGGGCACCATGACATTGCTTGGTGGACCCTCCCCTGAGGGTCTGAGAGGGTCAAAGCTGCTTGGCCCTCAGAAATGGGGAGTTTGTAAACATTGCCATATCTGAGATAAAATTTGGGAGGGAGGTATCCTCTGGCAAGCTGACAGCTTGGTCACAGACAGTGGAGAAATGGGGAGTGGACAGAAGCCAGAGACAAAGGAAGGGTGCTTGATTGCCAGTCAGGGAGAGCACAGAGTTCTGATACTAGAGACTGGGTAGCTGGCTGACACCATTTTCCCCTCCCACATATGCGCATAAGCACTTACATGCACCACAGTGATCAACCCCATTAAACTAAGCAGAGTCATCTAGTGCAGAACGGAGTTGCTACACCAAGCAGTGCCCAACTGGGCCAACCACAATCTAGAGGAACATGACCAATCTCTCTGCTGCTTAGTTTACAGACTATAAAGTGCTTCATAGTTTGACTTCTAGGGGAAACTGGATGTAATTTTGATCTTATTTCATTCTGTTTCCTGGTCCATCTATTCAATATTTTTCTTTTTCTATTCTTTTCTCACTGTTGAAACAAAGGGAAATTTTTTTTATTTTATTTTCTGTCTTTATAAAAAAGATCTTTCTTTAAATTTTTCTATTATATTTTTTACTTTTTTGTAATTTTTTAAAATTCTATTTGATTTTCATCATTTCATTTTATTCTACTTTGTTGTATTCATGTTTTTAAATTTCAAATGTTTTCAGTTTTTTTCCATTTTTTTTCTTTTCTTTACCTTCATTCTCTATTCTATCAAGCTTCTTATAACAACCAGTCCAAAACAAACCTAAGAGCTAGAATCCTTTATTTTATTTTTTGTGTGTTATTTTTAATTTTTTAATTTTTATTTTTATTTACTTTATTAATCCCTTTTCTTACTCCAAAATAATAAAATGAAGGAATTCGCCACAAAGGATCAATAGGAAAAAATGACAGTGAGGGACTTAATCAACAGATACAAGCAGGAAGTCTGAACAGAATTTAGAATCACAATAATAAGAACACTAGCTGGGGTTGAAAAAAGCATAGAATCCCTTTCTGCGGACACAAAAGAAGTAAAAGATAGTCAGGATGAAATAACAAATGCTATACCTGAGATGGAATCTCAAATGCTTGCCATGGTGGTGAGGTTAGATGAAGCAGAGCAGCGAATCAGTGATATACGGGACAAATTTATGGAGAATAATGAAGCAGAAAAAAAGAAGGAAACTAAGGCAAAAGAGTACGATATAATATTAGAGAACTCAATGACTCATTAAAAAGTAATAACATCAAAATCATATGGGTCTCAGGAGATGAAAACAGAGGAAAAGGGGTAGAAGGCTGATGTGAGCATATCATAGTGGAAAACTTTCCTAATCTGGGGAAAGACACAGCCATTAAAATCCAGGAAGCACAGAGAACTCCCATTAGATTCAACAAAAACCGACCATCAGCAAGGCATATCATCGTCAAATTCACAAAACACTCAGGCAAGGAAAGAATCATGGAAGCAGCAAGGGAAAAAAAGTACTTAACCTATAAGGGAAGACAGTTCAGGTTAACAGGAGCCCTTTCCACAGAAACGTGGCAGGCCAGAAAGGAGAAGAAGGATATATTCAATGTGCTGAATCAAAAAAAAAAAAAATGCAGCCAAGAATCCTTTATCCAGCAAGCGCTGTCATTCAAAATAAGAGGAGAGATCAAAAGTTTCCCAACAAACAAAAACTAAAGGAGTTTGTGGACACTAAACTAGCCCAGCAAGAAATGTCTGGTAGGATCTCTGAGGAGAGAAAAGAGAAAAAAAATCAACAAACACTAGAAAGGACCAGGCAACACCACCAGAAACTCCAACTCTACAGGCAACAATATGAATCAAATTCATACCTTTCAGTAATCACAAATTAACAAAGATTAACAACACTGATAAGCCCCTAGCCAGTTTGATCAAAAACAAAAAGGAAAGGACTCAAACAAATAAAATCAAGAATGAAAGAGCAGAGATTACAACCAGCACTGCAGAAATACAAACAAAAATAAGAGAATATTATAAGCAAGTAGAGACCCACAAATTGGGCAATGTGGAAGAAATGGACAAATTCCTAGAAACATATAAACGACCAAAACTGAAACCAGAAGAAATAGAAAATTTGAACAGACCCATAACCAGTAAAGAAATTGAATAGTAATCAAAAATCTCCCAAAAAAACTAGAGTCCAGGGCCAGATGGCTTTCCAGGGGAATTCTAAAAAACATTTAAGGAAGAGTTAACAGCTATTCTTTCAAAGCTGTTCCAAAAAATAAAAATGGAAGGAACACTTCCAAACTCATTCTGTGAAGCTAGCATTACTTTGATTCCAACACCAGACAAAGACCCCACTAAAAAGGACCACTATAGCCCAATTTCCCTGATGAACAGGGACACAGAAATCCTCAACAAGATACTATCCAACTGGATCCAACAATGTATTGAGAGAATTATTCACCATGACCAAGTGGGATTTATACCTGGGATGTGGGCTAGTTCAATATCCACAAAACAATCGCTGTGACATATCACATCAGTAAAAGAAAGGACAATAACCACATGATCCTCTCAATAGATACAGAGAAGGTATTTGACAAAATACAGCATCCTTTCTTGATAAAAACCCTCAAGAGAGTAGGGTTAGAAGGATCATACCTCAAGATCAGAAAAGCTGTATTTGAAAGACCGCTGATAATATCATCCTCATTGGGGAAAAGCTGAGAGATTTCCCCCTAGTGTCAGGAACACGACAGGGATGTCCACGCTCACCACTGCTATTTAACATAACATTGGAAGACCTAGCCTCAGAAATCACATAACATAAAGGAATAAAAGTCATCCAAATTGCCAAGTAGGAAGTCAAAGTTTCACTCTTTGCAGACGACATGATACTCTATATGGAAATCCCAAAATATTCCACGAAAATGCCGCTATAACCGATCCATGAATTCAGCAAAGGCACAGGATATAAAATCCATGTACAGAAATCAGAGCATTCCTATACACCAATGATGAAGCAATAAGACAGAGATATCAAGAAATCTATCCCATTGACAATTGCACCAAAAAACACAATACCTACGAATAAACCTAACCAAAGAGGTGAAAAATCTATACACTGAAACCTATAGAAAGCTTATGAAAGAAATCAAAGAACACAAAAAAATAGAAAAATATTCCATGCTCCTGGATAGAAAGAACAAATATTTATAAAATGTTGTTACTACTCAAAACACTCTACATATTCAATGCAATCCCTATCAAAGTAAAGACAAAATAACTCTTCACAGAGCTACAACAAACAATCCTAAAATATGTATGGGCCCAGAAAAGACCCTGAATAGCCAAAGCATTCCTGAAAAAGAAAACCAAAGCTGGAGGCATCACAATCCCAGACTTCAAGCTGTAATACAAAGCTATAATCATCAAGACAGTATGGTACTGGCACAAAAACTGACACTTATATCAATGGAACAAAACAGAGAACCTACAAATGGTCCCACAAATGTATGGTCAACTAATCATCGACAAAGCAAGAAAGAATATCCAATCGAATAAAGACAGACTCTTCAGCAAATGGTGCTGGGAAAACTGGAGCGCCACATGCAGAAAAATGAACCTGGACCACTTTCTTACACTATACACAAAAATAAACTCAAAATGTATGAAAGACCTAAATGTAAGACAGGAAGCCATCAAAATCCTCAAGGAGAAAGCAGGCAAAAACCTCTTTGACCTCAGCCACAGCAACTTCTTCCTCAACACGTCTCCAGAGGCAAGGGAAACAAAAGCAAACACGAACTACTGGGAGCTCATCAAAGTAAAAAGCTTCTGCACAGTGAAGGAAACAATCAGCAAAACTAAAAGGCAACCGATGGAATGGGAGAAGATGTGGCAAATGACATATCGAACAAAGGTTAGTATCCAAAATCTATACAGAACTTATAGACAAATGATCCAGTGAAGAAATGGGAATATCACATGAATAGACACTTTTCCAAAGAAGACATCCAGATAGCTAACAGACACATGAAAAAATGCTCCACATCACTCATCATCAGAGAAATACTAATCAAAACCACAGTGGGATACCACCTCACACCAGTCAGAATGGCTACATTAACAACTCAGGCAACAACAGATGTTAGTGAGAATGCAATAAAAGAAGGTTTCTTTTGCACTGCTGGTGGGAATGCAAACCGGTGGAGCCGCTCTGGAAAAAAATATGGGAATGCCTCAAAAAATTAAAAATAGAACTACCCTATAAGCCAGGAATTACACTACTAGCTATTGAACCAAGGGATACAGGTGTGCTGTTTCAGAGGGGCACAAGCACTCCAATGTTTATAGCAGCACTATAGACAATAGCCAAGGTATGGAAAGAGATCAAATGTCCAACAATGGATGAATGGGTAAAGAAGGTGTGGTATATTTATACACTGGAGTACTACTTGACAACAGAAAAATAGAAATCTTACCATTTGCAACGACCTGGATGGAACAAGAGGGTATTATGCTAAGTTAAGATAGCCAGTCAGAGAAAGACAAATATCATACGACTTCACTCATATGAGGAATTTAAGGTACAAACGAGATGAACATAAAGGAAGAGAAGCAAAAATGCTATAAAAGCAGGGAGGGGACAAAACATGAGAGACTCTTAAATACAAAGAACAAACAGGGTTGCTGGAGGGGTTGTGGGTGGGGGGATAGGCTAAATGGGTAGGGGGCATTAGGGAAGACACTTGTTGGGATGAGCACTGGGTGTTATACATAGGGGATGAATCACTAGAATCTACTAAAATCATTATAGCATTATATGCCAACTGACTTGTATGTAAATTAAAAATAAAATAAAATAAAATTCAGCCAACGGAAACTACAGTTCAGTCTCTTTTTTACGTGTATATGTTATATATGGTGTCCGTCCACAACAGGATACATCTTATGTAATATAGAAAAATGGAACATAAATCATTCCCACATAATTTTCTATCTTTCTCTCTATCTTTATGTCTACAGTTGGTCTAAATGCTGCATTTTCTATTGCATAAGACAGGTTCAGCTTGCTATTTAAGGTTTATGGGTGTGTACTTCACTGATAAATTCTCTCTATCCTGTACACGTGCACACACACACACACACACACACACACACACACAGTGACAGAGAGAGAGTTCTCCATTGCTGTGGTACTGTGTACTCTTGTAGCTGAAGAAACATCTTTTAGAAAGCAGGGAACAGGCTACACCATAAGTCAAACAGAGTCTTTCTCCTAGCAGAATTGCAGTTGATGATATTAGGCTTTCCAGCGGAGTAGTCATGGCTAAGGATCACAAGAACCACACAGAATTAGAAGAATTAACATCAGACTTTCTCAGTCTCTTCCCAAAAATTTCAAAGGGGAAACACTTCTTACTTTATTCCATCAGGCCAGCTTTGCACTGATTCCAAAACCACGAAAAGGCATTGCAAGAAAAGAAAAGTACAGAACAATATTCCCAAGGAATGTTGACGCGAAAATTTTTGACTAAGTGTTACCAATGCCAGCATTGCAGCCTTTTGATCGTGGTGTAGAAAAGGGTTGTGCATCATGATCAAATGGCATTTATTCCAGGAAAGCAAGAATGGTTTAACTAATAAAACCCCCTCAGTATAATTCATCACATTAACAGAATGAAGGATAAAAGCACATGAGTATCTCAACAGATGGCACATAAAACATGACAAAATGGAGCGTTCCCTGATAGTAACAACACTCAAAAAACTAAGAACAGAAGGAAACTTCCACAACACGAAAGAGGTCATACATGAGAACCCACCTCTAAAATCATTCTCCAGAGAGAAACACTGAGAACACCCCCTAAGATGATGCAAGACAAGCATGTCTGCTTTCATACCTCTCATGCAACATAGCTTTGCAGCTTCCAGACAGAGCAACTGGCCGAAAAAATAAAAAAGAAAAGGAAAAAGAAGAAGGAAATAAAAGGCATTAAACTTAGAATGGAAGAAGTAATATGAGTCCTCCAGACCAGAGACCTAGCCCCTCTCACTCCCACGGTACTAGTTCTATCCCTTACCTCACTCACACTCTGAACTCAGCAATCGTTTTTTCCTCACAATAACCTGGGTCACTTTTCCACGGGCCGGTCCTGTTCCTACCGCCCCTGACATAGAACCTGAACTTACTCTTCACTAACCACAGAAGGAAGCTTCAACCCTCAGGCCAAAGTGTCACTTTCTTTAGTAATCTGACGGTTGCCTACCCAGCCAGGCCACTGTGGCTTCGTTTTGCAGAACCCGCAGCCCCTGCTTCTGATGGCTGGTGAGACAGTAAGAAGTATTTCCAGTCCCAGCAGCACAACTTCTGCTCCACTGAATCTCTAAATTTTCCTCCTCTGCTGGCTCTTCCTGGACTTCACACCCCTTGTCCTCATGGGAAGACCCCTACACCGCCTCCATGTCTCAGCACCGAGAAGCTGCTCTGGGAAGCCTTCACTAACTCCCATCAAAGAGTCCTCTTTTCAAGAACAAATAAAATAAAGGGCCAATTTTGGAGGATCTACTTCACCAGATTTCAATGCCACCTCACATTAATACATTTATTTATGTATTTTTACCTCTTTCATTCTCTTGATACAGTGAGTACCTTGACAGAACAAACACTGTCTTGGTCATTTATTTATTCATAAAATGCTGAAAACAATGTTTGTTGAATGACTGCAATTAACAAATGGTTCAAAAATGATAGATAGTCATTCCCAACAATGGAAGGACTGGCAAAGAAAATGGAGGAAAGGCTGTTGAGATATGAAGGCCCATTGATGAAGCACTCACCTTGGAGGAGACAGATCAGGGAGAAGTGATTTAGTGTATACAGGGTTTCCCTCCACAATCAAAGCCTTAAGGGCTTGACATCACTAAACTCTCCTTAACTTATTATCCCTGTTGGTGCCCCCAAAATAACTACCGACACGAGGGTTCCTTCCTACCATAATATATTTCCCCAGCACTTCTGAAGATGTCACGGCTCACCCAGATGTTAGCACAGAACAGCGTGAAATCAATAACCCAGTCTCTCCCGTGGATGACTGATGCAGCTGGAAGTTATGTCGCCAGGAAGGGAAGAGACATGGCCCCACCCAGGAAGGCTCTAGAACACAGCTATGTGCTCATATCACCTGAGGTTACAAGAGCCGACTTCATTGGTGCAGAAAGGTATTTTAATTTCTGTAGCCATAGGGAATGAATTCCCATGAGTCTCATTAATGAAATATTCTGTTGTCTCTCCTCCCTTTAGGAGACTTGGGTCTCTAGAGCTAGGAGAGAAAAATAGAAAGCAAACTTGTCCCGCTGTTGGTATTGGGACACAGACTTGGCATTCCCGGATTGTCTCTTATCACATTTAACTCTCTTATCCCAGAAGAAGTTGCCCTGTCTTTACAGGTTCTCCCTAGTAAGTCAGAGTCTCCCATAGTAACTATTCAATTTTGGTTTTGGAGAGTTCTATGTCCCCTTAATCTCTTCTTTCTTCCATCCATACCTGTTCTTTTGGCTCACCATCATGCAGCCCCCAGCCCCCACAGTGATTCTCCTTTTTTCCTGCTTCTCATTCTCCTTCAACGTGGGCAATATCTATTTAACATCACTCAACCATTTGCTTCTTTGGGCATCCTCTAACCCCCTCATTAGCATTTGTGATATAGTAGGCACCAAGCAATATGGTGGGAAGCAAGGAAAGTGTGAGAATGGTCCTTTACCTTGAGGGGCTCACAGTCTCAACAGGGCAAGTGACATAAAAATAAATGCAATCGTGCCATTTGCAATGACATGGATGGTGCTAGAATGTATCATGCTAACTGAGATTAAGTCAATCAGAGAAGGACAAATACCATATAATTTCACTCATATTGGAAGTGAATTAACAAAACAAATGAACATATATGAAGGGTGAAAGAGGAGAGAGGGAAAGAAACCACAAGAGACTCTTAACGATAGACAGATGGAGAAAGGTGGGAGGGAGATGGGCTAGATGAGTGTTGGGTGTTAAGGAGGGCACTTGTGATGAGCACTGGGTGTTGTATGTAAGTGATGAATTACTGAACTCTCCTCCCAAAACTAATATTTCACTCTCCTCCCAAAACTAATATTTCACTGCATGTTATCTACCTAAAACACAAATTTAAAAATAAAATGAAAAATACATGAATGCACTACCCTGAAGGGACACTGACACATCAGAAAAAGAGTACAACCCTAGTCAACTTTTCCAGAAGAGTTGAGTGAAGGCTGCACAAACAAGCTTCTCTTTGTCCCAACTCTTGATGAGGGAGAAGGGGATAAGGCACTCCAAGAGGAAGTATCTGGGCAGCGAATGTGGGAAATACTTCATACTTGCTGGCCAATAATCAGGGGGCAAGTATGACAATTCAAACATGACCCTGAGCAGTTAGACAGCCTGCAGAGAACAGAGATGCTGATATTTTAGCTACAGGTTTGACACGTACTTATGAAAACAGTGGAGTTTCAGTGTGGATTTCATGATGCGATGTCAGGATCAAGTTCTCCCTGTGGAAAACTCATCATGCAATCATGTTAGACACAGACCCTTGTTACTACAATAGTCAAAGAACACTGTAGATGAAAAAATAGAGAATAAATGGACATTTTTAAACGGCAAAAAAAGTAACATTTAAATACTGTGTAAGTTTGCAACTTGGATGGACCTAGAGATATAATAGTGCTGAGTGAAATGAGCCAGTCAGAGAAAGACAAATACCCTTTGATGTCACTCATCTGGGGAACTTAAGAAATAAAATGAAGGACCAAATAAGGAAAAGACAGACAAAAAACAGATTCTTAAACACAGAGAACAAACTGGTGGTTGCCAGAGAGAATGTGGGTGAGGATGGGTAAGACAAATAAAGGATATTAAGAGTACACTTATGTCCATGAGCTCTGAACAGTGTGTAGAATTTTTAAGCATTACATTGTACACATCAAATGAATATAACACTGTAGGTAAATTATATTTCAATAAAAACAATGGCTGGGGAAGGGTGAAAATACGATTTTCAGAGTTATCTCATTCTAATTTCAAACTGATCTTTTTTCAACAACAACAAAAACAGAAATATAACTCAACGGAATAGGAGGGAGCCCAGAAATAAACGCAAATATTATGACTGAATGATTTTTGGCAAGAGTGGCAGATTGGACAGCCTTTCCAAGATGGTGATGGAAAACCTGGATATCCACATGCTTAAAGATGAAGCTGGCCCTTTCATCTACATCTACCAACATGACTCCAAATGGATCACAGACTGAAGTATAAGAAATAAAACTATAAGCACTTAGAGGAAAATACAGAGGTACATCTATATGACACTGGATTTGACAAAGATTTCCTGGATATAACACCAAAGACACAGGCAACTAGAGAAAAATTTACTTTGGCAAAATGAACAATATGTGTGCATCGAAGGGCACTATTTTCCAAGTGAAAAGACACACCACAAAATGGGGAAAGATTGGCAAATCACATGCCTGATAATAGATTAATATCCAAAATTAATATCCAAATGGAAATGAATTTAAAAACTTCCACAGCAAAAAAAAACCTCAAATAACTCAATTTATTTTTTTTCAATATATGAAGTTTATTGTCAAATTGATTTCCATACAACACCCAGTGCTCATCCCAAAAGGTGCCCTCCTCAATACCCATCACCCACCCTCCCCTCCCTCCCACCCCCCATCAACCCTCAGCTTGTTCTCAGTTTTTAAGAGTCTCTTATGTTTTGGCTCTCTCTCACTCTAACCTCTTTTTTTTTCCTTCCCCTCCCCCATGGGTTTCTGTTAGTTTCTCAAGATCCACATAAGAGTGAAAACATGGTATCTGTCTTTCTCTGTATGACTTATTTCACTTAGCATCACACTCTCCAGTTCCATCCATGTTGCTACAAAGGGCCATATTTCGTTCTTTCTCATTGCCATGTAGTACTCCATTGTGTATATAAACCACAATTTCTTTATCCATCATCAGTTGATGGACATTTAGGCTCTTTCATAATTTGGCTATTGTTGAGAGTGCTGCTATAAACATTGGGGTACAAGTGCCCCTATGCATCAGTACTCCTGTATCCCTTGGGTAAATTCCTAACAGTGCTATTGCTGGGTCATAGGGTAGGGCTATTTTTAATTTTTTGAGGAACCTCCACACTATTTTCCAGAGTGGCTGTACCAGTTTGCATTCCCACCAACAGTGCAAGAGGGTTCCCATTTCTCCACATCCTCTCCAGCATCTATGGTCTCCTGATTTGTTCATTTTGGCCACTCTGACTGGTGTGAGGTGGTATGTGAGTGGGTATTGATTTGTATTTCCCTGGTGAGGAGCGATGTTGAGCATCTTTTCATGTGCCTGTTGCCCATCTGGATGTCTTCTTTAGAGAAGTGTCTATTCATGTTTTCTGCCCATTTCTTCACTGGCTTATTTGTTTTTTGGGTGTGGAGTTTGGTGAGCTCTTTATAGATTTTGGATACTAGCCCTTTGTCCTATATGTCATTTGCAAATATCTTTTCCCATTCCGTTGGTTGCCTTTTAGTTTTGTTGGTTGTTTCCTTTGTTGTGCAGAAGCTTTTTATCTTCATGAAGTCCCAATAGTTCATTTTTGCTTTTAATTCCCTTGCCTTTGGGGATGTGTCAAGTAAGAGATTGCTACAGCTGAGGTCAGAGAGGTGTTTTCCTGCTTTCTCCTCTAGTGTTTTGATGGTTTCCTGTCTCACATTCAGGTCCTTCATCCATTTTGAGTTTATTTTTGTGAATGGTGTGAGAAAGTGGTCTAGTTTCAACCTTCTGCATGTTGCTGTCCAGTTCTCCCAGCACCATTTGTTAAAAAGACTGTCTTTTTTCCATTGGCTATCCTTTCCTGCTTTGTCAAAGATTAGTTGGCCATACGTTTGTGGGTCTAGTTCTGGGGTGTCTATTCTATTCCATTGGTCTATGTGTCTGTTTTTGTGGCAATACCATGCTGTCTTGATGATTACAGCTTTGTAGTAGAGGCTAAAGTCTGGGATTGTGATGCCTCCCGCTTTGGTCTTCTTCTTCAAAATTACTTTGGCTATTCAGGGCCTTTTGTGGTTCCATATGAATTTTAGGATTGCTTGTTCTAGCTTCAAGAAGAATGCTGGTGCGATTTTGATTGGAATTGCATTGAATGTGTCGATAGCTTTGGGTAGTATTGACATTTTAACAATATTTATTCTTCCAACCCATGAGCACAGAATGTTTTTCCATTTCTTTATATCTTCTTCAATTTCCTTCATAAGCCCTCTATAGTTTTCAGCATACAGATCTTGTACATCTTTGGTTAGATTTATTCCTAGGTATTTTATGCTTCTTGGTGCAATTGTGAATGGGATCAGTTTCTTTATTTGTCTTTATGTTGCTTCATTGTTAGTGTATAAGAATGCAACTGATTTCTGTACATTGATTTTGTATCCTGCAACTTTGATGAATTCATGCATCAGTTCTAGCAGACTTTTGGTGCAGTCTATCAGGTTTTCCATGTATAATATATCATCTGCAAAAAGTGAAAGCTTGACTTCATCTTTGCCAATTTTGATGCCTTTGATTTCCTTTTGTTGTCCGATTGATGATGCTAGCACTTCCAACACTATGTTAAACAACAGCAGTAAGAGTGGACATCCCTGTCATGTTCCTGATCTCAGGGGGAAAGCTCTCAGTTTTTCCCCATTGAGGATGATGTTAGCTGTGGGCTTTTCATAAATGGCTTTTATGATGTTTAAGTATGTTCCTTCTATCCCGACTTTCTCGAGGGTTTTTGTTAAGAAAGGATGCTGAATTTTGTCAAATGTTTTTTCTGCATCGATTGACAGGATCATATGGTTCTTATCTTTTCTTTTATTAATGTGATGTATCACGTTGATTGATTTGTGAATGTTGAACCAGCCCTGCATCCCAGGAATGAATCCCACTTGATCGTGGTGAATAATTCTTTTTATAAGCTGTTAAATTTGATTTGCTAGTATCTTATTGAGAATTTTTGCATCCATATTCATCAGGGATATTGGCCTGTAGTTCTCTTTTTTTACTGGGTCTCTGTCTGGTTTAGGAATCAAAGTAATACTGGCTTCATAGAATGAGTCTGGAAGTTTTCCTTCCCTTTCTATTTTTTGGAATAGCTTGAGAAGGAAAGGTATTATCTCTGCTTTCAATGTCTGGTAGAATTCCCCAGGGAAGCCATAGGATGGCTATTCTAAATACTAACCCAGAAACCATGTGTCGGCGAGGATACGGAGAAATTGGAACCCTGTGGTGCTTTGCTGATAAATAACTAAAATGTGGCACAGCTTCTGGAGGAAACAGTGTGCCAGTTCATCAAAAATATAAATGTAGAAATATTATTTGAGCCAGTAGTTTCACATCTGGTTATATATCCACTTATATGCCGCAAGAAAAAGGTAAAGCAGTGACTAGAAAAGATTTTTGTACACTGCTGTTCATATGGCTCTACTTACAGTAGCCAAAATGCAGAGACAACCTGAATGTCCATCAACAAACTCATGAATGAACAAAGCAGGGTGAACACATAGAGTGGAACATCATTCGGCCTTTAAAATGAATGGTTTCTGACACAGGCTACAACATGGATGAACTGTGCAAACACAATGCTAAGTGAATGTAGCCAGACACAAAAGGACTAATATTATACAATTACATCTATATGAGGTACTAAAGTACTCAGCTTTAGAGAGGGAATTTAGGATGGTGGGAGACAAGGACTGGGTAGAGGGACAATGGGGGGTTAATATTTCATAGGGACAAAGGTTAGGTCTGAGACCATGAGAATGTTCTGGAGATGGATAGAGGTGGTGATTGCACAATGGTGAGAAAGTACTTAATGCCACACAAATATATTTCAAAATGTTTGAAATAATAAATTTTATATGTATTTTACCATGAGAAAAAAAATAGTGACATGCTCTAAAAGAATTTCAGTGCCATAAATAGGTTAATATGATGTCGAGGAAGGAATCCAAAGTGCAGGGAGACAACGGTGATGTGATGGGTTTATCTTGTGTGATTCAATACCTCAACCACAAAGTGTACCCAAAATAAGGGTTCAGAGAACATAAAATTCGTAAGGTCATTGAGAAATACCACTGAGGGCTGTAATGTCTTTCTTGGCAAGCTCTACAGAGCTTCTGCCCCGCGTGACAGACTTACCATGGACATGCTGAATATAAAATCCCTTCTCCTGTGTTCAGCCCTTTCTGAACTGCCAGAGGCCATGTCAGCAGTCCCAAACCATCTAGGGTATGGTATTCATAGTGTATGTAAGAGCTAATCATTCTCATCCAAATTGGTTAAGCTATGGGGATTTCTGTAAATGGCAAATTCATCATGGTGTCTTCATGAACCAAAAATGATGGACAGCTCAATAAGAATTCATCCAATTTGAGTAGTCAAAAAAAATTAAAAATTTAAAAGCCCTCCAGTTCTCATGAAGAAAACTTGACCTGAATCACCGCAATGAAGGGTCATAATGTCTACTTGACTCTCAGAGCTGAGACACTTTACTGACTCAGATCCTCAATTGATGGAACCAGTTGCCCCTGAGTGAAGACTATAAAATGACAACAAATGCTTTACGTTTTCCTCCAAACCCAACCCAAAACCTTGGAAGTGATATTGCTAGCCAGCTTATGATGGTTCATGAGGACTGTGGTCTGAACTAAAATTGGTAGCTTGAAACTGGGCAAGATGAGGGTAATTATACCATGGAAATTGGCAAATGCTACAAGCAAGCTCTCTTCTTTATCCAATTTTTCTTATTTTCTTCTCTCTTCTTACTTCTCCTCTTTTGTTTTCTCTTTGCTTTTGAGCGAGAGCTCCCTAAACATTTATTTGAATACTAGTGTGCAAAAGGACCTGTGAACTTTTACAAAACCAAAGTGGTGGCTTCTGGGAGCAGGTGATGATGAGACATTTGTCTTACTCTGTCTCATAAAGCACGGGTTAGGTCCAGAATCATATCCTGCTATTAGTACCTGATTTCTGAGATGCTTGCTACAAAAATTTGGCTGGAAATAGGCAGAATATCCATACTGCTTTTGTGATCTGTGAAAGGGCTATTATGGTAGGAGGTGCTGAGGGAAATCGCCAGACAGTGTTGCTGCTACCTGCCAAAATACTAAAAGAAAAGCCATAACGCATCCCTGGGATAACCACCAAGAGTGACACCATTGATGCCTGAAAAACCAGGAGTTGTAATTTCTATTACCTACACACTTCATGGATGTTTTGGACTGTGCAAGGGAAAATTAGATACTGCATAGTGAATGCGGAGTACTGTGAATGCCATCACACGGGGTTCCAGGCCTCTGCTGATGCAGATGTGATCTCTTTCCAGGATAGATTGACATAAACCTCAAAAACTGGTGTATACTCTCTGATAAATCATTTTTCTCCCAAAGCAGAATACTCTAATGAATAGCTGCTTTCATCTCAGAGAGGACAGGTTCCACATTTATTCCTCTGGGTCTTTCTATCACATTATAAGTATTCAATTTCCTATATTATTTATTTGCTGCTGAAAATCCATGCAATGGAATTTAATGAGAGATCTAAAATTTTATAAAGAAATGCAGAAGAAATAGTTGCTGATTATGAATGAAAAATTAAAGAACTCAAGTACTGTGGAAAGATAAACTGCAGACTGTCAATCTATGAACTGATACAAACATCATGATCTACATATTCCAGGGTTTTGAGCCCTGTTACTCAAGTATTTATCTTAAAGCAAAGAATCCTACATGCAGAGAATGTCCCTCTGCCAAAGAGCTTTCTCAGGGCTTGTTTGATGTCTCTGTTCCTTATACCATAGATGAAGGGGTTCAACATGGGTGTCACCACCGTGCACATGACTGAGGCTATGGCACTTGCCCTAGAGTTTTGTGCAGCAGCCGAACTCAGATACACCCCAAGGCTTGTACCATCGAACAAAGAGACCACTGAGAGATGAGACCCACATGTGGAAAATGCTTTCTACTTGCCACTCGCTGATGAAATTCCCAAAATGGAGGCTACAATCTTAGAGTAAGAATACAGGATACCAGCAATTGGAACAACACCCAGAAGTCCAATTGTGAGATAGGTCATCAGGTCACTGAGGAAGGTATCACAGCAAGCCAGTTGGATCACCTGATTAGGTTCACAGAAAAAATCAAGGATTTCCATCTCTGTGCAAAAGGAGAGTCGCAAAATCAGTAAGTCATGTAATGGAGAGTCAAGAACACTCAACACCTAGGATCCCAGGAGTAGGATGCCACAGAACTTGGGGTTCATGATGACCATGTAGTGCAGTGGCTGACAGATGGCCACAAACTGGTCATAGGCCATCACTGTCAAGAGTATGTTATCTAATACTCCAAAAAGCACGAAAAAGTACATCTGGCTGAGACAGCCTTCATAGGTGATCACTTTGCTCTGCGTCTGGATGTTCAGCAGCATCTTTGGGATGGTGGTGGAGGTGAAACAGATGTCTGAAAAGGACAGGTTGGAGAGGAAGAAGTACATGGGCGTGTGGAGGCGGGAGTCTGTGATAATGGTCAGGATCATGAGCAGGTTCCCAGGGAAGGTGACCAGGTACATGGACAGGAACAGCCAAAAGAGCAGTGACTGCAGTCCCTGCTCATCTGACAGTCCCAGGAGGGGACTAAATTCAGAAATCCAGGTTTGGTTTTCTTGTTCCATGAAACTAAACTACAGAAATAGAAAGAAGAGCCTTTCAAATTTAGCCACAAACAGTAGTCAAGAAAGTAACAGAGAGGGAACCAAGGTGGCCTTCAGTAGGTGAATGGATAAAGAAGCTGTCATGTACCCAGACAATGGAATGTTATTCTGTACTTGGAAGAAACACACCATCAAGCCATGAAAAGCCATAGAGGAAACTTCAGTGCATATTATTAAGTGAAAGAAGTTTATCTGAAAAAGCTTCCTACTGTATGATTCCAAAAACATGAAATTGTAGAAAAGGCAAAACTACGGAAAAGGAATAACAGATATCAACGTGGCCAAAGGGTGCAGTGGGAACGAGAGGGGTTAAGAGGCAGAGCACAAAGGGTTTTTAGGGCAGTGAAATACTCCATATGATACTATAAATATGGATACACATTTGTTTTGTGCCAGTCTCAGCATATCATTTACCAACGTTGTGACTGGACCAACCCTTGTCATTCTTATGATGGTTGCAAGACACCCTCTGCAATAACCATAAGGAAACTCTGAAAAAAAAAAAATTACTGCTCATAGTTCCTGGGGCCACACAGTGAAGTCACAGAGAGAGAGCGCACATGGACCTTGGGGTCCGCTTTTACTGGGGTGAGGGACTAGAGTTTCACTGGTTCACTCTTTATTTGTAAATTTAAAACTTAAGAGCAGGAATTAAAGCACAAAAGAGAAAAAGGAGAGAAAAGTCCGTTTCTAAATCAACCAGATCCCTACAACAAAACAAAAAAAAAAATATGGGCACCTGGGTGGCTCAGTCAGTTAAGCGTGTGGCTTCAGCTCAAGTCATGATCTCGCGGTTCATGAGTTTGAGCCCCACGTCGGGCTCGGGGCTGACAGCTGGGAGCCTGGAGCCTGCTTCGGATTCTGTGTCTCCCTCTCTCTCCGTCCCTCCCCTGCTTGCGCTCTGTCTCTCTGTCTCTCAAAAATGAATACACATGAAAAAATATTAAAAAATATATATCAGAATGGGGCACCCTTGTTTTTTTATTTAATTACAGGGCTGGAAATGTGGGTTTTGTTTCTGAAATAGCCATGCTTGAAGTGGCTGCCTCAGCAACAGTCTGTTGCAATAACACTGCACAGTGACCGATAGGGACTACACTTACTGTGGTGAGTATTGAGCAATCTCAAACATTGTTAAATCAACATGTTGTACAACAGAAACTAACGGAACATTGTGTGTTCATTATGCTTCAATTAAAAAAAAGAAAGGAACTGGAGTCAGGCACTCGCGTTACACAAAAGGAAAAACCAACCGTCAGGGCTCACACTACACGGTCATCGTACAGTTTCTCAAACCCATAGAATGTACAACACCAAGAGTAAACTGTAATATGAACTGTGGACCTTGGCTGGCTAAAGATGTGACGGTGTAGGTTCACCGACTGTAAGAAACGCAACACTCTTGTGGGCGGTGTTGATAATGAGGGTAGCTATGCCTCGTGAAAGAAGGTAATATAGGGAAAGTGTACCTTCCCCTCAATTTTGCTGTGAACCTAAAACTGCTCTGAAAAAAAAAGTCTTCATTTTTCAAAGCTTAAAAATAAACAGAAATGCTATGGTTTTCTTTTACACACCTTTAATTGGCTAATTTCTGTATATTAGCCACAAATCTAGTTCCTTTTTATTTGGGGATTTGGGATTTCGAGGAATCCCAAATGCTCTCTCTTCTCTTTGATGCCGAAACTTATTAGCCACTCCTGCCCTTAATCCAAACATTTTTCCCAGGCATTATTTTCCTCTGCAAATCGCCTGAGACTTTCCTTTGTCCATCGACAACTAGTTTTGACCAATTATTTTGTGCTTATTGTTGTTGAAAGCACTGGGAATCAATAGTAAAATTAATTTTTAAGAATCTTTGCCCCTTAAATTCCACGTATGAGTGAAATCATATGATATTTGTCTTTCTCTGGTTGACTTGTTTAGCTTACCATAATACAAAAAAATAAAATCTTTGCCCCTAACTAGTTTTATTCTAGGATATGTATGTGGCTGGAGGAAATAGAATATCAGTAAATAAGTAAATGACATTTCATGTGGAGATTATTATTATTAAGTAAACTAATACAGAATGATGAGATTGCAGAGTGGAGAAAAAAATCTTCTATACTCACTCCTTTCTTCTTTTTAGTTCTTATTTATTTATTTTCAGAGAGAGAGCGTGTACAAGCAGGGGAGGGGCAGGGAGAGAGGGAGAGAGAGAGAGAATCCTAAACTCTGTGCTGACAGCACAGAGCCTGATGTGGGGCTCGAACTCACTAACCGTGAGATCATGACCTGAGCTGAAATCAAGAGTCACATGCTTCACCAACCGAGCCACCCAGGTGCCCCTTGTATTCTCACTTCTAATTAGAGATCTTTGAGAGGAAAAAAACCTGGTCATTGGGATGACGTGCAGGATTTATCTATGAGAAGAGCATGCAGAACAGAGAAATATTCAGAGCAAAGCCCCCAGTATAGGAGCATTCCTGTTATCACTGAGAAACAGAAAGGAGAGTGGTGTGACCAGAATGGGTACAGCAGGTATAAGGGTAGGAGGTAAAATAAGAGAAGAGGCAGGAGGCCAGAACATTCAGATGCTGGGGAAAGCTCCTAACATGTGAGATCTCACAGGTGTCCTTTACATGTATCCGTTGTTAAATACAATGCATTTAAGTACATATATTGTAAATCATGTATATAAATGACACGTAACTTATCACTCCATACACTACAATTTATCTCCCTCGGCGTCCACTGTCTCTAAATTCTGCACTTTTTATTGTAGAACACAAATTCAGCATGAGATAGATGTTCAGTTTGTGTCCTCTTCAGTGATAACTTCCTTTACTCCACCGACATGCATGCTCAGAGTCATGAACTGTGGTGTCATATCCTCCTATACCAGAAGCATAGCTGAATGGGCAGCAGAGGGCACTCTATAAGATAAGCCTATTGGCTCACTTTCTTCGGAGAATTGAGTTTTGTAGTCAAGCATCCTAATGGGGTAGCCATGTCTGTAGGGATCCCAAGAATGATCCAGCTCTGAATCAGGGAATGTTTGTGATGGTCTTCTGCTATGCACATGGAGAGGGAGAGAAAACTAGTCTACAGAGAGGGAGAGAAGAATGAAGTCGACAAAAGGGGGGAAGGAAAGAAAAGGCTGCATTCAATCGAGAGAGGGTGTGAAGGGGGAATCGACTTCTCTAGGTGCCAGTAAAATACTACACATCCAAGTTATAGCCCCCAGAGTGTCCATAAAAAAATAACAATACTCTTAATACTCAACTAGATAAATATTTTGATCTTTATGGCCCCAAAGGATTCATATCCTCACAGTATCATAATAACTTACAAATAAAGATCAATAAAAAATTGAAAATACAAATAGTAAAATTGACAGAATTCAACCAAAATATTTTCAATGATTTTTTTTCAAAGTCCAATGAGTTGGGAAAGTAAATGTTTTGGTATGTGAAACCAAACTATTTTGATTGTTTTAAAAACTATTACTGAAATGCTAGTAAATTCTAGCAAACCTTTAAGGAAGAAGTTGTACCAATCCTCCATAATACTTCCAGAAAATAGAAGCAGTCAGAGTACTTCCTAACTCATTTGGTAAAGCCAGCATTAACTAACATTGGAACTAAAGACATTACAAGACAGGAACATTACAGGCCAATATCTCTCATGAAAATAGATGCAAAATCCTTAACAAAATATTAGTAAAGCAAAATCAACAATGTAAAGAAATGATATGACACGAAGACCAAATGAAATTTATTCCAGATATGCAAGATTGGTTCAATATTTGAAAGCCATCTGTGCCTAGATTTAACAATACACTATTTTGTGTATTGTTAAAATACTTAAAATTGTTAAGTATTTTAATTGTTAAGTATTTTAATTGTTAAGTATTTTAATTGTTAAAATACTTAAAAATGTATTCATAGCTGGGGCGCCTGGGTGGCTCAGTTGGTTAAGTGTCGACTTCGGCTCAGGTCATGATCTCATGATGTGTGGGTTTGAGCCCCATGTGGGGCTCTGTGCAGACAGCTCGGAGCCTGCTTCAGATTCTGTGTCTCCCCTCTATCTGCCCCTCCCATGCTCATGCTCTGTCTCTCTCTGTCTCTCAATAATAAATAAACATTAAAAAAATGTTAATGTATTCATAGAATAATACTCTAGCTCCATCCATGCTGTTGCTTATGCTAAACAAAGTCAGTCAGTCAAAGAAAGACAAATACCATATGATTTCACTCATATGTAGAATTTGAGAAACTAAACAAACGAGCAAAAGTGGGGGGCGGAAGGGGAGAGGCAAACCAAGAAACATACTCTTAACTATAGAGAGCAAACTGATGGTTGCCAGAGGGAAGGTGGGTGACGAATGAGTGAACTAGCTGGTGGGGATTAAGGAGTTCACTTGTGGTGAGCCCCAGGTGTTGTATGGAAGGGCTGAATCACTAAATTCTACTCTTGAAACTAATATTACATTGTATGTTAAACTAACTGGAATTTAAATAAAAACTTGAAAATAAATAAAACTTTAAAAAAAAGAAAAGCAAGTAAAGGTATACAGACTGAGAAGGAAGAAATAACTGTCTTTGCTCACAGCTGACATGATCACCTATGAGGAAAATCCCAAAGAACCAACAAGAAAACCCCAGGAACTAATAAGTGACTATAGCAAGATTGCAAGAAACAGGATAAACATGTAAAAGTTAATTACCTTCCTACATACCAAAAATGAGCAATTGGGATTTGAAATTTAAAAATACACCATTTGCAATAGCACCCTCAAAAATGAAATGCTGAGATATAAATTAAACAAGAGAGGTATAGAACCTAAATGTGAAAAACTATTTAAAAAATGAAAGAAATCACAGAAGATCCACATGGATGGACACATGTCCTATAATCATGGAGCAGCAACATTGTAAGATATCAATCTTCCCAACCTGACCTGTACATTCAATGCAATCACGGTCAAAATGCCAGCAAGCTATTTTGGAGATATCAACAAACCAATTCTAAAGTTTATATGGTAAAGAAAAAGACCTACAGTAGTAACACAATAATGAAGGGGAAAATTTGGAGAACTCACATACCCTAATTTCAGTACTTACTGTAAACCTATGGTGATCCAGACAATACTGTGTTTGCAAAAGAATAAACACATGGATTAATGGAACAGGGTTAAAAATCCAGAAACAGACCCACACAAATAGAGGAGCTGATCTATGACAAAGAAGCAAAGAAAATTCAATATTCAATAATATTTTCAACAAGTGAAGCTAGAACAATCAGACATATATGTGCAAACAACATGAACCTAGACGCAAACTTACAGCTTTCACAAAACTAACTCAAATTGTATCATATACTTAAAATGCAAAACTATAAAAGTTTTAGAAGAAAATATTGGAGAAAATCCAGGGCTCTTGTGTTTGGTAATGAGTTTTTAGATACAACACCAAAAAAAAATAATCCATGAAAGAAAAAACTAAGTTGGACTTTATTAAAATTAAAAACTTCCACTTGCAAAAGGAACTGTCAAGAGAAGCAAAATAACCCACAGCCTGGGAGAAAATATTTGCAGAACATTTATCTGATAAAAGACTTTCATCCAAAATATACAAATATGAAGCCATACAAGCTCTCATTCATTGCTAGTGAGAGTACAAAATGGCACAGCCACTCTGGAAGACAGTCTGGCAGGTTCTTACAAAATTAAACATAACCTTACCATACAATCCAATAGCTGCACTACTAGATATAAACCCAACGAATCTGAAAACACATCCACACAATAGCCTGTGTGCAAATGTTTATAGCAGCTTTATTCATAATCTCCAAAATCTGGGGGCAACCAAGATGTCCTTCAATAAGTAAATATATAAACACACTATGGTACATCCATACAACGGAATATTATTCAGTGATAAAAAGAAATTATTCACTGAGCCACAAAAAGGCTGGATAAATCTTAAGTGCTTGTTTCTAAATGAAAGAAGCCAGACTGAAAGCCTACATAGAGTATAATTTCAGTTATATGACATTCTGGAAAAGTAAAAGCTATGTAGAAAATAAAATGATCAATGGTTCCCAAGAGTTTGTAGGAGGGAAGGAAGAGTTGTATAGGTGAAACCCAGTGAATTTTTCCAAGTACCAAAACTATTCCATAGAATGTTTGTGTACAATTGTGAGTACTTGATATCATGTATTTGTCAAAACCCATTGAAACTTTACATCACTTTTACAATTAAACCTTCATGTATCCAAACAAAGATATCAGTTGGGAAAGAAAGTCAAGAGAATCCCTGGATGGAATGCAGAATGTGAAAAAAAAAAACTATCTACTTATATTACAAATGTATGAAACAACCTCGCTGAATGGGATGAGGGAAATGGTCATAAACTAAGTAAAACTGGAAATAAGTGGTGTCTTTAAAATTAAAGGGAAAGAACAGTACATAATTACATAGTGTACTCAGGTTAATAAAGTTATCTTCCACCATTGTACGGATTAGCAATGATGGCACATCTATATATGTATACCAGAGGAGAGCGAGCAAGTAAATGGATGACAGATGGGGAAACCAGGATTCTGACTGTTGCAGTAAGGTTTACAGATAAGCAAGGGCAGGATATGGTCGTGGATTGGAGTCCGACACATATACACAGGTTATATAGACAGGTACATACACAGATTAGTAAACACACGTTTCCCTGCTTGTCAACCGAAAGGGCCTAAAGATCCTAGTAGAAATGAGCAAACCAAGAGTTTGGATCTTGATGTCTAACACCGTTCACCTGTAGAAGAAACCTGAGCTCCTTGGAAAAATAATGAATTCTAGGGCTGGACCGGACAATACACCTGATGATCCTGGAGCATCTTGCGGTGCCAGAAAGAAGGTAATCAAAAAGCCCACCATGGTGGGGACATAGCAAAGGACACGGAAGCTACCCAAGAGAACTCCCAGTGCCCAAAGCGGGAACAATTTGAGCAACATCATGAAGTGGTATTGGGTTATAACTCAACATGTAAAATCAATAGCCATAAATCCATATTATAAGTAAACAAATTATAAACAAACAACATAAAGACAAATCTCTTATGCAAAAGAGATTCAATAAGTTATTTAAATATTCCACTCTCAAAAAGGTGGAACATAATTCCCCATTCCTGAAGTGTGAGCTGTACATGGTAACTTCCTTACAAAGAGCCCAGTTGGGGGCATGGGGGGGGGGAGGGGGAGGAGAGAAAATTTTAAGTAAGGAAACCTGAAAAGCAGCCAGGTAATCAATGCCACAGTGAACAGCAATACCTTATGTTAGTATTATGCACTCTTGATATGTAGTCTTCCTCTCCAAAATCCATAGACCCTGTTAAATCATGAGAAAAGCATGAGACGAATCCAAATCAAGGGCATTTCACAAAATACTTGACCAGTACTCCTTAGAATTTAAGTTTATTAAAACAAGGGAAGTCTGAGAAACTGTCATAGCTAAGAGGAGCCAAGAAGGGATAACCAGGGGCACCTGGGTGGATCAGTCGGTTAAGTGTTCAGCTTTGGCTCAGATCATGATCTCACGGTTTGTGTTCGAGCCCCGTGTCGGGCTCTGTGCTGACAGCTCTGAGCCTGGAGTTTGCTTCGGATTCTATGTCTCCCTCTCTCTCTGCCCCTCTCCCACTCACACTTTGTTTCTTTCTCTCAAAACATAAATAAACATTAAAAACCTTTTTTAAGCTTCTGCACTGCAAAGGAAAAAATCAACAAAACTAAAAGGCAACCAACGGAATGGGAAACGATATTTGCAAATGACATATTGGACAAAGGGCTAGTATCCAAAATCTATAAAGAACTCACCAAACTCCACACCCGAAAAACAAATAAGCCAGTGAGGAAATGGGCAGAAAACATGAATAGACACTTCTCTAAAGAAGACATCCAGATGGCCAACAGGCACATGAAAAGATGCTCAACATCGCTCCTCATCAGGGAAATACAAATCAAAACCACACTCAGATACCACCTCATGCCAGTCAGAGTGGCTAAAATGAACAAACCAGGAGACTCTAGATGCTAGAGAGGATGTGGAGAAACGGGAACCCTCTTGCACTGTTGGTGGGAATGCAAACTGGTACAGCCACTCTGGAAAACAGTGTGGAGGTTCCTCAAAAAATTAAAAATAGATCTACCCTATGATCCAGCAATAGCACTGTTAGGAATTTACCCAAGAGATACGGGAGTGCTGATGCATAGGGGCACTTGTACCCCAATGTTTAAAGCAGCACTTTCAACAATAGCCATACTATGGAAAGAGCCTAAATGTCCATCAACTGATGAATGGATAAAGAAGATGTGGTTTATATACACAATGGAATCCTACCTGGCAATGAGAAAGAATGAAATACGGCCTTTTGTAGCAACATGGATGGAACTGGAGAGTGTTATGCTAAGTGAAATAAGTTTTACGGAGAAAGACAAATGCCGTATGTTTTCACTCTTATGTGGATCCTGAGAAACTTAACAGAAGACCAAGGGGGAGGGGAAGGAAAAAAAAAAGGTTAGAGAGGGAGAGAGCCAAAATATAAGAGACTCAAAAACTGAGAAAAAACTGAGGGTTGATGGGGGGTGGGAGGGGGGTGGTAGGTGTTGGGCATTGAGGAGGGCACCTGTTGGGATGAGCACTGGGTGTTGTATGGAAACCAATTTGATAATAAATTTCACATTAAAAAGAAAAAAACTTTTTTAAAAAGAGAAGGGATAACTAAATGCAATGTATTCTCCTGGATAGGAGATATAAATAAGGAAAACTGGGTATGGAGTTTATGTACACTATCTTCACAATTTTTCTGTGAGTTTAAAACTGTTTATAAAATAAAGTCTGTTAAAAATTAAAATTAGTGAAATGCAAACACCTTAGAGACAGCAAGATCTGAGCTTGACTCCAGTCTCCATTATATGCCTCTTATAAGTCTCACATTCTTTCCCCATAAAATCACAATAAGAACCTCAACTTCATAGTTATGAAAGAATTAAATAAAATAATGCATAAAAATATTCATGTATGCCTAGCATTAATCAGTGAACTTTTGGATACACTGTTTCAGTTACTCACATATTCATTCCCCACCTCCCATCTCTACCTCCATTGTGCTATTTTTATTCATTATCTCTGTATGACATTGACAATCAGCAATACTCTGTCTCTCACATTGACCTGGGTGATCTTTCCACACAATGAGCCCAATTGTGAACATAACCTACTATAAGCTCTGCATTGACTCCACTGATTTCAGAATGAAGTGTTAATCCAATGAAAATGTAAGGTCTCTGTCATCCGGCTGCTATTTAGCTGGCCCACCTCATGTTTCACTCTTTGCCCTCTGCCCTCATTATTGGTCAGGTTTTGGGGAGGTAGGTGGGGTATGGGCTAAATGGGCAATGGGCATTAAGGAGGGCACTTGTTGGGATGAGCACTGGGTGTTATACGGAAGTGATGAATCACTGGGTTCTACTCCCAAAACCAATACTACACTGCATATTAATTAACTTGAATGCCTTTTTTACTTTTATTAATGTTTATTCATTTTTGAGAGAGAGACAGACAGAGCGTGAGTGGGGGTGGGGAAGAGAGAGAGGGAGACACAGCATCTGAAGCAGGCTCCAGGCTTTGAGCTGTCAAAGAGCCTGTCTCGGGGCTCAAACCCACGAACCAGGAGATCATGATTTGGGCCAAAATCGGGTGCTTAATTGACTGAGGCATCCAGGTGCCCCTAATTTGAATTTAAATAAATAAATTTAAAACAAAAGAACTATGAGTAACTTCCTAAGCATACTTTACAGTTGCATTAATCGCCACATTTGTTTCCCAACCACCTCGTTCCCTTTCTCCACTGGAAGAATCCCACTTCTTCCTGGTAAAAATTAAAAATACAAGCTTGTCTGTGAAGACTTCACTCACCTCCCCAGAAAGAGTCGAGTACTTTTGGATCTACTTCAGTGCCCTATCAGGATTTTTTTTATTTGTTTCCCCTTTTTAAACTACAAGCCCCTTGAAAGAAGGAACAATGTCTAATGCTTTCCTTCAATCCTTCAATGTTAGTGCCTAACATGCACTAATTACTAAATAAATATTTACAGAACTAAAAGGGCAAATGGTGGAATAAGGTTAGACAGGCATTTCCATCAATGGAAAAGAAAGGAGAAGCAACAAAATTAGAAGAAATGCTACCGAGGAAGGAAGGTCCAATGATTAGAAGCCAACACTAGATGAAACAGATTAAGGGAAAAAATATTTTACTGTATATGGAATCTTTGTCCAGAACCAGGGATGGTAACATGGCAGAGTTTTATATTATTAAATTTTCCTTTATTTGTTATCCCTGTTGGTTCCCCCCAAGGTTACGACCAATAAAAGGAGTCCCTTGTGCTATGTCACACAACTCCCAACATCTATAAAGATGCTGTGGCTCACCTATATAGTATCAGCTCACAGTTTGAGTTCAGTGACTCAGTTTCTTCTTTAGGTAATGGATGGAGTTGGGGGCTGTGCCCCCAGCAAGGGCAGTGAGATGGAACCACTCGTGAGCTTCCAGAGGAAGACAATGTTGGGTTTTCTCATCATCTGACACTGGTAAAGTAGTCTTGGGGTGGGGTAGCAAAGCATTTTACAGTTTCTGTGGCTTTGGGGGATGAATTCCCATGGAGCCTCATTCATGAAGTATCCTGTTTTGTCTCTCTATTCCTTGGATATTTAGTTCTCTAGAGGTAGAAGAGAAAAACAGAATAAAACGTACACAGGTTTGACTACTGGGAGATATCTTTGGAGCTCCATGTGTACTTTTTATCCTATTGGACTCCTTCCCTCCAACAGGTTGTCTCCTCTATGTAGGTATGATGTCTAGCATGCAGTACACTTTTTTTGTAATTTTTTAATGTTTATTTATTTTTTAAGAGAGAGAGACAGACAGTGTGAGCAGGGGAGGAGCACAGAGGGAGACACAGAATCTGAAGCAGGCTCCAGAGCTCTGAGCTGTCAGCACAGAGCCTGACACGGGGCTGGAACTCATGAACCAAGAGATCGTGACCTGAGCCGAAGTCGGACGCTTAACCGACTGAGCCACCCAGGCGCCCCCTAGCATGCAGTACCCTTAACGATTGCCCCATCCATCTCTACAATGCATTCCTTCTCCAAAGATCTAAAGAACACAGTTGAACATTCTGGTGTTGTGAAAATACTTCTGACCACACACAACCTCGCACAGGCTCACCGCTGCATTTTTGTCATTGTTCTCATTGATCGGTTGGCAATTGGAACAAAACAAATGAAAAATCATCCCTGTCAAAAAAGCCTAGGGAGAAGGGCCTATAAAATGGTTTTACAGGCAAGGACTCTGGGAGTGTCTATACATGTTGGGGTCACAAGAGGCAAAGACTGGTCATCATCTCTTTAGGTTTCTGTGTAGAAGGGAATAGGCTCTGTGATTAAGAGTACCCTTATTATGATGAGCGCCGAGTAATGTATAGAATTGTTGAATCACTATACTGTAACCTGAAACTAATAAAAACCAGTATATTAATTATAGTGGCATTAAAAAAAAGAACTCGAAAAATGAAAACAAAAGAAAGGAACAGGTTCTGTTATGAGACGGGCTCATATGTGATGCTCAAAGTTCATTTCATAATATTACATGACATATAACAATATACAAGTATATTCAAGGAATTATATTTTTAGTTATAAAAATGACTTTATCATTCAAATCAGTGAGAAAGGCCATATGCATGTTAGCTGTTCATAGCAGATTGTTCTTTGTTAGACTTCCACACTGAGAATGAGAAGAATTAAGAGTTGCATGTGTATATGATAGAAGAATCCAATCTGTTGGGGGATATTAGGAGAGAAGAAGGAAAATTTTTGTGAGGAGAAGCCACTGAAGGCCTAACCAAAAGGATGAAGGAATGTTACCTGTATGAACAGAGAGTATATACATGTGCAAATCGGGCATAATCCTCCTTCAGAAATCATTTCTCATTCCTCATACCAAAAATAGACAAGGTTGAAACATGCCAAATTAGGACTCCAGGTCACAGAATTCCTTGCAACACACAAGAAGAAACTCAAGGGTTTTGTTTTTTTTTTTTTGACAGGGATAGTTGGCTGTGATTGGTCTCAAGGATTCGGAACCATTCCCTAATGCTGACTACCTACATAAGGCACCTAGTCCTTTCACCTGGATGATGATGAGGGTGATGATATATTGTGAATACACTGAGACCAGAGTGAACTGATGCCCAAGAGCTTTTAACAAAGGCAAAAGATTGTCACTGACAGATAAATTGGAAAATTAAGAAAATATTGAATTTGAGACACAATGTTGACATTATGCTTTCTATGGGACTTCATACTGCCAAAATATAAATGTGCACAAAATTTTTATTCCTCTATACCTAAACTGGTGTCCGGGGCATTTTGATTGTTCCTATTTGTTAAATGAAACGGTGAAAATCACTTGGTAAAGTATTCAATTGTTAAGTGATCCTGAGCAATTCTTCTTTCCATGGAACATAGACCAAGAAGTGAAGTCTCTGTTCTTTGTTAGAGAAGGCAGATATGGTGTGAGGAAGAGGCTTCTCATAGACAGTTCTGCCTTGACTATACTTTGGCTTCAGTGAGATTTTGGGAATTTTTAGGGTGAAATTCCAGAATTCACTTTCACCCATGGCAAAGGACCATGCGTGTAAGTCATATCTACCTGACCAAGCCATGGATGGAGGAACACAATGGATGAAGCCTGCTGGGGGGTCTGAGATAAATATGGATTAAGGCTCCAATGCTCACGGATACCCTGCACCTACAAAGTCGCATGCTTTGCATCCTCTACTCCTTTAATTTAGGGGACTTTGTTCGCTTTTTTGTTTGGTTTGGGCTTTTAATACTTTAATAAATATATGGCCCTCACACATTGCACGTGGGAAGGTGACATGATATAGCCATTACGGAAAAGAGTTTGGCTGTTTTTCAAATTTTAAACATAGAATCAACATGTGATTCAGCAATTCCACTCCTAAGCACACAAAGTGAAATCAGGTATTCAAGCAAACACGTGTGCACAAATGTCCATAGCAGCACCATTCACAACATGTAAATTGTGGAAATGTCCATCAAGTAATGAATGTCCAGCCAAACGTCCAGCCAAATATCTATCAATCAATGAATGAAGAAAGAAAATTTGGCATAGCCATACAATGGAATATTATTCAACAACACAAAAGAAACAAGTGCTGATACATGCTCAATGTGGATAAACCTTAAACATACTATAAGTTAAAGAAGTCAGCTACCAAGTACCACATATTATGTTATTCTGTTTATATGAAATATCCAGAATAGGCAAATCCATACAGACAAAAAGAAGAGTAGTGGTTTTCAGGAGGTAAGAGAAGGGAAGAAAGGGAAGGTGACTACTTAATGGGTACTGAATTTCCTTTCTGGTGATGACAGTGCTCTAGAACTAGACAGAGGTCAACATACTGTCACTGAATTATTATATTTAAAATGATTAATTTTATGCTATATGAATTTCACTTCTAAATAAGTAAGTAAATGGCATTACTTTGTATATATCATTCAGCAAATTGCTTTTTTTCACTCATAATTATGATTCAAAATTCATCTATATTCTTTTGTTAATTTTTATTTATTTATTTTGAGAGAGAGAGAGAGAGAGAGAGGGGGGGGGGAAGGGAGGGAGGGACAGGGGCCGAGAGAGAGGGAGAGACAGAGAATCCCACACAAGCTTCATATTCTCATCCCCACACGGGGCCCCACACCGGACTGTATCTCACAAACTGTGCTATCATGACCTGAGCCGATATGAAGAGTTGGTTGCTTAACCGACTGAGCCACCCAGGTGCCCCAAACTTCATCCATATTCTTACACTTAACTGTAGATCATAGATTTGAAGACTACAGACTGTGGGCCAAATCCATCCACTGCTTTTTTTATTTTTTGTGGGTGTTTTTGGTTTTTTTGGTTTTCTGGTTTTTTGGGGTTTATTTGTTTGTTTGCTAGTCTTTCCTAAAGGAACATTGATAGATTGTTTGCATCAGACTTCCTAGGTGGGCTTTGGTTATTTGAAAATTGGAAACAAAACAAAACATAGAGTTAAAAACAAAACATATAAGTAGTTTATATTTTCATGGAGAACACTACCTGTTATTTTTAGCAGGATCAGAATTATTTAGAATTATTTCTGTAGGTTAAAGTTGTCATTTTCTTCTTTATCTGAAGACTTTGGATACCTAGAAACAAAAGGGTGATAAGTCTTGACTGTCTTAACTTTATCTTTCAAGAGGCAAGAGAGTATGGTTGATGGGATTGAGTCTAGAAATACAGTCCAGCCAAAGCTGGAGATAAATAATGAACTGTCTTCTCTAAACAGTCCAGATTAGGAGAGGATGTGGATAAAGTAGGAAGGATAACTATTGGCTCAGAGACAGTTGAACCGTATTTTTATTCTTCCTATTGTTCTTCCTTTTTTCCCGATGTCCCCAAATTACTCCTGTTTAAATTTAAAATGTTATGAACGCTATTTGTATTTTATAAAAATAAGGCACACTGTTCTCTTTCTCTATTTTTTCATGAAACATAAGAATATTAAGTTATGTGAGCTATAAAACATTTTATTGATACAAACCCTACATACAAAATTGAAGTATGGAAAACCCCAGGTAAATTTACATTTTGCTGTATTTGCATAATTCTTCAAAGTGCTATTTCTTCTAACACAAGGAAAGTCTGACATTGAATTGTCCTAGAACTGAAAGGTAAAAACGGAACATCTAGGCTTGAAGATTTTTATTCAGAAAATTTTTAGACACTGGATGTCTCAGTCAGTTAAGCATCCCACTCTGACTCAGGTCATGACCTCACAGTTCCTGAGTTTGAGCCCCATGTTGGGCTCTGTGCTGACAACTCCGAGCCTGGAGCCTGCTTCAGATTCTATGTCTCCCTCTCTCTGTCTCTGCCCCTCCCCTGCACTCTCTCTCTCTCTCCTTCAAAAATAAATAAACATTTTTTAAAAAAGAAAGTTTTTAACTAGATAGATATTAGGCCTTTATATATTATTATTTGTATTATCTATTTCTTCATGGGAAAGATTTGGTAATTTGTTTCTTGCAACATATCAGTTCATTTCATGCATCATGTTGAATTTATATGCATATGTTTGTCCATAATATTCTCTTATTATCTTTTTAGTGTCTAAAGGTTGAAGATACTGTACCATCTTTTATTCATGGCATTGGTAATTTGTCTTTATAAATAAAAATGCAATTTCCTTAATACTGTATATCATATGAAATACATATTTATGATATCATGTAATAATCTCTGAGCATGAATGCAAACCAGTCCATGGTAGGTTGCATGCATTTACTGATGCTGAAAATGTGATGAGCTGTCTCTGCATTAGCAATGACCCTAAGTTGTGTAGACACTTCTAGAGACTATGTCTATGAGGTACATGAGGCCATCCTTATAAGCCTTTTTTCCTATTGCCTCTTACTGGATGGCTTTCCCTTTCACTGGGCCCACTGTCAATTAATTGCAATGGAAGTCATGATGCATATATATACTAACATGCCTGTGTTGGTGGATTTTTTGTATGTGCTTGGAAGCATTTGTGCAATATCCTGAGGCTTCAGCTAAAAGTGTTCAATTGTATTCTCTAGCTCTTTGGAGAAGGAATGCACCCAACAGATGGATAGGGCAGTCGATCAGAGATACTCTGCCCTCTAGAGATCAAAGAAAGAAAGAAAAGAAAGAAAAAGAAAAGAAAAGAAAAGAAAAGAAAAGGAGACAAACTCTTCTCCAGGGGAAAAAAAAGGGGGGGGTCCCATGAGATAGAAAAAATAGAGACTTGTAGCTGCTTCCCAGTGGGCAAAATTGGCAAGACTGTTTACATGGTTTTTTTTGGCTTTGTTAACCTCTGCAGAACCAAATCTCTTGGGATTTATAGAGGCACTAAAACATTTTATTTAACAAGGCTCTGTGGGAGTTCAGCTCTTGAAGCTAAACACTGAAAATGTAATCTCTTTCCCTACATCTACATGAGACTATGTAACCAAACTCGGGTCATTAAGAAATACAAATGCCTCTTCCAGAAGCCTCATGAGTGGGTTCATCTCCCTGCCCTTCCTGGGGACAGAGATTCTAACTTCATCTGTCACCCAAGGAAGAAACTGGATCACTGACATAAAGACTCCTTTCTGACCATTTCCAGGTGAACCCCATCTTCACAGGTGCTGGGAGATGTGGTATGGCCTTTTAAATATTAATCATTTTAGGGTCACCAACAGGGATAACAAGTCAAGAAAAGTTTAATATACTATCCTGACAAGTTACCTTCCTTGATTCTAGAAGGAAATAATGGAATAAACTTAAATAAACTTTTTTCTTGAATCTGTCTTCTCTGGTGTTGGTTCTCAATCATGGGCCCTCCTTCCCTCAACAATATTCCATCTTGTTTCACTGCTTCTCCATTCTCCCACATTGATGGAAATATCTGTCTAGCCTCATTCTGCCATTTGTCCTTTTAGCTTTTCAGCGAATATCTATTCAGTAACTACTGCACGGTAGGCATTAAACTGTGGTCTGGGGTTGAAAGAAAGAATAAGGTATTGTCTCAAGAGCTTAAAGTTTAAACAGAGTAAGGTATGTAGAACTAAATGAAACCTCCTGACAGGGCACTGTAATCCTGGGACAGTGTATCCAAAAGTCCACTACTGAAGGTAACAAAGCCTTCACAGAGTTCATAATTATACTGAGCCTTGAAGGAAGAGTAGCGTTCCTCCATGTGGAGAAGAGGGTAAATGTATAGCAGCAAAAAAATCTTCAGAGGGGTAAATGCAAGCATTGGTTAAACTGTAAGGTGTTCTTAAGAAATTACAAATAGTTGTGTATTTTTTAAAATTTATTTATTTTGAGAGAAACAGTCGGGGAGGGGCAGAGAGACAGAGGGAGAGAGAAAGAATCCCAAGCAGACTCTGCACTGTCAGCGCAGAGCCTGATGCAGGGCTTGAACCCACGAAGCCGTAAGATCATGACCTGAGCAGAAATCAAGAGTCAGATGCTTAACCAACTGAGCCATCCAGGCGCCCCACAAATAGTAATTTTTTTAACGAAATCATAATCTATGTTTAACAAGATTCCCAGGAGATTTGTGCACCTTAAATCAAGGACTGAGAAGTGCTGTGTCCTTCCCACTCCCCTCACACATACAACAGCTACCTACTTAATCCCTTTTAAATGCCAAGCATGGATCCCTTGTTGATGTGGGTACTACAGGACACTGCTGATCCCAGACGGTGTGGTTAGGATCCAATGAATCCTGCAGCAACCCCTATTGACATTCTCCTCCTATCTGAGTAAAGAGGTCTAAGCCTCTGAATCTGGTTGCCCAGTAACAGAATGCTGCTGCTGGCCATCATGTCATTCTGCTAGCCTACATGGCAGCTATGGTTTCCATTCTACTTCCTTTGTTCCCAGTAAATACCCACATGGCCATTTTACAGAAGTGGAAACAGGTTCAGAAAGACCAAGGGACTTGCCTGAGGTCCCAGAGCCAGGGATCAAAACACCAGGCTCTCAGATACCTCCCTGGGACCCGGGACACAAAGGTCTTTGTAGTGGATCAAGTATGCCCCCAAGAGCCATACCCAGGTCCTAAGCCCTGTCCCTATGAATGTGACCTGATTTGAAATAAAGGTCTTTGCAGATGTAATTAAGGATATAGAAATGAGAGCACTCTGAATTTAGAGTGGGCTCTAAATCCAGTAAGTGTCTTTATGAGAGCAAGGAAGAAAGAGATTTGAGACACAGAGATGAGAAAAGGGGTATTTATGTGAAGATATCAGAGTGATGGATCTACAAATCAGGTAATGCCAAGGTTGCCAATAGATAGCAAAAGCTAAGATACAGGCAAGAAACAAATCCATCCCCAGAACCTCCAGAAAGAACCAATGTTAATGACACCTTGGTTTCAGACTTCTAGCATCCATAACTGTGACAGAAGAAATTTCTGTTGCTTTAAGCTACCCGGTTTGCAGTAATTTGTTATGGCAGCCCTAGGAAGCCAACGTGTTGTTACTGAGTTCCAGAGAGAGCTGGGGAAGGTGATGTATGTCTTCATCTTCCAAGGGCAGAAGTCCTGGCAAGTACGTGGAGGGGTGACTGATTATATTGGTATCTTATTAGACATCAACAAACCAGAATGATTCCAAGGATGGGGCGTTCCAAAATTTTTCAGCATTTTGGGGTTTAAGGGCCCAAACATGTCTCCCTCTGGCCTGACAACGTCAGCTGAGTTGGACTGCGAAAGAGGTGCATTCCGTGGGACCCAAGGGGCAGAGCTGAAACCAATGTTGCGAAGCATCAAGAGACAGCCATGCCCTCAACAGAGATGAAGTAGAAAGAGGGCAGGTTTCCCAAGTGTCCCTCCTGAGGTTGGAGTAGCCTCTGCTACTTACCAGCTGTGTGGCCTTAAACAAATTGTGCCACACCTGTTTCACCGTCTTCCAATGGAGAACCCCGTGTAGTCCAAGGCTGCTAGAGGATTTAATTAAGTGATACCTGAAAAGTGCCTGACAGCAGGTCTACAAGAGCTCAGGGACCTCACAGTTGGGTGACCTGACCAAGGGTGCACGCATTCTCTGAGATTCTTAAGACTAAACTATACACAGGTCTGAGGTTTTACACTTTTACCAACTTACTCATATTGGCTTTAGTTTAATATTCTGCCAGCAGTCTTCCTGACTTTGGAAACCCTGCTGGGTACAGACTTTGACATTCCGTGGTTTGGGAGAAAGATGTTTATGTGTTGATGCATCTCTAGTTAATTTGTATCAGTAACTTATCCTGTGTTTGTTTGGGGGGGGGCAGTGTTTGTATTGACACAATATTTTATTAAAGACATGATATGTAAGGTTTCAAGAAGAAATTGACCACATAGAGTACAAGGAGTTAACTTAAGCACTATCTTATTAAATATTCCGTGTACTTTTAAAATTATTAAGATATCATCCATATACCATAAAATCCACTCTTTCAAACTGTTCCATTTAGTGTAGAATTCACTTGTAAAGCCATCTGGTCCTAGGCTTTTTCCCTGTCGGGAGATTTTTTACTATCAGATTCACTCTCCTTGCTTATTACTGGTCTGTTACAGGTTTCCTATTGACTCATCACTCACTATTGGTACGATGTGTTTCTAGAAATTTATCCATATATTCTGAATTATCTAATTTGTTGGCATATAACTGTTCACAGTATTCTCTTATGATCCTTTGTGTGTACATGCTATCAATTGTAATGTCTCCTCTTTCAATTATACTTTTATTAATTTTGAGCCATTTCTTGTTCTCTTCGCCTAACTAAAGTGTTGTCAATTTTTATGTTCTTTTCTCTAATCTCCTTGGCTAGTATCATTTCACCTGAAAATGTTTACCACCACTGACTTACTGATACTCTCTTTCCCACCCCCAGCAAACACCCTTACATATAACTTCTTTGAAGGCAAAAATTTGTTTTCCTGACACTTCAGGCATGGATTTTTCACTGCCATTAATAATGCTTGGTACATAATAAATACTTAAAAATATTTGTTGGCCAAAGCACAGAAGAAAAGATGGGGCACATGGGGAGTCCTTTTGATAATCAGACTAAATAACAATAGACCAAGGGGTGCTTGGGTGTCTCAACTGAGTATTCAGTTGAGTAAGCTGATCAGCTCAGGTCATGATCTCACAGTTCATGGGTTCGAGCCCCACGTCAGGCTGTGCTGACAGCTCAGAGCCTGGAGCCTGCTTCAGAATCCATGTCTACCTCTCTCTCTGTTCCTCCCCTGCTCACACTCTCTCTGTCTCTCTCAACAATAAATAAAGGTTAAAAAAAACAGCAGATCCATAGATAAAATATGGGAATTAATGAGTTAATCGGGTGTCACATACAAACTATGGTGTCTTAAGTTGTTAATAAATGCCTGTTTCGCTAAATAATTGTTTCCCCCCCCTTCCTGGCAGTCATACCAGCTACATGGAACCAGGAAACCAAACACGAGTCTCAGAATTCATCCTCCTTGGATTTTCAGAAGAGGCAGAGCTGCAGCCTCTGCTCTTTGCACTGTTCCTATCAATGTACCTGGTCACTGTCTTTGGGAACCTGCTCATCATCTTGGCCATCACCTCTGACTCTCACCTCTACACTCCGATGTGCTTCTTCCTTGCCAACTTGCCCTCAACAGACATTTGCTTCCCCTTCACCACTGTCCCAAAGATGCTGCTCAACATCCAGACACGGAACGACGTCATTACTTATGCAGACTGCATCATCCCAGTATATTCTTTCTTGCCTTTTGGAGAGCTGGACAACTTTTTTCTGACTGTAATGGCGTATGACCAGTTTGTGGCCATCTATCATCCTCTCCGTTACAGTCATCATGAACCCCCGGCTCTGCTGCCTCCCAATTGCCTATATTCTGATACGTCCCCATTTATATCATTGCCCCAATCTCTCTTCCCATTTATGTAGCGAGAGACTTAACCTCTTCAGATAGTTGTGTCGTACATACTCAAAATCACCATTTTCATTTTTCCAAATGCTCGTTGTCTTTCCCCCATATCAATAAGGATTTTTTTAACATGTCATCAGAATTTATTCTTTTTTGTTTGGTTGGTTGGTTTTTTTAATATAATTTATCATCGAACTAATTTCCATACAACACCCCATGCTCATCCCAACAAGTGCCCTCCTCCCTGCCCATCACTCACTTTCCCCACTCCCTCACCACCACCCCCATCTACCCTTAGTTTGTTCTCAGTCCTTAAGAGTCTCTCATGGTTTGCCTCCCTCCCTCTCTGTAACTCTTTGTCCCCTTCCCCTCCCCCATGGTCTTCTGTTAAGTTTCTCAAGATCCACATATGAGCGAAAACATATGGTATCTTTCTCCGCCTCGCTTATTTCACTTAGCATAATACCCTCCAGTTCCATCCACGTTGCTGCAAATGGCCAGATTTAATTCTTTCTCATTGCCAAGTAGTATCCCATTGTATATATAAACCACAAATGGGTGTGTTTAAAAGCTTTTTTTTAATGTTTATTTTTGGGGGTGCCTGAGTGGCTCAGTTGATTAAGCGTCCGAATTCGGCTCAGGCCAGGATCTCACGGTCCGTGAGTTCGAGCCCCACATCAGACTCTGTGCTGACAACTCAGAGCCTGGATCCTGCTTCAGATTCTGTGTCTCCCTCTCTCTCTGACCCTCCCCCACTCTCACTGTCTCTGTGTCTCAAAAATGAATAAATGTTAAAAAATATATATAATAACAAATGTTTATTTTTAAGAGAGAGAGCACCAGGGAGGGAAGGAGAGAGGGAGACTGAGATTCTGGCGTGGGTTCTGTGCTGAGAGCAGAGAGCCCCATGCGGGGCTCAAACCCATGAACTGTAATATCATGACCTAAGCTGAAGTCTGACACTTAAACGATTGAGCCACCCAAGCACCCCTAAAATCCTTTTATTCATTGTTTACTTGTTTATTTTGAGAGGGGGAAGGGCAGAGAGAGAGGGAAAGAGAGAAAATCCCAAGCAGGCTTGGTGCCATCAGCACAGAGCCTGATGCAGGCAGGGCTCAAAGAGATTATGAGATTATGAGCTGAGCCAAAATCAAGAGTCAGAGCTTAATTGACTGAGCCACCCAGGAGATTATGAGATTATGGAACCATGAGATTATGACCTGAGCCAAAATCAAGAGTCAGAGCTTAACTGACTGAGCCACCCGGGTGCCCCACAAATGGGTGTGTTTATTTTGGATAATTTGAGGCGAATTTAACAGGGGAATTAATTATGAAATTTTGATCATGGTGTATATAAAGTACTAGAGATCACACAGAATTTTGAGATTGGTAACAGTGGTGAGCATTATCAACCACAGGCCTAATGAGATAAGAGAAGGGAGTAGTTGCCGATGCACAGGAAGGACACATATGATGAGGGCCTCCTTGATGAGAGCCTACCAGGAGACAAATCCAGTCCATGGAGTTCTCTGGCTCATGCCCACTCAGCCCTCAAGGCTCTGCTTAATAGATTTCAAAGGTTTTCTCCTTCCTGACATACTCTGATAGCACTCCATATTATTAGTTCACAGTAAAGAAGGTTCACAAGGCTTTCGTATTTGAATAATAGTTTTCTATAAAGTCAGTACTTCCTCTTTGCTCTGAACATTCACCAAGTCGTTTTCTGACATGTGTTTAGTTTTTCAAGTGACTGTCTGGTAAGAGAAATTCCTGAGAGTGTCTCCCTCTCTCTTTACCACCCTCTTCTTCTCTCTCTCTCTCTCTCTCTCCCTCTCTCCCTCTCTCTTTCACACACACACACACACACACACACACACACACACACACACTAGATATTACATAAATTGTTCATCCTATGTTTTTATAGTTTTTAAAAGGAGTTGGATTTTTAAAAAAAAAATTCATTGCAAGAGTTGATGTTTTGATGGGTGCACAATGTGTTGAATCTTTTCTGATTACTACTATAATCTTGTTTTTCTTTCATCTTTTTCTACTATGTTTTTTTACTTTTTTGTAAATTTTTCAAATTCTATTTAACTTCCATCATTTCGTTTTATTCTATTTCATTATATTCATTTTGTCAAATTTTCAAACGTTTTCCTTTTTTTTCTTTTCTTATCTTTCCCTTTTTTCTCTAATCTATCAATCTCCTTTCAACAACCATACCAACACACAACTAGGATCTAGCATCCTTTATTTGATTTGTTTGTGTGTTGTTTTTAATTTTTTAATGTGAATTTTTTTTTTGCCTTATTACTTTTCTTCCTCCAAAATGATAAAAGGAAGGAATTCACCCCTAAAGAAAGAACAAAAGCAAAAATGAACTATTGGGACCTCATCAAAATAAAAAGCTTCTACACAGTGAAGGAAACAATCAACAAAACTAAAAGGCAACTGACAGAATGGGGACAGATATTTGGGATAATGGGAGTAGATAATGGGAGAAGGGTTAGTATCCAAAATCTATAAAGAACTTATCAAACTCAACACCCAAATAACAAATAATCCAGTGAAGAAATGGACAAAAGACATGAATAGACACTTTTCCAAAGAAGATATCCAGATGGCCAACCGACACATGAAAAAATGCTCCACATCACTCATCATCAGGGAAATACAAATCAAAACCACAATGAGATACCACCTTCCACCTGTAAGAATGGCTAACATTAACAACTCAGGCAACAACAGATGTTGGAGAGGATGTGGAGAGAGAGGATCTCTTATGCACTGCTAGTGGAAATGCAAACCGGTGCAGCCATTCTGGAAAACAGTATGGAGATTCCTCAAAAAAGTAGAACTTCCTCAAAAAATAGAACTACCCTATGACCCAGCAATTGCACTACTAGGCATTTATCCAAGCGACACAGGTGTGCTGTTTCGAAGGGGCACATGCACCCCAATGTTTATAGCAGCATTATCAACAATAGCCAAAGCATGGAAGGAGCCCAAATGTCCATCAACGGATGAAAGGATAAAGAAGATGTGGTATACATATACAATGGATTATTACTCGGCAATCAAAAAGAATGAAATCTTGCCATTTGCAACTACGTGGATGGAACAAGAGGGTATTAGAGCAAAGAGCAAAATTAGTCAATCAGAGAAAGACAAATATCATATGACTTCACTCATATGAGGACTTTAAGATACAAAACAGATGAATATAAGGACAGGGAAGCAAAAATAATATAAAAACAGAGAGAGGGACAACACATAAGAGACTCAAGTATAGAGAAGAAACAGAGGGTTGCTGGAGGGGTTGTGGGAGGGGGATGAGCTAAATGAGTAAGAGGCATTAATGAATCTACTCATGAAATCATTGTTGCACTACATGCTAACTAACTTGGATGTAAATTTAAAAATAAATAAATTATTAATAAAATGTAAAAAAAAATGAGACATCACTACAAACCTATTGGAGTGGCAGAAATTAAAACACTGACAACACCAAGTGCTGGTGAAGATGTAGAAAGATAACACCTCTGATTCATTGTTGACGGGAATGCAAAATGGTACAAAACTTAACATACTCTTACTATATGACCCAGCAATCTGCTCCTTGGTAAATACCCAAATGAATTTAAAACATGTCCACACAAAAAAATCTGTACATACATATTTATAACATCTTTATTGATCATTGCCAACACTTAGAAGCAACCAAGATGCCCTTCAGTAGGTGAATGGATAAATAAACTATGGCACACCCAGGCAATGGAATATTGCTTAACATTAAAAGAAATTGAGGAGGTCAGGTTAAGATCACAGAGAAGTAGGGGGACCAGGATTTTCTTGTCCCTCAAACACAGTTGTATTGAGGGGCGCCTGGGTGGCTCAGTCGGTTGAGTGTCCGACTTCGGCTCAGGTCATGATCTTGCGGTCTGTGAGTTCGAGCCCCGCGTCGGGCTCTGGGCTGACAGCTCAGAGCCTGAAGCCTGCTTCATATTCTGGGTCTCCTTCTCTCTCTCTACCCTCTCCCGCTCATGCTGTCTCTGTCTCTCAAAAATAAATAAACACTAAAAAAAAAAAAATTTTTTTTTTTTTTAAAAACACAGTTGTATTGAGATCAAATCACTTGGAACTCCCAGGAAATTTATCTGAGGAGTGGCAGAAGGATCTCCACGGTTGGAGGGAGATAGCTCGACAGGATCAAGCCTCTGGAGCTGAAACTTGGAGGTACAAAGGTGTGCGACTCTCTCTGGAACAGAGCTGGAAGCCTTGCACACTCCTAGGGAGGAGGGAGCCAGCCCTGAACACATAGTACAGTGTGGCGATCTCAGGGGCACACTGGGAGAGAACAGCCCCCTTCTTGGAGAATTTTGGGAAGGTTTATTGCCTCCCCAAGGACAAAAGACCATCCAAAGGCCTTTAATCAGCTTCAGAACAGGGTCATCACAGTGCAGGGTCCTTTAAGACATTGGGTTTTGAATCCCAGCCCGAGCACCTAGGAGGAATGGGAGACTGTGGAGCAGGGCAAGCTGACTTCCCTCGCCATTATCTGAAGACCGCCTGAACAGTGTGGTTTGAGACACCTGGTCCAGGGAGGGTGTTGTCATTTTCCACGCCCCCCATCACCAACACAGTGGGGCTTCAGGGAGCAGCACAATGCCTCCAGTGGAGGCAGGACTCACTTACACCAAACCCCATACCTGCATGCCTCACAACTCCTTACTTACTGGAGCAAGACTGACCTACCCAAGGCAGCCGGCCTCTCCTCCAGACCAGCACAGCCGCCAATCCCAGGCACCAATAGACAACTGTGTTTTGTTTTGTTGTTTTATTTTATTTTATTTTATTTTATTTTATTTTATTTTATTTTATTATTTTTCTTTCTTCCCTTTTGTTTTTTTCTTTTAGAATCAGGCTCATAGTTTCTGATTTGTTTCTAGTCAATTCTCATTATATATATATATATATATATATATATATATATATATATATATATAGTGTGTGTGTGTGTGTGTGTGTATGGACCAGGCATTTTTATTCTATTCATTTCCACCTTTTCTCTTTCTTCTTCTTTATTTTCCCTTCTCTTTCTCTGGATTTAGCCTTACAGTTTTTGATTCTCTGTTTGGTATTTTCCCTCTTTTTATTTTTCTCTTTTTATGGGATCAGGCTTCCCCCACCCCCCTTTCCTTTCTTTTTCAAGGGTTACTTCAATTTTTTTTTTCAACGTTTATTTATTTTTGGGACAGAGAGAGACAGAGCATGAACGGGGGAGGGGCAGAGAGAGAGGGAGACACAGAATCGGAAACAGGCTCCAGGCTCTGAGCCATCAGCCCAGAGCCTGACGCGGGGCTCGAACTCACGGACCGCGAGATCATGACCTGGCTGAAGTCGGACGCTTAACCGACTGCGCCACCCAGGCGCCCCAAGGGTTACTTCAATAAATCAATCAAAGCACACCTGGTTGAAGGTCCAAACACTCCACCACTATAAGCAAGGGGGAGCTCTGCAGGGGACTAACCAGTGAGATAGAGCAGCCAAAATGCAACAACAGAGTTCATGCAACATTCACCAAAAACACTTCCTAAAGTGCCAGGCCCTGGTCACTTTTTAATATAGGAGTACTTTCAGGTGCAGGACACATAACAAGCTTTTCAAACATGCAAAAGATGGGGTGCCTGGAAGGCTCAGTCGGTTAAGCATCTGGCTTCAGCTCAGGTCATGATCTCACAGTTTGTGAGTTCAAGCCCCACATCGGGCTCTGTGATGACAGCTCAGAGCCTGGAGCCTGCTTAAGATTCTGTATCTCCCTCTCTCTGCCCCTTCCACACTCATGCTCTTTGTCTCTCTATCTTGGAAAAATAAATAAACATTAAAAAATTTTTTAAATACACAAAAGACAGAAATTTAGCCAAAATGACAAAATGGAGGAATTCTCCCCAAAAGAAAATTCAAGAAGAAATCAACCAGAGAATTGCTCAAAGCAGATACAAACAATATATTTGAACAAGAATTTAGAATACTAACAGCCATAAGACAAATAGTTGGACTTGAAAAAGCATAGAAGACACCTGAGTAACTCTTGCTACAGAGATCAAAGACCTAAGAACTACTCACAATGAATTTAGAAATGCTGTAGCTGAGATGCAAAATAAACTAGATACAGCGGCAGCAAGGATGGAAGAAGCAGGAAAGAGAATAGGCGACATAGAGGGTAAAACTATGGAAATGATTAAGCTGAAAAAAAGGGGAAAAGAAATTACTAGATCACGAGAAGAGAATTAGAGAACTAAGTGATTCCATGAAACGAAACAATGTTGGTATCATAGGCGTTCCAGAAGAAGAAGAATGAGAGAAAGGGCAGAAGGTTTGTTTGGACAAATTATAGTTGAGAACTTCCCCAATCTGGGGGAGGAAACAGGCAGGCATCCAAGTCCAAGAGACACAGAGAATTCCCTTCAAAATCAACAAAAAGGACAACACCACAACATATCATAGTGAAACTGGCAAAATACAAAGATAAAGAGAGAATTCTGAAAGGAATTAGGGACAAACGGTCCTTAACCTACAAGAGTAGACACATAAGGGTAGTAGCAGATCTGTCCACTGACACTTAGCAGACCAGAAGGGAGTGGCAGGAAATAGCCGATGTGCTGAATAGGAAAAACATGCAGCCAAGAATTCTTTATCTAGCAAGGTTGTCATTCAGACTAGAAGGAGAGATAAAGTCTTTCCCAGACAAACAAAAACTGAAGGAGCTCATAACCACTAAACCAGCCCTGCAAGAGATCCTAAAGGGGACTCTGTGAGTGGAAAGCAGCAAAGACTACAAAGGACCAGAGACATCACCACGAACATGAAATGTACAGATAACACAATGACTCTAAATCCATATCTTTCAATCATCACTCTGAATGTAAATGGACTAAATGCCCCAATCAAAAGATATAGGGTATCAGAATGGATTTAAAAAAATCCACCTATATGTTGCCTAAAGGAGACTCATTTTAGACATGAAGACACCTGCAGATTGAAAGTGAGAGGATGAAGAAGAATCTATCATGCCAACGGACATCAAAGGAAAGGTGGAGTAGCCATACTTACATCAGACAAACTAGATTTTAAAATAAAGACTGTAACAAGCAATGAATAAGGGCATTATATCATAATTAAGGAGTCTGTCCCTCAAGAAGAACTAACAATTGTAAATATCTATTCCCCCAACATGGAGGCACCCTAATATATAAATTAATTAATTACAAACATAAGCAAGTTTATTGATAATAATACTGTAATTGTAGGTGACTTTAATACTCCACTTCCAACAATGGACAGATCATCTAGGCAGAAAATCAATAAGGAAACAATGCCTCTGAATGACATATGGACCAGATGGACTTAACAGATATATTTAAAACTTTTCATCCTAAAGCAGCAGAATACACTTTCTTCTTGAGTGCACGTGGAACATTCTCCAAAACAGATCACATACTGGTCACAAAACAGCCCTCAACAAAAATATTGAGATCATACCATGCATATTTTCAGATCACAACACTATAAAACTTGAAAATCAACCACAAGAAAAATTTGGAAAGTCCCCAAATACGTGGAGGTTAAATAACACCCTCCTAAAGAATGAATGACTTAACCAGGAAATTAAAGAAGAAATTTAAAAATACATGGAAGCAAATGAAAATGAAAACAGGACAGTCCAAACCATTTGTGATGCAGCAAAGGCAGTCCTAAGAGGAAAATACAATGCATTTCAGGCCGATCGCAAGAAGCAAGAAAGGTCCCAAATATACAACCAAACCTTCCACCTAAAGGAGCTATAAAGCATCAGCAAATAAATCCCAAAGCCAGCAGAAGAGGGGAAACAATAAAGATTAGGGCAGAAATAAATGATATAGAATCCAAAAAAAAGTAGAAGAGATAAATAAATCTAAGACCTGGTTTTTTGAAAGAATACACAAAATTGATAAACCCCTCACCAGAATTCTCAAAAAGAAAAGAGAAATGACCCAAAGAGATAAAATCACGAGTGAAAAAGAAGAGATCATAACCAACACCAGAGAAATACAATTTTAATAGAATGCTATGAAAAGGTATATGCCAACAAACTGGACAATCTGGAAGAAATGGGGAAATTCCTAGACATCCACACATACCAAAACTCAAATGGGAAGAAATATAAAATTTTAACAGGCCCATAACCAGCAAAGAAATTGAATTGGTTATCAAAAAGCTCCCAACAAATAAGAGTCCTGGGCCAGATGGCTTCCCTGGGGAATGCTACCAGCTATTTAAAGCAGAGTTAATACCTATTCTTCTCAAGCTGTTGCAAAAAATAGAAACAGAAGGAAAGCTTCCAAACTCATTCTTTGAAGCCGACATTACTTGATTCCCAACCAGAGAGAGACCCCACTAAAAAGGAGAATTACAGACCAGCGATGAACCTGGAAGCAAAAATTCTCAACGAGATAGTACAAACTGAAGCCAACAGTACATTAAGAGAATTTTTCACCATGACCGAGTAGGATTCATTCCTGGGCTGCAGGGCTGGTTAAGTATTCACAAATCAAACTGTGTGATACACCACATTAACCGAAGAAAGGATAAGAGCCATATGATCCAGTCAATAGGTGCAGAAAAAGCACTTGACAAAAGATAGCATACTTTCTTAATAAAAATCCTCAAGAAAGTAGGTTTGGAAGGAACATACCTTAAAATCATAAAAGCCATACATGAAAGGCCCACAGCTAATATCACCCTCAGTGGTGAAAAACTGAGAACTTTCCCCCTGAGATCAAGAACATGACAGGGATGTCCACTCTCACCACTGTTGTTCAACATAGTGTTGAAAGTCCTAGCCTAAGCCATCAGACAACAAAACGAAATAAAAGGCATCCAAATTGGCAAAGAAGAAGTCAAACTTTCATTCTTCGCAGATGACATAATACTCTATATGAAAAACCTGAATGACTCCACCCAAAAAAACTGCTAGAGCTGTTATAGGAATTCAGCAAAGTCTCAGGATATAAAACCAATGTACAGAAATTAGTTGCATTTCTATACACCAATAATGAAGCAACAGAAAGAAATATCAAGGAATTAATCCCATTTACAATCGCACCAAAACCCATAAATACCTAGTAATAAACCTAACAAAAGAGGTAATAAATAAACTGAATATAAATAAATAAATATAATATAATATATATAAGTAATTATATAAATATAAATATAATAAATAAATAAATAAATATAAATAAATAAAATAAATAAATAAAACTGAAAACTATACAAAGTTTATGAAAGAAATTTAATAAGACACAAAGAAATGGAAAAACTCATTGGAAAAAGAAATTGGGTGAAAAAAGAAATCCCATGCTTCTGGATAGGAAGAACAAATATTGTTAAAATGCCAATACTACCCAAAGCAATCTACATATTCAATGCAATCCCTATCAAAATAACACCAGCATTCTTCACAGAGCTAGAACACACAACCCTAAAATTTGCATGGAACCACAAAAGACCCCAAATAGTCAAAGTAATGTTGAAAAAGAAAACTAAAGCTGGAGGCATCACAACCCCAGACTTTCACCTGTCTTAAAAAGCAGTAATCATCAAGACAGTATGGTATTGGTACAAAAACAGACACACAGATCAATGGAATAGAAGAGAGAACCTAGACCTTGACCCACAAATATATGGCCAATGGATTTTCAACAAAGCAAGAAGGAGTATCCAATGGAAAAAAGACAGTCTCTTTAGCAAATGGTGCTGAGAGAACTGGACGGCAACATGCAGAAGAATGAAACTGGATGACTTTCTTACACCGTACACAAAAATAAATTCAAAATTATGAAAGGCCTAAATGTGAGACCACCAAAATCCTACCAGAGAGGGGCGCCTGGGAGGCTCAGTCTGTTAAGCATCCGACTCCGGCTCAGGTCATGATCTCATGGCTCATGGGCTCGAGCCCCACATTAGGCTCTGTGCTGACAGCTCAGAGCCTGGAGCCTGCTTCAGATTCTGTGTCTCCCCCTCTCTCTGCCCCTCCCCCCACATCTCTCAAAAATAAATAAACATTAAAAAAATGTTTTTAACTGCAAAGTGATATCACCTTATACATCCTTCGTGAGGATGTAAAGAAACCTTGTTTCTGGAAACATAAAAGCAGCCATATAGAAAACAGTAATTCCTGGCAATTTCTCAAAATATTAAAAATGGAACTATATGATCTGAAAATCCTAATTCTGGATATATATCCAAAAGAATTGAATGCAGGATTTTTGAAGAGATTTCTCCGTGCCCGTGTTCATAGTAATATGATTCACAGTAGCTTAGAGTTGGAAGCAATCCAAGTGTCCATTGATGCTTAAACAAAATGAGGTACACAAATACAACGTAATATTACTCAGCCTTAAAAAGGAAGGAAAATTCTGTGAGATGCTATAGCACGGATGAATCTTGAGGATACTATCTTAAGTGAAATAAGCCAGTTATAGAAAGACAAAGAGTGCATGATCACCCTTACGTGTGGTATCTAAAATTGTCAAAGTCATAGAAAGAGAAAGTAGAATGGCGATTTCCAGGGGCTGGAAGAGGGAGTAACGGGGAATTGTTGTTTAATGGGTAGAGAGGTCCAATTTTGCAAGATGAAAAAGTTCTGGAGATTCATTACACAACACTGTAAATATATATAACACTAATGAACTGTACACTTCAAAAAGGTTAAGAAGGCAAGAAAAATTTATCAAATGGTACTTAAACGTGTGAAGGTTAGGGGCACTTGGGTGGCTCAGTCGGTTGAACATCCGACTCCAGCTCAGGTCATGATTTTGCAGTTTGTGGGTTTGAGCCCCACAATCAGCTCAGAGGGTGGAGCCTGCTTCCGATTCTGTGCCTCCCTCTTTCTCTACCTCTCCCTGATTCGTGCTCTGTCTCTCTCTCTCTCTCTCTCAAAAAAAAATTAATAAACATTAAAAATCTTTAATAAAAATAAATGTTGTGTACTATATGTCAATTACACCGCAATAAAGCTGCTCTAAAAAGAATCAACCGCAAAAGGAAATGTTACTCAATAAGATGGAGAATTTCTTCTGTTCATCAAAAAACAGCATCGAGAGAATGAGAATGAGATAGTTCACAATACCAATCTCCTACAAAGGACTCCAGGATATACAAAGACTTCCACAAACAGAAAAGAAACACAACAAAAAGGAGAACAGGGAAAAGGCTTGAGGTTCACCAAGGAGGATATGCAAATGATCGGTATGTGCATGAAAAGCTATGCAACATCTTTAGTCATCAGAAGAGTGCAAATAAAACACACACACACAAAAACCAAATGCAAAGAAGTCTCCTGTATTTAATCTTGAAAGAGAAAAAGGCCATTAATGGGGGGAAAAAAATGGTGAAATCCAGATAGAGTCTGTAGTGCATTTAATAGTAACATACTTCTTATGGTTTTAATCAATGTTAACTTTCTATTCTTGATAAATGTGTAATAGTTACGTGAGATGCTTAACACAGAAAGCGCTGAGTGAAGGGTGTGTGGGAATTCCCTATACTGCCTGTGCAACTTTTCTAGAAATCTAACGTTAGTCCAAAACAATTTTTGTTTTTTAGAACTTGTAAAAATGAGAAAACACTACCCTACACACCCACTACATGCCTGCTGGAATAGCGAAAATTTAAAACAAGAAAAATAAGGGGTGCCTGGGTGGCTCGGTCAGTTGAGCCTCAGACTCGGTTTCAGCTGAGGTCGTGATCCCAAGGTCAAGGGATTAAGCTCTGTGTCGGGCTCCATGCTGAACAAAGAGTCTGCTTAGGATTCATTCTCTCTCTCTCCCTCTCACTCTCCCTCCCTCCCTCCGCCCCTCTCCCCTGCTTGTGCTCTCCATCAAAATAAAAAATAAATAAGGAAGGAAGGAAGGAAGGAAGGAAGGATTACAGAAAATGTGGACACTGGAACTCTCACAGTGATTATGGAAATATAAACTGGTAAGACCACTTTAGAAAAGTGCTTAGCAATGTCTAACAAAATTATTATCTACTCTGTGACCCAACATTTCACTCTTATGAACACCCCAAAATCATATTCATAAGTGCATCAAAAGTGTACAAAAATGTTCATGGAAGCTTCATTTATAATAACAAAAAAATAAAAACTGGAAATGACCCAAGTGATCATGAACAGTAAAATGAATAAATCAGTTATAGTGTTTTTATACAATGGAATACTACCCAGCAATAAAAAAGAATAACCTACAGTTACAGGCTAATACGCGGCTGAATCTCACAAACATAACAGAGTGAAAGAAGAAACATGTTGCTTGCATTCAATTATAAAAGGTTTTTAAAAGGCAACATTAATCTATGCCTTTAGAAATCAAAGTAGTGGTGACTTTTGTGAAAAAAACAATTAGAGATAATGGACAAATTTTTTGGAAACCATATTTCAGGAGGAGCCAAGATGGTGGACGAGCAGGGAAGTTTCTTGTGTGTCTCGCGTCCATGAAATACACCCAGACCAACACTAAACCATCCTGCACACCTAGAAAACTGATTTGAGGGTTAACACCACAATCTGCACAACCTGAACCACAGAATTCAGCAGGTACACGGCGCGGAGAGGTGAACTGGGGGAGAGAGAAGCCGCAGAGGGCAGGGGGCTGTTTTTGCTTGTGCAGAGAAGACAGAGATGGAGGGGGGAGAGTATGGGAAAAGCGCCCCCCACCCAAAGCAGCTGGAGAGACAGTGGAAAAGTGGAAACAGCCACAGGGACTGAACCAAAAAGGGAGAAAGGAGAAAGGAGAGGGGTAAAATTCTATTGAGACTCTGTAAACAGGGGGAGCACAGAGTCTGAAACTCCGCAGCTCATACCTGGTGGGAAGGGCGAATCCCCAGGGCAGAGTGGAGCCGGGAGTCTTCAGGCCACATGGCAGAGGCGGTTTCCCTGCTGGGAGGACATCTGGTAGAGGTTGTGTAGCCCCTGCACAGGCAAAGTGCCAGCAGACCCCGGAGACAGCCACATTCGCTGGTGCTGGAACAAGGTCACTGGGGGTGAAGCCTGGTGCCGGATGTGTGTTGTGATTTGCCATAATCCCTGAAACGCTGCTGCTACGCGATTGCGTGAACTTTCTCTGGGACAGGCTGGCACCCGGCCGCAGTCCCTGGGCGTCGGCAGCAGCACGGTCCCGCGAATGTTCCTGGGGACGGCTGGCACCCAGCCAGTGCTCGGTGAGCCCCTCGCACAGAAAGTCTGAGCGGGTGGAAGCCGCAGTCCCTCAGAAATAAGGGATCGGGAAAAACAGCCACATCTGAGATAAAAAGCAGGAGGCAGGTGCCGCCTGGCAACCTGACGGCTTATTCACAGACAGTGTAAAGGCAGGGAGTGGACGGAAGCCGGAGACAAAGGACGGGTGGGCGATTGCTGATCGGGGAGAACACAGTTCTCATACTGGAGATTGGATAGCTGGATGACGCCATTTTCAGCCTTCCCGCGCATGCGCATACGCACCTACATGCATCAGAACAACCCACCCCTGTAAGCTAAGCAGCGCCATCTAGTGGAGAACGGAGCCCTTACACTAAGCGCCGCCCAACTGGGCCAACCTCGCTGTTCAGGAACAACACAAATCTCTCCTCCTGCTTAGTTTACAGACTGTAAAGCGCTTCATAGTTCCACTTCCAGGAGAACGTAACGATGTAATGTAACCGATGTACTTCAGTCGTATTTCAGTCTGTTCGCTGACCCATCTATTCAATTTTATTTTTTTTCTTTTTCGTTTCTTTTCTTTTTCTTGAATGAAAAAAGAGAAAAAAAATTATTTTTACTTTCAATTTTTATTAAAAACTTTTTCTTTAATTTTTTCCATTGTGTTTTTTACTTTTTTGTAAATTTTTCAAATTCAATTTTGCTTCCATAATTTCATTTTATTCTATTTCATTGTATTCATTTTTTCAAATTTTCCAACATTTTCCTTTTTTTCCCCTTTTTTCTCTAATCTATCAAGCACCGTTGAACACCCAGACCAAAAAAGACCTAGGATCTAGCATCATTTATTTGATTTGTGTGTGTGTGTGGTGTGTGTTGTTTTTCATCTTTTAATTTTAATTTTTTTAGCTCATTAATTCCTTTTCTTTCTTCAAAATGATGAAATGAAGGAATTCATCCCAAAAGAAAAAGCAGGAAGAAACGACAGCCAGGGACATAAGCAACACAGATACAAGCAAAGTGTCTTAACCAGAATTTAAAATCACAATAATAAGTATACTAGCTGGGGTCAAAAATAGATGTCTCTATTTATCCCTTTCTGTGGAGATAAAAGAAGTAAAAGATAATCAGGATGAAGTACAAAATTCTATAACAGAGCTGCAATGTCGAATGGTGGCCGTGGTGGCAAGGATGGATGAGGCAGAGCAGGGAATCAACAATATAGAGGACAAACTTATGGAGAATAAGAAAGCAAAAAAAAAAAAAAAAAGACGGAAACTAAGGCAAAAGAGCATGATTTAAGAATTAGAGAAATCAGTGACTCATTAAAAAGGAACAACATCAAAATCTTCGAGGTCCCCGAGGAGGAAGAGAGAGAAATAGAGGTAGAAGGGTTATGTGAGCAAATCATAGTGGAAAACACTCCTAATCAGGGGAAAGACACAGACACCAAAATCCAGGAAACACAGAGGATTCCCAATAGATTCAACAAAAACCAACCATCAACAAGGCATATCATAGTCAAATTCACAAAATACTCAGGCAAGGAGAGAATCATGAAAGCAGCAAGGGAAAAAAAGTCCCTAACCTACAAGGGAAGACAGATCAGGTTTGCAGCAGAACTATCCACAGAAACTTGGCAGGCCAGAAAGGAGTGGCAGGATACATTCAATGTGCTGAATTGGAAAAATATGCAGCCAAGAATTCTTTATCTAGGAACGCTGTTATTCAAAATAGAAGGAGAGATTAAAAGTTTCCCAAACGAAACTAAAGGAGCCCTTGACCACTAAACCAAGCCTGCAAGAAATTTTCAGGGGGACCCTCTGAGGGGAGAAAATAAATAAATAAATAAATAAATAAATAAATAAATAAATACCAAAAGCAACAAAGACTAAAAAGGACCAGAGAACACCAGAAACTCCAACTCTACAAGAAACATAATGGCAATAAACTCATATCTTTCAGTACTCACTCTAAACATCAATGGACTAAATGCTCCAATCAAAACATATACGGTAACAGAATGGATAAGAAAACAGGATCCATCTATATGCTGTTCACAAGAGACCCACTTTAGACCCAAAAAACACCTTCAGATTGAAAGTAAGGGGATGGAGAACCATCTATCATGCTAACAGTCGACAAAAGAAAGCTGGAGTAGCCATACTTATATCAGACAATTTAGACTTTAAAATCAAGACTGTAACAAGAGACAAAGAAGAGCATTATATCATAGTTAAGGGGTCTATCCACCAAGAAGACCTAACAATTGTAAACATTTATGCTCCAAATGTGATAGCACCCAAATATATAAATCAATTATATACAAACATACAGAAACTAATTGATAATAATACCATAATAGTAGGAGACTTCAACACCCCACTCACAGAAATGGACAGATCATCTAATCAAAAAATCAACAAGGAAACAATGGCTTTGAATGATACACTGGACCAGATGGACTTAACAGATATATTCAGAACATATCACCCTAAAGCAGTGGAATATACATTCTTCTCCAGTGCACATGGAACGTTCTCTAGAATAGACCATATATTGGGACACAAATTAGCCTTCAACAAGTACAAAAAGATCAAGATCATACTGTGCATATTTTCAGACCACAAGGCTATGAAACTCAAAATCAACCACAAGAAAAAATTTGGAAACGCAACAAATACTTGGAGACTAAAGAGCATCCTACTAAAGAGTGAATGGGCTAACCAAGAAGTTAAAGAGGAAATTAAAAAGTACATGGAAGCCAATGAAAATGGTAACATCACAGCCCAAAACCTCTGGGACGCAGCAAAGGCAGTCATAAGAGGAAAGTATATAGCAATACAGACCTTCCTAAAGAAGGAAGAAAGGTCTCAGATACACAACCTAACCTTACACCTTAAAGATCTGGAAAAATAACGGCAGATAAAGCCCAAAACCAGCAGAAGACAGGAAATAATAAAGATTAGAGGAGAAATTAATGCTATCAAAACCAAAAAAAAAAAAAAAATGAAACCAGAAGCTGGTTCTTTGAAAGAATTAACAAAATTGATAAACCACTAGCCAGTCTGATCAAAAAGAAAAAGGAAAGGACCCAAATAAATAAAATCAAGAATGAAAGAGGAGAGATCACAGCCAACACACCAAAACTAAAAACAATAAGAGAATATTATAAGCAATTATATGCCAATAAAATGGGCAGTATGGAAGAAATGGACAAATTCCTAGAAATATACACTACCAAAATTGAAACAGGAAGAAATAGAAAATTTGAACAGACCCATTACCAGTAAGGAAATCGACTTAGTAATCAAAAATCTGCCAAAAAACAAGAGTCCAGGGCCAGATGGTTTTCCAGGGGAATTCTACCAAACATTTAAGGAAGAGTTAACACCTATTCTCCTGAAGCTGTTCCAAACAACAGAAATGGAAGGAAAACTTCCAGACCCTTTCTGTGAAGCCAGCATCACCTTGATTCCCAATCCAGACAGAGACCCCACTAAAAAGGAGAACTATACACCAATTTTCCCTGATGAACATGGATGCAAAAATCCTCAACAAGATATTAGCCAACCAGATCCAACAATACATTAAAAAGATTATACACCACGACCCAGTGGGATTTACACCTGGATGCAGGACTGGTTCAATATCTGCAAAACAACCAATGTGATTCATCACATCAATAAAAGAAAGAACAAGAACCACATGATCCTCTCAATAGATGCAGAGAAAGCATTTGACAAAATACAGCATCCTTTCTTAGTAAAACCCTCAAGAAAGTAGGGATAGGAGGAGCACACCTCGAGATCATAAAAGCCATATATGAACGACACAATGTTAATATCATCCTCAATGGGGAAAAACTCAGAGCTTTCCCCCTAAGTTCAGGAACAAGACAGGGATGTCCACTCTCGCCACTGTTATTCAACATAGTATTGGAAGTCTTAGCCTTAGCCTCAGCACTCAAACAACACAAAGAAATAAAAGGCATCCAAATCAGCCAGGAGGAGGTCAAACTTTCACTCTTTGAAGGTGACATGATACTCTACATGGAAAACTCAAAAGATTCCACACACACAAAAAAAACTACTAGAACTGTTACAGGAATTCAGCAAAGTTGCAGGATATAAAATCAATGCACAGAAATCAATTGCATTCTTATACACCAACAATGAAGCCACAGAAAGAAATCAGGAATAGATCCCATTTACAATTGCACCAAAACCCATAAAATACCTAGGAATAAATCTAAACAAAGAGGTGAAAAACCTATACACTGAAAACTGCAGAAAGCTTATGAAAGAAACTGAAGAAGACACAAAAAAATGGAAAAAGATTCCATGCTCCTGGATAGAAAGAACAAATATTGTTAAAATGTCGATACTACCCAAAGCAATCTACATATTCAATGCAATCCCTATCAAAATAACACCAGCATTCTTCACAGAGCTAGAACAAATATCCCTAAAATTTGTATGGACCCAGAAAATATTCAGAATAGACAAAGCAATCTTGAAAAAGAAAACCAAAGCAGGAGAAATCACAATCCCGGACTTCAAGCTGTATTACAAAGCTGCAATCATCAAGACAGTATGGTACTGGCACAAAAACAGACACTCAGATCAATGGAATAGAATAGAGAACCCAGAAATGGACCCACAAATACATGGCAAACTAATCTTTGACAAAGCAGGAAACAATATCCGATGGGATAAAGACAGTCTCTTCAGCGAATGGTGCTGGGAAACTGAACAGCAACATGCAGAAAAATGAACCTGGACCACTTTCCTACACTATACACAAAAATAAACTCAAAATGGATGAAAGACCTAAACGTAAGACAGGAAGCCATCAAAATCCTAGAGGAGAAAGCAGGCAAAAACCTCTTTGACCTCAGCCACAGCAACTTCGTACTCAACAGGTCTCCAGAGGCAAGGGAAACAAAAGCAAAAATGAACTACTGGGACCTCATCAAAATGAAAAGCTTCTGCACAGTGAAGAAAACAATCAGCAAAACTAAAAGGCAACCGACAGAATAGGAGAAGATATTTGCAAATGACATATCAGATAAAGGGTTAGTATCCAAAATCTATAAAGAACTTATCAAATTCAACACCCAAAAAACAAATAATCCAGTGAATAAATGGGCAAAAGACATGAACAGACACTTTTGAAAGAAGACATCCAGATGGCTAACAGACACGTGAAAAGATGTTCAACGTCACTCATCATCAGGGAAATACAAATCAAAACCACAATGAGATACCACCTTACACCTGTCAGAATGGCTAACATTAACAGCTCCAACAACAGATGTTGGCGAGAAAAAGGATCTCTTTTGCATTGTTGCGGAGAAAAAGGATCTCTTTTGCATTGTTGGTGGCAACGCAAGCTGGTGCAGCCACTCTGGAAAACAGTAGGGAGGTTCTTCAAAAAACTAAAAATAGAACTACCCTACGACCCAGCAATCGCACTACTAGGCATTTATCCAAGGGATACAGGTGTGCTGTTTCGAAGGGACACATGCACCCCCATGTTTATAGGAGCACTATCAACAATAGCCAAAGTATGGAAGGAGCCCAAATGTCCCTCGATGGATGAATGGATAAAGAAGATGTGAGATATATATACAATGGAGGATCACTTGGCAGTGAAAAAGAATGAAATCTTGCCATTTGCAACTACGTGGATGGAACTGGAGGGCATTATGCTAAGTGAAATGAATCAGTCAGAGAAAGACAAAAATCCTATGACTTCACTCCTATGAGGACTTTAAGAGACAAAACAGATGAACATAAGGGAAGGGAAACAAAAGGAATATAAAAACAGAAAGGGGGACAAAACAGAAGAGACTCATAAATATGGAGAACAAACGGAAGGTGATGGGAGGGGTTGTGGGAGGGGGGAGGGGCTAAATGGGGAAGGGGCATTTTGGAATCTACTCCTGAAATCATTGTTTCGCTATATGCTAATTTGGATGTAAATTTTAAAAAATAAAAAATAAAATTAAAAAAATTAATAAAGATAACATCCTGTTGGTGAAATAATGGATATAACTAATATTTGCATTATTAGCTGCCTTTCACAAAGGAGGATAGGAAGAACGTTGTTAGGTTATTTCCAGTAGACCATATAATGTGTCATGTGCTTTACCTGTTTGTTCTCAATGAATCCTCCCAACACCCTGGTAAGAATAACTATTTCCATCTTACAAAAATGTTAAGGGGTGTATGTGCCTTATATAAAACTAGCAGCTATCAATTCTGCAGCCTTCCCACCTCAACACATTCTTGTTTAAACAGCATCACTGGACTGAAGACAATGGGGAAAAGCAAGAATGAAAAAGAGTAACGTATACGGCTCAAATCCCAGGATGTAGAAGGTAGTCGGTGAATGTTAGCTAGGCAGTAGTCTTATTCAACAATGCTGAACTGCATCATTGGCCGGGGACCCACAGATTTACTCTTTTGGAAAGACCCTTTAATTAGATTCACCATCACTCGCTCTTTCATCATTAGAAATGAAGAAGAATCAGCAAGGAGGCTGGCCATCCAAAGAGTACTAATGCTAGGCAAAAAATAAAAAGGAGAACAGGGAGATCTGATAAGTTTAAATTGGTGGGGGAAAGGGAAGAAAGCATTCAGGCTAGCTGTTTCTAGCTAGTCAGTTCTTCTAGGGCATACTTTTGCTTCAACAGGAAATATTATTGGCCCACAGCTCAAGATTGAATTCCCCCACTGCTCAGGCTTCATGTTTCTGTACCATGAAGGGAAGATACTTTGCATTTCATCCAGGTAGGTAGAATTGTGAGAATCTTAAGACCGTTTTAGTGTTCTCTATGCCTTTGGAAAAAACTTCTTTGTCTTTTGCTTGATTCATAGCTTGCTCTTGCATTATTCTCTGGGAAGAAAATAACCCCCAAAAAGGACACTTTTTAATTCTATTAATCTTTCAAAGAAGTAAGTGGTTTGAATTTGCAGCTAGGGGAAAATGTGAGACTTATTTGGGTATTTCTCAATTTATGATCTACATATTTTTGTTATTATTACCTGCAAATGGTTTTGTTTTTAGAATAAATCCTGTGAAATAATATGGTGCCTGAAATTTGCCTCCAAGTTATCCAGTGGGGGCAGGGGCTGAGTAGAGGTGTGGACGAAATAAAAGTAACCATAAGTTGATGATGATTGGAGCAGGATGATTGATCCTCACGGGTTGAGTTGACTATTCTTCTACTTAGAGTTTTCTATTAAACTGAAAAAAGAATTTTTTAATCTAGATCAAGTTGCACAAAGTCACAGAGCCAAAGAGTGGCAGAACTCATTCAAATTTAGTTGCAATCAACTCCAAGAACAGTCGTGCAATCTCAGGCCAGCCTGGAAGTGAAAATGGATTCAAACCGCTTCAAAAGAAGAAATATCCTGACTATAAAGAACAGATATTAATATCTGAATGAAGACAGGCGGATCTGAAAATTTCCTCATAAGATGTATCTCGTAAAATTGATGGGAATTGATGTTCTAATATGTGTGCCTGTTACTTTCCATTTGTGTAGATTTTGATTCCTATACTAAAAATTTACTGCTATCAATTCCTCAGGAGCCTTCTGGAAGATAAAAGGGAAAACATGCACCCCCTAGGTCCTGTGGGAAAGTCTAGGAACCTGTCCAGAAGGAAACACTGGGATGCTTTAGAAGCCATGGGGCAATAGGGGAGAGTCACCTTAACCAGGTTGTAGCACCTATTTGTGTGGGAGGTTTGGATTTCATTCCTCAGCCATATTTACCTTCTTTCTGTGTTCTAGGCCTCTGTGTCCTGCTAATACCATTGGGAGCTATTGCCCACAAGAATGGAGGTGAGTGTGCTCAAACAGACTGTACCCATTAACTGAAGCTGAGGGAAGGGACGTTGCACTAGCAAGGGCTTTTTCTCGAGAGTGCTCTTCTTAGGCTTTGAGAAGTTGACCCTGCTTCTCCCCCAGACTTCCAGTCCATTACCAAGGACAATTCCTTGTATGAAAACGAGCATTGCTTTCTTCTCCTCCCTCCATCTCCTTATGCCCCACTGGGAGTTGGCATCTTCTGAGAGCCTTCAAACCCAAACGTCCATTCCCCCACAGCTCCCTGTGCTCGGTGCCCACGGAATGCCCACTGTACCAATGCCAGCTCCTGCCGCTGTGATCCTGGATTCACTTCACTCTCTGGAAAGGTCATCTTTAGCACCTCCTCGGAGGTCTGTACAGGTAAAGAGACTGAGAGATCGTAGAGGGGGTCATCACAGAGGGGGTCCTTAGAGGAGTCATCACAGACTCCTCAGCCCTTGAAGCAGCACTTCATTTCATTGTCCAGGGCAGGAGAGAGAAGCCAAGAGACAGGCAATCAGGCCTCATGGTCAAGGAGTATAGTGTTAAGAGCTGAGGATTTGGAGCTGGACTATCTGAATTCCAGATTTTTTACTGATCAGCTGTGCAAGACCAAGCAGGGCCTCAATTTCCTTCTCTGTAAATCAGGGACAATGATAATATCAACCCATTTAGTTACGTGTTTTAAATCAACATATAAATGGAACCCATAGAGACAGAAAGCAAATTGGTGGTTGTCAGGTGCTGGGGGCGGGAAGAATGGGAAGTGACCACTTAAATGGGAAAGGGAGTTCTTTACTTTTAATTTTTTTATTTTAATCCCATCATAGTTAACAGACAGTGTGATATTAGTTTCAGGTGTACAAGTTAGTGATTCAACAAGTCTATATATCATTATTCAGTGCTCATCATGAGAACTGTACTATTAATCCCCTTTACCTAAAGGGGTTTTCTTTTGGTGTCATAAAAATGTTCTGGAACTAGAGAGAGGGAGTGGTTGCACAACATTGTGAATGCAATACATGCCAGTGAATTGTTCACTTTAAAACAGTTGGTTTTGGTATGTGAATGTCACCTCAAGAAAAAAATACGTAAATGATAAATTAACACATGTCAAACACTTAGAACAGTGCATCGCGCTTGAGAAGCCAATACATTTGCTGTTGTGGTTGTTGTTGGCTGTTAATTGGTCAAAGACAGAGGCAGCCTGTTGAAGGAGGAGGTCAGGAAGGACCATGCAGCCAACAGAGATTCTGAATGTTCCACCAACCCTAGAGCTAACTTGCCGGGAACTCCCTATAAGCCATAATCTCAGTTCCTCCATCCAAAAATATCCACATGCAACCTCAAGCCGGATGGCCATTTGCCATTTGTAAAGCACTATTTCCGAAATTAAAATTAATTTGAACTACATAATAACCAGATGAATGGATACTGTTATTACTTTGATTTGTAGATAAGGAAGCTGAGACTTTGAGAGGTGCTTTATTCACACTCACACAGATGGTCATAGAGCTGGAATTCAGATAGGGTTAATTTGAATTCCACAAATCTCTCAAAGAAACGCCGTCCGTGAAGAAGTTCAAATCAGCCCCTTGAGAAAGTCAATGTTGGCACCATTTTATAAATGAGGAAACTGAGCCTTGAGAGGTGAAACCATTTGTCCAAAGAAAGAGGAAGAAGCTGGGCCCATGGTTCAAACTATTGCATTCTGATATCTGTCCAGTTGGTCAAGAGTTGGATAAAATATGAAATATCCCTACTATAGAACATCTATAGGCATTAAAATTATTTCTTGTTTTGATGTGGAAAAGTAGGCATAAAATATTCTAAAACCCCGGAAGAATTTGTATATTCCAAAAGCTGTGTTCTGAGTCCACAGGAAATTGATGAAAATGTAATAGTGTTCTTTTCATAATCAGTAATGGTGGGTGACAGATACATGTGGATTTATTATACTGTTCTCCATTTTTAAAAAAACTGTTGCAGTCTCGGTGGTGGGATATTTAAATGTCATTGGAGTTTTCTGATTTCCCAGTTTTCTCCCATGAACACGTTATTTTGTTCAGAAAGAAAATGAAAGGGGTCAAATCATCTGAATCTGGTTGCTACCTATCCTACCAGAATTTTGGACTTTGTTAGAAGTTCTCACTTGTGTTCCAGATATCAACGAGTGTGGCCCACCTTTATACATGTCTTGTGGAAGCCTTGCACATTGTCACAACGTGGAGGGGAGTTACTACTGTGAGTGTGCCCCTGGGCACGAGCTCCTTTCAGGAGGCACAAAATTCCAAAGCGAGAAAGAGAACACTTGTCAAGGTAAGTGGCTTCTGTGTCACACATTTCCCCCATGCCCACGACCAAGCTCATCCTGTCAATTATTCCATAGGTCTGAGAGTCCAGAAGAGAGCACTCTTGGGTCTCTCATGGGCTCCTTCCTCCCATTTCTTGTACTTGTCCAGACTTACAATGCCCTGTGAAGGTATATCTAGAAAATTCTTTATTGCAACATTGTATACAATAGTTAAGGCTTGGAAACGGATGACTTCCATTAATGAAGAAGAGTTTCACATATTATAGGATAACCATACAATAATAAGCTTCGGAGCCCTTTTTTATCAACTTGTTTTTCTTTTTGGTGGACAGTTCTATGAATTTTAACATAAGTACAGATCTGGGTTACCACCACTACATTCAGGATCCAAAACAATTACATTATTCCAAAACATTCCTTCATCCTGTTTCTTTATAGGCACTACGCCACCTGCCCTGGCAACCCCTCATATACAGATATTTTTTCCACCTGCAGCACTATCTTTTGAAAATGTCATATAAATGCAGTAATACAATATGTAGCCTTGTAAGTCAGATTTCATCTACTCAGTGTAATGTTTTTGGAGGTTTATCCATATTGTTTTGTGTATCTATAGCTCATTCCTTTTCCCCCCGCTTTTGATACGTCTATTTTCCAGAAAGAAAATTGGCTACAGTTATTTTGCATTTACAATGACTGTTTTCTTTTATCTGGATCTATTTATCCAGATCTTGAGTTTGGCTAATAATACAACTGCGTAAAGTTACTTCTAGATTCACATGTCACAGGTTCGTCCACAGATCGTCGTTTTATTATTTTTTCATTTTTTTAACATTTATTCATTTTTTAGAGACGGAGCGCAAGTGGGGGTAGGGCAGAGAGAGAGGGAGACACAGAATCTGAAGCAGGCTCCAGACTCTGAGCTGTCAGCCCAGAGCCCGATGTGGGGCTCAAACTCATGAACTGCGAGATTATTACCTGAGCTGAAGTTGGACGCTTAACCAACTGAGACACCCAGGCACCTCCACAGATCATTGTTTTAGAGGGATGCGTATAGTAACTTTCATTTCTGGATTCTGTTAGAATCACCCTGTATTTTAAAAAATAGAGATTCCAGGGCGCCTGGGTGGCTCAGTCGGTTGAGCGTCCGACTTTGGCTCAGGTCATGATATCGCAGTCTGTGAGTTCAAGCCCCGCGTTGGGCTCTGTGCTGACAGCTCAGAGCCTGGAGCCTGCTTCGGATTCTGTGTCACCCTCTCTCTCTCTGCCCCTCCCCCACTCATGCTCTGTCTCTCTCTGTGTCAAAAATAAACATTTAAAAAATTTTTTTTTTTTAAAATAGAGATGCCTGGGATCCCTCCCTACCTGAGATGTTCTGAACCACTCCTGGCATGGAGCTCAGATATAGATATTTCTTCAATGTTAATTATGATGACTAGTTCATTCCTTTTTATTGCTAAGTAATATTCTATTGTATAGAATTGGTTTATCCATTCACCCATTTGGGTTGTTTCCAATTGGAATGATTAAAAATAGAGCTAAATGAGATATCTCTTGATAAACTAGAATTCTTCCCAAGTTGTTTTAAATAGAAAAATATGCCACGGATGGTACTTATAGTATGCCAATGGCTTTGTTTGTCCCCTATCTTCCTTTTTCTTAATTTCAAGCATGTTTCCATACATATATTTTCATCTTAAAACTTTTCAAGCAGTAGTCCAAAAAGTAAATACTACTTTGTGGTAGTATTTAGACAATAATTTCATCATCAGTGTGATTTGATTGCCTACCATTGCTCTGAGCTCTATGCCAGGCACTGTGACTCCAACACTAAATAAAGCACAGGCTGTGTCTCCTGGAGTTTTTACTCCAGTAAGCAGACAGATCAACATACAAATACAATATAAGTCAATAGTCACTCTTGGCAAACCATCCACGTCTTGGGAAAACAATGTGTTTCTCACCACTGTACCCCAGTGCCTAGCACATAGAAGGCGTTCTGGAAATAACACGTAAGTGAAAAACTGGAAAGAGTTCATCATCACACAGGGTGTGAGCTGTGGTCACACCTTGGTCTTGTCACTTGGCCTTGGTTTTGGCTAAGTTTTTACAATCTCTGGTCTTGGTTTCCTTATCTACCCTTGAAGAGATTAAGTTTTTTTTTTTTAACTTTTTTTTTAAACCTGAATATTAAGTTGTTTATCTTATAAAACTGTGTAAAATACACTTTTAAGAAAAGCTTCATAGACTTATATTAACTGAGGACTTTTCAATCCATTATTAATTTTCACACTGGCCATTTTGTATTTACACAGTTGTTTGACCCATGTTTGAAAGTATCAGAAATGACTAAGAGACAAGGGATGTTTAGTATCCACAAAGAGAAAAGTAAACTAAATTCAACGTTGAATTTAATATTCAATGATTCAAATCATTTCATATTAAAATGTGACAGCAATGTATTTGCTCTGAAATGGTTCAATTTTCAGGGCGCCTGGGTAAAGTTAAAGTGTCCAGATCTTGATTTAGGCTCAGGTCACAATCTCACAATAGTGAGATCAAGCCCCGCATCAGGCTCTGTGCTGGGCATGGAACCTGCTTAAAATTCTGTCTTTCTCTGCTCCTCCCCCACTCACTCATTCTCATAGGTGATCTCTGTTTCTCATTCTTTCTCAAAAAAAATATGTAATTAAAATTTTTTTACATGAAATGGGATCACTTTCAAACCTCAGCCTTACTGGGAGCATGATGCTGTTTGTAAGCTACTCACCATCCCTAAAGTAGAAAACTCTCTGACCTTAAATTGAGAGAAGCATCTCCTACCCCACTGTCTAGGTTACAAACAGAAAAAGCTGTATCAAGTACTGTCCTAGCTCCATTCTCCTGGTTTCTAAGTTAACAAAAGAGGATCAAATTTCTCTCCTAATTAGAAAAGACAGAAAGATAAGTTTACAGCCAAGTGAATTTGAGGACAGTCACATTTACTCAATGCTGTGACCACAATCACATGCCTTCCTCATTTTTCAACCACAAACTGCTCTGAGAAGGAACTTCCCTTGGGTGGGGAGATAGCAGGGATGCCTGAGATATTCTGGGGCCAAAGCAAGTTCCTTCTGGGTGTGGCATTTAGAATAGGTCTACCACCCACCTAACAGGCTATAGGCAATGCTGAGGTGTGTGTACGCCCAGAGCCCTGAAGGGTAGAGCTGGCGCCACAGAAAAGTGAGGGGTGGCATTAGCCAGTGGGGTTAGAGGCTTTTTGAGCTGACTACGCATACCTCCCGATTACCCATCAGACTCCTGCAGCAACGCGAAGGGCAGATACCAACATCACTTGGCTGGAAGCGATTCCCAGGCTCCTGGGTGAATCACTGTATTAATTTCTTATTACTAATATAACAAACTTAGTAGTTTAAAACAGTATAATATAGTCTCTTAATTTGTTGAAGGTTAGAAGTTTTAAGTGGTTCCTTCTAGAAGCTCTAGGGGAGAATCTGTTTCCTTGCCTTTTCTGGCTTCTGGAAAATGCCTTCATTCCTTGGTTCAAGGCTCCTTTTTCCCCTCTTCAAAGTCAACATCATATGTATCATCTCCTCTCCTCTCTGACCTTCTCCTTCCCTTTTATAAGAATCTTTGTGATTATATTAACTGCACCCATATCATCAGGATAATCCCCCAACAAGAGACTTAATCACCAAGTTCAAAATTTTCTTTTGGATGAAAGATAACATAATCATAGGATCCAGGAATAAGGACTTGGATGTCTTTGAAGGGGCCATTATTCTCTCTACCACACTCACCATCCACAAGCAGCTCTGATCTGAATATCACACATACACACACAAAGTTCTCATCTTGGCAACCTTGCTTCAATGTAGAGGCCAGCCAACTCCTTATGCGAAGGGCCACATCATAAATATCTTGAGTTTTTTGGGCCACAAGGTCCCTATCACAACTACTTAACTCTGCCATTATAGTGTGAAAGCAGACAGACAACACATAAATGAATAGGAGTGGCTACATTCCAATAAAATTTTATGTATGGATACTAAAATTTTAATTTCATATAATTTTCATGGGTCAAAAAAGACAGCTCTTCCTTTGATTTTTTTATCTTAGCCACTTAAAAAAATCCTTTACAGAAATAGGCAACAGCTGGATTTGTTTGTGGGCCATGGTTTGCCAACCCCTGCTCTGTCTGAGGTGGTGGTTGAGTAGAGAGTGCTATCACCAGATGGTATCTGTCCATTAAAGTTATGACGGAATCTTCGATGCCTGACCTTGAAAAAGATGATGGAAGGTAGTAAGGCTGGACTTACTGAGTATAGGAGAGGCCTGAGCAAGGCCTGGACAGGGGACTGATCCTTCTCTTTTGTGTCTCTAGATGTGGACGAATGCAGCTCCGGAAAACACCAATGCCACAACACCACCCACTGCATCAATGTGAAGGGCAGCTACAAATGCTACTGTCACCATGACTGGGTGGCCAGATCCAGGCCTCTACATGGTCTGAACTTCACCATCTGTGAAGGTATATAGTCCAACACACACACATGCATACACACAGATGCACACGGATGCATGTGCATGTGTGTGCGCACACACTCTTGCACATGAACATCCGTGTGAACACATGCCTTCACAAAACAGAAACCATGCACATACATGCATTCTGCATGTATATGCAGGCACACACACACACACACACATTAGTGGTGCTTCTGCCTCTTTTCCCTGCAGAAGTCTCCTTCCCCTCATGGACATCACCTTCTGGAGTCAACAGCCAGGTGAGTGGAGCCTCAGCAGAAGACTAGAAGCAGAAAGATCTTCAGCAACCATCTTGTGTCCACCCTCTCCCCAAACTCCCACTTCAGGCTCTCTGACCTGCTCCCATGTCCTCTTTCCCCAGAGTCTCTCCCGCTTCTTTGACAAGGTCCAGCAGTTATCCCAAGACTTCAAGCCAGCTTTGGCCAAGAACACCATCCAGGTAAAGTCAGAACCAGGAAAGATGCCAGGTGTGGGAATCCCATAGAGACCTGGGTCACTTTGGTAGAGATGTAGACAAGCTCCTATGTAGTTGGCACTGCAACTGGTCCCTCACCCATGGTGGAGAGAAGGCTATCTAGAAGCACTTTTAAAGACACCCAGGTGCACTAATTTATTTCCCTATTGGCTGGTTCTGGGCTTTGGGCTTATGTCATCCTTGGCCTTTCTGACCCAGGTTGACCTCTAAGTGGCTGAGATCTAAGCAACAAGGACCATACAAGGAATCTAATTCAGTGCCATTGTTACCCTCCAAATACCCAATGTCTAGGGTCTGTTGTCTTGGGCTGAATGGCCAGGTCTTCATGCAACCCATTTGATCCATTGCCCACTGGCTCTTTGTCCCATCCCCCAGGACCTCATGCAGGAAGTAGATGAGCTGCTGGAGACCCCAGGGGACCTGGAGACCTTGGCCCCTTCAGAGCAGCACTGTGTGGCCACTCACCTGCTCGTTGGCCTGGAGGATGTCCTGAGAGTGTTGAGCAAGTTGCTGCCCAATGGGCCACTGACCGCACATGCTCCTGCAGGCACAGGTAAATATCTGAGTATGCTTCAGGCTCCTGCTCCTTCTGTTCACCTTCTCACTCTCCCCTCTTCCTAGAGACTGTCCCACTGGAGCCAAGTGGCCACACTCACATCTCAGTATTTTATTTAAAATAATTCAGAAAATATTCTCCTATCATAAAATAAACTCCTGTGGAACTCAGTCTTTTATTTGTTTTAAGCACAAAAGTTTCAGATTTTTTTTAAAGGATAAGTAAAAAGAAGCATATACAAATATCAGTAAGTCTATCATTACATCGTTTATATAATTACAACAGAAAATTGCAGCAATGAGGTTCATAAAAATAAGGTATTCAAAAATAAACTCAACACTACCTGGAAATGAAGAAAATGCACTTAATCTTGAAAAGTTGAAAATTACATATTATCTGATCTAATTTTAAGTATAACCTTAAATAACATTGTACCAATGGTTTCATTGTTGAAACACATGCTTATTTCTATGCAGTTTTTCCCAGATTTTTCAGCATCCATACTACCCAGGAGATGGCAAAGAGAATTAAAAGCTGGCCACAAATATTTGATTCTGATTCCTGCATCCTCAAATAGCCTGGTGATTGTTTAATATCTTTCCATCTTTGTGGACTCCTTTTGCATGCATTTGGAAAGAATTGCAATCATTTTATCTGGGGCTCAAAGAAAGCATTTCCAGACTAATTTCACCATATGTAGATGGCAATTACCAGGAAGACTTACCTCAATCAGGTGTTTTTCAACAGTGGTACTGAGATGTAATTTACCCAACATAAATTCACCCATTTGAAGTGTATAATTCAATGGTTTGGGCATATTCACAAAGGTGTGCAACCATTACCATGAAATAATCTTAGACATTTTCATCACACCAAAAAGAAACCCCATATGCATGAGCGGTCACTCCACATTCCCCGCAACCCCCAGCCCCTGGCAGCCACCAACCTGCTTTCTGTGTCTATGGATCGCCTATTCTGGACATTTCATATAAATGGAATCATACAACCTATGACCTTACGTTATTGGATTCTTTCACTCAGCATACATCTTGAAGTTCAGCCATGTTGTAGCTTATATCAGTATTTCATTCCATTTGATTGACAAATGGCATGCCTTCATAAGGTTATGTACATTTTATTTATCTTTCTATCAGTTGATGGACATTTAGGTTTTCTGCTTTGAGGCTATTATGAATTAACACTCACAGACAAATCGTGCGAACGTATGTTTTCCTTTCTTTGGGGTAGATATGACGGTGGCATTGCTGGGTCATCTAGTAACTCTACATTTAATATTTTGAGAAATTTCCAGGCTGCTTTCCAAAGTGGCTGGACCATTTACATTCCCTCCAGCAATGGATAAGCATTCTAATTTCTCCACATCGTTGCAAACACTTGCTATTTGGGAGGGCAGGTGATATTATAGCCATCCTAGCAGGTGCGAAATGGTATTTCATTCTGGTTTTCATTTTCACTTACCTAGTAACTAATGATGTTAAGGATATTTTCATGTACTTACTGGCATTTTATATATCTTCTCTAGAGAAATGCCTATTCAAGTCTTTTGCCCATTTTTTAAAGCTTTTATTTAAATTCCAGTTATTTAACATACAGTGTAATATTAGTTTCAGGTGTACCATTTAGTTATTCAACACTTCCATACAATATCTGGTACTCATCACAAGTGCCTTCCTGAACCCTCATCACCTATTTCACCCATCCCCCCCACCTCCCCTCTGGTAACCACCAGTTTGTTCTTTATAGTTAAGGGTCTGTTTCTTGGTTTGCCTCTCTCTTTTTTCCCCCTATGAACATCTGTTTTGTTTCTTAAGTTCCACCTATGAGTGAAACCGTATGGTATTTGTCTTTCTCTGACTGACTTATTTTGCTTAGCATAGTACACTCTAGCTCCATCTACCTCGTTGCAAATGGCAAGATTTCATTCTTTTTTTATGCTGACTAATGTTCTAGTGTGTGTGTGTGTGTGTGTGTGTGTGTGTGTGTGACACCTATTCTTTATCCATTCATCAGTTGGTAGATGTTTGGACTCTTTCCATACTTCGGCTACTGTAGACAATGCTGCTATAAACGTTAGGGTGCATGTATCCCTTTGAATTACGATTTTTGCATTCTTTGGGTTTTTTATTTTATTTATTTTTTAAAACCTTTTTTTTAGAGAGAGAGGGTGTGAGTGAGCAAGGGGCAGAAAGAGAGGAAGAGAGAGAGAATCCCACCCAGGCTCTGCACTGTCAGCTTAGAGCTCCAAGTGGGGCTCGAGCTCATCTTTGGGTTTTTTAATTGGGTTATTTGTCTTATTATTGAGTTATAAGAACTCTTTATATAGTCTGGACACCAGACCTTGTCAGACTTCGCGTGGCAAATACCTACATCAGATTTAACAGCAGTGTTGTTTATATTCAAATTTGGAGCATCTGTGATTTAGAGTTATGTCGTAGACTCCGGGTCTGGAGTTCTCTCTTGTCCAGCAAGAAAGCGGATGCAGGATTAAAATGTGAGAGAGACTAGTGTCCGGGGAGGAGACAAGAGTGCCGAGTAAGGGTCCTTGCTCCATTTTTATTAGGAGCATTTTTTTAGAAGGCTTACAAACATGATGGACGTGCAGGAAGAGACAATGAAACCATGAACATTAACTCATGGGAGTGAGGGAAAGGGGGTTTTGAAGATATGTGGTGTTAGGGGTTTGGGTCAATAAAAAACAAAGTCCTGGTGCCAGTTGTTTACAGCAGGCATGAGGCGCCAGTCTGTTTATCTTAACTTGCCTAGGGGACAAGACAGAGCATGCTACCTCAGGGTCAACAAGGCACCTTTCTTTTTTGCTAATTAGCTCTGCACTGGGCAACTTCACCCTGCCTTGTTAACCCATGGGTGCAAGCTCAGGGAATTCCTAAGCTTACTACCCACAGAGTTAGAATTGTCATCGCAACAAAAGCCTTGCCTTGTCTGTTAGCAGTTTCTTCCTTTCCTTGAGATTATGCAAATTCAGTAGAAAATTTTCTAAAAAAGTGCAATCTTTGGAAACATTTTGGTTTTCAGCTTTTAAAAATAGTCAAAGGATGCCTGGGTGGCTTGTTAAGAGTCTGACTCTGATTTCAGCTCAGGTCATGATCGTTCAGCTTGTGAGATCAAGCCCCATGTTGGGCTCTGTGCTAACAGCATGGAGCCTATTTAGGATTCTCTGCCCTCCTCCTCTGCCCCTCCCCTGCTCTCTCTCTCTCTCAATGAATAAACATTTTGTAAATGCTCAAATAACAGTATTAAACCAGCCACATCACTCTTATTTCATACTTAAAATTCATGTGGTTTATCAGCATACCAAAAAGATCTAATTCCAACACTGCAAGCAGTAGCCTGACTTCTCCCATCCCTCGTGCCATTGCCACCACTACAGGACTGTCTCTGACGGTGCAGGACCAAGGAATCGGGGATGTCACCTTGGGCCAGAGCCAGGCAAAGATGCAGCTGAAGTGGGATGTGGCACAGGAATCCAATGACTTGGGTAACAACTGCAGTGGGGAAGGGAAGGCCCCTGAGACCTTGCGATGGGACCAGACAGCCAGGATGTGACACAGAATTAAAGATTAAAGGAAAGTGTAGGGTGGGCGGGGCTACAGGGGAGAGTCCATTTGAGGAGAAAGGGGCCCTGGCAGCGACCCTGACATGTCAATCTTGGCCTTGTCCTGCAGGTCCTTCTGTGGTGGGCCTCGTCTCCACTCCAGGGATCAGCAAGTTACTGGCCGAGGCGCCCCTGGTCCTGGACTCTAAGCAGCAGACAGTTCTGCGTGAACACAGGGACTTCCTGGCAGGAGGCTCCCCTGTCCTGCTCTCAGATGTCGTCTCTGCCTTTGTGAGCAACAAGGACACCCAGAACCTCGGCTCCCCCGTCACCTTCATCTTCTCCCACCACGTGAGTCCTGGTGGAATGGGGCTGTGGCTGGGCAAGGAACTGGTCTGGGTCCGGGGCTCAGCCTCACTGTCGAGATCACCCTTTGTGTCCTGGGGGCCTCCTCCGTGGGCGCCTCCTTCCCCCAGGAAAGCCCTTTGCAAACCAGCTTTGGATAAGAGTCTCCAGCTCCCACCGACGCTCTCTTCCTACAGTTGGTGACGCCCGGGCCAACGCAGAAGGTGTTCTGTGTCTTCTGGGAGCACAGTCAGGACGGATGTGGTCATTGGTCCACCACGGGCTGCAGGATGGTGGCCACCGGAGACGCCAGCACCACCTGCCAGTGCTCCCACCTCAGCAGCTTTGCTGTCCTCATGGCCCACGGCCACATTCAGGTGAGATCCCTGAGAGAGGCCATGGAGACAAGGATGCTAGAGACTACAGGCAACCAGAAAGGAAAGGATGTGATGGGAGAGGTCAGAAGGGACCCAGGGAGATCAGCATCGAGGACCAAACCATCGTTCTTTCCTGGCTGGGTGACAGGGTTACTCCTTCTGGGGTGGGGGAGGCGGGGTAGGTGGTGGCACCAGGAATTGAGATCCTCCCAGGTGACAGCAGGCAGATCAAAATGAGAACTCTTTTAACTAAATGGCCAGGCCTCATGGGAATCCAGACCAATTCAAACAGCACCCCCAAAACAGCGTGTTTCCTCCCGCCATTTCAGCAAGGAATAAAATGTGGTGTACAAGTTTTCCCGGTTACATTTCTGATGAGATGAAAAATATTCACACGGTTGAAGGAGTAACATTGAAAAGTCTCTTTCCCGCCCATGGCCCCCAGTGATCAGGGTTCTTCTTAGAAGAAATCTCAGTTTCTTCTGAGCACTTTTAGAGATATTTTATGTATAAACAAGCAAATACATATAATGTGTAATTTTATTTTCACTCCAGGCGTTGCCTACATATTCATTCTTAGGCATTTTTTCCATTTCAAATACTTATGAGATTCTGTATCAGTACACAAAGAACTTGACCATTCATCTTTAAATTACACAGCTTTCCATTCTGTGGATGTTCCATACTTTAGCAAATCTCCAATGACAAACATTTTTTGCAAGCTTCAGTTTCTGCAAAGTTGCAATAGCATTGCTATGTCAGAGTAATAGTTCTAACTTTGAGATACATACATTTAATACACACATATAATATTGCCACATATCAGTAGCCACCCAATGGATTCCTTTACATTTTAAAGTTGGGTAACGATACTGTCATTCTTGGCTAATCCCCCCACCCAACCATTCAAAGTGTTTCTTTTAAGTGTTTAGATTTGACTCTTCTTTCATTTTTGAAAATAAACCTTGAAATATACGTTCCAACATTTGTTCTCTTCATTGATTTGGTTTTCTTCATTGAAGACCAACTCTGCATGTTGTGGCTCTCATTTACCTCGCTCTCGTATTTCTTGTTCTTCTGATTTCCTTTTGCCTCTTTATTTATATTAATTTAATTTTGCCCATTTTTTTCATTCCTGTTCTCTTAAACTGTACTTCAGTAGGGTCCATTCTTAATATGAGCTCTTCAAATTTTGTCTTCATTACTGCAGGGGTTTTTTTTCTTCCACTTCTTTACTGTGTTTTTCTAATTCACAACTTCACAAGATCTCTCTTCTCTGAGGCCTTGTATCTCTGCTTTCATTTCTTGCTTATAAAGGCAAGAGCTTCCTTACATGCTTTGATTCAGAGTAAATAATGTCACAACTTTTATCTGCCCCATGTTAACAATTATTTGGTGAGTATTCCTTACTTAAATTTTTTACTCTCTTTCTCCTTTTTTGTGATATTTTGTATAGATTTTGTGTTTGTTCCATTTAATTTTTTTGTGATATTTTGTATAGATCTTGTGTTTGTTCCTTTTAATTTTTTGTGATATGTTGTATAGATCCTTTTGATCACTTATGATTAAGGCAGATGGTGTTTCCTGGAGGAGTTATTTCCAAGATATTTATGTAAAAACATGTTCAGGGTTTGTGATTTTTATGTAACTTTTAAAAATTTATCTAGGAGTGCCTGGGTGGCTCAGTTGGTTGAGCGTCCGACTTCGGCTCAGGTCATGATCGTGTGGTCCGTGAGTTCAAGCCCCGTGTCGGGCTCTGTGCTGACAGCTCAGAGCCTGGAGTCTGCTTCGGATTCTGTGTCTCCCTCTCTCTCTGCCCCTCCCCCACTCATGCTCTGCCTCTCTCTGTCTCAGAAATAAATAAACATTAAAAAAAATAAAAATTTATCTAAGCAAAATTAAATGTCAGCAGTAGGGTTTTCATGTACAAAACCTGTTTTCCTCCACAACCAGAGCCAAACTTCTTTAAACCAACTGGTGGATGGAAACTCCTGCCTACATCATTCCCACTATTGTAATCATGACACAGATTATTCTGGTTTCCTCCAATGTATACTTCTAGTCAATCTTCTCCGATTTTAGCTTCTCTTCCAATTATTCCCTAGTTTTAGAGAAAGTGGAAATAGCAGTTTTGGTTTTATTACATTTGTGGCATTTGAATTATTTCCAAGAACAGGTGTGTGTGTGTGTGTGTGTGTGTGTGTGTGTGTGTGCGCGCATGCATGGACATGTGAGCACATGTGCACATGCAACCTTTGGGCCACCATTTTCAATACCAGAACAATTGACTTTTTCTTTCAAACAAGGATTTCCTTTAAAACGTGATAAGTACTACAATTTGTAATGAATCCTTAGCAATGGGGAGAGAGGGGAGGGGAGTGGGGGAAACAGATAATTGTCTGTGTTTTTGTGGTCTGTGTTATTTTTCCCAGCCCAAGAATATGATTATTTTCTAGCTGACCTGGTACAAATACTCATGAAGGTGCTCTCGGGTAACTGGGATGGGTAGGACTGAAGCATCATTTCCAGGAGAGCAACCTGTAAAACTAATAAACATAGTGATACACAAATTTCAGCATCGAAATACAACCCTAGTAGGTTCAAAGGCTTGATGTCTTGAAGGAGGGTTATCCTATCACATAGGTACAGCTGCGTTTATACAAGCTTTACTTCTAGCATCACGCACTCAACTAACTCATTTTTTTAACTGACGTTATTGGAATACAATAGATTTGCAATAGAAATCCAATTATAAGCATACACTTTGTAAGTTTTAACAGTTGTAAAAAGCCCATGCTCTAAAGGTCACTGAGCTGGTAGAACTTTTCCGTAACCTCAGAAAGCTCCTCAGGAGTCTCTCAGTGCTCCCATCCCAAACCCCAGGAAACCACAGATCTCATTTTGTTGCTATAGTTTATTTTGACTGTCCTAGAGTCATTCAGTAGAATGGAATTGTTCTCTTTTGTTCCTGGCTCTTCGGCTCAACATTCTATGAGACTCTCTCATATTACTGAGCGTAAACATAATTCATTCCTTTTTATTGCTATATAGCATCCCAACATATCACTATACCACAGATTGTTTTATACCACAAACTGTTCTCCAATTAATGGGCATTTGCATTTCTTCCAGTTTGGGCTATTATGAATAGAGCTGTTATGAAAATGCGTAAACATTGGTCTTATGGACATTTGTTTTCATTTCTCTTGGTAAATACCCAGAAATGGAGTTGCTGAGTCCTATGGTAAGTGTGTGTTTAACATTAATGTATGTTCAACTTTATAAAAAAAAACTCCCAAACTCCATTCCAAAGTAGTTGTTCCCTTTTACATTCTCACACAGGAGTGTATGAGAGTTCCAAAAGTTCCATTTTGCAACATTACTATCAGTGTGTTTAAGTTTTACCATTCTAGTCTATGCTTTTAAAGAGGTGACTGTGATCTCATTCACGGGTCTGAGCAGGAGGATCCCGTGCTGGCTGTCATCACCTACGTGGGGCTGGGCCTCTCTCTGCTGTGCCTCCTCCTGGCAGCCCTCACCTTCCTCCTGTGCAAAGCCATCCAGAACACCAGCACCTCGCTCCACCTGCAGCTCTCCATCTGCCTCTTCCTGGCCCACCTGCTCTTCCTCACGGCCATCGACCAGACCAAGATCAAGGTACTGACACTGTCCCAGAGGACCCCCTGCCCTGAGCCACGGGATGCTCAGTTCGTGGAGCCCTGCTGCACTGATGCCTTAACACAACATCGTTGGGTGACAGGGAGGCTGGAGGGGTAAATAGCCTATTTCACGTTGACTGATGAAGCAGAAGACAATCCTCTCTCAACAACTCAACCCTATATATATATATACGAGTTCTCCCCTCTGGCAAGGTATGGGAGGGGTCCTGGGGCCACCCTCCTCCCTGACAGTCCCTCCTGGTGACTCCTTCCTCCTCCCCCAGCTGCTGTGCACCATCATCGCGGGAGTCTTACACTATCTCTACCTGGCCTCCTTCACCTGGATGCTGTTGGACGGTCTACACCTCTTCCTCACGGCACGCAACCTGACGGTGGTCAACTACTCCAGTGTGAGCAGGCTCATGAAGTGGCTCATGTTCCCTGTGGGCTATGGAGTCCCAGCTATAATAGTGGCCATTTCTGCTGCATCCAGACCTTCCCTTTATGGAACACCCACCAGGTAAATGCAAATTCCCACTGCCCCTATCTTCTCCAGCACAACTGTGGCCATCATAGAACCAATAGCAATTTAATTTCCCCCGAACATGATAGGCAGAGGAAAGGTCAGTGACCACTCCAAAGTCATCTCTCTGGTGGAATTTTGTGTTCCTTGAACTGTTTTTAAGTCCTTAGGATTTAATTATTTTAAATGTTCATTATGAAGTATTTAATCATTATATATTATACATTCTAGTGATTCTTTATCCAAAAAGGCCAATGTTCTCTTGACTCACTTCTCATCTCTCTCTTAGATGCTGGCTCCACACAGACAAAGGATTTGTATGGACCTTCCTGGGCCCCGTCTGCACCATCTTCTCCGTGAGTAACACATGACATCAGAGCATCCTGCCTGCCAAAGTGACGGTCATTCAAAGACCAGGTGTACCAGGAGGGTTACAGGCAGCGGGAGCAATCATTCCAGTTGGCCCAGGACTGATGAGAGACCCCCCCGCCGCCCCCACCCAGGATGCAGGAATTTCCATTGTGACAACAGGACTAACATGTTTCCTGAGACCTGGGACTTTCAGTGCTAAAATTTGGAGTTTCCATGTGAACTGCATCGAAGTGCTCGCCAGAGTTACAGGACAAACACATGCCTGAGTTACAGGGTGGTTGGTCTAGTCTTCTAGGACTTCTACAAAACGCAAAAGCTTCTTACCTGCCGGGTTAGGGGTTGGATGAGCTAGGAGGATGCTTACCAGATGTGGAGTGAATTTAATACGCCTGTGGGCTTTCTGCAGATTAATCTGGCCTTCTTTCTGATGACCTTCTGGATAGTGAAAAACAAGCTCTCCTCCCTCAACAGAGATGTGTCCACCCTCCAGAACACCAGGTGAGGATGAGTCAGAGGAATGTCCCCCATCCAGAGCATTATCCTCAGAGCTCCAAGGATCTGATGTCCAGAGAGAATGGACTTTGCCCTGATACACAGGGATTGCTTCCATGCCTTACATAGTAGGTCCTGAGAACATTTCTATCCTTACAACACACTCAAAACATCACATAACAGTTCCCAGAACCCAGCGCACCCTTTCATGGTCATGCCTTCATGCGTTTTAGGCCCCCTGCCTTCCCCTTCTCTTGCCCCACGTGAACACGGGTTCATCAACCACATGTCACATCATCTAGGAGTTTGGGGATGTCCTTTCCTTTCCTCAACTTTGCACAGAATCAGTGGCCTCTATTCTGGGCAAAGCACATTCTGGGTCAGGTCATGGAGAAGGTGGGGACAGGAACAGCCCTGGATGGGATCTGGGCAGAAGTACCTCACTTTGCAAATGTTATAAGTGATCATTTGTTTTTGTCTTGCCACCAGACTGTAAGGGCTGTGGAAACAGAGGTCTTGTCTTGGTTGTTCTGAATGCCCAAGCCCCAGCCTAGGGCCAGGGGCACAGAATGTTCTTGACAATGTCAGCTGAGCAAAATTAGGGGTCTTCCTGAAACATCGTGACCTTTTTGAAACTCACATTCTGGAGTGTCACTACCATCCCTAGTCCTAGTCAAACTGTCATCCCTGACCCAAACACCATTTCTTTTTATGGAATCATTGACGATAAAGATCCAAGTTGATCGCTACCCAGTAGGAAGCATCCGTGGAGTGGACTTGAAAACAGGTGGGGTGGGGAGGGGGCTGTTGCTCCCGGTGCATCACAAGCCTCCTCTCTCCTCCTACCCAGGATGCTGACATTCAAAGCGACGGCTCAGCTCCTCATCCTGGGCTGCACGTGGTGTCTGGGTGTCCTGCAGGTGGGGGCAGCTGCCCGCATCATGGCTTACCTCTTCACCATCATCAACAGCCTGCAGGGAGCATTCATCTTCCTGGTGTACTGCCTCCTCAGCCAGCAGGTACCATGGTCCGGCCCCCATCCAGGACTCTTCCTGTCCCCACCCCGCCCCAGTGAGCTGACCCAGAGCGTGCTTCGCCCCTGCAGGTCCGGGAGCAGTACGGGAAATGGTTCAGAGGGGTCAGGAAAGCCAAAGCCGAGCCTGAGAATTACACGCTCTCAAGCGGGACCGTGTCTGATGCCTCCAAGCACAGTGCGGTAAGATTATGCAGTGTTCCCAGAGCACTTCCCTAGCCGATCCGCTTGGGCATCTCATGCCTGCCTCACTGGACAACCTGAGCAGAGAGCAGGCGATGCCCTAGCAAGGCTCATGCCTGGACTCACTTGAAGGCACTTCCCTGTCTTGAAACGAGCTCTTCCTATACTTTCACTCGCTGAGCTTCTATGTTCACAGTGACCCTTGCACATGACTGTCCTCTTTCCCCACGTTTGTGGAGCACCCACTTTGTGCAAAATGTTGCATAGGGTTTCTAATTGTGCTTGGTGAGAAGATATAAATGTAGATACTTATAAGCAGAGAAGGAAGCTTGGTCAGCTAACTAATCAGAAATGAATGGTATGGAGCAGATCGTTAATGCTCAAAGTGCACAGAGCCATGCACATCTTTTCTCCCAGGTCATTCCAGAGAGACTCACAGGCTTTATATAAATTATGCAAGGTCTTCAGCCTCCTCTACTTTCTCCCAACTTCATTCCCCACCCCCCATCCTCACCCTGCCTGGCAAGTCGTCTACACATCTCTCCCCAACTTGCCTGTCCTCCCTCTAAAACTGTTCCTTCCCAAATGGTCTACTCATCAAAATCTCATCCTTCAAACTCTTTCCTCCTCCCAGCAGATGTGCGTACTGACTTCTTCATAGAGAAAACACAAGTCAGCAGGAAGAAACAAGGTTACTTTTGCACTCTCAAAAACACCAGCCATTTGGCATCTAGTTCACTGTGTCCTCATTCCCTCTTGTGACCGCACATAGAAAAAATATGCCTCCTAGTTTTTAAGGCCAATCCCTCTACCTGTAGTTTGGTTCCTGACCCTCTTGACTTCCCAGTGGCTTAACATTACGGTTCACACATTTTGTCTCTGGTATATTGGTTCTCATGTTCTCAACAGCTGCATTGTAACACATTACATGTCTCACTTACTCTGATCTATTTTAATTTTTTTTTTTTATTTGAGAGAGAGAGAGAGAGAGAGAGAGAGAGAGAGAGTGTGTGACTGGGGGAGAGGGGCATAGGGAGAGAATCTTAAGCAGACTCCACGCTCAGTGTGGAGCTCGACTCAGGGCTCGATCCCACGACCATGGGATCATGACCTGATTCAGAAATCAAGAGTCAGATGCTCAACCAGCTGAGCCACCAAGCCTTCCCAGGAAGTAGTAATGTTTTATCTATGCTTCCTTCTTCTTCTTCCTCTCGATGTTCAAACCTGGATTTTGCCTCTATCATTCCACCAAAAGACCTCTGTCTTAGGCCACCAATGGTCTCTACTTGTGAATATCTTTTGGTCCTCTTAGTAGTCTTAGCAGCATTTGGAACTCTTGGTGTACTGGATGCTGTGTTGGCTTCCTCCATGTCACAATACTCCTCTTGGTCTCTGGCTTCCATGTGTCCACACTCCCTGGAATATTGCTATCTTTCTACGTGAGCTTGCTCCATCTCCTTCGTATTTCAACCACTCTACCAGGCTGGGTCCTAAGAACACTTCTGTTCTCATAGTTTGGTACAAGATTTTAAGATATTTATACATAAATGTATATATGTTAGCATTTAGCAAAGTTATTGGGTACATTTCAAAGTGTAGATCATGAGAGGCTTTGTAAAGGAGGGGAAATGCACATCCACATGTGCCTAGGTATTGGAGGAGGCAGCCATGGGAGGTAGGGGAGGTTTTCCCTACGTTGCTGTATATATACGTTGATAACATTATTTTAAAAAAGAGAATATCCACATACTTGCGATTTGAAAAATAAAAAGAAAATTCAAAGTTGCCATAAAGCATAAAGAAAGACATTCACATGATGTGTATAACTATCTCATTCTCACTTTAAAGTGCTCACATCTAGGGGGTTCCTGGGTGGCTCAGTTTGTTGAGCATCCAACTCTTGATTTCAGCTCAGGTTATGATCTCACAGTCACGGGATCAAACCCCACCAAAGGCTCCACACTGAAAGTGATGTCTGCTTGGGATCCTCTCTCTCCCTCCGGGTGGTCAGTTGAGTGTTTGACTCTTGATTTCAGCTCAGGACATGAACCCAGGGTCGTGGGATGGAACCCTGAGATGGGCTCTTTCTTTGCTGGAGCCTGCTTGGGATTATCTCTTTGCCCCTCCCCCACTCGTGCTGTCATGCTCTCTCTCTCAAAACAAAAACAAAAACAAAAAACCCTACAAAACAAAGTCCCAAGCAGAAATCCCAGATTGACCTTCTCCCACACTCTTAGGGTGTTTACAGCTGGGAAATTCAGTTTGTACCAACCTGAGTTTAAATGCTGGCTCAGCTATTTGCCGGTTTTTTCACTTTAGGCAACTGTTTTATAGCATACGTCTTAGCTTCCTCATTTCAAAACCCTCTCACTATCCTCCCTGACTCTTTCCAGCACTGCTCCAGATTTTCCCTATCCAGCTCCTCCAGAAGCCCAGCCCTCCCACTCCACCCCGACTCCTACCCCCATCCCCTCCATCAGGTTCACATTCCCCCATCAGGACCCCTGCACCAGAGACTGCCGCTATGGGCGATCCCTTTGGCCCACCACAGTCTCTCCCATTGTCTGACTGTCCCCAATTCCTTTTCAGGCTCTCCATTCTTCCAACTCCTCACATCCCCCACATTCGGAAAGCCTACTTCCCGGCTTCACAGAATCCCCAGTGCCCAAGCCTTGAGTTCCTGATCATGTTTCTGGATTGCTGACCCCCCCAACACTGACACTTCAAGCCCACTTACTGCAGATGCACAGTCTCAGATTCAGGAGACAAGAGTTTCTGGTGTCCAGGCTCCTCTAGGCACAAACTTCCCGTTTCCAGATTCTGCGGATTCCAACTTCCAGGAATCAGCCACAAAGAGCTGAGTCCAGCTGAGGTCCTCTTCATCCAGTGGACCACAGTCTTCTTTGCTCTTAAAAGTCTCTGAAGTCGGGACCTCAAGGAAAAAGATGGCCTCAGCGTGTTCACTGTGGCATTGGAAGACGGGAAAACACAAACCACTCAAATAAACCATCAATAAGAAGGGGCAAGATGCTGGGGCACTGGGTGGCTCAGTTGGTTGAGCCTCCAACTCTTGATTTGGGCTCAGGTCATGATCCCAGCGTCAGTGCAGAGCCTACTAAAGATATTCTCTCTCCCTCTGCCCCTCTCCCCTGCTCTCTCTCTCTCTCTCTCTCCCTCTCTGAAAATAAAATAAAATAAAACAAAATAAAATACATGGCAAGATGAAAAATTATTTCAGTTTTAAAATTTTTTTTTCAACTTTTTTTTATTTATTTTTGGGACAGAGAGAGACAGAGCATGAACGGGGGAGGGGCAGAGAGAGAGGGAGACACAGAATCGGAAACAGGCTCCAGACTCCGAGCCATCAGCCCAGAGCCTGACGCAGGGCTCGAACTCACGGACCGTGAGATCGTGACCTGGCTGAAGTCGGACGCTTAACCGACTGTGCCACCCAGGCGCCCCTTATTTCAGTTTTAAGGAATGCCAGTCCATAGACACAAAGACCCAATCACTGGTACCTATGTTGACACAGAAAAATCTCCACATACAATAAAAAGTGAGGTCAGGTTGTTGGGTGTCTGTAGTACAATGCTATATAACTTTAAAAGCTTAAGTGTAGTAGTATTTGAATGTTTACATGGATAGAGTCTTGTTTAACTCTCATAATTAAGTCATAGATTCTTTGTTTGGCAGAACAAATTATAATTCAGTAATAGTAGAGAAAACCTATTTAAGGGAGGTTAGGTCAGGTGAGGATCAGTCAGATCTCTCTTGTGCTTTGTGGTGTTGTATTTTTACAACAAAACTGTATTCATGTTCTTACTTATTATCAAAAGTAAATGTTTTAACGTTTTAAACGAGGTGCCCACTCTAGGTAAAGGCAAGAATACAGTTGCTGAAAAGCAAAGCATAAGGCATGACATATCCCAACCCTAATTCTTAACTAGTGTTTTGCCCACAATGCTTGAAATTCCTTTTGTCTACAGAATGTCTGGTATCTTTTGTTAAACTGCAGATTCTGATTGAGGAATCGTTGGACTTTCTCCTTTGCTTAGGAAGCAGGACTTATGGACCAATCACACGGTCCCCATGTTAACTACTGATTCCAAAATGATTTGTTTTACCTTTTTTTTTTTTTTTTTAATGAGGCTTCATACGCAATGTGGGGCTTGAACTCACGACCCTGAGATCAAGAGTTGCATGTTCTACCGAGCCAGCCAGGTGTCCCCGTTTCAAACTACTTTGAAACTCAATAGCTGAACCGGCTCACAATTCTTTATGCTATCTCCAAGTTCAACCCAACGGAGCAGAAAGAAAGAGTGTATAATTGTCTGCCAAGAAAGCTTCAGAGAATTCACTGGAAAATACTGAGTTCACTAACATGCTGAAAGCAAGGGCAACATTCAAAATGCAATGGTTTTTCTACCAAAGGAAAAATAAATTTTAAAATACAAAGAGCTGAGGGGCGCTTGGCGGCTCAGTCAGTTAAGGGTCCGACTTCGGCTCAGCTCATGATCTCGCAGTTTGTGAATTTGAGCCCCGCGCAGGGTGGAGAGCTCGGCGCCTGGAGCCTGCTTCAGATTCTGTCTCCCTCTCTCTCTGCCCCTCCCCTGCTCATGCTCTGTCTCTTTCTGTCTCTGTCTCTCTCTCTCTCTCTCTCAAAAATAAGCATTAAGAAAAAATTTTAATAAAAAAATAAAATAAAAATACAAAGAGCTGTTTAAATTTAAAAATAATGGGAGCCTGGGTGGCTCAGTCGGTTGAACGTCCAGCTGCAGCTCAGGTCGTGATCTCATGGTTCATGGGTTCAAGCCCCGTGGTAGGCTCTGTGCTGACAGCTCAGAGCCTGGAACCTGTTTCAGATTCTGTGTCTCCCTCTCTCTGCCCCTCCCCCTGCTCACACTCTCTCTGTCTCTCTGTCTCTCTGTCTCTCTGTCTCTCTCTCAAAATAAACAAACATCTAAATAAATAAATAAATAAATAAATAAATAAATAAATAAAATTTAAAAATAAAACCTCAACAGGAGCTCCCCAGGTGGCTTAGTCGGTTAAGCGTCTGACTCTTTTTTTTAAATTTTTTTTTTCAACGTTTATTTATTTTTGGGACAGAGAGAGACAGAGCATGAACGGGCGAGGGGCAGAGAGAGAGGGAGACACAGAATCGGAAACAGGCTCCAGACTCTGAGCCATCAGCCCAGAGCCCGACGCGGGGCTCGAACTCCCGGACCGCGAGATCATGACCTGGCTGAAGTCGGACGCTTAACCGACTGTGCCACCCAGGCGCCCCAAGTGTCTGACTCTTGATTTCGGCTCAGGTCATGGTCTCGCATTTCATGAGTTCAAGCCCCACATCGGGCTCTGTGCTGACAGTGCAGAGCCTGCTTGGGATTCTCTCTCTCTCTCTCTCTCTCTCTCTCTCTCTCGCTCTCGCTCTCTCTCGCTCTCTCCTTCTGTCTCTGCCCCTCCCCGCCTTGCTCTCTCTGTCTCTCTCAAAATGAATAAATAAATAAACTTAAAATTAAAAAAATAAAATAAAACCTCAACAGCACCTAAGAACAGTCCCATAAGAAACGCGTGAAGTTCTCAAGGAGAAAACTGTAAGGTGTAACTGAAAGAAATCATAACCTACACAAAGAGAGAGAGTTGTGTTAGTAGTGATGGAAAAGTCTTAATACTGTAAAAAAAGTTACTACCTCCAAGTTCATCTACACAGTCAATGCAACAGCAGTCAAAGTCCCAAGACATTTTCACGGACTTTAGTAAACTGGCTATAAAGTGTATTTAGAAGAAAAAATGTGACAGAAGAGATAGGCCACTTACAAAGAAGAATAAGCAATTAGGTGCTCACAATGGGCCATTTCTTGCTCTTTGCTTTTTCTTGACTGAACTTTAATCAGGCTTCTCTCTTTCCTACAGGCCCCTGACTTCTGCTTACCCTCCAGCCTGAGCAAGTACCCGAAAAGTGGAACATACCCTTGCCATCAGCCTCTCCTGGGAATTGGCTGACCACAGCAGGACCCTCTTTTTGCCACAACACACTGATAATTTCCTCTTATTTGTCCAGCTTCCCCTCCAAAGACGCTGCTTATCTCCGCCTGCTTCTTCCTTTACCCTATAAAATAAAAATATTTTTCCATATGATTTTGAGATACTCATGGATTTCTGAGAATCTTCTCCCTACAACAATAGTCCTTCTAAGTAAAGTCTCTCCTTATTCAAGCCCAGATTTAAAGTTATTTGAAAGAAAACACAGGGATTTGTGTCATAACATCTAAAAAAACAAAACCATGGCAGTTTTTAACATGTGGTGTTGTTCCAGGAATAGAAAATGAGTCAATGAAAAAAAAAAAACGTAAAGAATACATTATCTACAGCAATGTGACGTTCCATAGAAATAGCATTTCTTTTTTTTTAAAAAAATTTTTTTCAACGTTTATTTATTTTTGGGACAGAGAGAGACACAGCATGAACGGGGGAGGGGCAGAGAGAGAGGGAGACACAGAATCGGAAACAGGCTCCAGGCTCTGAGCCATCAGCCCAGAGCCTGACGCGGGGCTCGAACTCACAGACCGCGAGATCGTGACCTGGCTGAAGTCAGACGCTTAACCGACTGTGCCACCCAGGCGCCCCTAGAAATAGCATTTCAATTCAACGTTTGAAACACTGAATGTGAAGTCAGGGAAGTCACAAATTCTCTCAATAAATGGTGTCAGGACAACAGGCTATCCACTTAGGAATGAACAAATTCCAGGCACATCAAAATCTACCAAGATTATTAAAATATTAGAAAATGAAGGACATCCCAGGCAAGATTAAACTAAAACTCATATAGTAAATAATTGAAAACCTGGACCAAAACGAAATTATAACTTTATGGTGACACCACTCTCAATTTCTTCTTTATTTCAATTGTAATAGGATTGGCATTTACACTGTTTGTTATCAGTGTGAATGTGGACACACAGAATCATCAAGTGACGCTGGTGTTCCAGGGTACCCCTGTCCATGGTGGCCCAAAACCATACGGCAAACAGAGTGCACATCTTCCTAGACCCATTACACAGTGGTCCACTGTTTGCCTGGTGGCACCCTCAGTATCTGTCCCACCTGCCAACTTAGCTACAGATTCCCGTTTCTGGGAGCAGTCCTGAGCTATGCCAGTCTATTAGTAGTCAGATTCCAGTTCGGAAGGAGCTGCCAGATTGTATCTGGTTAATAACACACATGCTCTTCAGGTTCCTGGGGTTCCTGTTAAGGATGAGAGAAGAGTTGAATTAACAGAGACTACTTCCAGGGACACCTGACTAGCTCAGTCCGGAAAGTACATGACTCTTGATCTTGGGGTGGTGAGGCCAAGCCCCACGTTGGATGTAGAGATCACTTAAAAAAAATTTTTTTTTAAAAAGAAGGAATACAACTGTGATTGATAAGCATATGTTAATTAAAATCTGCATTTGAGGGGCACATGGGCAGCTCAGTTGCTTAAGTGTCCAGCTCTTGATTTCAGTTCAGGTCTCGATCTCATGACTGTGGGCATATCAAACCCTGCACTGGGCTCTGTGCTGGACTTAAAGCCTACTTAAAAAAAAAAAAAAAAAAAAAAATATATATATATATATATATATATATATATATATATATATATGCATTTGCTTTTTTTTCTTTTTTAAATTTATTTAAATTTTAGTGAATGTTAGTGCAATATTGTTCAGGAGTAGAATTCAGTGATTCATCACTTACAACACCCAGGGCTCATCACAAGTGACCTCCTTAATACCCATCACCCATCTAGCTCATCTCCCACACACCTTGTTCCACCAACCCTCAGTTTGTTCTAAACAATCTGCATTTGAAAGGAGAAACTTGGCCTTATTTTCTGTGTTAAAACCCCATCGGGTGCTATTGGGTTTGTTGTTCTTTATTCTTGTATCCCTGTGAAAATGGATGATCTTGCTTTGAGAAAATATTTATATCTTGAGTTTTCAAACTAGGAAGTTTCAGTATTCCCTTTATTGACAAGAATAACCTTAAAAGTCTAAAATTGTTGGTAGTTTTGCTTCCAATTTAACTGCCCCTCAAATTCAAGTGAATATTTTCTTCCTTTACCCTTCTCCAGAAATAAAGCAGGTGACAAGGTTTTCAGGGGGGAAAAAGGTTATGTTGATAAGTCACCATATTCAGAGTCTGAACTCATTTTATATAATAAAAACGTTTGCATTATTTTACAAAAGATATCTAGATGGAGTACATACAAACATACACACAATATATTCTTAACGCCTTAAAGTCAATAAGAAAAATACAATAACTAAAATAGAGTGTGCAAAAGATAGGAGTATATAATTCACAGAAAGCACCATGAAAATACAAAGATGTGAAAATTGTAAAAACACTGTTAATGAAGATACAAATTCATATGACATTAAGATAAATTGTTTACCCAACAAAGCAGGGGGATGAAAACATTTGATAATGTATAATTTCAGGATTCCTACCAATGAACAAATAAAGATGTGGCATACACACACACACACACACACACACACACACACACACACAATGGAATATTACTCGGCCATCAGAAAAAATGAAATCTTGTCATTTGCAATGACATGGATGGAGCTAGAATGTATTATGCTAAGCAAGATAAGTCAAATAGAGGAAGACAAACACCATATGATTTCATTTATATGTGGAATTTAAGAAATAAAACAAGGGCACCTGTGTGGCTCAGTCGGTTGGGCGGCTGACTGACTCAGGTCATGATCTCACCGCTTGTGAGTTCGAGCCCCACGTTGGGCTCTGTGCTGACAGCCCAGAGCCCGGATCCTGCTTCAGATTCTGTGCCTCCCTGTCTCTCTGCCCCTCCCCTGCTCACGCTCTGTCTGTCTCAAAAATAAATAAACATTTTAAAAATTTTTTAAAAAGAAACAAAATAGATGAACATATGGAGGGGGAGAAGAGAGAGAAACAAACCACAAAAGATTCTTAACGATAAAGCACAAACTGAGGGTTGATGGATGGGGGTGAGTGAGGAATGAGCTAAATGGTTCACAGGTACTAAGGAGGGCACTTGTGATGAGCACTGAGTGTTATATGTAAGTGATGAATCACTGAATTCTACTCCTGAAACCACTGCACTGTATGTTGGCCAAATAAATTTAAATAAAAAATTTTTTAAAGATTCCAAGACGTCTGTAAACCCTAAGCCTCCTAATGGTTAAGTAGAAACAGAATTGTAAAATTGAAGTGTCCTTTACAGATCGCCCAGACTGGCCATGTCCTTCTATCAATGAAAGAAACTGTGTATCCTTCAGAGAGACTGGCTTATATTCTTGATGTCTTTGACTTTTCCCCTATCCACAAGTGTATAATGGACATGACAATTCTAAGTTCCTGTTACTTTCTTCTGTTAATTTCCTTCTAAATGAGCAGAGAGGTCACGTAAGCCACCAATCAGCAAATTTTTCATGTTAAAAATGAAAAAAAAAAGATATGACAGGGGTAGGTTTGATTGCATGTGGAAAGTTGATCCTCTCCTATAGCACCTGGGTAATTTGATACAGTCTCATTGAATAGAAGAGTTGCAAAATTTATTACAATGTAAAATATATATGCTCTGGCAACCCAGTGTGTAAACCACCCGATAGGTCTGCTAAAGAAATTTACAAAAGTTCTCCTTCAGGTATTTTTGAGACAATCACGGCAGCATTATTGTAGCAATGGGAAAGGAGAGGCCATCTACATGTGCATTAAAAAAGGAGAAAGGCAAAATATAATGTATTTTGTAATCTGTATATTTGGAACAGTGGCCAAAAAGAAAGGCGTGGATCTTTATTCAGTGACATCCAAAAACTCTCCCAAAACATCACTGACTGAAGAATAAGTTGAGAGCAAAGTACATGGTAGGAAAACCTTTATGTTAAAACAAAACACAGCTGGGGTAGCCGGGTGGCTCAGGTGGTTAAGCGTCCAGCTTCAGCTCAGGTCACGATCTCATGCTCTTGGGTTCGAGCCCCACGTCAGGCTCTGCACTGGCAGCTTGGATTTCCACCCTCACTTGCCAGCAAATCTTCCCTTGACTCCTCGCATGATATCAGAGAAGTCTGCCCAAACAGAAGACTTTAACAAAATCCAGTTTCAAAACATATCACAAATATCAAGGACACCGTTTTAAAAATCACTGTCCTCCCAAGAACCAGGAACACCTCAACTCGAGATGACACAAAGGTTAGAATTATCTGACAAATATTTTAAAGCAACCATCATAAAAAAAATGCTCTAATGAGCAATGACAAACTTTTCTGAAGCAAATGAAAAACTGGAAAGTCTTAGCAAAGAAACAGAGAATTTTGATGAAGAAACAGATGATATATACCTCACATCTGTCCGAATGGCTAAAATTAACATCTCAGGCAACAACAGATGTTGGCGAGGATGCAGAGGAAGAGAATCTCTTTTGCATTGTTGGCGGGAATGCAAACTGGTGCAGCCACTCTGGAAAACAGTGTGGAGATTCCTCAAAAAACTACAAATAGAACTACCCCATGACCCAGCAATTGTACTACTAGGCATGTACCCAAGGGGTATAGGTGTGCTATTTCGAAGGGGCACATGCACCCCCATGTTTATAGCAGCACTAGCAACAATAGCCAAGGTATGGAAGGAGCCCAAATGGCCATTGATGTGGACATATATGTGTGTGTGTGTGTGTGTGTGTGTGTGTGTGTGTGTGTGTATGTATATATATATGGAATACTACAGAGCACAAACTAAGGGTTTCTGGAGAGGTGTTGGGTGGGAGGCGATGGGAATTAAGGAAGGCACTTGTTGGGATGAGCACTGGGTGTCCATACGTAAGAGATGAATCCCTGGGTTCTACTCCTGAAGCCAAGAGTACACTGCATCTTCACTAACTTGAATTTAAATTTTTTAAAAAACGAAATGACAGCACTATCCATCAAATGGGGGGAAAAAAAGAAACATGATATAAAGATAACAGAAACTTGAGGCCTGAAAAATACAAAACCTGAAATAAAAACTCTACTGGATGGGCTTACTAGCAGGATAGAGAAAGAAGAAAGGGGGGGGGGGGAAATCAGTGAACTGAAGACAAAACAATATGATTTACCCAATCTGAACAAAACAGACAAAATAAACTACAAAACAATTAGCAGAGTCTCAGGGACCTATGGGACTACAAAAAAAAAAAGTTTAAGATATCTGTCACTAAATTCCAGAGGGAGATAGAGAATACAGAACTGAAAAATTATTCAGAGGGGGAAAAATGGCTAAAATTTCTCAAATTTCGAAAAGACAAGAACATATGAATTGAAGAAGCTGAGGAAACTCCATGGGGTGTCTGGTGGCTCAATCAGTTAGGCGTCCGACTCTCAATCTCTGCTCAGGTCATGATCTCACAGTTTGTGAGTTCGAGCCCCGCATCGGGCCTCTGTGCTGAGGTGCGGAGCCTGCTTGCGATTCTGTCTCTCCCTCTCTCTGCCCCTCCCCTGTTTTTGCCCTGTCTCTCAAAATAAAGAAATAAACTTAAAAAAAGAAGAAGAAGCTGAGGAAACTCCAAACAGTATCAACTCAAACAAATTAGGGCCAAGATACCTCACGATCAAATTTTTGATAACTAAAGGCAAAGAAAAAAATCCTTGAAAGCAATGAGAGATAATGATACCTCATCCCTAAGGGAACAAACATTTCAGATATCTGTTCATTTCTTATCAGAAATCATGGGTGCCAATGGAACGTAGTACATCTTTCAGGTATCGAGAGAAAAGATTAGAGTCAGTCCAGAATCTTATATCCATAAAAAAAAAAAATCCTTCAGAAGTTAGGGAGTAACCAGGATATCTTTTCTTCATTAAAATTTATTTTTTCCTAGATATTAAATAACACACAGTTTTGTGGATTGAATCATATCCCCTCAAAATTCATAGGTTGAAGCCCTAAACACCGCCACCCCCTCCCCCCCCACACACACACACACACGCACGTGAGACTGTATTTACAGACAGGACTTTTTAGGAGTAATTAAGGTTAAATGTGGTTATAAGGGTGGGGCTCTAAAAGTGTCCTTGTAAGAAAAGGAAGAAACACCAGTGATCTCTCTCTCCCTCTCCTTCTCCCTCTCCCTCTCTCTTTTTCTCTGTCTCTGTCTCTGTCTCTCTCTCTCTCACCCTCTCCCTCTCCCTCTCCACACACAAGGAAAGGTCACATGCAGACACAAGGAGTAGGTGGCCATCCACAAGCCAAGAGAGAGCTCTCACCAGGAGCCAACCCTCCCGGCACCTTCATCTTGGAATCCAGCCTCCAGAACTGAGAAGATAAATTTCTGTGGTTTGAGCCGCCCAGTTGATACTCTGTTATTACTGCAGGGCGAGCAGACTAATCACACACATGGCCAGGTAGAAAACAAAGGAGATTTAAACAATGCAAACAAAGAATCTCACTATAGTTCCACCACACAGAGGAGTGGAACATTTGGGGACGTTTTTCTCATCTTTTAAAACCCATCAGGAGTATTTTCCTTCGCCAATACATAGGAGTCTAAGGCTGCGATGAGTGTTGCTGAAGAATAAAAACACCTTAGTTCTAGACCAGACATGGATTACACAGGATCACATCTTCCTGTATCACAAACATTTAAAAACCACTTTCATGGAGGCTTTCAGTACAAATACCAGTAATGCTATGCAAATATTTAAAAAATAGAAGTGGAGTTTCTGGGAAGTTAATCACAGGACAGATTAGGGGGAAAGAAAGGATCCAGACAAGCAGTTTCCTAAATCGGCTCCTCTAGGGCCCAAGTCAGACCTAAAATAGGAAGTCTTTGTAACACGCAGAGACCAAGAGCAGAGGTCCGCACCATGAGGAACAGATATCGACTGCTGCCAGGTAGGTAGAATTATAACAATAGTGACAGATAACTAAAGCTATCTGGGAACTCTCTAACCAGTTAGAGAATATTCTGTGTTCCTGAGACTCTGGTTTTTTTTCCCACTTTCTCTACCAAAGACGAAGGGGAGATGTTGAGAAGGATATTAGCTCACTTGTATTAAGTCTCAAAGGAGATAATCAGTGAAACTTATTCCCAGGGCCAATCCAACAAAGATTTCTCCTTTTACTACCTATATCAGTCCAGTTTCTCCAGAAAAACAGAGCCAATACAATGTGTGTGTGTGTCTGTGTGTGTGTGTGTGTCTGTGTGTATGTGAAAGAGAGAGACAGAGTGAGAAAGAGAGAGAGAGAGAAAGAGGGAGAGATTCATTCATTTTAAGGAGTTGGTTCATGAGATTGTGCAGGTTGGGAAGCTGAAATTCTGCAGGGCAGGCCAGCAGGCTGGAAACCCAGGGGAGATTTGATGTTCTATGTCAAGTCCAAAGTCAGTCTGGAGGCAGAATTCCCTCTTCCTCGAAAGAGGTCAGACTTCTTTTGTTTTTCCTAAGGACTTCAACTGATTGGATGAGGCCCACCCAGATTATGGAAGATAATCTGTTTTACTCAGAGTCTACTGATTTAACTGTTTCTCTCATCTGAAAAAAACACCTGCCCAGAGATATCTAGACTAATGTTTGACCATATATCTGGGTGCTGTGGCCCAGCCAAATTTGTTACATGAAATTAACCATCATATTACCTATACTATTTTTTTTTCACAAGACTATATAGCAAATTCTCTAAAAACTCTAATGAGCTAAGAAAAATATCATCCTTTAGCCCATAGGCTTTGTGTGGGTCACAGCATGGTTTAAAGGACAATAACAGTGCATAATAGCAAAGTCAACTTAATTCTGATTAGTCTTTCTTTCCCTCAATGCTTAGTATGATACCTGTTACACAGTAAGTTAAGCGTTCCTTACATATTGTCTTTATTGCTTGTAATTTTGTTTCCTGGTTGTCATGAAAATAGCCACATCTCGAGGTGTCTGAGTGGCTCAGTTGAGCGTCTGACTTCGGCTCAGGACATGATCTTGTGGTTCATGGGTACGAGCTCCGTGTCAGGCTCTGTGCTGACAGCTCGGAGCCTGGAGCCTGCTTCGGATTCTGTGTCTCCCTCTCTCTCTCTCTACCCCTCCCCTGCTCACACTCTGTCTCTACCTCTCTCTCTCTCAAAAATGAATAAACTTTAAAAATTTTGAAAATAGCCACATTTCTTATCATCTGATTTGTGGAACAGGATTTTAATGCTGGGCACATTCTAGGAAAATCCTATAAAGGCACACAGATATGAAAAGATTTTCGTAGGGTTCATTGCCTCCCACAAATGGAAGGAGAGACTCTAACAGGTGGCCCAGTGATTGCCTGTAGATTCCTTCGCGTCTGCAATGGTGTGTATACCACAGAGCCTGTCCAGTGACCCATCGCTCAGGACGAGACTGGGGGATAAAGGGAAAGGCTGTGCCCTCAGTGTGCCACGGGAGGGCCAGGAGCTCGCTTGCAAGGAACCACAGAAGTCATGGGCGCTGCACCTGGATAGGCCACTTAACCAGGAGACGGTGGCTGTACCTGACGGTGCCCTTAGTTGTCATCAGCTCCCCCCACTCTCTTGACTCCAGGGCTCCCTGCCCTGCTGATATTGCTGTGAGCCAGGGCTCAGACTTGGGGCTGTCTGACGCCCAAACCCACGTTCTTCTCGTGTGCCCCAAAACATGTATGTCAAAGAGGGGACAGTGACCCTGGGAGAGAAATCCTCAGGGTAGATTTCTGCCATTGCCAGAGAACTAAGAACCTGGCCAATCTGAGGACTTTGTGCTTCAAGATTCACTCCCTCCACCGGGAAAGGTTGGAATTTCTACCTTGTGTCCCTGACGTCACCTGTGTATATTCTGTCCCCTTACCTATAGCACTGAGGCTCCGTGAGGATGTGTCTGTTAGTGACTGACTCCTCTGGGAGTCAAGGGATGTGAAGGGTAAAAACTGAGCCCTCAGTTCCACGAAAGGTCCGAGAGCCCTGTGGCTGCTGCTGGAAAGCTGTGGGCCGCAGGACCAGACCCACCTCCCCAGGAGGCAATGACCATTAACACCAGAGCTCCACACTCCTCTTTTTGTCTTCTCACTGGCTTTTTTCTGCTTCAGGACTCTTGCTGCTGCTGCTGCTGCTGCTGCTGCTGCTGCTGTTAATATTCAGAGCTGCTTCCCAGAACACTAGAGGTAAGTCTGTCCAGATTTAGTGACATAAGCTAAGAATGCACATGCTGGGGTCTGGATCCTGTCACCGACAAAGAGGAAAGGAGGTTTATTCTCCAAGCGAGGCTCCAAGATGGCCTTCTGGGGATAAGAGAAGCTGTTTCTTCCGCCCTTAATGTCCAGCCGTCTGTCTTTTCCTCTTCCAAAGGCAGCCATCCCTCCACGACCCTCCCCTGCTCGACTCAGGGACTCTTAGCTGGCAGCTGCTGGCTTCAACCATTCCTTGAGCCTTCCGACTGTGGTCCTCATTGCTAGGGCCCCCACACCTGTGCTCACTGGCGCCCTCCGAACTCTCCACGGGTCGATGCCTCCATGATTCGGGTGCTCGTCTGGGGAGAGCTTCACCAGCCCCTTGCAGAGTTGTGATGGTACAGGGACTTGGGTGGCAGAGGGGCTTGGAGATATGGGGGGAGGTGGCGAGATGTCCCGAGCCCTCGGCCCTAAGAATAGCACCCAGCCCTTCATGCAGGAAAAGAGAGGTGACAGGGCAGGGGGAGTATGAGGGAAGTGGACCATCAGGTTTCCGTGATCAATGGGTACAGTGTTGAGAGCTCACACAGCGGAGCTGGGCCACCGGCTTCAAAGTCTAGTTCACCCTGACTACACCTGACACGCAAGAAATTATTTCTCCTCTCTATGCCTCAGGGTGCTTGTCTGTAAATTGGGGATCATCGTTGTACCTACCCCACGTGGTTAGAGTGAGATTTAAAATTCACCTGCGTAAAGAACAGCTAAAGACGGGTATGGAGCAAATTGTCAACAAATGTCAGTTATTATCATTGTTGCTGTTGCCATTATTATTTTCAAAGAAGAAAGAAAGGGGAGAAATAGTGGAAGCTCAGGCTGTCTTTCTGGAGTGAGCTCCCCGGGAACTCTCAGCCGCTCACGGTCATGGTCTCCTGCCTCAGTGTTCACAGCTGACCTATGAGGCAAGCAGAGTTGAAGGTGGGGTTTTTTTTCACACCTTCACCCATTTTGCCCACCCCATCCCCCCCACCTTGGCAGTCACTGATCTGTTCTCTGTATCTCTGAGTTCAGTTGTTTTTTTTTTTAATTCCACCAAAAAGTGAGATCATACAATATTTTTCTGTCTATTTCACTTAGCATAATGCCCTTAAGGCCCATCCATGCCGTCACAGATGACAGGATCTCTTCTCTCTTATGGCCAAGTAATATTCCGCTGTATCCGCATACCATTTTGTCATTATCCACTCATCCATCGGTGGACGTTTAGGTTGTTTCCATGTCCTGACTGTTGTAAACAACGTGGGACGGAACATGGGGGTGCAGATATCTCTTTCAGAAAGTGATTTCATTTTCTTCAGGTCAGTACCCGGAAGTGGGATTACTGGATCATACAGTAGTTCTATTTTTATTTTTGTGAGAAATCTCCATACTCTTTCCCATAGTGGCCGCACCAATTTACATTCCCTCCCACAGTGTGCAAGGTTCTCTTTTCCCACATCCTCACCAACACTTGTTATTTCTTTTTTTATAGTGGCCACGCTGACAGGTGTGAGGTGATATCTCAGTATGGTTTTGATTTGCGTTCCCCCGATGATTAGTGGTGTTGAGTACGTTTTCATGCACCTCTTGACCATCTGGATGTCTTCTTTGGAAAAATGTATATTCAGAGGCTCTACCCATCTTTAAATTGACTAATAATGCTCTTTGGGGTTTTTGTTGTTTGCTTGTTTGTCTTTGCTATTGAAGGTGTATGAATTCTTTATATATTTTGGATGTTAATCCTTATCGGATACTGTATATGATTTGCATTTACTTTCTCCCAAATTGTAGATTGTCTTTTTCATTTGGTTGACGGTTTCCCTTGCTGTACAGTTTGATGTGGTCCTGCTTGTCTGTTTTTGCTTTTGTTGCCTTTGCGTTTGATGTCAAATCCAAATAATTGTTGCCCACACCAATGTCAAAAAGCTTACCCCCTATGTCTTCTTCTACGAATTTTATGATTTCAGGATAACATCATTTTTCAAATTATCAAATTTGGGCTCAAAGAGATCAAGTGACTTATTCGAAGTCATACAACTAACAAACTGGTAAAAAGCACACCCAGGTCTAAAACTAAGGAGTTTTTAAGTGTTAATGAGGATGTGGAGAAAAAGGAACCCTTGGGCATCGTTGGTGGGAATGCAAACTGGTGCAGTCACTGCGGAAGACAGTATAGAGGTTCCTCAAAAAAAATTAAAAATAGAAATGCCATATGACCCAGCAATTCCACTACTGAGCATTTACCCAAAGAAAATCAAAACACTCATCAAAAAGAGATATGCCTCTGCTACATTTACTACAACATTATTTACAATAGCCAAGATAAGGAAGCAACCCAAGGGTCCATCCATAGATGGATGGGTAAAGAAGATGTGTATCTGTCAGCAATGATATTACCCACCCATAAAAAAGAATGAGATCTTGCCATCTGCAACACAGATGGCCCTAGAAGGCATGACGCCAAGTGAAATGCATCAGACTGAGGAAGACGAATCCCGAAAGATTTCATATATATGTGGAATCTAAAATATAAAACAAACAAAACCAGACTCTTTTTTTTAGTGTTTATTTATTTTTGACAGAGAGAGAAGGGGAGAGAGAGAGAGAGAGAGAGCATGTGTGTGAGTGGGGGAGGGTCATAGAGAGGGAGAGGAAGAGAATCCCAAGCAGGCTCCATGCTTGTGAGCACAGAGTCCAACACGGGGTTTGAACTCATGAACCGTGAGATCATGACCTGAGCTGAAGTCGGACACTTAACCAACAGAGTCACCCAGGCACCCCCAACACTGGACTCCTCAATACAGAGAGCAAACTGGTGGTTGCCAGAAGAGTGGTAATAGGGGGATGGGCAAAATAGATTAAGGGGATTAGAAGGTACCAAGCTCCAGCTATCAAATAAACAAGTCACAGAGATGAAAAGTACAGCATAGGGAATATAGACAATAATATGTAATAATCGTGTATGGTGACAGACAGTAGCTACACTTATCATGGTGAGCCCTGAGTAATGTTTAGACTTGCTAGATCATTATGTTGTGCACCTGAAATTAATGTAACACTGTATGTTAATTATACTTCAATGAAAATATATTTTAAAAAAGAAAGAATAGAGAGGAGTCTGTAAGTAGGCCTGAAAAAGGACCAAAGGTGACCAGTCATCCCAGGAAAAAACTTAGCTGTATCCAACAATTCAGATATGGCGGAAGTGAAGTCAATGTTCCGGGAAGTCCTTCCAAAACAAGGGCAGCTGTCTGTGGAAGATATAACCACAGTGGTGCTGTGTAAACCCAAACTTTTACCCTTAAAATCTCTGACTCTGGAAAAATTGGAGGAAATGCAGCAAGAAGCCCAGGATACGATTCGCCAACAAGAAATGGCAGAAAAGGAACAATGGCAAATAACTCACTGAATGATAACTTAGCACTTCTACAGAATACCCTACCTTAGTATTAACAATAGCTAGAAAATAAGTTGCACCTGTATGCTGAGAACAGTGTGTGTTAATAAAACTGATAGTGCTTATAAATAATATAAAAATACCCAAGACTAATGAAACTTGTATTGTGAATTTAGACACTGTGGTTTGTATCGAACATAAGCAACTAAAAAAACTTTGAGCCCAAAAAAATAAAATTAAATTAAATTAAAATTAAAATTAAAAATAAAGAATACAGGAGTGCCTGAGTGGCTCAGTCAGTTAAGCATCCAATTCTTTTTTTATTTTTTTTTAATGTTTATTTATTTTTGAGACAGAGAGAGACAGAGCATGAATGGGGGAGGGTCAGAGAACAGAATCCGAAGCAGGCTCCAGGCTCTGAGCTGTCAGCACAGAGCCCGACACGGGGCTCGAACTCACGAACCACGAGATCATGACCTGAGCTGAAGTCGGAGGCTAAACCGACTGAGCCACCCAGGCGCCCCTAAGCATCCAATTCTTTTTTTTTTTTTTTTTGAAATTTATTGTCAAATTGGTTGCCATACAACACCCAGTGCTCATCCCAACAGGTGCCCTCCTCAATGCCCATCACCCCCCCTCCCCGCCCTCCCATCCTCCCTCAACTCTCAGTTTGTTCTCAGTTTTTAAGAGTCTCTTATGCTTTGGCTCTCTTCCACTCTAACCTCTTTTTTTTTTTTCTTTTCCCTTCCCCTCCCCCATGGGTTCCTGTTAAGTTTCTCAGGATCCACATAAGAGTGAAAACATATGGTATCTGTCTTTCTCTGTATGGCTTATTTCACTTAGCATCACACTCTCCAGTTCCATCCACATTGCTACAAAGGCCATATTTCATTCTTTCTCATTGCCACATAGTACTGCATTGTGTACATAAACCACAATTTTTTTATCCATTCATCAGCTGATGGACATTTAGGCTTTTTCCATAATTTGGCTATTGTTCAGAGTGCTGCTATGAACATTGGGGTACAAGTGCCCCTATGCATCAGCACTCCCGTATCCCTTGGGTGAATTCCGAGCAGTGCTACTGCTGGGTCATAGGGTAGGTCTATTTTTAATTTTCTGAGGAACCTCCACACTGTTTTCCAGAGTGGCTACACCAATTTGCATTCCCACCAACAGTGCAAGAGGGTTCCCGTTTCTCCACATCCTCTCCAGCATCTATAGTCTCCTGATTTGTTCATTTTGGCCACTCTGACTGGCGTGAGGTGATATCTGAGTGTGGTTTTGATTTGTATTTCCCTGATGAGGAGAGACATTGAGCATCTTTTCATGTGCCTGTTGGCCATCCAGATGTCTTCTTTAGAGAAGTGTCTATTCATGTTTTCTGCCCATTTCTTCACTGGATTATTTGCCTTTTTGGTGTGGAGTTTGGTGAGCTCTTTATAGATTTTGGATACTAGCCCTTTGTCTGATATGTCATTCCTAAGCATCCAATTCTTGATTGCAGCTCAGGTCATGGTCTCACAGTCGTGGGAGGGAGCCCCTCATCAGCCACGTTGGGCTTGAAGTCTCTTTAAGATTCTCTCTCTGTCTTCCACTGCCCCTCTCCCCCATTCACATACTCTCATTCTCACTCTCTCTCAAAAAGGAAGGAAGGAAGAAAGGAAGGAAGGAAGAAAGGGAGGGAGGAAGGTAGGAGGGAGGAAACATTTCTATAGTCTTTTCTTATTTTGAGTATAGTTGATACATAGTGTTACATTAGTTTCAGATGTACAACATAATGATTTGACACATTTATACATTGTGCTATGTTTACCGTAAGTGTAGCTGCTATCTGTCCCCATGAAGCAATACACTGCTATTACAATAGCATTGACTGTGTTCCTTACGCTATGCCTTTTATTCCCCTGACTTACTCACTCAATACTTCAGCGTCTAGATCTCTCTCTCGCCCTTCACCCAACTCCCAGCCCCACTTGTCTCTGGCAACCATCTCTGTATTTGTAGATCTGATTCTGCTTTTTGTTTGTTTTATTCATTTGGGTTTGGTTTTTTTTTTTTTTAGATTCTACTTCTGAGTGGTATCACATGGTATTTATCTTTCTCAGTCTTGTTTCACTTAGCATAATACCCTATAGGTCCATCCATATTGTCGAAAATGGCACAAAGTCATCCTTTTTATGGCTGCATAATATCCTATTGTGTATATACCACATCTCCCTTATCCATTCATATGCTGATGGACACCCAGGTTGCTTCCATATCTGGGCTATTGTCAATAATGCTGCGATAAACCAAAAAAAGAAGTGTTTTATAAGCTAAGGAGTACTATGCACAAATAAGATAGGATTGTTTAGTACCATTTTTTTTTTTTAATTTTTTTTCAACGTTTATTTATTTTTGGGACAGAGACAGAGCATGAACGGGGGAGGGGCAGAGAGAGAGGGAGACACAGAATCGGAAACTGGCTCCAGGCTCTGAGCCATCAGCCCAGAGCCTGACGCGGGGCTCGAACTCCCGGACCGCGAGATCGTGACCTGGCTGAAGTCGGACGCTTAACCGACTGCGCCACCCAGGCGCCCCTGTTTAGTACCATTTAAATAAGACAGGATTGTTTAGTACCATTGTTTCCCCACGAAACAATTTTTTCAGTATGCTAAAACAAGCTTTCAAAATCCAAGAATTAAATTACACTACATATCTGTTTAAGAAATGATACAAAATTAGAAGTGTATCCTTTTAAAAAATCCTGTTGTAGGGGATCCTGGGTGCCTCCATCAGTTAAGCATCCAACTCTTGGTTTTGGCTCAGGTCTTGATCCTGCCCTTAGTGGGTTGGAGCCCTGCACTGGGTTCCGAGCTGACAGTGCAGAGCCTGCTTGGGATTCTCTCTCCCTCTCTCTCTGTCCCTCCCCTGCTCTCTCTCTCTCTTAAAATAAATAATTTAAATTTTTTTAATAAATAAATAAAATCCTGTTGTATATGAATATATTTTCAAAAAATTTAAACAAATACAACATAATTTTAATCTAGAAAGAGAGAAAAGAAAAGAAAAAGAATTTTCAATCTCATAAAAACATCAACTATTTTTATTAAATCAGAAACACAAAAATTGAGGGACATCTGGGTGGCTCAGTCAGTTAAGCGTCCAGTTTCGATTCAGGTCACAGTCTGGCAATTTGTGGGTTCAAGCCCCATGTTGGGCTCTGTGCTGACAGCTCAAAGCCTGGTGCCTGCTTCAGATTCTGTGTCTCCCTCTCCTCTCTCTGCCCCTCCTTCTCTCTCTCTCTCTATCAAAAATAAGTAAACATTTTTAAAAACCTTTTTTAAAGAAAAGAAACATGCAAACGGATTTTACCTTAAGGTGAAAATAAATACAATTTGAATAAAGGAAGTTAGAACTAACGTTTGCTTTAAAAATGTTTAATGACACTAAGAGGTTTTTATTCAACAAAATAAGATCATGAAAGGAAATTATAATATTTAAAAATGGTTAAGACGGGAAAAAAAAAAACTTTTGTGTGCATTTTACCACAATAAGAAAATAGGGGAAAGAGGGAAATTATACAGTTTTTACTCCAAGAAATACTTTTCATGTACTCAAAAGTCTTAGATGCATATATATTGATAATAAAAGAAAATATTCCCAACATGCGTAGTGAACTTATGGGCAATTCTCTTGGTTTTCGCTGTTTTACATTTGCTTTGTCTTCCAAACGTCCGTGTGTCATTTAATATTTGGGGGAAAGTGAATTTCATCACGGAAAAAAAAGCTGGTATGACTCCTGCCCAGCCGCCCTCTCCCGATGCCCTGAGAGGCGCCCCTCGCGGACCCCCTGCACGTCTGTGCGCGCGTCTCACGGAGTCTCCGGCCCGGGTGAGCGCGGCCAGGGGGCCTGCGGCTGGTGTGGCTGGACCCCCGCTCCCTTCTGGGAGCACGTTTGCCGGTTGAGACTTTCTCCTCGTCGTGTCTTCCCCTCCCGCGCGCCTCATCACCACCCATGCCCCGCTGGACCCCACCCCATCCCACGACCCCGGAGACGGGTGTCCAGCCATCGCCCCCATCTGAGAAGACAGGAGGGCGGTCCCATGGCCCAGACGGGGGCCGTGCCTCTTCCCGCCTGCTGTCCCGTCCTGGGGCTGATGCCCACAGCCTGGGCCCGGGGCCCTAGGAGGAAGTCCTCGAGTTCGGGTAGGAGACTCTGCTCTGGGGGAGACCAGCTGCCTGCCAGACCCCCACTCAGCACGAGGTCATGAGCCCTTGCAGGCTGTGAAAGTCTCTGGTCCCCCGATGGGAGTGTCCGGGACCCAACGTTCTGTCCCTGCCCTTGATTCACCTGATCAAGTTGTTGAGGTTGTCGATAGCTGATGGTGTCCAGCCTTGCCCGGTGGGTCCCCGAGCTACTCCGAGGGGCCAGGGTCATGGCCATCTTTCCCCTCATGTTTAGAGAACAGGAAGAGCTAGGAGGCCAGGAACCCACCTTGCAATAACTCAACTGTGAGCAACTTCTTGGTGCTTCTCCATTTCACATCTGTGATGGACTCTGATTAAAGAGAATTCCCCCAGAGACATCCTGGGGTATCTAGAAAAAGCCTGACATTGGGATTTGGGGGAGGGCCTGATGAGAATTATGAGGTGTACTTAGGCCACTGTGAGTAAAGCGGGTAGAAACCATCAATGCTCAGGGACCTGGCCATCGGCTTCTATCCTCAGGTGTGAATGCTGAGTGTCATGTGTCACCCTAGACAGCCCCCAGGCCATGACTGGCTCCACCTCTCAGCATCGAGGGTGGCCTTCCATGCTACTGGCACCCTGAGAGCCCACCCCAGGTCTCCAGCGGCACAAATAATACCACAGGGAAGGGTCTGGACCCCGACTCAGTGCCTCTGTTTATCCCACAAGGTCTACAGAAGGGGATGCAGGCCTCCTTCCAGCCCCCATCCTGGAACAGTAGCATCTGAATCTAGGTGGCCCTCAGGCCCAGCTAGAGAGCAGAGACGGCCATCAGCAGGCTTTCTGGAGCAGCCGGCCCTGCTCAGTCCAGCCTGGGGAGAGCTACCCGGGAGCTGCGTCTGTCCAGCCTTCATTGTCGGGTCAGGCTGGTGACCGGGCTCTCTGCCTATGGGAACTTACTCCTTTGAAAGTGGAAGGAATAAGCTTACGTTGTTGTATTCCAGACATCAACATGTGTGAGCGACCCTGGAGGACGCCCTGTGTACCCTACGTTGACTGCCAGGGCGTGGATGGGAGATACTGCGTGTGCGGCCCAGGGCAGGAGCTGATTCCCGAGATGACGTTCAGGAATGAGAGTGAAAACATGTGTCAAGGTAAGAAGGGCTTTGCGCCTCCTGTCTCCTCATCCTCGATTTGAGGTCACGGACCCTACTCTGTCCAGGCCTCAGAGAGCCGTTCTGGGCACCTATACCTGTGTCCCAGCCCTCCCCAAAGCCCCAGACTCAGATCCCTCTGCAGACTGGCACTGAACTCGATTTTGGAGCATCTCCCTTGCCGCCCGGCATTTTACTTTCAAAAAACCAGAGGGATGGCATCCGACATACTTCACAAGCTCACGGCGTGTTATGTTCCGGAGCAATATCCACCCTCTTCTTCTTCATCAGTGGCAGCCGAGATGAGACTTTCCCCCTGCTCCCCTGAGATCCACACGGGCTCAGCCACACCAGGACCCCTGTCAGCTCCCCCAGCATCACGATGGACCCAGGAGCCCTGCCCATAAATGTGGGAGGGGGGCGATGCCAGGGTGGGCCTACCTTCCCTGACCCACAACCAGGCCTGGAAAAGATGCCTCCTAGCACTCTAACCGGCTTCTTGGCCTCCAGGCTCTAATTGCCCATGCCGGGCTCTGCCCTGAACCTCGCCTGTAATTTTAGTTCACAGGCCAGTGGGCAACTCAGGTGACTGGGATGTAGAGGATGTTGGGAGAAGGTGGGAAAAGCGAAATGGGCCACACCACACACGCTCTAAGATTGAGGCGAATGAAAGAGGCTGCCGTCTGGGCTGGATGAAAACAGAGGGGATCATTGCCAGAGGCGTGACCTTCTTCCAAAGAGGTCAACCCGAGGCCCCACGTTGACCCAGACACTCAGACAGAAGGTGGAGGCTGAGTCCCACTTGGTAGGGCACACAGGTCTGCCCCCCTGGTGGGAGGCCAAGGGCAGAGAAGACAGAATCATCTGCCATCCGTCACCCATGGGCGCCTGCCCCCCTCTCCAGCCACCCAGCCATCACCCACCACTGGCCCTGCTCAGATATCTCACCACTTTCTTTTAGTCTGGAGAATTCCTTCATGGGGATCAGAAAAGGCAACTTCACAGCCCCAAAGCTGCCTGGCTGGATGTCAGCCCCATCGTCCACCTCAGCCTGGTCCTCACCGTCCTGGTGACCCTGCCTATCCAGCAGGACCTTCGTTCTCCTGACCCTTTCCCTCAAGCCTGGCTGGAAAGTCCTGGCTCAAGTGTGGGACTTGTCCATGTCCATAGAGCTGGAGTCTCAGAGTGAGCGTGGACGGGAGCATGATGTCCTGCGAGGGTCACCAGGATTCTAAAGGTTATGCAGGCAGTGAGATCCACCCTGGGGAAGTCAGGACAAAGGCCATCGCCGGATGCCATGACAGGTCCTGGTCAGGAACGCAGCGTTTCCCCTGCACTCGGCTCCCAGGAAGGCCCACCCTGGACTTGTCCAAGTCCTCAGGCTGGGACTCAGGTGGCCGTGATGTCTCTGCTCCATCTGGGAGCCACCCAGGAAAGCTGAGGGCACCAGAGCTGACAGACAGAGAGGGTTTGGGCCACTGCCATCCACACGTGGGGAACAGAGCATCCGGCCACACCATCCTCCCATAGGGTGCCCCATGTGAAATAGAAAAGGCACCCGCTCACCAGAGAGGACAGAGCAGGGCCTTCTCCAAGCAGATTTCTGCCGTCGCCAGAGAACAAAGAACCTGCCTATGGGCAAGGCACTGGATTTGAAGATTTTCTACTTCAAGGTTTACTCCCCTCCACTGGGAGAGGTTGGGGTTTCTATATTGTATCCCTGACGTCAGCTGCCTGTGTGTACTCTGTCCCCTCACCTAGAGCACCCGAGGCTCCGCGAAGGCTGTGGTTGTCCTTGACTGACTCCTGGGGGAGTCCAGGGAGAGGGACAGACAGGCCGTGTCTTGGTTCTGTGTAAGGTACGAGAGCCTCCCTCCAGGGGGCAATGACCAGGCAGACAGGGGTTGAAACGGGACCTTGACTCTCCTCTGTCATCTCTCTGTTTTTCTGCCCCAGGGCTCTTGGTGCTGCTGCTGTTGACACTGGGGCCTGTACAGAAACTGAGTGGTAAGTCTGCCCAGCCAGCCCCATTGGTGACATAAGCTGGGGAGTGCATGCTGGGGTCTGGGTTCTCTCACCGATAAGGGGGTACGGGAAGGGAGCTTACTGCACAAATGAGGCTCACAGATGGTCTTCTGGGTATAAAAGAAGCTGCTTCTTCCTCCCTACATGTGCAGAGTTTTCTGAGCTCTTCCAATGGCAGCCATCCTTCTCTTTCCTCCCCCGCTCCACTCCTGGACCTCCAGCGGGCAGCTGGCTCCCTCCATTTCTTGAAGCTTCTGACTGTGGTCTTGGTCCCCACAGCTTCTGCCCCCACAGACTGTGCTCAGTGGTGCCCTCCAAAGTCCTCATGTGTCAACGCCACGGCCTGTCGCTGCTCTCCAGGGTTCACTTCTTCATCCGGGGACGTCTTCACCAACCGCTTGGAGAATTGTGATGGTACAGGGGCCTGGGGGGGGAGGGGGGGTGGTGGGCGCATGGAGATGTTGGGGGAAGTGGTAGGGGGAAGATGTTCTCCTCTCTATGCCTCCGTTTGCTTGTCTGTAAATTGGGGATCATCGTTGTACCCACCCCACACGGATGGAGTGAGACTTAAAATCTGCCCGTGTGGAGAACCGATAAAGACGGGTATGGAGCGGACGGTCCAACACAAGCTCTTATCGTGGCTACTGCTGTTATTACTAGGATCGTGCTCATGCACAAGGAAAGGGGAGAAAGAATGGAAGCAATGGGAGGAAAGAAACACAGGACTTGAAAGCCCAGGCTCTCCTCCTGGCGTGAGCTCACCGGGAGCTCCCGACCCCTCAAGGTCATGGAGGGGTCTCACTGTTCACAGCAGACCCGTGAGGAAGCAAATCTAGCACCAGTTTTCCTCTCTGCCTGCCTGCCTGCCTGCACCCCTGCCAATCCCTCCCCACCTCTGGCACCCACGCATCTGTTCTCTGTATGACTGCTGTCTTGTCTGTGGGTTTGTTTTTAGGTTCCACATCTATTGGAACCGAACGGTATTTGTCTTTCTCTGTGCAACTTAACTCGCTTAGTGTAATGCCCTCAAGGTCCATCCATGGTGTTGCAAATGGCAGGACTGTCTTCCCTTGTATGGCTAAGTGATACTCCCCCATACACATACAACACTTTTTCATTACCCACTCAGGCACCGATAAAAACTAAGGTTGTTTCCCTAGCTTGCCCGTTACAAATAAAGCTGCAACGAACACAAGGATGCCGACTTTCAAGCTAGTGTTTTTGTTTCCTTCAAATAAATACCCAGAAGTAGAACTCCTGGATCACGTGGTACTTCCATTTTTAATTTTTTGAATACGTTTTCCCACAGTGGCTGCACCAGTTTGCATTCCCACCCACGGTGCGCAAGGTTCCCTTTTTCCCACATCCTCACCAACACTTGTTATTTCTTATCTTTTTTATAATAGCCATCCCAACAGGTGCGAGATGATATCTCATTACACTTTGGCTTTGCACTTCTCTGACGACGAGTGATGTTGGGTACCTTTTCATGTACCTGTTGGCCATTTGGATGTCTTCTTTGGAAAATGTCTTTTCAGATCTGCAGCCCATTTTTTAAGTTGGATTGTTTAGTTTTCTTTTTTCTATTGTGTTGAATGAGTTCTGTATTTTGGATGTTAGCCACTTCTCAGCTTTATGATTTGCAAATATTTTCTACTAAACTATAGGCTGCTTTTTCATTTTTTGATGGTGTCTTTTGCTGTGCAGAATTTTTTTAGTTTGATATGTTCCCACTAACTTATCTTTGTTTTTTGGAGTCAAATCCAAAAAACTCTGTGCCAAGACCAATTTCAAAGAGCTTATTCCCTATGTTTTTTCTATAAATTTTATGGCTTCATTTTTTTAAATGATAATAATTGGGCTCAAAGAGATTGAATTAGCCAAAGTCACAATTAATAAGGATGTAGAGCCTAGATGAAGATCTAAAACTAAAGTGTTTTAAAAAAATAAAAAATAACAAAACTGAAGAGTTTTTATTCTTCAACAATGCAAAATCATACAAGAAAATTATATTACTTAAATATGGTTAACATGGTAAATTTTATGTTAAGGGCATTCTACCACAATAAAAAAATAATGGGGAAAGGAGGATATGAGCAGCTCTCACACCAAGAAATATTCTTCATCTACTCAAAATCATATTAGATGCAAATTTATTGATAATAAAGGAAAGTGTTCCTAATATGTTTGAAAAGCTGAGGGGAAAACTATCTTAAATCTTCCAGTAGCTCATATAGTGGACTTACAGTTGATTTTCTTTGTTCTCATTTTTCACATTTTCTTTGTTTTCTAAGTACCCACGTGTCATTTGGTGCTTGAGGAAAATATTTTATCAGAGAAAAAAAGGTGTTGTTGTGACCATTGCCTGGCCTTTGTGCATTTGCACACGGGTCTCATGAAGATTCATGGCTGGGTGCCCATGACGAGGAGATCCTACCAGTAATGTAACTGGACCCCAGCTCCTTTCTGGAAGCACATCTGTCTGGTTGAGGAGGCCTCATGCTTTCCACACCTTGGATCTCATTCTCAACCGTCCCCCACTTGACTCCACCCCATCCCACAACCCTGGAGACAGGTGTCCAGCCATCGCCCCCATGTGAGAAGACAGGAGGGTGGTCCCATGGCCCAGACGGGGCCGAACGCGAACGCATCGGGGCCGTGCCTCTTCCCACCTGCTGTCCGGTCCTGGGGCTGACGCCCACAGCCTGGGCCTGGGGCCTTAGAAGGAAGTCCTCGAGTTCGGGTAGGAGACTCTGCTCTGGGGGAGACCAGCTGCCTGCCAGACCCCCACTCAGCACGAGGTCATGAGCCCTTGCAGGCTCTAAAAGTCTCTGATCCCCCGATGGGAGTGTCTGGGACCAAACGTTCTGTCCCTGCCCTTTGATTCACCTGATCAAGTTGTTGAGGTTGTCGATAGCTGACGGTGTCCAGCCTTGCTCTGTGGGTCCCTGAGCTACTCGAAGAGAACCTGGCTGATGGACAGCTTTCCTGTCATGTTTAAAGAACAGGGAGATGTAGGATGCCCGAAAACATCCCCAGTGACTCAGCTGTGAGACACTTTGTGCAGCTTCTCCATGTCACGTCCCCAGTGTCTCTGACAAGAGGGGACTTCCCTCAGCAGTGGAGATAGTAAGACTCCCACTGAGGCATCTTGGGGCATCTTTAAAATGTCTGACTGGGGCACCTGGGTGGCTCAGTCAGTTGAGCATCCAACTCCAGCTCAGGTCATGATCTCATGGTTCATGAGTTTGAGCCCTAACTCAGGCTCTCTGCGGTCAGTGCAGGGCCCACTTCGGATCCTCTGTCCCCTTCTCTCTCTGCGTGTCTCTCTCTCTCTCTCAAATAAAATAAACATTAAAAAGAAATGCCTGACATTAGGAGCTTGGGGGAGTGGATGATGAGGACTGTGGGTGTCCTTGGGCCACTGTGAATAATGGAAGTGAAAGCTGTCAATGGGCAGAGGCCTGACCACCTGGCTTTACCTTCATATGCGAATAAGCATGACCCTGAACAGACTCCAGCCATGACTCCCTTCACTGACTCATTATGGAGAGTGGCCTTCAATACCACTGTCGCCCTGACTGGAGCCCACCCCCAGGTTCCCAATCACGCAGACAGACTCAGTGCCTCTGTCCACCCCACGAGGTCTGCAGAAGGGGAGGCGGACCTCCTTCCAGCCCGCATGATGGAACAGTAGATTCTGAATCTAGGTGCCCCTCAGGCCCAGCCAGAGAGCAGAGATGAGCGGAGTTGTCAGCAGCTTTCTGGAGCAACCTGACTCCCACTCAGACCAGCCCCTGAAATGCCACCTGCAAGCTGAGTGCTCTCCCGTTCCGTTGGTAGAGTCTGGCTGGAGGCCAGGGCCTCTGCCCATGGGAACCCACACCTTTGGGAGGTAACCTTTTGTCCTGTTGGCTTTCAGACATCAACGAGTGTGGACCACCCCCCAGAGTGTCCTGTGGAAAATTCGCACACTGCCTTAACACAGAGGGGAGCTACCACTGCACGTGCGGCCCAGGATACGAGCTTGCTTCTGGGGCAAAAACATTCAGGAGTGAGAGTGAGAACACGTGTCACGGTGAGAACCACCCCACGCCTTCCATCTCCCCATCCATGCGGTGGGAAGGCATTTGCTCCACTTTCTCTAGGCATCAGAGAGCTGTCCTCGGCACCTACCCGGTCACGCACCCCTCTTTGAACCCCAAGGCTCAGAACCTTCTGCAGAGGGTCACTTCTGAAAGTTCAGAGTCTCCCTTGCCCACCCGCCCCCACCCCCACCCTGGCATCTTGTTTTTGTAAAACATAGAGAAGGATGGCACTCAAGATATTTAAGGAGCTCACAGCATATTGTTTCCAGCACAGGATCCCTCCTCTTTACCATCATCAGTGACTGCCAGGATGAGACCTTTCCCCACCAAACCCCACTTGGGCTCTGCCATACCAGGAAAACTCTCAGACCTCTTGGGCCACACTGGACTCAGGGACCCCACCCCGAAACACTGGAGTGGGAAGATTCGGGAGCTGAGCTTTTCTGAGCCAGTGGTCTCCCTGGCCAACAGTTTTGGCATCCTGACACCCCCCCCCCCACTTCTCAGGTGCTCAGTCCCTGTCTCCTTCCCTGCACAAGGCTTACCCTGACTCTCCCCAGTAATTTCAGTTCACATTCCTGAGAGCAAACCAGATGACCAGAAGCCAGAAGAATGCTGTGTGGAGCCTAAGCAGAATTACACGGATCCACCCCCATACACACATAGAAAATTACATGATCAGAAGGGGCTCCCGTCGAGACCAGATAGCAACAGACGGCATCATTGGGGACCAGCAGGTGAGCGGCTGCCCTGAGGGAATTAAAACAAAGGCTGTCAGTGGGAGCCAGATCCAACAGGATCCTTTTTGGGTAATGCACCATTTTCCCTGCACTTGGTTCCCTAGAAGACCCACACTGGCCTTTGTCCAAATGCTCAGGCTGGGACACAGATGCCCGTGATGTCCCACCCTGGCTGAAAGCTGCCCGGGGAAGCCGAGGGCACCCAGCCAGGGCTGGGAGACAGGGAGGACCCAGGCCGATTCCATCCATATCTGGGCAGCAGAGCATGTAGGCCACCACATTCACCCATAGCACACCTCTGTGTGAATAAGAAAAGGCACTCACTCACCAGGGAGGAGACAGTGAGGCCTTCCCGACGCTTCTATGCCCAAACCAGGCTCCCCGAATAACCAAATGACCGCCTGGGAAAGTACCTGGCCTGACCTGACCCGAGACCCCTACCCCCGAACACGTACAAAGATAGATGCTGTCACACCTCATGAAGCACTCTTGTCTCTTGCAGGCAACTTTTTCCCCAGCTGGACCCCACCCCGTGGAATCAAGAGCCGGGTGAGTTGGCCCCAGCAGGGACCAGGAGACAGGAAATCCTTCCTTGAAGCACGGGCTGCCCGCCCTCCCTGGCCACCATTTTCCCCAAGCTTCCCCACTCGCACGTGAGGCTCTCTGACCTCCTCATTTGCCCTCTTCCCAGAGACTCTCCCGCTTCTTTGAAAAAGTCGAAGATCTGGCCAGAAAGTTCATACCGGCCTTTGCCCAGGACAGCATCCAGGTAAATAGACTTTATTCTCCAGGATCTTTATTCTGAGGCTCAGTGGACAGCCTCTTCATGCAGTCTGGCCCACGGCTCACGACTTCTGGGTCTGCTTTCCCCCAGGGCCTCATAGAGGGGGTGGATGAGTTGTTGCAGACCCCGGAAGACCTGGGGGCGCTGCCCCGCTCAGAGCAGCGCCGTGTGGCCGCGAACCTGCTCGCTGGCCTGGAGGACGTCCTGAGAAACATAAGCCAGGCCCTGCCTAATGGGACATTGACCTTCAGTGCATCTGCAGGCACAGGCAAGTACTGGGGTCTGCCCCGGGCTCCTGCCCTGCCCTTCCCCACCTCGTTTATCCCCCAGCCTCACTGGAGCCAGTGACCACGCTTGTATCTCAGTGTTACACTCCCTAAACCAATTAAAAGTGGTTAAAAAGAAATGAATATATTATGCTAAGTCAGAGAAGGCCAAATACCATCTGGTCTCACTTATATGTGGAATCCTAAAAAAAAAAAAAGGGGGCACAAGCTTATAGACACAGATTAGTGAGTGTCAGAGGTAGGGGTGAGGTGTGTGGGGGTGGGGCAGTGGACTAAATGGGTGAAGGGGGTCAAAAGATATAAAATAAATAAGTCATGGGATGTAATGTACAGCACAAGAATAATAACACTATATTACATGTTTCCAAGTTGCTACAAAAGTAAATCTTGAAAGTTCTTATCACAGGAAAAAAATTATAACTCTATGTGGGGACAGGTGTTTACCACACTCACTGTGGTGATCATTTTGCAACACATACAAATAACAAATCATCACCATGTACACCTGAAACTAATATAATGTTCTATGTTCGTCATACCTCAATTAAAAGAAGAAATGAATAAAGCTATAAATAATATACATCTTAATAGAAACTAAATTATGAGCAGTTGAGTTAATGGTAATGAAGAACATAAAATACAATAGAAATGGCTTCCCAAGAAAACAATTTACTTAATTTGGAATCATATTCAGTTAATGTTCTCTCACGGTTAAGTATTTTATTTGTTTCGTTTGAGGTAGAATTCACGTAACATAAAATCCACCATTTTAAACAAAGTATACAATTCAGTGGCATTTAGTACATTCACGGAGTTGTGATCATTGCCTCTATTTCTAAACTGTTTTCATCGCCCTCGAAGTAAATACTGTACCCCACCCCACCCCCAGAAGTCACTCCCTATTCCTCCGCTCCCCCAGCCCCTGGCCACCACTGGTCTGTCTTCTGTCTCTATGGATGTGCCTATTCTGGACTTCTCATACCTAGAGAATCATACACTATGTGGTTTCTTTCACCTAGCAGGATGTTTTCAAGGTTCATCCATGTTGTAGCATCTCTCAGTGTTTCATTCCCTTTTGCGGCTGAGCAACATTTAATTGTAGATGGATACAGCACTTCTCGTGTCCCCGTTCATCCACTGATGGACATTTCGGGTGTTGCCACCCTTTGACTCTTGCACATGGTGCCACTGTGAATATTGGTTCACACGCTTTTGTTTGAATAACTGTTCTCGGTTCTTTGGGGTACTTACTTAGGACTGGAATTGCTGAGTTATACAGCGATTCTATGTTCGACTTTTTGAGAACCACCAAACTATTTTCCAAAGAGGCTATTTTTCCATCTCGTATCCTCACCGGCAATGGACCCCAATTTCTACCCCCTCAGCAACACTTGGCACTTTCACTTTTTTGTTGTTGTTTTAAGTGTATTTATTTATTTGGAAAGAGAGAGCACAAGCCAGGGAGGGGCAGAGAGAGGTAGAGAGAGAGGATCCCAAGCAGGCTCTAAGCTGTCAGCACGGAACCTGATGTGGGGCTCGAACCCACAAACCATGAGATCATGACTTGAGTCGAAGTTGGACACTCAACCAACTAAGCCACCCTGGTGCCCCTGTTTTATTTTTATTAGTCTTTTCAGTATGTGTCTGGTGATATCTCATTGTGGTTTTGATTTACGTTTCCCTGATGACTAGTGATGGCTCACATCTTTTTGTGTAATTATTGAACATGTGTGTATTCTTTTTGGAGAAATGTCTATGCAAGTCCCTTTGCCTGTTGTTTTAATTCATTGTTTGGCTTTTGGTTGTTGAGCTGGAAGAATTCGTTCTATGTTCTAATAGTACACTCTGTGAAACATGTGACTTGCTAATTTTTTTCTCCCATTCCATAGACTATTTTTTTTACTTTTTATTTTTATTTTTTTATTTTTTTTTATTTTTTTCAATATATGAAGTTTATTGTCAAATTGATTTCCATTCAACACCCAGTGCTCATCCCAAAAGGTGCCCTCCTCAATACTCATCACCCACCCTCCCCTCCCTCCCACCCCCATCAACCCTCAGTTTGTTCTCAGTTTTTAAGAGTCTCTTATGCTTTGGTTCTCTCCCACTCTAACCTCCTTTTTTTTTTTTCCTTCCCCTCCCCCACGGGTTTCTGTTAAGTTTCTCAGGATCCACACAAGAGTGAATATTTTTTTTTTTGCTTTAATGAACAGGTGCTTCTGTTTTGAAATTCATTTTCTCTTTTTTTCTTTAGTTGCATGTGCATTTGGTGCTGTATCTAAGAATCCATTGTCAAATCCAAGGCTGTGAAGATTTACATCTGTGTTTTCTTCCAACTGTTGTACTTTTAGCCCTTAAGTTTAGGATTGTTTTTTTCTTTCGTTGTCTGTTCTAGAGAGAGAAAGAGAGAGATGGGGAGGGGAAGACTGAGAGAGAGAGAGAGAGAGAGAGAGAGAGAGAGAGAGAGAGAGAGAATCCAAACGGGCTCCAAGCTTAGCACGGAGCCCAACACAGGCTTTGATCCCACAACCTTGGGGTCATTACCTGAGCTGAAATCAAAAGTCAGATGCTCAACCAACTGAGCCACCAAGGCATGCCTTAAATTTGTCATGCCACTTTGAGTTAATTTTTGTGTGTTGTACGAAGTAGAGTTCCTGTTCTTCTTTCGTGTGTGGATAGCCAGATGTATGTAAACACACATATAAAGGATAGTATTATTACAGCCTCTACAACCACAAATACTATCCACACTCCCTTAATAACTCTGACATCTCATAGACCTGTCCCTGAAGGTGCAAGAACAAGGAGACAGAAATGTCACCTTGAGTCTGAACCAGGCAAAGATGCTGCTGAGCTTGGATGAGGTGCATGAATCTAGTGACTCAGGTAAGGGCCGAGATGGGAGGTCACAAGACGCCCAAGGACGTGACACACGGGGACCTGAAGCTTACGGGGAGGTAGGGGGCAGAGTGGGGCCACAAAGGGTCCATCTGAGGAAGAAGGGGCGCTGGTGGGCACCCCGAGGTATCCACATTGGCCTGGTCCTGCAGGTCCTTCGGTGGTGGGCCTCATCTCCACTCCAGGGATGGCCAAGTTACTGGCCGAGGCGCCCCTGATCCTGGACCCTAAGCAGCAGGCAGTTCTGCGTGAACACAAGGAATTGCTGGGAGAGGTCTCCCCTGTCCTGCTCTCAGATGTCGTCTCTGCCTTTGTGAGCAACAAGGACACCCAGAACCTCGGCTCCCCCGTCACCTTCATCTTCTCCCACCACGTGAGTCCTGGTGGAATGGGGCTGTGGCTGGGCAAGGAACTGGTCTGGGTCCGGGGCTCAGCCTCACTGTCGAGATCACCCTTTGTGTCCTGGGGGCCTCCTCCGTGGGCACCTCCTTCCCCCAGGAAAGCCCTTTGCAAACCAGCTTTGGATAAGAGTCTCCAGCTCCCACCGACGCTCTCTTCCTACAGGCAGTGACGCCCGGGCCAACGCAGAAGGTGTTCTGTGTCTTCTGGGAGCACAGTCAGGATGGAGGCGGTCATTGGTCCACCATGGGCTGCAGGATGGCGGCCACCGGAGACGCCAGCACCACCTGCCAGTGCTCCCACCTCAGCAGCTTTGCCATCCTCATGGCCCACAGCCACGTGCAGGTGAGATCCCTGAGAGAGGCCGCTTTCCACGTCTATCGCTCTCGAACATGTTTCCCCACATGTAGGAGCTTAAAGAAACATAAATTTATGTCTCGTGGTGTCTGTGGGACGAGAATCGGGCGTAGCGTAGCTGAGTTGCCTGCTCTGGGCCTTACAAGGTTGAGACCATTGAGTCAGCCAAAGCTGCATTCTCGTCGGAGGCCTGGGGTCCTCCTGTGAGCTCCCTGGTTGCTGGCAAAATTCCGTTCCTTGCAGTTGTAGGACTGGGGTTCCACTTTCTTTCTGGCTGCGAGCAGGGGACCCTGCTCAGCTCCTAGGGGCTACCTGCATTCCTTCTCTCTAGGCCCCACACAGTGTATCAGCATTTCTGTCCAGAGGCCAGCAGGAGAAGCTCCCTCACCTCAAACGCCCTCAAACTTTGAATCCTTTTCTCTAGGAAGAGCCTAGAGCTTTGAGAGCTCACTGATTAGGCCAGGCCCACCCAGGGTGATGAAATGCCTCTTAAAGTCAACTGATATAGGACCTGTGACTGTGATGTCCTTTTTGCTGGGTCCCAGGAGGAGGATCCCATGCTGGCTGTCATCACCTACGTGGGGCTGGGCCTCTCTCTGCTGTGCCTCCTCCTGGCAGCCCTCACCTTCCTCCTGTGCAAAGCCATCCAGAACACCAGCACCTCGCTCCACCTGCAGCTCTCGATCTGCCTCTTCCTGGCCCACCTGCTCTTCCTCACGGCCATCGACCAGACCAAGATCAAGGTACTGACACTGTCCCAGAGGACCCCCTGCCCTGAGCCACGGGATGCTCAGTTCGTGGAGCCCTGCTGCACTGATGCCTTAACACAATCGTTGGGTGACAGGGAGGCTGGAGGGGTAAATAGCCTATTTCACGTTGACTGATGAAGCAGAAGACAATCCTCTCTCAACAACTCAACCCTATATATATATATACGAGTTCTCCCCGCTGGCAAGGTATGGGAGGGGTCCTGGGGCCACCCTCCTCCCTGACAGTCCCTCCTGGTGACTCCTTCCTCCTCCCCCAGCTGCTGTGCACCATCATCGCGGGAGTCTTACACTATCTCTACCTGGCCTCCTTCACCTGGATGCTGTTGGAGGGTCTACACCTCTTCCTCACGGCACGCAACCTGACGGTGGTCAACTACTCCAGTGTGAGCAGGTTCATGAAGAGACTCATGTTCCCTGTGGGCTATGGAGTCCCGGCTCTAATCGTGGCCATTTCTGCTGCATCCAGACCTTCCCTTTATGGAACACCCACCAGGTAAGTGCAAATTCCCACTGCCCCTATCTTCTCCAGCACAACTGTGGCCATCATAGAACCAATAGCGATTTAATTTCCCCCGAACATGATAGGCAGAGGAAAGGTCAGTGACCACTCCAAAGTCATCTCTCTGGTGGAATTTTGTGTTCCTTGAACTGTTTTTAAGTCCTTAAGATTTAATTATTTTAAATGTTCATTATGAAGTATTTAATCATTATATATTATACATTCTAGTGATTCTTTATCCAAAAAGGCCAATGTTCTCTTGACTCACTTCTCATCTCTCTCTTAGATGCTGGCTCCACACAGACAAAGGATTTGTATGGACCTTCCTGGGCCCCGTCTGCACCATCTTCTCCGTGAGTAACACATGACATCAGAGCATCCTGCCTGCCAAAGTGACGGTCATTCAAAGACCAGGTGTACCAGGAGGGTTACAGGCAGCGGGAGCAATCATTCCAGTTGGCCCAGGACTGATGAGAGACATCCCCCCCACCCAGGATGCAGGAATTTCCATTGTGACAACAGGACTAACATGTTTCCTGAGACCTGGGACTCTCAGTGCTAAAATTTGGAGTTTCCATGTGAACTGCATCGAAGTGCTCGCCAGAGTTACAGGACAAACACATGCCTAAGTTACAGGGTGGTTGGTCTAGTCTTCTAGGACTTCTACAAAATGCAAAAGCTTCTTACCTGCCGGGTTAGGGGTTGGATGAGCTAGGAGGATGCTTACCAGATGTGGAGTGAATTTAATACGCCTGTGGGCTTTCTGCAGATTAATCTGGCCTTCTTTCTGATGACCTTCTGGATAGTGAAAAACAAGCTCTCCTCCCTCAACAGAGATGTGTCCACCCTCCAGAACACCAGGTGAGGATGAGTCAGAGGAATGTCCCCCATCCAGAGCATTATCCTAGAGCTCCAAGGATCTGATGTCCAGAGAGAATGGACTTTGCCCTGATACACAGGGATTGCTTCCATGCCTTACATAGTAGGTCCTGAGAACATTTCTATCCTTACAACACACTCAAAACATCACATAACAGTTCCCAGAACCCAGCGCACCCTTTCATGGTCATGCCTTCATGCGTTTTAGGCCCCCCTGCCTTCCCCTTCTCTTGCCCCACGTGAACACGGGTTCATCAACCACATGTCACATCATCTAGGAGTTTGGGGATGACCTTTCCTTTCCTCAACTTTGCACAGAATCAGTGGCCTCTATTCTGGGCAAAGCACATTCTGGGTCAGGTCATGGAGAAGGTGGGGACAGGAACAGCCCTGGATGGGATCTGGGCAGAAGTACCTCACTTTGCAAATGTTATAAGTGATCATTTGTTTTTGTCTTGCCACCAGACTGTAAGGGCTGTGGAAACAGAGGTCTTGTCTTGGTTGTTCTGAATGCCCAAGCCCCAGCCTAGGGCCAGGGGCACAGAATGTTCTCGACAATGTCAGCTGAGCAAAATTAGGGGTCTTCCTGAAACATCGTGACCTTTTTGAAACTCACATTCTGGAGTGTCACTACCATCCCTAGTCCTAGTCAAACTGTCATCCCTGACCCAAACACCATTTCTTTTTATGGAATCATTGACGATAAAGATCCAAGTTGATCGCTACCCAGTAGGAAGCATCCGTGGAGTGGACTTGAAAACAGGTGGGGTGGGGAGGGGGCTGTTGCTCCCGGTGCATCACAAGCCTCCTCTCTCCTCCTACCCAGGATGCTGACATTCAAAGCGACGGCTCAGCTCCTCATCCTGGGCTGCACGTGGTGTCTGGGTGTCCTGCAGGTGGGGGCAGCTGCCCGCATCATGGCTTACCTCTTCACCATCATCAACAGCCTGCAGGGAGCATTCATCTTCCTGGTGTACTGCCTCCTCAGCCAGCAGGTACCACGGTCCGGCCCCCATCCAGGACTCTTCCTGTCCCCACCCCGCCCCAGTGAGCTGACCCAGAGCGTGCTTCGCCCCTGCAGGTCCGGGAGCAGTACGGGAAATGGTTCAGAGGGGTCAGGAAAGCCAAAGCCGAGCCTGAGAATTACACGCTCTCAAGCGGGACCGTGTCTGATGCCTCCAACCACAGTGCGGTAAGATTATGCAGTGTTCCCAGAGCATTTCCCTAGCCGATCCGCTTGGGCGTCTCATGCCTGCCTCACTGGACAACCTGGGCAGAGAGCAGCCAATGCCCTAGGAAGGCTCATGCCTGGACTCACTTGAAGGCACTTCCCTGTCTTGAAACGAGCTCTTCCTATACTTTCACTCGCTGAGCTTCTATGTTCACAGTGACCCTTGCACATGACTGTCCTCTTTGCATGATATGGTGCAACCACTTTTTAACTATACTTAAAATCGACAAGATAGAAAACACTCAGAAGCAGAGAAAGATGCTGTGGTCAGGTAAGTAATCGGGAAGTAATAATCTGGAGCAGAGATGCCCCAGCTGTACAGGGTCACTGCATATCCTGTATCCCAAATCATTCCATGCTGTCCCTGTATATAATGAACAATAAACACCTGGTGTGTATATAGTCATAAAAGTGAAATAAGGATTAAGTTGCATTGAAACCTCCCATAAAAGTCTGCAATCATTGCTAGTATTTCCACAGATACAGACACTGTAAAACCTCATTAGAGAATCACAGAGGGCAAGGGGAGAGATTCTGGCAATGTGAATTGTCCCAAGCATTTGTACGTTCGGGTCCACAAAACTTTTTCTCTTCTTAGACTTCTTTTGACAATATTTTATAGTTTTCTGTACACAAACATTGCACTTTCTAACACAGAATCGTTTTTACACCTTCTTTTTTTAGGAGAATTATAATGAACTGGCGAACTTGTCTCTTAGAAAGTGAAGAAAACACTGAACCGTTCTCTTTGGGGCAAAGAGTATTAAAAATAACTCTCCTTGGCACCACTGTGGGAGAAAAGTATGCGGGAAACGTTTGTCATTCAGCTGCTGGTGAATTTGGGTTTTCTGGTACATACAAGCATTCTCATCATCTCCTTCCCAGTATAATCAGGAGTTCTAACCCAATACCCCAGTAGAAACCTCTTTTTCCAAAAAGATTCTTCCTCAGGTTGATGATACATAACAAGGAAAACCAGCCTCAAAGGACTTCCCTAAAATAACACAGAAGAGGAAAGTAATATTCAAATACCTGCCTGTAGAGTAAACAACTAATGCCAGTTGCCCAAGACTTGCCTGACTTTAGAGCTCACAGTATTTCTCCCCAGGAAACATTTTGGTTACAGGCAAAGTAGACCAGTTGGTCTCCATTCATACATACATGCCTCAACTTACTCACTCTCCATTCCTGAAGCCCTACTGATTAATTCCTTCCAAAAATGTGCACTGGATCAAGGAGATCCAGTTCCCGAGTTCACAGAGTTTAAATGTGGGGGAAAAAAAGTTTCATCCGATGGAGTAAAATCAGAACTATGAGACTCGAGTCTCTGCATCTTTACATTTTATAAGTTGAGCTTATAAAGGCTTATAAAGGGAAAAGGTGTATATTGCTACAGCACATTTATACATAACATAATATTTCATCCTTACCATGCATCTAGGCAAGATCTAAACCCAGAGTGGTTCCCCCTCCAAGACATTCCCTGGAGGCTCCCACTGACCAATTTTGTAACAATTTGAACATCAAATGACTGTACGTGAGTATAATATTTTAGATAAACATATTCATGAGTCCATAGTGATACTTAGAAGCTCAGTTAATAGATGCAGAAAATACGATAGAATTAGAAGAGCATGACTCTTTCAATATCCCATAAATAGTCACTAGAAGCATTGAGTGAAAGGGTGTTGGAGAACAGGCTGGGACCAGAGCACCAAAGAATCACCTCTTGGATCACCGATTAATTACAAGGGCCAAAGTGCACATTTGCAACGTGGAGATCTGACAGCCACCATCTGAATTAATGCCCATACTTAATATCATCGATGGTGGGCAAACTGACATTAGGAATATCAGGAGATACATACATCCCATTGTTGAAGTTACAACATCCCATTTTTAATACATAAAAAATTGAAATCTAACCCAGCCTTTAGAGAGAGGGTAACCAAGCTTTTTGTGTGTCTCACGTCCATGAAGTACAGCCAGACCAACACTAAACCATCCTACACACCTAGAAAACTGATTGGAAGATTAACACAACAATCTGAGCAACCTGAACCACAGAATTCAGCAGGTACGCTGCACGGAGAGCTGAACTTGGGGGGGGGGGGGGGTGGAGCATACAGGAAAAGCACCCCTCCCCAAAAGCAGCTGGAAAGAAAGTGGAAAATTGGAAACAGCCGCAGGGATGAAGGGACAAAGGGACAAAGGGAGAAAGGAGAAAGGAGAGGGTTTCAATTCCATTCAGACTGTAAACAAGGGGAGCGCACAGGCTGCAACTCTGCAGCTCCCTACCTGGCGGTGCGCTGGTGGGAAAGGTGAATCCCCAGGAACAGAGTGGGGTCCGGGAGGTTCTCGGGCCACATGGGGAAAAGCGGTTCCACTGCCGGAAGGACATTCGGTAGAGACTGTTGAGGCCACCTGGTCCCAGCAGACCCCGGAAGGCGGCCACACTCGCTGGTGCTGGGACGAGGTCGTTGAGGGTGAAGCCTGGTGCCAGATGTGTGTTGAGATTTTCCACGGTCCCTGAAACGCTGAGGCTACACCCTCTCGCGATCTTTTTGGGGGGCGGGCTGACACCTGGCCGCAGTCTCAGGGCACCGGCACCAGCAGGGTCCAGCAAGCGTTCCTGGGTGCAGCCGACATTCGGCCATTGCTCGGTGAGACCTTCCCGCAGAGGGGTGGAGCGGGTCAAAGCCACAGTCCTTCAGAAGTAAGGGACTGGGGAAAACAGCCGCATCTGAGACAAAACTTGGGAGAGAGGTACTGCCTGGGGCCTGGCCACGGAGAATGGAAAAGCAGGGAGTGGATGAGAGCTGAAAACGGAGGACTGGTGCGCGATTGCCGATCCGGGAGAACAGACTGGGTGGCCGGGTGGCGCCATTTTTCACCGCTCCGGCGCTTGCACCTGCGCACCGACAAGCCCTGCAACAATCCACCCCAGTAGGCTAGCAGCGCCATCTAGTGGAGAGCGGAGTTTTTACACCGAGCCCGGCCCGACTGGGCCAACTTCGCTCTTCAAGAGCACAAACCTCACCGCCGGCTTCATTTCTGGACTATAAAGAGCTACATGGACTGATTCTAGGGGAAAACGAAGCAATTTCAGTCCTACTTCAATCTGTTAGCAGGGTCATCTATCCAATTTTTTCTCTCTCTTTTTTTTTCCTTTTTCTCTTTTACAATTCTTTTCTTTTTCTTGAATACAGAAAGAGGGGGCGCCTGGGTGGCGCAGTCGGTTAAGCGTCCGACTTCAGCCAGGTCACGATCTCGCGGTCCGTGAGTTCGAGCCCCGCGTCGGGCTCTGGGCTGATGGCTCAGAGCCTGGAGCCTGTTTCCGATTCTGTGTCTCCCTCTCTCTCTGCCCCTCCCCCGTTCATGCTCTGTCTCTCTCTGTCCCAAAAATAAATAAAAACGTTGAAAAAAAAAAAATTTATAAAAAAAAAGAAAGAGAAACAACTCATTTTTATTTTCAATTTTTCTTAAAAATATCTGTCTTTAATTTTTATTACTATATCTTTTACTTTGGTGTAAATTTTTTCAACTTCTACTTTACTTCCATCTTTTTATTTTAGTCTACTTCAGTGTACGCGCCTTTTCAAATTTTCAAACAATTGCCTTTTTTTCTTTCTTCTTTTTTTCTCTTTTTCATTTCTATTCTTTTTCTTGAATGCAGAAAGAGAAAAACTTCATTTTTATTTTCAGTTGCTCTTAAAAATATTTTTATTTCATTTTTATTACTATATTTTTTGCTTTTGTGTAAATTTTTTCAAATTCTATCTCACTCCCAGCATTTTATTTTAGTATACTACAGTGTATTCACTTTTTCAAATTTTCAAATGATTTCTTTTTTTTCTTCTTTTTTCTCTTTTTATCTTTTTTCTCTTTCATTTCTTTTCTTTTTTCTTAAATACAGAAAGTGAAAAATTCATATTTCTTTTTAATTTTTATTAAAAATATTTTTCTATAATTTTTTCCTACTATATTCTCTACATTTGTGTATTTTATCTACTTTAGTGTATTCATTTTTTCAAATTCTCAAATGATTTCTTTTTTTTCTCTCTCCCCCCTTTTTTTTGTTTGTTTGTTTCTCTAATCTATCAAACCACTTTCTACACCCAGACCAAAACACACGTAGGATCTAGCATCATCTACTAGATTTTTGTGTGGGTGTGTTTTTAATTTTTAATTTTAATATTTTTTTAATTTTAATTTTTTTAATTTCAATTTTTCTACCTCATTAATTCCTTTTCTGCCTTCAAAATGACAAAACGAAGGAATTCACCCCAAAAGAAAGAGCACGAAGAAACGACAGCCAGGGATTTAACCAACACAGACACAAGCAAGATGTCTGAACCAGAATTTAGAATCACGATAATAAGAATACTAGCTGGAATCGAAAATAGATTAGAATCCCTTTCTGCAGAGATAAAGGAAGTAAAAAATAGCCAGAATGAAATTAAAAATGCTATAACTGAGCTGCAATCATGGATGGATGCAGTGGTGGCAAGGATGGATGAGGCAGAACAGAGAATCAGAGATATACAGGACAAACTTATAGAGAATAACAAAGCAGAAAAAAAGAGGGGGATTAAGGCAAAAGAGCACGATTTAAGACTTAGAGAAATCAGTGACTCATTCAAAAGGAACAACATCAAAATCATAGGGTCCCAGAGGAGGAAGAGAGAGAAATAGGGGTAGAAGGGTTATGTGAGCAAATCTTAGCTCTTAGGAAATCTTAGGAAAACTTTCCTAACCTGGAAAGACACAGACATCAAAATCCAGGAAGCACAGAGGACTCCCATTAGATTCAACAAAAACCGACCATCAACAAGGCATATCATAGTCAAATTCACAAAATACTCAGGCAAGGAGAGAATCATGAAAGCAGCAAGGGAAAATAAGTCCCTAACCTACAAGAAAAGACAGATCAGGTTTGCAGCAGAACTATCCACAGAACCTTGGCAGGCCAGAAAGGAGTGGTGGGATATATTCAGTGTGCTGAATCAGAAAAATATGCAGTCAAGAATTCTTTATCCAGCAATGTCATTCAAAATAGAAGGAGAGATAAAAAGTTTCCCAGACAAACAAAAGTTAAAGCAGTTTGTGACCACTAAACCAGCCCTGCAAGAAATTTTAAGGGGGATTCCCTGAGGGGAGAAAAGATGGGAAAAAAAAAAAAAAAAAAAAAAAAAAATATATATATATATATATATATATACACACACACACACACACACGTGTATATGTATACATATGTATATATATATACATACATACATATGTGTATATATATATACAAATACATATATATGTATGTATATATGTATATATATGTACATACCAAAAGCAACAAAAGATTAGAAAGGACCAGAGAACACCACCAGAAACTCCAACTCTACAAGCATCATAATGGTAATAAATTCATATCTTTCAGTACTCACTCTAAACATCAGTGGACTCAATGCTCCAATCAAAAGACATAGGGTAACAGAATGGATAAGAAAACAAGATCTATCTATATGCTGTTTACAAGAGACCCACTTTAGACCTAAAGACACCTTCAGATTGAAAATAAGGGGATGGAGAACATCTATCATGTTAATGGTCAACAAAAGAAAGCCGGAGTAGCCATACTTATATCAGACAATCTAGACTTTAAAATAAAGACTGAATCGGGGCGCCTGGGTGGCGCAGTCGGTTGGGCGTCCGACTTCAGCCAGGTCACGATCTCGCAGTCCGTGAGTTCGAGCCCTGCGTCAGGCTCTGGGCTGATGGCTCGGAGCCTGGAGCCTGTTTCCGATTCTGTGTCTCCCTCTCTCTCTGCCCCTCCCCCGTTCATGCTCTGTCTCTCTCTGTCCCAAAAATAAATAAAAATGTTGAAAAAAAAATTTTAAATAAAGACTGAATCAAGAGATGCAGAAGGGCATTATATCATAATCAAGGGGTCTATCCACCAAGAAGACCTAACAATTGTAAACATTTATGCACCAAATGTGAAAGCACCCAAATATATAAATCAGTTAATCACAAACATAAAGAAACTCATCGATAGTAATACCATAATAGTAGGAGACTTCAACACCCCACTCACAACAATGGACAGATCATCTAACCAAAATATCAACAAGGAAACAATGGCTTTGAATGACACGTTGGACCAGATGGACTTCACAGATATATTCAGAACATTTCATCCTAAAGCAGCAGAATACACATTCTTCTCCAATGCACATGGAACGTTCTCCAGAATAAACCATATACTTAGACACAAATCAGCCCTAAATAAATACAAAAAGATCAAGATCATACCGTGCATATTCTCAGACCACAATGCTATGAAACTTGAAATCAACCACAAGAAAAAATTTGGAGAGTTAACAAATACTTGGAGACTGAAGAACATCCTACTAAAGAATGAATGGGCTAACCAAGCAGTTAAAGAAGAAATTAAAAAGTATATGGAAGTCAATGAAAATGATAGCACCACAACCCAAAACCTCTGGGACAGCAAAGGCAGTCATAAGAGGAAAGTATATAGCAATCCAAGCCTTCCTAAAGAAGGAAGAAAGATCTCAGATACACAACCTAACCTTACACCTTAAGGAGCTGGAAAAAGAACAGAAAATAAAACCCAAAAACAGCAGAAGACAGGAAATAATAAAGATTACAACAGAAATTAATGCTATCAAAACCAAAAAAACAGTAGAACAGATCAATGAAACCGGAAGCTGGTTCTGTGAAATAATTAACAAAACTGATAAACCCCTAGCCAGTTTGATCAAGAAGAAAAAGGAAAGGACCCAAAAAAGTAAAATCAAGAATGAAAGAGGAAAGATCACAACCAACACACCAAAAATAAAAACAATAATAAGAGAATATTATGAGCAATGCCAATAAAATGGGCAATCTGGGAGAAATGGACAAATTCCTAGAAACATATACACTACCAAAAATGAAACAGGAAGAAATAGAAAATTTAAAAGGGCTTTTTTTTTTTCAACGTTTATTTATTGAAACCTGAAGCCTCTGTAATCAGACAACGTGGGACAGAGAGAGACAGAGCATGAACGGGGGAGGGGCAGAGAGAGAGGGAGACACAGAATCGGAAACAGGCTCCAAGCTCTGAGCCATCAGCCCAGAGCCCCACGCGGGGCTCGAACTCGCAGACCGCAAGATCGTGACCTGGCTGAAGTCGGACGCTTAACCGACTGCGCCACCCAGGCGCCCCAGAAATAGAAAATTTAAACATACCCATAACCAGTAGGGAAATAGACTTAGTAATCAAAAATCTGCCAAAAAACAAGAGTCAGGGCCAGATGGCTTTCCAGGGGAATTCTACCAAACATTTAAGGAAGAGTTAACATCTATTTTCTTGAAACTGTTCCAAAAAATAGAAATGGAAGGAAAACTTCCAAACTCTTTCTATGAAGCCAGCATCACCTTGATTCCAAAACCAGAGACCCCACTAAAAAGGAGAACTATACACCAATTTCCCTGATGAACATGGATGCAAAATCCTCAACAAGATATTAGCCAGCTGGATCCAACAATACATTAAAAAAAAATTATTCACCATGACCAAGTGGGGTTTGTACCTGGGATGCAGGGCTGCTTCAATATCTACAAAACAATTAACATGATTCATCACATCAATAAAAGAAAGGACAAGAACCATATGATCCTCTCAATAGATGCAGAGAAAGCATTTGACAAAATACAGCATCCTTTCTTGATAAAAACCCTCAAGAAAGTAGGGATAGAAGGAGCATACCTCTAGATCATAAAAGCCACATATGAACAACCAAACACTAATATCATCCTCAATGGGGAAAAACTGAGAGCTTTCCCCCTAAGGTCAGGAACAAGACAGGGATGTCCACTCTCGCCACTGTTATTCAACATAGTATTGGAAGTCTTAGCCTCTGTAATCAGACAACACAAATAAATAAAAGTCATCCAAATCGGCCAGGAGGAGGTCAAACTTTCACTCTTCGAAGATGACATGATACTCTATATGGAAAACCCGAAAGATTCCACCAAAAAACTGCAACAACTGATTCAAGAATTCAGCAAAGTTGCAGGATATAAAATCAATGCACAGAAATTGGTTGCATTCCTATACACCAACAATGAAGCAACAGAAAGAGAAATCAAGGAATCGATCCATTTACAGTTGCACAAAAAACCATAAAATACCTAGGAATAAATCTAACCAAAGAGGTGAAAAATCTATACACTGAAATGTATAGAAAGCTTATGAAAGAAATTGAAGAAGACGCCAAAAAAAGGGAAAAAGATTCTATGCTCCTGGATAGGAAGAACAAATATTGTTAAAATGTTGATACTACCCAAAGCAATGTACATATTCAATGCAATCCCTATCAAAGTAACACCAGCATTCTTCACAGCGCTGGAACAAATAATCCTAAAATTTGTATGGAACCAGAAAAGACCCTGAATAGCCAAAGCAGTCTTGAAAAAGAAAACCAAAGCAGGAGGCATCACAATTCAGACTTCAAGCTATACTACAAAGCTGTAATCATCAAGGCAGTATGGTACTGGCACAAGAACAGACACTCAGATCAATGGAACAGAATAGAGAACCCAGAAATGGATCCACAAACGTGTGGCTGACTCATCTTTGACAAAGTAGGAAAGACTATCCAATGGAATAAAGACACCTCTTCAGCAAGTGGTGCTGGGAAAACTGGACAGCGACATGCAGAAGAATGAACCTGGACTACTTTCTTACACCATACACAAAAATAAATTCAAAGTGGATGAAAGACCTCAATGTAAGACAGGAAGCCATCAAAATCCTCGAGGAGAAATCAGGCAAAAATGTCTTTGATCTTGCCCTCAGCAACTTCTTACTCAACATGTCTCCAGAGGCAAGGGAAACAAAAGCAAAAATGAGCTACTGGGACCTCATCAAAATGAAAAGCTTCTGCACAGCGAAGGAAACAATCAGCAAAACTAAAAGGCAACCGACAGAACGGGAGAAGATATTTGCAAATAGCATATCAGATAAAGGGTTAGTATCCAAAATCTACAAAGAACTTATTAAACTCAACACCCAAAAAACAAATAATCCAGTGAAGAAATGGGCAAAAGACATGAATAGACACTTCTCCAAAGAAGACATCCAGATGGCCAACTGACACATGAAAAAATGCTCCACATCACTCATCATCAGGGAAATACACATCAAAACCACAATGAGATACCACCTTACATCTGTCACAATGGCAAACATCAACAACTCAGGCAACAACAGATGTTGGCGAGGATGCAGAGAAAGAGGATCTCTTTTGCACTGTTGGTGGGAATGAAACTGGTGCAGCCACTCTGGAAACCAGTATGGAGGTTTCTCAAAAAACTAAAAATAGAACTACCCTATGACCCAGAAATTGCACTACTCGGCATTTATCTACTAGGGATACAGGTGTGCTCTTTTGAACACATGCATCCCCATGTTTATAGCAGCACTATCAACAATAGCCAAAGTATGGAAAGAGCCCAAATGTCCATCGATGGATGAATGGATAAAGAAAATGTGGTATATATATACAATGGAGTCTTACTTGGCAATCAAAAAGAATGAAATCTTGCCATTTGCAACTACATGGATGGAACTGGAGGGTATTATGCTGAGTGAAATTAGTCAGAAAAAGACAAAAATCATATGACTTCACTCCTATGAGGACTTTAAGAGACAAAACAGATGAACATAAGAGAAGGGAAACAAAAAGAATATAAAAACAGGGAGGGGGAAAAACAGAAGAGACTCATAAATATGGAGAACAAACTGAAGGTTGCTGGAGGGGTTGTGGGAGGAGGATGGGCTAAATGGATAAGGGGCACTAAGGAATCTACTCCTGAAATCATTGCTTCACTATATACTAACTAATTTGGATGTAAATTTTAAAAAAATAAAAAATAAAGTTAAATTACTTTTACCCAAAAAAAAAAGAAAAAGAAAAAGAAAAGAAAAAAAATCTAACCTAACTCTGTGTGCACTGTCTGAGCAAATAGCAAAGTAAAAGAAGAAGTGCATGATGGGGCGCCTGGGTGGCGCAGTCGGTTAAGCCTCCGACTTCAGCCAGGTCACAATCTCACGGTCCGTGAGTTCGAGCCCCGAGTCAGGCTCTGGGCTGATGGCTTAGAGCCTGGAGCCTGCTTCCGATTCTGTGTCTCCCTCTCTCTCTGCCCCTCCCCCGTTCATGCTCTGTCTCTCTCTGTCTCAAAAATAAATAAACGTTAAAAAAAAAAGAAAAAAAAAGAAATGCATGATATGAGTCTGCATTTTGTCAATAAAATACTTAAAGAGGAAAAAAACGCATAGTAATCAAGGATATTGAAGTTACTACAACAAGGAGCTAATACTGTCAAGCATTAGACTGAAAAAAAATCCTCAAAGTTGGACAGCATTCAATATCGGTTAGACCAGGGTGAAAGAGATATTCCCATATGGCATTAGCATAAACTGATATAAACACTTCATTCAGCAATTTGTTAAAAGCTATGAAAATTGAACATACCCCTAGACCCCAGCAATCCCACATCTTTCCAGTGTTTCTCAGAAAAACACTACCATATTCATAGGACGATATTTACAAGAAGGTTGTTTGGATTACATTTGCAAGAATGAAATATTGAAAAATGTGCCAGCAACAGAATGCACAACACCAAGAGTGAACCCTAACTTGAACTATGGACTTTGCACGATGATGATGTGTCAGTCTAGATACATCAATTGTAACAAATGTACCTTCTGGTGAGTGATGTTGATGTCCCTGCTGGGGTACACATGGGGTATGCATGTTTGGACAAGGGCTATATGGGGAAATCACTGCTCTTTCCTGTTAATGTTGCCATGTACCTATAATTGCTCTTTAAAAAATTAGTCTCTTTTTTTAACGTTTATTTTTGAGACAGAGAGAGACAGAGCATGAACGGGGGAGGGTCAGAGAGAGGGAGACACAGAATCTGAAACAGGCTCCAGGCTCTGAGCTTCCAGCACAGAGCCCGACACGGGGCTTGAACTCACGGACTGCGAGATCGTGACCTGAGCCAAAGTCGCTTAACCAACTGAGCCACCCAGGTGCCCCTAAAAAAATTGGTCTTTAAAAACATAGAGCAAGGGCACCAGGGTGGTTCAGTCAGTTAAGCGTCTGACTCTTGATTTTCGCTCGGGTCATGATCTCACGGTTGGTGAGTTTGAGCCCCTCATTAGGCTCTGCACTGACATGCTGAGCCTGCTTGGGATTCTCTCTCCCTCTCTCTGCCCCTCCCCTGCTCACACAGGCACATGTGCATGAAAGCTCCATCTCAAAATAAATAAACTTCAAAAAAAAAATCTTTTAAGAAAATAAGCAGAGCAATTTCAGGGCACCTGGGCAGCTCAGTCAGTTAAGTGTCCAACTCTTAATTTCAGCTCAGGTCATGACCTCATGGTGGTAAGATCTAGCCCCAAATCAGGCTCTGCACTGGGTGTGAAACCTGCTTTGTTTTTTAGAATTTTCTGAGGACTCTCAGTATCTGGAATTCAAGAAGGATAGGAGAGAAATGGAGCCGGAAAAATTTTTTTTTTAATTTTTTTTAATGTTTATTTTTGAGACAGAGAGAGACAGAGCATGAATGGGGGAGGGGCAGAGAGAGAGGGAGACACAGAATCGGAAGCAGGCTCCAGGCTCTGAGCCGTCAGCCCAGAGCCTGACACGGGGCTTGAACTCACGAACCGTGAGATCGTGACCTGAGCTGAAGTTGGACGCTCAACCGACTGAGCCACCCAGGCGCCCCCAGAAAATTTTTTTTATGTTTATTGATTCATTTTGAGAGAGGACAGATGCAAGCAAGGTAGGGGCAGAGAGAAAGAGAGGGAAAGAGAATTCCACGTAGGTCCTGTGCTGCCAGTGCAGAGCCCAATGCGGGGCTCAGTCTCACAAACTGAGATCACAACCTGAGCCAAAATCAAAAGTCAGATGCTTAACTCACTGAGCCACCCAGGCACTCCTGGAGCAGGAAGATATTTAAATAATGGCCAAAAACTCCCCAAATTTGTTGAAAGACATAATTTCTTGATTCAAGAAGTTCTGCAAATTCTAAGCAGAACAAATACAAAGAAAAGCACACCTAGGCATATCGTAATCAAACTGCTAAAAACCAAAGATAAAAAGACAATCCTAAATGCAGCCAAAGAGAAATGACACCTTACATAAAAGGGAAACAGCAACATAAATTTCCCTTGATTTCATATCAGAAACAACTGCAGGCTGGGGCACCTAGGAGGCTCCGGGGGTTAAGCGTCTGACTTCCGCTCAGGTCATGATCTCGCAGCTCTTGAGTTCGAGCCCCGCATCAGGCTCTGTGCTGACAGCTCAGAGCCTGGAGCCTGCCTTGGATTCTGTGTCTCCCTCTCTCTCTCTCTGCCCCTCCCCCACTCACACTGTGTCTCTCTCTCTCTCAAAAATAAACATTAAAAAAAAAAAAAAGGAACAACTGCAGGCAGAGGACAGTGTTAAGGGGCCGTAGCAGGGATGCCTGGGTGGCTCAGTTGGTTAAGCATCCGACTCTTGGATCTCAGCTCAGGTCTTGGTCTCCAGGTCGTGAGTTCAAGTCTTGCTTTGGGCTCCACACTGGGTGTGAAGCCTACTTAAAAATTACATGAATGAATGAATGAATGAGTGGCAGTAGCAGTTGGAACACAGGGACTCACTGGATCAGGTGTGCCATCACATCCAGCCGGCCCTGCTTCAGGGTAGGGTTGTGCTGATGTAGACAGGGCTGCAAGGAGGGCCACTTACATACGAGCCTTCTGTCCTTATCCCATTCAATTTCTCCTCTGTCCTCTCAGACATGCAGGTCCCTGAATTCTGACTCTGACCCCAAGACTTACGTCTGCTCATAATCCAGTTTGGCAAACTACAGCTCGTGGGCTGGCTGCTTGTGTTTGTAAATGAAATTTTATTGGCACAGTCGTGCCCGTTCGTTGATGTTTTGTCTGTGCCTGAGTTTGGCGGGGACAACCATGGAGTTGAGTCATCGTAACAGAGACCATATGGCTCACAAAGCCGAAATATTTCCTGTCTGAGCCTTTACAGAAGGTTTGTGTCGTTGTGACCGAGCCCACGTAGCTCACAAAGCAGAAAGTATTTCACTGCTAGGAGGTAACCCAAATGTTCATTCACAAGAAGTAGTTAAACATGATACAGCCATACTAGGGAATACTCTACAACTGTGTAAAAGCTATATGTGAAAAATGAATTCCACGATGGTACACATAATATGAACCCATTTCTATAACATGCATGGAGATATATAAATATATATGTACATGCATTGAAATAATGATAAGAAAGATGAATATAAAACTATACACAGTAGGGGCACCCGGGTGGCTCAGTCCATTAAGCATCCGACTCTTAGTTTCAGCTCAGGTCATGACCTCGTGGCTTGTGAGTTGAGCTCCACATCAGGCTCCATGCTGACAGCACAGAACCTGCTTGACATTCTCTCTCTCCTTCTCTCTCTGCCCCTCCCCTGCTCACTCCCTCCGTCTCTCTCTCAAAAATAAATAAAATTTAAGAAAAATTAGCATAGTTTACACACTCTATGTTAGCCAATTTGACAATAAATTATATTAATAAAATAAAATAAAAGTTTTAGTTGGAAGGAAAAAATTTTTTAACAAAACTATAAACAGTAGACGCCTATAGAAAGAATGTGGGCATGTGTCTGTGATGTAAGGGGGTGTAAATGGGACGTAAGGGGAAACTTTCAATGTATAGATTCCTACAGCATTTAAAGGAATTACAACAAGAAAAAATATAGATTTCTTGTGCAATGAAAAGTAGAACCATTATGTACATATGTGAGGATGCATAAGAAAGGAAATTATTTCTAGGTAGGTAGGATTACAGGAGTTTTTATGGTCTTTCGGACATATTTTTGCCACTTTCTTTTACTTCTGTAAGGGTATTGACAATTTCTTTGTGAATAAAAAATATGTACATTAACCCTTCTGAAAACTGGTGTTTAAGTGAGAAATTTACTCTTTGGGGAAGTCTTACAAAATGCCACAGAGGAGAGATGAATCTAGAAACTAAGTCTTATCTTAAAAGATCCATGGGACTTTGACCTGAGAAAAAAAGAGGAGTTGAGGAAAAGCAATCCATCTTACATAATATAAAATGGAAGGAGAAAACTGGAGGCTGATCGGAGTGAAAAGTAGCACATGTATTGTGCTAGAGAGAAAGCTTCAATTGTGGAAGGCTATGGTTATATCAAGATATGGATGGGTTTGGTCTGCGGACAGAGGAATTTAGACTATTAGGTGATGGAGAAGAAAAGTTGGTATCTAAATAGTACTTTGTAAGCTATCACCATAGTCTCAGACATAATTATTCATAAAGTTTCTATTTGCAGCTCCAGACATTACCAAACAATTCTGTTAAAATTGAAACAGCTGAAGAGAGCCAGAAAACGAGTCTTCATAGATGTTTCTAAACTCCATTGCTAACGTGCCTAAAAGTGGTAATGTTATGAGGTACAGTAATGTAAATAACATAACATATTGTGTATTCAAGAAGAGAATGACCCTGCATTAATCACGAGAAATAGAATATTAATGCCCCCAAAGAATTTTGAAGATGAATATTGCTAGAGTAAACTGAACTACCAATTCCTACATAATTAATAGACATTTCTTAATGTTTCAGTATGAAATAAATCCTTGTTTACATCAGAAAAAAAGAAAAGTAGAACCACTAAAATCTTAATTTATTACAAAAAGAAAAAAGAAAAGAAAAACCCAAGTAAGCAGATTATTACTTCTGTCTAGGGCTGATGAGATTCACACCTGACTTTCACGATTCTCACCCCTACAAAATGGCGTCATCTCTGGATTTGGGGAATAGAAAAATATTTTCATATTTTCCGGACTCTATTTTACTCAAATCTCTCTCTTCACAAATACAACCATATTCCAAACGCATAAACATTTTTGGAAGGGAGAGAAGTCACTTGCTTGTCTGAAAGCTTCCAATCGCTTTACAAGGCACATGGCATAATTCCTTCTCCTCTCATTCTCTTCCCAAAATGCAGATTCCTTCCAAATACCACTTCAAAGAGACTTTCCAATTCCACCTCTTACCGACCCCTTTCAGGCACTGTCTCAAGATAGTCCCATGTGCGAACATTGATTTTTTAAGTTTATCTCCAACTGGGAACATGTCCTAGCTCAGCTGCTTGCTAACTGTGTGACCATGGACCAATTAGTTCGTGTCCATAAGTCTTAATTTCTTCATCCCTAGAATGGGTATAAAAAAGATGTATGAAATAATCTATTTGGTCACTTAACTAATAACATGTTTTCTCTTGTGTGTCTGGCAATATGCTATGTGCTTAGCGCTGGATACCTAACAGGCAAGTGCACAAATGAATGGGCCTCCGCGCAAATTAAGGCAAGTGGGATGAATAAAATGAGCACCCTGAAAATTCTTTCCAAAATATAACTCTTGAGATGTTGATTGATGTATCAATGAATGTTTTTTCCAAGTCTTTATAAATTTGGCTTATTTGAAGGCATAATGGGAGAAAAACTTATGATTAGTTAGGATGCTGAAAAATAGAGTCAAGATAAAGATAAACGTGACCGTGGACACCACATATAGCAAAAATCATGGTGGTGTCAGAGGAGTGTCTGAAGTTGGGGGACACTGGTCTAAAGGGTTTCCCGTTCCCAGTGGTTAGTTCCGAATGGTGGTTGTCATGAATGGGAGCCCCCTGGACCAGCTCCAAGTCACGGTCTCCGGCTTTAGACCAACATGGAGGAGGTAAAAAAAAAAAAAAAAAAAAAAGTCACGTGTGCCCCAAATGGATCACCCACCTGGGTGTGGATGACAGTCAAAGAATGAGAGATGGAGACAGAGAGAAAAATGCCCATCAGGTCAACCATGACCTTTTTCTCAGCGTGGGATCCCTAACATTTAGTTTCCCATCATGCTTTTCAAAACTTTCCAAATGTTCTGCATTTTTCTCGCATTCCTTTGGAAATCAGAAAACCCTGTAATGTTCTCTCTGAATAGGAAGTCAGTGCTGTACTCATAACCTTAACAATAGTTGTGTGGGAAATAAGTTTAAGAATTCTCTAACTTACACTTAAGGGTTAACAAAGCATAGGATGGAAAGCCCCCCGCAGCGTGAAAGCACCCAAGGTTAGTTAGCGAGACAAGTAAATTGTTATCCTTAAAGCTGCATGCTCCATCAATCTTAAACTTTAAAGATAGCATCTAATTAGTTATATCGCCTACAGGAAAACACTTTCCATCTGGCGCCAGTATATCATTGTTCTTTGATCACAGCTTCAAATGCCACCTGCCCCCCAAACCCTTTGCTTCTTACGCACACAAGTTAATGGCTACTATCTGATTGTTTTCTTCTGCATGTTCGCCGCGTATGTAGAATCTTGAGAGCTCAATACCTATGGAGACACAACCCCTATTCGGGGCCCTTGTCTCCTCCCAGACATTAGCCTCTCTCGTTTTCATTTCTGCATCTGCTCTCTTGCTGGACGAGAACTCCGGACTCAAAGTCTGAGCTATAACTGTTCGAAGACATTATATGGCACACCTGCCCATGGATGAGGGGGCAGAGAAGAGAGGTGTGGGCACCTCTCTGCCCTTTTTCTTCTGCTCCTTTTTCTTCTCTTGAAGAAACTCCTCAGACAGATCTCTTCACCAGGCTTCCCCAGGCTCTCACCTTTCCTCACTACTTCTAGTCCATTTCTCCACCTCCCTTCCCATCTTGGTCTGCCAGCATCACTATATTCCCCTACCTCTATCCACCTAGTCCTCCCTAAGTCTGCAAACCCCACCCCCACCTTCTACAAACCATTGCCCACCCCTTCATCATCCCATTTTCTCTCCCATTCCAATCTCCCTAGTCCAGTAACCTCCACCAAGTCCAGAGTCACCCTGCGCCCAATGGCAAAGAACACCAAGAACATTCTGATTCCATTCAAACACCCATCACCTATTTCCTTCCCTGGTCTCATATATCTGCCCAACCCTTCCCATTCTTCTCACACTTTTCCTATATCCCTATTTCAACAGCAGCCTTTCAGCCCCTCACCTGGCACCCTGAGCCCTACCAGGGATGCAAACATTTCTAGCCTTCCTCTGTCTCTACCAAATACTTGGCCCCATATTAAATTCATTATAATTTCTCCCCAAGTTCTCATTCCTTCCCATGCTTCCAGGGCTCCTGTACTTCACTGCCTTCTTTTACAACCACATATTCTTGTTTCCCCTTGTTCTCCCCTCCATCGACCCTGCTTGTACTCAATGGTTCCAGCCACCTGAGAACCATTGGACTTCTGTCCATCCCAGATTGCCAGATCAATAATCCCCAGAGTGTCCTGGATGCTCCAGTCCCACCAGCCCACCTCATTTTTCCTCAGGTCCACAAAGCTCCCCCATTTTCCCACCCCCTCCCTTCCTGTTCCCCCAGTTGTTATACCACCTCAGACGTATTCAGCCCACCGTCCTGAATCCCCACAAGCCCTCTAAGGGGCTCCACTCCTGCACCTTCCTGCACCCTCCAGCCACCATTCCTCCATGTCTCCCTCTATCTATCCCCTGTCCCTCCTAGTCTCTCCCATCCATCCCCTACCCCCTGTCTATGGCCATACTCACCCCTGATGCAGTCTCTCTCCAAATCCCTGTTGCTCCCACTTCCCCCCAGCCCCTACACACCACCTAGTGTCTCCCCAGTTCCCCTAACACCAGCTTCTCTCAAAACAACCCAATGCCTATCAAGCCCCCTCACCATCCCTGATCTTCCCATCTTCACTCACAAAATATCTCACTTAGTTCTTCCCAGGCCCCTATCCCTACCTATCAGTCTTTGGAACTCCTAGCCCAGAATGCCCCAAAGGAAGGATGACTGATCTAGCTCAGCCCCTAGCATTCGCCAGTGGTCGGTCCCCTCCATGCATTCTATTTTACTACTCCTTCCCCCAATGCCCTGGCTTCTATTTCACTTCTTAAGCCCACCTTTCTGGGGCACCTGGGTGGCTCAGTCAGTTAAGCGGCCTATGTCAGCTCAGGTCATGATCTTATGGTTCATGGGTTCAAGCCCCACATCAGGCTCTGTGCTACAGCTCAGAGCCTGGAGGCTGCTTTGGATTCTCTGTCTCCCTCTCTCTTTGCCCCTTCCCTGCTTGTTCGTTCTCTCTCTCTCTCTCTCTCTCTCTCTCTCTCTCTCAAAAATAAATAAATAAACATTTTTTAAAGCCCCCCTCTGAATCCCTGGGAACTTCCATATCCCAGATGCTCTCTCTCACAATCTTACATGGCTAGGACCCAAGCACCCAACCTCTGGATATCAAAGTCATCCCTGGGACTTGATGACTCTAAGTCTGCATGTTCTGCTGTTTGTGGTTTTGTGGTCCCTGACTTTTAAACTTACCAGTTCCATGACACGTGGGCTCCTTAACTTTCAGCTTCTGAAAGCTTCTTGGAACATACTTCTGGTGTCCAGATTCTACGTTCTCTACCAAGGTGCTAAATCCTGACTGAGTCCCTGCTTCCTCGTCTACACAATAGCCATCAGATCAAGGAATGGGGGCAAGTGGTGACATAAGCTGCTCACAGCCGCCCCCCAAAGCAGAGAGCTGAAAGGAAAGACCTCTTCAACCTTGTCTCTTCGTCCCTCGCTGCCACCTTTGATGGATGGGTCTTGTACTGGAGCTCTAGTGTGAGAAGTGGAATCTCACTTCAGAGACTTGCCTCATGGCAGTGTCTAACTTGAGGACAGAATTCTGGAGAAATGAGCTAGAAAACAGCCATGCCCACTTGCCCCAGTTAACTCTTGTCTTTGGGTTTCCTACCAGAACTTAGTCTTTATTTTCTCACTTAACATTCAAAAATGACCCATCAGGAAATTAACATTGTTATTCCCATTATAAATAAGGAGACAAGATTTGATAGGCTTTAAAAGTGAAGATAAAGGGACAAATGCTGAGATCTGCCTCCCAAACCGTCACCATCTAGGGATGCTGCTATCAGATAACCCTTGAGCTCTCTCCCACCTGCCCTCCCCAACGAGGGTTTGTCCCATGCCTACCATGTCCCCACAGGCACAGGATCCCCTAGACCACAGTACCCCTTTCTTCTGGTTTTCCATCTTACAGATTGTTGTGGACTGAATGTTTGTGCCCTCCTACCCAATGCATATGTAAATTCCCTAACCGCCTCCCCCCCCCCCCCCCCGCCATAAATGTTGTACGTAGGAAAATCCGTTGAGGTGAGTTTTCTGGCTCATAGATTGTCAACATCTGGACGCGTCTTTGTAGGAAGGAGAGGCTTCGGTTCAGGGCTTAACCCAGAGTGACCAAGAAACTGAGCCACAGCTGGCCCTTTCTATGTTGGAAGTTTTCTAAGCACACTTAAAGGCACATAAAAATTCCAGATTTTGCAGGAACTGAATGTCAAGCATGGTTGACGTCTTTTACATTGCCGACATGATGAATTTCTTGAAACACACACAACAAAGTCTTACTTGTCCTCTGTCAGGGGCTCAGAGAATAACAGTTCCAGTTTTCCACGGATTTAAGAATATATAATTCAAAGCGTTGTTTTAATTAACCTAGAAAAAATAATATTTTACAAATTATGTCTAAGACCACAGAAAGATAATTTTAAAGTTTCCATTGAAAAAAACAAATAAGAAATTTAAGGAGCCTTCAATTTTTTTGTGAGTTTCAATCATCAAATTTCCTTGCCAGATGGTTATGTCAGAGGATCATCATAAAGGCCATATCACAAAGTACTTTGAGGAACACTGGTCTTCTTCAAAAGTCCCATCTCCCTGCATTTCCTAACCCCCAAGGTATAGAAGATAAGAACAATGAAATGCGCTACAGAAAAAAAAATGATCTGTTTCAAGATATACGCCCTGGTCTCTCTGCTTCTGAGTTTGTAAAATGTTGCTTTACACATGGAGAAATAAAAGAGAGTGACGAGGGAAATTAATGCAAGGCTGGAAATACTGTGTGTCGTCAATCACCTAAGATGTAAAGTAAAAAACATGGATTTCTTCTTGTTCCCCCTTATCCTTTCCATTCCCAATATAAGTTACTTCTTCCCGGGTCTACAGGAAGATCACTGTAATTTCTGGTGTTTGAGTGGGGCAGGCTCCCATGCTAATCTCTATACAATAAGTTGATAAAAATTGTGCTTCATGAAATTATGCAGAACTGAACACAAGAGCAAATATTTTGTTTTTCTTGAACGAGGCTTCAGGAAGCCACAGAAGAGATGCCAGGATGAGGCCCTCCTGTATCTTCAAACACTAGAGGCACCAAGTTTTAGGAGATAGCCGAAGATAAAGTCACATTAAGCAATGGAATTGCTTGGTTCTTTGCCCACAAATAGTAGAAACAGCTGATTAGATTACTTACATTTTAGACACCTTCATTGGCTATCTGATGCTAGTTTTCTCACAGAAAGTATGTTTCTTTCCTTCGCTGGGTATATGATCTCAGGGTAGGGAGTAGATATTTACTCAAAAACTATAATATAAGAGTTTTGGTGGTTCTACCATAGGCAAACCACACCTACATACAATAGGTGGGGCACCTGGGTGGCTCAGTCTGTTAAGCGTCCAACTTCGGCTCAGGTCATGATGTCACAGTTCATGAGTTCGAGCCCCACGTCGGGCTCTGGTGCTGACAGCTCAGAGCCTGGAGCCTGCTTCAGATTCTGTGTCTCCCTCTCTCTCTGCCCCTCCCCTGCTTGTGCTCTGTTTCTCTCTCTCTCTCTCTCTCTCTCTCTCTCTCTCTCTCTCTCAAAAAGAAAGTAAGAGAAAGAAAGAAAGAAAGAAAGAAAGAAAGAAAGAAAGAAAGAAAAGTGAATGGAACAATGGGCCACTAGCTAAAGAATACAAGCAGCCTCTAGATGCTGGAAAAGATGAGAAAACAAAACTCCCCCATAGTCTCCAGGAGGAATTCAGCTCAGCTGACACCTTGATTTTAGTCCCCTAAGACCCGTTTGAAACTTTGAACTTCTAAATCTGTAAGATAAATTTTTGTGTGGTTTTCAGCAGTACATCTGTGATAGCTTGTTTACGACAGCAGTAAGAAACTAATACAATCAAAGTATAGGAATGGAAATATCCATCTTCTGGGGCTCTGGAGCAAGGGAAGCTCGGGTCCTAGTCAGGGGATCCTAGGAGCTAGCTCCCAGGGTTGGGAACATGGCCTTGCTGACGCTGAGCTAATTCAAGAACATGAAGGGTTAAGTACTGTTAGCATGCCCTAAACAGAAAGGTGTGGGCTGAGTGTCACATTCTTCCTGAGTAAGCTCAAGCCCCGAGTGGGACAGGGCTGCGATACAGCCAGAATGGAGCATCTCAGATCTTTGGGACCCTTCCCTTGTACAGATGACATCAGCTGCACTGAGGGATGCTGCATTGGTCCTGCCTGGTTACACTCCACATCCTTGGCTGAAAAAGCGTTCACAGTGGGGGGGGGGGGGGGGGCATGTTCAGCCCCCTTCCACCAAAGCATGAGCCACCTGAAAGCCTGCAAGTGGAAGAAAGTAATTCATTCCAGTTGAGTGAACCCAAGAAAACTGTCTCATGTGTATGGAAGAGAGGAAGGAGGCAGTGAAAGATTTACCGATTTGACCAAGTTCACATAGCAAGCCCTTGATAGAGCTGGTACTTCATTCCAGACCTGTTTCAGTTGGAGAACTAAGATCTACACGATGCTCTTGAGTCATAAGGAAATACTTGGGTGTCAATAAGGAGACATGATGGTCAATAATAAAACAACAGGGCAGAGGGGCACCTGGGTGGCTCAGTTGGTTGAGCGGCTGACTTCAGCTCAGGTCATGATCTCGCAGTCCGTGGGTTCGAGCCCCGCATCAGGCTCTGTGCTGACAGCTCAGAGCCTAGAGCCTGTTTTGGATTCTGTGTCTCCATCTCTCTCTCTGACCCTCCCCTGTTCATGCTCTGTCTCTCTCTGTCTCAAAAATCAATAAACGTTAAAAAAAAAAAAAAAAAAAAAAAAAAAAAAAAACCAGGGCAGAGAATTGTCTTGAAATTCCCGAAAAGCATCATTAACTAATCAGTAGTTTGTTGTAATTTTTACTCCCCTCCTGGTCAGGCAATTCATTCACTCATTTATTCATTCATTTGTTTGTTCATTGGATAATTATTGAGCACTTGGAAAGTTGGTAAGAGATTGATGACCAAGCAAGTTCCTGCCCCTTCTGCAGCTGTGGTGTGTTCATTTAATTTAATTTAATCAGCCACACAGCAATTATGTGCAGAGCATTTCTGTATGCCTGACGCTGTGTGAAATGTTGGGGATACATTAGAGAGAAAACCAACACGGTGCCTGCTGGGGCTGAAATCTAGAGGGAGGACAGACACTAACCAAAGAGCAAACACCAAGAGTAAAATGACTCTGACAAATGGTCGGCAGGAAAAGCCTAGGGGCTATGAGAGTGGAAAACAAGAAAATCTGACCTAATCTGAGTGAGAAGAGAAGGCTTCTCAGAGGAATAGACACATGAGCTAAGATCTCAGGGCTTCCATAGTTTTGTGTCAAGGAAAACAAAAGAGTGTTTCAAGGAGAGGAAATATATGCAAAGCCTTTGTTCCAAAGAGGCACAGTGAAGGGGCACCTGGGTGGCTCAGTTGGTTAGGCGAATGACTTCAGCTCAGGTCATGATCTCACGGTTCACAAGTTCGAGCCCCGCGTCAGGCTCTGTGCTGATGTTGCAGAGCCTGGAGCCTGCTTCCAATTCTGTGTCTCCCTCTCTCTCTGTCCCTCCTCTGCTCGCGCTCTGTCTCTCTCTCATAGAGAGAGAAGGGCATGTGAGTAGAATCTAGAGGGGATAAGGATGGAGTGTTTCATGAGAAAGGACTGAGAATCAGTGTCACAAGTTTCTGAGAAAACGTAGGGCCATGGAGATCATTGTGGGTCTAAAAGATGTTTGTTTCGGGGCATGACGGGGAAAAGACACCATATTTGCTAGGTTGAGGGAGTGAGTTTAAGGCAAGGAAATGGAGACAGACAGAAAAGTCAGCTCTTAGCCTGTGGCTAAAAAAAGGTAAGTAGTACATGCTTTTAATTTTTTTTTAACATTTTTTACCTATTTTTGAGAGACAGAGAGAGACAGGGCACGAGCGGGGGAGGGACAGAGAGCGAGGGAGACACAGAATCCGAAGCAGGCTCCGGGCTCCGAGCTGTCCGCACAGAGCCTGACACGGGGCTTGAACCCACAAACTGTGAGATCATGACCTGAGCTGAAGTCGGACGCTCAACCGACTGTGCCACCCAGGCGCCCCAGTGGTACCTGTTTTTAAGATAGAAGAGAACCAAACATGTTTCCTTGACTACAGGAGGAATATTCCCAGATGGTAACAGAGGGAAGGGGAAGGAGAGAGGGAGAATGTGTGAACAGTAACTTAAAGATAACTGATAAGGCATGACAATGGGATCCAAAGAGCAGGTGGAAGCAGTCTCTACTGAGCAGGAGAGAGACTGCATCCATGATACAGGGATGTGAAAAGGATGCACGGGGATGTTTGGTTGGAATAGGCAACGGCATGGAGTTCACAAGATGTCATCGTGAGGGCTCTGATTTTCCCTGTGAAACAGGTGGTGAGAACATTTGCTGCAAAAGGGGGAAGAGACAGAAGATTCAGGGACAGAACCAGTGGTAGTGGAGGTTGGGTGAACAAGGTAAAGAGAGAAACACAGAAGGACTTCCTGGCAGTACAGGGGGCTCCTTTAGATGGGAAGGAACCCAAGGGACTTCACAGAAAGCGGAAGAGGTGAGAAAACGTAGGTAAAGAACTTGGTTAAGGGGCGCCTGGGTGGCTCAGTCGGTTGGGCATCCGACTTCGGCTCAGGTCATGATCTCACGGTTCGCGAGTTTGAGCCCTGCGGCGGGCTCTGTGCTGACAGCTCGGAGCCTGGAGCCTGCTTCGGATCCTGCGTCTCCCTCTCTGTCCCTGCCCTGCTCACGCTCTGTCTCTGTCTCTGTCTCTCTCTCAAAAGTAAATAAACACTTAAAAACTTTTTTAAAAGAACTTGGTTAAGTCTAAACCAGTAGGTGTTGGCTCTTGGTAGCCATCGCCACGAATTATCCTACGCCATTGCTGTTGTTCCTTCCTGGCTCCGCAGTGGGTAGAGGGTGCGGAAAATATCAGGCGGTCTGGTGAGAAAGTCCACGATGCCAGCCAACGCTTCTTTCTGTGTAATTCATAAATACGCACACCAACCTTCCCCATGGTTGCCTTTCTGGGCCTTTGCCTTTTCTGCTCAGTGACGGCGCGATACGGGTGGGTGTAGAGAAAAAGGATAAGGATAATGTGGCTCTGATGAGAACGCGCATCACCCCTTCAGATCATTGATTCTTGTTTGTTGGGTAGCCATGCCTGCCACACGGCAGGTGTGTAATAAGAGTGTTGGTGTGTAAGAGTTAAGAGGAACACGGTCCCCTGAGGACTAAGAAGAACATATAGTCTTAAACAAACCTTTCCAACGAGACCGTGGGTAATAGTCCATGAGTCACACGCAAACCAAGGGGGAACCACCCTAGAGCGTCATCTATCCGCTGCATATAAAGTTGTTCAGTGTGACAAGCACTGTACTTGGACAAGGACGGCACTCAAGCGGATCAGTTAGGGAAGGGCTGTGGGAGCAGAACGCGATCCTACCGTGTTGGGGGTGGAGGCATCAGACACGGCCCTGCTGGACAGTGTGTACTTCTCAGACTCGGCTTTGGCTTTCCTGGCCCTTCTAAACCATTTCCTGTACTGCTCCCGGACCTGCAGGGGCGAAGCACGCTCTGGGTCAGCTCACTGGGCGGGGTGGGGACAGGAAGAGTCCTGGATGGGGGCCAGACCGTGGTACCTGCTGGCTGAGGAGGCAGTACACCAGGAAGATGAACATTCCCTGCAGGCTGTTGATGATGGTGAAGAGGTAAGCCATGACGTGGGCAGCTGGCCCCACCTGCAGGAGGCCCAGACACCACGTGCAGCCCAGAATGAGGAGCTGAGCCATCGCTTTAAATGTCAGCATCCTGGGTAGGAGGAGAGAGGAGGCTCGTGATGCACCGGGAGCAACACAAGCCATTCTCCTCCCCGCCCCACGGAGGCTGCTGTCACTCCCTGTCGGTGACGAGTTCTCAGACTGACTTGTGATGGGCTCTGATCTTTACTGTCAGTGATTCCCCACAGCCAAAATGCCACTTGGGACCAGGAGAGTGTCTTGACTTGCATTGAGGAGGATAGGGATACCTCACAATGTAAGTTTCAAAAGTTTTACGGTGCTCCCTGGAGATCCTGAAATTCATTCAACCAACACCACCGAGGAGGCTCTGTGCTGGGACCTGGGCATTAAAAATAACAAAGGCAAGGGGCACCTGGGTGACCCCGTTGAGCGGCTGACTGAGGCTCAGGTCGTGATCTCGTGGTTTGTGACTTCGAGCCCCACACTGTGAGCGTGGAGCCTGTTTGGGATTCTTTCTCTCTCTCTCTCTCTCAAAATAAATAAATAAACAAACAAACAAAAAAAAACAAAGGCAAGATTTCTCTTTTCATTTGGAAAGGATAACGGTAGGAACGTGGAAGAAATAGCATTAAATCTGCACAAAGGTCGCTGGAACAAGGATTGCCCTCGCCTCCCAGAAGATTCGACACTGGCTAGGATTTTCTCCGGAGAAAGGACGGGAACAGGGGTGAGAAGGAGCCTGCACTGAGCGGGGCAGCAAGTGGAGGCTGGGCTGTGGAAACAGCCACAGGCTTTTCTAAGTGCTTCATGGGAACATAAATGTTCCCTGCACCTTCGTCCTAGGATTCCCTGGCAAAAGTCCAAAGAATGTTTAGTGACCAAGGTCAATTCTTCCTGTTGCTGAGGGAGGCGACAAGCTGGGGCTAGAAATGGACAGAACATTGCGGCCAGAGTGCCAGCTCTTCTGACTGAGAAGGTTAACTACACCTCTTTACTCTGGGTCCCCTCAGAAGAAACACTAAGGACCACCGAGGCACACGGCTTTGCCCTTTGGACCACCTATGCCCGTGGGGTTGTCACTCTCTCCTTCACCTTACCTTGTGTTCTGGAGGGTGGATACGTCGCTGTTGAGGGAAGACAGCTTGCTTTGCAAAATCCAGAGGGTCATGAAAAACAACACTAAATTGACCTTCGGGAAACCACAGAAGGTTTATTGAGTACAATTTCAATCGGTTGTCTGTCTCCCAGCCTGCCCCACATCAATCCCACATGTAAGTCGTTTTCATATTAAGTAACCGTGTTAGAGCTCATAGTTTTAGAAGCAGACTTAGAAAACCAAACCCCCCCAAAAAAAAATGACAATCCAGGGACATTCCTGCCCCTGTCACCGCCCCCCCCCCTTATAATTCTGCTCTTCTAATGACCCTCAGCTGAGCATTAAGGATGCTCTGACATCATCACTCACAGAGATAATGACACAGACTGGTCCCAGGAAGCTCCATATAAACATCTTTTCTGGATGGAGCCAGCAGCTGAGCAAGAGAGAGAGAGTAAAAAATGCATTCATCCTGAGGTATGTAGAACAATTATATAAATTCGTTCGTTCATTCATTCATTCATTCATTCATCAACAAATATTGACTCTTCCGTGACAGGCTCTGTCATTGGCAAAGAAAGTAAACAGTCTTAAGACCCACAAATCTCACGTGGAGTAGGAGACACATAATTAAACATACTGTAACAATAAAAATGTGCAGCTATAAGAATGTATCATTGGATGTCATGCTTAGTTTGGAATCTGAGGGATTTGGATGGTGAAGGAAGATTCCCTAAGGAAATTATATGTTTAGCTGAGTTGTTTTTTTTTCTGTTGTTTTGTTTTGTTTTGTTTTGTTTTGTTTTGTTTTGTTTTTTGTTTTAGATAGAGCGCAAGTAAGGGAGAGGTGTGGAAGGAGAGAGAGAGAGAGAGAGAGAGAGAGAGAATCTTAAGCAGGTTCTGCGCTCAGCACAGAGCCCGATTTGGGGCTCAATCCCACCACCCCAGGATTGTGACCTAAGACGAAACCAGGAGTCAGACACTCAACTGAGCCACCCAGGCGCCCCTTAGCTGAGATATTAATGGTGAATGATGTTACTGAGATAAACAGTGTTGGAGCAAGGGAGAGGCCCACAAACATGTTAACAGTTCGGGAGAGTCGTGTGAGCCATCCCTAACATGGTTTTAGGGGCCTTTCTTGCACTGTTCAATCTAATTTTTTTTCATCCTGCTGCAAAACCCATCAACTTATTTTAATTTTTTGTTCATGGCTTTATGGAGATATATTTTACATACCATAAAATTCACCCATTTAAACCACACAGTTCAGTGATCCTTAGAATACTCACAGAGTTGTGTGACCAGCACCAAAATCTAACTCGAGGACATTTGCAACTCCTTAAGAGAAATTTCGTTCCCGGGGCGCCTGGGTGGCTCAATGGGCTGAGTGTCTGACTTCGGCTCAGGTCGTGACCTCCAGGTTTGTGAGGCTGAGCCCCGGCTTCAGATCCTCTGTCCCCCTCTCTCTCCGCCCTCCCCCCTGCTTTTGTGCTCTCTCTCTCTCAAAAATAAATACACATTTTTTAAAAAATAAGTAAAAAATAAAGCGTGAGGACTTCAGCCAAAATCGTTAAAAAAAAGACATTTCGTGCACAGAAGCAGTCACTGTGTTCGTACTCCACTCCCATCGGAGCCCCAGGGCACTGTTAATCTGCCTTCTCACCTAATCGATTTGCCTACTGTGAACACTTTACATAAATAGTATCATGTGATATGTGGCCTTTCGTGACTGAATTCTTTCATTCAGCACCGTGTTTTCAAAGTCCGTTCACATCACAGCACATTTTTATGGCTGAAAAAAATATGTCTCATTCTTTTTCTCACGGCTAAATGATATTCTGTGTGTGGCCAGATCATACTTGGCCTATCCATTCATCAGTTGAGGGGCATTCGGTTGTTTTCAGTTGTCTCCAATTTTGAATACTGCTGTTATGAGCCTTCGTGTACAAGGGTTTGGTGGGGCTTTTTACATTTATTTGCTTTTGAGAGACAGAGAGAGACGGAGCACGAGCAGGGGAGGGGCAGAGAGAGAGAGGGAGACCCAGAATCAGAAGCAGGCTCCAGGCTCTGAGCTGTCAGCACAGAGCCCAACACAAGGCTCAACCTCACAAAGCGGGAGATGACGACCTGACCTGCTTAACCAAATGAGCCACTGAGACGCCCCGTGTGTGAACATATGTTTTCATTTGTCTGGGGTATGTACCCAGGAGTGGTGTTGGTTGGTCATGTGGTAGCTTTATATTTAACCCTGTGAGAAACTGTCAAACTGTGTTCCAAAGTGACCGCACCATTTACATTCCAACCAGCAATGTAGGAGTGTTCTGAATTTTCCACATCCTTGCGAGTAGTGTTTATTGTCTTTTTTTTAACCATTTCAACTAATAGGTATAAAGTAATATCTCATTTACAGTTTCTGACTTGCATTTTCCTGATGACTAAGGCTAGTGAGCATCTTTTCGTGTATTTATTGGCCATTTACCTATCTTTGGAGAAATGTCTATTAAAATATGTTGTCCACCTTTGAGTTTATTGGTTTATTCAAATAATCTCTATAGCCCCCCATGGGGGCTTGAATTCATGACCTCAAGATCAAGAGTCGCATGCTTTTCCAACGGAGCCAGCCAAGGGCCCCTATTTTGACCATTTTTAACTTGAGCTATTTGCGTTTTGTTGGTGAGTTATTTGATTTAATTTTAACACCAGCACAAAACAGATATTCTCTTATGACCACAGATTGGTAATTAATGCATAGAGAGCTTAGGCCTATTGCTGAGGATTTTACTGATAGTGACAGAATTCACTTTTGATCCTACATTAGGGTAAAGTAGAGAGTGAGCAGGGCATTTCAGAACAGTGGACAGGTGCACCTGGGTGGCTCAGTTTGGTAAGCAACCAACTCCGGCTCAGGTCGTGATCTCATGGTCCATGAGTTCGAGCCCCACATTGGGCTCTGTGCTGACAGCTCAGAGCCCGGAGCCTGCTTCGGATTCCACGTCTCCCTCTTTCTCTGTCCCTCCCCCACTCGTGCTCTGTCCCTCTCTCTCTCAAAAATAAACTTTAAAAAGCATGAAAAAAATTTTAAAAATGAAAAGAGCAATGGACAGTTTGGTAGCCCATTTCAGGACAACTGAAGTATAGACTAAAAAGAATGTAAGCAAGAAAGAACTGCAGTGTCCAAGAAAGACACTTGGAGACAGCTCAGGTGAATCAGGTGAGCATAAGTTTTAGCAGCACGTTGTGGTTAATAGTGCACGTTCTGGGAACTGACCTCCTGAGTAGAGGAGTAAGGACCTTGATGAACTTGCTCTCCTTCTAAAACAGCAAAAATACGAGCAAAACAACTAAAACCAACCACTTCGGAACTGTGGCGATTACCCAGCACCACAGAACAAGTTGAAAAATAGTCTAACCAAGAGACGCTACTGAACCTCAATAAGATTGTGGGGAGAGGGGCGCCTGGGTGGCGCAGTCGGTTAAACGTCCGACTTCAGCCAGGTCACGATCTCGCGGTCCGTGAGTTCCAGCCCCGCGTCAGGCTCTGGGCTGATGGCTCAGAGCCTGGAGCCTGTTTCCGATTCTGTGTCTCCCTCTCTCTCTGCCCCTCCCCGTTCATGCTCTGTCTCTCTCTGTCCCAAAAATAAGTAAAAAACGTTGAAAAAAAAATTTAAAAAAAAAAAAAAAGATTGTGGGGAGAAAGGAGTCTGGGATGTTTTAACTCAGAGCTATCTCAGTTCTGTCTCTCCCCAGCTTAGTGGTGCAGCAGCCAGAAGTTGACAACGTTGAAGACAGCAGAGAAATCTGACTATTTTGGAAGCTCCATGGAAAACATCATCATCACCCCCAGAACACAACCAAGTTTTTTTCTAACTCTGTAGTTTCCTAACTCTTTATTCTCTAAATTTGGTGCCTATTTGATTCGACTGAGAAATCATGGGGGAGGGGGAGCTGACTCTGGGGCATTATCAATACAATAACAAATTATGGCCCCATTCCCAGCTGCCTAAGGCTGTGATTTCAGGTGGGATCAAAAGAACTTTTCCAGGAATTTAAAAGGAAATACTGGACCACTCAAGGACGATGAAAATTTTTGAAAATCTCTGAAATATTCCTGCAAATCTGAGGATGCATAAGGGTATGGCTCCACTCAAAACAGGCATGGGGAGAAAAGAAAGCACTAGTCTCTCATCTCTGTCTGACCTTGAGGCTTTGTGCAATCATAAAGTGAAAGCTAAGACTGTTATGTAAACTTCCTGAAGTTTGAAGGTGCGGTCTTCTCACACAGATACCTTTTTAGAAGAATGCAAAGTATATAGGCAAAGCATTTAAGGAAATCTTCCGGAACAAACAGTTGGTGGCCACTAAATAAACTGACCCAAGTGCGACCAACACCCTAGGAACCCATGATTAAAAACAAAAATAAGAACTTTAAAAAAGCTAGCAGAGAACTCAGGGGACACACACTGCAAGAAATGGCCAATCTACAGAATTAATCCAGGAAAGTCACTAAACAAACAAACAAAGACACCAACAAACCAGAAATAACAACATATCTTGAAGGGTGGAGGAAACTGAAACAGCAGGATTACAATATATTATCTAAAATATTGAGTTTTCACAAAAAAGTATAATATACCCAAAGAAACAGGAAAATGTGCAACATACACAGAGGAAAAAAATCAGCCAAAAGAAAGCATCTCTGAGAAGGCACAGACTTCGAATCTTGTAGATAAAGTCTTTACATCAATTATTACAAATGTATTAAAAACGCGAAACCATTTCTGAAAAATGAAAGAAAAGTAGAACAACAGCATTTCACCAAATAAGGGATATGAATAAAGCAACAGATATTCTGTATGGAACCAAATAGAAACTCTAGAGTTGAGAAATACAAACACTGAAGTGAGAAATCCACCAGAAGGGCTCAACAACAGATTTGAGCTGGTAAAAGAAAAAATAAATAAATAAATTTGAATATACATCAACAGAAACTACGCAGTCTGAGGAACGGAAAGAAAATAGGATGAAGAAAAATGAACAGAACCTCAAGAGATTTATGGCATAGGACAAGTGCTCCCACACATACACAGTTGGAATCCCAGAAGACAAAGCAAAAGGGGCAGAAAAATACTTAAAGAATGAATGGCTAAAAACTTCCCAAATGTGAAGTTCAAGGAACTATAACTGGAATAAATTCAAAGAGATCCACACTGAAACGCATCATAGACCTATTGAAAAAAGGCAAAGACAAAATCTTTAAAGTGGCAGGGGAAAGTTGATTTTTCATGTACAAGGCATCCTCAATAAGATTAACAAGTGACTTCTTGCCTGAGATCATGGAGAAGGCAGTGGAATATCATCTTCAAGGTATCAAAAAAAAAAAAAAATGATGGTCAACCAAGACTTCTGTATCCAGCTAAATTCTCCTTGAGAAATGAAGAAATTAAGGCATTTCAAGATAAAAATAAGATCATTCTTGTTTGCTAAGTGGTCACAAGAAACCCTAAATAAGTCAGGCTGATATGAAAGGAGACTAGAGAGTAACTTCAATCCAAACAAAGAAATAAAGAGCACCAATAAAAGTAACTATGTGGGTATTATGAAAGACACTGAAGTATATTTTTGTTTGTAATCCTCTTCTTCTCCTGTGTTAAAAGATAACCACGCAAAGCAATACTTTTAAAACCGTGTCAATGGGCTTGTAAGGTACAAAGATATAATTTTTATGACAGCAATAATAAAAAGGAGGAGGAAAGGAATGTAGGGATATTAGGTTGCACAATGGTTTTTTAGATACAAAATCCTAAGCACAAACAACAAAAGAAAAATTAAGTGGACTTCATCGAAATTAAAAAACTTCTCTGCTTTAAACTTTTCACTTTGCAAGGAAGTGAAAAGACATGGAGAGGTAGAAAATATTTGCAAATCACAAATTGATGAGGCACTACCATCCGGAATATACTAAGAACTCAAAAACTCAGCAAGATGACAAATAACCGAATTTAAAAATGGACAAAAGGTGGGGCACCTGGGTGGCTCGGTCGGTTAAGCACCCGAATTCGGCTCAGGTCATGATCTCACAGTCCGTGAGTTCGAGCCCCGCGTCGGGCTCTGTGCTGACAGCTCAGAGCCTGGAGCCTGCTTGGGATTCTGTGTCTCCCTCTCTCTGACCCTCCCCCGTTCATGCTCTGTCTTTCTCTGTCTCAAAAATAAAAATAAACTTTAAAAAAAATGTTTTTTTTAAATGGACAAAAGGTTTGAAAAGGCGTTTCTCCAAAGAAGATATGCAAATGGTCAATAAACACGTGAAAAGCCACTCAGCATCACTAGTTATTGGGGAATTGCAAGTCTGAACCACAATGAAATAACACTTAAAACTCATGCAGAAGGCTAAAATTAAAAATGCAGAAAATAAGTGTTGATGAGGCAGAGTGTGGGGAATAAGCTTAGGAATCCCTGAGCTTGCACCGATGGGTTAACAAGGCATAAGGAAATAGAAAGCTAGAGGATGAATGCATCCAAGATTAGGTAAACAAGATTAGATATTCAGGGTGGAAATGCCTCCCAACTTAGTACAATAGCAGAAAGCTGCTTTCCCAGAAAGGAAGGACCCAAATAGGTAAACAGGTAAACAGGGCTATAGACCTCAGTAAGGCGAAGTTGCCCAGAATGGAGCTAATTAGCAAAAGAAACATGCCTCGTTGACCCTGAGGTAGCAGGCTCTTTCTTTCTTGTGCCCTAGGCAAGTTTAGGTAAACAGATGTGGCGTTTCATGTCTGCTGTAAACAACCATCTGCTTGGCTCCTGGACTTTGTGTTGTATTGATCCAAACCCCTACCACCGCATATCTTCAAAACCCCCTTTTCCTCACGCCCATGAGTTAATGTTCACAGTTTCATTTCTTTGTGCACGTCCATCACGCCTGTAAGCCTTCTGATCCTAATAAAAACAGAGCAAGGACCCTTACTTGGGGCTCTTGTCTCCTCCCGGACATTAGCCTCTCTCGCATTTTAATCCTGCACCCGCTCTTGCTGGACAAGCGAGAACTCCAGACCCAGGGTCTATGACAATGCAGAGCAATTAGAACCCTCACACATGGCTTGTGTGAATAGAAACTGGGGCAGACACTTGGAGAAACAGATGACAGTTTGTCAAAGTGCTAAACATAGATCTGCAATGTGATCCCGCAGTTCCACAAATGGATATATATCCGAAACAAAAGAAAACATATGTTGACACCAAAACTTACACATGTATATTTATAGCAGCATCACTCATAGTGGCAAAAAATGGAAACAACCTGGGGCGCCTGAGTGGCTCAGTCGGCTAAGCGTCCGACTCTTGATCTCAGCTCAGGTCTTGATTTCCGGGTCGTGAGTTCAAGCCCTGCTCTGGGCATGAAGCCTCCTTTTAAAAAAAAAAAAAAAAAAAAAAGGAAACAATCCAAGAGCCTATCAAATGGTAGATTGAAAAAATGCAGTATATCTGTATAGTGGAATATTATTTACAAAACACCAGCAGCAGCAGCAAGGAACCACAAGGAATGAAGTCATGATACTTGCTACAACATGGATGAGCCTTGAAAGCATCCTACGAAGTGAAAGAATCCAGTCGCAACAGACCACAGGTATGATTTCACTTAAGTCAAATTTCCAGAAAAGGCAGATCCCTAGAGACAGAAGGTATATTAGTGGTGGCCCAGGGGGCTGGGGTGGAAGACGGTAACAGGACTGAGGAGGGAATGTTAATGTGTGTGAGGTTTCTTCTAGGGAGTTGAAGGTGTTCCAGTCATGTCTGCATGTTCTGGTGATGCATACACAACTCTATGATCATTCTAAAAAACACTAATCTGTACACTTTCCAAGAGTCAATTTTAGGGTATGTGAAATATACTTCAAGAAAAATGTAAAAACGTGAAACCAAGCATTAACGGTGGAAATGTCAGAGTACAAACTCTAAAGCTTGACTCGTGGATTTGAATTCTACTTCTGCCACTTATTAGCCATTCCCCTTGGGGCATTTAATGAGATTACGTGTGGCTCGGTTTACTCACCTGTAATATGGGGCAAATGGCTCTGCCTACTTCACAGTTTTAATGTGAGTATTCACCGAGTTAATGCATACAAAAATGGTTAGAAAAATTCATGGCATAAAGTAAGTACCTTGTATATCTTAACCGTGATATAAAAATCTATTACTTGATTACATAAATCAGCTCTAGCTCCAAATTTTTAAAAAACTGGAACATCTTAAAGCATTTGGAGAAAGAAGTAGATTCTATTTTTTTAATGATGTCCTAAGCGCGTCTTTTGATTTCAGTCTTGCTATTCAAAGGACAGAACTTTAAAGACATTCTGCTTAACTTATAACTTCCCACCAGAAAGATGTCCTAAGGATGATTACTTAGCATGTCTTCTCTGTGTTCTGCTTGGGCATAATAAAAAATACTCCTCTGGGGCGCCTGGGTGGCGCAGTCAGTTAAGCGTCCGACTTCAGCCAGGTCACGATCTTGCGGTCCGTGAGTTCGAGCCCCGCGTCGGGCTCTGGGCTGATGGCTCAGAGCCTGGAGCCTGTTTCCAATTCTGTGTCTCCCTCTCTCTCTGCCCCTCCCCCGTTCATGCTCTGTCTCTCTCTGTCCCAAAAATAAATAAACGTTGAAAAAAAAAAAAAATACTCCTCTGGTGCTGGTGGTGGCCATGATCCTGCTGGAGAAGATAGGGGCAGTGGGAATTTGCACTTACCTGGTGGGTGTTCCATAAAGGGAAGGTCTGGATGCAGCAGAAATGGCCACGATTAGAGCCGGGACTCCATAGCCCACAGGGAACAGGAGTCTCTTCATGAACCTGCTCACACTGGAGTAGTTGACCACCATCAGGTTGCGTGCCGTGAGGAAGAGGTGTAGACCGTCCAACAGCATCCAGGTGAAGGAGGCCAGGTAGAGATAGTGTAAGGCCCCCGCGATGATGGCGCACAGCAGCTGGGCGAGGAGGAAGGAGTCACCAGGAGGGACTGTCAGGGAGGAGGGTGGCCCCAGGACTCCTCCCATACCTTGCCAGAGGGGAGAACTCGTATATATATATATATATATATATATATATATATATATATATAGGGTCGAGTTGTTGAGAGAGGATTGTCTTCTGCTTCATCAGTCAATGTGAAATAGGCTATTTACCCCTCCAGCCTCCCTGTCGCCCAACGATATTGTGTTAAGGTATCAGTGCAGCAGGGCTCCACGAACTGAGCATCCCGTGGCTCAGGGCAGGGGGTCCTCTGGGACAGTGTCAGTACCTTGATCTTGGTCTGGTCGATGGCCGTGAGGAAGAGCAGGTGGGCCAGGAAGAGGCAGATCGAGAGCTGCAGGTGGAGCGAGGTGCTGGTGTTCTGGATGGCTTTGCACAGGAGGAAGGTGAGGGCTGCCAGGAGGAGGCACAGCAGAGAGAGGCCCAGCCCCACGTAGGTGATGAAAACCAGCACGGGATCCTCCTCCTGGGACCCAGCAAAAAGGACATCACAGTCACAGGTCCTATATCAGTTGACTTTAAGAGGCATTTCATCACCCTGGGTGGGCCTGGCCTAATCAGTGAGCTCTCAAAGCTCTAGGCTCTTCCTAGAGAAAAGGATTCAAAGTTTGAGGGCGTTTGATGTGAGGGAGCTTCTCCTGCTGGCCTCTGGACAGAAATGCTGATACACTGTGTGGGGCCTAGAGAGAAGGAATGCAGGTAGCCCCTAGGAGCTGAGCAGGGTCCCCTGCTCGCAGCCAGAAAGAAAGTGGAACCCCAGTCCTACAACTGCAAGGAACGGAATTTTGCCAGCAACCAGGGAGCTCACAGGAGGACCCCAGGCCTCCGACGAGAATGCAGCTTTGGCTGACTCAATGGTCTCAACCTTGTAAGGCCCAGAGCAGGCAACTCAGCTACGCTACGCCCGATTCTCGTCCCACAGACACCACGAGACTTAAATTTATGTTTCTTTAAGCTCCTACATGTGGGGAAACATGTTCGAGAGCGATAGACGTGGAAAGCGGCCTCTCTCAGGGATCTCACCTGCACGTGGCTGTGGGCCATGAGGATGGCAAAGCTGCTGAGGTGGGAGCACTGGCAGGTGGTGTTGGCATCTCCGGTGGCCACCATCCTGCAGCCCATGGTGGACCAATGACCGCCTCCATCCTGACTGTGCTCCCAGAAGACACAGAACACCTTCTGCGTTGGCCCGGGCGTCACCAACTGTAGGAAGAGAGCGTCGGTGGGAGCTGGAGACTCTTATCCAAAGCTGGTTTGCAAAGGGCTTTCCTGGGGGAAGGAGGCGCCCACGGAGGAGGCCCCCAGGACACAAAGGGTGATCTCGACAGTGAGGCTGAGCCCCGGACCCAGACCAGTTCCTTGCCCAGCCACAGCCCCATTCCACCAGGACTCACGCGGTGGGAGAAGATGAAGGTGACGGGGGAGCCGAGGTTCTGGGTGTCCTTGTTGCTCACAAAGGCAGAGACGACATCTGAGAGCAGGACAGGGGAGACCTCTCCCAGCAATTCCTTGTGTTCACGCAGAACTGCCTGCTGCTTAGGGTCCAGGATCAGGGGCGCCTCGGCCAGTAACTTGGCCATCCCTGGAGTGGAGATGAGGCCCACCACCGAAGGACCTGCAGGACCAGGCCAATGTGGATACCTCGGGGTGCCCACCAGCGCCCCTTCTTCCTCAGATGGACCCTTTGTGGCCCCACTCTGCCCCCTACCTCCCCGTAAGCTTCAGGTCCCCGTGTGTCACGTCCTTGGGCGTCTTGTGACCTCCCATCTCGGCCCTTACCTGAGTCACTAGATTCATGCACCTCATCCAAGCTCAGCAGCATCTTTGCCTGGTTCAGACTCAAGGTGACATTTCTGTCTCCTTGTTCTTGCACCTTCAGGGACAGGTCTATGAGATGTCAGAGTTATTAAGGGAGTGTGGATAGTATTGGTGGCTGTAGAGGCTGTAATAATACTATCCTTTATATGTGTGTTTACATACACACACACACACACACACACTGAATTTATAAAGGATTGTAAGAAAATTCTATGAGCAACTATACACCAACAAATTGGATAACCTAGATGAAATTAACAAATTCCTAGAGACACACAAACTACAAAAGTAACTGAAAAATAACTAAAGTCCAAACAGACCTATAACAGGCAAAAAGAACAAATCAGTAATCAAAAATTCCCCAAAATGAAAAGCCTCAACCAGATGGCTTTACCGGTGAATTCTGCCAACCATTTAAGTAAGAATTAACAAGAATCCTTTATAAACTCATCCAAAAATGGAAGAGGAAGGAATACTACCTAAATAATGTTATGAAGCCACCATCACTCTGATTTAAAAAAAAAAACAGATAAAGCCATTAAAGAAAACAATAGACCAATATTTCTTATGAACATAGATGTAAAAGAATATTCAACAAAATATTAGGAATAAATTTACCCAAGGAGGTTCAAGACTTGTATCAGAGAAAAGTACAAAAATATTTTTTGAAATAAATGAAAGACCCTGAATAACTAGGAAAACATTCTATGTTAGTAGATTAAAAGGCTTAATATTGGGGCACCTTAGTGGCTCAGTCAGTTGAACATCTTGATATTAGCTCAGATGGTGATCTCACAGTTTGTGAGATTGAAACCCACATTGGGCTTTGTGCTGAGTTGTGGAACCTGCTTGTGATTCTCTCTCTCTCTCTTCCTTTCTCTCCCTTTCTCTCTCTCCCTCTCTCTCTGTCTCTCTCTGTCTCATTATCTCTCTCTTTCTCCCATTCTCTCCCTCTCAAAATAAATAAATATCTTTTAAAATAATAAAAAAATAAAAGGCATAATATTGTTAAGATGGCAATATTTCCCAAGAGATCTATAGATTCAATGCAACCCATACCAAAATTCCACCTTTTTTTTTTTCAGAAATGGAACAGTGCATCCTAACATTCATAGGACATTGCAAGGGGCCCTAATACCCAAAATAATCTTGAAAATGAAAAAAAAAATTGGAGTACTTACACCTCCTGATTTCAAAACTTACTACTAATCTATAGTAATCAGAACAGTAGGGTACTAGCACAAAGATAGGCATACAGACCTATAAAATAAAATTGAAAGTCCAGAAATAAACCCACACATCTGTGGTCAACTGATTTTCTTCAACAAGGGATACCAAGACTATTCAATGGAAAAAGAAAAGTCTCTTCAGCAAATGGTGCTTGCACATCTGGATCTCCACTTGCAGTATAAGGGACTCTACCTCACACAACACACAAAAATTAACTCAAAATGGGACAAAGACCTACATTTATGAGCTAAAACTAGAACCGTTAGAAGGAAACACAGGTGTAAATCTTCACAGCCTTGGATTTGGCAATGGAGTCCCAGGTAAGACACCAGTGCACACGCAAAAAAAGAGAAAGTAGAGAAAATAGATTTCATCCGACAGAAGCATCTGTTCGTGAAAGTAAAAAGACAATCTGTGGAATGGGAGAAAAAATTAGCAAATCACATGTCTCATAGAGTCTACTGTTAGAACACATAAAGAACTCTCCCAACAACCAAAAGCCAAACAACCTGATTTAAAAATAGGCAAAGGACTTGCATAGATGTCTCCAAAAAAGAAAAGTATATAAGCTCATATATATATATATATATATATATATATATATATATGTATACATACATGTATACATATATAAGTTCATATATATATAATATACAAATATTCAACAATCATGTGAAAAGATATTAAATATCATTAGTCACTTGGGAAATGCAAATCAAACCCACAATGAGATATTACCTGACATACACTGAAGTTGCTATCAGAAAACAAAATGTAAGCACCAAGTGTTGCTGAGAATATGGATATTGGAACCATTGCGTGTTACCAATGGGGATGTAAAATGGCACTGCCATTTTGGTCATTTGCTCATTTTGGTCATTTTGGTCATTCCTCAAAAAATGGAACACAGAGTTACCATATCGCTGAGAAATTCCACCCCTACGTCTATATACATTGAGTCGAAAACAGTTATTCAAGCAAAAACTCATCCAGAAGTATTCATAGTAACGCTATTCAAAATAGTCAAAAGGTGTCAACAACCCAAATGTCCAACAGTGAATGAATGGCTACACAAAAGGTGGTCAGTGAGTTCGAGCCCCACTGGGCTCTGTGCTGACAGTTCAGAGCCTGGAGCCTGCTTCAGATTCTGTGTCTCCCTCTCTCTCTGCCCCTTCCCCGCTCAAGCTCTGTCTCTCTCACTCCCAAAAGTAAATAAACCTTAAAAACTAAATAAAATTAAGTAATAAAATGGTGATGAACTTAAATATCAAATAATACAAAATTTACATTCTGAAAAATTTAATAAATTGTCTTCTTTTGAAGATGTTTCCATTTTGTATCTTAAATTCTTCATTAGAATGATTTCCTCTGCTGATAATGTATATTACAATGAAAATGTATACGATTTACAGTTTTATTCATTTCTTTTCAACCTTTTAATTGGTTTAGGGAGTGTAACACTGAGATACAAGCATGGTCACTGGCTCCAGTGAGGCTGGGGGATAAACGAGGTGGGGAAGGGCAGGGCAGGAGCCCGGGGCAGACCCCAGTACTTGCCTGTGCCTGCAGATGCACTGAAGGTCAATGTCCCATTGGGCAGGGCCTGGCTTATGTTTCTCAGGACGTCCTCCAGGCCAGCGAGCAGGTTCGCGGCCACACGGCGCTGCTCTGAGCGGGGCAGCGCCCCCAGGTCTTCCGGGGTCTGCAACAACTCATCCACCCCCTTTATGAGGTCCTGGGGGGGGATGAGTGAATGGAGCCAGTGAGCCACGAAGACCCTGCCCACTCAGCCCCGGAGAACAGCCCCTAAAAACTGATTGGTAGATAAAGGTGGTACTGGGGCTGATTCCCTGGGTCTTTGCCCCTGGAATCCAGCGCTCATGGTCAACCCTGTTCACAAATGCCAAGAATGACATAAAGCCCAATGTCCAGAAACAGCGAAAAGAAAAGTCATTTGTGGGTGCAGGTGGGTGCCCAGCAGTGTGAATACTGGCGTGTCTGCTCTCCCACTCACCGTGGGAGGGGCGGGGTCTCAGAGAAGCTGTCGTGGTGATGGGGCAGCTTCCTCCCAGGACTCTATGGGATGCCCAGGTTCTCTTTCTTCTCCTGAGTTGTGCTCTTACCTGGATGGTGCCCTGAGCCAAGGCCGGCTTGAAGTCTCTGCGCAGAACTTGGACTTTTTTAAAGAAGTTGGAGAGTCCCTGGGAAGAGAGGAGAAGGGGCGGGTCGGAGAGCCTTGCGTATGTGTGTTGGGGTGGGGTGGGGGGAGCTTGGGGAAATTGGGGGAATTAGGCGGGCGGCACAGAGGGATTCCTGCCTCCTGGTCCCTGCTGGGGCCACTCACCTGGCTCTTGATTCCAGGGGGTTCGGTCCAGGCAGGGAAGGACATCTCTGCAGGCGATAAAACAGCCATTTATTAGGTGTGAGAGTGTCTGTGTGTGTGTGTTGGGATGGCGGCTGGGGTCAGGTCAGACCAGGTACCTTGACAGGTGGTGTTCATTTGCTTATTCTGGAATCTGGGTTTGAGCTCCCAGCCACGGCGGCAGCGGCACCTGTATGAGCCCACGGTGTTGACGCAGACGGTGGAGTTGTGGCACACAGGCGGCCGGAAGCTGCACTCGTCCACATCTGGGGACACAAAGATGGCACTCGGGCCCTTCTCCTTCTGTGTCCTGCCCCCTTTCCCCATATTAGTACCTCCCACCTTGGCTGGAGGTGACATCCCCTGCCGACCCCACATCCTGGTGATGCAGGAGTTATGGGAAGTGTGGGGAGGCCTGACACATAGCACGTGAGCCCTGTACAGATGTGCAGGTTGTGAACTATTGAAACACCTTTGTCCCAGTTGGTAATTAGCTGCCACCTGGGGTCTCCAAGGAGCCTGCTCCTCAGTACCCCGGCTCCTTCCCCAGGATCCCCGCCCCCCCCAGATCTTTTCCCATCAAGCCTCAAGAGAATTAACGCTTGGCACTGCAGGGCACCGCCAGCATTCATTCTGCTTGGGTGGTGTGGGTGCCACTGAATACGCATGCAATCAGCTGTTCTGAGTGTGGGTCTCCAGGACGTGGCATCTGAGCTCTGGACCTTCACAGACGGTGTTGTTTGGGCCATTGGGGGACCCAGGAATGGGCTTCCAGCCAGGGAGGCAGCGGCACTCATAGCTCCCAATGTTGTTGAGGCAGTGGGTGGTGTTGTGGCACGGGTTTTGCCCCGAGGTACATTCATTCACATCTGAGGACAAAGCCAGAGGGTCAGGGTCCCCTCCACTGGCTGCACCCATCTCTCACTGCCCGGCATCAGGGACCCTGCTGTTATTGCACGTGCTGCCCCCTGGTGACCTTCAACCTCAATCTCAGTGCACCTTATGATGGCCTCCCTGCAAGATGGGCGTGGCAGGGACCATGGTCCCCGGTTTACAGGCTGTGAAACCAGGGGGGAAACTGAGTCATGGGGACTGGACTTTCTTTCCAAGGACTCTCAGCTACTCCCTCCCCAGCTCTGGCCCAGGCTCCCTTTCCAGGAACTGGAAGCGACACCCTCCCCCTGCTCCCAAGAGGCAGGTGAGGAAGGGGCGAGACCAGGGGATGCTCACAGAGGCGGGGGGCTCCACAAGGGAACCCCAGGCCCGGAAGGCCCTGCTACCTCCCTGCTCTGTGGTGGGCCTTCTGGGGAGGCAGATCCTTGGGCAGAGCAAAGCCCTAGTGTTTCAGGAACCCAAGGCTCTTCTCCCTGCTCTGTGGGCTGCGGGGTCCGCCTTGGCCCCGCCCCAGCTCCAGCGCAGCCTCACAGCGTCTCCCGGGGCCTCTACCTGAGCACGTGTTCGGGTCGCTCAGGTTGAGCTCCAAGCCGGGTGGGCACCTGCAGGTGTAGTTGCCCTGGGTGTTGATGCAGATGCTGCGGCCTTTACAGAGTCTGGGTTTCCGCTGACATTTGTCCACATCTGCAGGGGGAAGGAGAGGGTGGTGGATGGCTGCCTGCAGCTGTTTCCTGGGATAGAAGCATCTGGAAGGCCCCACCGTCTCCTCCTCAGCGAGCGGGGGTGCCTTTTCTAATTCACATGGAGGCGTCCTAGGGGCGAAGCATGGTGGCCCAGATGTTCGGTTGTCCAGATGTGGCAGGAAGCAGCCTGAGTCCTCCCGTCTGCCTCTCTGGGTGGTTCCCAGCTGGGGCAGGGATGCATGATCACCTGTGTCCCAGCCTGAGGACTTGGACAAGTCCAGGGTGGGTCTTCCTGGGAGCCGAGTGCCAGGGAAATGCTGCACACCAGACCAGGACCTGTCAGGGCTCCCAGCCATGGCCTTTACCCTGACTCCGCCAGGGTGGCCGCTTGCTGGCTGAATTCCCCTTGGAATCCCGGTCACCCTCAGGGGACAGACGGCACGCTCCCATCCACGCTAACTCTGAGACTCCAGCTCCACGGAGATGGACAGGTCCCACACCCAAGCCAGGCCTTTAAAAGACAAGGCTTTGGGGCAGGGGCAGGGAGAGTAAGGATGGACGGTGGGCGCCAGGCTGGGGTGGATGGTGTTGCTGATGTCCAGTTGGGCGGCCTTGGGGCAGTAAAGATGCCTTTTTCCCATGAGGGCATTCCCTAGACTGGCAGGAAGCAGTGAGGATCCACGTCTGAGGGAGGCCAGCAGTGGGCGAGGACTGGAGGAGGGAGCAGGTGCTGATGGGCGAGGCATGGCAGATGATTGTGTCTTCTCGGCCCTTGGGCTCCCCCCAGGGGGGCAGACACTGGGCCCAGCCGAATGGGGCTCAGCCTCTATCTTCTGTCCCTCAGGAGAGGGCTGGACCTGGGGCAATGGTCCTGGATGACAGTCTCCCTTGTCATCTGGTCCAGAGGGGGAGCCTCTTGGTTCACCTGACTCTCCAAGTGTGCAAATGGTGGGGGGTGGGGGAGGGTTGCTGTCACCTGGCCCACCCCAGACACAACATCCTCCGGGTCCTGGTCAGCCGGGCTGCCCTCAGGCCCCTGAACCAAAGTTACTGGGGAGGGTGGGGACAGAGCCTTATGCGGGGAAATAGAGGAAGGCCCAGTGGTTGAGAAGGGGGGGGGGGTGGTCAGGGCATCAGGAGGGGCCTTCTCCAGGCAGGATGCTGGCTAGGGCAGGGCTGGCCAGAGGGCCTGCCCTCAAATCTCCATCCTCCCGCCTTTTCGGATGGGGTCCCTGGGTCCATCATGGCCAAGGGTCTGAGAGGGTTGCTGATATGGCCAAGCCCGTGAGGGTTCTGGTGGGGGCAGGTCTTGGCCGGGCAGTTCCTGATGGTGGCAAAGAGGACGGATCTTGCCCTGGGACGCACCTCCTGTGAAGTATCTCGAATGCCACCTGCCTCTTGTTTTATGCAAATAAGGTGCCAGGGAGGCAGGGGGTACGTTCCAAACATCCAGAGGTGACCCTCTGTGGAGGGGCCTGAGCTGGGGGTTTCAGAGAGGTGCGGGTCGCCAGGTAGGTGACAAGGACATCCTTTGATGCCTGGGGAGGGCGGGGCAAGGGGCCCGCAGAGCAGCCTGGGTCTCCCCTGCCTGTGGCCAGACGCACGGCCACGACATGGGTGATGCGTCCTCGGCTGCGACAGAGGCTGAGCCCTTCACAGAGCTGGGTCTTCAGGTGGCAGGTCCTGGGCCAAACCAGCGGAGACTATCCCTTCCCTGTCACCCAGCTTGAGGTCCGTGGCGGTCCCTCTCCCGTCTCTTGTTATGTGTCTACCCAGCCGCCTGACAGAGTCCCCGTCTCTCAGCCCTGGCCTGTTGTAACACAGCAATGCAGCCCCTCGATAACCACAAGCACCACAACAGTGGGTGGGTGGCATTGCCTGTCCAGGCACACTGGGTGGGACCCATGATCACCATGTGCAGTTGTGCAGGTTGCTTGGTGCACACGGGCATCTGGCCCAGGAGGCAAGTGGGAGTTGAGACCCAGCCCACTCTCCATTCCCCAAACGTGCTATATTCACCTGGAAATGAGGGACCTTTTTCCATTTCCATTTCCTTTTCACGCTCTGTCCTCTGGCGAGGCCACATGTCTGGGCCACAACATTGACCCACAGGGGCCCCTCGGGACCAGCATTGCTGGGCTCCACGGAAGTGCAGGTGCCCCCTTCCCTCCCACCAGGGAGGCTCTGCAGCCCTCTGTCTGCATGCAGGGCAGGAAGGGGCTGGGACCAAGGCTGTGGGCTCTTCTCTCCACAGTGGCTGGCGGGGGGTGGGGGGGGGGTGCCTTGGACCCTCCTTAGAGTCCTCTGGACCCTCAGCTCTGCCCCGTCCTCACCTCACTTCTGCTCTCCTCCTCTCCTCTCTCTGTATTCTACACTAACCCCCTGTGGCCACTGCTGCCCGCCCCCCAGCCCCCTGAGGATGCCCGAAGCCCCTTCCGCTGCCTGCTGTTCTCCCTGGAAGGGGGGCAAAGCCTGGTGATGCGCGGAGGCTGGCTTCTGGGCCTGAACGGTGTCCTCACTGTGCAAGACCACGGCAAGAGATGGGATTACAGTGGGGTCTCAGTGCTCACCCTGGGCACAGGCCCTGGGGATGCCCATCCCGGAGAGGGTGCATCAGATCATAAAACCCAGCAGCCACCACTGTTCTGTGCTTTGCTGCCTCCCTTCCTGGCAATTCCATGAGGTAAGAACCATTGTAACCCCCCTTTTCTTTTACAGATGGGTAAACTGAGGCACAGACAGGCGGGATCACTTGTCCAAGGTCCCCCAGTTAACAAAAGGCAAAGCTGCTTTTGTTTTTATCTGTAAAAACTAGAGATTCTTTTTTTTTCCTTAACACAAAATCACGATAATATCACATCTTGCGCATTAACAGTGATTTCTGAATAAGTATCCTGGCCAGGGTCACATCACACACACAGCTATCAAGTGGCAAAGCCAGGATTCAGGCCCTTGTCCCTCCCGCTACCCCGCCTCTCTGTGCTGGTGGCCCAGGAACAGACATACCTGTCCCGACTCATCCCACCCCCGGGATGCTTTAGCAATGGCTCTGGTCACCCCAAACCTCGTAGACGGGGAGATGGAAGGTGTGGGGTGGTTCTTACCTTGACACGTGTTCTCACTCTCATTCCTGAATGCTTTTGCCCCAGAAGCAAGCAGGTATCCGGGCCTGCATTTGCAATAGAAGCTCCCCTCTGTGTTCTGGCAGTCTGCAAATTTTCCACAGGACACTGGCAAGGGTGGCCCACACTCATCGATGTCTGGAACACAAGAGAACAAAGGGTCACCAGCCAAAAGAGTGAGTTCCCACAGGGCAGAGGCCCTGGCCTCCAGCCCCCCTCTGCCGTGGGGGCCCAGATAGAACTCAGTTCACAGTTCGTTGGACCGAGCTGGAGCCAGCCGCTCTAGAAAGCCTGCCGACTGATCTGCTCACCTCTGCTCTCCGGCCGGGCCTGACGGCACCTAGATCCATACACTCTGCTGTGTCGTGACAGGGGCTAGAAGGAGGTCTGCATCCCCCTCTGCGGGCCTCGTGGGCCAGATGGAGGCCCTGACTTGGGCTCCAGACCCTCCCCTCTGAGACCGTTTGCACCATCGGGAAGCCGGGGGTGGGCTCCAGTCAGAGGGACGGTGGCACTGGAGGCCACTCTCAATGCTGACAGTGGGGGGAGTCGAGGCTGGGTGACACTCACCACTCACACCTGAGGCTAAAAGCCCCTGCCTGTTGACAGCTTTCACCTCCCATTACTCACAGTGGCCCAAGTACACCTCACAGGGTCCATCCGCCACTCCCCCCCACCCCCCTCACCCCCCCACCCCCCACCCCCCACCCCCGTCTCTGGTGTCAGGCGTTTTCAAGATGCCCCAGGGTGTCTCTGGAAGAGTCTTACTACCGCCAACCCTGGAGGAAGTGACTCTTATCAGAGCCTATCGCAGATATGAAATGAGGAAGCACCAAGAAGTTGCTCACAGCTGAGTTATTGCAAGGTGGGTTCCTGGCCTCCTAGCTCTTCCTGTTCTCTAAATGTGAGGGGAAAGATGGCCATGACCCTGGCCCCTCGGAGTAGCTTGGGGACCCACAGAGCAAGGCTGGACACCATCAGCTATCGACAACCTCAACAACTTGATCAGGTGAATCAAAGGGCAGGGACAGAACGTTGGGTCCCGGACACTCCCATCGGGGGACCAGAGACTTTCACAGCCTGCAAGGGCTCATGACCTCGTGCTGAGTGGGGGTCTGGCAGGCAGCTGGTCTCCCCCAGAGCAGAGTCTCCTACCCGAACTCGAGGACTTCCTCCTAGGGCCCCGGGCCCAGGCTGTGGGCGTCAGCCCCAGGACGGGACAGCAGGCGGGAAGAGGCACGGCCCCCGTCTGGGCCATGGGACCGCCCTCCTGTCTTCTCAGATGGGGGCGATGGCTGGACACCCGTCTCCGGGGTCGTGGGATGGGGTGGGGTCCAGCGGGGCATGGGTGGTGATGAGGCGCGCGGGAGGGGAAGACACGACGAGGAGAAAGTCTCAACCGGCAAACGTGCTCCCAGAAGGGAGCGGGGGTCCAGCCACACCAGCCGCAGGCCCCCTGGCCGCGCTCACCCGGGCCGGAGACTCCGTGAGACGCGCGCACAGACGTGCAGGGGGTCCGCGAGGGGCGCCTCTCAGGGCATCGGGAGAGGGCGGCTGGGCAGGAGTCATACCAGCTTTTTTTTCCGTGATGAAATTCACTTTCCCCCAAATATTAAATGACACACGGACGTTTGGAAGACAAAGCAAATGTAAAACAGCGAAAACCAAGAGAATCGCCCATAAGTTCACTACACGGACTACTGGGAAATTTTAGAGTTTTTTCTTTCTTTTATCTTTTCAAACATGCTAGGAATATTTTCCTTCATTTTTAAAAAATATGCATCTAGGGGCGCCTGGGTGGCGCAGTCGGTTAAGCGTCCGACTTCAGCCAGGTCACGATCTCGCGGTCCGTGAGTTCACGATCTCGTGAGTTCGAGCCCCGCGTCAGGCTCTGGGCCGATGGCTCAGAACCTGGAGCCTGTTTCCGATTCTGTGTCTCCCTCTCTCTCTGCCCCTCCCCCGTTCATGCTCTGTCTCTCTCTGTCCCAAAAATAAATAAATGTTGAAAAAAATAAAATAAAATAAAATAAAATAAAATAAAATAAAATAAAATATATGCATCTAAGTCTATTTCGGTACATGAGGAGTATTTCTCAGTGTAAAATGGGGGATAATTTCCTTTTTCTTCATTTTTATCGTAACACTCACATAATATTACTAATTGTGGGACTTTGGGACAAGTTCCTCAATCTCCCTAAGCCCAAATTTGATCATTTAAAAAACCAAGTAGCTCTGCTTCCTCATGGGTCTGCTGTGAACAGTGAGACCCCTCCATGACCTTGAGAGGTAGGGAGTTCCCAGTGAGCTCACGCCAGGAGGAGAGCCTGGGCTTTCAAGTCCTGTGTTTCTCTCCTCCCGTTGCTTCCATTCTTTCTCCCCTTTCCTTGTGCATGAGCACGATCCTAGTAATAACAGCAGAAGCCACGATAAGAGCTTGTGTTGGACCGTCCGCTCCATACTCGCCTTTATCGGTTCTCCACACGGGCAGATTTTAAGTCTCACTCCATCCGTGTGGGGTGGGTACAACGATGATCCCCAATTTACAGACAAGCAAACGGAGGCATAGAGAGGAGAACATCTTCCCCCTACCACTTCCCCCAACATCTCCATGCGCCCACCACCACCCCCCCAGGCCCCTGTACCATCACAATTCTCCAAGCGGTTGGTGAAGACGTCCCCGGATAAAGAAGTGAACCCCGGAGAGCAGCGACAGGCCGTGGCGTTGACACATCTGGAGTTCAGAGGGCACCACCGTGCACAGTCTGTGGGTGAAAAGGGTGAGAGGACAGAGACCACGGTCAGAAGCTTCAAGGAATGGAGGGAGCCAGCCGCCAGCTGGGGGTGAGGAGCAGAGGAAGAGAGGCGGAGGAGCAAGAGGGATGGCTGCCATTGGAAGAAGAAAACACAGAAAACTCTGGACATTTGTGGAGGTAGAAACGGTTTCTCTTATCTCCAGAAGACCAGAGCCTCACTTGAAGAATATGCCCCGCTTTGCCCGCTTGTCGGTGAGGGGACCCAGACCCCAGCATGCACTCCCCCGTGTATGTTACCCATGGGGCTGGCTGGGCAGACTCACCACTAGTCTTCTGGGCAGCAGCTCCCAGTGGCAACAGCAGCTGTGTCAAGAGTCCTGGGGCAGAAAAAACAGAGATGCAGTTTCAACCCTTGTCCACGTGGTCATTGTTCCCGGGAGGTGTTCTGATGCTACAGTCCATGGCTCTCCCAAGGCTCTTGTAACTTACGAAATTTTGAAGACCAGTCCTTTTCCTTCCGTCTCCCTGGACTCCCCGAGGAGTCCGTCACTAACAGACATAGACCTTGTGGAGCCTCAGTGCTATAGGTAAGGGGACAGAATATACACAGGTGACGTCAGGGACACAAGGTAGAAATTCCAACCTTTCCCGGTGGAGGGAGTGAATCTTGAAGCACAAAGTCCTCAGATTGGCCAGGTTCTTAGTTCTCTGGCAATGGCAGAAATCTACCCTGAGGATTTCTCTCCCAGGGTCACTGTCCCCTCTTTGACATACATGTTTTGGGGCACACGAGAAGAACGTGGGTTTGGGCGTCAGACAGCCCCAAGTCTGAGCCCTGGCTCACAGCAGTATCAGCAGGGCAGGGAGCCCTGGAGTCAAGAGAGGGGGGGGCAGCTGATGACAGGTGAGGAGTGACAACTAAGGGCACCGTCAGGTAGAGCCACCGTCTCCTGGTTAAGAGGCCTCTCCAGGTGCAGTACCAGGAGCGATGGGTCACTGGACAGGCTTTGTGGTATGAAAACAGCTGCAGGTGCGAAGGAATCTACCCTACAGGTAATCACTGGGTCACCTGTTAGAGTCTGTCCTTCCATTCACGGGAGGCATGATGCTGCTATGATGGTGTTTTGTTTTGTTTTTAATGAGATTAACAGTGAAATCAGTAGACTCTGATTAAAGCAGATTACTCTCTTGGCAAAGAAGAAGTCAAACTTTCACTTTTAGCAGATGACATGATACTCTACATGGAAAACTCGAAAGATTCCACCAAAAAAAACTGCTAGAGCTGATACAGGAATTCCACAAAGTCGCAGGACATAAAATCAATGTACGGAAATCGGTTGCATTCCTATACACCAATAATGAAGCAACAGAAAGGGAAATCGAGGAATCAATCCCATTTACAATTGCACCAAGAACCATAAAATACCTAGGAATAAACCTAGCCAAAAAGGTAAAAGATCTGTATGCTGGATACTTATGAAAGAAATTGAAGACACAAAGAAATGGAAAAACATTCCATGCTCATGGGTTGGAAGAACAAATATTGTTAAAATGTCAATATTACCCAAAACAATCTACACATTCAATGCAATCCCAATCAAAATTGCACCAGCATTCTTCTCAGAGCTAGAACAAACAATCCTAAAATTTGTATGGGACCACAAAAGACCCCAAAGAGCCAAAGTAATCTTGAAAAAGAAAACCAAAGCAGGAGGCATCACAATCCCAGACTTCAAGCTATACTACAAAGCTGTAATCATCAAGACAGTATGGTCCTGGCACAAAAACAGACACATAGACCAATGGAATTGAATAGAGAACCCAGAACTGAACCCACAAATGTATGGCCAACTAATCTTTGACAACGCAGGAAAGAGTATCCAATGGAAAAAAGACAGTCTCTTCAGCAAGTGGTGCTGGGAAAACCGGACAGCGACATGCAGAAAAATGAACCTGGACCACTTTCTCACACCAGACACAAAAATAAACTCAAAATGGATGAAAGACCTAAATGTGAGACTGAAAACCATCAAAACCCTAGAGGAGAAAACAAGCAACAACCTCCTGGACCTCAGCCACAGCAACTTCTTACTCAACACATCTCAGAAGGAAAGGGAAATAAAAGAAAAAATGAACTATTGGGACCTCGTCAAGATAAAAAAAAAAAAAAAAGCTTCACCACAATGAAGAAACAATCAGCAAAACTAAAAGGCAACCAACAAAATGGGAAGATATTTGCAAATGACATATTGGATAAAGGGTTAGTATCCAAAATCTATAAAGAACTTACCAAGTTCAACACCCTAAAAGCAAATAACCCAGTGAAGAAATAGGCAGAAGACATAAAAAGACACTCTTCCAAAGAAGACATCCAGATGGCCAATCGACACACAAAAAAATGCTCAACGTCACCCCTCATCAGGGAAATACAAATCAAAACCACACTGAGATACCACCTCACATGGGTTGGAGTTGCTAAAATTAACAACTCAGGCAACAACAAGTGTTGGTGAGGATGTGGAGAAACGGGAACCCCCTTGCACTGTTGGTGGGAATGCAAACTGGTGCAGCCACTCTGGAAAACAGTGTGGAGGTTCCTCAAAAAATTAAAAATAGAATCACCCTACAACCCAGCAATAGCACTGCTAGGAATTTATCCAAAGGATACAGGAGTGCTGATTCATAGGAGCACATGTACCCAATGTTTATAGCAGCACTTTCAATAGCCAAACTATGGCAAGAGCCTAAATGTTATCAACTGGTGAATGGATAAAGAAGTTGTGGTTTATATATACAATGGAATACTACTTGGCAATGAGAAAGAATGAAATCCTGCCATTTGCAGCAACGTGGATGGAACTGGAGGGTATTATGCTGAATGAAATCAGTCAGAGAAAGACAGATATCATATGTTTTCACTCATGTGGATCTTGAGAAACTTAAGAGGGAGAAGGGAAGGGGAAAAATAGTTACAAACAAAGAGGGAGGCAAACAAAAGAGACTCCTAAATACAGAGAACAAACTGAGGGTTGATGGGGGGAGGGAGGGAAGGAAAATGGGTGACGGGCATTGAGGAGGGCACTTGGGATGAGCACTGGGTGTTATATGTAAGCGATGAATCATGGGAATCTACTCCTGAAGCCAAGAGCACACTGTATACCTGTATGTTACCTAACTTGACAATAAATTATTTTTAAAAATAAAATAAAATAAAAATAAAGCAGATTACTCTTCATAATCTGGGTGGGCCTCATCGGTTGAAGACCTTACAAGAAAAAAAGGCTGACTACCCCCCACCAGGAAGAGCGAATTCTTTTTCCAGACTGACTTTGGACTTGAGATATAACATCAACATCTCTGGAAACATCCCTAGGTTTCCCACCTGCCCTACAGATTTTGGACTTTCCAACCTCAAAAATCTCATAAACTAATTTCTTTTATTTTTTAATTATTTTTTAACGTTTATATATTTTTGAGACAGAGAGAGACAGAGCATGAACAGGGGAGGGTCAGAGAGAGAGGGAGACACAGAATCCGAAGCAGGCTCCAGGCTCTGAGCTGTGAGCCCAGAGCCCGACGCGGGGCTTGAACTCACAGACTGTGAGATCATGACCTGAGCCGAAGTCGGACACTCAACCGACTGAGCCACCCAGCCACCCCTAAACTAATTTCTTAAACTAACACATTCTCTCTCTCTCTCTCTCTCTCTCTCTCTCTCTGTCTCTCTCTCTGTCTCTCTCTCTCTCTCTCTCTCTATATATATATATATATATATATATATATACACACACATATACATCTCTATCATATATGTACATATGCTTGTATACACATACGGAAACTACTGTTTCTGTTTCTCTAGAGAACCTGGTGTAATATAGGCTGTAAAATGAAAAAGCTCTGATAAGTCCCCCAGTCTGCCCTAGAAATAAGTTTCACCAAATTTCTTCTTTGAGACATTAATATAATTGAGCTTGTACCATTCTTAAAATTTCTTCCCCACTCTCCCCTACAAAGATAGTGCAAAAATCAGAAACAGAGCAAAACCCAGGAATAAAGCAAGGAACAGAGAAAATTCTCGGCCTGGATAGAGTTCTCTGATAGCTTTCGTGGCCTGTCCCCACTGTTATAATTCTACCTACCCGGCAGCAAACTTAGATGCCCGTTTCTCATGGTGAAGATACCAGCAAGCCCAACCACGGAAGATGCTGCCCAGTCTTGGGGTGTGTGTGTGGGTGGGTGGGTGGGTGGGTGCTAAAAAGACTTCCTGTTTTAAGTCTGACTTCAGATAGAAAGCTCATCATTGGATGAACTTAGATGAAACAACAATCTGCTGTTTTCCACACCCCGCCCCTCATATTTCCCTGTGATGACCATCTCTGAAACTCACACTTCCATTTTTAAGTATTTGCTTAGCATTTCCAGTATTTGTGCTGAAAGCCTCTTTGACGGTTTTTATATCTTTTTGATCTAGGAAGACCTCCCAATTGTGGAGAATCATTCTCCTGGCTTTTTTGGCCCCTCTGAGGATTGTGGTTGAGAGTGAACAGACTTTTTAATCTATTTATTATCTACTTGTGTACTTCTTTATTTTTAAGTTCTTATTCTGAAACAAATGGAGACTGATGGGAAGTTTCAAAATTAATATAGAGAGGTCCTTCACCCAGTTTCCTGCCAAAGATACATTTTTATGTATTTAAGTATTTTTATGTGTTTAACAATCATCAAATATCTAAACCAAGAAATTGCATCAGTACAATGTGCATGTATAGTTCTGTGACACCGTGTTACGTAGACAGGTTCCTGTAACTATCACTACAATAAAGATACATAAATATCCCATCACCCTCATATGACCCCAACATCCCTAATCCCTGGCTGGTCTAGAACTAAGGTGTTTTTATTCTTCAGCAACACTCAACGCAGCCTTAGACTCCTATGTATTGGTGAAGGAAAATATTCCTGATAGGTTTTAAAAGATGAGAAAAACGTCCCCAAATGTTACATTTCCTTTGTTTTCTACCTGGCCATGCGTATTATTAGTCTGCTAGCCCTGCCGTAATAACATAGTATCAGCTGGGCGATTTAAACCACAGAAATCTATTTTCTCAGTTCTGGAGGCTGGATTCCAAGCTGAAGGTGCCGGGAGGGTTGGTTTCTAGTGAGAGCTCTCTCTTGGCTTGTAAACGGCCAACTGCTCCCTGTGTCCACATAGGACCTTTCTGTGTGTGTGGAGATAGAGAGGGGAGGGGAGGAAGGGAGGGAGAGAGATACCTGGTGTCTTCTAGTTCCAAAGCCGGAACACTTCTCTCTCTGTGTCTCTTGGCCACGATGCCAGCCCTGCCTTGTTCCCCTTCACTTTTCTTTCAGCCTGTATTCCCTTCACAAAGGGCTTCTGTGCTGCTCTCAGGTCTGAGAGCTCCAGATGCCCCACAGTCTTGGATGTGCCCCTCCAGTGTCTTCAGGCCTCTGGACCTTAACAACCCATCGTGGGACTCCCGAAGGCCTCCCCTGATGGAAATAGGAATCAGGATAACGGCAACAAGCGGAGGGCACCTCCAGCCACGACACCGTGGGGGTGGAGACGGTGGTCAGAAGCCCCAGGGAATGGACGACGCCTGCTGCCAGCTGGGAACCACAGAGTAGAGGAGGGGAGGGTTGGCTGCTGTTGGAGGAGGGAGATTCTAGGCAGTCGAGGAGGAGGAAACAGTTTCTCTTATGTCCAGAGGAAGTCCGTTTCTGAGGCTCATTCACAGAATAAGCCCCGTCTCCCCGGCCCCCCCTTGTCAGTGAAGGAAACCAGTCCCCCAGGGGCTGGCATGCACTCCATCACTGATGGGGCTAGCTGTGCAGGTGCACCTCCAGGGTTCAGGGCTGCGCCCTCAAAGGCAACAGCAGCAGCACTGTGGTAGGATCCTCTCCCTAAGGAGAGGGAGAAAAAAAAAGGGGAGAGAAAAGAAAAAACAAAACTTCAAGGTACCTGGCTATGTACCTGCGTGACAACATTCCTCATGACCTTGTAAACTGAGACTACCTAATCAGACTACATGTTTATATATGTTACCATATATGGGAGACACGGAAGTAAAAAATACATTTAAAACTATGCCACATGGCGTTCGGGGCTCAGTTCTTTGGGTACGAATGCAACAGAGCAGTGCCGGCAGGAATGAAGTCGCTTCCTGGAAAGAAAAGCCTCAGTGTCACGACTCTCTGTGCAAGATTCCCGCTACATTACCTGGGGAGGGTCCTCTAGGATTCGGAGACGGTGCATTTCCACCCTCTTTTCCACTGGGGATATGAACCTCGAACCTCGAGCCTCAGGGCGCCGGGAGAGGGGCCTGGCCTGGTAACAGCAGACCACTTGATCGGCAGGAGACTAGCCCTCTGGTGCACCAACGGAACCCATGGGGCCCAGGAGCCAACTCAGGGAGCACAACCTGACAGACTGGTAAGAACCTGGGTTCGTTTGGGCACACCTGCCCCTAAGAAGCAGAAGGGGAGCCCAATCACCTCCCAGAGTTGCCCTAGAAGTTCCACAAGGGACAGGGAACGAAGCTGCAACTCTAAGGCGCTGGGCGGCAGGTTGGAGTCTGGTTAGTCTCCCTCAGAACAGGGACTTTAAGAAATATTCCCAAGCAGCTGCCGAAATTCCTTTTTGTTTGGGGGAAATTCCCTGTCCTCTCTGGACCGACATGAACTGCCTAATTCCACTGGTGGAGAACAAAACAAAACAAAAGAAATCTGGAGTCTGCCCCTCTGTCTGAGCCGACAAGATTTAAAACTGGGAATTCTCTTTCTCTGCCTTCTGTGGCACCTCTCCTCTTCTGCCTCCCCCCCCCTCCTTTTCTGCACCCCCAGGGTGGGGAGGGGGGCAGCCTGCATAACTGGCTCCTCAGTGCCTCAGGCACAATCAGCCTCTACTCCCCCCCCCACCCCCATGTCAAGGAGCAAAGACCACTGAAGTCAGATTTCCCCACCAATGTCCTAGGTAAAAATTCACCATGGGGAACAAATTGTCTTACGAGGACCCAAGTAAAACGTATTCAGTGTTTAAGCGAATTTGTTGGTTTGAGAGAGACAGTGTTCATCAGCATTAAAAACAAAAACAAAAACAAAAACAAAAAAAACCCACTTTTATTCTACCTAGATTTGCTGAAGGTCAAATAAGCTCATGCTATCTCTGTTCCAATTTGTTAACAAAAGGGTGATTTAAAGTAATGGTTAACTTTGTCTGTCTCATAGTTTTCATGGGTAATTGTTAAGACAGCTTTGAAAGTCTTTGGTAAACTAAAACGTGAAAGATTTTGCTTGCATAATAAATCGGGATTAAATTCATTGGATATCTAACGAGGTAAGAGGCTAAAGCACTGATGACTGGATGTAGGTCTGTGCTTTTTGACGTGTCAGAGAAAAACCAAGAATATTTGGATCTGTTGAAAAACATGCTTTGTGCTTAATTGATTCATAAGTTTGCCGTCTGAAAAAATTCTAATGTAACAGTTCACAATTGGTTACCACTTAGTTTTCACTGGAGACTAAAGTTTCTCAGAGTTAAACTTCTGCCAGATGTAATTAAAACTAATAAAAATAACAAAAGCAACTCTGTATATAGACAAGCAGGAGATACGAAAGAAAGATACAAGAAATGGAAATACATTTTTGTTGAAGGTAATAAAAAAAAAGTAATTTTGTCCTAAATGAGACTGGTTATTTGCAGAAAAATGGCTTGGGACAAAATCTAAATGCAAAGAAAAGTTGTGGAAGGTTCGCGAAGGAAAGTCTTTAAAAAGAAATTTTATGTGTGGTCAGGACAGACTAAGATTAAAATAAATGGATTTTGAAAGTACTCAGGGTTAAGATTAAACTTCCTCCTCCTTTGATCCAAAGGCTGAGAAAATGATAGCGACACCCTTGGTGCCAGCCTCCAAATCCTCCACATTTGTGCTGTTCCTGTTCAGCAGAGGACTGGATGCCTCTGCCATATGAGGGATGGGTGATATATAAAGGGCTTTCACTAAGATACGTGGGAGCCGTTTTACCAAACTTAGCCCACGGTATGCCAAAAATGGATGCCCACACAGCTGAAACATATTTATGTGGGCTTTGTTGAGAAAGGGCAGGGGAATAGACCTTGACTTTGGCCCTTTAACCCCCGCCCTCAACAGCCAGTGATCAATATGTAAGTTACTGTTGGGCCAAAATGAAATTAGTGCATCCTACGACAACCAGGAAAGTCTTCCTTGGTCACAGTCCATACCCAAAGGTCCTACAGGCAGGAAACGAAAGAGTGAGAAAGAACAGGAAAGACCAGGCCAGCTCTTGGAGGTAGAGTCAAGCCTGGGGAAGAATGACTACTCCCAGCACCTTGCAAGACTAACAGGGCTTTGGGCTGCCAGTTACAGGGCCAGCCAAAACGCGGGGCCAGGAGATGAGGTTTCTCCTGGCCAGCTATAGGAAATTGAGACAAGGGACAACTTTCCGCCTTTTTCCTATAGATGGGTAATACCCAACCAAGGCCATTACCCCTTTGGAATGCATTATGGTTCATTTTCTTTTGCACAAAGGCTTGGCCCCAATACAAATTGGAAAAGGGAACCTGGCCTCAGTCAACGCCAGAGAGAAATATCAATGGCAATACTATCCTACAAGAGGACATGTTTTGCAAATGTGAAGGGAAATGGGGAGAATTCCCCTATGTTCATTGTTCCTGGGCCTTAAGGAAAAAATTGAGATATATGTAAGCAACGTAAGGTGGATCGTCATTTAATGGCAACCCTTTCTAGAGCCCAGCAATCAGGAGGGGACACAATTAAGGGCCCCTCACCTGTACCCAAAACAGACCTAGAGAAGGAGGAAGGGAAGCCTCCCTCCTCCTCCTCCCCCTCCCCCTCCTCTTCCTCCTCCTCAGGTCTTCAATCTACATATAATAATAATAATGCAATTCTGCTCCCTGCTACCCACCTTATCCAGGCCCTCCCCATAATGTAACAGGCATGTTTCCCTTACAAGAAGCTAGAATGCCAGAAGAAAAAACCTTTACATTACAAGGTTTAAGACAGATAAAAGGAGATCTAGGTACATTTTCTGATTGAATAAGTATATAAAGCCTTTTCAGAATATTACGTATGTTTTTGACTTGACCTGGAAAGACACAATGCTTTTGTTAAACCAGACTCTTAGTGAGACAGATGCTTTATTAAAAAAAAAAAAAAAAACTAAGGAAATCTAGATTTGGCCCTTAAATTATGCTAAATTAGCCACTATTTTACAAACACAAAATGGGAACCCAGTGGCCTTCCTGGAGAGGTTGAGGGAGGCTCTCATTAAATATATGGCTATCTCCCCTGACACCCTAAGACTGAGATGATTTAAAGGACAAATTTGTCACTCACTCAGCCCTACATATTCAGAGAAAATACAAAAATTGGCTGTTGGCCTTGAAGGGACCCTGGAGGAGCTGTTACGAGCTGCCAATTGGGTATATTACAACCAAGATCAAGAGAATTAAAAAAAAAAAAAAAAAAAACAGAAAAGGAGGCTTAAAAAAATCTGAGGCCTTAGTTGTGGCCTTAGGTACTATGTGAGATCGGGCTTCCTGAGGTCCTGGCACCAAGTGCCATTTATATGGGCACTGAGAGCACTAAAATGAGAATGTCCTCAGAGGGGACAACCAAAATGAAAACCCCATAAGCCATGCCCCTTATGTGGAGCCAATCACTGGAGATCTGAATGCCCTACGGGGACCTCTATCTGTGAGGGCTCAGATAACAATGTCCCTGGAAGGGATTAACCTGGGCCTGGGGCTCTTCACGGTGGCCCCCCCTAACCCAACTGTCTATCAGAAACCCAGAACCTCGAGTAACCCTAAATATAGAAGGGAAGGAAAACTGGTTGATTTCCTTCTCGACACCAGAGCGAACTTCTCTGTCCTCCTTTCCACTCCAGGCCAACTATCCAAATGCAGCAGGACGATTAGGGCCATCTCCGGAAAACTTCTAACTAAATGTTTCCCTCAGCCCCTGGGATGTCTATGGGGAAACCTAACTTTTTCTCATTCTTTCCTGATAATGCCAGAGAGCCTTACTCCCTTCCTAGAAAGGGACATTATAACTAAATTAGAGATTATGGTGCTACTAACTCCAGGACAGGTAAAGAATTGTATGACTTTTGGAAAATTACTGGATATTGTAGGCTGTAGATACCAGGGTTCAGGAAAATAGTTTGCTGCTTTATCAATTATTAAAGGAGACTCAAGCCGACCTACTCTCCCCCAAAAAGTTAATGAACTGGGGTCTGACTCCTAGACATTGTCTCCAGCCCTTGGAATGGTTACAAACAGAGCAGAGCAATTACTCTTTCCAAGCTCTCAGAGGTAAGACAGCATTAAAACACAGCATCAGGCCTTTCATTTAGGGAGGGACAAAACTTCTCAAATGGCCCAAAGGATGTTTACTGGAAAAAAAATTTGTCAAGGACAGTTCTGCAAGCAGGATCAGCCTGTGAAGTATGTCTTAGAAACAATCCTTTCAGCCACAAACTTGCTCTCCCAGGCAATCAAGAAACTGGAGGCTGTCCAGAAAAGACTGACAATTAGGTTCATTCATATACCAAGGTCGAAGGAATTCTAGCATCTGTTGGTGTGGAGTGATACTTTTACTAATTGAGTAAAGGCCTTCTCCTGCCAGACAAAAAAGGCACAGAAAGTAATAAAAGTTCTGCTTTATCAAATAATACCAGGTTCGGCTTACCTAAAAATTTTTCAAATTAATAATGGTCAATAGCTGCCTTGACTCTTTCTCTGGTAGCAGTCCTGGCTCGTGGAAAAGTTTTACACCTCAAAATAAAGGAGGCTGTCTGCTTATACTCAGCAAAACTCTAGATAACACTTTACAAGCATTAGATGCTTTAAAATTTTTTCGTGATTCAGTTAAGGCCAAACTCTTGGAAATAGAGCCACCGTTGATTACTTACCGCTCCTGCTTCTCCATCACCTGCGTCATGAGAGATTCCCTGACATGTGTTGTTTACAAAGTCAGGGTCTCCCCCAGGTTGTTTGACAGGTTTGGACACCGTAGACATGATCTTAAGATGCCATCTTGTTGGTCAGTATAACTTTTACTTCGTGTTTTTCTCTGTGTCTGCTAATGCCTGCCAGCCTTCCTGCAGAACCATACTATGGGCCACTCGACCCACCCCTTGGGTAGACTCCAACTGCTGTACCCCCACACCGTCCCTTATCAGCCTGAAGAAGCCAGAACAGTCATTGTCCCTATTCCCTAACAGCGGTTCCAGGCCCTGTTCCAGCGGAGAAATAAATAGGGAAAGGGTTAACATTAGGCAGGGAGAGAGAAGGGACCTTCAGGGAGGCAGACGGCAGCTGCAGGTGGGAGGCTGAAGAAGCGCATGGGGTTCTCCCCTTATGAAATCCTTTATGGGCGCCCTTCCCCCATTATCAAGGGCATAGGGGGAGGGATCTAAATGAGATAGACCATCTAACCCTGAGACAACAGATGCGAGCCCTTGGCTCTACCCTAACCACCTCACACCCCTGGGTCAGGGAGCGATTATCTGAATCTGACCACAGACGCTCATCCCTTTAAACCAGGAGATGCAATAGGGATAAAGGAGTGAAATGTCCAACCGCTAAAACCCCTCGGGAGGGGCCCGTTCACTGTCATTTTGTCCACCCCTACCGCAGTAACGGTGGCCAAAGTGGGTCCCTGGATTCACTACAGCAGAGTGAAGCCGGCATCTCAAAACTGGGAGTGGCATTCCTGACTCGTCAATGCTGTGCAAACTGATCATACGGAAGATTCTGCAACTCCAGAGGCTCCAGGAGACTGCAGCCCTGCTTTAGTCACTCCGGAAGCTGACTGATCTACACATGGCAGAAGCTTGAGGAATCGGCAGTCTGGAGAAACAAAAGACCGTCGTTATTTTCTGTATGTTTCCTTGCTGTGATGCACTGTCACGCCTCGTTTCTCACTATTATCATGATTCTTGCTCTACTCTTTGCCATGGGATTGGCCGAGGCCACCCCGGCCAGCTGGAAATGTGGTGAGAGGTTTCTGTGAACACTCACCCTCCCTTTGTGGATCGGATACTTCGCTGGCACCAACACGGGGAAACAATGGCCATAGAGACTAGAAAATTGGATCCCCACAAACCTTATAGTACAACAAAATACCCCAGTCCTACTACCAGGGTTTGGCTTCTCAGAAGCTCAGTTATTGGGAAAAACTGTCTTGCCTGGTGGGGAAAAAGTTCATTGTCGTCCCTGTTGAAAACTTAACATGCGAGGGGTGCCTGGGTGGCTCAGTCAGTTGAGCATCTGACTTCGGCTCAGGTCATGATCTCGCGGTTCGTGAGTTCGAGCCCCGGGTCGGGCTCTGTGCTGACAGCTCAAAGCCTAGAGCCTGCTTCAGATTCTGTGTCTCCCTCTCTCTCTGCCCCTTCCTCGCTCATGCTCTGTTTCTCTCTGTCTCTCAAAAATGAATAAGCGTTAAAAAAACAAAATTAAAAAAAAAAGTAAAACTTTACATGCATAAGCCAAAGATTTTATAACTCAACTGTCCAGAAAACCCAATGGTGGGGGACCCCAGATCACCTTGAGCCAGATCCCCACCCCTTGTCTAACTTCTCTCATCTCCGAGAGGCCTGGGACAAGGTCCATACAGCCATCAAATGGCGGGTCCCAGGTGGACTAGCCTGGATATGTGGAAGGACAGCCTATATAGTACTTCCCTCAGTCTGGTCAGGGTCATACACGGTGGGAACTCTTCGTCCATCTTTCTTCCTGCTCCCACTTGCCAGAAGGAAACATTTGGGAGTTCAAGTGTATGGGGACAGGGAGACTCAAAGAAAGCGGTGTGCCTTACAAATTGGCAACTAAAAAGATGATGAATGGCCCCCCGAGCATAAATCCAATATGATGGCCCTGCCACCTGGACAGAGGACGGGTCCTGGGGCCATCGTGCTCCCATCTACATGCTAAACCGCATAATCAGACTACAAGCAGTTATAAAAATTATAACCAGTGAAGCTTCCAGAGCTCTTAACTTACTAGGCAAGCAGCAAACCAAAATGTGCAATGCCATTATCAAAATCGCGTGGCCTCAGATTACCTCTTCTTCTGAGAGAAAAGTTTGTAAAAAGTTTAACCTAAGCAACTGCTGCCTACAAATAGATAATGAGGGAAAAAAAATCATGCAAGAGATCACAAATCAAATGAAAAGGATTGCTCCTGTCCCCGTCCAGACCTGGAACGGTTAAAACCCCGGGGGGAGTTATCTGGAGGATGGTTTTCAACTTTCAGGGGATTCAAAACTCTCATTAAAATTATCCTCCTAGGGGAGGGTGGGTGATGGGTATTGAGGAGGGCACCTTTTGGGATGAGCACTGAGTGTTGTATGGAAACCAATTTGACAATAAACTTCATATATTGAAAAAATAAAAAATAAAATAAAATAAAATAAAATAAAATAAAATAAAATAAAATAAAATAAAATAAAATAATCCTCCTAATCCTGGGAGGTGACTTAATCCTACCCTGCTTAGCTCCCCTGGTCGTACGGCCTGCCTCCAGTTTCACGGCCGCTCGTGTAATACCATTATAAAAATATAAACCTCGATAGGGCGCCTGGGTGGCTCGGTCGGTTAGGCGTCCAACGTGGGCTCAGGAGGTCATGAGGAAGGCTGGGGGGAGGGCCAGAGATGGGGGAAAGCTCCCCCCCCACCCACTCCTCAACCAGACCCACAAGTTCACGGCCTATCTTCCCCAAGTTGCCACAACAACACTTTTGCCAGTGGTTCTCATACCACATAACCACATAGCCTTTTCCTAACGTCTGGCAGTTTCCTCACGCTTCCGGCTGAAATTTCTTCACCCCTTTCTTTACAGCTGCTGCCTTACTGCCAGGTTGCAAAGTCAATGCCACATTTTAAATGTTTGCTACAGCAGCGCCCTATCCCCATCGCTCACTCCTGTGTCCGTTACCTTATATGCTCATAATTCTGTCCTAATTCTGTGAGTCAGCTATCTGAGCTGAACTCAGTTGGGCAGTTAGTTCTTCTGATGGTCTCACCTAGGGTCACTCGTGCAACTGAGGTCACCTGATGGCTTGCCTGGGGCTGGATGGTCCAAGATGGCCTCACTCGCCTGCCTGTGGGTGGTGCCAGCTGTCAGCAAGGACCCTCGCATCCTAGGGGAGAGGTTGGCCCAGGTGTCTTCACACTTTGCTCTTACGACTCGAACCATAACAACAAGTGGGCAAACCCCGGCGTGTGTTTTTCAAGCGTCTGCTCCTGCCATGTTTGATAACATTCCATCGGCCAAAGAGAGTCGTGCGATCAAGCGCATCTTCAAGGCGTAGAGAAATAAACTCCACCTCTTGATGCGAGGGAACAACAAAACCCACCCTGAAAAGAGATGCACGCTGAGAGATAGGAGGAATTATTGTGGCCACCATCTACTACATCGTTATCTACGCACACGCGCGTGCACACCCAGTGCAAAGTAAAACACCAGAAACCACTTACACATCCAGTGACGTAGCTCAAATCAAACTGACAGGAGCATGCATTATCAGGATGTGAAGTGAACGAAACTTTCCTGATGACGGAGGCATAAATTGTTTCGGCCACTTTGGAGACCTCTTGGCAGCATCCGCCAAAGCTCAAGGTCTGCCTACGTGATGACCCAGCGATTCCACTCCAGGCTTGCACCCAAGAGAAGTTAGAACACTGGTTCACCATAAGACTTGCACAAGAACATCCACAGAAGCTTTATTCCCGACAGCAAAACCTGGAAAGGACCCAAATGTCCATAAACAGAATGGAATGTCGGGGCTGTGGGATATTCAGACAACGGAATACTACACAGCGATGGTTAAACATAAATTTCCCAGGCGCTCTATTAAGGGAAACACCAGCCACAAGGGGGCAATAGTGTGTGGTTCTTTTTTTTTTTTTAGTTTTTTTTTTTTTTTTTAATGTTTATTTATTTTTGAGAGAAAGAGAGAGACAGAACGCGAGCGAGCAGGGGAGGAGCAGAGAGAGAGGGAGACACAGAATTGGAAGCAGGCTCCAGGCTCTAAGCTGTTAGCACAGAGCTCGACACAGGGCTCGAACTCACAAGCCCCCGAGCTGTGAGATCACGACCTGAGCCAAAGTCAGCCACTCAACTGACTGAGCCACCCAGGCACCTCTGTGTGGTTCTGTTTCTATGAACAGAAAAACAAATCTATGGTGGTAAGTCAAAATACTTGTTACCTCTGGATGGGGCTTATTGACTAGGACTGGAGTAGGGCCCAAGGGTACCTCCTGGGGAGATAAAATAGTTCACATGCTGTTATGGTGGTATAGACATACATAGATTTCATCAAGGTGTGCGCCGAGATTTATGAACTTTTACATAAGTTATACCTCAGGATTTTAAACCACAAGGGGCACCTGGCTGGCTCAGTCGGAAGAGCGTGTGGCTCTTTATCTCAGGGTCGTGAGTTCAAGCCCCATGTTGGGTGTAGAGATTACCTTAAAAATAAATTTTTAAAAACTTGGAAAAAAAGAATTTTAAAATACAAAAACATATCCCTGTAAGAACAGGCAAAAATTTTTTAAAAGTCCGCTGGGGTAAAGTACTGTGGACAGCCCATGGATTTTGGAGCCGGACTCCACTGCTTACCACATGTCTCAACTTGGTTAACTCACCTCCACTGGCCCTGTAAATTGGGGATAATAATAGCATCTACCTCAAAGTGTCATTGTGACAAGTTAACTTAAAATAAGATTCGGGGGCGCCTGGGTGGCTCAGTCGGTTGAGCGTCCGACTTCGGCTCAGGTCATGATCTCACAGCTCGTGAGTTCGAGCCCCTCATTGGGCTCTGAGCTGACAGCTCAGAGCCTGGAGCCTGCTTCCGATTCTGTGTCTCCCCTCTCTCTGCCCCTAACCCACTCGCATTCTGTCTCTGTCTCTCTCAAAAATAAATAAACATTAAAAAAAATTTTTTTTAAATAAGATTCAAGTTTAAATAAGAGTCAAGATTCAATTTTTTAAATAAGATTCAAGTTTCTTTTAAATAAGATTCAAGTTAGATCTACTATCTATTACCAGTAAGCTCCAAATAATGACTTGCTAATATAAAAATGAAGAGTTGAAGGGGCGCCTGGGTGGCTCAGTCGGTTGGGCGTCCGACTTCAGCTCAGGTCGCCATCTCGCGGTCCGTGAGTTCGAGCCCCGTGTCGGGCTCTGGGCTGATGGCTCAGAGCCTGGAGCCTGTTTCCGATTCTGTGTCTCCCTCTCTCTCTGCCCCTCCCCCGTTCATGCTCTGTCTCTCTCTGTCCCAAAAATAAATAAACGTTAAAAAAAATAATGATAGTAAAAAAAAAAAATGAAGAGTTGAATATTCATCACTAGGGAGAAGGATGGTCACTGTGAGAATAACAGGAACAATTTGCTGACACATAAAATATAAAAACCTTCTCATTTAATTTGACTGCTTCAAAATATATAAATTTCAAAACTGACAGCATTACAAGATTTATTCAGCAACCATGGTGGGAGAGTTTAACATAGCTCTTCTGGTTAACAGATCAAAGACGGATACGGGATACGGACAGGGACTGAATAATTCATGTCTGTGCCCCACCCTCCATTCACATTCTGAAGCCTGATTCCCACCCTGTGATGGTATAAGGAGGGAGGTGATGAGATCAAAAGGGTGCAGCCCTCAGGAATGGGACTGGTGCCTTTATAAGAGACACCCCCACGAGCTCCCTTGCTCTCTTTCTGCCATGTGAGGAGGACACAGGCAAGAAGACAGCCATCTACGAACCACGAAGCAGGCCTCACCAGACATCAAATCTGCCAGCATCCCGATCTCAGACTCCAGCCTCCAGAACTCTGAGAAGAAAGTTCTGCTGTTTATAAGCCATCCAGTCTATGGTATTTTTGTTATGCGGCCCGAACAGACGAAGATAGAGACCAATACCTATAAATGTGGAGAAGATTTTGAAACACAAATAATACGATCTAGCGGATTGTATTCTATATGCAGAATACAATACATTGGCTTCAGCGACACAGGAAGCATTTATGACAACTGACCACACACTAAGTGCACCAGCTGGATACAGCATTCGGCCGTAATAAACCCATCCCTCCCCTCCCCGGCCCCCTCCCCAAAGCAGCAATGTCCTGTGCCAGTAAGAAGTGCACCTTTTCCATGTAACAAGATATCCAGAAACAAACAGTCCGGGACAGCCACACAAAGATACCAGCCGGGGAGCCAGGATGGTCGTGAGGTCTGGCTACACTCTCTTCAGCTGCAGCCTTTACCCTCATGGCCGTGGGATGGCTTCTCGAGCACTGGGCATCATGTCTGTTTGTACAAAGGCCAAGAAGTGGAGGGATCTGGCTAAATGTTCCTTTGCAACATCCTTCCCCGGAATCACACCCAATGACTTCTCATACTTAGAATGGCCGGGACTGGGGGGGGCCGTGGCGTCCCCTAGCTGCAAGGAGGAGGCTGGGAGGTACGGGGTTTTTCAAGAGCTCATTGTACCAACCTGAACAAGAAAAACCTAAGTTGTTTTTTAAGGAACAAGGGGCAATTTTGATAGGCAACTAGCAGGATATGCCACGTTAAAAACAAAACAGATACCCAATATTCAATAACATAAAGACCACATTTTCTGCTCACAATGTAATTAAATTAAAAACCAACAACAAAAAGGCAACTAAAAAAAAAAACAAAACAAAACAAAACACCCATACACATGCAGGAACTTTCCAGAATGACAGAAATGTTGTATACCTTGAATGGTGGGTTGGTGACATGAACATACGTACGAACCTGTCAGACTCCTCCAGCTGTACACTTAAGGTTTATGCATTTCGCTAGGAGTAATTATACCTCTAGAAAAATATATCCACATCCCATGGTTTTAAAATCTAATTACAGATCACTCATGGGCCAAAGAATAAGTGGTAACAGAAACTAAGACAATACTTAGATTTCAACCAAAATGAAAATATTACACATCAAAACATGGAATGTGGCCAAACGAGTGCCACGAGAGAGGATGACGGCCTGGAACGTTTATACTTTTAGAAAACTTGGAGGGCGCCTGGGTGGCTCAGTCGGTAGAGCGTCCGACTCTTGGTTTCGGCTCAGGTCATGATCCCAGGGTTGTGGGATCGAGTCCCGCATCAGGCTCCACACCCGCATGAGATTCTCTCTCTCCCAGAGCGCCTGGGTGGCTCAGTCGGTTAAGCGACCGATTTCGGCTCAGGTGGTGATCTCACGTCTCGATGAGACGTCTCGATGGGTTCGAGCCCCGCATCGGGCTCTGTGCTCACAGCTCGGAGCCCGGAGCCTGCTTTGGATTCTGTGTGTGTCTCTCTCTCTGCCCCTCCTCCACTCGCACTCTGTCTCTCTCTCCCTCAAAAATAAATACTAAAAAAAAAAAAAAAAAAAAGATTCTCTCTCTCTGCTCCTCCCCCATGCACGTGCATTCTCTCTCTCTCTCTCTCTCTCTCTCTCTCTCTCTCAGATAATTAAAAAATTAAATTAAAAAAATAAAAGTCGAACATTAATCAGCAAGGGGCCCGACATACGGCTGGGACACTGATAGAGGCAGGCCACCGCTCTTAGCGCTTTCTCTCCCGGCATGAACCCTTTTATGCACGGCGAGCGAAGAGCTGTGCCTGAAGGCCTTCTCACACTGACTGCACGCGTAGGGCCTCCCTGCGGTGTGGGTCCTCACGTGCACGATAAGGTGTGAAGACTGACCAAAGGCGCGCCCGCACTCCTGACACGCGTAGGGCTTCTTGCCCGTGTGGGTCCTCGCGTGTTTCCGGAGGGACGAAGGTTCACTGAAGGCGCGCCCGCACTCCTGGCACGCATAGGGCTTCTCTCCGGTGTGGGTTCGCATGTGACTCTTGAGGGTCGAGAGGCGACTCAGCACCTGGCCGCACGTAGCGCACTCGTACAGCTTCTCCCCGGTGTGTATCCTCTTGTGCACGTTCAGGTGCGTGCTCGTCCGGAAGGGCTTCCCGCACTGGCCGCATTCGTACGGCTTCTCCCGGGTGTGCGTTCGCAGGTGCGTCTTCAGTGACGAGTGCTCCCTGAAGGCTTTCCCACACTGACTGCACCCGAAGGGCTTCTCGCCGGTGTGAGTCCTCACGTGGCTCCGCAGGGAGGACGGCTGATTGAAGGCTTTCCCACAGTCCTTACATGCGTAGGGCTTCTCGCCCGTGTGGTTTCTCTGGTGCAAAATCAGGTTGAAGTTCCTAGTGAAGGTTTTCCCACACTGGGCACACTCGAAGGGCTTCTCTCCGGTGTGAGTCCTCAGGTGGCGCCGCAGATTCGAGGAGTACTTGAAGGTCTGCCGACACTCGTGACACTCAAAGCACTTCTCCGCGGTGTGGGTCTTCTCGTGCCTGATCAGGTCGGAGCTGTATCTGAAGGACTTCTCACACTGGCGACACGCGAAGGTTCTGTCCCCACGGCGGATCTTCTCAGGCGCGAGGAGCCGAGCGGGCTGGAAGAAGGATCTTCCGCTCTCTGGGCATTCGCAGGGGTCGCCTCCAGCACGAACGCTCCGGTACTGAAAAAGCGGTCGGGCGCAGGGCGAGGGTTTTCCGAGTTCACTAGGTTCGTAGAGGTTTTCTCCCGTCTGAGGCCGCCCCTGTCAATGGAGGAAAATACGAAGACCTGAGGCTTTATTACGTTCACAGACATTCTCCCCCGGGGGGCAACTGGGCGTAGGGGAAAGGTATCAACAGCCGAGGCGTAGATGCCTTTTAGTATCTACTCTCTTAGTGAGTCTGGACCATTTCCGCCCCGAGTCCCTTCAAGGGGATGCTGCCCACAAAGCACTGTCACTGTCTTTACTTTCATGAGGCCTCTCAGATGCAGAGTTTTGCCGAGTTAAAGCCACACGGAGCCTTAAACACTTGGTACCTGTTCACTGGTGCAAGCGGTTGCCTGTGGGAACTCTGCGAAGACACATGCCTTAATCTACACATAGAGTTTTCCCCAATTCATGACTTTCACAGACTCTCTCCCAGGACACTGTGTTCTCCTGGGTGAGCACCACTCACCTTGAATCAATCTCTCTCTCTCTCTCTCTGGCCTCATGCTATTTCTTTCTTTCTTTCTTTCTTAAGATTGATTTATTTGGGGCGCCCGGGGGGGTTCAGTCAGTTAAGCATCCGACTTCGGCTCGGGTCATGATCTCAAGGTCCGTGAGTTCGAGCCCCGCATCAGGCTCTGTGCTGACGGCTCAGAGCCTGGAGCCTGCTTCAGATTCTGTGTCTCCCTCTCTCTCTGTCCCTTCCCTGCTCGTGCTCTGTCTCTCAATAATAAACAAACATTAAAAAAATTTTTTTAGGGGCGCCTGGGTGGCGCAGTCGGTTAAGCGTCCGACTTCAGCCAGGTCACGATCTCGCGGCCCGTGAGTTCGAGCCCCGCGTCGGGCTCTGGGCTGATGGCTCGGAGCCTGGAGCCTGTTTCCAATTCTGTGTCTCCCTCTCTCTCTGCCCCTCCCCCATTCATGCTCTGTCTCTCTCTGTCCCAAAAATAAATAAACGTTGAAAAAAAAATTTTTTTTTAAAAAAAGATTGATTGATTTAAACAATGTCTACACCCAACATGGGGCTCAAACTCGCCACCCCGAGGTCAAGAGTCGGAGGCTCCTCCGAATGAGCCAGCCAGGCAGCCCTGCTTTCCTAACCTGCAGCAACCCCAGACTCGTCCTACAACAGAACCGAGAATGCTCCTGGGGTGCCTTACCCTTTCCATGCCAACGGAAATCTCTGCAAAAATACCTTGCTTAGGAATCGAACCTTGGGGTGGAAGCGAAGGTTCTGAAATGGACAAGGAAGGAAAAAGTAAGTGCACAGAGAAAAGTGTACAAACAGGGCAACCAAAAGAATAAGCGGGGCATGTGGAGTTTTGTGTTTTCTTAATACTGATTCTGACTACGGGAAGAAACTGGGAAGGGGAGGGATGCATCAGACTGTCCAGGAAACGTTAAGGCATCTGGCTCTGTAAGGAGCTATGTAACCACAGCAACAAGGATTAGAAATGGTAGATAAGTTACTGAGAAAGGAGCCTATGAAGGTTGAGGCCGAAATTGAGAGAAAGTGTCAGCAAGAACGTACGGGGGGCGGGGAGGCACCGGATAAAACATGCACACGCTACGTCCGCGGAAAACACACACAGGATAAAACAGACACATGGAGGTGACCAAGGTGACGAGCAGGCAGGACAAATCATCCTGTGAAACCAGAGTAAAGTATTCGGGATAAAAAGGGAAGGCGGTGGCATCCAGTAGAGCGGCTTCGTCAAGGTCACTGAAAGCGTCACCTGGGCAGCTTCCCGGGAAGACTCTTCTCTCCGTCGGCCACCACTCTTCTCCTTGCTCCAAATGGGGAAACGAACTGAATTTGCCGAGCTGATCTCCTGCTCGTGGGGAAATACGCGGGGCGTGAGCCGTGCCTGCCGGTAAACCGGGGCCCGTATCCTGACGTCTTTAGGGGGCACCGGAGATGGGAAGAACAAAATGAGCACCCCTAAATTCCGATGGGCACAGTCGGGCCCTTCCACTAGGGGGCCAAAGTACAAGCTCCCTCACTGGGTCCCAAAGGATAATGGGATTCTCTGGTCCCCAAAACCCAGGGCCTGACTCAGAGAGGCACCAGAAAAGTCCAGACACTTTTAACCGTGGAGAAACAGAAAGCAGCAGAGAGACCTCCATCGCCACAGGGAAGCTGCTAGACCGTAAGCACCGTGAGGGCAGGATTTCTCTTTTTTCACCTATTTCCCAAACCGGCACAATTCCGGGAACCCGTAGGGGCTGCATGGGTATGTGGGTGAAGCCACGGAGCTGGCCTTACCCACAGAGGCCAGGTTCCTATAGTTCTCCAGCATCACATCTCTGTACAGGCTTCTCTGGGCAGAGTCTAGAAACATCCATTCTTCCGGAGTGAACAACACAGCCACATCCTCGAAGGTGACTGGTTCCTGAAACACACACCCGTCCCGGCTCAGCCAGGGGGCACCCCCACCAGTACCCAAGAGGCTAGTGAGGGGCCGGCCTGGGGAAGGAAGACCGTGCAGAGGATTGTCACACGGGGCCCTGAGGTCTCTCGGAGGCTGCCCCTTGGCTCAGGCCCCAGAACTAGAACTCTCCTCCATCTGCACATTTGTCCCCGAGGGACAGCATCCAGAGGTGTGGCATCGAAGGACTTAGCTACCAGCTGGGAAGCCACGGCAGTTTTATTCCCCTCCGGCTCCAGGGTCCCACAGGCCTGAGCACGTGGCAGACAAGAGAGAAACATGTGGTAAATGACCACTATCTGTCCCAGGAAACCGTGAGGACTAGCGAACAAGGACAGCTCACAACCTTGCTGTTTTCCCTCCTGGTGCCCAGTAGAACCAGGCACTCCTCGGCTAGGGAAGGTCTGAACGAAGAGGTGGGATCACCACCTGGACTGCCCCCACATCCCTCCCCCCACCCCGATTCTGACACTATAAGAGGCCCAGGGCCTAGGAGCCTGGACACCAGCCCTGTGGGGGCGAGAAGCTCCAGGCCAAGGGAGGAGAATCAGAGCAACAGGGGTTTCCTACTCACCTGCGGACAGCTGAGCAGCATCCCAGGAGCCACAGACTCCCCCTCTGTGTTCTCCTTCCGGAGCCAGGCGGGGTCCTGGGCAAGCAGAGCTACAGGAGAGGGCAGCCAGGAGGCCCAGTGAGCACACCCACAGGACCCCTGGGCTGTCCGCCCCAAAACGGTGAAGTGACCACAGGTGCACACACGTATGCACACGCATGTACGACACACACACACACACACACACACACTTGCGTGCTTAGGCACACGTGCACACACACGAGGACACACACGTGCATGCATTCACACACGCATGCACGGAGACACGGACGCACAGACACACACGGATGAGTACACACGCACAGAAACAGACAGACACACGGACACACGTGCAAACACGCACATATATGCACATGTTGCTTCCGTTCCAAATCTCTAGAGTTATATACAGTCCCAAGTCGACAGACCCTGGGGTTTCTGGGGCACCCCCACTGCCCCTTGATTCAGCCCTGGGTCAGCATTCTCTCCCAAGCCACTCAGCTCCTTCCTCTGCCCTACTCTGCAGGGCCAGGGGCAGCCCAGGACTTAGCACAAGCAGGGGCCAGAGAAGCGGCCACCACCCCAGGGGTCTGCCTGCGAGAAGGAAGGATCTCCCCTTCCTGCCTTCAAATCCACCACACCCCTCCATCCACCCGGGGCCCGTGACAGGTGAGTGAGTGACCTCCCCCACCATCCCTTGTCTCCCTACATGCTCACCTCCCCCTGCCATGGGACCTTTCCCCCTGGGAACTAATCCTGAACTGAAAAATAAAGCATATCATGCAAATGAAGAAAATTAATTGCATCTAATCATTAAAAAAAACAAAAACACAGCACCCTGACCCACGTCCAATCTCTGACCCCATGTATGCCTTTCCTGGGGCTGCTGTAACCAAGCACCGCCAACTGAGAGGCTCAAAACCCCAGATACATCTTCTGTCTCAGCTCCGGAGGCCACAAGTCCAAGACCAAGGTGGCGGCAGGGCTTCACTCCCTCCGAGACTCTGGGTAGAATCCCTCCTCGCCTCCTCCTGGCTTCTGGCGGCGACTGTCCAGAATCCTGGGTGCTCCTTGGCCGGCAGCTGCGTCCCTCTGATCTATGCACCTGTCATCACATGACCGTCCTCTCCCGAGTGTCCCTGTCTGCACCTGGTTTTTCTCCTTAAAAGGACACCAGTCATTCTGGGCCCCGCATCACGACCTCATCTTAACCTGCAGCTGCACAGACCCTATTTCCAAGTAAGGTCTCAGTCCCGGTCACGGGTACCGGTGGTTAGGACTTCAATGGATCTTTTGGGGGGCACCGCAATTTAAGCCACAACACTCTGCTTTTCCCTCTACATAATGCATAATGTTTTTTGCTTCCCCGCCGTGGGCAACCAATCCTCTGTGTCCCTTTCCTCACCTCCCGCTCACTCATGATCACAAGGACAGGCACCGCACTCGGACCACCAGCGACCCCCATCTGCGGTGGGGATCCAGTCGTGTATTCGGCCCTCCATCCTGGGGCCCACCACCCCGGGGGCTTCAGTGACCACGGCCCCAGCCTCCTCCGTACAAGACCCTCCTCCGCCCCTCACGAGACTGTGACCCCTGTCCTCACTCCCCTTAGCCTCTGCCTCAGCAGGCAGCCTCACGGCCTGACCAGGCCCAGACCCCGGGCTGACTCTCCCCCCTCAACTCCAGACCCACCTGCACACCATCAGCTCGTGTCCCCACTCATTTGTCCTGGGGACTCAGTGAGCTGGGGGTGGGACTACTGCCCCCCTCCTCCCCTCGCCCCCCCACCACCACCACCACAAGCAGAGGATTGCCATCAAGCCTTGAACTTGCCCTTCTGGGTTTGGAGCTTGCTTGGGACCCATGATCTCTTCTTTCTCTCCCTTCGGGGGAGGGAACAAGCACCCGGTGCGTGTCCCACCACTGCATTATGGGAGCATAGGACTTGTTTCCTCGGTTCACAGGTTCACAGATGAAGAATTTTGCCCCCCGGGACGGACCACACCCTGAATCTCACCCACGCCTGGTTTGGATGATTCGTATGAGGACACAAGGACTTTTCTGAGCTGATGAGATTTGGGACTTGGGAGTCGATGCTGAAGTGGGTGTCAAGACACCCACTCTGGGGGTGTCAAGATCATCTGAGTGTACTTGGTATCTGGGGAGGACATGAATTCAGTTGGGGGGGTACAGAGGGCAGACCGTCATGGGTTGAATTGCGCCCTCCCGAGTTATGGAGTCGTAACCTCCCCAGTACCTCAAAACGTGACCTTACTTGGGAAGAGGGTCTTGGCAGGTGTGATTAGCTAAGACGAAGTCACACTGGAGTCGGGAGGGCCCCAAACCCAATATGACTGGTGTCCTAAGAGGAGGAAAGACAGAAGCAGGGACATACGAGGGGAGAAGGCCACGTGACGATGCAGGCCGAGACCAGAGCCATGTAACTTCAGGCCAAGGGACTGCCAGCCGCCACCGGATGCCAGGAAGGAGCCTCCCTCCAGGCCTCGCAGGCAGCACGGCCCCACCAGCACCCTGATCTCAGACTTCTGGCCTCCAGAACCGCGAGACGTGAATTTCTGTTGTCTCGTGCCCTCCCTCCCCAAAATATGTGCTCATCGCCTCATTCTCAAAGCCTGTTCTCTTTCCAGTGCCCCTGATCTCAGGAAGTGATATCCTCGCCTCTCACCCCTCCCTGACGCTCTCCAGACCCCAACAAGTAATCCAAAAAAAGAAACTCCGTGCCGCCATCTCTACAGGGAGCCCCCCCCCCCCCCCGCCACTCCCCTTCCTCCTACCCCTGTCCTCACTGTGGCTAATGCCACATCAGGCCTTTCCTTTCTGAGTCCACTGAAAGGTCACTCCCTCAGAGCACCTCCCCCTCCCCCTCCCCAGTGTCCTTCCTTTCTCTAGAAGGACCGGCCCCCTTTCCTCACAGCCCTCACCTATTTGTACCACGTGGTTATCTGCTGCCTTAGGTGTGTATTTTCCGCCACCTTCGTGGGATTGGAAGCTTCGCGAAAACAAGCCTGGGCCCCTCTCCTTTCACCGCCCCCCGCCCCACTTGGTACAGGAATGCTCCAGATTGTCTGGTAAATGAAAGTATACGGGACTCAGCAAATTATCTCAACTCAACCTCCCGCACAGGCCTTAAATCACTCCGCAATTCCCTACTGTGGAGACCAAAGCTAACCCCACAGGCCTGACTGGCGGCCCTTGGGAACACGGATCTTGAGAGGGTTCCCAGCGCCTTAACTGGTGAGAGGGGCTCACCCTGCTTAAATTCCTTCTATGAACACTGGGGTTTGTGCCGAACGCCTGCTTTCCTTCCGGGAGGCTGGGACATGCTGACCAGAGTCAGGTGCACGCCTGACTTAAGAGTACTTCAAGGCAGAGTCAAGGGTGCCTTTGTGACCAGCCCCGAGTGAAAACCTGCGCTCTGAGCCTCTACTGAGCTCCCCTGGTAGACATCACCTCACATGTGTTGTCACGGCTTGCTGCAGGGGGTATTAAGCACGTCCTGTGTGACTCCACTGGGAGAGGATTCCGGAAGCTCGGGCCTGGACTCCTCCAGACTTCACCTCATGCGCCAAGGACTCAGCTCTGTGTCCCTTCGCTGTGATAAATCGCCACCCTAAGCACGACTGCAGGCCGAGGCCTGGGTTTCCTAGCAAATGGCCATGACCGGGTACGGTCTCAGGGACCCCGCCACACCCACTCCACACTCACCTGGGGCCTAGGCCACGACCACTCTGTTCCTCACTGCCTCCACGCACCCCTCCACCCTCCCTGAGGCCCTGTCACCCCCCAGGTGCTGGAGGGTTCTGCTAAAACCACAGATGCACAGCACTGCTCACCCAAACACATCCCTGGCTCCCAGCAGCCTAAGGACACAGGCCAGGATTCATGCTTCCAGGCCTGAATGTTCCAGAGCCCCACCCTCTCTAGTCAGCTCACACCACGCTCCCCTTCCCTCTGCTCCCTTTGCACAGCCTTCTGTGGGCCCCTGGGCACCCCGGCCTCTCTGCCCCGCAAGGAATTTTCCAGATGCCATTTCTAGGCCTGAAATCCTCCCCCCCAAACCTTCTCTAAACAGCCCAACATCTTGCCAACCTAAATGATACAGTAATCGCGCATCACGGTCTAAGCCAATACTCGTCCCCCAGGGGGCACATGGCAGTCTGGTATCTTGGTCAGATCTGCTACATAACAAGATACCACAGACAGGGGGGCTGAAACAGTAGAAATTTACTTCCAGGGCACCTCGGTGGCTCAGTCATTTACGTGTCTGACTCTTGATTTTGGCTTAGGTCATGGTCTTGAAGTTCATGAGTTTGAGCCCTGCATTGGATTCTACAATGACAGTGCTTGGGATTCCCTCTCTCTGTCTCTCTCTCTCTCCTGCCCCTCCTATGCACTCTCTCAAAATAAATAAACTTTAAAAAAAAATTACTGGGGCGCCTGGGCGGCTCAGTCGGTTGAGTGCCCAACTTCAGCTCAGGTCATGATCTTGTAGTTCACGGGTTCGAGCCCGCGTCGGGCTCTGTGCTGACAGCTCAGAGCCTGGAGCCTGCTTGGGATTCTGTATCTCCCTCTCTCTCTCTGCCCCTCCCCCGCTCGTGCTCACTCTCTCTCTCTCTCTCTCTCTCTCTCAAAAATAAATAAAAACATTTAAAAAATTAAAAAAAAAAATACTTCCTCCCAGTTCTGGAGGCTGGGTGCCAGCATGGTCGGGTTCTGGTGAGAGCTGTCTTTCTGGCTTGTACACAACTGCCTTCTCACTGTGTCCTCACACAGCAGAGAATGTGGTGTCTCTCCCTCTTCCTATAAAGACACCAGTTCTATGGGATTGGAGCTTAACCCTTATGACCTCAACTAATCTTAGCCACCTCCTTAAAGGCCCAGTCTCCAACACTGTCAGATGGGAGGTTAGGACTTCAGCGTATGATCTTGGGGGGCAGAGGCAGGGACCAGTCACAGCTTCTGGAGACATTTTCGGCTGTCACGACTAGGACCTGTTATGGCCTTGTGCCCCTCCAAAACCCAGCACCTCAGAATATAACCGTATCCAGACATGAGGTCTAATCAAACTAAAATGAGGCCAGTTAGGTGGGCCCTAATCCACTCTGACTGGTGTCCTTGTAAGAACAAAACTTGAACACAGACACGTACAAAGAGAAAACTCAAGACAACCATCTACAAGCCAAGGAGAGATGCCCAGAACAGATCACAGCCCTTAGATCTCGGACTTCTGGCCCCCAGAGCCGTGAGAAAACAAATGTTTCTTCTTTGAGCTGCTCAGTCTGTGGCCCTTTGTGTTATGGCGGCCCTGGCTGGCTAATGCAGGACATGCTACTGACACCTAGTGGGTGGAGGCCCCACAACACACAGAAAGCGCCCCCCGCCCCCAAGGAGAATGATCTGGTCCCAGTGTCGCCAGTGCCGCAGGTGAGAACCCATGGTCTGACTTCAAATTTCCCGAAACTCCGCTCGGCCTTCGAGATAAAGTCCTTGTGTTACATGCTTCCATCATATTCTGGTCTTCACTGAAACATCTGACTGCCCAGGCAGACTGTGAGCTCCACAGGGGAGGGGTCACTGTCTTGTTTGAGATTCTCTCGCAGGGCCCGTCTCACCACAGGGTGGCCAACTACAGCACTTCAAGAGTCCTTCAAGAGCATGGAGTATTCCAAGTGTTTCCCTTCAAGTACAGGGTACTCTAAGCACTTTAAGAGTACTTCAAGGGGCGCCGGGGTGGCTCAGTCAGTTAAGCGTCTGACTTCGGCTCTGATCATGATCTCACAGCTTGTGAGTTCGAGCCCCGCATTGGGCTCTGTGCTGACAGCTCGGAGCCTGGAGCCTGCTTCGGATTCTGGGTCTCCCTCTCTCTCTGCCCGCCCCCTGGTCGCACTCTTGTCTCTGTCTCTGTCTCTCTCTCAAAAATAAACATTAAAAAAAAATTTTAAGAGTACTTCAAAGGCATGAGGTACTCTAAGTATCTTAAGAGTACTTCAAGGCAGGGGCGCCTGGGTGGCTCGGTCGGTTAAGCGTCCGACTTCGGCTCAGGTCACGATCTCACAGTTTGGGAGTTCAAGCCCCACATCGGGCTCTGTGCTAACAGCTCGGAGCTTGGAGCCTGCTTCAGATTCTGTGTCTCCCTCTCTCTCTATCCCTCCCCGACAAGTGTTCTGTCTCTCTCTCTCAAAATTAAATAAATGTATAAAAAAAAATTTTTTTAAAGAAGGAATGATGGAAGGAAGCAAATCCCTTGAAATTAAAGCTAAGATATCATTTGTCCTCCGGAATTAATTCCACCCCCCCTCCCCCCCACTCCTCAGGACATGCAGCCTGTTTCAACCTCATTTTTTATAAGCTCAGTTAAAACATATTCAATTTAGAGTAAATTTGACTGTCAATTCAGCACCAACATAATTGTGGAGTGAAGAATTTAACCTTGCCCAGAAAGAGGTCTGGACTTAGCCACAGGTGAATGGAATCTACTCTTTCTGAACAAAAAGACCAAAGACCAAAAAAAAAAACAAAACAACAACAACAACACACAGAAAGAATCCCAGCTCACGATCCTGAGAAAGTGCCTTTCCCCTTGAATATGTAAAGAATGGTGACATGATTTTATGGATCCTCCTTAAGGGGCAAGGAAATGCCTGCTGTCCCAGGAAATGAAGGCGGGAGATCCAAGTTCCCAGACACAGCACAGCACATGGGAGGCCCTCGGGCTGCCATTTCCAGCCAGTGCTCACTCACCAGAATCCCCAGCCATCCTCAGCTCAGGGAGACTCAGTGCAGGCACCGGCACAGCCACCCTCTGAATCTGCGCGGCCGCCTTCCGCCCCTAGACACAGTGAGAGGGACAGATTAGGGTCACACGGTCGATGGAATCTGCTCACAGCCATTCGCCCTGACTGAATTTGCAAGACTGACCCTGCTCCGAGCCACACGATGGTAAAATTGGGACAATGCCCAATTTAGCCTGTCCAGACCAATCCAATTCATGAGTACAACACTCAACCCTGTGGTAGAATTTCAACTTCAAAATGGGATGGAGAGGGGGCCGCCTTGGGGGGAGTCGCCTCCAGCAGCAGGGGAAACGCTGGAGCAAAGAAGGGCGTAGATGACCAGCAGGCTGGGGGGGGGTGGTGATGTGGAGGTGGGCCTGGACACACGAGGAATGGTTAGTAAGTTATTCTCGGAAGGCAGCCCTGTTGTGAGAGAAAGGATCTGAACTCTCCTCCACTGGTGGCTGCTTCCCCAGGAAAGGTGTCTCATCTGACTTGTATGTCTAAGGGATGTCTCTAGACTCTGTGTCAAAGGTGGGGCCCAGTTGGAACAGGGGCCTGTAGGGAGCAGTTCCAGGGGCCCCCGAGAACTAACAGTGGCTCTGGGCAGGGTGGTGGCAGGGGGCACAGCAGAAGCAGTTAGAGATAAGTTACGTTTGGCGGGGAGGGGACTCCCAGGACTTAGTGGTGGATGGAAAGAAAATGTGGCAGGTGTCTCAGGACAGGTGAGGGGCCTGGGCAGGTGGGGGCAGCCCTTCTCCCCGGGGGAAGAATCAAAGCATGCCTTACAGTGTCCTTCTCTGATCCTCTCTCCACCTTAGGGTGGAAACACAGGACCCTGAGCCAAGAGCTCAGTCACCAGCCTGGGCTCTCCACCCAGACCTGGGATCACACGATCACTCATTCCTATAGGCTTCATGGTCATGGACAGGGTGGGAGTGAAAGTGGAAGGAATGGAGGAAGAAAGGCTGGGCCAGGGGAGGCAGGGCCAAGGCCCTGGGTGCTTACTCCTCCTGGAGGCCTGCTCTGGGCCACCACCACCCTGGGGACACAGGAACGCCAGGACCCACGTGGTAGTTCCTACTAGGGAGCTGAGCCTGGGCCTCCAGCCTGTCCCCAGTTTCCAAGAGTTGGTCCTAGATTCCTCCCTCTCCCCCCGCGACCCCATCTGCAGAAGTCTCAAAGCCCAGGCCTTTCTGGCTGGGGCTCGGCCCTCACAGCAAACCTCCTCCCAGGCTTACTACATATCCAGAAGACCAAGGTGACAGCCAGAGAGCTAGCTGGTCTTCTGGAATCGAAGGTGTCTCTCTGTCTCCAATTGTGGGCCTGATGTGCATCCTCAGGTTTGGCCCCGGCCCCTAGGAGAAGGCACGGAGGGGACAGAGCAGGACAGAGGCGGCAGTGAGTGTGTTCTGGGCCCGAGGGACCCTCAGTTTGGGGGCAGTGCTGTGAGAAGTCAGGTGTGCAGGTCTGGCAGCTTCAGATCCGGTGACTCCCCCTATTCCACGGTGAGCGCCAGCCACCAAGGGTCTCAAGGACCAATCATGCCACAGGCGCCGAGGTGGACCCGACCTTTTCTGGTTCTGGGGTGGGGGGCCCGACTGCAGGTCAGGCCACGGGCCCTCAGAGACACTGCAACGTGCTTCACTCAAGGAAGGCTGGGAGCCCTTAGCTCTGAATAGGAACGTTGTTCGGTGTTTTCTCAGCCTGTGTTTGTCTATTTGGCATCCATCAATCACGGGGCCTACCTACGGGCCACAGTTGGGCTACATCTGCCCTGCCATCCAGAGCCCGTCCTCTGAACGCTGCCCTTCTCCAGCGCTCGCACAAGCTAACATCCCCGTGCCCTGAAACAGCATGGAGGAGACACGGCACGGGGGAGGGCGGCTGGGACGGTAGCAGGACTGAGCCCGGAGACACCCCTTCCGCAGCCTCCTCTCTGGACTCTTCTGCGAGCAGTCCCCAGCTCTCTCATGCCCTCCCCTGGCCTATCTAGCCATGACGGGGAGGCCTCAGGGCCGCCATGGGGGCCTCAGTCGTTGGGACAAGGCCCACTGAAGCCCGGAAGGACGAGCCCAACAGTCAGCGCCTTCAGCCGCGTGGCAGGATGTGTGACCCCCGGGCAGCAGGTCCCAGTGGCTACCTCTGCACCTCTGCGGTAGGCCTGGATTGGACTCCCAGCTCCAAACGTGGCCGTACCACTTACGAGCTACGTGTCTTCGTGACGAACCACTCAACTTCTGCACGTGCGTGCCCGAGTGGCCCTCCTCTCCCCGCTCAGAACGTTCTGCGACCGCCTGCTTCCTGGGGCTCAATGCAGCAGAAGCCCCTCCTCTCCCACACTCGGTGCTCGCTTCTGAGCTGAAGGTGGAGCTCTGCGGAAGGTGCTGGAACCCCGTACTAAGAGGAAAGAGCCCACAGAAACTGGAGAGGACAGATGTGGGCCATCCTCGCTCCCTCCCTCACAGGGTCCATCTGCTCATGGTGGGGGGTGAAGGCCTGGGGTACCCGTGTTCATTCCTTCACTGCACAAGCATTAGTCCAGGGCTCTGTAATGATGCACAGAATGTTCTGCATGGGGTTACCACAACGATCCTGCCAGATGAGGCCCCTGCAAGCCGGCAGCTCCAGTAAGATATTTTCACATATTTTCAGGGCCTCAAAAGCAACACGCCCTTTCCCAAGCAGCTACTGGAGGACATTCTCCACCTAAACAAAAACGTGAACCAACAGTGAGGAGGACCTGGGCAGGGAAGGGGGGGTGGTCTCAGCTGCTCTGGGGTCTGATGCGAGCCGTGCAGGGCTGAGGGTTTCCGCTGCCCTGCAGCCCACACCAGGCTGTGCAGGGTTGAGGCTCTGCATGCTCAGAGCAAAGGAATGAAGCAGGTTTCTACCATCCAGGCCACGCCACCCCCTCCACTGAGCCAGCGTCTCTGACGCTGTGAGACTGACACCAGCCATGACAGTGGTGGAGGGGCTCAGACTGAGGGAGCCCAGAGATCTCACTGACTCTGGCACAAACAGGCCCAGCCTTGGGTGGGGGTGGGGGTGGGGGTGGGGGTAGGGATGGGGGTAGGGGTGGGGAGACTGGGCTCTGTATGTCCCTCTATCCAAACCTGAACCCTAACCTTTGAAATCCCCAAAAGTCTGGGGACTCAAACCTTGGAAATTCCTATAGTTTGGGGAGGCAGGAAGTCAGCGCCAAAATGGGGGGCTGGGGGGCCCGATGTGTGTTCCCTGGTGCACTGGGACGTGCCAGCCATCTCTGAAGGCTTTTCCACGCTTTGACAAGGGCTGATTTCCAGCATGGGATCTCGACATGTCCCCTAAGTGGGGAGCGATCCACGAGAGTGCTCTCACATCCTTTACATAAGTCAGGGTGGCTGTCCCCCAGGGCTGTCTCAGTCAGGTCCAGGTTAGAGTTCCTCCTGAAGGCGTTCGGGCTGTGGCCGAATCCACTCTCCGGGCAGAGTCTGCTCCTGGCAGCGGGTGAGCGATGAGGGCAACCTTGCTGACACCCGTGAAGTGCCCAGGGCTGCTCTCCTCCCCGCCGAGGCACATTTGCAGCGTGCTCAGACGTGCGCCTCACTCAGGTGGGCTGCAGGCTCCAGGGCAGTGCGGGCTCTCTCCCGTTCCCGACTTCCTTGGGGCCTCTCCAGCAGGCAGGAGTTTCCCGTGACTGTTGAGGAGCGAACCGCACCGCACACGACCGATGTCTGACTCCCGCTAACGGACATGTTGACTCAGGGGAACCTTCCGGGAAGAAAGGGTCTCGAGGGACAGGCAAGGCTTGTCCAAATTCACGAGCCATGGGCACCGGCTTCACATGACGTGGGAATGTCTTTGAGGAAGTGCCCCCCCACGGCCCCCTGGCCCTGGTGTGCATTTGCAACCCACGTACTACTCACCTTCTCCCAAGAGGGGGAACAAGGACAAGCCCCTGTGAATCTTACCATGTGCAAACCCGGGGATGAATTTCCCTCCAAAATATCCTGCACGGGAGGAGACGCTTGGGATTTGAGTCGAGAGTCCCAGTCTAAAATGAATTGGGGGGGGAAAAAAGTTAAGTTCTTTCAGAAACAAATAGGGGTATGAAACTGACCAAAATATATACTTGTGTATTTATTTATTTATTTATTCGCTGTTTTAAAATACTGTTTTTGAAGTATTGACTCTCAACTGGGGACAATACTGAAAGGCAAGAAGCCATCAGTGAGCAAAGGGAGGCTCTTGAGGACTATGGGCGTGTGACGAACTTGGCAGCGACCAGGGCAGGGGGCCGGGATGAGAGGCTGTTTCCCATGGAGACGGAGACAGATGTCGCCAGTAAGACAGCATTATCACAGAAACAAGTAGCAAGCAATTAGGCAAAGAACACAGCAGAAATGTTCAATTTAAAGAGGAACCGGAGGGGCGCCTGGGTGGTTCAGTCGGTTAAGCGTCCGGCTCTTGATCTGGGCTCAGATCGTGATCTCACAGTCGTGGGATCGAGCCCCGCATCTGGCTCTGCACTGGCAGTGTGGAGCCTGCTTGGGATTCTCTCTCCCTCTCTCTGCCCCTCTCCTGCTCATGCTCTCTCCCTCTCTCTCAAAATAAATAAACAATAACAAAAAAAAAGAGGGATTGGACAGTAAGTGTGGGTATAACGTGGAGAAATCAGAACTCTCTACCACCACTGGTGGGAATGTAAAATGGTGCGTGCGCCTGTCCGAGGGAGCAGTTTGGTGTTCCTCAAAAACTGAAGTATACGGGGCACTTGGGTGGCTCAGTCGGTAAGGCGTCCAACTTCCACTCAGGTCATGATCTCACGGTCTGTGAGTTCCAGCCCCGCGTCGGGCTCTGTGCTGACAGCTCGGAGCCTGGAGCCTGCTTCGGATCCTGTGTCTCCCTCTCTCTGTCCCTCCCCAGCTTGTGCTCTCTCTCTCCCTCTCTCAAAAATAAGTAAACATTAAAAAAAAGATTAAACAGGGGCGCCTGGGTGGCGCAGTCGGTTAAGCATCCGACTTCAGCCAGGTCACGATCTCGCGGTCCGCGAGTTCGAGCCCCGCGTCAGGCTCTGGGCTGATGGCTCAGAGCCTGGAGCCTGTTTCCGATTCTGTGTCTCCCTTTCTCTCTGCCCCTCTCCCGTTCATGCTCTGTCTCTCTCTGTCCCAAAAATAAATAAACGTTGGAAAAAAAAAAAAAACCTTGAAAAAAAAAAAAAAAAAGATTAAACAAAAAAAAAAAAGTTAAGTCAATGACCCGGCCACTCCACTCCTAAGTATCAACCGAACAGAACTGGAGACATAAACTCTGGTACGTGAATGTTCACAACACTACTCACAAGAACCAAAAAAGTGAAAACAAACCAAATGCCCATCAGCAGATGACTGGACAAACAAAACGTGGTCTACCCGTACAATGGAACAGGACTCAGCAGTAAAAAGGAACAAGGCTGGGACACATGCTACGTGTGGACGAACACGGAAAACGTCACACTAGGGAAAGAAGAGAGACCAAAGGCCACATTTACGTGATCCTATTTGTACAAAACGTCCACAACAGGCAAATCCAGAGACAGAAAGCAGTTGGAGGTGGCGGGGGGGGGGGGGGGGGGGGGGGGGGCGGATACTGGTGATGGCTGCATGTTGTGAATATACTAAAAACCACTGAACTGCATACACATTAAAAGGGTGAATTTTATGGTTTGTGAGTATTTCCACTTAAAAAACTAAAAGAGAGAGATTCAAACAGATCTTTTTCTGAGACCAAAGACAGGTAGGAGAGGAAGGCCAGCAGAAGAGAAGGAACACTGAAGGAGCTCACTAGAGAAACGTCACCCCAAAGAGCCCCGTTCCCCCTTGGGCCTCTGAAACGCTCTCAGGCTGACACTTCCCAGCACGCCGCCCCCCTCCAACCCGGCGGGCACCGCACACACACTCACCCACACCCACGGGGCCCTCAGCTCTGCCCCTGGCCCCAGCTGGGAGCCCAGACTGGGTTTGCGTGGTGGAGTCCCCGCTCCTGGACAAAGATGCCCGTGCTCAGAGAGGGAGCGAGGGTTGGCAGTGGGCTTCAGCTCCTGGCGGTGAGCGACCACCATGGGTAGCAAAGTGATCACGCCCCATTTCCAATGAACTCAGCGAAGCTCTTTCACAAGGGCCCAAACCGCAAATACCCTCCTCTCTGCACCATGGGGATGAAGCCCTGAAGCCCAAGTCCAAGCTCAGTGAGACCCACGCGGTTCTGACTCTGGGGAGAATGGATGCACTGCCATGCATGAGGCTCTTATCCTGCAGATACCCACAAACCTTCCTTGGTTGCGTAGCCGACCCTTAAGAAGCATTAGGCACCTGCATATAAGGACCAGCCACGGGACGCCTGGATGGCTCAGTCGGCTGAGCATCTGACTCTTGCCTTTGGCTTGGGTCACGGTATCGCCGTTTGTGGGCTCGAGCCCTGCATCGGGCTCTGTGCTGACAGCTCAGAGCCTGCTTAGGATTCTTTCTCCCGCTCTCTATGCCCTTCCCCTGCTTGCTCTCTCTCTCTCTCAAAATAAATAAAAAATAAACTTGAAAAAAAGAAGAAGAAAAAGGACCAGCCCGATGCCAGCCTTACCCTTGGGGGCCAGAGTCCTGCACTTGTCCAGTATCACGTATCGGCACAGGTTCGTCCGCGCACCGTCCAGTAATGCCCACTCCCGGAGGAGCCCCACCGCCACATCCTCAAAGGTGACTGACTCCTACAACAACACACGTATCCTGGCTCAGCAAAACCCACCTGCAGGACAACTGGTTATCACCGGGGAAGGGAGAACGTTCAGGACTCTGTCTCCACAGCAGGGCTCCACAAACCCGGCCCACCTCCTGTCTTTTCAAGTTTCATTGGCACGCCGCCATGCCCCATCTGTTTGGCCATCTCCATGGCTCATTTTGTGCCGTACCCACAGCAGTGAGTCGTTGCTGTGACCGGGACAGGGATCACATGGCCACCCTAGCAGACATTTCCTCGCTTCTAACATTTGGAGAAATGCCAGAGTGCGGGCTTTGGCTCTCTTCGCCACTTCAGCCGCCACTGCAGAGACGATCTCTGGGCTCTAGGGAGAGTTTTTCCTACGTTTCTTATTTAAGGCATCAAAAGTTTGGGGTCCATCACATAATTTTCGTGAAATCCCTAGAACCCCTCCCCAGACTCACATAAGCACTTTGTAATCCTTTCACGAGTTGCTAAAACAGGACTTCCGTTGCGCCTGAGAAACTCAACGGCCTTTTAATTTCAGAATCCTCGAGCTCAGCATGGTCTGGTCGAGCTCTCTGCAATGGTGGGAATGTTCTCTGTCTGTGCTTTCCAAGAGAACAGCCCCCTGCGTGCGTAGCTACTGAGCACTTGAGAAATGTGACTCAGGCCCCTGAGAAACTGACCTTTAATTTTACTGAATTTCAATTAATTTAAATGTATACAGACACGCGTGGTTTGGGGAGTCCTCACAAGGGATGGCCCCGGTGGAGCTCTGCTGCTACCGACTCTAAATGAGCCTCATTCAGGGGCGCCTGCGTGGCTCAGTCGGTTAGGCATCTGGCTTCGGCTCAGGTCGTGATCTCGCGGTTCGTGAGTTCGAGCCCCGCATCGGGCTCCGTGCTGACGGCTCAGAGCCTGGAGCCTGCTTTGGATTCCATGTCTCCCTCTCTCTCTCCCCCTCCCCTGCTCATGCTCGGTCTCTCAAAAAAAATGAATAAACATTTTTTAAAAATTTAAATGAACCTCATTCTGCAGTCAGACTCTGGAGTTCAGCTCAGAGCCCCCGGGGTCACTGTGGGGACCCTCCTCCCAAGCCAGATCCCTCCAGAGGCCAGGCACTGAAAGAGGCCACCAGGTCCCCGGGGGCAAGGCAGAAGGTGCTCCACACTACCCCTCCCGTTTCTTCCTCATTTTGGGGTGGGGAGAGAGGGGACAGGGCCCAGAGGACAGAATTATCCCCCCCTCAACAATTCCAACTCTCCCAGCCCCCTCACCATGACACCAGTGCCAGGATTTAAGGTCTCATTAGGTGTCCTCCCTGCAATAAAAGAAACCAAGGTAAGAGAAAGGGGTCAGGGTGGAAGCAGGGCAGTGAACAGGGGTTTGGCCCAGGTGCTCCCACTTCCATGGGTCTCCAGCAAGGAGGCCCAGCAAAACCCTTACACGGAATCTTCCCCAATAAGCAACATACTGGGCCCAGACCCACCTTCCAGACCATAGCCCCTGATCATTTCTGGTGGTTCCTCTCATCTAATAAAAGGATTAAAGGGGCGCCTGGGTGGCTCAGTCGGTTGAGCGTCCGACTTCGGCTCGGATTGTGATCTCGCAGTTCGTGAGTTCAAGCCCCACATCAGGCTCTGTGTTGACAGCTCTGAGCCTGGAGCCTCCTTTGGATTCTGTGTCTCCCTCTCTCTCCACCCCACCCCTGCTTGTGCTCTGTCTCTCTCTTTCAAAAATGAGTAAACATTAAAAAAAATTAATAAAAGGATTAGGGGCACCTCGGTGGCTCAGTCGGTTAAACATCCAACCCTTGACTTCGGCTCAGATCATGATCTCAGGGCGAGATCGAGCCCCGCGTCCAGTGCTCTTCACTAACAGTGTGGAGCCTGCTTGGGATTCTCAATCTCTCTCTCTCTCTCTCTCTCTCTCTGCTCCTCCCCTGCTTGTGCTCATTCTCTGTCTCTCTCAAGATAAATAAGTAAACATTTTTTAAAAAAGGATTATTTCCCCTCTCGTTACATTCCCTCAAAATACCTCCAACAGACTCTACTTTTCTTCCACGGCTGTGATCAAGTTGCGAGTTTTAATTTACTTGTTTAGGTGGTTCTGCCTCTCCCTCTCCAGCTACCACATACATCCCCAAAGTACGAACCTGGGTCCACTTTTTTTCAGGACTCCAACTCCTGCCACCACCACAGCACTTGATGCATACTAAGTACTTTACGTATTAGGGGCTGGCAAACATTTTCTTAAAAAGTCCAGGCAGTAAATATCTAGGCAGCTGTGGGCCAAATGGCCTCTAAAGCAGCTACTGGACTGTGGTGTTAGCACAAGAGCAGCCACAGACCACACGGCAACAAATGTGTTCCAATAAAACGTTTTTTACGGAAGCCAGCACTGGGTCAGATTTGACCATGGCCTTCAGGGCCTGCTCTCCTCTCCGACCGGACTCCACCATTCCACACTTTGTTTCCTCTACCTCGGCTGTCCCTGTCTTTTCTCAGCTCCTGGAACACACCAGGCCGAGTCCTGCCTAAGGAACTGTGTGTCTGGAATGTTCTCTCAAATCTCCTCCCCACTCCTACAGCCGACCCCTTGTCTAGCTACACGCAGCTAGCTCATGGGGGCCGGGGGGGTGGGGATTCAAACATTTGTGCCTTGTAAGATATTTTTCCTGACCTCCTCCCCAATTTCTCCCGCTCCACGTTTCCACAGCACCCAGCTCATGATTAATTTAAAGGAGAATAAAGCAGATAATTACAGTAGAAACTTGCCCACAGGGGCAAGTCCTGTATCTACTTCAGTCACTTTGTTTTTCCCGGTTCACAGAGGGCACCCCAAAGGAAAGGTGCCAAACAATCCACACTCCCCAAGAACAATGCGGCATGGCTAGCCTAGGAAGGCACGCACCTGCACGGACACACAGAACAACGACAGAACACCACAAAATCCAACACAAAAAAGACTTAAGATGCCTGTTCACATAACATAAACCAACACTAGTTTTCAGATGCCTTTGAGAAACAATGTTAAGTCTTTCCAGAAAGGCAAGGCAGGACCTGTGCTCTTTTTGAAAACAAACACCTCTCCTGTAAAATTGAAATCCGATGTCCAATTTTCTTCCAGAAATAATTTTTTTCCTCACGTCTCGAAAGTTAGTTTTAACCCTAAAATTTCAAAAAGACACCCCATTTATGGCCCACTTAATTTCAATTCTCAGTACTAACAAAGCTACCTCATCTCTTTCCAAGAATCCCGCGTCTTTGAGCTTGTGGTTATTCATTCATAGGCTTGGGGTAACTCGGGTGGGATGTGCCGTGAAAAGAAGTGAGTAATCTGACTTTTCCTTGATGGTAATAAGACTTGCGACATAACTGGGAAATAGCTTTTCTTAAGATCCCCTCATCTCGCAGTGAATGCTCACAGGCAAATTAAAAGCTCTTTTCAAAGGAAGGGAGGAAGGAAGTTAGGAAGGAAGGAAGGGAGGGAGAGGAAGGGAGGAAGGGGAAGGGAAGGGAAAGGGAAAGGAAAAGGAAAGGAAAAAGGAAAGGAAAGCTAACAAGCCCTAAGCTAAGGAGCTGCAAATCGTCAATCACCAAAACCAAAAATCTGTCATCTAATTCATCCCTTGAGAGAGGGATCATCCATCTTTTCCATTCGCTTGACAAGTCGCTCACCAATCTGCACGTGCAGACTCCGACCTAACTTTCCAGTCGCAGAGCTAGACGACGTGAAACGTCATAGGAAATGAAACGTGAATTACTAATAAACAGCTCCCTGGCCTCCGGGGAGATCCCGCAGGGGCCTACAGATCCCGGAGGGCGGGTGAAGAAGGCTGGGCCGCCTGGTGGCACCACCTTCCTGAGCTGCGGGACCTGGACGGTACTCCGCGATTTCCCTTTCGATGGATGGGACGACAGTCCCGCCCGCGGGGACACGGGGCAAGGGGCCCGAGCCGGGGGGGTCGGGGACGACGGCTGCGAGGCCGAGCTGTGCGGGACCCCCTCCGGGCCCCCGGGGCGACCGCTGGGGGCAGGCACTGCGGCCGGGGCTGCTGTCCTGGGCCCTTCGGCCCCTCCCCGCGCCCGCAGGGCCCTCCCCGCCTCCCCGAGGGGCCGGGCCGCACCTGCAGACCGGCCGGAGACACTCCCACCGCGGCGCGCCGCGCGGCCCAGCACACCCGCCGCAGTCGGCCGCAGCCGCGCACTTCCGCTTCCGGACGCCAGGAGCGGAAGTGGCCGGCGCTGCGGCTCTCGGGGCCGGAGGTGCTTCGGGCAGTGAGAGACCTGTTGACTCCTTTTTCATCCAGCCTCGGAGGAGAAGTCCTCGTTTCCTTCCCCGCGGGGTGAAAGTTAGGCTCTGGGATGGGGTCGGACTGGACCTGGAGAGGGGACGCAGAGGTGGGGCCTTTGCCGGACGGACAGGGCTGGGGCCGTGGCTTCGGCTGATGGGCGGGGATTGGGCGGGTCCCGGGCTTGGTGGGCGGGGAAACGGGAGGGATCTCGCCGGCAAGTTGGGACGCTCAGTGTTTTAACTCCTCCCACCTCCGCTCTGATCCTTTGGGTCAACGCACACCGCTACAAAAACATACCCCTAGGTAGGATTTCTTTCTCAGTCTAATTTCTTCTAAGATGAGGATTATATATTTTGTTTCTCCTCCAGTTTACCTTTCTCACTGAAAATAACATGTGAAAAAATGTTCAAGACAATAAAAGATCTGACTCTTTTTGTTTTTTTTAACTGATGTGTTATATAGTATAGATGATACACACACAGGGAAAGTTCAAATGGGGGTCTCAATCCCTCTCTAAAATTTTCCAGAAATAACCACTGTAACCAGTTCCCTGATGTTCTTTATGTATCAGGCACATAGGGGGTATTATTCCTTTCAATAAATACTGAGACAGCTTCGGTTGATTGCTACATGCTAAATGCTAGGGTTACAAAGCGCCTTCCTGCAGGGGCGTTCCAGTGGAGAATTGGAGGGGAGATGTGGAGAGACATGAGGTTGATCCATTCCAGTAAAACTACCTCAACACATCGTGCAGAGCATGTGCTCATGTCTGAAGAATTAAAAAAAAGAACTGATGAGGGGCACCTGGGTGGCCTAGTGGGTTGAGGGTCAGACTCTTGATTTTGGCTCAGGTCATGATCCCAGGGCTGTGGGATCGAGCCCCATGTTGGGCTCCACACTGAGCATGGAGACTGTTTTGGATTGTCTCCCTCCCTACCTCTGTCTACCCCATTCATTCTCTTCCTCTCTCTCTCTCTCCCTCTCCCCTCCCTCTATCCCTCTACCCCATTCATATTCTCTCTCTCTCTCTTTCTCTCTCTCAAAATAAAAAATACATATGAAAAAATTTTTTAAAGAGGTCTGTTTGTTCCCAGAATTATGTTAGGACACTATGGTATCTCCCTAATGCTAACATTGTCAAAATCGGGAATGTCCCAGAGATTGAGACAGTCTCTGCCGTAGAAAACAAGAATACAAATGGAAGACATGAAACTCATCAGATGTGTTAAGAATAGATAGGTTTCTAGTAAACAAGTTGAAGACGTAGGTAAAATTCAGAAGTCGTGTTAAGTAAAAGGAAGTAGATGTGCATGTGTGTGTGTTAAACATAGAAAAAAGGGAAGGTTGAGAGAGAGATACTCTGATGTGTTGCATATATATACAAAGCGTACGAAGCATTCAGTGTTCGTGAGGTCGTCATTCAGCCACCCGTCAGCGGCACCAGTCTGGGCTGACGTGTCTTGTGCCCAAAAACGCCATGACCGTCGAGCAGACTGCTTGGCAAGCTAACGGTTGTGGCGAGGTATACCGTCCCCCGCATCTCTCCAACAGGGCAAGAATATGTCCTTGGTCCTTCGGTCTGGGGGCCGCTTGCCCAAACCTCAGCTCCATTCTCACAGTCACATCAGTGGCAGGGAACGCCGACGTGGCAGAGGGAAGGAGACCAGGCGTGCAAAGGTCCCGTGCCCCCAGATGCGGCGTGACCCGTCTACTTGCACAACAACAACCAATAATACAATAGAGCAGTTGTAACAGTATCCCGGAATCAGAGTCTCTCTCTCGAAATGTCTGATTGCCCCGCACTCACCCCTTTTCTCCTTGTGATGACGTGAGATGACAAAATGCCTCTGTGAGGCCCTCCCTGTGGGCAAAGATGAAGTGAGTTGAATGGCATAGGCGTAGTGACGTAGCGCTAGGCTAGTAACCACGTCTGGACCATGGGCAACTGAGGCCGTGAAACGCAAAGCCACAGGTGAGGGTGGACGAACGCATTTGGGACGTTTGGTATAAGGCCTAAAAGTAAAGTCTAGTATTTCTTTTCTCAAGGTTTTTATTTACTTATTTTGGGAGAGGATGCGCGGGGGAGGGGCAGAGAGAGAAGGGGGGACAGAGGATCCAAAGCAGGCTCTGTGCTGACTGCAGAGAGCCCGACGCGGGGCTAGAATCCGTGACCTGTGAGATCACGACCTGAGCTGAACTCAGATGTTTGACCCAGGAGCCACCCAGGTGCCCCAAGGTCCGGTATCACGTGCTGCCCTGGTGTCTGGGGAAACTGGGATAGCCTGGATTGACCCAACCATAAGTTTGTCTCCCGAGTCTGCTCCCACAGAAAAAATCCCCCGTGGAAACCATCCTCCTTATCTTGGGGACCAGGCGCAGTTGCTGTTGGGTCCTGAGTAGCAGGCTTCAGCGCCCTGCCAGCCTGCAGAATGATTCAGACGAGCCCATCACATCCTCCCGTCGGGGGAGGGGAGCAGCACCAGGAGACCCCTCTCCCTCGTGTTACTACAAAGCCTGCCTAGGAGCTGTGCACAGTGTTCCTGAGTGCAGCCCTCTGGGGCCCTGTGTGGTGTGTGGCTTCCTCCTCCCCTGAACTATGAGTATATGTGACTAATAAATTACGGTGACTTTCCTCTGTCTGGCGTCGGAGGTCATGCCCACAACTGCCAGGCAGGAATCCCTCCCTCGCCAAAGAGGTGAAGAAGAGTCCATCAAAGCAGGAGGGAATGTAAGTCACAAATCTTTTTAAAGCACCACTGGGACAAAATAATCAGAATTTCCCGCGTGTTTACCCTTTGACCCAGTTCCAGTGAGTTTTCCCATAGAAATACTTACACGGGATCCGGGCGCCCAGCCGGCTCTGTCAGAAGAGCACTCGACTCTTGATCCTGGGGTTGTGAGTTCAAGCCCCGCAGTGGGTATAAAGAGCACTTCAATAAATTTTTTAAAAGTTAAAGAAAAAAGAAACATTGACACAGGATCTGTGTTAAAAACATAAGGCTGTTCATTGCAGCATTTTGGGTTACAAAGTAACTGGAATCAGCCTACCCATGCATCTGTAAAGGACTGACTAATTCCGTGTAGAGCAGTATGGTGAAGTGATTAAAAGTGTAGGGGCGCCTGGGTGGCGCAGTCGGTTAAGCGTCCGACTTCAGCCGGGTCACGATCTCGCGGTCCGGGAGTTTGAGCCCCGCGTCAGGCTCTGGGCTGATGGCTCGGAGCCTGGAGCCTGTTTCCGATTCTGTGTCTCCCTCTCTCTCTCTGCCCCTCCCCCGTTCATGCTCTGTCTCTCTCTGTCCCAAAAATAAATAAACGTTGAAAAAAAAAATTTTTTTTAAAGTGCAGTGGTAAAACAGTACTGAATGATGCAGAAATAATTTCACAGTGTATCTTACAACAGCTACTCAAAATACATCAGCGTTAGGAGTTAATTACGCAGCAACATCCTTATTTGCCTCCCGTGGCATTTACCTATTCCCAAACTTGCCCTGCACCAACTCTGATTTTATTCCCTAGAACTACTTACATAAGAATGTATTTGGGGGGCTCCTGGGTGGCTCTGGGTGGCTCAGTCAGCTGGGCATCCAACTCTTGATTTCAGTCATGATCTCATGGTTTCGTGAGTTCAAGCCCCGAATCAGGCTCCAAGCTGACGGTGCGGAACCTGCTTGGGATTCTCTGTCTCCCTCACTCTCTGCCCCTCCCCCACTCATGCTGTCTCTGTCTCTCTCAAAATAAATACTAAATAAACTTTTTTTTTAAAAAAAAGAATGTTTTTTAGCAATTAAAGGGAATAATGGGGTGCCTGGGTGGCTCAGTTGGTTGAATGTCCTGCTCTTGGTTCCGGCTCAGGTCATGATCTCATGGTGTGGTGAGTTCAAGTCCTGAGTCAGGCTCTGCGCTGGCAGCATGGAGCCTGCTTGGGATTCTCTCTCTTCCTCTCTTTCCACCCCTCCCATGTCTCTCCCTCTGCCCTTCCCCCACTCATGCTATCTCTGTCTCTCTTCAAATAAATAAATAAACTTTTTTTAAAAACCAAGGGAAGAAAATCAAATTTTATTAATGCCATGGATGTATTTTTTCTCCTGAAGAGTAAATGGATTGGCAGGATTTTAAATGTGAGTTTAAAGTTAAGTTTAAAGTTAAGATTGAGTAAAATTTATCAATCTGACATGAAATCACCAAACACAGAGAAGGCATATCCTAAACATTTGTGGGATGGATGGAGGGATAGATGGATGGATGGATGGATGGATGGACAGAAGGAGAGAAGGAAGGAAGGAAGGAAGGAAGGAAGGAAGGAAGGAAGATGGATGGGTGGATGGATGGAAGAAAGGATGGATGGATGATGATGGATGGATGGATGGACAGAAAGAGGGAAGGAAGGAAAGAAAGAAGGGAGGAAGGAAGTTGGATAGGTGGATGGATGTATGGATGATGAATGGATGATGGATGGACAGGAGGAAGGAAGGAAAGAAGGAAGATGGATGGGTGGATGGATGGAGAAAAGGAAGGAAGGAATGAAAGAAGGGAGGAAGGAAGATGGATGGGTGGATGGATGGAAGAAAGGATGGATGGATGATAGATGATGGATGGATGGACAGAAGGAAGGAAGGAAAGAGAAGATGGATAGGTGGATGGATGGATGGATGGATGGACAGAAGGAGTGAAGGAAGATGGATGATGGATGGATGGACAGAAGGAAGGAAAGAAGGAAGATGGATAGGTGGATGGATGGATGATTAATGAAGGATGGATGGATGGATGGATGGAAGGGTGGATAGATGAATAAATATGAAGACCAGGTTCCTAACCCCCATTTCCTATGCCTATTACTAAATTTAGCTTATTAATTCAATAATATCTGTGGACCTCAATTTCCAAATGCAATAAGAATATAATAGTATATTTAAGATAACATAAAAAAGGACTGGTTAATACTCTGTAGGATTGGCCTCGGCTCCTTGCACTCTAAAGGTTTCAATCTTCACCCTCAGTCCTGCTTAACAAACCAAACTTTTGAAGCTACTTTGAATTTCTTATTCCTTAGTTTTCCCAGAAGGTGGCAGTATGGTGTAAGGACTAAGTACTCTGTATCTAGGTCCAAATAGGATTTAACCGTCGTCGTCGTCAATAAAATTAGATTGCTGAGGGATCTTGTTTGTGCCTTGGCATAATATTATTTCTAAATCTCGTTTCAGGTAAAATCATAAAGAGTTAGGAACCTTGAATTATGTTTTCCTACTTTCTTTTGGTGACAACCAAATAAGGGAGGGATTCTATTAGGTCAGGCTCCCTACGCTTGTGATTTACTGGGGACTGCGCTCAGGAGAGAGAATAAGGAAAGCAGGCTATGGCAGAGTAGCAACATTTGAGACAGTGGGTATACACAGAGAAAGGTTTGGGTGCTGTGGGTGGTTGCTTCTGGCACTCTGCCTGGGTCCCATCCATCACTGTGCCTGTCAGGTTCTGTCCCCCATGCCACCCTAAGGGGCAGCCCACAGCCAGTGACTGATGGACCCAGGGGATAAAAGGCCTTGCCTCCCGATGGATCAAAGCCATGGTGCACCCCCCAGAGCTCCCCCAGGGAATGAAGCCAAGGCTGACTCCTACTGAGACCACTTCATTTAGCTCCTTCCCCTGCCTATCATGCTTCCTTAATATCCTTCTCCCGAGAGAGTTCTCCAAAAACTCATGGGCACCTCAGCCCCTACTGTCCCCCAACACATCATGTGGATCCCAATTCCTACCTCGGGTTCTTACAGGCAACTGGCCCGAGATAGCCACAGTATGAGGAATTTTCTATCAGTTAGTATGGGCTAGCTTTGGGATAATTGTGAAGGTTTGGGGGGGAGGAAGTGCTTCTGGGTCTTGAGGAAGTGCACCTAGCATTAGAGAGGAATGAATTCCAAGTAGAGGGAACAGCATGTGCAAAGAAAAAAGACTTTATGAGAATGGGGATTTTTGTTTTGTTCACTATTTTATCCCCTGTGCCTAGAATAGAGCGGTGCAATCTGGGGTTAGGGTGGACGTCAAGCCTGGACTCTGAGGTCTGTAGACACCTGGAGATCCCCATTGTTGAGAGCCAAGCTACCAGCCCCGCCACCACCAAGAGACCTCTCAAGGGCTAGTCAGGATAGTCAGGAACTTGAAGTCACCAAGGGCAGCCACTTCTGAGAGCAACTGATAACTGCCCTCCAGCCAGATCTCTGTGTCATTAAATCAGTATTGATTGAGCACCTATTATGCCCCAGACCCTGTGTGAGGTGCAGGAAATACAGCGATGAATAAACCAAACAAAATTACTTGCCCTATAGAGCTGGCATTCTAGTAGGGCAGAGAGATAGTAAACAGAATAAGGGAAATAAATTGTTTTGTATAGTAGGAGGTGGTGATGGGGTGCCCGGGTGGCTCAGTCAGTTAAGCAGCCAACTTCAGTTCAGGTCATGATCTCACAGTTCACGAGTTCGAGCCCTGCACCGGGCTCTGTGGTGACCGCTCAGAGTCTGGAGCCTGCTTCTGTGTCTCTTCTCTCTGCCCCTCCCCTTCTCATGCTCTGTCTCTATCTCTCTCTCTCTCTCTCTCTCTCTCAAAATAAATAATTTTTAAAAAAGAAGGTGGTGAGTGCACTGGATAGAAACAAGTGGGGAAAGTGGATGGAGGGTGTGTGAGAGAGAGAGAGACAGAGACAGAAGAAGGGAAGAAGAGACAGAGAAAGATTTAGACAGGGAGATCAGGGGAGACCTCACTAAAGAGGGGACACGTAAGCAATGACTTGAAGCGAGCCAGTGAGCCAAGTGGTCGCATGCAGGAATCTGGGCGAAAGCATTTAGGTAGAACAGCATTAGGCAGAAAGCGTTTAGAAAACAAGAAGTACAAAAGCCCAGAGGCAGGAGTGTGCCTGGCATGTCCAAGGAAAGGCAAGGAGCCAGGGTGGCTGAGGCAGAGAAAGCAGAGTGCAGGATGGGGGAGATTGGGAGGAGACGAGGGCGAGGAGATGACTGAGACAGATCGTGCAGGGACTTATGGGCCATGGTGAGGACCCTGGCTTTTATTCTAAGTGAACCGGGACTCCCGAAGGCTCTCAGGAGAGGAGGAGCAGGATCTGACTTAGATTTAATAGGATCACATCACTCTTGACCTCAGTAGAGCTTTATTAAACATCACAGCTAGGCTGAGATGGACAAGGAGGAAGCAAAGAGAAACTTTCCAACCGGAATCTAGGGCCAGGGTGTCAGGGGTAGGAAATCAGCATAAGAAAATGAACAAACTGTCATGAAGTCAACAGTAGGAAAGACAGCAGTCTGATAGTAAGGTGAAAAATCTGGGATGGATGGATGGATGGAAGGAAGGCAGGAAGGCAGGAAGGCAGGAAGGAAGGAAGGAAGGAAGGACAGGTGGATGGATGGGCAGACGGATGGATGGACGGACAGATGGACAGACAGATGGACAGATGGATGGATGGACGGACAGATGGATGGATGGATGGACAGATGGATGGATGGACACAAAGAGTGTCTAGGACCTCGGCCTGCCAGAAATAACTGAGAAGACACTTTCAGAGGGTCTTATTTTCAGCGAGAAAACCCCTGGAGCTTTATGCTGTAATTTCGTGGTAGTAAAAAGGAATTCTAATCTCATTTTGTATCACAGGTAAAAGACTAGAGGCATTCTGGTTTATATGTATGTGCTCTACGAAGCGGTGTGGGGTAATAGCCAGCCAGCAGGGCAGGTGGACAGCCTGAGAGAGAGGAGTCTGGAGAGGTGGACTTGGGCCAGATCAGGTAGACTTTATGAGCCTAAGCAGCACATTTAGCCTGCAAAGTATCCATGGGGCCGTGAGGCAGAGGTGTGATAGGCTCAGATTCATATTTCAGAAAGCTATCCCAGCTGGGGGGCGGGGGGGGGGGGCAAAAAATGGGATGGCAGGACAACTAGTCAGGAGACTATCGAAGTGATCCCAGATCAGACATGCCTGAGGGACAGAGAAGTTGAGTGACTTTCCCAAAGTCACACAGCTAATAAGGGGCAGAGCTAAGATTTGAACCCAAGTGGTCTGACTGTGGAATCAACACTCTGTAATAGCACATGCCTGACCAGCAGGTGGCACCCCCTGTCTTTCTTGATCCACTCTTGCCTCCAACTATCAGCACCCTCACAGAGGACCACTGGGGAGGAAGAATAGGAAGCCCCCCTGCATGGCTGCTTGGCCATTGTGTGTGTGTTGAGGGAGGGGGGTAGTGTATGTTGAGAGCCCAACGAACTGACCATGCAGGACTTAAGGTCTTGACAAGGCCAAGAGTCAGCTAATTTCACCATGCTCCACTCGCCCAAGGAAGCCCCTCTGTTCATTTCTCCCCATCTGCCTAGGCATTCTTGCCCTGTCTCCTCCACTCCCTGCTTTTTAAATTACTTACTCAGGACTCTTTTCTTACTCTACTCTCTCTCTCTCTGAGCGATTTAATATAGTACCATGACTACATTTACCATCTAAGGGCCATGGTGAGGACCCTGGCTTTTATTCTAAGTGAACCGGGACTCCCGAAGGCTCTCAGGAGAGGAGGAGCAGGATCTGACTTAGATTTAATAGGATCACATTACTCTTGACCTCAGTAGAGCTTTATTAAACATCACAGCTAGGCTGAGATGGACCAGTAGGAAGCAAAGAGAACCTTTCCAACCCGAATCTAAGGCCAGGGTGTCAGGGGTAGGAATCAGCATAAGAAAATGAACAAACTGTCACGAAGTCAACAGTAGCAAAGACAGCAGTCTGATAGATAGCAGGGAGGAGAGCCCCCTCTTTTGTGCGTGAACCAGATCGACTGTATGTATAATGAACGTTGAAATCACAGTACGTCAAAATCAACTTATCCAAAACGTAACCCTGTCTCTCCCCCCAAAAACCTGCTTTTCCTCCAAGTTCCCTTCCTCTGTAGTTCTTAATAGAAAAGATTGTGTTAATTTTGTTCACTGCTGTATCCCTAGAAAGTAGCACAGATCCTGTCACTTAGTGATATTTGTCGCGATAAATATTTGCCGGAGGAGGGAAGGACTTAAGGTTTTCTCCCAAATCCTGCAATTGGTTTGGATTGCTCCAGATAACCAAATAAGTTATCACCCTGGACTGGATTTTTGAGACTCCAGCCAGATCTGTGGAGTGCCATCTGCTAAGGAGGTAAAAATACCAAGATTTGTGAAAATGACTGCTCCAATAACTTGAGATACCAACAGAGATACCCTAAATTCTGGCTTACCCAACTCAAAACCACAGCGTTATTTAAGCTTGATTTTGACACCAAAGTCACTTCCCACTCCTCAGATAATGCTCTGTAACTAAAAGGCATTCCTCTCCTAGGGTCAATTGATTCTGTCACCCCAAGGGCAATCAACAATAGCTATGAAAACCTACCACCAAAGGAGCATATGAAAATGGGTCTTGAGGGGCGCCTGGGTGGCGCAGTCGGTTAAGCGTCCGACTTCGGCTCAGGTCATGATCTCGCGGTCCGTGGGTTCGAGCCCCGCGTCGGGCTCTGGGCTGATGGCTCAGAGCCTGGAGCCTGTTTCCAATTCTGTGTCTCCCTCTCTCTCTGCCCCTCCCCTGCTCATGCTCTGTCTCTCTCTCTCTCAAAAATAAATAAATGTTAAAAAAAATTTTTTGTAATCACAGACACAGGACACCTGGGCAGCTCAGTCCGTGGAGCGTGCAACTCTGATCCACTATGAGCATGGAGCCTGCTTAAAATTCTCTCTCCCTCTCCCCCTCTCTCTCTCCCATCCCCACCCCTCCCCACTTGCACTCTCTGAAAAAAAAAAAAATCACAGACTCAAAGAACCTACAAAGTTAAACATCTGACTCTCTTCCTTTTTTATTTAGTATCATGCTTGATATAAGCAAACCATTCACTTTTATCATATGTTTTGTTCTTAGGGTTGAATTTATCATTTTATAATCTTAAACGCAGAGATAACGACCTCGTTTGACTAATCTTAACTTATGTAAGCATTTTTTTAAAAGGTCAGTTAAAGGGCATCCGGGTGGCTCAGTAGGTGAAGCATCCGACTTCTGCTCAGGTCGTGATTTCATGGTTCGTGAGTTCGAGACCCGCTCCAGGCTCCTCACTCACTCTCCCTCTCTCTCTGCCCCTCACTCAGTCACATTCTCTCTCTAAAATAAATAAGATAAATAAAGGGGCGCCTGGGTGGCGCAGTCGGTTAAGCGTCCGACTTCAGCCGGGTCCCAATCTCGCGGTCCGTTGAGTTCGAGCCCCGCATCAGGCTCCGTACTGACAGCTCAGAGCCTGGAGCCTGCTTCGGATTCTGTGTCTCCCTCTCTCTCTGCACCTCCCCCGTTCATGCTCTGTCTCTCTCTGTCCCAAAAATAAATAAACGTTGGAAAAAAAATATTAAAAAAAAAAAGAAAAAATGAGTGCAGAAAACATACAGAAAATAAACAAAAAAGCAGAACCATGGGTCTGGTGGTGAAAGACAAGAACAAGTTCCCTTTTCTGATAGAAATTTCCTGAGTCAGCTAGCCTAAGGTATGTGTATCAAGTCTCCTAATATTTCCTTGCAATCAGAGAGGTGGTCAGCTTAAAGCACGGTGAGGAGCTTCAAGAGCTGGCTGGCAAAGGTTACCTACATGCAGGAATGCAAGGGTCATCACTCCTTCCAGGTATGTGTGACCTTGGGATTGACTGTGACCTTGGGATTGAACCGAGCTAGTGGGTTCAACAATCAGCTGTCTTTTCCTTCTCTTTCTTCGGCTCTGCTTTAAACATTCTCTTCTGGGGCGCCTGGGTGGCTCCGTCGGTTGAGCGTCCAACTTTGGCTCAGGTCATGATCTCACAGCTCATGAATTCAAGCCCCGGGTCGGGCTCTGTGCTGACAGCTCAGAGCCCGGAGCCTGCTTCCGATTCTGTGTCTCCCTCTCTCTCTGCCCCAACCCGCTCGCATTCTGTCTCTGTCTCTCTCAAAAATAAATAAACATTAAAAAAAAAAAATTCTCTTCTTCCCCTTGGCTTATGGTTTCTTTCCTCACCACCCTGTTCAGACTGCATTGTCAAATATCCCTAAAATGTTCCTGATGGTCCAATCCAAGGACTTGTTCATATTCATCTTCACAGGTTTTCTGTTTGACTTCCTCTCCTCCTTGATAATTGTGTGACCTGGCACTGATCCGACTTTTTCTCTACCTCTCTTGCCATTCTCTCCGCCCCCCATCCTTTTTCTTTGTCCTGTGCCAAGAATATGAACAACAAGCAACATTTTCGAGCACTCACTATGCACCTTGTATGTATTAACCCATTCAGTCCTCACAGTGGGCCGATGAGGTGGGTACCAGTATTTTCCTCATCTTAGGGATGAGAATAACGAGCCCAGAGAGATTGTGTTACCTGCCCAAGGTCACACAGCTTGTAAATGGCAGTCAGGACTCGAACCCAAGCCACCTGGCTCCAATTCTTTGCCACTATGCTCCTCCCACAGGATTCTGCTCAAGGACTCGTCTTTCTGCTCCCGCTCCCAGAATCTCTTGATCCTGTGGCTTCAGTCGCCACCTCTGTGTAGACGGTTTCCCAACTCTGAAGTCCCGTCCAGCCTTCCGGCTCCAGATCAAATAACAATACCAATAGCCATAATATCAATCATACCAATAACCATAATATCAACCAAAGCTTACATTTATTGAGCACTTATTCTAGCCTCACATCAAGCTAAAATGGTTTTACCTGCATTATTATACCAAATTCTTCACGTGAATGATACAAAATACCATCACAGAGAGGTTATGGGACTTGGTTCAAGTCTCACAGCTGTTTAGTTGCAGAGGCAGGTGGTACATCATAAAGTCTATCAAAATAATATAAGCTCTCGGGGCACCTGGGTGGCTCAGTCAGTTGAGCATCCGACTTTGGCTCAGGTCATGGTCTCGCGGTTCATGGGTTCGAACCCTGGGTTGAACTCTGTGCTGACAGCTCAGAGCCTGGAGCCTGCTTCGGATTCTGGGTCTCCCTCTCTACCTCTCACCTTCTCATGCTCTGTCTCTCTGTCTCTGTCTCTGTCTCTGTCTCTCTCTCTCTCTCCCTCTGTCCATCTCTCTCTAAAATAAATAAGCATTTAAAAAAATCTTTTTAAAAAAAAAGAAGAATTGGATTCTAGTGCAAACAAAATGATCGTGGGGACAGCTAGCATTTACGGAGTGATTTCTGTCAGACATTACACTTCACACATGCCCTCGTTTATGTCATCACCCCCAACCCCAGGAGGTAGGCAATGCTGTCTCCCTGTTTCATATAAGGAATCAAAGCAATTAAACAACTTGCACAGATAGTGTCCAAGCCACTTGACCTCCAGACCGGTTTCCTCATTGACAAAAAGAGTCAGCGGATGATTTCTAAAGTTTCTTAGAACTGTGGGATGCTGGCATGCTCATAACTCTTGGGAAACCCCAATTTTAAGACGCACACACATAGTATTGAGCACAGGTTGCTGGCTGGACTGGAAGGAGGCCCTGAGGACTAGGCTTGAGAAAATGTGGTGGTTGGGGCGCCTGGGCGGCTCAGTCGGTTGGGTGTCCGACTTTGGCTCAGGTCCTGATCTCGCGGTTTGTGAGTTCGAGCCCCACGTCGGGCTCTGTGCTGACAGCTCAGAGCCTGGAGCCTGCTTCGGATTCTGTGTCTCCCTCTCTGTCTGCCCCTCCCCTGCTCATGCTCTGTGTCTCTCTGTCTGTCAATAATAAATAAATGTTAAAAAGATTAAAAAAAAAAAAAAAGAAAATGTGGTGGTGCCCCGGCTGCTGAGCCTCAGGAACTAGGAAACGCTTTTCAACCTATATGTTTTACTACTTGGCTCTGTGAGTTATATTCATCATTTGGGCAGGTGTAGTGTTAGGCCACTTCTGCAAAGTAATTATTATACCAAAGCCAGGGGAAGGGAAATTTAAATATATTAGGAAATATGCCAGGACCCTGCCGCTAAGCAGTCCACAGCCCAGCTGAGAATATATTCATTGGACAAACAAAACTATTCAAAATGGTCCATGAAGGCAGTTGTGTAAGTAACTGATCACAACTAGCACCCTCTTTAATGCAGGCAGCACGGAAGGACGAACGACAGCCCCCCAAAGATGTCAACGTCCTAATCCCCTGCAGCCTGTGAATATGTTACCATATGAGCGTAGGGGAGGAAAAACTTCACCTCTACCCTCTTAGGGTCTCTGGCCAAGAATAAGAATTAAGCTGACATAAGACATTAACAGGAGAGAAGCAGACAAGTTTCATTACCCTGCAACATGTACACGGGAGCCTTCGCAAGAGAACAAAGACCCAGGAAAGTGACACCAGAGCACAAAGCTTTTGTGCCTTTTCGACAAAGAAACGACGACTTTGTCAAGGGACAAGACGGAGGGGTTGGGGCTAGGGATGGTGAATGGTGCGAAAGTGACTAGGAGGTCTGTTGGAGGGATAACTGGGGGAAGCCAAGGGCCGTTCCAATGAGTGTGTTTATACAGATCCATTTCAGCGTGCATTCCCAGTCTGGTGGTAAGGACATCCCTCGCTTCCTGGCACAGGGAGGGCACCTCTCTCTCGGGGGAAATGTTACGGCCTGATTCTAAGCAGGAAAAGGTAGGTCAGAAAGCCCTTCCTGCAAGTGCTGTTTCTCAAGTGCCTTCCACTCTATAAAATAAGCAACATGCCACAGCGGCATGTTTTGAGGTGTCATGTCCCAAGCAATGTCACATGCTCAAAGGGACTTTACAGATACGGATTATGCTAAGGATCTTGAGATGGGGAGATTATCCTGGATTATACAAGCGAGCCTCTTATAATCATGGGCGTCCTTTTAAGAGGGTGGCAGGAGACCAGAAGGGAAGGAAGATACTCGACTGCTCGTTTTGAGGGTAGACCGTCAGCCGCGGAATGTGGGTCACCTCTGACAGCCGGAAGTGGAAGGGCATGGATTCTCCCCTAGAACTTCCAAAAGGAAGCAGCCCCACTGATAACCTTAATATTAGCCCAGTGAGGCTAACTTTGGACGTCTGGCCTACGGAACCATATGAGAATACATTTCTGTTGTTTTTAAGCCACTAAATTCGTGGTAATTTCACAACCACCAGAAACTCATAAAGGGAAACCCAAAAAGAGGTAGCATTGCCCTCCCTCCCATTCTTAAAGGGTTGCCGCTAGCCCATAGGGCTTTGTCTCCCAAATCCTGCAGTCGGTCTAGATTGCCCCCCAAATGACCAAGTAACGTATCACCCCTTCTACTGGACTGTCATATCTGGGGAGCAGCATCTACTGGAAGAAAAGGTACCCTTTCCTCCAGTCGTTGTCACTGTAAACCTGTCGCTGTCAATGGCACCTCCATGCATGCAGCATGTGTGGGATTTCTGAAAGAGAGGTCATGTGGGTTGATAGGTTATCAGCAGGAGCCCAGAGCCTGAGTTGAATCTCAGCTCCGCCCCTGCCTAGCTCTGGGAAGTGGAGTGAGTTACTTAGCCTCTCTGTGCCTCTCTCTCTCTCTCTCTCTCTTTTTTTTTTTTTTTTTTAGTATTCATTTTTGAGAGACATAGAGAGAGTGTGAGCAGGGGAGGGGCAGGGAGAGAGGGAGACACAGAATCGGAAGCAGGCTCCAGGCTCCGAGCTGTCAGCACAGAGCCTGATGCGGAGCTCGAACCCACAAACCACGAGATCATGACCTGAGCCGAAGTCAGATGCTTAGCCAACTGAGCCACCCAGGCGCCCCTCTGTGTCTCTGTTTCTTCATCTGCACAACTGGGATCATGCTACCAGCACTCATTTCCTGAAGTCATTGCAAAGCTAGATTAAGGGCATGTGCCTAGGGTGCTTAGAACAATGCCTGGCATGGAATGAGAACTCAATTCCCCTTAGATGTTGTAGAGGCTGGCCTTAGAATTTTGCCCCACCCCCACCAAAGAAATCCTCTCTCCAAGACATGGTATCTCTCTCCAAGGGGGTTTCACTGGCGTGTTTATAGGCAGGATGGAGGGAGTGGTTGCACCCCAGGGCATGCTGCCTTTTACTCCAAAAATTCCCTGTAAGTGTTGTTTCACAGCCACCAGCTGATACATGTTCTGGACCTCCGCAGGGAAGCCACACACCCCCATCTTCTCCAGACTGTCGGCCTCAGACTCTCTCAATCCCCTGATCTCAGTCCTCTATGTACAGGAATTGAAGTTCACCCCAGCTCTACCTAACTGGTCCACCCTGACCTACACCCGTCGCCCAACTTGGTTAACAGAGACCCTTCCATTGCCAGGACCCACTTTCTTTTTTAATTTTAGCTTTATTGAGGTATAATCAATAGACCAAAAAGTTGCACACATTTAGTATATACATCTTGATAAGTTTGTACATATGTATACACCTTACACCCACAATACCATCACCACAATGAAGATACTAAACATTTCACCTACAAAAATTTCCCTGAGTGTGTGTGTGTGTGTGTGTGTGTGTGTGTGTGTGTGTTTGGTAAGAACACATAAAATGAGATCCATTCTTTTAATGCATCTTGGACTGCACAACACTGTATGGTTAACTACAGGTACTAGGTTTTACAGCAGGTCTCCAGAACTTACCTTATATAACAAAAACTATATCCATTGAAAAGCAATTTCCCATTTCCTTTTCCCCCTAACCCCTGCTAACCACCAATCTGTTCTCTGCTACTATGAGTGTGACTCCTTTCGATATTTCACGTTAGGTGAAATCATACAGTATTTGCCCTTCTGTGTTTGACTTATTTCACTCAGAATAATGTCCTGTAGTTTATCCATGTTGCCACGAGTGACAGGACTTTCTTATTTTTTAAGGCCAACTAGTATTCCATTATATATATATCACATTTTCTGTATCCATTCATCTGCAGAAGCCACTTTCTCAAGGGATAACCAAAGTTGCAAATAAAGTGACTAGTCACCAGAGCTAAACTTCAACAAGTGGGCACTATAGGAGCCATTGGTTGGTTGTTCATATTGAAAGATTCCCACACCATTTGTGCCCACACCAATCATTGCCCAGGACCAGCTCCCACGACACTCCTGCCCACCCAAACCCTGCCCTGGGACCCAACCCACCTCCCCATAATTGGGCATCTACATTAACATCTGCTGGAGTAGAGAAGGGGGTCCAGAGTCCATTCTGATTGGCCGATTCCTGCACCATACCAGCTGTTAGTACTATCCTTGCAAATAGAAAATAATTCTAGATATTGGTATGTAATAAGAATGAAAAGAAGGCGAGGGGAGAACTAGCTATCAGAGTGGTGTCGGATTTCTCAGGAAAGGGAAAGAGAAGCCACCCATCTATCCATTGTCTTCAGGTCTTTACCTGAGCAGGAACACGCTGAAGACACCACCAGACGCTGGGAAGGTTTGGGGAAGAGGAAGGAGCACTTGATCAGCCACAGTAGAGGCAGCCCACATTTCCCAAGAAGGCAAAAACAGTACTTCCCTTCTAAGAAGTGTTTCTAGAACCTTGGCCCTTCCCTCAAGAGGAAGACTGATTCTTATCCATGTAAATCTGAGTGGATTGGCGACTTGCTTGTAACCAGGAGAATGTGATAGGAGTGGAGTTTCATGGCTTCCAGGGCTGGATCTCAACAGGACACATAGCCCATTGGCGGGAAAACTCATTCTTAGAGTTTTGAACTGCCATGGAAGCTGCCTGCCCAAGGTTGCCATGTTGGGAGGAAGGCCAAACTCCCCAAGTCTAAGGCTCCATAAAGGGGTGACAATGCACAGTCAGTTCCCAGCTGCTCCAGCCCCAGCCACTGCCTAACTGCAACCGTGTAAGAAACCCCAAGCCAGAGTCACCCAGCTGAGCCCTTCCCAAAGCACAGAAATCATGAGAGATGATAAAATGGACCTTGCTGTTTTAAGCCACTACATTTTGTGATGGTTTTTACGTAGCAGTGGATAGCGGGTACACAGCCCTTGGAGAATTTCCTGGAATCTTTCCACAGCCATCTCATGTGTCTCCCTTCTGCTTCCCTGTTCCAGGACTCTGTTTTCTGCTGAGTTTGTCAGAAGTCATGGCTCGGATGACCAAAGGTAAGTGCTCAACGCCTGACTTCTCCACAGTCCGAGACCAGGAAAGGTGGAGACCCAGGGTACATCTGGGACGACTCACATCCTCCAATGGGCTAGAGCAAAGAGGCTTGTTCTGGGAGTAGAACTTGGAGATGCTTGCTCCAACGTGGGGCTCGAACCCACGGACCATGAGATCATGACCTGAGCCGAAGTCAGACCCTTTGACCGACCAAGCCACCCAGGCGCCCCAGGTTTTATTTATTTATGTAATCTCTACACCCAATGTGGAGCTCGAACTCACGACCCCAGGATTAAGAGTCACACGCTCTTCCAACGGAGTCGGCCAGGCACCCCTTAATGCATCTTTTTACTTTAGTGTCCTTTGTTCATTTGTTTTCAGTCACCACAATGTGCCCAATGTAGAAATAGAACAGAGGCTAAAACACACAAAGGAAGTGAAGTGAGCACCCCAGAGGGGAGAGACAGAGCAGGACGGTAATCATTTTATTCTGATAATAAGCGAGGCACCAAAACAAAAACAAAAAAAAATAAACAAGATGACTTAAGGCTAACTTTAATCCCCTAGAGATCTCACTAGATTCTGATTCAGCAGGAGTAAGGGTGGGGCCTGAGCTTCTGCATTTCTAACCAACTGCTGGGGGATGCATTCTGAGTAGCCAGACTGCATTGTGGCCCCCATCAGGTTCCCAGTCCCCTCTCCCTGTGAACACCGCATAGGGAGTGTTCAAGATACTTCCTCGGCTCCAATCATTCCCAAGAGGGCCCACCTTAAGGTCATTAGCGTATCTCTATCTATTTGGAGTCATACATAGACTTGCAAAGATAATGTGAACCCGTATCCGAATATACCTCCTGTGGGTCCCTACACTTTCAAGTTTTTATAATCCTAGCTGATACGTCTTGTGTGCCAGACACTGCCCAACACACTTTACATGTATTAATTCACTTACTCTTCACAATAATCCATTTTACAGATGAGGGTACAAGGCACAGAGAGATGCACAGACACACGGCTGATAAGTTGTGGAGCCAGGATCGACCCCAGGGTCTTAACCAATCCATTCCCTCCTTTTAAAGATTCTGCAGTGGGGGCGCCTGGGTGGCTCAGTGGGTTAAGCGCGCGACTCTTGATTTCGGCTCACATCATGATCTCACGGTTGGTGAGACCCAGCCCTGCAGAGGGCTCTGCACTGACAGTGCAGAACCTGCTTGGGATTCTCTCTCTCTCTCTCTCTCTGTCCCTCCCTCCCTCTCTCTCAAAATAAGTAAACAAAAACTTAAATAACTAAATAAGTAAAAATAAAAATCCTGTGCCGATCTTGAGAATAGCACCATTATATTGCATGGAAATTTTTGTGTGAAAATTAACGCCAACTCCAGACCTCTGTCATGCAAACGAATCCTCACTTTGTTCTGTAACTTGGGTTTCGTAGCTCTCGTTTTGTAATGTACTTAAGATCTCAAAGGAGGAAAAGGGTGTAGGCTTCCTCATCCTGAAGAGGCCCCAGTCAGAGAGGCAAAGCCAAATGGTAACAGACATCTCTCAACCCCGGTGACATCTGACCTGCCCCCTCTTTTCCCTGCAGCAGCTACCTGTCCACAGTGCCCCCAACACGCTTTCTGTGTCCACGGCACTTACTGTACCTGCGACTCTGGATACGCTTCTGACTCTGGGAAGAAATTCTTCACATTCCCCCTTGAGACATGCAATGGTAAAGGGGTAATTTTCAAACCACCCGGTGGCGGGAGTGGAAGGGAGGCAGCATGGGGACTGCTGTGGGTGGTGACTGCCACGCGGAAAAATCTATTGGCTCAACACTCATCAAGAAAGAAATGCTTCCGGGGCACCTCGATGGCTCAGTCAGTTAAGTGTCTGACTTGGGCTCGGGTCATGATTTCATGGTTCCTGAGTTTGAGCCCCGCATTGGGCTCTCTGCTGTCAGCGCAGAACCTGCTTGGGATCTTCTGTCTCCCTCTCTCTCTGCCCATCCCCCCACAGGCATGGGTGTTTTCTTTCCTCTTTCATTCTCTCTCTCTAAAATTAAATAAACTTAAAAGTAACATCTTTAAGAATGGGGGAAAGGAGGGAGAAAGGAAAGAAGGAAGGAGAAAGAAAGAAAGAAAGAAAGAGGAAGGGAGGAAGGGAGGGATGAAAAAGAAAAAAGAAAGAAAGAAAGAAAGAAAGAGAAAGAAAGAAAGAAAGGGAGGATGGGAGGGATGAAAGAGAGAAAAGGAAAGAAAAAAAGAAAGAAAGAAAGAAAGAAAGAAAGAAAGAAAGAAAAGAAAGAAAGGGAAAGAAAAGAAAGAAAGGGAAAGAAAGGGGAGGAAGGGAGGGAGAAAAGAGAAGAAAGAAACAAACAAACAAAGACAAAAAGGGAGGGAGGAAACAGAAAAGGAAAGAAAAAGAAAGAAAGGGAAGAAGGAAAGGAGGGAGGAAAGAGAGAAAGAAAGAGGAAAGGGAGGAAGGAAGAGAGGGAGGAAAGAAAGAAAAAGAAAGAGAGGGAAGAGAGGAAGGAAGGGAGAGAGGAAGGAGAGAAAGAGGGAAGGGAGGAAGGGAGGGAGGGAAGAAAGAGAAAAAAAGAAAGAAAGGAAGAAAGAGAAAAGAAAGAAGGAAAGAAAGAAAGAAAGAAAGGAAAATAAAGAAAGAAAAGGGAAGGGAGGGACAAAAGAGAGAAAAAGCAAAGAAAGAAAGAGAAAGAAAAGAAAAGAAAGAAAAAGAGGGAAGGAAGGGAGGGAGCAAAGAGAAAGGAAGAAAGAAAGGAAAGAAAGGGAGGGAGGAAAGAGAAAAAGAAAGAAAAAGGGAATGGAGAAAGGAAGGGAGGGAGGAACGAGAAAGAAAGAGAGGGAAGGGAGGGAGGAAAGAAAGAAAAAGAAAGAGAGAGAGAGGGAAGGGAGGAAGGGAGGGAAAGAGAGAAAGAAAAAGAGAAAGGGGAGGAAAGAAAAGAAAGAAAGAAAGAAAAAGAAAGAAAAGAAATTCACGAAATCAGCATCTTCTTTCATTTATTTGGAAGTTCTGATAGACTTTTCCATCCCCTTCACGGCGACCTCCTCTTCTCTTAATTTCATAATCACACATGTGTGTCTGTGCCATCATCTTCCAAACTCAGCAGTTACTCCCCCCGCCAAGATGCACTGTTTTCCCCAGCAAGACGCTTCGTTTCAGGTAAAGGAATGAAGAGCGAACTCACCGTGATGGACACCGAGTAACAAGCGTAGGGTCACCGCGCTATGCACCTGAAACTAATACAACACACGTCCCTGTGTGTTAACGATACAGGAATTTAAAAAAAAAGAAAGAAAGAAAAAAAAAAGCTGCTTCATTTCACCCTTGCTTCCCCTCCCCCAGGAAAGAAGTGAGATCAGGAGAACGCTGTTGTTTCACCCCCCTCCTTAGCTGCCCTGCCACATCCCCGTGAAGTTCACATTTTCTCAGGGTTCCCTGCTCGCCCCTGCTTCCCCTGCCCTGCCTTTGCCCACAGGCCGAGGTTTCTCTTCTTCCTGGTTTCACGCTTGCCATCTGTCCTTTATTTGGGGCACTTTCTCCTGTGCTTGCTTCGCGCCGGGCGCTCTCTCCGCTGTTCACTTTCGCGAGAAGGTTCTATCCTGCCCAGGTGGGGAGTGTTCCGTCCTCTTATCCGCGTGATCCATCAGCGACCCTCCCACGATAACAGAACTGTCTTCAAGCTTGCGGGGCTGCAGAGGGAACGCAGCACCATCTGAGGCTCATTCCTTTGTGGCCACTTCTGTCTCTCGCTCACTGAGGTTCCTCGCCGGCTCCCCAGGGAGAACATCCTTACTTTCCATTGGCTTAGGGGTGCGACCTGAAAGCTGACACGGGGAGGCTGGGGGACAGAGTGCCTGCGAGATGGGAATGAGACCGTCACGTCTGGCTTCCTCAAAAGAGAATGGCTATGGAGCAGGCAGCAAAGCTCATCTGCGACGCTATGTCACAGTCTGAAAATTCCCAATTTCGTGTTTGCCAGATCGGATGGGGACATCCTCACCACCCGCGTGACATTTGGAAAGGGGCGACGGGGACCCTCAGGACTGGAGACATGTTGACTTAATCAAGACATTCTCCCTCAGTCGGTTAGTCTAGCAGGTGTATGACTGTGCCTGGGTTGCTGTAACAAAACACCACGGACCGGGCGGCTTCAACAACAGAAGTTTATTTTCTCGCCATTCTGGAGGCTGGGAAGCCCACGGTCGAGGTTCTGGCAGTTCTCTTTTCTGGGGAAAACCTCTCTTCCTGGCTTGAAGGTGTCTGTCTCCTTGCTGTCTCTTCACATGGCCTTTCCTCACTGCACACACACAGTGGTCGGGCAGGGAAGGAAGCCCTCGTGTCTCTTCTTCTACAGACACTAATCCTATCAGATCGGGGCCCCATTCTCATGATCGCATTTAGCCTGTTCCATCCTTAGACACCCCATTTCCAAACACAGCCACACCAGGAGTTAGGATTTCAACCTATTGAATTGAGGAGACCTACAAACATTCATAACAGCAGACATGGTCAGTATTCCACTTTAGATGCCCTCGGCCTTGGCCATTCTTTTGCCAAGTCGAAGGCTCTCTCTGGCTACCGGAGACCCCTCAGCTTGTGCTCGGGACAGGTGGGAGTATCAGAGAGTAAGCTATCCCTGCAAGCACTGCTTTCCCGATAAATGGTAAGATTGGGCAGACAAAAGCATTATCAACTGTCGCCAGAGCATGGAAAGAGCCCAAGTGTCCATCACTTGATGAAGGGATAAAGAAGATGTGGTATATCTATACAGTGGACTGTTACTCCGCCATAAAAAAGAATGAAATCTTTGGATGAAACTGGCATGTATTGTGTGAAACAAAATAAGTCAGAGAGAGATAGATACCATGATTTTGATCATATGTGGAATTTAAGAAGCAAAACAGATGAACATAGGGGAAGGGGAAAAGAGAGAGAGAGGGAGGCAAACCATAAGAGATCCTTAGCTGTAGAGAATAAACCGAAGGTTGATGGAGGGAGGTGGGAGGGGGTAAGCTAGATGGGTGATGGGCATTAAGGAGGGATGTGCACCGAGTAACGTGTTGCGATGAGCACTGGGTGATGTGTGGAAGTGACGAATCACCAAATTCTACTCCTGAAACCAATATTACGCTGTATGTTAAGTAACTACAATTTAAATAAAAACTTAAAAGAGAGAACGATTTCGCGGATAAATATCCCAGCCCCCCACCCCTTGGAAAGTGCCTCTGAAGTGTGTGCTCTACACCACCTCCCAGAGGTTCCCAGGGGAATTGAGTCCCTATCGCCCACAATGGAAACTTACCTCTTTATTTTCTGCTTTCCTTTCCCTGTCTCATTTCACCACCTCCCTTCCAGTGTTTCCTGAGATCACCTCCCACATGAAGTACTTGCCCATGAATTCTTATCTCAATGCCTGCTTCTCAGAGAACCCAACCAAAGTCAACGAGGAAAGGGAATAACAAAGACAACCCATTACCTTGACTGAGTTGTCCTGGAAAGCCAGGACAGACCCTGGTGGAAAGGGTATAGCCTCTGGCATGTATTAGATGCTCCATAAATCTTTGTCAAATGAATGTCTAAATTCCTCTTTTGTGTTCCAGACATTGATGAATGTAAACCACCCATTAGCATATATTGTGGACTTAACGCTGCATGCCAGAATGTCGAAGGAAGTTTCTACTGCCACTGTAATCCTGGGTACAAACTCCTCTCTGGGGACACACAATTCGAGAATTCCAATGCGAACACTTGTCAAAGTAAGAAATGTCTTGTCTTCTTGTCTCCCTTCTTTGTTTTTCATTGAATCTAATGCCAGAAAGTGTGTGTGTGTGTGTGTGTGTGTGTGTGTGTGTGTGTGGTGAGGCTAGGACATGTTTCCATTTTCTGGAGGTAAATGGATGATGGAAAGAGGAGGAAAAAAAGGAAAGAAGGAAGTATAGAGAAATAATGGGGTTAATAAGACAAGTGGCCTTTGGAAATGGGGGTAATGAGGTGCTAAGACAGGATTCTTTGAATTGCAAAGAGGAACTCACTCAGGCTAACTTAAGCAGAAAAGATGAATTTATGATAAGGATGCTTGGATGTGTCTTGGAACTCGAGGACAAAAATACAGCTGGGCTTCTGGAATGAACTGAAACAGGGGACTCTAGTGCACACGATCAGGGCACCTCAGTCTCTGATACTCTTTGGGTCTGCCCCTTTCTTCTTTTTCACCACAAACTGGCTTTCTCTGCCTTCTTAGTCCGCAGGACAGGAAATATGGCCGCCAAGTCCAAATCTTACCATGGTTAATGATCCAAGCACTCAAAGATCAATCAGTTGACTCTCTTTTGGATCTAACTGCAAATTGTTTGGAAATGTACCAATTAGTCCAGTTTGAGTCATATGCGCACCTTTGGATCTCTGTCCAGGAGAGGCACCATCTTGTATAAGCATGAGCACTCTCACGGAAACAACATAGACAGGGAAACCTTTGCACAAGAAATATGGGAGGTGATAGCTAGAAGAAGCGAGGGGTAGATGGTAGGGTAGGAACATCCTGAACTTACCTCCCCCCATGAGGACACCAAAGCTGCAACTACATTAGAGCAACTCTCTCTGAGAGCGACCCGAAGACTAGCTGAACAGCTCTTCCACAGGTAAAGACACGGAAATAAAGCCACATCAAGGAGGGTAACAGCAGCAAAACACGGTCAGGTCAGGAACCAAAACCCCCATTGCGGTGACCCACAGGCTGGAGGGATGTCACCAGTACAAAGGTTCTCCCTGAGCAGCAGGGCGTTCAGGCTCCACATCATGTAACACCCATCTGGGGACCTGTGCCAGGAAGGCAAGCCCCCAGAATGTCTGGCTTTGAAAATCAATAGGGCATATCTATCAATAATTACTTTAAACATAAATGCTCCAATCAAAAGACATAGGGTGACTGAATGGATTTAAAAACCAAGACGCATCTATCTGCTCCCTGTAAGAGACTCACTTCAGACCTAAAGACACATGCAGATCGGGGGCATCTGGGTGGCTCAGTCGGTTGAGTGACTGACTTCGGCTCAAGTCATGATCTTGTGGTTCGTGAGTTCAAGCCCCACATCAGGCTGGCTGCTATCAACTTGTCAGCATGCAGCCCACTTCAGATCTTCTGTCCCCTTCTCTCTTCCCTCCCCAAAATAAAATAAAATAAAATAAAATAAAATGGAATAAAATAAAATAAAATAAAATAAAATATGAAGACACGTGCAGATTGAACATGAAGGGATGGACAAAGATATTCAAGCAAACGTAAATAAACCAGCAAACCAAAAGCTAAGGTAGTGATACTTAGACTAGATAAACTTTAAAATAAGGACTGCCATTATATAATGATGAAGGGATCAATCCAATAAGAGGATATAACAACAGCAAATACGTATGCACCCAACATAGAAGCACCTAAATATATGAAGCAAATATTAACAGACATAAAGGGGAAGATTGGCAGTAATACTCGATAGCAGGGGGCTTTAACACCCCACTTACATCGTTGGATAGATCATCCAGACCAAAAATCAGTAATGGAACAGTGGCTTTGAATGACACGTGAGACCCAGTGGACTTAACAGATATATTCAGAACATTTCTTCCCAAAACATCAGAATACACATTCTTTCCAAGTGCACACAGAGCAGTCTCTGGATAGTTCTATGTTAGAGGCCACAACGCAAGTTCTCAGTGCATTTAAGAAGATTGAAATCTTCCAGATTTCAAGATCAAGATCAAGAGTCACGTGATCCGCCCACCGAGCCAGCCAGGCGCCCCTGACCCAAAATCTTAGGGACACAGCAAAAGCAGTTCTAAGAAGGAAGTTTATAGTAATACACGTCTACCCCAAGAGACAAAAAAAAAAAAAAAAAGAAAAGATCTCAAACACTAAACCTTATACCTAAAGGAATTAGGGAAAAAAAGAAAAGAGCTCAAAGTTAGTAGAAGGATGAAAATAATAAAGATCAGAGCAGATGTACTACCAGGTATTTATCCAAAGGATCCAAAACTGCGGATTCAAAGAGGCACCTGCACCCCAATGTTTGTAGCAGCACTATCAGCAATAGCCAAATTATGGAAAGCGCCCAAATGTTTATCAACTGATGAACGGATAAAGAAGATGTGGTGTATATATACAATGGAATACTATTTGGCGATGAAAAAGAATGAAACCTTGCCATTTGTGACAACCGTAGATGGAACTAGAGTGTATTATGCTAAGCGAAATAAGTCAATCAGAGAAAGACAAATATATGCTTTCACTCATATGTAGAATTTAAGAAACACGGCAGATGAACACAGGAGAAGGGAAGGAAAAATAAGATAAAAACAGAGAGGGAGGCAAACCATAAGAGACTCTTAGATACAGACAACAAACTGAGGGTTGCTGGAGGGGAGGTGGGGGGTGGGTGAAATGGGTGAGGCCATTAAGGAGGGCACTTGTTGGGATGAGCACTGGGTGTTGTACGTAAGTGATGAATCGCTAAATTCTACTCCTGAAACCAATATTATACTTTATGTTGACTAATTTGAATTTAAACAAATAAATTTAATTTAAAAAAAATAAATAAAATGATATTCTACCAAAAAAAAAACAACCAGAGCAGAAATAAATTAAATAAAGACTTCAAAAAAACAATAGAAAAAATCAGTGAAACTAAGAGAGGGTTCTTTGAAAAGATAAACACGTGATAAACCTGTAGGCAGGCTCATCGAGAAAAAAAGAAATTCACTAATTCATTGAATCAGTAGATACACCTCACAGGGTATAGATTTCACAGGGTGTTGCAAGGATTAAGTAAGGCTTAAATGAAATACTACCATACAGAGCACTCAAGAAACTGCCTACAAAGGTTTGCTAATGTGTTTCACATTTCATCTGGTTCTAATATATATATTATATATCATATAATTATATTCACATATAATTCGAAGTCAGTCACTCAACCAACCAATTATATGTGAATATAATTATATGATATATAATATCATATATATGTGAATATAATTATATGATATATAATATATTATAATTATATAATAAATATATAATGTATTTATATAATGAAATTTTATAATAAAATTCTATTTATATATATATATATCTTATATATATATAATATATAAACTCTCTGATCCTACTAGGTAGACTTAACCTCAGTCTAATGGTTAACTGGGATGTCAGCATGTGTTGGCCTTTCCTCATTTTCCTAAAATAGAGATGGGGGTCCTCACAAAGTCCAAGAAGCTACGCACAAAGGTCTCGTTAAGGGCTGATAACCAAAAACTGATACTCTTGTTTCTTTTTTTTTTTTTAATTTTTTTTTTCAACGTTCATTTATTTTTGGGACAGAGAGAGACAGAGCATGAACGGGGGAGGGGCAGAGAGAGAGGGAGACACAGAATCGGAAACAGGCTCCAGGCTCTGAGCCATCAGCCCAGAGCCTGACGCGGGGCTCGAACTCGCGGACCGCGAGATCGTGACCTGGCTGAAGTCGGACGCTTAACCGACTGCGCCACCCAGGCGCCCCTGATACTCTTGTTTCAGTTGTCGTTCGCAGCCAGCCTGAATTTTAAAACCAGAAGTATCTAATTTCCTGTCCCCTCGGCCATTGCGGTTATTTTTGTCCAGCCAAGACTGAATTAAAGAATCTAGAGTTTACGTTTTCCTGCTTCCTCAATGCCAGAGTATCTCTACCCCAGCAATATTGATATTTGGGGTCCAATAATTCTCTGTGGTCGGGAGCCACCTTGTGCATCGTAGGCTGTGAGGCAGCACCCCCAAGCCTCCACCGCTAGGTGCCAGTAGCATTCCCCATCACAAGTTGTGCCGGCCAAAATGTCTCCAGCCATCGCCAACATCCCCTGGGGGCAAAATCACACACACACCCCCACCCCCATCAAAAAACACTGCTTTCCACCAGGATAAGGAACTTGACTCTGATCTCTCAAAAGAGCACAACCTTGTCCGTGAACATAAAAAAATTGAGTTCAAAAGAAAAAAAAAAAAGAACAAAAACCAGACTCTTAACTGTAGAGAACAAACCAGGGGTTGCCAGAGGGGAGGTGGGTGGGGGGATGAGTGAAATAAGTGATGGGGATGAAAAGTACGCTTATCCTAATGAGCACTGAGTAATGTACAGAATTGTTAAGTTGGTATACTGCACACCTGAAACTAATGTAATGCTATATGTCAACAATACTGGAATTTAACAGTTAATAATAAAAATTTTTAAAAATAAAGAAGGGCCGCCTGGGTGGCTCAGTCAGTTAAGCGTCCGACTTCGTCTGAGATCATGATCTCACAGTTTGTGAGTTTGAGCCCGGCATCGGGTTCTGTGCTGATGGCTCAGAGCCTGGAGCCTGCTTCGGATTCTGTGTCTCCCTCCCTCTCTGCCCCTCCTCTGCTGGCGCTCTGTCTCACTGAAAAATAAACAAAAAAAAATGTTTTTAAATAAAAAAAAAAACTAAACAGCATGGGTTTAGACCTTCTAGGTGCAAAGTTGTTCACCCTGCCCGTCCACCTCTCCGCCCTTTCACTCTCAGTTCCAGCAGTAACTTCCCTTTATATCTTTTCCAGAAACCACTTCCTCAAAGACGACCAGAGACACGGAAGAGGTGAGTAGAAGTTGAGTCTTGGAACCCAGATAACAAGTATCCACAAAGCCCAAAATTAGCATGTGGCTGTGGATACCGTATACTATATGTGTGCTAGACATTGTATATCATACATATATAAATGTCATATATATTTCATATTACATGTTAAGGTATATAATATATTTTAATATAGTTTTTTAATTATAATAGAAATTAATTATGATATAATAGTACGATATTATATGTAATTTATATTATGTATAACTGAAATATGCATATGGGTTGCCATGTTTATCGCTATACATACATTCCTACGTATCTCATGGCAGAGTTAGAAAGAGTGTGTGTGTCCATACGGACGTGTGTGTGTCTGTGTGTGTATACTGCCCCCGAAAGATAGGATTTATCCCAGGCCGAGAAAGGTGGACTAAATGAAACTGTACAGAGACCCAAATATCCAATAGCTTTAAAAAGATGGGGCATGGGGCGCCTGGGTGGCGCCGTCGGTTAAGCGTCCGACTTCAGCCAGGTCACGATCTCGCGGTCCGTGAGTTCACGATCTCGCGAGATCTCGAGTGATCTCGCGTGAGTTCGAGCCCCGCCTCGGGCTCTGGGCTGATGGCTCGGAGCCTGGAGCCTGTTTCCGATTCTGTGTCTCCCTCTCTCTCTGCCCCTCGCCCGTTCATGCTCTGTCTCTCTCTGTCCCAAAAATAAATAAACGTTGAAAAAAAAAAAAAAGATGGGGCTTTATTACTTTCTTTATTTAAATGTTTTTATTTATTTTTGAGAGAGAGACACAGAGGTGAGTGGGGGAGGGGCAGAGAGAGAGGGAGACACAGAATCGGAAGCAGGCTCCAGGCTCTGAGCCGTCAGCGCAGAGCCCGATGTGGGGCTCGAACCCACACACCGCGAGATCATGACCTGAGCCGAAGTCAGACGCTCGACTGACTGAGCCACCTGGGCTCCCCAGTCTTTATTACTTTCTGACTTAACTAAGTCCAGGCTGGTGAGGCCTTTCAGGGTACCCACGTTCCTCCCATACTGCTGCTCCACCATCCCCCAGCACCTTGTCCTCAATGATATGACCTAAAATAGGTTGCTCCAAAGCTGCATTTGTATTGGTGGGTGGTGGGGAGATAGAGTCCAGGGCAACTTGTCTGGAGCACAGGGTGAAAAGGGAAGAGTTGGGAAAAGGGCTACATCTACTCACTCTATAATACGCTAATGAAGTTGTGATCATTTCCTTGGAGAGCAGTTTGAAAGCAACAATCCAGAAGCTGAAGGTAGCCCGGCCAAAAACTAGCTGCAAGGGAGGCTGGGACAATGTGGCCTTCAGACGGAGAACATGGTCCATATAAAATCTGAGGAATCCATTCAATTATTAAAAAGAAGGGGGAGGGGCACCTGGGTGGCTCAGTCAGTTAAGTATCTGGTTCTTGGTTTCAGCTCAGGTCACGATCTCATGCCTCGTGAGTTCCAGTCCACATAGGGCTTTGTGATGACAGTGCAGAGCCTGCTTGGGATTCTCTCTCTCTCTCTCTCTCTCTCTCTCTCTCTCTCTCTGCCTCTCCCCTGCTCACTCTCTCTCTCTCTCTTTCAATCTCAATATAAATAAATAAACTTAAAAAAAAATTTTAAATAAAAGGAAGGGGGAGGGGAATGGATACTGGAGGCAATTACACGAGACAGACCAAGAAAGTGCCTTTTAGGTAGCAATCACTTAGCGTCTGTAAATGGACTCTGAATGTTAACAAAGGAAGGACCCATGTCTCTGAGAATCTATCGTCTAGCAGAATGGGCTGGTCCCTTCCTCTCCCCACTCCCCACCCTCACCCTGCTCTACCCCAGAGGGACTGCTCACACCTTGACCTCCAAGCTCCAGGCCTCCAGGTACATGCTGCTGTCTCTACCTGAAACTCTGTTCCCAGTACCTCACCTGGCTGGCTTCCCTCCTCTCTTCTCTGCTCAAGACTCAATTCAAGCATCACATCCTCCTGGATGGCCTCCGTAAGCCCTCCCATATGAGTCAATACCCCCTTCCCCAGGTTCTTCTGCTGGAGGGATGGGGAGGTCAGAAGTACAGTCAGAGGTTCAAATCTCAGCACTTCAGTGGCAAGTGACATGGGCAAAATGACACAACCTTTCTGTATTAGCCAGGGATCTCCAGAGAAACAGAACCAACAGGGGACCCAGAAGAAAGAGATATGTTATAAGGAACTGGCTTATGCGATTATGGAGCCCCACATGTCCCAAGATACGCAGTAAACAAGCCAGAGATTCAGGACATCCAATGGTGTTGTTCCACTTCAAACCCAGAGGCCTGAGACCCAGAAGAGCTGACGTTTCAGGCAAGCATGAAGGAAACAAAACCTCTGTCCCAGCTCAAGGCAGTCAAGCAGGCAGTCAGGCAGAAGAAAGTTCCCTCTTGCTCAGACATCTTGTTCTATTCAGGCCCTCAACCAATTGGACGAGGCCCACTCACGTTGGGGAGGGCAATCAGTCCATCTACCCATCCAAATGTTCATTTCATCCAGAAACACTCTCACAGACACACCAAGGGTCATGCTTGACCAAATATAGCTGGGTACTCTCTGACCCAGCCAAGTTGACACATAAAATTAACCATCACACTCTCCAAGACTGATTTACTCATCTGTAAGATGGGGTAGTAATGGCCTCTACCTCCTTGGAAGGATGGAAAGGTTAAATGAAATAATACATGTGGAGCACTTAGCAGAGTGCCTGGTCCATAGTATACCTTCTTCCGTCCAGGTTCTCCATTGTTATCTCTGGTGGGCCCACAACAGTCACAGTCATGTGTTGTCACCACCTAGACAGTGAGCTTCTTGAGGGCAGGAATCAGCCCAAGCCCGCACTGGGAGTGCAACAAGTGTTCACTGAAGTAGTGAACAAATAATCGTGTAATTATCATGTAACAGGAACATTTCATTATGAAGTTTCATTGCCCATTTCCTCAAAACGTGAAACATAACGGGGCACCTAGATGGCTCAATCAGTTGAATATCCAACTCTTGATTTCAGCTCAGGTCATGATCGCGGGGTTGTGGGACTGAACCCCATGTGGGGGGCTCCACCCTGATTGAGATTCTCTGTCTCCCTCTCCCTCTCTCCCCTGCTTGCTCTCTCTCTCTCTCTCTCTTTCTCTCTAAAATAAAATTTTAAAAAAGGTGAACATAGAATTACCATATGACCCAGCAATTCCACTCCTAGGAATATACCCAAGGGAACTGAAGGCAGAGACTCAGACACTTGCACGCCTGTGTTCATAGCAACACTATTCACAGTAGTCAAAAGGAAGAAACAGCCCAAGTGTCCATCAATAGATGAATGGATTTTTAAAAAGTAGATCCCCAGGGTAGAATGTGATTGAGTCATAAAAAGGAGTAAAGCTCTGATTCACGTTACAACATGGGTAGACCTTGAAGCCATCATGCTGGGTGAAGGAAGCCAGGCACGAAAGGTCACGTAGTGTAAGGTTCCATTTCTATGAAACGTCCGGGACAGGCAAATCCACTAAAGCAGATTAGCGGTGTCCAGAGGCTGGGGGGAGGGGGGCGTGGGGAGTGATCGCTTCATGGGTTTTATCTTGGGATGCTGGAAATGTTTTGGAACTACACAGAGGTGGTGGTTGCACCACCTCGTGCATATTCTAAGTTGCCCCGCACCGTATACTTTAAGAGGGTGCATTTCGTGTTGTCCAAAGTACATCCCAGTTAACAAAATGCGTTGCCAGAAAAAGGTGCAAAGTGCTCTCGCTGGATCAGACACTACAATAGCAATTCCGAAGGGCAGATGCTCTGGTGCCTACCCTGTACGAATGAGTTTCAACCATGAACATCTCAGCTGTCATTTAGTGGACAGAGGTATGTTTTCTATGGAGGCTGCTTGTAAACTAGCAAACTCAGCTCAGGATTTCCACAAAGCTCAGACCAAAGGAGCCAAACCTTAAAAAGATTTGCTCGAACCCTGGTTCTGAATGTTCCTGCAGCCCTTTTTTATATATCACTCTGCTTATAACTCCTCGGTGCGGTTGCATTTTCCTCCTAAGAGCATCCACGCCACCCATGAACTCTGAGCACCTATGTCCGTCAGGGACTGTTCTGGATGCTGTTTCGTGAAGAAGACAAAGTCCCTGTCCTGATGGGTTTTACTGTCTAGTAACTGAACACGCAGCCCTACCTCGTGTTGTTGGGATTCACTTTACTGCACTTCGCAGGTATCGTGTTTTTTACAAATTGAAAGTTTGGGGAGTCCCTCCCCCCCCCCCCCGCCGCTACGGAACGAGCCTGTTGGCGTCATTTTTCCGACAGCATTTGCTCACTTCGTGTCTTTGTGTCACATTTTGAGCATTTTCACAGTATTTCAAACTTTTTCATTGTTATTACATCTGTTATGTTGATCTGTGATCAGTGATCATGAGCTGCTGAAAGCTCAGGGGACGATTAGCATTTTTTAGCAATAAAGTATTTCTTACTTAAGGCACACTTTTTATGTCGATTGATTGGTTGGCTTTTTTTTTAATGTTTATTTATTTTTGAGAGAGAGAGAGAGAGAGAGTCAGAGTGTGAGCGGGGGAGGGACAGAGAGAGAAGGAGACACAGAACCTGTAGCAGGCTCCAGGCTCTGAGCTGTCAGCACAGAGCCCAAAGCGGGGCTCGAACCCACGCACTGCGAGATCATGACCTGAGCTGAAGTCAGATGCTTAACTGACTGAGCCACCCTGGCGCCCTTAAAGTTTTTATTTTAATGCCAGTTAGTTAACATACAGTGTTATATTAGTTTTAGGTGGACACGATAGTGATTCGACAATTCCACACATCAGCCAGTGGTCATGGGTTAAATAGGTGATGGAGATTAAGGAGTGCACTTGCGGTGAGCACTGGGTGACGTGAGGCTTGTACATTTTTTAGACATGCTGCTATTGCACACTTCATAGACTACAATATAGTGTAAACAAAACTTTTATAGGTACTGGGAAACCAAAAAGTTTATTTGAATAGCTTTACCGTGCTATTCACTTTACTACCGGGGTCTGGAACCAAACCTGCGATCTCTGAGGTGCGTCCGTACCCACAATCCCCTGGGAAAGTGGGTGAAATGCAGATTTGGACTCATGCCCCAAGAGTCTGCATTCCAAACAGGCTGCCAGGTGATGCTGCTGCCGCTGGTCCAAGGACCACGCTTCAAGTACAAGGATGTGGGGATTCGCGTAAAAATAGCCTTTCAAGTCCGCCTATATTACGATTTTGTCACACCTGTATTTATAAAATTCCACCGCAGCCCTTCATTCTTTTCACCCTCTGTCTCACGTCTTTGCTTCACTTTGTAGATGAATTTCTTGATTTAAAAAGGCCAGTTAGAACGAATGTCTTTTCTTTTCCTCTTCTTTTTGTTTTTCGGTTTTTGTTTTGTTTTGTTTTGTTTGTTCGTTTTTTTTTTTAATTTTTTTTTAACATTTTATTTATTTTTGAGACAGAGACAGAGCATGAACAGGGGAGGGTCAGAGAGAGGGAGACACGGAATCTGAAACAGGCCCCAGGCTCTGAGCTGTCAGCACAGAGCCCGACGCGGGGCTCGAACTCACAGACCGTGAGATCATGATCTGAGCCGAAGTCAGCCGCTTAACCGACTGAGCCACCCAGGCGTCCCTTGTTTGTTCGTTTTTGCACAAGGAAAGAAACTGCTAGAAGACATATTCCCATAGGGCTTTTTTTTTTTTTTTTTGACAGCTTATTTATTTATTTATTTTGAGAGGGTGGGGGGAAGGAGCCGAGAGAGAGAATCCCAAGCAGGCTCCTCACTGTCAGTGCAGAGCCTGATGGGGGGGCTTGAACCCACAAACCTTCAGATCACGACCTGAGCAGAAGTGGGAAGTTTAACCAACTGGGAACCCAGGTGCCCCTAGAACATCTTTTGAGCTATAACAACTTCACTTTTCCTCAGCTTTGGCACCACTGACATCTGGGCCTGAGTCATTCTTTACCACGGTGTGGGGGAGGGCTGTCCTGTGCCTTCTAGGGTGTTCAGCGGCTTCTCTGGCCCCCACCCACTGAGCATCCCTCGGTGGTGACAATCCAGATGTCTCTAGACATCACCAAATGTCGCTGGGAGGCCAAAATCGCCCTACTGGAGCACCACTGTTTTATTCCTCGCAAGCTTACCACTCCCCTGATGGTAAAAGACGTTCATAATAACTATCCTCATCTGGGCACAGACACTGTTCTTCGAAGGTGGCATCTCTTATTCATTTAATCTTCCCCAAAACTCTAGGGCGTCCTTTTACTGTCCCCATCCTTATAGGAGGAGACCAAGGCACAGAGCAATCGAGTTATTTTTCCAAGTTCATGCAGCTGGTCAGTGGCAGGGACAGGATTCCAACTGGGTCCTCTGGCTCCAGAACCTGCTTTCTCGTGCTTTCTACTTTCCCTCAGGGTGTGGGATCTATCAGATTGGATTTTTTTTTTTTTCTTATTCTTTGTGTCTCCAAAGCTGCAACGTGTTGTTGAGAAATTCGAGTCACTGCTCACTAATGACACTCCCTGGGCGATGGGAGAGAAGAGAGAAGTCGCATCTTGGGCCACAACTCTTCTCCAGACTGTAGAATCGAGCGTTCTAGAAACTGCCTTGAAATCCCCAGAGCAAAAAGTCCAGAAAATTCACAACAGTACTGTGGGTAAGAAGAGGAGCTGGCCTTATCCACACGGGGCCTATTACAAGCTGGAGTCTGGGTTGCACAGTTAGAAAAGTAAATAAACACGCTGCCTGAGTCCATTTATATAGAATTCTAGAAAGTACAATCTGATCTATAGTGGCAGGAGAAGGGGGAGAGAGGCGTAAAAGAGCATGAGGCAATTTAAGGAGACTGTTGGGAATGGGAGGCACGTTCAGTACCTTGATTGTGGTGTTAGTATCAGAGGTGCATACCATATACACACAGGTGTATACACACTCTATGAAACTCATCAAATTGTACACTGTTTTATATGCAGTTTGTTGCACATCAATCACACCTCCACAGAGCTGTTAGGAAAGGAAGGGAAAGGGAAGGGAAGGGAGGAAAGAAAAGAGAAAAGAGAGAAAAGAAAAGAAAAGAAAAGAAAAGAAAAGGAAGGGAAGGGAAGGGAAGGGAAAAGAAAAAAGAAAAGATGGTCAATGGTTTCCAGTCCTGAGTCTAGGATTTTGGCTTAAAAGTAGTTTGGTTGTTGTTTTTTTAAGTGTGTTTCTTTATTTTGAGAGAGAGAACACGCACAGGCATGAGCAGGGGCGGGGCAGAGATAAAGGGGGAGAGAAAGGATCCCAAGCAGGCTCCCCGCTAACAGTGTGGAGCCCAACAGAAGCTCAAACTCGCAAACCTGTGAGATCACGACCTGAGCTGGAACCAAGTCAGACGCTTAACCTACTGAGCCACCCAGGCGCGCCTAATATTTTATTTTTAAGTATTCTCCATACCCAGTGTGGGACTCTGACTCACGACTCTGAGATCACGAGACACACGCTTCATCCACCAACGGAGACAGCCAGGCACCCCAAAAAGTAGGACTTTTTTGCCCAATAGCTACTGGCACATGTCACAGTGATAGTATGTAAAGCATCCCAGAAGGAACATCTCACTGCATATTTTTTTCAATAAAAACACTTTTATCACCCTTGTCATATATATGTATACTATAACCAGGTGAGGAGATGATATTGTTAAATAGCTTGACTTTAGCAATCATTTCACTATTTCATAAAATACCATAGCAAAACCCAGTATTAGATTTGTTAAAAAATAGAAAAAAAAACACACAAACAAACTAAATTTAGGCCAGCCAAATCTGCCCACAGCCATAGGTACACATCTGATGAAGAAACATATTTCCTGTGTGTGTGATTTTGTGCATGCAGTTTTCACTCATTACATCACTAACATATTTCCGTGTAAATGGTATACGTCATCATTACCCACATTATTATCTGCAACGGTTTATCAAATTGCACTGTATATAATTTATTTGTACTATATTTATTTCCCTATTCTGGGAATTGTGGGTTGTTGCCAAAGAACCCCGTGAAAAAGACCATTGAAAATTTATCTGTGTGCATTTATTTGATATTTTCTTGGGATAAATTCATAGATGAAGAATCATTAGGTCAAGGAGAAAAGAAACATTGTATAGACTTTGATGCATATCACCACATTGGCCTCCAGAAATGCTGTTTGCTGTGTTTTTATTCAGCTCAGGGATATCAAAGGATTTGTGTATGCCTGCCTAAACATTCTGTTTTACCAATTTGCATGATGAGATAGTTTATGCTCTATAAAAATAATAATAATGATTTTTAATAGAAAATAAAATCCAATGCCTCACCTTCTTGGGAAACTGGAATCAGGATTCATTTGTTAATTTGTTCATTCATTCATTCACTCACTCATTTCATTCAGAATTAAACCATTTTTCAGATTACAAGTAGCTCTCACCTTTCCTGACCTGGCCAGGTCCTAACTGATGGGAAACTGGTGCCCTGACCTCAATGGGTTTCATTCCCCTCATCTGTGAATGGGGATAATACCATGAATGGGGAGATACAGGAAGAACCCAGCTTTATCCAGCACCCAGCTTCAACAATTTCTAACCCACAGCCAGCCTTAACCATCTGCTAATGTTTAAGTTAAATATTTCCATGAGCTTTTTTCTTGATGGCAATTCTCCTGTGACCTCATATTCATCGGAAGCATGGTTCCCCATTATAGAGATAAGCCATCAATTATTGAATCAGTTCCTCTTTGTTGAACATTTAGATCACTTCCTGTTTTCCACGCTATCACCTATGCTGCTATGAACTTTCTCATAACTAAATCTTCCCTCCCGTCCATGTCGTTTTCTGAGAATAAAATTCCTAGGAACAGAATTGTTGCTTCAAAGATGATCGCTAGAGAACGTTAGTTACAGACTTGTATTTCAGGGGGTGCCTCGGTGGCTCAGTCAGTTAAGCGTCCGACTTCAGCTCAGGTCATGATCTCACAGTTTGTGAGTTCAAGCCCCCAGTCTCTGTGCTAGGAGCCTGCTTCGAATTCTGTATCTCCCTCTTTTTCTGCCCTTCCCCTTCCCCCACTCATGTTCTTTCTCTCTCTCTCTCTCTCTCTCTCTCTCTCAGAAATAAACATTAAAAAAAAAAAAGAACTTGTTTTTCAGGAGTTAAGGAGTTAACTTCTTAACTTCGGTTTCTTCATTCGGATAATGGTTCCTCATGGGGTTATATGACAATGTACAGTGCCTGGAATGTTCTAGACATTCAGTAAATGTGACCTGTTCATGTTGCTATTCACATTTTTAAAGCTTGTAATAATGATAAACTTGCCTGTTGTTTTTCTCACCAGCTATTGAAACTCTAGTTGTTACAGACAATTGCTCTGAAGAAGGAAAGGTCTTCAGCTTGAACACCTACATGAACTCAGTGGACATCCGTTGCAATGACATCGTGCAGGAAAACGTGAAAGGTACATGTAGTGGCTGCATTCAGAACCTCTAAGACACACAGATCAGCATCATTATGTGAGTCACTGGGAGAGTCGCCAATAAGGTCTTTCCTAATTGGTTTGTTACCCGAAGACTGTGTCATTTGAGTCTTTTCCTTAAAAAAAAAAAAAAAAAAAAACTCCCCAAAGTGGAGGCTTTCTATGCTTCAGTGTGGAAGACACTTCTTTGCAATTTGGAGGCTTTTCTGTCCAGGTCTCCGACGGGGTTCACCCAAATGCAGTCCCCGAGAGAAGCGTAAGGAGTGTATTTGGGATGTGATTCCAGGAGGCATCGGTAGGCGGATTAGTCACCGTTATCCAGAGAAACAGAATCAATAGGATATGCGTGTGGGCAGAAAGAGAAACAGAGATCCTAAGAAATTAGCTCATGTGATTATGGAAGGTAGCAAGTCTAAACTCTAGCCAGCAGGCCGGAGACCCAGGGAAGAGTTAATGTCGTAGCTGCAGACCAAAGACAGCCGAGAGACAGAATACCCTCTTGTTTGGGAGAAGTCAGTCTTTTTCTTAAGGCCTGCAACTGATTGGGTGATGGAGGGTAATCTACTTTATTCAAAGTCTCCTGATGGAAATGTTACCCTCATCTGAAAAATACCTTCACGGCAACACCCGGACTCACGTTTGACCGAACAGCTGGGTAGCATGGCCTAGCCACACTGACACAAAATTAACCGTCCCAGTAGGGGAGAGAGGAAATGAGACAGAGAAGAGGGGACGGCCACTACAGGTGTCAGTAAGTCAGTGAGCAGATTTGCTGCAGGTGGTAACTGTGACCCGCCCTACCGAGCTCTCCCATTCTGCCCTGTGTACAAATCAAACACACTCCCTACAGGGAATGCCCCCAGGCAGAGAGTTACAATTGTTCGCAATAGAATCTATCAGCAGATAAGAAACCCGGGGCGCCTGGGGGGCTCAGTCAGTTAAGCATCTGACTCTTGATTGGCTCAGGTCACGATCCCTGGGTCATGGGATCAAGCCCTGTATCAGGCCATCTGCTGAGTATGGAGCCTGCTTGGGAATCTCTCCTTCCCTCTCTCTGCCCTCTCCCCTGCTCGTGTGCACTCTCTCTCTCTCTCTCTCTCTCTCTCAAACCCAAGAGAGCCCAGGGAATAGTCAAGGCACCTACAGCACCTGCTAATCCTGTGTACACAGGAATGGATTGTTAAACTATTAACTGTCCCAGTGTTGCCAGACTTTCTGGTGTTTCAAGAGAAACCAAAAATCAGGTTGGTTGCATGAATACCTTCAATTTTTTTTTAATGTTTATTTATTTTTGAGAGAGAGAGAGAGAGACAGCATGAGCAGGGGAGGGGCAGAAAGAGAGAGAGACCCAGAATCCGAAGCAGGCTCCGGGCTCTGAGCCGTCAGCACAGAACCCGACACAGGGCTCGAACTCACAAACCGTGAGATCGTGACCTGAGCCCAAGGGAGATGCTTAACCAACTGAGCCACCCAGGTGCCCCGAATACCTTCAGTTTTCTTTTTTTTTTTTTTTTTTTCAACGTTTACTTATTTTTGAGACAGAGAGAGACAGAGCATGAACGGGGGAGGGGCAGAGAGAGAGGGAGACACAGAATCGGAAACAGGCTCCAGGCTCTGAGCCATCAGCCCAGAGCCTGACTCGGGGCTCGAACTCACGGACCGCGAGATCGTGACCTGGCTGAAGTCGGACGCCCAACCGACTGCGCCACCCAGGCGCCCCATACCTTCAGTTTTCAAATTTGGTCTTACGATAGCTGCCATGGCGTTATAACTGGTGTAACGTGATAAATGAGGTCTTAAAATCCCATCCTGTAAACGTGGGTACAGCTGGTCTGTAATGTCAGCAAAAGTCCCAAAGGAAAGACAACAAAACGTGGACAACTAACCACATGCTGAACTGAGGAAGTGAGGCAATTAGTTCCTATTACTTCCTCTCCTCCCCTAAAAAGATAAGCGTGTGAATCTGCCCCGTTGGAGAACGGGCCAGGCGGAGGATAGAAGCCAAACTCCAGCCACGTGATTCACACCGGCGTTGTCCCCAGGTTCTTCTGAAACTCACGATTTGTGGAGAGTGTGCACGACTTCCCAGTGCAAGCCAGACGAAAACACATCTGTGGTCCCGCTTGCTCTTTAATCGCATCCTGGGGTCGTGGGGGGTCAGGATTTCACATAGGAATTCAGAGACGACACAGCTCAGCCCACAACGGCTGCCTATGCTGAATTGTTTAAGTAAATTACAGGCATCGTAATGTGATTGCATGTGCCTCAAGGAGCCCCTGGCCTAGAGGTGCCCAGTACGGGACTCTTCACCCTCCCCCAGTGATGCCCCATAGTCTCATCTCTGGACATTTGCATTATCTGTTCCTCTGCCAGGAATGCCAACCACCACTCCACTGGGTGAACTGTTACTCTTCAACACAGCCTAGCCCTCACCGCCTCCATGAGGCCTCCCAGGACTGCGCACTTCCATCACGGCACCAAAATCTGACCCTCCCTCCTCTACGTTCCCCCAGCATCTCGAACCTACCCCATCCTGGCATCTAACGTGTTGTGCTGTGTCTTGATTGACACGTCTTTGTCTCCCCCACTGTGCTGGAATCCCCATAAGGACCAAAATCATGAATGATTTCTTTCTATAGTCACCACGAGGGGCACATCACCTGGAGGACAGGGACAAATGTTCGCTGAATTAAATCCACATTTAGGGCGATGCCTCAACATTCCCAATGAGAGAAAAGAACCCATTGACAGCTCAGAGAGGGACACTTCTCTGTCCCTCAGGCTGTGTCTATTCTTTGTCATGGCAGCCATCCTGTGTCCAGTAGGGATGTTGAGCAGCAGCCTCTCCCCCACCTTGATTCACTAGACGTCAGTAGCCGTCACCCAGTGCGACAACCAAAGATGCCTCCAGACATTGCCCAATGTCCCAAGAGGGGGCAGAATTGCCACCCCCCACCCGCCCCCGCCAACTGAGAAATGCTCATCTACAGCAACCTTATAAATGACCTTCAAAGAGCAACAACTTTAAGATCGAAGGGAGGTGTTACCAACTCACCCCGAAGACACCCACCAGAGGTGAGCCGGGACTGTCCCAGGTAATTCGAGACAGTCACATGACACCAGCTCCCCTGTAAAACATCTCAGAGAACAAACCCAGGCCACAGAGGCTGACCTTGGAAAAGTACAGCCACCCTTCTCTTTTCTGCTCGCGATTTTGCTTGTAACCAGAATACCTCTGCTCAAAACGAAGCCGTTTCCAAGCCTAAGAGCAGGTGGACAGATCACCTGCCCGTCTTTTCCGTCCACCTACTGCTGTTTCACTCTGACAAATGGAAAACTGTCATGAACTCAGAGAAACAGAAATGAATCGCTTCTGTTCCCTCAGGCAAGACCAGAGAAGCCTCAGTAGAGAAGCATGTGAAGAATTTATTCGAACAGGAATTTATTTTACTGCAGAGCTAGTAAGGGACTTTTATCCAGAAACCTGTTAACCTGTTTCCGGTCCCTACAATCCTCACTCATCCACATAGATGGCCTCTGCGACGTGGACTTCTCTGCAGCTACAAAGAAAAAAGAAAACTTATGGACATGGGAATATGGTCATAGCATCCCGTAACTCTGTATAACCCATACTATAGCCCGTAATCCATTATATTCAGGCTAACTACAAATGCATTTGTTTTCTCCTTTTATATAAACAAGAGAAACTTATTTTCTCACAGTTCTGGAGGCTACAAGTCTGAGATCAAGGCGCAGGCAGGGTGGGTTTCTTCTGAGGCCTCTCTCCTTGGCAGATGGCCACCTTCTCTGTCTTCACACGGTCTTTTCCCTGTGAGTGCACGTCTCCGGTCTCTCTTTGCGTGTCCAGAGTTCTTCTTCTTTACTCTTCAATGCGGCTCAGCTCTCACCCCCTCCGTGATGCCTCCCAGGATTGCCTATTTCCATCACGTCACCAAAGTCAGGTCCTCCCTCCTCTGGCCCCATCTTTATAAAGGCCCTGTCTTCAAACAGTCACATTCTGAAGGACTTGAACTTAATGAATTTGGGGGGTAGGGGGGACACAATTTGGCCCATCCTATTGATATATGCCATATACATGTCCTTCCACTGTATAATAGTTATAAATACATGATATAAATATATCATGTGCATTTTGATTTTTAGCCTATTAAAGTATATTAAATTATGGCATTCTTTTGCTTAACATCCTTTAGTGCCTTTCCACTAGCTTAAAATAAAAGATTTTTTTTTTCTTTTAAAGAGAGAGAGAGGTGGGGGGTAAGGGCAGAGATAGACAGAATCCCAAGCAGGCTCCACACTGCCAGTGCAGAGCCCCACACAGGGCTCGAACCCATGAACCCTGAGATCATGACCTGAGCTGAAATCAAGAGTCAGCCACTTTTTTCTCCACCCAGCCGCCCCAACCACTGTCTTAAAATAAAAGCAAAAGCCCTCCTCAAGGCTTATAAGGTCCTGCAGGATCTGCCCCCATCACCCCTGCCCTCACCCCTCCCCCACACACACTCTCCACCCTACACACCCCTCTTCAGCCACACTGACCTCCTCCCTGTTTCCTGAACCAGCTGGGCACGTTCTCTTCTGTCGATGCCCACATGGCCCTCCCTGCCGTCACTCTGCTGTCTGAAAACTGTCTGAAATAGCATCCGCCAAATCTGCCTGTCCCCTCACCTCACTTAATTTTCCCCGTAGGATCGATCATCCTGTGACATAGGCTTTTATTGGTTTGTTTATGTTTGTTTGCTTCTCTCCTGGACCAGAAAGTAAGATCCCTAAGAAGTGGTTTATCCTGTCCCCCACTGTATCTCCAGAATAGTGTCTGGAACATAGTAGGCATTCCATCAAAGAAAACTGAATATGTGAATAGATAGAGGTATGGGTATATTATGATCTCTTTCTTTTTCAATATTTATTTATTTTTGAGAGAGAGACAAAGACAGAGACAAGCAGGGGAGGAGCAGAGAGAGAGGGAGACACAGAATCCGAAGCAGGCTCCAGGCTCTGAGCTGTCCGCACAGAGCCCGACGCGGGGCTCGAACTCACGGACTGCGAGATCATGACCTGAGCCGAAGTCGGACACTCAACCGACTGAGCCTCCCAGGCTCCCCATATTATGATTTCTATATACACTATTTCTAGATCTGGTTTACGTATATAATATACGGAAGGAGATGATTACATTCATACATACAAAGAGATAGACATACATGTAACCCAACTATTAACGGATTTCCTTAAGTCCAGTCTCAACATTATTCTTCATCCAAAAGGAATGCAAAGCAAATGCTCCAAGTCTTGAAAAATAAGCCAGTCTTTCTGGAAGTCTCCAGGAGGCAGCAGAGGAAGTGGAAGAAGACCTACCCAACTTGCTGAGTTTCCTCCTCTTCGAGGCTGACCCACCTCTCTCCTCTCCTCCTCCCTCAAAATCCCATCAGCCTCTTCTTGGCCCTCCCCCCAACCTTGATATAATTTTCTCCTAAGGCCAGCAGTGTCCTCTCTTAACACAAATCAGCTTAACCTCTCTCGGTCCATCCAGTTCTTCCCCCAAGTTTTCCCCTATTCAGTCCAGAAAAAGGGTTCAGGGCCAAACACACGAAATCTGTGTCAGAGGTGGAAAAGGGAGAGACAGTGAGAATCTCTGTTGCACTTGCGCTCAGGTATGTGACTATGCGTGCACACGTATACCTGTGTATATGCACACGTGCGTGTGTGTGCGCATGCATCATCGGTGTGGGGAAGGAACGGTGGCATTTTTTTTCAGACTCTCATTTCTCCGATTCCTCAGGTCCCACCGCAATTGCCTTTATTTCATACTCTTCTCTTGGAAACATCATAAACGCAACGTTCTTTGAAGAGGCAAATGACAAAGACCGAGTTTACCTGAACTCTCAGGTAGTGAGTGCTGCTATTGGACCCGAAAGGAATACATCTCTCCCCAAGTCTGTGATTCTGAGTTTTCAGCACGTGAAGGTGGGTCAGAGCTGCTCTTTGAGCGTGCTTAGGGGGTCTTGGAGGTGGACCAAACAATGTGCACTCCCTCCCCGGTCTGGGCTTCTGGACTGTGCCGTCGAATACCCTAGCCAGGAGCCTCGTGAAACGTGGTGGGTCTGAATTGAGATTCAGAAGATGTAGTATTTCTGGATTTAGACTCAGTATTTCCAGAGTTTGAACCCATCCTAAGAAAACCACCATGCAAAGCAGCTCATTAATAATTTTTCGGGGGCTGCTGGCTGGCCCAGTCGGTGTAGCCTATGCCTCTTGATCTCGGGGTTGTGGGTCTGAACCCCACGTTCAGGGTAGAGATTACTTTTTTTTTTTACATTTATTTATTTTTGAGAGACAGAGTGAGAGTGGAGGAGGGGCAGAGAGAGAAGGAGACACAGAATCCGAAACAGGCTCCAGGCTCTGAGCAAGCGTTCAGCACAGAGCCCGATGCAGGGCTCGAACCCACGGACCGTGAGATCATGACCTGAGCCGAAGTCAGACACTTAACCGGCTGAGCCACCCAGGCACCCCTACTTTTTTTTTAATCTGAAAAAATAATAATAATAATTTGGGGGCGCCTGGGTGGCTCGGTTGGTTAAGCACAGGACTTGGAATTTTATTTTATTTTATTTTTGAATTTACATGCAAGTTAGCACAGAGTGCTGTAATGATTTTAGTAGATTCTAGTGATTCACCCCCCATGTATAACACCCAGTGCTCATCCCAACAAGTGTCTTCCCTAATGCCCCTTACCCATTTAGCCCACCCCCCACCCACAACCCCTCCAGCCACCCTCAGTTGATTCTTTGTATTTAAGAGTCTCTTATGGGGTACCTGGTGGCACAGTCAGTTAAGCGTCCAACCTCGACTCAGGTCATGATCTCACGGTTCGTGAGTTCGAGCCCCGCATCGGGCTCTGTGCTGACAGCTCAGAGCCTGGAGCCTGTTTCAAATTCTGTGTCTCCCTCTTTCTCTCTTCTCCCCCGCTCATGTTCTGTCTCTCTCTTCTCAAAAATAAATAAATGTAAAAAAAAAAAAAAGTTGCTAAGACAGTAGATTTTAAGTCCTCACCACAAAATAAAAATTACAACTACATGAGGTGATGGATGTTAATTAACTTTGTTGTGCGGCGTATGCATAGATCAAATAATTATGTTGAATACCTTACACTTACGTAATTTATATGTCAATTATATCTCAAGAAAGCTGGCAAAGATATATAAACTTATTTTTTAATTTTAAAGAAAATAAGAATTGAGGGGGAGAAAGTGGGGACATGTCGGTTTCGCCTACCCGAGGCCTAAAATCTAAGTGTGGAATTTTTGATATATGGCATCTAGAGATGGTCTAGCGAATTATCAAAGGAGATACAGCCTCCCAACAGGAGAGCATTTGCCTCGTCTCCTTGGCCCCATGAAGTGATGCTCTGGAAACCCTTGGGAGAAAAAGAAGAGGTGGAAGGCTGATTCTGTTCTCTCTCTCCTGGCGACATTTCTTTCCTAAACTTCCCCGTCTCATTGCATGAGCAGTTGTTGTTTTATGAGCCATAGATACTTGATTTTATTTTATTTTATTTTATTTTATTTTATTTTATTTTAGGGGCGCCTGGGTGGCGCAGTCGGTTAAGCGTCCGACTTCAGCCAGGTCACGATCTCGCGGTCTGTGAGTTCGAGCCCCATGTCGGGCTCTGTGCCGACAGCTCGGAGCCTGGAACCTGCTTCCGATTCTGTGTCTCCCTCTCTCTCTGCCCCTCCCCCGTTCATGCTCTGTCTCTCTCTGTCCCAAAAATAAATTAAAAAAGTTGAAAAAAAATTATTTTATTTTAAAGTTTATGTATTTATTTTGAGAGAGAGAGGGACAGAGAGAATCCCAAGCCGGCTCTAATGTTAACACAGAGCCCGACGTGGGCTCAAACTCACCAACCGTGAGATCAAGACCTGAGCCGGGATCAAGAGTCAAACGCTTAACCAACGGAGCCCTCCGGGCGCCCCTCTTTAATTTACTTTTGTTTGTTTGTTTGACTTCCTGGTGGCAGATAAAGTCCTGAAACCAATGACGTCCTGTAAAATTCTGGCCCCCCCCAGAGAGCCTTGATTTTGTTTCGTGTCACATGGAACCCCAACAGCGCTGCGACTATGGGAACAGGCGTCCTGGCAGGCGTCCTCTTCAGTTAGAATAAAAATTGCCTGAGTCACTTCTAAGCGACCACGTGTCTGTTCACTTGCCACCCCAGTGTAGACCCACACGCTGAGAGTTGTCCGTCCCAAGGAAGAACGTGACGAGCCTCTTCTACTTTCAGATGAAGCCCAGCAGTGAAAAGGCCATCTGCGTCTACTGGAAAAGCACGAACGAGGGCGGCCAGTGGTCCAGCGACGGCTGTTTCCTGATACAAGCGAACAAAAGTCACACCATATGCAACTCCACTCACCTGTCCAGTTTTGCTGTCCTCGTGGCCCTAACCCACCAGGTACAACGTGTACATTTAATTCCTCCAGCCAGCCCTGTGTCAGCCCCTCTGGGGGGATGATAAATACTCTTTAAAAAAATGGGAGGGGTGCCTGGGTGGCTCAGTCGGTTTGATTTCTGCTCAGGCATGATCTCAGGGTCATGAGATCGAGTCCCACATCGCACTCCCCACCGGGAAGGCAGCCCACTTAGGATCCTCTCTCTCCCTCTCCCTGTGTCCCTTCCCTTCCCTCTAAAAGAGAGAGGCAGGGAGAGGGAGGGGGAGAGAGAAAGTTACCAACATGGACAACTGGGACTCAATCCCATTGGGTACTCCTGGGAGATATCCTAGAACATGCATTTCAGAGCCTTCCCACATAAAGGTGAGGGAGCTGGGATATTTATCCACCAATGCCATAACTTGTATTGTTTGAGGGCAGCTTCTAGGGGTATTAACGTCCTGGTACTTGTGACACCTCTGGCATGTCCAGGCATGCTCCTGTGGCAGGAGAAATAGTCTCGGGCAGGGTCACTGGATTTCCCAGAAAACGGCCAAAGGGCAGGTAGCAGAGAGCGTGAGGGGCCTCTGCGACACAGGGCTTCCTTTATCTCTTGAGTGCAAGACTTAGCCTAGCACATTCTTTCATTTCCACGTGAATCTGCTGTACAACATAGAGCCTATGGTTAACACAGTATCGTGCACTTAAAAACTTGTCAAGAGCGTCGATCTCGTGTTGTTTCTTACCCCAGAAAGAAAAAAGCAAGGGGGACACAGGATTGTGGAGGTGATGGATAGTTTATTACCTTGACTGTGGTGATGGCATCACAGCTCTGTGCCTATGCCCAAACTCATCAAAATGTGTGCATTCAACGTGTGCAATATTTTGTATGTTGCGTATACCTCAGTAAAGCCGGGAAGAAGACGACTTAGTCTGACAGACGCATCTTAAACTCTTATCAACTGGCTTCATGCCTATGTTTGGGATGCCGCATTCCAAAGGGGGAAAATTAATCCTGGAGACTGACTGTGATGTCCTCCTCGGTGGGTCCCAGGAGGAGGATCCCGTGCTGGCTGTCATCACCTACGTGGGGCTGGGCCTCTCTCTGCTGTGCCTCCTCCTGGCAGCCCTCACCTTCCTCCTGTGCAAAGCCATCCAGAACACCAGCACCTCGCTCCACCTGCAGCTCTCCATCTGCCTCTTCCTGGCCCACCTGCTCTTCCTCACGGCCATCGACCAGACCAAGATCAAGGTACTGACACTGTCCCAGAGGACCCCCTGCCCTGAGCCAAGGGATGCTCAGTTCGTGGAGCCCTGCTGCACTGATGCCTTAACACAATATCATTGGGCGACAGGGAGGCTGGAGGGGTAAATAGCCTATTTCACGTTGACTGATGAAGCAGAAGACAATCCTCTCTCAACAGCTCGACCCTATATATATATATACGAGTTCTCCCCGCTGGCAAGGTATGGGAGGGGTCCTGGGGCCACCCTCCTCCCTGACAGTCCCTCCTGGTGACTCCTTCCTCCTCCCCCAGCTGCTGTGCGCCATCATCGCAGGGGCCTTACACTATCTCTACCTGGCCTCCTTCACCTGGATGCTGTTGGACGGTCTACACCTCTTCCTCACGGCACGCAACCTGACGGTGGTCAACTACTCCAGTGTGAGCAGGCTCATGAAGTGGCTCATGTTCCCTGTGGGCTATGGAGTCCCAGCTATAATAGTGGCCATTTCTGCTGCATCCAGACCTTCCCTTTATGGAACACCCACCAGGTAAATGCAAATTCCCACTGCCCCTATCTTCTCCAGCACAACTGTGGCCATCATAGAACCAATAGCGATTTAATTTCCCCCGAACATGATAGGCAGAGGAAAGGTCAGTGACCACTCCAAAGACATCTCTCTGGTGGAATTTTGTGTTCCTTGAACTGTTTTTAAGTCCTTAGGATTTAATTATTTTAAATGTTCATTATGAAGTATTTAATCATTATATATTATACATTCTAGTGATTCTTTATCCACAAAGGCCAATGTTCTCTTGACTCACTTCTCATCTCTCTCTTAGATGCTGGCTCCACACAGACAAAGGATTTGTATGGACCTTCCTGGGCCCCGTCTGCACCATCTTCTCCGTGAGTAACACATGACATCAGAGCATCCTGCCTGCCAAAGTGACGGTCATTCAAAGACCAGGTGTACCAGGAGGGTTACAGGCAGCGGGAGCAATCATTCCAGTTGGCCCAGGACTGATGAGAGACCCCCCCACCGCCCCCGCCCAGGATGCAGGAATTTCCATTGTGACAACAGGACTAACATGTTTCCTGAGACCTGGGACTTTCAGTGCTAAAATTTGGAGTTTCCATGTGAACTGCATCGAAGTGCTCGCCAGAGTTACAGGACAAACACACGCCTGAGTTACAGGGTGGTTGGTCTAGTCTTCTAGGACTTCTACAAAATGCAAAAGCTTCTTACCTGCCGGGTTAGGGGTTGGATGAGCTAGGAGGATGCTTACCAGATGTGGAGTGAATTTAATACACCTGTGGGCTTTCTGCAGATTAATCTGGCCTTCTTTCTGATGACCTTCTGGATTGTGAAAAACAAGCTCTCCTCCCTCAACAGAGATGTGTCCACCCTCCAGAACACCAGGTGAGGATGAGTCAGAGGAATGTCCCCCATCCAGAGCATTATCCTCAGAGCTCCAAGGAACTGATGTCCAGAGAGAATGGACTTTGCCCTGATACACAGGGATTGCTTCCATGCCTTACATAGTAGGTCCTGAGAACATTTCTATCCTTACAACACACTCAAAACATCACATAACAGTTCCCAGAACCCAGCGCACCCTTTCATGGTCATGCCTTCATGCGTTTTAGGCCCCCTGCCTTCCCCTTCTCTTGCCCCACGTGAACACGGGTTCATCAACCACATGTCACATCATCTAGGAGTTTGGGGATGTCCTTTCCTTTCCTCAACTTTGCACAGAATCAGTGGCCTCTATTCTGGGCAAAGCACATTCTGGGTCAGGTCATGGAGAAGGTGGGGACAGGAACAGCCCTGGATGAGATCTGGGCAGAAGTACCTCACTTTGCAAATGTTATAAGTGATCATTTGTTTTTGTCTTGCCACCAGACTCTAAGGGCTGTGGAAACAGAAGTCTTGTCTTGGTTGTTCTGAATGCCCAAGCCCCAGCCTAGGGCCAGGGGCACAGAATGTTCTCGACAATGTCAGCTGAGCAAAATTAGGGTATTCCTGAAACATCGTGACCTTTTTGAAACTCACATTCTGGAGTGTCACTACCATCCCTAGTCCTAGTCAAACTGTCATCCCTGACCCAAACACCTTTTCTTTTTATGGAATCATTGACGATAAAGATCCAAGTTGATCGCTACTCAGTAGGAAGCATCTGTGGAGTGGACTTGAAAACAGGTGGGGTGAGGAGAGGGCTGTTGCTCCCAGTGCATCACGAGCCTCCTCTCTCCTCCTACCCAGGATGCTGACATTCAAAGCGACGGCTCAGCTCCTCATCCTAGGCTGCACGTGGTGTCTGGGTGTCCTGCAGGTGGGGCCAGCTGCCCGCATCATGGCTTACCTCTTCACCATCATCAACAGCCTGCAGGGAGCGTTCATCTTCCTGGTGTACTGCCTCCTCAGCCAGCAGGTAAACACCAACCCCTTTTTTTATTGTCATAAAGTTAGGACATAGTGTAATGAACCCTTGAATCATTTCAATCTATGTTCTCTGAATTTTCATATAAGCTGTGAGCCATGTGTAAACACTATGTTCTCTCTACTTCAAGATATTCTTGATTATAAGATACATGAATTTATTAACAGCTTTCAGAAAGTAAATAGTTGCCACATCAAGGAAATATGTTTTTCTTCAGTTTTCCCATTTGTAATAGTCAGCTATTGCTGTGTAACAAACGACCTCAAAAATCTCCAGAGCCGAAACACAAACGTTTGCTTTTCTCATTCTCAAGTCTGATTGAGGTTCAGCCGATCTTATCTGGGCTCAGCTTGGCTTGGTTCTAGAATGTAGATTATGTTCAGGTCTTCTCCTTGAGACTCCTCCTGAGGCTTAGCGGAGAGCGAGAAGCTCCCTAGGATCTGTTCTTCTGATGACAATGGCAAAATCACAAGAAGACAAGTCCTGTTGGACAGGGGCCATTTCAAGCCTTGTGGTCCTGCTTGAATCACGTCCACTGATACTGCCTTGGCCAAAGAAAGTCATATGTCCAAGCCCAAAGTCAAGGGAAAAGAACCCTCTAGCCACCAGGAGGCTAAGACAGGGTGTAATACTGTGACAGAGGAGTGAATAATTGAAATCTCTAATGCAATCCGCCACACCACTTAAACACATGAATTCTTAATCACATTTCCATGTGATGGGATATTTTCCATACTAATACGTTTTAATAGTTCTATGACGGCATTAAATAATAAGTTAATCTTTCCAACATGTTATTATGAACATTTTCAAACACACAAAAAGGTTAAAACAATTATGCAATGGACACATATATACCAATCACTTCAATTATCTTTGTGCTATATTTGTTTTGCCACATTGTCCACATATCCATTCTTTTACCCATTCTCCACCACTAAGTCCCTGGTAACCCCTATTCTACTTTGTGGCTCAATTACTTAGACTATTATAAGGATTTCAGGTATGTGGAACCAGACGATATTTGTCCTTTGTTCCAGGCTTATTTCACTGAGCATAATGCCTTCAAGGTCCATCCACGTGGCAGCCTGTATCAGAATACCATTCCCTTTTAAGGCTCAATGAATAATATTTCATTGTCCACATATGCCACGTGTTGTTGAAGTTTTTTAAAACTTGTTCTATTCCTGACTCACTGGTTTCTCTCTTCACCCACCAATGTTAACAGAAACCATTCCAGTCTTGTCTTTGATATTCCAGGTCCGAAAATGGTTCAGAGAGATCATGAAATCTAAACCTGAGTCTGAGACTTACACACTTTCCACCAGGTTTGGCGCAAACTCAAGACCCAGTGAGGTAAGAGGACTTGTGATTTATTCTAATGTTTCCTCCCTTGACACCCAAAGCCCCCTCTCCGCATCTTAGTATGAGGTCCCTTCCCTGGAGGATATGATGGAGAGCTCTTTTCCTGATGACCTGGTTTGCATTTCTCATTCTTACCGTGTCATTCCTCAGTTGACCCTTCCCTGATTACTGACAGTGCTTAAGCTGGCTTGTGTATATATTCTCATCATACAAACGAGTAAGGGTCAAACGTGTCACCAGCATAACTACCATCTAACGTAGAATCCTTGGCGGGGAGGCTTAGAATCACAGACATAGAGCATTGGTCATCATCTGAATACCGCTATCCCTTGGAGAGGTGGACGTAAGCCCAGTGGTGTTGGCAGAAAGGGCTCCAGGAGAGGCACCTCACCCCAGCTGCTCTACATAATTATAGGAGAGGAGCATATGGAATAATGGGACCTTCCAGGGAGAGGAAATGGTCTTGTTAGAAAGAGGACCTCCATGGAACTTGATAGCTGGTATTCAACTGTTCCTCCATTGACTTAACTCAGACTCGATGCACCAAGGAATGAGTTTCCAGCACTACCTTAGACCTCTCTGTAGCTGTCCCTTATTTGCCTTTTTGGAGAAATGAGAGAACATACTTCTCCAAGAAGGCATGCCCCTAGATAGGCAAGAAGGGCTCGAAAACTCGTAATCCAAAAAATTTTTCCCAGTCTCATTTGTATGCTCCCATACACCCACCACATCTGCTAGCCAAGGAGCCTTCGAATGTGTTGTTTTTAAAATAAACAGAATTGAGACACATAGTTTTCCACATTCTTTGAGCTAATATGTGATATTCTCAGCACTGGAAATATTGAATCACTAAAGAAGCATCTATCCCTAACTGGAGGCGAATTCATTCAAAATCTCTCCAAAAGGTCTAAAAGGAAAACAAGACCAAAAAAAAAAAAAAAAATCTTAGGGCAAGTCAAGTGATCAGAAAACAAAACAAAACTGTGAGTATCAGATTTAAATCATTTCCAAAGAGAATAAAATTATAAAAGGGACTGACTGCTGGCTGTGACCATTAAAAGACTTCCTTGATAATCCAGAATGATTTCAAAGCTTCCAGCATTCCAGTAACTGGTTTCCTACATAAATAAGGAATTTTTTTTTATTATTGTTCTGTAACATTGTGGAAATTGAGTAAGATGAGTGTATCTTTGAAAGGGGAATATATATAAGGGAATATATATATATATATATATAGGAATATATATATAGGGGAATATATATATATAGGAATATATATATAGGGGAATATATATATATATATAGGAATATATATATAGGGGAATATATATATATATATAGGAATATATATATAGGGGAATATATATATATATATATATAGGAATATATATATAGGGGAATATATATATATATATTAGCTCCCTGTAGGAAATACATTCACTTTAATTAAAAGAATCTGTGAAGCTTTTACTTTTCTAGGCACAGAGTATGATTAAAAATCTAAGAAAAAAAAAATCCAGGGCGCCTGAGTGGCTCAGTCAGTTGAGTGTCTGACTCTTGATTTCGACTCTGGTCATGATCCCTGGGTTGTGGGTTTGAGCCCTGTGCTAAGTGTGGAGCCTGCTTAAGGTTCTCTCTCTCTCTCTCTCTCTCTCTCCCCCTTTCCCCTGCTCATGCACTCTCTCTATAACAAATTTTTTTTTAAATCCTTTCTCTTTCTCCATGGACAAATTTGCCCTTGGGTTAAATTCCTAGCTGTGCTCTCTAGAAACTTGCTAACGTTGGAAGGTCAGTTCTGCAACCAGGCAATATTGTTTGTGGAAAAAGTCATGTCTGACTAGACAGAGAGTTCTGTGAATGAACCGTAAATAACAGGAGGGAAATGGTAGCTTTGGACTTCCTGCATACAATGACTCATATAACGAGGCCAGGAACCCCTGTCCTCACTGGCTGCTACAGGAGGTATCGCTTTTCTTGCGCAGCTTTTAAACCAGGCTGTAACTTGTAGGTGGTAAACGTGATATTTGTTGAGTTCTGCAACGTGTCAAGGTGCTGCAGTGGGCAAGAGACATACAAAAGGAACAAGACGTCGGGCGCCTGGGTGGTCAGTCGGTTGAGTGTCCGACTTCAGCTCAGGTCAAAGCATCTGACTCTTGGTTTCAGCTCAGGTCGTGATCCCAGATTCGTGAGATCGAGCCCCCTATTGGGCTCTGTGCTGACAGGGCAGAGCCTGCTTGAGATTCTCTGTCTCTCTCTGTCTCTCTCTCTCTCTCTCAGCCTCTCCCCCCTGTCAACATAAGTAAATAAACATTTTTTTTAAACTAAAAAAAAAAAGAATTCTTCATTTGGGATTTTTTAATTCTCCCACTTCTTAAAAATTTTTTTAATGTTTGTTTATTTTTGAGAGAAAGAGAGAGAGAGAGCATAAGCAGGAGAGGGGCAGAGAGAGAGGGAGACACAGAATCCGAAGCAGGCTCCGGGCTTTGAGCTGCTAGCACAGAGCCCGACACGGGGCTCGAACTCACAGACTGCGAGATCATGACCTGAGCCGAAGTCAGATGCTCAACCGACTGAGCCACCCAGGTGCCCCAAGAAGTCCTCCCATTTAAGCTGAAGAAGGCCACACCTGTCCTAAGATTCCAAAATGCTAGGCGATCATGTCATTCTTTCCTGCTGGATGGAGCTCTTATCGCCAAGGACTTGCTAACAGGCTCTGAAAAAGCCACAATAACCCAGTTTTTGACCAGTTTGATCCAGTTCAGACACCAGGCTAACCATCCAGATGACCTCAATATCATTTCCATCCAACTGTGATTTTTAAAAAAAAGCACACCTAGGGGCGTCTGGGTGGCTCAGTTGGTTGGGCATCCAACTTCAGCTCAGGTCGTGATCTCACAGTTTGTGGGTTCGAGCCCCCCGTCGGGCTCTGTGCTGACAGCCCAGAGCCTGGAGCCTGCTTCCGATTCTGTGTCTCCCTCTCTCTCTGTACTTCCCTGCTCATGCTCTGTCTCTCTCAAAAATGAATTAAATGTTAAAAGAATTTAAAAACACACACACACCTACCGGCACCATGACAGATCCAACTGTGTCCACGTGGGGGAAGAAAAGAGGTGGCACATTGATTCCTAGAAGCCCCCTCCCCCTTGCCTGAAAAACCCCCACGTCAGCTTTGCTTATCAGCCCCTTAATTAGCCTAACCCCATAAAACCCTGACCATGAGACCTAACCAGGGAGAAGGTGCCTTTAGAACATGAGCTCCCTGGGGTGCCTGGGTGGCTCAGTCAGTTGAGCGCCCGAATCTTGGTTTCGGCTCAGGTCATGACGTCAGGGGATTGAGCCCCATTTCAGGCTCTGTCCTGACCGTGGAGTCTGCTTGAGGTTCCCCCCCCCACCTCTCTCTCTCTCTCTCTGCCTCTCCCCCACAAAAATTAAAAAAAAAAAAAGATTAATTTTAAAAATAAATTTTTAAAAAAGAACACAAGCTCCCCGTCTCTGTTCTCTGGCCATTGAATAAATTGCCAGCTTACCATCAAATACTGTTTTGGTGTTTGGCCATTCGACAAATGGCATATTGAGAAGGCGAGGGACCTACCACTTAAGTAACACTGCCTTTAACCCACTTCTGCACTTTCTTTCTGTTTTATTGGTGGGGGTGGGGGTGGGGGTGGGGGTGATGGTTGCTTTGTTCTGTTTCATCCTTACGTCTACCTTTAATCTAAACGTCTTTTGCTTGTTGGGGGAGGGGGGGGTGTTTTCCCAGAGCAACTGAAGAGAAAATATTCGAACTAGAACATTCGACCCCACATGGAAAGTCACAGCCACGGATTTGGTTGGCATCGTGAAGAACAGAGCTGGAGACCAGGGGGACCATTACTTTGACCTCCTTGGAGAGGAAATGTTCAGCCTTTACTTCCTGAAGTGTTTGTTCTGCATAACGGGCCCCCAGTAAATGGGTGTTGCATTGGGTTTCTCTTCGCTGTCATGGACTCAGCCAGTGCTTGTCGCTGGGGACCCCAATCATGACCATTGCAAATAGTCCCTGGACATTTTGTAAACAAGGAAGGCCCCTTTAAAGGCCTTTCCTCAAATTCTTACACGCGTTCGTCCTAACCTTGCTCTTGAAACTCATCCAGTCCTTCAGACCCTCAGCTTCTCCCAAACTGTCAGCTGTACCTCCTTTCTTATCCAGGCTAAAGCTCATGGTCAACCATGTCGAAAGATCTTCTCCCCTAATCGTGACACCTTGCTCCCTCATTCTGATTCCATTCTGATTCCTGGGAACACCTTGATCCAGGACCAGTCCAACAATGGCAGTCACTACAGATTGCTAACTCAAAAGCTGTCACCATATCATATGCTCCTTATCAACACAACCTTGGTAATTTGCAGGTGTGGGACAGCAGTGTGCCTGGACGCAGGGGGCCAGCTGAGACTGGTCCGAGCCCAGTTATTCTCAACCAGAGGTGATTCCCCACCCCCATAGGACAGTTGACAAAGTCTCGAGGCCATTTTTTGTTGTCATGACTGGGGAAAGGCACAGGAATGCTACTGGCATGTATGTGGTGAAGGGCAGGGATGCTGCTAAACGTCCCATAACGAACAAGACAGCCCCCACATCCACACAACCAAGGATTATCCAATCCCTAAATGTCAGTAGCGCTGAGGTCAAGAAACCCCAGCCTAAACTAGCCGTAGCGATTGTGTTCCCATCTGCTAGAGACTGGTTTCGGATGGGTGCATCTGGACCAGTTCTGGGCAATGAGATATAAGAAACACCTACTGGAAAATACTTCTTCTTGATAGAAGCAAAGACAGATTCAAGGGCAGCCTTCCCATGACATCCTGGTTTGGGCTGCTACATGACCCTATTGCTAAGCCACTTTGGGTCAGGTAATGTTATTTGGAGTCCAAAGCATCCTTCCTTGTGAACAAACCACTTCTCCACCAGGGCAGTGAGATCCCAGAATCACTCGGTTTGGAGTCATTACAAATACGTGCTTTCTGATATACACCAGACTCTCCATGCTACCCGGAATTTGTTCTTCCTGTCCGTAGTCAGCTTCCCCCCAAGAAAAGCTGTAGCTTTTCACTTCCTTCCTCTGCCCCATCACCTTTCCCCTTACATGAGGCAGGAGACCTTGTCGACTCCTTCAGAGATAACAAACACCAGCTGACAGAAACTACCCCAACTTCCTGACGTCCTTCACAAATACATCCACATCCATGCCTACCCTTGCTTCCTTCCCTCACTGGTGCCCTTCGTCCCTTTTTCCATTCTTCCACAACAGCAAAGGGATCCCTCCTCTGGTTCAAGGCTAACCCCTCCCTCTGTGCTTTGCTTATCCCCTCCGGCCTCTCTGGGGACTTTTCTCCACTGATATCTCCTCTCTCTGTCTTGAGTCTCCCACCTCTCCGACTTCCTGTCTCCTGGTTCTTCCCCCAGCGGTATTTAAATATACTAAAGGGGCCGCTGGGTGGTTCAGTCGGTTAAAGCATCCAACTGTTGGTTTCAGCTCAGGTCATGATCGCGCAGTTGAGGAGTTTGGGCCCCACATCGGGCTCTGTGCTGACGATGTGGAATCTGCTTGGGATTCTCTCTCTCTCCCTCTTTCTCTCTGCACCCCCCCCCCACTCTCTCTTTCTCAAAATAAATAAATAAGCTTTAATAAAGAAAGAAACTAAAAAGAGGTTAGCAAACTTTTTCTGCCAATGGCCAAATAACAAATATTTTAGACTTTTCAGGATCTGTGTGTGTGTGTGTGTGTTTATTAGAAATATAAAAACCATTTCTAACTCACTGGCCATACGAAAACAGGCTGCACTCAGGATTTGACAGCCCCCCCCCAACCAAGCTATAATTTGCTGGCCCTTGTGCTAAAGGAAGAGAAATGGTAGAATCTAGGAAAATGGCCACTTGTACATTTCTCAACTCCTCTCCATCCCCTACACTAATGTATCTGCTTCTTTAAACCCAGAGTCTGCTGGGACCAATGGCATCTGGGTAGAGATGAGGGTGGTGTCTCTAGGGGAATCCCCAAAGGGAAATCTGGGGGTGAAATGTCTCCCCCATGCACCAGGTGGAGAGTCCCAAGATAAGCTGAAGAACACTACAGGCTGAAGATCAGACACTGCCCATCCCAGGAAGAGTCTGGCCCACAGGGGTCCAGGGATAGGCCCGCATCACTCCCATGTGTGTGTGTCTGTGTGTGTGTATGTGTGTGTGTTGAGATCCCTCTGGCCCCCAAGAACTCCAAGAGGAGCCCTGCTCCTGAATCTAGGAGGAAGCAGAGACCGGGGAACAAGGAGGTGTCTCGGCTTACCTGCCTGGTGTGCACATGCACCTCTTGGGGCGAAGAATCCGCCTCCTCCCATCGCTTGGGAAACTGCCCCTGCTTAGAGTTCTCAGCCCCCAGGTCTGAGCCCCAAGAAGAAATGACAACACTGACAGGTCCTGGCAGCTGCAAAGAGGATGGTCCGATGTAACTGACGCCCTCCCAACAGACCTGCTGGAGTAGACAGACAACACGAGAATAATTCCAATAAGAACTGAACACAATCAAATAAGAATGTAAGGAGATTCGAGTACAGAACCAAAATGCCCTTTGGAACTAAATAAAAATGGGATAAATGAACAAGAGACTTTTCTGGATCAATGAGAGAAGAGTACGGTCACTGTCAAGAGCCAAATTAGTGGCTTCGAAGAACACGTGGAAGAAATATCTCAAAGCACAGATCAAAATGCCAATTGATGAAAATTGCAAAGGAGAAGAATTAGCCTGAAATGCCCAGGAGATCTGACATGGGAATGATAGGGGGGTTTGGAAGAGTAGGGGGGAGGCATTCAGGTCCATTCGATGTAATTAAAAAAAAAAAATCCTCTCTGCTGCATTAACTTCTCTCTCTCTCCCTTTCTCTCTCTCCACCCAGCATTCTAGAAAAGTTGTTTACGCTCTGTTATCCCCACTTCCTGCCGCCCCCTCACCGCTCAACCACTGCAGTCTGATTTCTGCCTCCAACACACCCAAGAACGGCTCAATGTCCCAAATGCTTCCTCTGTGCTAAGGATGGAGACTTCCCAATCTTTTCTAACTTGACCTTTGGGTCACCCTTAATTGCACGGGTCTTCTTTTCTTTTTATTTTTCATAACCAAGTATCTCAATTTCGTCCAGCTTTATTGAGGTATAATTAACACATAAAAATTGTCCATGATGGTTTGATCTACGTGAAGTGTCCATGATGGTTTGATCTACATATGCATTGTCCCCTTTGCTTCTTAAGCTCTGTCTTCTTGGCTTCTCTGACACGATCGTCCTATAAGAGTGGTCAACTCATCCCAGTTTGCCCAGTACTTTCCCTGCTTTAGCGCTGAGCATCCCACATCCCAGAAACCCCTCCAGCCCAGGCAAGCCAGAACCATGCCACAGGCTTGTCTTCTCCTGTCCCAGGGTGTCTCGATTTGGATTTCCCCAAGAGCAAACTCTGAGACAAGGATTCGAGCATAAGTACTTTATTATGGAGGTGATCCCAGGAAACACCAGCAGGAATGTGAAGACGGGAGTCAGAGAAAGAAAGGCAGCCAGTCCAAGCTGTGTTCAAAGATGTGTTATCGAGTCTCTGTAAATAAATAAACTTAAAGTTTTTTTAATTAAAACAAAAATAAATGTGTCCGCAAGCATTATTTTCTTCCTCAGCTCTAGGTAATGATAACTCCATCTTTCCTGTTCCTTTAGTTGAAAATTTTGGAGTAATTCTTTTCTCTTTCTCTCACACCCCACATTCACTCCATCAGCAAATCCCATTAGTTTTCTCTTCAGAGTGGATTAATTTTCTTCCTAACCCTTCCTCTCACCCGCATTTTCATCATAGCCCCAGGAGAGCCGCACAGGTTATCATCAACAGACCCAGAACTCAATCCCTAGTGTCCTGCCTCAGCCCAGGATGTCTGTTCCATCACACCACACTGTTCCCTTCCCATGACTGCCAGCTGAGACAAGAGCTACAAGGTTGGGGTCTCAGGGGTAATTCGAGTTCACAGACCCTTGAAAGGTGGCAGGCGCTGCAGAAAGAGATCAACCATTGGAGGCACAGACTGAGTCCAAATATGAGCTGTGCCACTAGATGACAATGGACAAGCTTCAGTTTCCCCAGCTATAAAATGGGGCTGGTAGTTGTTCCAACTTCACAGAGTCGTTGTGTCTGTCTAGCACACAGTACATGCTTGATAAACGGCGACTTTTGCTATTTTTATGCACCACAAATGCCCAGCCTTTGCTCCCTTATGCCCAAAGGGGTAAAGGGGACCTCCTTCACACTTATCTCTCTACCTAAAACTAGACAATCATGAGAGATGTGGGAGGGAGATAGGTTTGAGCCAGCCCCACTGTGGAACACCCCAGCATGACCCAAAGATGTGACCACAGCCCCTGCTTCTCCATTTTTCAACACATTGCAGGAGGTTCACATTTCCTCTTCTGAGATGCAGGAACTTCCCCTGACCCCAGATAAACAGTCACTTGGACCAACGGCCCTCTGGGGTTGGATACCCACCCACGCTATAGTCTATGGGCTGTATGGGGGACTGGTTTCACTCCTGGTGAGTTGGGGACAGGTGTAGACGGGGGAGGAGACAAGGAGAGAGGGGGGCTGGAAGGGAAGTGAACGCTAACCTCCCCCACTGCCCCTCTGCCCAGAGCCTCCTTGCCTCGATCCCCTGCTGTCAGTCAACAGGAGGATTCAGCTACTCACCAAGGGTAGTTGTTGATCAAGCAATTGATCAGTTTGGAGAATACCCACGTCCCTTTGGATACAACTGGGGGATTGTCCAAAGGGTCTGCCCTGTTGCGTTGTGTTCAGCTGTGGGTAGTACCAGCCTCCCCTCGAGGGTGTTTCTGATGGTCAGAATCACTGGACGGAGCACCGGTCCATTAGAGAGTATTGCAGGCTGTCCTGCTCTCCCCCAGAATTCACGTGTTCAAGTGCCAACCCCCAGGACGTCAGAATGTGACTGTATTTGAAGAGGTAATTCATGAAAACGAAGTCATTGCAAGGGGCCCTGATCCAATATGACCTATGTCTCCATAAGAAGAAGAGATTAGGACACAGATACGCACAAGGACAAGTCCATGTGGAGACACGGGGAGCCGAGAGCCAGATACAACTCAAGGAGAGACACCTCCCCAGAAACCAACGACTTCGACCCGCCAGTCTTAGACTTCAGCCTCCAGAACGAGGAGACAGTAAACTTCTCGCATTTAAGCCAGTCTACGGTGCTTTATTGTGGAACACGCCCTCCCCCACAGCAGACCGTCACCTTGGGCAAGGGCCACACATCGAACCCACATTTTGAGAAGCTCTCACACGGCAAGAGCTAATAGTCCAGGAAGGTCCACGGCAAGTAAAAGTGAATCATTCATCGAAGATCTTTATAAACCACCAACAGCCTAAAGGCACGAGCAAGCATAGGTAGCCACCGCCGCTGTCCTGGGAATCTGACCACACATTGGGGGAGGGGGCGGGCTTGCCTCTCAGATGGTCTGCCTTTCTGGAAGCTTCACAGGCCAAGTCTTGGCAGAGGCCTGATTCTGCCCCCTAGGTCAGGCAAACCTCACCTGGGACATTGAGAAAGTTGCTTTGTCAAGAACAATTTTTCCCCACCTGCTTTCCCAGAAGCTGTTCCACATCAGGTAGGCAGTAAGGGAGCCCTGGGCCAGCACCCCAGGGTTCAGAAGAGCCAGGGAGTTTTCCGCACCAGCTCAGTCATTATCAGACCCGGAGCCCCCCGCGGCCAGGATTGCTTCCGCGGAGCCGGGAGCAAGGACTTGGTGAGTTTCCTCCAGCCCCCAGAGCTGGGAGACAATGTCTAAGACCTGGTCTCCTGCCAGCTCGCCACCTGCTACAGACTGAATTGTGTGTCCCCCGCCCAATTCGTATCTTAAACCCTAACCCTCAATGTGATGGTTCAAGGCGATAGGGCCTTTGGGAGGTGATCAGGTCATAAGGGTGGAACTCTCTGTTCCTTATACCAGGAACCCCAGAGAGTTCTCCCCCCTTGCAGCATAAGAGAACACAGCAAGACGGCCCTCTGCGAATCAGAAAGTGGGCCCTCACCAAGCACTGCACTTTCACCTTGGACTTCCCGGCTTCCAGAAATTCAACAAGTAAATCTCTAATGCCTGTAAGCCATCCAGTTTCCAGTATTCTGGTACAGCGGCCTGAATAGACTAGGACATCATCCAACTGCACAAGCCCTCTAGTCGCCAGAGAATTGCTCTCACTTGCACCCAAGGGGACTGGCTCCATCCAAGCTGCTGGTTCCGTCGTAGGTCCATCCGTGTTGGTTCACAGACTGGCAGAGTCTTCCGTGGAAGGGCGGGAGGTTCTCATCCCCAAGAGCCGAGGGGCACTCGAGTAGGGACCCCCCCCCACCCTCAGCCGTGGGGTTCAACAGGAACATTTCCGCTCACAAATCCAGTAGGTCGTTTTGTCACAAGAGAGGTCATTCCAGGTGCCACCTTTGTTCATGCTGGCACAGTCCTCATCGTTGATGTTGTTGGGCTCCTCTGGGTCCCAAAAGCTGCAGAGAGGAAAAGCAGGCATTGGGGAGGGATGAACAGGTGGGGCACAGGGGATTTTTTTCAGGGCACTCTATGCAATACTGCGACGGCGGATACGTGACAACATACACGCGTCAAAACCCACAGAATGCACAACACTTGGAGCGAAGCCTAACGGGAACCGAGGACTTCAACTCATCATAATGTATGCATATTGGTTCATCGTCTGTAACAAACGTGCCACCCCAAAAATGCAAGATGGTAATGACAGCGGAAACTGTGTACCTTCTGCTCAATTGTTTGGCAAAAAAGAAAGTCTGTTAATTAAAGAAAGAATATCAGGGAGTCGGGGGGAGGGGGGAGGAAAGGCCCTCACGGTTCAAGGCTCTTTCTTGCATCCTAGCCATTTCTTCAGCTTTCCAGAATTGCCTGAAGCCACCACGTTGTCCCCCTCACCCCCACCTTGTCTGTCTTAATTCAGCCCCACCTCCCCGTTCACCGGGACGGTCTCCTGCTCCTGAGTCCGTTTCCTACATCTGGTCAGTTTCTGCCTCTTACAAAGAACGCTTCTTGGAATCCTTCCAACCTCCCAGGTATTGTAGTATCTCAAGTCTCTTCCATTAAGGCAGAGCCTGATTTGGCAATTCGGGTGCATGGGATTTACTAAGGGACGCTCTCAGGAGAGGAGTGTGAGAAGCAGAATGGCGCAGGGGAGACCTTGAGCCCGGATGTGGGTTCAGCCTGGTCTTGCCTCAGCCTGATCCAAGAGGGAGCTCTGGAGTGTGAACAGCACCACAGAGTTCTCTCGACTTGTGACAAAGGGTCCCGGCTTCTCTTGGCCACTCGGTGGCTGTGGGCTGAAGTAACCTCCTAGGGGAGCTGGCCTCCATTCAGCTGAGGACAACTCTCTAGAGAAAGCACATCCGTGAGCCTTTAGCAGTCAGTTCCCTCTGCCGGGGGAGGGCTGCACCAGCCCCATGAGGGGGTCTCATCTGGGCCCTCACAGCACCCCACTATGCCATGTCTTTGCTATTTATAGAGCGGTGCCCTCCTCCAGGAATCTTTAACAAAAAATGAGAACCCTTGTCAGGACACTAATATTTCTAATATATAAAGAGCTCTTAGAAATAAAGAAGAAGGGGCACCTGGGTGGCTCAGTCGGTTAGGCTTCCGACTTTGGCTCAGGTCATGATCTCACAGTTCATGGGTTCGAGCCCTGCATCGGACTCTGTGGGCTCTCTGCTGACAGCCTGGAGCCTGGAGCCTGCTTTAAATTCTATGTCTCCCTCTCTCTCTGTCCCTCCCCTGCTCATGCTCTCCCAAAAATAAACATTTAAAGAAAGAAAGAAAGAAAGAAAGAAAGAAAGAAAGAAAGAAAAAGGAAGGAAGAAGGAAAGAAAGAAAGAAAGAAGAAAAAAACTAAAATCCCAGTGTAAAAATATACCAATGATATAATAAACACTTCACAGAAAAGTTAATACCTGTGTCTATTAAACATATGAGAAGATACCCAGGAGCACCTGGGGGGCCCAGTCGGTGAAGCGTCCAACTCGATTTCAGCTCAGGTCATGATCTCATGGCTTGTGGGTCCGAGCCCCACATCGAGCTCTGCACTGGCAGCACGAGCCTACTTGGGATTCTCTCTCTCTCTCCCTCTCTCTGCCCCACCCCTGCTCCCCTGCTCGCGCTCTCTCTCAAAATAAACTTTAAAAAACATACAAATAATTTAAAAAATAACATAGCCAACTCCAGTCATTATAAGAGAATGCAAATTAATACTAAATTGGGATTCCATTTCATCTACAATTAAACCAACAAAATTACAAAAGTCTGATGAACTCTTAATGAAGAAAAGTATCATTGAGCCAGCGAAAGCATAAACTGGTATAACCACTATGAAGGACAATCGGTGAATATTTGTTTAAAATACAAATACATACACTCCTTGAGAAAGTAAGTGTAAAGGCTGAGAATATAAGCTTTAAAGCTAGACTGGCTGGCACGGGCCACCTGCCAGCTTTCCAACCTTAGGTGGTTGCTCAACCTCTCTGTGCCTCAGTTTCCTCATCTTTAAAGTGGAGATGATAAGAAAAAATTTTTAAAGATGGGAACAATTATACCTTCTTTATAGGATTATTAAAAAGATTAAATCAATGGGTTAATATATGTAGAGTGCAGACAGACAGAGAGCTAGAGATAGAGAGATCCCACTCATCCAAAAGGATGAAGCTTTTGGAAGCTGCCTCCCCCTCCCACCCTATAACCACTCCTCCTTCCCTCCACCGCCTCCCCCCCCACCACTGGCCTGAGGACCTGACCTTATAGTTGTGCTAAAAAGCAAAGATGTTGCAATGGAGAAAAATGTTTCATCTTTTTTAAGGTTTATTCACTTTTCAGAGACAGAGAGAGAGAAAGCGTGAGTGGAAAGGGGGCAGAGAGAGAGGGAGACACAGAATCGGAAGCAGGCTCCAGGCTCTGAGCCGTCAGCACAGAGCCCGACACGGGGCTCGAACTCACGGAGTGTGAGATCATGACCTGAGCCACCCAGGCTCCCCGCAATGGAGAAAAATTTTAAAGGTACAGGGACCAGATTCCCTGTGAGCAAAAAAGCACCCTTGGGCCTCCTTTACCCAGCCTGGCCTGGGGTTCTAAAGAATCTTCTGGCTTGGACTGCACAAAGACCATGGCGGGCAGAGACCCCAAGGGCCCTCAGTACTTGCCTCAGAGTGACGGGTGACCCATCCAGCCACTTCCAGTCCCCTTCACGGTCCCTGTCACTCAGCCCCAGCCAGTAGATCCGTGGAGAGCCATGAGCCTTGGCCACAAACTTCTGCAAGTACAAACTCCATTCAGCCATCAGCTTAATGACATCAAATGTAAGTGGTCGAAAAACACCCATTAAGAGCCAGAAATTGTCAGACTGAATTTAAAAAAACAAGATCTGGGGCGGCCGGGCGGCTCAGTCGGTTGAGCCTCCACCTTCAGCTCAGGACATGATCTCACAATTTGTGAGTTTGAGCCCCGCATTGGGCTCACTGCTGTCAGCCCAGAGCCTGCTTCAGATCCTCTCTCTCTCTCTCTCTCTCTCTCTCTCTCTCTCTCTCTGCCCTTCCCTCGCTCGCACACTCTCTCTCAAAAATAAAGAACAGTTAAAAAAAAAAGACCCAACTGTATGTTGTCTACAAGAAATCTGCTTGAAAATAATGACACAGGTAAAGGATGGAAAAAGACCATGCAGACCCCCGGGCTCAAATCCCGGCTCTGACACTTGCTAGTTGTCCATGGCCACGGGCAAGTCTCTTAAACGTACGGTGCCTCGGTTTCCCCATCTGCGAAGTGCAAGCAATGTCTACCGTGTGCAAATGGTTTCTGCACTCTAACCGTTGTAGCACCAAATCATCGCAGGTGCTTACGAAAAGCCAGTTTTCCTTCGCCGGTGAAACTGCTTTCCTACCACCTCAAAGCGCAGCAGGACCCACGCGTCCCTCATCGAGCTACGGGGACGGTTACTTGGGCATCACGTGACCCCTCCTGACTCGCACGCTAATTCACAAGGTTGTTGTGAGGACGTTAATGTAAGACGCGAGGTGTTTGGAACACAGCCTGGAGAACGGAAGGAATATAATAGCCGTGACGATATCTCCAGGTTAGAGACTTGGGATTTGAACCCAAGGAGAGCCTGTCCTCTTAACCTTGTTGTTTAAAGCCTTGGCAGCGGGGGCGCCTGGGTGGCTCAGTCGGTTGGGCTGCTGACTACAGCTCAGGTCACGATCTCGAGGTCCTAGAGTTCAAGCCCCGCATGGGGCTCTGTGCTGACAACTCAGAGCCCGGAGCCTGCTTCGGGTTCTGTGTCTCCCTCTCTCTCTGCCCCTTCCCTGCTTGCTCTCTGTCTCTCTCTCTCTCTCTCTCTCTCTCTCTCTCAAAAGTAATAAACAATTTAAAAAAAAAGTTTTAGTGGCTAAGAGCATCTAGGCGACTCAGTCGACTAAGCATCTAACTCTTGAATTTGGGTCAGGTCATGGTCTCATGGTTCGTGGGATCAAGCCCCACATCAGGCTCTGTTCTGACATTGCTTGAGATTCTCTCTGCCCCTCCCCTGCTCTCTCTCTCTCAAAATAAATAAATTAAACATTTTAAAAAAAGAAAAAGTCTTAGTGGCTCAAAAGCACTTCCAATTTCTCTCCATCCAGGAAGGATATGTGAAACCTGCTGGCTCTTGAGGGCTTGGAGGGGATAGCTCACCTGTTCGGCGAAGCTACTGATGATGACCAAGTGAGAGTAATTCTCCTGGCAGAACTTCCGGGCTTCATCCCATGACTTGGTCCTTGGGGAGAAGTAGTAACACTTGCCCTCAAAGGGGAGCCAGCCCTCAGGGCAGGTGGTCCTGGTACAGTCTAGGGACAGAATAGTATGCTCTCAGCATGGCCCCAGAGCCGGGGTCATGTACGCGGTGTGCCATACACAGTTGTGCGGGTTGCGCCCTGCTCATCTCCAGGGGGCATCGTTCGGGTTAACTGCACTGAGAATCACCCCCCTGGGGATTTGTGCAACACGCCAGCACAGTCATGTCCCCCATCTCAGGGCAGTTCCCCAAGTCCCACTCACCTAATAAGCCCCGAAGTTCTACCAGGGACTGGTTGGTGTTAGTTCTTATGTGGTCAATATCCTTCTTCAGGCCAGCCAGCCCTGCCGTGCCAGTCACTGTCAGCAAGGATGGGCTGGAAGGTTAGTAACGCAAACCCCCATCTACCCATCCACCCACCGCCGAAAGAAGCGAGGCCCACGCTCCTCACTGCACCCTCTTTCTAGCGGGTGGTGCTAGAACTCAAAACTGACGTGCTCAGTGCCCAGAGAGAGTCCTAGAGTGGCTCAGAGGAGGGACTGAGCTCTGGGGCTTGGGGAAGAGTGGGGATGGTGGACTTCCTGGAGGAGGTGGGTTTTGCAGGAAGATAGTGACTCAGTATCCGCGCGAGAGAGGGAGGGAGGCTCAGCAGGCCGGGGCCACCTTTACAGAAGCAGACATGTTGGGGCAGGCCGCAGCGGTAGAGGTCAAGGTGAACCTCACAGGAGCCAGAGCTCAAAGTAGGGTGAGGGCCAATGTCCAGGTCCTCGAGTGCTAAGCCTGGAGTTTTGCCTTGGACTCTGGGCAGTGAGACGCCACCAGTGGGTTTCGAGCAGAAGAGTGGCTTGAATGCAACATGCGACAATTGTCGGGCTTCAGCAAACATGGCGAAGGCCGTGCTAGCCCAGGAGATTCTTCTACAACTAAGTATTCCCACTGCTCCCTCGCCAGACTTGCCCACTTCCAGCTGGACACCCTTCCGTCTCTCTACCCACTAAAGCTTTTCTACTCCACCCACCTCTCTCCACCCTCATCCAAGCCACCATCACCTCTCACCCGTCCAGCTGCCCTGTACTCCTCCCTTGTACTTACGACATTGCCTCCTGCCACAGGGCCTTTGCACACACCTGAAGCCCTCCACCCCTCACATGGTTGTTTCCCTTCCCTCATTCAGCTACAGCACTCTTTCCCTAGGAAAGCCCTATATGACCTTCCCAAAGATAAGGTCAAAGATGCCTTGTTATATTTTTTTTCATAGAATCAGCATCCTTTGGACAATTCGCTGAAATTTGGGGTTTTATACTCATTTGGGTGATAATTTGGTAAACGCTTCTTAATACCTGTGCTGTCCAACAGAAGTAGAATATAAACCACATACATAATTTTGAATTTTCGAATGGCCCCGTTTAAAAAAAAAATTTTAATGTTTATTCATTTTTGAGAGAGAAAGAGACAGAGCACTAGCTGAGGAGAGGCAGAGAGAGAGGGAGACACAGAATCCAAAGCAGGCTTCAGGGGGACGCAGGGCTTGCACCCACGAACCACGAGATCATGACCTGAGCCGAGGTCAGGCACTTAACCGACTGAGCCACCCAGGCGTCCCTAATGGCCCCATTTTTTTAAAGTCAGAAGAAAGCAGGCAAAAATAATTTGAGTGTTATTTTTTTTACTTATGCCAATGTATCCAAAATATTTTAATGGGTAACCGGTATTAAAGATTATTATTCTTGATATTGTTGAGATATTTTACTTTTTTTTTTTTTTTTGGAGCAAGTCTTTGACATTGGTGTGTGTTTTACACTCACAGCCCATCTCCGTTCAGAATGACCACACTGCAAGTGTCCCATTGCCACAGTGTCCAATAGCCTACTTGTCCCATAGCCACAGTGGCTCATGGCCGCCATATTGGACAGTGGCAATCTAGACGCACACACGCACGTAAACACACACACACACACTCTGCAAGGACAGGAACGGTGCCTGATGTGCTCCCTACCCCACCCGTCCCCCGATACCTACACAATTCCCGGCAAAGGCAGGATCGGAAGTGGCCTTGGGGTCGCATTTGAGGGGTCATGTTGGGCGTTCGATATGCATAACATGAAGGGAACAAAGCACTCACCACTTGCTTGCCATGCCGTCTGCTGAAAGGTCAACATTCTCAGCTCTCCCACCACCTCCTGGTCTATGAGGAAGAGTCCATCTTGAGCCCAGGCCCTCCCACGCCCCATGCTCGGCGTCTCCCCAGGCCCCATCCCCTTCCTACTCACACTTGATAAGGGTCACAGCCAGACCAGTGCAGCCCAGGAGCAGTGACACCACCACCAGCAGGCACAGCAACACCACCAGTCTCTCCTCCTGGTAGCACCCAGGACATCTGGACTTCTGACTGAGCTGGGACCCCGGGGTGGCTGGGGGAAGAGAGTGGGGACACAGAGACCAGTGCTGGTGCTTCATAGAGTGAGGGAGAGACACTCGAGCCTCTCTCCAAGAGCGGGGAGACAGAGATCCGTGGTCATGACTGGCTCACCAGAGGGCATCGGCGAGAGAGGGTCAGGGGAAGAGAACCCTGAAGGAGCCCAGAAGAGCACATGCTGTGCTTCAGGGCCATCGCTTCCCCACACGGAGCCCCCTCCCCATCTCCAAATGAAGCCCCACCCCCACCCCATCTCCATTTTCAAATCCAACACCATCACCGCAACCTAACACGACTACAACATAACCCAGAACACGGGAGAGAATGTGCCGTGTGCCAAAGCATCCTGTCACACCCTTATTACTGGATCCTCACCCTTATCACGTAGATGTCACTATTATTCTCGGTTTGCAAATAAGTAAACGGAGGGCTTGGCGAGGTCGTGCATGAGTTGGACCCAGCGCAGCTCCTAACGTTTGCGATGCATTACCCTATACTCTCCAGCAGCCCCTGCCCTAGCTGCTCCCCCCTTCTAGGAAGCTTATGGACCTTTGCATCAGGGGCAGAGAATGTTTCCCGTGCTTTATGCAAGTAGGGGGTGGGGCCTGAGGAGAATCAGGCAGAGACCCTGGGTCCCTCGAGTCTGGTTTAGACTCAGGGAGGAGGACCTTCTGAAAAGAGACACTTCTCTGCCCCAGGGTCTCCCTCTGGAGCTATAGGTCTGACTCAAGGATACTTGCTACCATGAGAGGGAAGAGAGGGGCACACCTGGGGGGCATGTGGACTTACCAGCTAGGGACGGCTGGAACGGAGGGCATTCTGGAATGACACCTGGGAGAAAGGGAGAGAAGCGTTTATTCGCAAGTTGCCGCAAGACTCTACATCCCAAGATCAACACCTCCCCCATCCCATCCGATTTGTTCTCTAGGGAACTGGAGGGCTTCCCGGTGTCCCCCCCGCAGGCTTCTGAAAGGCTCTCCCCACCGCTCACCCAGTGGAGGAGATGTGCAGATGACAGGGGTGAGGTCCGGGCCTGGAAGGGGCCAGAAAGACAGTGGTTATGCAGACAAGGACTTCAGCCAGGTAAACTGAAAGGTCCCAGCCCCAGATTCTCACCTTTGATCTTTGGGGACTTGCAAGGCAGTGGGGGGTTCTCTGTTTTCTTTCCTGGGGGGGTGGGAGGGGAGGGAGGGAAAGGAATGGTTAGGCCCAGAGCAGCACAAAGGCAGCACTTGAGTTTCCTGTACCCCCAGCCCCAACTCACCTGCCCTCGGAGGCCTAGGTGGGGCCATCGAGCCTGTAGAAGAGAAGTTCAGAGTTAGAGCCCGTGTGAGGCCCGGAAAAAGACCGGAAGCAGTGATGGAGCCAGGGCCGAGGCTCAGATGGAGGGTGAGGGACAGGGTTGAGCATGAGAACGGAATCGGGGTTGAGCTAGAGCGACCAGCCGTCCTGGATCGCCAGGGACTTGCCCAGTTTTAAACCTCGAAGTCCCACGTTCCAGGAAATCACTCAGCCCTGGGAAAACCTGGGGCAGTTGTTCGCCCTCAGTTAAAGACACAGCTGAGTCTGGGCTAAGGCTGGAGTCACGGGTGTGGCTGGGTTGAGGATGGGGTGGGGGGACGGTGACGGACACAGGAGCAGGGTTGCGGTGCGGGATGTGGTCAGGATGAAGGGTGGGACTGTCACTGCACCAGGGGATGGGGAGGAAACCCCGTTTAGGTCGTGGTTCTGTGGAAGAAAGGGGGACGACTGCGGCTTTGGGAATAAAGCTGGAAATCGGACCTCAATCGGAAATGGGGAAGGGGCCGACTTCGGGGAAGGGGCAGCACCGAAGACGGAATGGGTGGGGTCCATGTTGGAGGTGGGCTTGAGGATTGTGTCGAGACCAAGTGGGAGCTGGGAGCCGACAGGCCGCAGAGCCCAGGGCCCCTCCTGCCTCATTCGGAGCCCCGGGCACCTCCCGGGTTGGCCTCTCGCTGGACTAAGAAGCGGTGGGCGCAGCGCCCCGCCCTACAGGGACCGGCTGCGGTCCAAGGACACCAGCACACCGCAGTCGACCCTCAGGGGAGCCTCGAAGCCTTCCCTTGTATACCCACTTAGCAGACTCTTCTCGAGACCCGGGCCAGGCACGGAGCCTAAAGGCAAATCTGGTCCCCAGAGTGTGGATGTGAGGAGGCTGGGAGTCGAGGGTCCACGCACTGCTTATGAAGCACCAGCTTTCGTGTCTCAGGACCTGTGCACCCATCAGTTCTCTACCAGGCTCCTCTGCCTAACAAACTCCGGCTCATCCGTTAAGCCCCATCCCAATATCCCCCCCTCTGACCCCAGTCTCCCCACCACTACAAGCGGAGCCCTCAATTCCCCCTGGAGATTTCCCCCGTTCTCTCGGGCCATCCCTTCGTGGACCTGCTCACCGGGGGCTGTGCCCAGAACCGCCCCTCCCAGTGGACAGGGAGACCTTCCGGGGCAGGGCAGAGGCACAGAGACACCTGTCATCACGGCGTCTGGCCAGGCACACAGGAGGCTGACCGTGCGTCTACAACGCCCAGCTAATGCCCCCTGGCCGCTGCTTCCCTCGGGGCACAGGCCACACATTTTCTGCACCCGGCCTCTGAGGAGTCCTCTTACCTGGCTTGGGAGGGAGATCCTTGTAGGGGGGTGCCATGTTCTCGTAATCATCGCCATCCTCCTCCTCCTCTCTGGTCCCTTCCAGACGAGAGGCAAGTGAGAGCCCAGCCCATCCCCTCCTCTGTCCCTCGGGCCCCGGTTTCTAGCCGCAGGGTGGGGATGCCGTAATCTGGGTCCCGACCATCCCTGTCTGGCCCCCCAGCTCCAGCCCGGCCAGGGCCATACCTGGCAGGTCCTGGCATCCAGAGTTGGTATACATGTGCACGGCCACGGCTAACACGAGAGCCTGAGAAGAGACGCCCGGATGGTATCTGCCTCTGACGCCTCCTGCTCAGGTGCCTGAGGTTTCTCTCAGTTCCCTTTTTCATTAAAATTCAAGCACATGCAAATCCACCTTCGGGGGAACCACCCAAACCCCCACACACACACGTGCACGCACACACACGCGCACACACACACACACACGCACACACACAGACGCACACATCCTTCGCCCCAGTTTGGATTCACGCACAGAAGTGGCAACGCCTGCATCTGAGCAGCAAGCCCTGGGTGGAAAAAACGGATAAGCTCCTTCCTTCGTGGAACTTCCCATCAAGACACAACAGACACTGAACTAGGAAATAAATATAGAAATAAGTGGTTCGTTTTTTTATTTTATTTCCAATAGTCACCAAGTATTATTAAAATAAAAACACATAGGGGCGCCTGGGTGGCTCCGTCGGTCGAGCGTCCGGCTTCGGCTCAGGTCATGATCTCACGGTTCGTGGGTTCGAGCCCCGCGTCAGGCTCTGTGCTGAGCGTGGAGCCGACTTAGGACTCTCTCTCCTGGGGCACCCGGGTGGCTCAGTTGGTTAAACGTCCGACTTCAGCTCAGGTCACGATCTCACGGCTCGTGGGTTCGAGCCCCACGTCGGGCTCTGTGCTGACAGCTCAGAGCCTGGAGCCTGCTTCGGATTCTGTGTCTCCCTCTCTCTCTGCCCCTGCCTCCCGCTCATGCTCTCTTTCTCAAAAATGTACAAACATTTAAAAAGTGACATAAAACAGGGGCACCTGGCTGGCTCAGTCAGAAGAGCATGAAGCTTTTGATCTCAGGGTCATGAGTTTGAGCCCCACGTGGGGAGCAGAGATCACTTAAATAAACTTTTTTTTTTAATGACAATAAAATACAATAAAACAGAGTGAGGGATAGGATAGAGGCTAGTGTAGAGAGATAAAGAGGGAAGGCCTCCTGGAAGTGACAATTGTGACAAAATGCTAAAGTGATAGGTGCTAAGTACTCCCATGTTCCACAGCGAACGTTCCATGTTCCACATTCCTGGCTCAGTTATCTCTGGCTGCATCACAAATTACCCCAAAGCTTCGTAAACGACAACAAGCATTTATTAGCTCCCAGTTTCCGTGGCGCTGAGTTCAAGAGCAGCTTGGCTGGGTGACTGGTTCTTCCCCGGGATCTCGCATATCCCATCAAGAGGCTCCCTGGGGCCAAGGTCTCTGTGCTGAAGCTGGGAGATCTGCTTCCAAGATGGGGCGCTCTCTCCAAAGGGCCGATGGAGCGTCCTCCCAATGTGGCACAGGCCAGGGTGGAAGCCATGCCACCTTGGATGCTTTGGCCGCACAAGTCACAAGCGGTGACCGCTGCTATCTTTTTTCACCCCGACCGGTTCCGAGTCGTCGCGGGAGAGACGGCATGAGAGCGTGAACACCGAGACGTGAGGATCATCGGGGGCCATCCTGAAGGCTGGTCACCACCATCACATGCACAGAACTTGCAAAGGAAGGTTTTTCACCCTGAGCTTGACATGGACTGGAAGTTATTTAAAAAGTGAGAGTTGAAGAGACAAGTCTGTCCACCTCATTGGTAAAGCAAGGGATGAGGTTTTGACTCTGATCCCAAACCAGGGACCTGTGGGAAGGGGCTGCAGGAGGGGTGGCCACATCTTTGGGTTCAGCACAGATGTGGGAGTTCTCTGAGAGCCAAGTGAAGACAGTGGGGTAACCAGGCTGGAGCTATTTGGAGTGCTCTGCCCAAGTGGGCAGCCTGCCTTGTGTTTCTCCAAAGGCCTGCCATCAGCCTTTGGGGCCAACGGCCTGAGAATCACCCATGACTCCTCTCTTCTCTCATTGCATGGCTCTGGCAAGTTGAATTTTCAAAAGATGGCTGTTGGGGCGCCTGGGTGGCGCAGTCGGTTAAGCGTCCGACTTCAGCCAGGTCACGATCTCGCGGTCCGGGAGTTCGAGCCCCACGTCAGGCTCTGGGCTGATGGCTCAGAGCCTGGAGCCTGTTTCCGATTCTGTGTCTCCCTCTCTCTCTGCCCCTCCCCCGTTCATGCTCTGTCTCTCTCTGTCCCAAAAATAAATAAACGTTGAAAAAAAAATAAAAAGTAAATAAAAAAGATGGCTGCAACCGTATCTGTCTTCCCTACATGTGCTCATGCAACGTGACCTCGCCAGTCCGCGAAGGAGTCCAACACTCCCCTTGAATCTGGGATGGTGGCAGTGACTCTCTTCTGACCACAGAATGTGGTGTGACTGACAGCTGCCATGCAGCCTCCACCTGGCTGTGTCAGAACACGTGCTCCCTGCCGCCATGTTGCGAGGAAACACAAGCCGTATGGAGGTGTTCGCTCAACAGTCCCAGCTGAGGCCAGACTTCAAGCTGTCCCAGCCCAGGTGCCAGACATGCAAGTGAAGACACCTCCTGATGTTTCCAGCCCCCAGGACAGTAGAGTCACTATAGAGTAGATTCAACCTCCAGCCCATTGAATCTTCCTATCTGAGGCCTCGGACGTTGTGGAGCAGAAACCAGCTGTCCCTACCATGCCCTGTCCCCTAGAATCTGTGACTGTCACTGAAGTGACTCTTAGCCACTAAGTTTGGGCTGGTTTGTTAGATACCCTAGATATTGGAAATCTGGCAAATCTGTTAGTAATCCTGGGTGGCTGTACCTTCACAATATAACCAGCTTCTGAGCCGGTCTGACCTCCCAGTCTAAGCCGTCTGCTCGGATTACAGTAACAGCCTCCTTCTGGTCTGCCTGCCTTCTGCCCTTGCCCTCCATAGAGTAGAACTCATAGAAGCAGACAGGTGGTTGCCAGGGACCGGAGGAGGCAAAAATTGGGTAGGTGTTGGTTAAGGGGAGCAGAGTTTCAGTTATGTAAGATAAATGAGTTCTGGGGAATCAGTGTACAATGATGTGACTATAATTGATGATGTTGTACTGTGTAGTTGAAATTTGCTATAAGGGTAGATCTTGGATCTTCTCGAAAGGAAGGAAGGAAGGAAGGGAAAAAGAAAAAAAAGAAAGAAAGGAAGGAGGAAAGAAAGAAAGAGAAAAAAAAGAAAAAAAAGAAAGAAAGGAAGGAGGAAAGAAAGAAAGAAAGAGAAAAAAGAAAGGAAGGAAGGAAGGAAGAAAGAAAGAAAGAAAAATAAAAAATAAAGGAAGGAAGGAGGAAAGAAAGAAAAAGAAAGAAAGAAAGAAAGAAAGAAAGAAAGAAAGAAAGAAAAAGAAAGGAAGGAAGAAAGAAAGAAAGAAAGAAAGAAAGAAAAAGAAAAAAGAAAAAAAGAAAGGAAGGAGGAAAGAAAAAAAGGAAAGAGAAAGAAAGAAAGAAAGAAAGAAAGAAAGAAAAAGAAAAAAGAAAGGAAGGAAGGAAGAAAGAAAAAGAAAAAGAAAAAAAGAAAAAAAAGAAAGGAAGGAAGGAGGAAAGAAAGAAAGAAAGAAAGAAAGAAAGAAAAAGAAAAAAGAAAAAAAGAAAGGAAGGAGGAAAGAAAAAAAGGAAAAAGAAAGAAAGAAAGAAAGAAAGGGAAAGAAAGGGAACTAGTAACTGTAAGGTAACAGCTCTAGCAGTTTTTGGTGGAGCCTGTCAGGTTTTCCACCTAGAGTATCGTGTTATCTGCAAAGAGTGAAAGTTCGACTCCTTCCTTGGCAATCTGGATGCCTTTTATTTCTTTGTGTTGTCTGATTGCTGAGGCTGGGACTTCCAACGCTGTGTTGAACAACGGTGGTGAGAGTGGTGAGATCCCTCTATCCCTACTTTCTTGGGGATTTTTCTCAAGAAAGGATGCTGTGGTTTGTCAGATGCTTTTTCTGCATCTAGTGAGAGGATCATCTGGTTCTTGTCCTTTCTTTTATCAATGTGGTGTTATCACACTGATTGATTCACAGATCTCGAAGCAGCCCTGAAGCCCAGGAATGACTCCCACTTGATCAGGTTGAAAAATTCTGTCAATGTGCTGTTGAATTCAGTTTGCTAGTATCTTGTCGAGAACTTTTGCATCCAGGTTCATCGGGGATATTGGCCCGTAATTCTCCTTTTGAGTGGGGTCTTTGTCTGGTTTGGGAACCAAGGTAACGCTGGCTTCATAGAATGGGTCTGGCAGGTGATGGATATGTTATGGTAACTATTTCACAATGTACACGTACATCAGATCATCAGTTTGCACACCCCGAATATACACGAAACATCTATTTTATCTCGGCGTTGGCAGGAAAGAAGTCTGAACTCAAGGTTTTGGCACAGCCATGCTCTTTCCAGAAGCTCTAGGGGGGGGACCCTCTCTTGACTCTTCCAGCATCTGGGGCTCCTGGTGCTCCCTGGCTGCGGCCGCGTCCCCCCAGTGTCTGCCTCCGTGGTCACCCGGCCTCTCCCTGTGTGTCTGTGCCTCAAGTGTCTCTCTCCTTCCTCTGAAGCTTTACACCATGCTGGTGGCTTTGAAGACGCAGGAAGGGGCCATGAGCCAAGGAATGCAGGTCTAGAAGCTTGAAAAGGCAAAAAAAAAAAGGTGGCCCAATCGCTTAAGCGTCTGACTTCGGCTCAGGTCACGATCTCACGGTCCGTGAGTTCGAGCCCCGCGTCACGCTCTGGGCTGCCAGCTCGGAGCCCGGAGCCTGCTTCGGATTCTGCGTCTCCCTCTCTCTCTGCCCCTCCCCTGCTCATGCTCTGTCTCTCTCAAAAATAAACATTTAAAAAAATAAATAAAATAAAAATATTTTTAAAAACCAAACAAACAGATTCTCCCACGGGATCCTCTGCTGACACCTGGGTTCAGCCCCCATCGAACAATTTGAACTTCAGACCTCGAGAACTGTAAAAGAGCCCGTTCCTGTTGTGCGAAGCCACTAAATTTGGGGGGATTTGCCATGGTAACCATAGGAAACCACTCTGTACTGCAAGGGGCAAGACCCCAATTCTCCCCCCTCATAAGGGCTTTCTGCTAAAAGTAAAAGGCATTGAAACGCAAACTGGCTTAAGGCTTAAGCAACAAGGAAATCCCACCTGGCGTGTGCCCAGGGTAGGATATTAGGTTGGGTTGCTGTAACAGACATTCAGAACAACATCAGCTTAAAATAGAATTGCTTGCCTCACAGATCAATATAAGCAACCCACAGTCTCCACAAGTGGAAAATCTTCGCCAGCACATGGGGAAGGTGTGTGCTCAGCCCTGGCTGAAGCTGGGGGGGGGGGGGGGGGGGCTGCAGCAGACCAGCCTCCCTCTCCAGGGAAAGCTCACCCCAAGGGCTGGGCTTTCCCCATTACACTGCAAGAAGTAACGTGCAAAACTTCCCCAACCTGCCTGAGGCGTAGGTACAGCTGTGCCCATTCTACAGATGGGGAAATAGAGACTCGTCTGAGAAAAGGAGCCTGTCTGCTGAGCACACCCTGGACCACAAGGCTCCAGAAGGATGTGTGAGGTCAGAGGGAAGGGAGGGGACGAAGGTGGGGTTGCACCAGCCAAGAGGACTGATAGCATCTCTGCCCCACCAAGGGCGCCCCTTGAGGTGAGCGGATGCGGGGCAAGATCAGGGCGGCGAAGGCCGGATGGTCTCGCTGGGAGCTGGTAACGGCCACACGGCCGGGGCCATCCTTCAGGGCCGGCCACACAGTGGGTGCTCAGGACCTGGTAGAGGAATCCAGCCCCATCCACCGGGCATACATAAGGCCACGGGCCCAGGCTGACCCCAGCTCTGCCCCAGTCTTGCTGCGTGACCCCAGGGGAGTAGAACAACATCTCTGAGCAAAGGTCTTCTGATAGGCCCAATGGGGATCGGGGATTCAGTTGTTCATTTCATCCCACAGCTCCCTACGTGTTACGCTGTATTCCAGGGTACTGGGATACCTTGTTCAACAACAACACAACACAAAGGAAGATCTCAGAATGGAAATCTCACAAAGCATGTTCTCAGACCGGACGCGAATTAAACTAGAACTCGCAGAACGGTATCTGGAAAACCCGCAAGTGTTTGGAAATTAAGTCACGCCCACAGGTCAAAGAGGAAGTTGAAAATTAAAAATATTTTTAACTGACGAAAAGTGAAAGGATGCCGTATCAAACTGCGGGGGGTGCGGCGAAAGCAGGGCTAAGGGGGCGACACAGGGCACGGATGCTTACGTTGAAGCAGGGGATGGGGTATATTTGAAAGCTGCTGAGAGTCCTTTTTTTTTTTTTTTCCCCGAGTAACACTCTTGGAAACATCTTTCTAGGCAATTGTCTACATTCTTTACAGGGTTGCCGACCCATCCATTCACTAACACTGTTCACAAGAAGCCAAATAGGGAACACTCATAAAGATCCGTCTTTCTCGGGGCGCCTGGGTGACTCATCGGTTAAGCATCCAACTCTTGATACTGGCTCAGGGCATGGCCTCGGGGTTCACGAGACTGAGCCCCATGTTGGGCTCTGCACGGAGCGTGGAGCCTGCTTGGAATTCTCTCGCTCGCTCACTCTCAAATAAATACATAAAGTTCTCATCACAAGAAAAAAATTGTAACTCTGAGTGGATGCGAACTAGACTTATTGTGGCAATCACTTTGCCATATACACATATGTAGAAGCATTTTGTTGCGCATCTGACACTAATATGATGTCATGTGTCATTTATATCTCAATTTTTAAAAAGAAGAAAAAGTGGGGCGCCTGAGCGTCCGACTTCGGCTCAGGTCATGATCTCACAGCTCGTGGGTTCGAGCCCCACGTCGGGCTCTGTGCTGACAGCTCAGAACCTGGAGCCTGCTTCGGATTCTGTGTCTCCCTCTCTCTGCTCCTCCCTTGCTCATGCTCGCTCGCTCTATCAGAAATAAACTTCAAAAAAAATGTTAAAAATAAATAAAATAAGATAAATAAAATAAAAAGGTGGTCGGGGAAAAGCCTGACAACTGGAATAGACTGGAGGACATGGAGGAAGCCACGGATAATGGCTATCTGGTGGAAGAGGAATCCAGGCTGTGCAAAGGCCCTGAGGTGTGTTCAAAAAAACAGGAAATGTCCCCCTTCTCCGTGAGCGTTTCTTTAACAACCGGCCCTCCTCCCAACCTTCCTTCTTTATAATTCTCCGTGATCGTTAGCACCATCTGACATTCCATATCCGTCAGTTCTTTCTCTTGTCCGTTGCCTGTCTGCCCCCCATTAACAGCTCAGCTGCACTACACGGCACACAGTAGGTGTCCAATGGGTGTTTGTTGAATGAATGAGTGACTGGCCTACCTGCCCAGCCCTGACGAAGGCCACCCAGGAGGCCAAGCCCCTCACTCATCCCTCCAACACCAACCAGCCAACCTCCCCACAGGCAGCCGCAATCCCAGGGCGGCTCCAGGGCCAGATTACAGATGCCATCTTTTCTGCCCCGTGGGCAGATTAAGGCCTGCCCCAGGGGCTTTCTAGGCCTCGCTGACCTTGTTTTTCCTCCTCCCCCTGAACCGAATTACCCAAAGCTTCCTATCTCCCATCCAGCAGACCGTGGCAAGGCGCAGACACCGCCCAGAATGTTAAGACAGCACCTGCCTGGGGCAGGCCACAGGAGGCAGGAGAGGGTGGCCAGGGAAGCAGGAAGGAGGGGTGGGGGGCTGTGAGCAGTGAACTAGCGTATGGGGGGGGGGGGGGGGGAGAGGGGAGGGGGGGACGGGCAGGGGACACCGGAAAGTCTCTTTGTCAAATGGTTAGTAGAGAAAAACAGGAAGATTGCGTGGCACCGTTGGCCAAGGCCCGGCCCCTTCCTCACCCGGCCACAGGCTGCGTCATATCACCGTCCCCCTGACACCAGCTCCCCCAGGTCCCGACTCTGAGTATGCACAGGCCACACTGAGGCATTCGAGTCCACGGCCCTCGGGACAAAAATGGGCCCCTTCCCCCCACCCTTCAGCCTCTAGTGAAATGACTGGTCCAGGAGCCTTCTCTCTGGTTGCCCTTTGTTAACCCGGAAAAAATAAATAAATAAATAAAACAGCCAATTATTTGACCAGCAAAATGAGTGTGTTTGGGAAAAGCAGAGAATCGCACCCCGGGATGAGCAAGGTGCGGCCAAGCCACAGGCGAGTCCAGAGAACCAAGGGGAGGCCCGCTCTTCTATAAAGGAAAAGAGGGGGTCGGAGGGCCTCGTATATACAAAAAGTCCGCTGGAACAAATCTGGAGTTGCAAGTGTGCTGGCTTCTCACGGGCTGAGTCGTGACCTTGTCTCACCCGCTGAGCCGTCGCCTCCAAGGAGGAACTCTTTCACCCTCCCTGCGGAGGGAGCAAAGCTCGGCAAGGTACCTCTTCTCCTGCAGGGTCTGCTATGGAGGAGGGCGGTAGGGCGCGAGAGCGCCCCCTCCTGGCCGCCCCGCTCCATTTGCAACGCGGCTTCCTTTTCCCCGCCTCCTGCCTTCCAGTTAGGGTGCAGCCCGGACACGAGTAATCGTGGCAAGCAAGTACTGGGCGCCTACTGTATACTAGGCAGTGAGCGCTTTTCGTGCGACCACCTAACTGACTCCTCCAAACCACGCTCTCCGGTTATTCATCTGCTGACCGCATAGACGCTTACGCAGCCCGTCACCTCTGGGTAAGCAGCTGAAGCCCAGAGAAAGGGAGGGGGAGGAGAGACATCCAGAACAAGGTTGGGCTGCCTGGTACAGCTGTGCAGATGGTGCACTGCACAATTCCAGGAGCGCCGTTCAGAAAGACTGCAATGTGAATGCTGACCCCTGGAGTCCGAAAGAGCACAAGAATCACAACTCTATGTCATGCTCCTGGGTCAGGTCCCAAGTAGCCCTGGAAAGGAAGTCTCAGACACCGTGGGTCCATCCTCGAGAGCCTGTTTTCTCCACCTAATAACGTATTGCGGCCACTTCTCCGTGTCAGCACGTGAAAGTCAGCTCAGCAATTCCCCCAAGGGTGGTTTTCAGACCAGCAACATCGCCATCACCCGGAAACTTGTTAGAAATGCAGATTCTGGGAACCCACCCCATACCTCCTGAGTCCGACCCTTTGGGGCTGGGTCCAGCTTTTACTCCGTATGAAATGAGGGACCAGGAGAGGGTTGCAGCCGAGGAATGACACGATCTAACTTCCTTTCTGCCAGGTGCACGAGACACTGCCAAGCCCCCATTGAACGACTCCTCTTTGTGAGCCTGTGCGGGTTTCCGGACAGTAACAAATTTGCACAACATTTGGTACAGTTGAACGCTGAGGCCAAGAAGCGTATTCGGCGGCATTAAACTGTGTTCTGTACTCTTAAATTTTCATACATGCAAGCCCTAATGTAACAAGCGTGAAGTGTAATACCAATTCTTTAGAGTGGCCGTTAGAGGACTAGTAGAATTGCATCTTTTTTCTTTATAAAGCTATTACTTTGTTTAAAGTGTAGTTAAAGTATTTATTCTGAGAGAGAAATATTTAAAATATTTATTTAAATAAAATATTTACGTATTCTGAGAGAGAAAGCAAGCAAGCAAGGGAGGGGCAGAGAGAGAGGGAAGGAGAGAGAGAATCCCAGGCAGGCCCTTGGGCACAGCACAGAGGCGAGGTGGGGCTCCAACCCACAAACTGTGAGATCATGACCTGACCCGAAATCAAGAGTTAGACGCTTAACCGAGTCACCCAGACGCCCCTAGATTTTTTATTATTATTATTATTATTTGAGAGAGAGAGAGAGAGAGAAAGTGTGGGGGGGAGAAGGAGGGAGGGAAAAAGAGAATCTTGAGCAGCGCGGAGCCAGTCTCGGGGCTCTATCCCACGGCCCTGGGATCATGACCAGGGTAGAAATGCATCTTATTTTATGCACGTAGAAATGCATCTACAATTGCATCTTATTTTATTTTTACAAAAGCATCCAATGGGATTTATTTAAAATGTCAGTTTTAAATACTTTTATTTACAAATAACTTTATCTGATTATTTGAATTCAATTTAATCAATTAAAATATTGATTGTGAATAACTGTATTTAAACTTTTGATGTTTGCTAATTATATTACCAGTACTGTGCAGGGTTTTGTTTTTATTTCGTTTTGTTTTTAAGACAAAGTCAAAAGTTCTAGAGGAAAAACGTTTTTGGGGGGAAATACTGTATACTATGAAAAATAACTTTCATTTATGCTCTAGCCCCGGGAGACCAGAGGCGCCCGGGGAGGGGAGGGAAAGGCCCCTGGCCCCTGGCCCCACTGTCCCTCATCGCCTGCCCCGCTGGTTTCCAGAAGCAGGAAGCCCCCCTTCTGGAATCCACCTGATCCCTAGAAAGGACGCGCTGCGCCTGTGCTGTCTCCGCCTGACCGCCAGGTGGAGCCAGAGAAAACGGAAGGCCTCCGGAGTCGTTCATCTCCCTGATCCCGGCTGCGGCCTGCACAACCCGGAAGCCGTGGCTGGCGAAGGAGCAGTGCTTCCGGGTAGGAGCGAGGTGACCCCGGCGGCTGCAGGAACCTGCGGCTACTGCAGCCATGGGGGCGCATCTCGCCCGGCGCTATGTGACCGATCCGTCGGGGGAACCCGACCCCCAGCGGATGCCCACCTTCCCCCCCGACTACGGCTTCCCGGGGCGCAAGGAGCGCGGTGAGGCCCAGTGCGCAGGCGCGACCGGCGGGCTCGGGGCGCGAACCCCCGAATCCCGGGGTCCCCGGGGTTGGGTTCGGGCTTCTCGTGCTATGTCTGGGCTCAGCCCTGGTCTCGGCCCGGAAGAGTGCGGAGGACACGCGTGAGCCTGCCTGAGTGTGGAGGCATCCCAGGCAGAAGTCACGGTGTGAGCGAAAAGCCCGGGGGCGAGAGTGACAGTCGGGGGGCTAATGAGGCGGGCGGAGCTGAGCTCAGTCCCGGAATCACTGGGGAGCCAGGGGAGGGCTTATCACGGAAGGCCCGTGTCCACCGTACCTCTATCCAGATATCGCTGCTGTTTGGGGGTGTACACAAAGCGAAAGGGGGGCTCGCGCCGCACATGCTGTCCCGCTCGTTGCTTCTCTCTTTTTTTTAATGAGTAATGTCAAGCACATCGAGGGCCAACCTGGCCAGGTCTCGGGTCGGGCACCGCGCATACATCAGGCAGTGACTAAAGAGAGCCCCAGCCCCGTGGGAGAGACAGCGGAGCCAGGCATTATCTCGGGCGCCGCCCCTGGGGGATATCAAGGCAGGCTCCCAGGAGTCGGTGGCTGGAGGCGAGATCTGAGAGGGATACGTAGGAATCGGCCAGATGACATACAAGGAGAGGGGAGGGTCAGTGCTTCTGACCAGATTTGCTTTGTCAAAAGGTTGTGCTGGCTGCTGGGCGGGCCACAGGCAGGGCGACCGAAGCCGGTGGTGTGCAGAGAGGTCTGGGTTCGAGAGAACCAGGAGGCGGACGCCTCCGGTGCCCCAAATCCTGAGAGTCCTGCAGTCCATCAGTCCCCCCACCTCCTGATCCACTGCCCATCGCCCCTCGCGTTGCCTATAATCCCACGGGCCCGTGCTCCACTGACCTGCTGAAACTCGGCTCTCCCTCCTGGCAGGAGGTGCAGCTGAGTATCACGGGAGAGAAACCCCCAACCTCGGTGACTGGTCTCCCCTTTGCTCCCCTCGGCGGACCCTTCATGTTACTGGTTTTCCCACCATATTCCCTGGCACTCGGGTCGCCCTTGTGCCTTCCTAGATCACTGTCCCCCACCTTCTCTGTGACTCTGGCACCTTCTCCCACCTCCCTCCCACTTCCGTCGGCTGGTCACTTTACATCCACCCGTCAACGAGCCAGAAGCAACCAGAAGAGCTCACCTGGCCTCCCTGCGTCCCTGGGCCTTGGCCTTCTCTCCTGTTACTGTGCACGATCTGCCCCTGCTCTAGCTAAGCACACCGCCCCGCCCCCCCCCCCCCCCCCCCGCCCCGCTCCAGAGGAACCCTTTTGTGCCCCCTCACCTATCAGAGGGGCTGCCCCAGCCGTTCTCCCCTCTCGCAGCATTGGTTTCCCCGTCAACGTGCAAACACGCTGTTGCTCCTGCCGTTTCAAAATCTCCTCCAGCGGTCTCCCCGCCACCTCACTGAAGGGGCTGCTGTCCCGCTTCCCTCCCACCCCCACACCGCACGTACCACTGGACCCCGTTGTCAGTTGTCACTTCTCATCGACCCACCGCAGTCACCTCCAAGTTGATCACTACCGCTTCCTGGAAACCCCTCGTCACCTGGGCCCCCACGCGCCCACCCACCTCACTGATGCTCCCTCAGGATTCTTGCCCACGTCCCTGTCTTGTGACTGTTGAGGTGCCTCGCTGCTTGGGCCTTCTGTCTCCACTCACTCCCACCCATCCCTGGGCGTGTGTCTGCTAGACCCCCCGTTTCACATGCCTTGTGATGCTCCCAAGTTTTCATCTCCGGCCGGGCCTGGACCCTGAACTCTGGGCTCACAGGTGCACTACCTGTATGGCATCTCCCACTCATCAGGTCTGAAAGAGTTTGTGACACCCTCCCCGCCCCCACCAAGCGGGCCCCTGCCTCCAGCTCTGACGGCATGCTCAGGCTGATCCCTGGGGCATCCTGAACCCCAGGGCCTTTGCACCTGCTGTTCCACGGCTGGCAGTGCTCTTCCCCCAGGTGTGTGTGTGACTCACTCCCTCGCCTTCGGATGCCAGTCCTGAGGGACCCCTCCACATAAAGCTGTGACGCAGCCCCCAACCCCGCCCCTCCCTCCCTTGCTTTACTGTTCTCCCTACTCCAGACCGTTGCCAGACATTCTGCAACGCTGTAGTTCTATCTGTGTGGTCTGCGTCTGCCTTCAAGGGCCTGCGTCCCTGTCTGGCATGGTTCCTACTGTACCCCCAACACCGGCACATGGTAGGCGCTCTGTAAATCCTGGCTGCTGAGGGATGATGCCGGAGCCCCGGGTGCACCGCGTTGCCGTGGAAGCCAGCAGGTGGATACCCCCGCCTGGGGCTCAGATGAAGGGAGTGGGGGGAGCAGGTTGGGGCTCATCCCCGGGGAGTAGCGATCGAAGCCGCCGACTGGAATGCGCAGAGGGCTCCTAGCAAGGACCACTGGAAACCAACATTTAATGTTTGGGCAGCCGCGGAGCGGGAGGGGACGTGAAGAGGGGGTGGTCCCCAGGGAGCTGTGGGGATGAGGTTCGAGAGGAAGCACACACGCACGGGGTCCTGGCATCTTGGGAGGCCCTGGTGAGAGCCCCGTGTGAGCAGTGCTGGGGTGGGGTGTGGAAGCTGGAAGAGAGTGGGGTGCAGGGGCAGGAGGAGGGCCTGGGCCAGAGAGACAGGCAGAGGGGAGGGAAGCCAGCCAGGGGAAGAGCGCGAGATTGCCGGGGACGCCTTTAGGTGCTGATGGGAAGGAGCCGGACCGAGAAAGATGTCGAGGGGAGCGGAGGTGGCGCCTGAGGGTGCCGGCAGGCTGGGTCCTGGGCGCCCGTGCTGCCCTGAGCCCTCTTGGAGGCCGAGAAAGGAACGCAGGTCATCAGGCACGGTGGGCACAGGCTGGGGTATGTGGCCAGTTCCTAACAGCCCCACTGGGCCCCCCGAAAGGGGATTCACCCACTGGGACCCTGGAGCTAGTGTTCAGCTCTGAGTCACGAGCCTGGGCACTTCCCATGTGTTCGCTCAGGCAGCACTCACTGTGGACTCGGGGCGGGGGACCGTTACTCCATTTCTTAGCGGAGGAAGCAGAGGCCGGCCCAGAGGGCAAAGCTGGGGTCCGGGTCTGCCAGGCAACACGCCCCACGCCGGGGTGCGCCCCGCAGAGGGACGCGCTGGGAGAAAGTGTTTCTGAGCGTGGGCCCTGCAGGGTGGGCCTGTCCAGAGAGTGAGCCCAGGGTTGGGGGCGGGGGGGAGGAGGGAAGGAGACCCAGGAAAGGGAGGTGAGGATCCAGCACAGACGTCGAGGTGCCCCGGGGTGAAGGGAAGAGACGGACCCTGATCCGTGGCCGCCAGCTGCACGTTGCCCGCTGGGTCCGCCTGGAATCAGGTGTGATGGTGGGGACGGGTGTCTAGCAGTGAGACCCCGACGAGCCCACCCGCTCCTTGCAGAGATGGTGGCCACACAGCAGCAGATGAATGACGCGCAGCTGGTGCTCCAGCAGCGAGACTACTGCGCCCACTACCTCATCCGGCTGCTCAAGTGCAAGCGTGACAGCTTCCCCAACTTCCTGGCCTGCAAGCACGAGCAGCACGACTGGGACCACTGCGAGCACCTCGAGTGAGCCCCCGGCCCCAGCCCCAACCCTGGCCTCAGCCCCAGCCCCTGGCCTGACCTCAACCCTGCACCCCAGCCCAGCCCACGCCCCAGCCCTGGCCCGGCCCCACCTTGGTGGAAGGAGGACTCTCAAGGGCCTGCTGGGTGGACGGGTGGTCTCGAGGCCACCTGGAGGAATGGCCAGGCCAGGCTTCCTGGTGGGAGGCCCAGCTTCCGCCCCAGGGCTCGCTGTCAACCAGCCAGCACCTGCTCGGCAGACCCCAGACTTAAAGCAGCCAGCCACACGCCGGTAGGTCTGTCCTACTCAGAGACCTCCCAGAAAGCCGTGGGACGCCCATTCCGGGCCCTTCCACCTCCTGGGGCTTGGGAGGACCTGGCCAGGGGCCCTGACACCCGTTCACGTGCTCTGCTCGCAGCTACGTGATGCGCATGAAGGAGTTTGAGCGGGAACGGAGGCTGCTCCAGCGGAAGAAGCGGCGGGAGCAGCGGGCGGCAGCCGTGGCCCAAGGCCAGGGGCCCGGCGAGGTGGCCCCCGAGGTAGCCCTGTAGCGGACCCGCCCCCACCCTGTGGACCAGTCGATAAATAAAAGCCTCCGGGCCCCTCAGCCCGAACCCTGCCTCCTCCTGTGGTGTGCTGGCTCCCCAACCCCGCCCTCACCCCCCTCCCCCGAAAGAAACACGCGGAGCCTGAGCCCAAGTCTGGCAGGGGCAGGCAGGTTTTATTCCAAGGGCCGGACAGTGGTGGCCCCCCCTCCTCCCCCGGAATGCTGCTGGGACAGAGGAAGAGCCTGGCTTGGTGGAGCCTGGGAGCCGGCGGCGGCTCAGAGCAGGAAGGGGATGATGGGCATGCGCAGAGGCGGGTAGTCCCGGAACTCCTTCAGGTAGCTGCGGTGCTTGCCCTTGGCCCAGATGGTCATCTGAGTGAAGCCCACCAGGGAGAAGAGGGCCACTGTGGGGCAGAGCGGGGGCGTCAGGGGGGCCGCAGAGCCCGGGCCGGGGGCGGGGGGGGGGCGGGGGGGAGGAGGGAGGAGCAGCGGGTTCACCTGGGAGACACTGTGTCATGATGGCAAAGCCAATCCAGGATCCCACCTGTGGGGAGAGGGGTCAGGGGTCAGGGTGGGCAGGACAGGGCAGTGCCGGCCGCTCCACGGAGGCCTCGCCCACCTCCCCCCAACCCTTACTATCCAAATGCCGATGCCAGAGAGGCCTCGAGTAGACAGGATGACCTGATGAAGGCGCCCCCCGCTTCCTTGTGGCTGCGAGCCTGGCCTTGCACACCTCCCAACTCCCAGAAAGGCCAGCTTTTCCGTCTCCAGACGCTACAAACTGCCAAGGCAGCTGGTGAGCCAGGGACCCCTATCAGGGGCCGGTCCCTCCGTGTGGGACCCCAGCCCCAGGAGGGAGAGGGGAGGAGAGCGGGGCAGAGCCGCACCTCGTACGTATAGTTGGGGCAGGACACCAGCAGGAAGAGCCAGGTGAAGGGGTTCTTGGTGGGGTATGGGATCTTCCTGGTCTTGGACCCTGCAGGGCAGGACAGGAGGGGCAAGTGAGACCCCCTCACCCGGCCCGACCCCCACCCCCTCGCCTGGGGCAGGCCACTCACCAGCTGGCCGCAGGTCCCGCAGGGCCATGTGGATGGAAAAGTTGCCAAGCTGGCAGATCTGTCAGAGCAGCAGGGTCAGCCGGGAGCCCCCAGACTCCCCACCCCAGGCCCCTCCTCCCCAGCCTGCTTACCACGAAGATGGCGAGGGCCAGTTTCACCTGCTGAGCTCCATAGGCTGAAGAGGAAGCAGAGGGGTGGCCTGTGAGGGGAGAGCCCAGGGCGGGTGGGGAGGGGCAGGGTCCAAGGCCACTTACTGGGCGGTGTGTAGAGAGGGTGGTTAATGTAATAGGCCATCCAAGCGGCGAAGCCCCAGTAGTAGGTGCAGTTCTGAAAGGGAGCGGGGCTGCGGTGAGTCGGGCGGCAGTGGGTGGGGCCAGGGACGGGCGGGGTCTGGGCACGGGGTCCAGGTGGGTGGGGCCGGGAGGCGGCCAGGGTCTGGCTGGACACACCCCGGGGCGCTCACCTTGAAGATGTTGCGCAGGGGCATGGTGCCGTGGGAGAAGCGGTGCACGAAGAGCGTCTCCAGCAGACGCTTGATGTAGTGGAATGAGTGGCAGATGCAGGCGAGGCTGGGGGGGGAGGGGCGGGGCAGGCTCAGCTGGGGCAGGTCCAGCAGGCCCCCCCCCCCCCCACCGCCCCTCCCCCTGGCCCCACTCACTGCACCACCGTGTGCCGGCTGGACGTGAAGTCATACTTGTGGCCGTAGATGAAGGGCACCCGGAAGTAGAAGAGCAGGTAGATGAAAAGGGGCCCTGCGTACTCGGTCAGGAAGACCTGGGGGTACGGGGAGCAGGTGAGTCACCCCAGTGTGGCTGCTGGGAAAGGAGGCCACGGACAGGGCTGCGGCTCACCGTCACCCAGCTGATCTGGGCCCCCAGGTCCCGGAAGTAGAGTGTGGCCGTGGTGCCCACAGGCAGCTTCTGCAGGACGTCCTCATCCTTCAGGGACTTGCCCTCTGCAGAGAGACCAGGCCGGGGCTCAGAGCTGCCCAGGACTTCGCCCACTGCCACCCAGGAGCCTAGGGGCGGCCGAGCAGACAGCTGTACTCACTGGGGTCCAGGCGGAGGGACTGGCGGGCAGGGTACCACTGTGGATCTGCGGGGAGAGCAGGGCATCACAGCGCACAGCACGGTGGAGCCCAGGGACCCCACGCCTCCTCCAGCCCCAGGACAAGGCCTCTGAGGCCCGTGCTAGGACCCAGCCGGGAACAACCCAAGCAGGAGAGGGATGTTATCCTTCCGAAGGCCCGGCAACGACATTCCTGCTGAAGGCCACGCAGGGACATCTGCCCCAGGCAAGCCAAGAGAAGCCTGGGCCACACTGGGGGCACCTCTGCAGGACCTGGGAGGACAGGTGTACAGGACAGGGTCCCACCCAGAGGCCCCTGCCCAGAGGTCACAGGGGTGGCACAGCTGGGCCCTGGACTTACGGGTCTTGGTGAAGAGGTTCTTGATCTCGGCAATGGTGGCATGGGGCTCCACCTGGGGGAAGCAGAGGCCGCAAAGAAGTCGGGGGTAGGGGAGCCTAGTCAGGACCCCTCCTGGTGAGGGGGGTCGGACAGGGGGCCTGGGCCGCTGCCATGGGAGTGGGAAGGCCGGAGTTCAGGCCCCCCTACCTACATGGCTGAACAGCACAGCAACGGCCCCCCCAGAGTGGAGACGGTATGAGCCTGCGAAGCTGGGCCTGCTTCCCTGCCTGTGCTCACCCCCACACAGCTGCCCGCAGTGACGGCCCTCGGTCAGGGCCAGAACTCACTGGGGCAGGAGCCCCTTCCCCCCTGCCTGGCGTCTGCAGGGGGCAGCTCTCAGAACCCCCACCTTCTTCCCAGGCCCCAAAGCCCTGCAGGGTCCACAGAGGTTGCCTCACCTCCTCCCACCAGGGGGCCCGCTCCCGGCCACACCCAAGGGCCAGCGCTGCCCACCCCACCCCATGCCGGCAGGGGCAGGCCCGGGGACGGTACCCCTCATCTGCCCGAGGAGTAGGTGGGGTGTCAGGACACAGGTTGGGGGGACGCAAGGAGTCCGCCTCCTCAGAACCAGGATCCCCAGGAAGTAACGGGCCCAGACTCCGTGGCCTTGGCCCAGGGCCGCCGACGCCACGGTCGTACCTTGTCCAGGAAGCACAGCTTCTCTCGCGTCTTCGCGTCCAGAATCTCCACCTCGAAAAAGAGGACGGCCTTTTTAGGTTTTTTGGTCTTGGCGGGGGCGATTCGGGGGAGGCCGTTGAGGCCGAGGCCGGGGCCCGGGCCCGGGCCGGCCTCCCGGGCCACCATGCCCATGTTCAGGTCCATGCTGCCCTGCTCTGCCCGCTGCGGCCAGCGGCCCCGGCTGCCGGCCGTCAGCCCCCACCTCGGACCTCCCCAGGCGGAGCGGCTCTGGGCCGGGCGGGCGCGATCAAATTCTGCCGCGGTGCTGGAGAGGAGCCCGCGCCTGCCCTGGCACCGCCACCTTCTGTGCAGATGTAACCCGAGTGCCCCACAGCCACGGCCCAGCTAAATATAAAACTGCCCCAGACCGAGCCCCCTAGGAGCCATGCCACAGACCTCCTGGGGGCGACCCCTGGGGGCTGGGTCCCCCAAAACTGAGGCTTTTGAGTGGACACAGCGCCTGGACAGCACTGGGGGCAGGGAGACCCTCGGAGGCAGGCAGGGAGGCACCTCCCGCCTGGCCCAGTGCAGGGCGGGGCGGGCCTCGGGAGGAGGGCGAGAGAGGCCGAGGGCGGCCCAAGCCTCGGCCGGCTCAGGCCCACAGGGCTCACGGGGCTTGGAGAAATCCCAGCTATTTTGAGAATCCCAGAGACAGATCATCCACTTCCCCTTCTGAGCTGTAAGAGACACTGCGGATTATTTTCCTTGTGCATTTGTGTTCCCAGGGAGGTGACAGATTCCGAAGTTATTGGTGCAGAGAGCCTCTCTCTAAGTGTGGAAAGGGTCAGGAAACGGAGAAGTTTCCAGCTAGCATCCCCAGCCTGGATGGATGAGGCCCTGGCCCCGGCCCCTGCCTCCCTGACCTCCCTTCTCCACTCATTTCTCACTAGGTCCACCCGGGCCTGTCCAAGGCCACCTCTGGGGCAGTCTTCCCACCACGTCAGCCCAACACAGTGCCCTTGCCTAGGCCCTGAGCCCACAAAGCCCAAAGCCTGGCCACCCCCAACCCCACCCTTCTCCCAGAGCCGCCCCCAGACAGTGGCAGAGCAGTGGGCAGAGTTGGGAGGGAGAGAGCCCCCCGGGGGGTGGGGGTGGGGGTCTGGCCCACCCATCCCAAGCAGGTCAGAGAAGGCCCCAGGAGGGGCCGTGAGCATGTGAACTGCTGAAGCTGGAGGGAGGCCCAGCAGTGGCCAGTGGATCCCCAAAGGCCCAGGTGCTCCCATGGGCCCAGGTGCTCCCAAGAAACCCCAGGGCAGGGCCCCAGCCAGGGCTCTCTGAGGGCAAGGCCGGCCACCCACAGCCCGGCAGATGGTCCACCGCAACCAGCACCCCCTAGAGGGAAAGGGATCCCCTCACACATCCCCCAACAACACGGAAGATGTGGGGACTGAGTCTGGCCATGCCACGAGGTCGCCCGTGACCAGCCCCTCACTTCTCTCTGAGCCTCGTCCAGGAGGCAGGTAGGAAGGCGTGGGCCTCAAGGGGTTATAAGGGGTCATGAGACAATGTGAGTGGAGCACCAGCATGGGGCCTGACAGGAAGTGCCCCAAAACCTGGGGCCACGAGGCTGGGCGTGAGGAGGCCCGGTGGGAAGGGCACAGGCCTGGGTGCAGATCCTGGCAGCCTGCAGGCCTGTTTGCCCACGTATGCTACGCCCACGCCACATCAGGGACACGAGAGGGCCCAACACCCAGAAGCCCTGGCCCATGCTGCCTGTTGGTGCTGCACCGGAGTGAGCCTGCTGGGGACTGCCGGCCGTGTGGCCTTGGGGGACAGCCTACCGAGCCCCTCTGAGCCACGGGCCAAACAGATGGGGCCAGAAAAGAAGCTGGTCATACCGCCCAGGGTGTCTGGTCCCACCCAGGGGACTTGTGGGAGAGGGAAGGGGCACACTTGGAACGTGCCAGAAAGGGCTAGAATAGCAGGGCTGTGGGCAGGCATAGGGCCTGCCCTGTGGCTGCAGGTATATTAATAGTTCCTGGGTCCCAGCAGGGCGGTGCCCACATGCCTTCAGAGCCCGTGTGGGGCAGGAAGGCAGCACCAGGCCCACTGGGAGAGGAGGCCTCCAAGTTCCTGCTGAGCCACTCAATAGCTTAAAATATAAGCAGCCCCTCTCCCTGCCGGCCAGCTGCTGGGGGAGGGCTGAAATCCTACCCCTCTCCCCCAGCCTGGGCACCAGACCAGGGTCCGGGGAGAGTCGGGGGCCCCGACTGGCTGCCGGAGAGGAAGCTGGGGGGCAGGAGGGGTGGCCGGGCGAGGGGCACACTCCCAGCGGCCGCACCGGGGTCAGTCCCAAGCTGGAGGACGGGAGCCCGCGCCCTCACAGAGGTAAGCCTGGCCCTCCGGGCAGCACCCTGGGGCCCAGCCCACTGGGGTGGGGGTTGCCTCAGCTCAGGGCTGCCGCGGCTGGATCTGGGGCTGGGTCGGTCATTTCCCACTTCTCACCCCCTCATCCCAGGACCCAGCAGCTTTCATGCTGAGAGAGGTCTCAGAGGCCCTGAGGAGTGAGGGGAATGTAGGACCCAGGACCTCTCCGTACGATTTTATAATTACTGCAAACTGAAAAGTGAAATAAAAGTTTATGCTAGGTGGAAGAAAGGAAAGAAAGGAAGGAAAGGAAGGAAGGAAGGAAGGAAGGAAAGAAAGAAAGAGAGAGAGAGAGAGAGAGAGAGAGAGAGAGAGAGAGAGAAAGAAAGAAAGAAAGTTATGCTAAGTAAAAGAGGCCAGACACAAAGACTCACCATATTATGTAAAGTGTTCAGAATCGGCAAACCCAAAGAGCCAGAAAGACTGGGTTGCCAGGGGGCTGCGGAGGGGAGATGGGGAATGTTGCCTGATGGGAACCTGGTATCTTTTAGGGGTGACGGAAACATTCTAAAACTAAAACGAGGTGGTGGCTGCAGTGGGACAGACAACACTGTGACTCTACCAAATGCCACTGCACTATTCATTTTTAATGGTTCATTTGATGTGAACTGCATTTCAATAAATTATTTTTAAGCGGGGGGGGGGGGGGATGTGCTAAGAAGCAGGCCCCAATTACCCATCAAAAGAAAATGCCCCAGGGCAGGGAGCAGCAAGGGTACCCCACCCCCATCCACCTCCCAACACTGAGGGCCTAAACAGAGGGGACATGGTCATATGCTTCCCATTTTTCAGCCCCTCAGCTTACCCACCCACTGCACCCCTCCCCACCCCGCTGCGACCCCAGCCCCTGCTCTGTGCTGAGCATACCTCCCATGCCCTGTCTCTCTGTCTCTCTGTCTGTCTGTCTGTCTCTCTCTCTCTCTGTGTCGCCTGCCCAGGCCTGATGCCAGCCTAGGGTGGGGACCCAGGGTAGGCCTATGCCAGGTCAGACGGTGCAGGCAGCTGCCAAGCACAGCCCTTAGGCAGGGTTCCTGAGCACAGAAGGGTAGGCAGCAGGCCCAGGCCCCATCCCTGGGGAGAAGACAGGCCTGGGGAAGGGAGGAGAGGTCAGCCCTCCTAAGGGAGCTGGAGGCAGGTGAAGGGCTGGGAAGGGGGTCACTGGCCGGAGGTCCCAGCCGTGGACCATAGCTCAGGGGTGTGGCACAGCAGGCTCCGGCACAATGGATACAGAGGACAAGGACGGGGCGGACACCCTGGCCTGGGACACGGGAGCACGGCTCTGCGATGACAGTTCCACTAGCCCGGGAGGAATTCTCACCCAGGCGCCTGAGATTCCAGGATCCGGCCAACAGCAACTCGTGGCACCACGAGGTCAGGGCATGGGGGTTGGGGGAGGGGGCAGGACCAAGGATGGGGCCACAGGCCACCCTGAAAGAGGGGCGGGGGTCAGGCTGCAGCCTTCCCCAGCTTGGAGGGGAACACCCAGAGCCACTGCTGAGCAGCAGGGCCCACGGCCTTCTGGTCTTCATGGAAACAAAGAAGCTGCTGATCAAGGTAGTCACAGTGGAAACAGGGGTGCTGTTTTCTGAGCACCGTTCTGAGCTAGTGTCGGCGCCCAGAGCAAGGCTCCAGGGGTGAACCCCACCTAGTAGATGAGAAACACCAGAGCAGTGGGAAAGCAGAGCAGTTATGCATCTGTAGGAGAGGCTCAGGGCCTTTGCACATGCTGTTCCCACTGCCTGGACCACTCTCCCCCAGACCCCTCAGGGCTCCTCCCTTCACCTCCTTGGGTCTTCAGACAAATGCTCGGTGAGGTCCTTCCCAACTTAAAATAGAAACTCCCAGATACCAGCTCCCAAGGACAAGGACTGCCCGCCCCGTTCTTGACCATTTCCCAGCACACAGACCTCCCCACCTGCATGAGGCACCTGGGCTTGCCCAAGGCCCCACCACTGGCCTCTGAGCCCAGGCCTTTCCCTTCACCACACCCCAGGGGGCCCTGCCCACCTCGCCCAACCCCAGGGTGGCGGCAGGGTGGAAGCTGCTGCCTGGAGTTCTCCGTACCCTGGGCCAGGGACCTAGTGCCAGGGAAGCCTCTGTGAGGCCCCCACACATGCCCGCCAGGCTCCTGTGACCCTGTGAGGCCCAGCATTCTGGCAGCCAGACCCTCCTCCCAGGCTCTGGAGCACCACTCACTGGGGGAAAGGGCCAGGGACCAAGCCAGCTCCCAACTCCAGGGAAAGCTTGTTGACTTTCTGCACCAGCAAAAGCCCAACACAGAAGAGGGGCTCCATGCTGACCGGCTCTATGGAGCCTGGGCCCTCAGAGGCACTACCACAGGCCCCGTGGTCCCCACACAAGGAGGGCTCAAGGGCCTCCTCGGCTGTGTGCACATTACCTAGGCTCTAAGGTCAAGAAGACTCACCTACTTCCTGGCTGTGTGGCCCTGGACAAGTTACTCAACCTCTCTGAGCCTCCGTTTTTTCATCTATAATGTGGGCTGCCCCCACCTGCCATCTCGCAGAATTACCGTAAGATTTACAGAGATAATGACACCCAAAAACAGGAGATAAACACACCCAGCCTAGAAGAGATCCTGCATGGAGTTAACTATCATCAGACCAACACTGGCAAAACAGTACTGGCAGTACAGCCAGGCCCTTTCTCCCCAAATCCTGGCCGTGAAGACACCAAGGTCAGGGAGGTGATGTGGTAACGCTCCATCCAGCCGCTCCAACCAGCCGGTGACAATGCGCCCGAACCCTAACAATAGCAAGACACGTGTGGGTGGGAGGGGCGGGGCTGCAGCGAAGTCCCTACTACGGTTCGCTGCCAGGCTGCGGCGGCGGCTGCCCTGCGCTCCACTGCCCCCTTGTGGCCGTGGACTCCCCTCCCAACTGCGGGAGGACGAAGACCCCTGTCAGGCAGAAAATGCCAGTGCAGGACCAAGAGCGAGTACTGGCTCGGGCTCCGCCACTTACCAGCCAAGAGGCCTCGGGAGCCACTGCCCCACGTTCCCTCTTTCGGCCCCTCGCCCGCTCCCGCCTCCCCTCCTCCCCCATCTCAGGCAGTGCAGTGAACAAGACCCATCCCAGCCTTCAGGACCGCACCCCACCCTGTGCGTGCTGTAGGGGAGGGGGACGGGGGCGAGGCGGGGGACAACAGCGACCCGTCTGTCACCAAGCGTCGTGGAGAAAAACAGAACTGGGCGGGGGAGTCCGGGGTGGGAAGGAAGGCCATTTTCGGGACAGTGGTCAGGGAAAGCCTCCCTGAGCGGGGGGCATCCGGGCAAAGGCCAGTGAGACGCCAGGCAACAAGTGTGCACACGAGGCAGAGGGAAGGCCAAGTACAAGGGCCCTGTGGCTGGATGCGCTCAGCGGCTCTGAGGAGCAGAAGGCCCAGGTGGCCAGCACAGAGCAGGCAGACGGCACAGGTGAGGGCTCTGGCTCTTACCCCAAGGGAAGTGGGCAGGTTCCCCTGGGAACTGGGAGACCAGGACAACAATGCAGACGGAACAGGGAGGTGGCCACGGAGGAGTGGAACGTGGTGGCATTCTGGACAGACTAAGGGCAGGACCACGGGATCTGCTGATGATGGTCTGGGGGGCCCGGGGGGTCCGACCTGAGCCCCAGGAGGAAGGAGCGCCAGAAAAAAGGCAGCAGGGGGAGTAGGCACCACCTGAGCCCAGGTGTGAAGAGCCACGCTTGCATCTGCTGCACCTGCAGGAGCTGCCAGGCGGGCGCGGCACACAGGGGCCCGGGCACCAGCGCCCACGAGGCCTGCAAGCCGGGGGCCCGGGCCCCTCTCGAGCCTCAGTGTCCCCCCATCCTCATAATCACCGCCGGGCCCAGTGCTCTCCAGGCCCCTCCCATCCGCCAACAAGCCTCCGTGGCCTCGAGGTGGAGTCCACATCCCAGGGCCCCTTGGGACAAGGGGTAGGCACAGGCCCGAGGGTCGGCCCGGATTCCAGGTCACCCTCACCAGCTCCCGACGATGCCCCTGGAACCTCTGTGCATCCTCAGGCGGACCCGCCCAATGGGCACGCGTGGAAAACAGCAGGCCTGGAGCTGCGGCGGCTTCCCAGGCCCCTCTCCTCGTCCTCCCCTTTCACCTGCCCAGCAGCCAAGAGGGCAGGAGCTCTTGGCTCCACTTCTCAGATAAGGAAGCCGTGTTCCAAAGGGTGAGGGACGCTCCCGGGTCACACAGAAACACCTGAGCCCAGACGCGCGCTCTTGTGTGCGGAGAAAGGCCAGCAACCCCCCCCCCCCCCCGCCCCGCCCCGCCCCGCCCCGCCCACACAGGCCTCTGGGGCCACACCCCCAGCCGGCGCAGGCTCTGGGGAGGCCCTGCGCAGAGACTGCACAAGCAGCACACCCAGCCTCCGGCGGGCTCTCTGAGACCCCACGTGGGTCTGCCGGCCAGGAAAGGGCCCTGCAACTAGGCCACCTTGTGAGGGACGTGTGCGCCCTGGTGGTGACGTCTTCTCCTGGGCCTGGGGCACGAGAGGCCCGCTGTGGGTGCAAGCCCTGCTCAGGGCAACCTGGGACTCCAGACAAAGATGCAAAGACCTTGACAGGTCCTTCCGCCGGCTGGCCCAGGCCCTCGCGGCCCCCACGGGCCCCCGCTCGGGGCATAAGAGCTGCCGCACCCAGAGGAGGGAGGCCTGGCCGCGAGCGGCACAGCACCCAGCCGGCTCACCCGCTTCACAGATGCAGAGGCTCGGGCACGTTCCCCTGGACTCCGCGACTCAGCACTTGCAGCTCCCTTTCCCTTCCACTTTCCAGAAATATCGAAGTCACACCGCTCGCGCCAGGGTGGCTGAAAAGACCTTGGGCTCAGCTGCCAGGAGGCCAGCACAGGCCGCACCTGCTCCGCCAGAAATACCTCCTTCCCCAGTGGCCTCAGCTCGTGACCCCATTTCTCTGAGGTGCCCAGCGCACTTGCACCAGCCTCCCCGACGTGCCACCACGGGGGCAGAACGTCACCAAGGCTGGCAAGGGCGGGGAGACGCTGACCACCCACTTCCAGGCCCTCAACCAGCCAGTTCCCACCTCCTGCCCCCACTGGCCAGACAACAAGAGCCAGGGTCTGAGTGCCAATGTCCCTGGGCTCTGGGATGGGGGCCAGGAGACGCTGGAGGAGCCCCATACACCCCAGCGGCGTCCTGGAGAACATTCTTCAGGTGCTCAGGTGACCCCAGGTTGGTGGCAGCAACCACACAGAGCACAACCTGAAGGGGACACCGAACCAACACAGCGGGGACTCTGGGTCTCGGGCCCATTGACCAGCTGCCCACTGGCACCCACAGCCCCCGCACCTCCCTGCGCTGGCACAGGCTGCACCTTCCGGGACTCCAGAGGGCGCTGTCCCACCCAGAGCAGGGCTGCCCCTGGGGCCTGTGCCACTGGGAAGCGCCTCCCCAAGAAATATCTGTCGGATGCTTACCTCGTGCCAAGGGCCATGCTGAGACCTTCGCCTGCCTAACTCACCTAGCCTCACCGGGGCCTGTAAGCTAAGGACTGTGATCCCAGTTATGCAGCTCAGAAACAAGGGGGCCCTCACCCAGGGCACACAGCCAGGAAGTGCCGCGGCCAGCGCCGACGCTCCCGCTTGGGCCCACAGCCCCGGCCACACCACCACCACCACTCCGAAGAGTGGGGTTAGATGCCAACGGGGGAAAAAAGGTGGAAGGGGCCCCGGGATCTGATCATCTGGAAGGTACCCCCTTCCCTCCCGATGCTCCAACTCCAGCACACTCGTCTTGGAAGGTCCAGACTCTGCAGAACATGTCACTACCAGGGAGCCCAGGGACTGAGCCCACTCCTCGCAGGCCTCAGGCTCCCGTGGCCCCAGCACACTCAGGGTCCCAAGGGAGAAAGACCCGTCACCTCCTGACACCACACAGAGGTGTCCAGGCAGGCTCAGCGGCTGTCTTAACACTTCCTGCACGGTTTCCTGTCAGGCCCCAGGGGGAGGGGTGGAGGGAGTCCCCACGGCAGTGCCTCAGCAGAGGCCAGAGTCAGCCCAGTCTCCCAGCCTGAGCCTCAGCGTCTCCCTCTGGTCGATGGGAACATTTGAAAGAAGACCTAACAGACAGGGTTCTCGTGGCACACGTGGCAGAAGTCCCACCCGTGGTCCCGAACCCTGCCTGCTAATGTGACTCCGCTGAAGAGCCCTGGACTGGGCAGCCTAGGCGGGGGACCGGGGTCTCTGAAGGGGGAGCCGGCGCCCACAGCTTCAAAAGCTCCCAGGTGACAGATGGGAACAGCCACCTCGACCCAGGCTGTCTCTGGAAGCCCAAAACCCCTCCCAGTGGGGCCTCAACCATTCCCTGCAGGTGCAACCCACCCCTTCCTTGCCCTGCCCCCTGCAGGGTGTGAGTCCTGAGTACCCAGCCACCACCAGCTCACACTGATCCTACTAGATTGGCACTGTTACCCCATTTTACAGACAAGGAGGCTGAGGCTGAGGAACACAAGTCACCAGCCCAACAGCACCCGGCTACGAGCTCCAGTGGCAAGACCCCGTCTATATTTGCTCCTTAGAACTGAATGCTCTTCCTCCAGGGCTGTCCCCGGCCCCAGACCCTTGGGGGATGGCCCAGATCTGCACCCCGGCACCCCCTGGCCAGATCAAGGGTAGTGACCGTGTCTGGTCTCTGCATCTCTGAGCAGGAAGGTGCCATCAGGCCAAGAAGCTGGAAGAGGCAGGAGACACTGAGCCCTGCAAACACAGGCTGATGGGAGCAGCAGGAGGAGCCCATCCAGGATGACCCCCCACCTGCGTCCAGCACATCTGGCCCAGTGCGGCAGGCAGGTTAGTTCACCCCAGAAACTTCCGGAATCGCCTGCTCTGGGACCCCCATGGCCAGCTTCATACACAGCAACAGCTAACACCTCCCACATGCTCACAAGGTGCCAGACACAGAGGCACATTCTCAACACAAATTACCTTTTACTATTGATCCCCTTTTACAGATGAGGAAACTGAGGCTCATTCGTTCACCACATAAATACTGATTGAACATCTACTAACTGCTACATGCCAGGCACTGTTAAAGGCTCTGGGAATTCAGCTCTGGAAAGAGAGACAGAAATCTTTGCCCATGCGCAGCTGACATTTTAGCGGGGGGTGGGGGGGGTGGGGGGACAAAGACCATCAAATAAAGTTGCACATAACATTAGAAGATGTCATGTGCCATAGGAAAAGCAGAGCAGGGAAAGGGGACAGAGAGTGGAAGGTGAAGAGGGGGTGTGCAGTTTTATACAAACTGGTCAAGAAAGGCCTCCGGAGGAGACCTTGGGACAAGCCCTGAATGCAGTGGAGGAAAGAGCTGTTGAGAAATCTGGGGAAAGCATCCAGGCAGAGAAATGGCCTGTGCAAAGGCCCTGAGGTTCAGCATTCTTGGTGTGTTCAAGCAACAGTGCAGAGGACTGTGTGGCTGGAGAGAGTGAGCAACGAGGGGGCTGGGGGGAGGTAACAGGTTGTGCAGGGTCTCACCCTCCAGATGAAGATTATGGCTTCTATTCCCCCCCCCTTTTTTTTTAATGTTTATTTTTGAGAGAGAGAAAGACAGAGTGTGAGCAGGGGAGGGGCAGGGAGAGAGGGAGACACAGAATCCGAAGCAGGCTCCAGGCTCCGAGCTTTCAGCACAGAGTCCGACACGGGGCTCAAACACTGACCGTGACGTCGTGACCTGAGCTGAAGTCGGATGCTCAACTGACGGAGCCACCCAGGCGCCCCTGGCTTCTATTCCAAGTGAGGTGAGAACCCTGGAGGATTCTGGGCAGAGCAGGGATATGACCTGACAAGTTCCTAAAGGATCCATCTGGACTACAGGGGAGAAAGAGTGGAAGCAGGGAGCCGAGTAAGAAGCTACGGGAATAATTCTGTCAGGATAAAAGATGTCTTAGACCCAAGGGTCGGCCAACTATGGCCCAGAGGCCAATTCTGGTCCACCGCCTGTTTCTGTACAAACTAAATTCGTCCTTATACTTTTAAATGGTTGGGGAAAAAATCAGAAGCCTATTGCGCAGCACAAGGACATGACGTGAAATTCAAACTTCAGGATCCACAAAGCTGTATCACAGGGACAAGCCCATGGCTCACTGACTGTTAATGTATCATCTACGGCTGCTTTGTTGTTTTTTTTTTTTTTTACAACTATCGAGTTGAGAAGATGTCACAGGGGCTGTATGGCCCACCAAGCCCACAGTATTTCCCGTCTGGCCCTTCACGGATAAAGCCTGCCGACCCCTGGCCTGGGCCCGGTGATGGTGGGGGGCTGATGACAAGTGGCCGCATTCCAGCTCTACAGTGAAGGCTGAGCTGCAGGGTTCGCTGACTTGGACACATGAGAGAACAAGCAGAGCCAGAGCCTCGGGGCTGGGTGATGAGAAGGCCGGAAGTGCCGTTAACTGGAGGGGGGACACGCAGTTTGAGGGCAGTCTGGAGCTCAGGTCGGGACATTATTAAGTGTGAAATGCCCACTAAACGGCCCCACGGAGAGCTCCAGCTCACTGAGAGACCACATAAGGTGGGGGGGCCAGGGGCGACGTGGAACCTTCACAAGCCTGTTCTGCTGACTGAGAAGTTCCCGTTCATTCTCTCGGGAAGTGCTTACCGAGCCCCTCGACGTGCTGGGCCCTTGCTAGGGGCTGGGCTTGATGAATAGAGAGACCTATGTGTGACAGTAGCGTGCTGGGCAGTGTTCCCAGTGCTGGGACAGAATGGTGAGCACAGCTGAGAGAGGCCATGCTCCTCGACTGGTCCTGTTCACACTCAAGGGGAACGCGGGCAAAGCACCTATCACGTAACATGAGGTTGGGACATACCAGGTGCTGTGAAGAGAGCCTGGCAGGGGACCCAGAGCACCAGAGGAAGTGGTCAGGGAAAGCCACTCTAAGGAAGTATTATCTGAGCCATAGCCAGAAAGAAGCCAAAGGGAGGACCGGCCTGAGGCTCCCTGTGGGAAGTGCAAAGGCCCTGAGGCAGCAGTGAGTTTGGCAGTGCTCTGGAACATCCAGCAGGAACAGAATGGACTTGAGCAGCTGAGGAGGCTGGAGTGCACGGAGGCCCAGACCAGCACTTTGGGAAGTCACTGGAGTGCCACCACCTGCTTTGGTTTTGAGAAAGAGCCCTCCCGCTGCCACTGGTGGGAACAAGCATGGAAGCAGACACAGCAGTGAGTCTCAGAAACAACCCAGGCCAGAGACCTCAGTGGGGCTTGGACTAGGGCAGAGGTGACAAGTGGTAAAAAAGACACTCTAGTTCCTGGATCCTGAGACACCACTGATTGAGACCAAGCTGCCAATTTGGGGGGGGGGGGGTCGGGGAGTGGAGAACTTTCTACATAAACATGACATGTATATATATCAATCATAAGACACAGCCCAACTTAAGGTGAAAACTGCATTCTGGGATAAAAGGAGAACACTAACAAGTTAAGAGGATTTTGGCAGAGGAGGGCAGGGCTTCTGGAAGGTTTAACAGGCCTCCCTGCATCTTTAAAGGGAGAGGTGAATTAAGAGGTGGCTCTCGCCGTTGACAGAGGGGTCCAGGAAGATGCCCTTGGCTGTCTTCCCACCTGCAGCATTACCTGTGAGCAGCACCCTGAGCCCCGCAGGCCTCTCTGGCTCCGCTCAGCCCCTCTGGTCGACAGCAAAATGAAGCGAGGGAAAAGGAACCAAGAGTTTTACATGCACGTGCTTCCCCGTGCCTTCTCTCCCCATGATGCTCGTTCCCAGGCCCAGCCGGGGAGGCTGGCAATGAGTTCACTTCCATGTGGCGTCCACGACACCCCAGGTGAGCCGGAATGTGGCAGAAGATGCAGTTCCCAGGCCCACTCCTCAGACCACGCCTGGAGGGGCCTGGCAGGAAACATTCTTAGGGTCTGGTGATCGTGGCTTAGCACTACCCACGGGATCCCCACCTCATCCGCACATGAAAACTCAGAGTTCAGGTAACTTTTGGGTCAAAAAGTGGGGGGGAGGGGGAGGGCCAAACTCCAAAGTGCCCAAAGATGAGCCGTGACCAGCTTCATGACGGAAAGGCAGGAGCTCAGGGTCAGGACTGCCAGCCCCGAGGGGCAGCCGTGTACCCCACAACCATGTGAGGGTCCTTCCTCCTCATCCGATTGCAGTGTCTTTGGCGGGGGGGGGGGGGGGGGGGGGCATCAGCGATGCGGCTAACTGCCTGAGCGTGCCCGGTGCCTTGCTCTGCAAGCCAGTGTCTCTAACAGATGTGCACATGATCGCCTGTTCCGCCAGGGGCCAGGGCTTACGAGCGAGGAGCTCAAAGACACAAACTATCAGAAGGTGCTAAGTGCTGTGCAGAGAACTAAAACAGGAGAGGCGACAGGTGGCGAGTGTGGCCTGAGTGGATCAGGGTGGGGGGAACCTCTCAAGAGGAGGTGACATTCATGCTGAGCCCTGAATGACGGGATTCCCAGCCAGGAAGGACAAAGCCATCTCTCCTGAAACACTGGTATTAGCACAGGGGTTGCACGACTCAACCCAGCCCTGGGGTGGATGGTGGATGGTCGATGGATCCCCATCCCCAGCCAGGAGATTCTGTTAGACTTTATTCTCTGGTGGAAATAATATTCCACAACATACTGTTTCGGACTACACGTATCTCCCCAAGAATTCTGATACTCCCCTCACTCCCCACAAAGAGTATGTTTCCCCAACCTTCCCTCCTCCCACTGACCCACCCTTCTCCCGAGTCAGACTCTTGAGGGGTCCTGGGGAACAGCTTCCCCCAAGAGTGGAGGCTCCGGGTCTGTGACCTGCCTCCTGATGTTCCAGGATGCCCCAGTGCCAGTGAGAAACCGCCCTCCCCCAAACTCAGCCGGCCCGCCCTCACCCTGAGGACAGGCACTGTTCCCACGGGCCCCACCACAAAATTGGCATGGCCCTGGCCAATGCTCCCTGGTCCCTTTAAAAAGGAAAAACAGAGTTCAGAAGGACCCGGACAATGGCACAAACCCTGCAGTCTGTGGGGCCAACTGAATGGCCTGGGGACTCTGCTTACATAAGAGCCTGGTTCGAGCAGGGACAGGGCCAGGGCCGTGCCAGCCTGCCAGTCACCGTGACCTACTGAGAGGCTCTTTATCCCTCAGAGAGCTGGGAAAGGCTCGTGGCCTATCTCTAACTAACCACGAGACTGGCGGGGCGGTGGCGGTCGGGGGAGCGGGGGGAGCCCCAAACACCATCCACACCCACCAGTCAGTAATAAGGAACAACTACTCTGCCCATTTATGCAACACACAGCAGAACGCGAGGACCCCTCCCCCCCCCCCCAGGACTTAAAAAATAAACCGCCCTCTTAAAGTTGACCTTTTAGGCAAAATCAACAGAGAAGGGACTTCATCACCCTCAGGATAAAGTCCACAGGCCTCTGGCCAGTCGGCCTCATCACTCGACATGGGCCATCCACAAAGTCAGGCTTCCCGGCCTCTGCACAAGCTGTCCCCTCCCCTTCCCTGAAAACCTTCCCTTTAGGGCCTCGGCTCGATGAAAAGACCTGGAGGGCAGAGGCTGCGGTTAGTCCGTCTTCCTGGAGAGTGACAGGCACAGAGAAATGCACTGGAGCGAATGAACGAATGAATAAATGGCAGAAGGAAACAGATAAGTGGAGGCCCACGACAGGAGACCGCTCAGACCAGGACGACCCGCAAGCATCCCGTGTGGCCGGGGACAGGCCCAGGCGCGGAGCTGGCAGCTCGTGGTGAGGCCCAAGCATGGGGAGGGGAGGAGAGGATGATGCGGAACAGGCTGGCTGGCCGCGGCGGTGCTGGACCCGGGGCTCGCGGACAACGGGCCGTAAGAAGCCAGCTTCCCTGGGTCACGATCAGTAAGGACTGACTCGGCCCAACGCGGGAGATGCAGTTCTCAGCCAGGTCTCTGCAGCAGCCCCACACTAGCCCCTCTGCGCCCCGGGAGCCTGACCACCAGGAGAAGATGCATTCGTGCATCTCGTCAGTCAGTAAGGAGGCGCCGGCTAGGCACCAGGGAAATTGCAGGGACAAGACACAGAGTCCCTTCCTGCCGTCACCAAGCTCACAGTCTGACCGTGTAGAACCCAAGTGAAAATGCAACCACGGCCCAAGGTGGGCCCGATGGACGGGAGCAGGGTGCCAGGGGGTGGGGCGGGGGTCATCCTCCAGGTAAGATGGTCCAGGAAGGCCTCTCTCTGCAGGACGTGGAAGCTGAGCTCTCAGTAAGTAGCGGCCGGGGAAACACAGAGGAAGAGCCTTCTGGCTGAGGAAACAGGCAGATGCTCAGGGCTGGAATGGGGCTGCGGGTGTTTGAGGAGACGAAAGACAGAAGTGTAGAGGGTGAGGAAGGCAGGGGACAGAGGACGACGAGGAGCCCGAGAGACGGTTCTGAGGCCCGGGTGCTAAGATCCTCCCATTTACACGGGAGAAGCCCCTGCAGCCGATGCAGGGTGCGGAACATGCCAGAAGCTGCCCGGCTTCCGAGGGAGCAGGTTCGACGGCCATCAGATGGGCAGACCCACCCGAAGCACCCACTTCCTGGGACGGCTCTCTGTCCCACTAAGTCCGAAAAGTGGGTTCTGACTGTGCTTCCACTTGGCCCAGGGAAAGAGGTCGTCCCCAAATGTGACCTCCACCGTGTGTGACAGTGTATCAAGACTGGCCACCGGCTGCTTCCTCCCTCTTCTGGGCATACCATTTAGCATGAACCCATCTCCAGCAGCTTCCGTGAAGGAGGCCTCCGTGGCCCGGTTCACTGGCAAGTCGTAAGGCTTTCAAGAGAGGCCACGTGCAGAAAGCATTTCTGAGACCTGACCGATGTGGCTCTCCCGATCCGTCCAGTGATTTGTCCTGAACCACCTAACGCTCTGTACCCCGACTGCGGGCCAGGAAGTGTGCTGGACACGTCACACTCCCCAGCGGCCCTCCGAGACAGGTGTCCTTACCCTGGATTCATGGGAGAGAAAACCGAAGCTCAAGCAGGGAGAACTGTCTGTCCCAAGGGCAGAGCCGGTGGCCTCCAAAGACATCCCCCCCTCAACGCACAACCGCCCGGGCCCACCCACAGTGAAGCCCCCCGGGGCCCACCAGAATCCTGGCTCTGCCACTCGCTGAGGGACTAAGGGCCCGTCGCTTCACTCCTCTGTGCCCCAGTTTCCCCATCTGTCAAACAGAGAGAAGAACGGTCCCTACCCCATGGGTTCGTTACCAGGATTAAATGAGTTATCAGCTAAAAGCGCTCAGAGTGAGTACCAAGCTGGTAGAGGCGTTCTGAGGAGGAGGATTCCCTGACTGTCCCCAGGTATTAAAACATCCTCTGCTGCCACCGCCACCCAGCCCAAGGTCTGGCCAAATCTGTCGGTGAGAGCGCACGGACTGCCAACCAAACTCAAGGGCTGAGTCCCTGCCTAGCACAGTCCCCACTCAGGGCTGTCTGTCCACTCGCCACTTACCTCTCCTCAGGAACCGGTTATTCAAGAGGCTCTGCGCGGCTCCGAAGGAGCTCCCGGGTCCCACCCAGGCTCACCTAGGCCCACCCCGCCCACCACTCCGATCCTCCCACTCACCTCCCAGCCTCAGCCCCGCCCTCCCCGCCTAGGCCCCACCTCTCCTGCTTAGGCCCCGCCCTCCCCGCCTCGGCCCCACCTCCGCTGCCTAGGCCCCGCCCTCCCCGCCTCGGCCCCACCTGCCAGACTTAAGCCCCGCCCTTCCCACTCAACCCGACCCAAGGCTCTTGGGCCAAGGCACACCAACACAAGGAAGGTCTTTAAACCTCACGGCGGCTTTCCCGGCCTGCCAATCCCAATCCGGCTCCCCCCTCTAGAACTCCGAGGGACAGCCCATCCGATTTTAGGGCCAAGAGAGACCCTCGGCCAGCACTCCATACCGACCCACAGAGCCTCTCCCACTCTCCCTCCAGGGACGCTTTGTCCTCAGAACAATGGCGCGGCGTTGCACAGCACAGCCTGGCCACCAGCAGCCTTTGGAAGCATCAGCAGGGACAGAAACTGGAAAGGCGCAAACCCAGGGCTCAAGCCCAGCTACACGGCTTCCTGACTCTGTGACCTTCCACAACTTAATTTGCTTCTCTGAGCCTCAGTTTCCTTATGTGCAAAGTAGAAGTAATACTCGTGCCCACCCGATCACCTGTGCTTGTTGGTGCCCCCCCCCCATTCCTCTTCTACGGATGGGCAATCAGACAGACCTGAGTCTGGATCCCCTCTCTGCCACAACACGACCTTGGGTAAGTTGGGCAAGTTCCTTCACCTGAGCCTCGTGTTCCTTATCCACAAATGTGAGCAAAGAGGACCCACCTCTCAGGTTTTCGGACAGATACAATAAATGTGACCTGTCCCTGCTATTAATCCAGCAGGATTGATTATCTGGCCCAAGAAGAGGGGATCACAACCAGCATCCCAGCCTGTCTGCAAATGCAAAACCAGTCCCAAAGACATTTTTGGAAGGCCTTTTCTTTCGATGCAGCACGCAGAAGGGTGTGAGAGTGAAGAGGTCAAGCAGTCCCCATTTCAGAACACCAATACCTTTCTGCAAACAGGCGCCACATTTAAGGTACGAAAGTCGGAGACCCACACATAAAACGGGCTCAACAGTCAGAGAAACCCAAAATATCCCTCACCTATTCCAAAAGGCCACAAGAATTCAGAAGAAAAAAGTATAAAAAAAACCCAGCAGACACCCAAGATCCCACCTCCCAGATTTAAGAATTATTTACATCAGATTCCTTTTTTTTTTTTTAATAAAACAGACATAGCTGAAAGCCTTCCACACCCCTTTTCTCCCCACTCCCTCTCCCCAAGCAACGGTTCCTCTAACTGTGTGATTCCCACATACTTCTAACCTCTAATCACAACATATCCACTTATTATGTACATATCCAGAAGCAGTACAGATAAATCTCTCTCATTTGGTACTTTTTGAAATACATAGAATCTTTTGCAGCTTGCTTTTTTCCACTCAACAGGATATCTGGAGATTTACGAAAGGACTGGGAAACCAAAGTAGATTTTTTTTTTCATAAAATGGAACTGTGCACAACAGTTAAAATGAATGAACCAGGGCTACCTGTAGCACCCTCTGATGATATATTTCCATCAACTTCCTAATGTTCTTTCATACTGACCTTTGCCTTTGCAGGTTGCATTTGTCCCCAATGAGCAGTCACAGAAAGGCTCAAAGTAGTTAGTCAAGCTGCTCTGGTCAGTGACACAGTTATGTACTGAGTGGCAGAACCAGGATTCAGCCCCACCCCTGCCCAAAGCCCACACACTTAAGACACCATTAACAATGGGTCTACTTTCTCCTTAATTTTTGCCTTCCAGCCCAGTTTCCTGGCTCTAAACAACTGCCATTTGACCAGAACTCTACCTTCCAGAACTTTCACATGCTTATTCCTGTGGCGTTAGTGGAAGCAAAACTTGCCTGAGCAAGGTACTGTGTTGGTCTAGGATTATTCGCAAAATAAGCACCAACAGGGGCGCCTGGGTGGCTCAGTCGGTTAAGCGGCCGACTTCAGCCAGGTCACGATCTCGCGGTCCGTGAGTTCGAGCCCCGCGTCAGCTCTGGGCTGATGGCTCGGAGCCTGGAGCCTGTTTCCGATTCTGTGTCTCCCTCTCTCTCTGCCCCTCCCCGTTCATGCTCTGTCTCTCTCTGTCTCAAAAATAAATAAAAGTTAAAAAAAAATTTTTTTTTTTAAAATAAGCACCAACAGAGCTACACTTTTTGGGGGGCGGGGGGGTGGAAGATCCTACATAAGGGCAGTGGGGACCCCAAGAGGATGAGGCTTCCTTGTCTCCAGGTACCCATCTAGAGGAAACGGGCAGTGACGGGCAGTGACGGGCAGTGAAGGGCTCAGAAGACTGAGAGGCGCTGATCTTCCTGGGAATTAACAGACTCATTTACAAGACACAAGAGCTGTTTTTCCAGTTACGCTGGGATCATTACTTTGAGCTCTCATCTGCAATGGCAAAAACAGCAATAAAAAAATATGGAAGGAAGGAAGGAAAAGAAAAAAGAGAAGAAAAGAAAAGGAAAGAATCCTGTAGCGTAAGATAAGCAGCTCTCTTATCAACCCTGATCCATCCGACCCCAAGACAATCCCAAGGCCTCCTTTGCCTTCCAAGAAACCAGCTTCAGCCAGGACCCAAAGGGGACCCGTTCTATCTGCTTCATCTCAACTAGTCCACTGAAGGGATACTTCTTCCTCCCAGATCACAGAGGGGACACTGGCAGTGATGGTAAACTGTTACTGAAACGGCAACAAATCTCCCCTCCAGCTGGAATCCCAACCGCCATGACATCAGACCTCAGCCTCCATCAGCGCCCTGTGTGACACTCCACGCAGATCACATTTTTCTGAACATCACTTCTATCGTTTGTAAACTCCACTTCATTATCTCGAGGTCTCTCTCGGAGCCACAAAGGTCTTTTGAGGGAGGTGAACCCCTCGGTGGACAGGGGCTCACTTGGGGGTGAAGGATGGGCTTAGTTTCAAATAGAAATATATTCTTTGATGAAGATACCGAACCTTTACTCAAAGTTTGTTAAATGGGAGTGGAAGTAGCATCCGTGCTATTTTTACTGTTCTGCAACAGACACTTGGAGTAAAACTATTCTGCTTGCTGGGAGACAAGGGATCCTCCCACACGGAAAGTGTAGCTATCACCTTGGAGGGTACTTGGCAAATGTTAGCAGAAAATGAGAATAGAGAACACAGCAAAATAATTTTTTCTCCCTCCAAGATCACTTTGAACAGTGGGTTTGAAGCTCCCCCCTTCCTTCTGGCAGGAAAAAGACTTATTTCCATAAGGTAGAGCACGTTCTCCAGTGCAAGCCACAGGCCTCAGCCTGCACCGTTTCTGGAACAAATGTGCTCACCCCAAGGGCCTCAGAGGCCTACTTTATCTGACTGCTAACTAAGGAAACTAAAACTCCATTTTGCAAAATGCCATTTGGATCTTCCTTCCTGCATCTTTCAAACTGTGGCTTTTTCTCCCGGAGTATAAGAGGGTTTGAGAGGGAAAACCTTATTAGAACTTTATTCTATAATCATAAAGTTGAATGGGGCATGAGAGATCGTTGAATCCTACCTCCTCATTCCTGGTACTGTGTCAAAAATGAGCGAGGACTTCCAGGTTTCAAATTAAAAAAATAATTAGCGGGGCGCTTGGGTGGCGCAGTCGGTTAAGCGTCCGACTTCAGCCAGGTCACGATCTCGCGGTCCGTGAGTTCGAGCCCCGCGTCGGGCTCTGGGCTGATGGCTCAGAGCCTGGAGCCTGTTTCCGATTCTGTGTCTCCCTCTCTCTCTGCCCCTCCCCTGTTCACGCTCTGTCTCTCTCTGTCCCAAAAATAAATAAACGTTGAAAAAAAAAATTTTTTTTAAATAATTAGCAAAATAATAATAACAATAAAGGGGGCAGACACAGGTAATGGTATGTATGCAACCCGAGAATAATCTCGGGGGCGCCTGGGTGGCTCAGATGCAACCCGAGAATAAAAACAAGAAATCTCGGGGCGCCTGGGTGGCTCAGTTAGTTCAGTGTCTTGACTTCGGCTCAGATCATGATCTCTCGCTTCGTGATTTCGAGCCCCGCGTTGGGCTCTGTGCTGACCGCTGGATCCTGGAGCCTGCTTCAGATTCTCTATCTCCCCTGTCTCTGCCCCTCTCATGCTGTGTCTCTGCCTCTCAATAATAAATAAACGTTAAAAAAAAGGTTTTTTTTTTTAATTAAATGAATTATAATTCATTTAATTTTTTTTTTAATTAAATGAATTATAATTATATGTGAAGTACCTAACATAGTCAAATTCATAGAGACGGAAAATAGAATGGCGGTTGCTAGGGGCTGGACAGAATGGGGAACAGGGAGTTAGTGTTCAATGCGGACAGAGTTTCAGTTTTATAAATTCAAAAGAAAAGAGTTCTGGAGATGGAGGGTGGTGATGGGTGCACAATAATGTAAATGTACTTAATGCCACTTACAAATGGTTACATGATAAATTTTATGTTATGTGCATTTTGCCACAATTTTTTAAACTGAGGAGAAAGAAAAAAAAAAAAAAAGACATCTCTACCTGCTAGTTTTCATTTGGGGACCAGCATGGCCTAGGGGCTGGCAACTAAGACCCAAGTCCTGAGTTTCTCTCTCTGTTCTGCATTAACCCTCGGGGCGGGGGGGGGGGGGGGGGGGGGCGGGGGTTGGGCAAGTCATTTGACATCTCTGAGACTATTTCTTCATCTGTAAAAATGGGAATAATAATAGTCCCCAACCTCATAGGCCTATGAGGATAAAAAATAAGAGAACATAATCTCATAGCACAAGAGTAATCACACGCTAAGTTATTATGCGTTTTAAGAATAAATTAGTTTATTATTTAATGTTATTTGAAAGTCAGTACTGATCAAATTAAATTATTAATATTCTATTATCAGCTAGATCGATAAGCGCATCAGACTTCGTTTTAAGGGAAGCAGCAGCCCAAGTTAGGAGTCAGGGGACCTAGGCTTCAAGAATGGCTGTGGGCGTGAGATTTCTCCCAGGTGACACGCAAGGATTGACTGAGACGATCTCTTAGATTACCAAAAAGCAAGATCAGCTTTGCTACTCGCCGGGAGCCAGGCCTGGAACTGCACCTCCCTCACCGCCTAATCTCCTCGCGGACGTCCCGGACGAGGGAAGGGGTCCAAAGATCGTCCAGAGGCTGACTGCAAAGCCCTTTCCTAAACCGAAGGTAGCATAGTGAAACACTTAAGCAAGACACCCTCGGATCGGGAGCCAGGGTCCCACACCTTTGTTCCTCTCCTGCCAAGTCTGCCCCGGCCCGCTGGGGGAGCTGCAAGGAACCTGCAAGTTTCCCACATCCTGCAGAGACCCCAAGAAAAGGCAACCCCACAACAGCCTAGGTTGCAGAATTAGAAATACCCCCCCTGCACATGCGCGGTGCGATTTACGAGTGGCCCCGGGACACGACGCGCGCCCACTGCGCCTGCGCCGTCCCGCTCGCCCTTTGGGGCACAGGACCAGAAAGGGGGGGTCCCATGGTCCCACGAAGAAGAAAAACGAATGAGTCTGCGGCGGCCGCTAGGTCCCGGTTCCCTCGTTCCTTACCTCATAGTGTTTCATGGCTTCTTCACACGACCCCTACTAATCCTGCTGCCGCTGCTGCCTACCTGCGCGCAACAAGGAACAGACTCCCTCACGCGCTCGCGACCGCCGCGCGAGACTAACATCGGTTCCGCGTCCGCCCCGCCCCTCCCTGCCACGAGCGCCCCTACAGCCAATCAGCGCGCGGGGCGCTCACCTTCGACCCCGCCCCGCGGGGCAGGTCTTGAGAGAGGACTAGCAGCTCTCGCCACGAGGCTGGCCAATCAGCTTGCGGGACACAGGGAAGCGCTAAAAGGTGCTTGGCCACCCACCAATCAAAATAAGGCCTCGGCGCCGCGCGCCCCTTGCCCGCCTCTCGGTGGCGTCGCTGTGGAAACCGAGGGAAGCAACGGTTACCATAAAGCTGGGGGCGGGAGCAAAAAGTTGAGTGACAGGGGGAGCATCATCCGCCTGGCTGGAGGCGCGGCTGTGAACTCCCAGGTGGGCAGCCCCCTGGGTAAAGGGGAGCAACCTGAAAGGGATAGGAGCTGGGGGCGTGTGCTTGGGCTCCTGGATGGAGAAGCCTCTCCAGCCAGGGGACCCCCCCCCCATCTGTCATGAATCGGAGGGGGGAATGCCTTCACTGCCCTTTTCAATGCAAGCCCCACCGCCCCACCTTGTCCGGCCCCATAGGCGGAGGGCCCACACTTGTCCACCTGTGCTGTCCAGCATGGTCACCACTGGTCACATGTAGCTAGTGAGCCCTTGAAATGTGGCTGGTTGGTGCAAACTGAGATGTGTTGTAAATGTAAAACACACACTGACTTCAAAGACTTAGTATTGAAGAGAATGTAAAATAAAAATCTCACTAATAACCTTTAATGTTAATTACAAGTTGAAATGATAGTATTTTGGATATATTGGATTAAAATAGATTATTAAAATTAAGTTCCCCTGTTCCTCTTTACCTTTTTCAACATGCCTGTTGGAACATTTAGAATCACAGACCTGGCTTGCATTTGTGGCTGGTAGTTGTGCCTTTACTGGACAATGCTGGTCTGGGGTTATGCCATGCTTTTGCTCCTTTGTCATGAGCAGGCTGGGAAAGTTGGGCACCACCTCATACACGCACACACAAGCGCGTGCACACACACACACACACACACACACACACACACACACCACGCAAGATTACAGGACAGGGTAAGGAGTGAGTAGCACCTGGCACACGCCCTCACCTACCTTCTCTCCTTTCTCCTGGTTCCGGACCCTGCCCCTGAGCCTTCATCAACCGTTGAACCCTTTGGAATTTACAAGCCTGACATCAGAGACAGTGGTGAGAAGTCCTCAAAGGTAGATCACTGATTCACCGGGGAGCAGGGTGGGGCAAGGTGAGTCAGTGCTTAGCACTTAGTCATCCAGGTTCGGTTCTGGAAACTTCTGAAGCTACAGCTTTCGGGGACCAGTGACTCCCAGTGAAGGAAGCCAACGTTGTGGTCTTCAGAAACACACGATGTTTTTTGCCCAGGTCTATCTGGGCAAAAGAGGTGAAAACCTAAATGTTTTATAATTGTGCTTTCAAAAACACAGATCTTTCTCGATTGGCAACTGAGGGCTCACAGTATCTTGAGATCCTTTGTGTCCTGACAGCCTTCACTCCCTGCCCTCACTGAGGGGGGACAAGAGGAGTAATCACCTAGAAACCAAAAGTTAAAACCCTACCAAGTTGAGTTACTTGAAACATCTTAATGGTGCAGCGCTGAGGGGCACATTTGAACTGCTAAAATCTAGCCACGTTTTGCTACTTTGCCCGTCAATTTCCAGCTTCTCTAATGTGGGCTGGGTCCGTGTGTCTTCTGTCATGCTGCGTTGCAGCCAATAAGGTGTGTGGGGTCCAAACAGATGTCGTTTTGGAGAGAGTCCATGTACATTCCTACGGACTCAGAACATCCTGGAATGTACCTTTTGAGACTGCTTTCCTGAGCCTTATACTCAGTCAAAAGGCACAAAATCATTCTGTGATCCTACGATATCGTGTGCCAGCAAGGGCACACAAATAATTTCCACCCTCTTTTCATCCACAAGAAGCTCATAAAAAGGCAGGATCTAGCCCAGAAAGAAGAATTCCTCCTTTTTTTTTTTTTAAATGGATATTGCAGATGCAAGGACCCCTTATTGGCCTCATCTGGCTTCCACTAACCAGGCTGTCAGAAATAATATCCACCTTCAGAATGAAGACTGGCCACTTTGTTCGAACCATTCACGATACTCTACTGAGGCTCTCACTGTGCCTGTCAGTTAGGACAGCTAGACCCTCCTTCTGTCCCCAGCATCCCCAGCACAGTGGCTAATTCGCAACAGTCACAGTTCACGTTTGCTGAGCCAACTATGACAAGCCCCTTCAGGCGATTTCCAAAGGGGAAATTGCAGAAAAGCCTGGCGCAGTGGCAGCACTGAAGGATGAGCGAGGGCTCCTTTGATCTCAGATCTGCTGGAACCCAGGGTCATTTGGATGATGAAACTCTGGTGTGTCTGTCTATCTCACAGGCTCCTTTTGTATTTCCCACATGCAAGTAGGTAGGATCTTGATTTCTCTGGGAACCTGGCTTGGCTTGTTTTGGCGTATGCGATGGAGCTGGTTCAGAGTTGTGGGACAGGTGAATCCTAGAGCAGACAAGCCAAGGCTGGTTAGCAACTTGCCATTGTGTCAGGAATCCCAGAGAGAGGCTTCCAAAGTCCTACCCGTCTTGCCTTAAGTCCGTAGAATTTTTTGTCTTTTTATTCAGCTATCATTTACATACAGTAGAATTTACCTTTTAGAGGGTACAGCTCAGAGTATATGCAGCTGTGTCACCATCATCACACTCAAGATGTAGAAAATTTTCCATCACCCCCCCCCCTCCCAAATTCCCCCGTATCCCTTTGTAGCAAATCCCAGCCCCTGGAAGCCACTGATCTGCTTTCTGCCCCAATACTTGTACCTTTCCCAGAATGCCTTATAAAACGGCATCACAGCAGTAGGGTTCAAACGGTCTTTTGAATCTGGCTCCTTTGACTAACATAAGGCATTTGAGATTCATCTGCCGTGTTGTCTGTACCAATAGCTCGGTCCTTTTTAATGGCTGAATAGCATTCCATCATGTGGCTCGACCACAGTTTATGTATCCATTCTCCCACTGAAGGAAATTTAGGTGTGTTTTTTTTTTAATTTTTTTTCCAACGTTTATTTATTTTTGGGACAGAGAGAGACAGAGCATGAACGGGGGAGGGGCAGAGAGAGAGGGAGACACAGAATCGGAAACAGGCTCCAGGCTCTGAGCCATCAGCCCAGAGCCCGACGCGGGGCTCGAACTCACGGACCGCGAGATCGTGACCTGGCTGAAGTCGGACGCTCAACCGACTGCGCCACCCAGGCGCCCAGGAAACTTAGGTTTTGATGGCTGTTGATAATTACGCATCAAGCTTTGATAAAGATTCGCTCGTGGGATTTTATGGGAACTTGGGTTTTTATTTCACATGGGTATTCCACTAGGGGTGAGACTGTTGGCTCATATGGTGGTAGTGCTTTTGAAGGTCTTTTTAACGAAGAGAAGCAATGTTGAAAAAGTGGTGATGCATTCCTTAAAAATTAAGGCTCTGTCATCATCTGAATCACATTTTACACAAGCTGAGGGCTTACCTATAAACATTGAGTGTGCTGAACACTTTATACTTCAGCATTTCAGTCACTGGGTGACTGCAGGCAAGTGACATGACCTCTCAGAGCCTCAGTTTTTCCACTGCAACGTGCAGGTAATATTAGGCCAACCCCATTGGATTATTGCAAAGATTAAATGAGTTATGGAGCATTTGGAGCTGGCTTGGCACATAGTAAGGCCATGTCAATAGAATAGCCGTTATAATGTTTATTTCCTGGCCCCTCTCAATTTCATCCTTATAGCAACCCTGGGAGGTAAGATCTCACTCTTACCTCCATTTTATAGGAAACACACCTATAATGATCAAGCAAGTTGTACAAGATCACACAGTCAGTAAATAAGTAAATAGTGGGTCCAAGATTTCAGCTGAGGCTGACTGACTCCAGGCTCACCTGCTTTGTTCCTGTATCAGCAAGGGTTCTCCCAAAGAAACAGAACCAGGATATGTGTGTGTGTGTGTGTGTGTGTGTGTGTGTGTGTGTGTGTGTGTGTTAAGAGATGTATTTCGGGGTGCCTGGGGGGCTCAGTCAGTTAAGCATCTGACATCATATTGGCTCAGGTCAAGTTCCAGCCCCACATCAGGCTCTGGGCTGACAGCTCAGAGCCTGGAGCCTGCTTCAGATTCTGTCTCCCTTGCTCTCTGCCCCTCCCCTCTTTGTGCTCGCTCTCTCTCTCTCTCAAAAATAAACATTTAAAGAAATTTTTCAAAAAAAAAATATATATATAAGACATGTATTTCAAGGCATTGGTTTACACAATTGTGGGCACTACCTAGGCAAGTCTGAAATCTGTAGGGCTGACCAGCAGGCTAGAAACTCTTGGCCAGGAGCTGATGCTTCTTCCTCAGGGAAACCTAAGTATTATTTGCTTTTAAAGCCTTTCAACTGATGGGACAAGGCTCACCCACATTATCCAGGGTCATCTCCTATACTTAAATCAACTGACTATAAATGTTAACCACATCAACACTTACATTACTGTTTAATTGAGCATCTGGGTACTATAGCCCAACTAAACTGATGCATAAAATTAACCACCCCATCTTCTCAGAGTTGAGAGCTCAAGATCGGCTGAGGTTTCTGCAGAGGCTACTTTCCCAGTAACATTTTGAAGTGTCCAATGAGTGTCCAGGCCAAAAAATCCTAAGGAGAGGTGTTGGGGTTATTTTGCATATATTGGCGTTAAACAAAAATCCTGAACATGACCCAGACTCACACAAGGAAGAGGGAGTCTCCAGCCCTAAGTTTGCCCCCAAATACAAAGACACCCAAAGTCATGTAAAGACCTTTGGAGGCTGCCATATTTGTAACTCTAAATTCATACTAGGGGTGCCTGGGTGGCTCAGTCGGTTTACCGTCCGACTTCGGCTCAGGTCATGATCTCACAGCTGGTGAGTTCAAGCCCCGTGTTGGGCTCTGTGTTGACAACTCAGAGCCTGGAGCCTGCTTTCGATTCTGTGTCTCCCTCCCCCTCTGCCCCTAACCCACTCGCATTCTGTCTCTGTCTCTCTCAAAAATAAATAAATGTTAAAAATTTTTGTTTTAATAAATTAAATTCATACTATAAAATACTAGCATGTAAGCATGAAACCCACAAGCGCTGGATTTTCCTTCCTGATGATGACTCTCCAGCTATTTATGTAACTTTTTGAAAAATTGAATTATTTCCCCCCATGATGGTTCAGGACCCTGCTGTGTGTACTCACGGGTGCCCAGCCCAGATCCATCCTCCTGGATTGACCAGTGTGTGTACTAATCCAGTCCTTACTGACACAGTTACCCTTGGTGGGGTCAGTGAGTGGCCAAGGATGGCCGGAATCCCCCAGCTGGAAAGCAGCGGAAAGCCATGGTCTTCCTTCTCAGGAGTTTCAGCTTGCACAGGGGTGGAAGTCTCTAGAAGCTTTTTGCTGGTGACGCTGCCAGGAAGGGGGTGGCTCAGGAGCCCATCATTCAACAAGACAGTTAGTCACCCCTTTGATAGTGCTTCCTCTGTGCCGGGTCTGTCCTGGGCACTTTACAAATGTTGACTCATGTCAATTTCTTTCTTTTTTTTTTTTTTCATGTTTATTTATTTTTGAGAGAGAGACAGAGAGACAGAGACCAAGCAGGGGAGGGGCAGAGAGAGAGGGAGACACAGAATCCGAAGCAGGCTCCAGGCTCTGAGCTGTCAGCACAGAGCCCAACGCAGGACTCGAACTCACGAACTGTGAGATCGTGACCTGAGCTGAAGTCAGATACTCAGCCCACTGAGCCACCCAGGTGCCCCAACTCATGTCGGTTTCAAAGCCCTGTGAGGCGGGTACAACTAACTGCTGCCCCCATTGTACAGATGAGGAAACTGAGGCCCCACATGGCTCAGTAACCAGCCCAAGATGGTGCAGCCAGGAAATACTGGAACTGGAAATGAAACCTGCTGTCTGGCTCCAGAGCCAGCTGCACACCACCCTGACCTCCCAAGCAGTTCTTCCAGGAACATTCCGCCTCAGCCATCATCACTGCCGACCGCTTTTTCCCTACGGCCTTCTCAGGTGGTACCCCTTTCTGAGCCTCCTTTCGCCATCAGCCCTGTCTTTGACCACAGGCACCCCAGACTGTCAGAGCCAAAGGGGATCATGTTGCCCACAGAGGAGGAAACAGAGGCCCTGTGGGGTGTATGACACGTCCATGTCCCCCCAAATCATAAATGTAGTGGGGAGAAAAATGAAGCAGATGCATTAGAAACAGGCAGGAATACTTACGAGCGTCCACTGTGACCGGGCACCAGATACTGTTCCAGGCACTGGAGACCCAGCACTGACAACTGCAGGCCGGGAGGGAGGTGAATTGAACACGAAAAGTCAAAGAACGAGATAACTTCAGATTTCAATGGCAGGTAAAGCGAAAGGCACGAGGAGGAGCCTTTTTCCCCCGGAGGGAAGATTACTCCGGAGAAGTGAGCTTTGGTCCTGGAGCCTCACCCTGCTTTATGGTGAGGACAGGGACAGTCCTGGGGCTCCTAATTGCATTCTCCCCACAGCCAAGAGAACGGTGGGTGTTTTTATTCCCCTGTTACATAAGTCGGCGTAGGGGGGGAAACCTGCGGCAAGGAAAGATTAGTCAACTTGCTCAGAATCACCCGGAGGGGAACCCACCCCCGGAGCCCGGTGAGATGTGTGCGACCAGCTCTACTGTCACCTGGGGCAGGGCGGGGCAGCTCTGATGGGCGTGGCCGCCTCCAGCCCTGCCCCTTGCCGGAGGGCAGTGTCGTAACCTATTGACCCAGGCTTCGGACGGGACTCGCCGCAGGCCGGGTCAGCAAAGGCAGTCAAAGTAGGTCGCGATTGGCTCCCCGCATAGAGTGGGCGGGGCCTCCTTCGCTCGGTGCGCGCGCCGCCGCCGGGATGCGTTGCCGGGGGCGTAGCGGGAAGGGGCGTGGCCGTGGGCGGGCGGCCGTTGGCAGCGTGGCCCCGCCCCGGATGTCGCGCGTCGCGGACTGGGCGGCGGCGATTGGTCGGAGCGGCGCAGGGGGCGGGGCGGAAGGTTCTGGAGGGGGCTGGCGGGCTCTGGAAGCTTCCGCCGGACGGGTATATAGAGTCCGGGACGGGGCGGCGGCGAAGCCGGGGTACGGCGATAGCTGGGCGGCGGGCCGCAGGCGAGGGCTATGGGCAAGGACTATTATCAGACGCTGGGCCTGGCCCGCGGCGCTTCGGACGAGGAAATCAAGCGGGCTTACCGCCGCCAGGCACTGCGCTACCACCCGGACAAGAACAAGGAGCCCGGCGCCGAGGAGAAGTTCAAGGAGATCGCCGAGGCCTACGACGTGCTCAGCGACCCGCGCAAGCGCGAGATCTTCGACCGCTACGGGGAAGAAGGTGCGTGCGCGCGCGGCTAGGGGCGCGCCCCCGCCGTTTGACTGAAGGGGAAACCGAGGCTCGGTGGCCAGGCTGCGGCGTCCCCGGGGGACGCCCCGGTCCCGGTGGGAGAGCAGCCCCCGCCCTCCGGCCACGCGGGCCTCCGCCCTCGGATTGGCGGCCGCCCGATGGGAGGAGGAGTCCTGGCCGCTGTGCTTGCCCAGAAGCTTCTAGCAAGTCTGGGGCTGCCCCTCCCTAGGCGCCTCCGCCCACGTCCCCGAGCGGCCCCGGGGGTGCGGGCGCGGGCGGCAAGGAGGACAGCCTTAGCCGGGCCGGTGGCGCTAGGGCCCCGGGGGTCCGGGGCTCACCTGGGCCGAGGTGGCAGGCGCTGGCGTCCAGGGGCGCAGGGCGGGGCCTCTGGCTGCGCGCCGGGCACGACCTGCGAGCCGCGAGCCTGCGACGAGCGCGCCGATTAGCGCCGACCTCGCTCCGGGGCCCCTGTGAGGGCGGAGTGAGGTAATCCCTGTAAAGTGCTTACCTAACCTGGTGCCAGGCACGTAGATGGCAGCGGGCGCCGGAGCAGTCCAGGTGCGGGGAGCGGCGGGGCCCGCCTCTGCCCGCCTCATCGGCGTAGGCCTCTTCGGGCAGGAGGAGGAAGCTTTCTTGTTGTCCAGTTGCCCGTTGATGACTCAGACTGGCTTCTGCGCCGGGTCTTAAGAAATGAAGTGGCTTCTTATGTAAGGATGGTGACAGTTGGTGTCAGGGTGTGAGATTTTGAAAAGCTGTGTTTATTGTTTTGCCTTCACTTCTGCACTTCACACTTGACCAGCTCTAAAGTATTTTTAAGAGGAAGCGCTTACTGAAGGTGGACCCGGGATCATGTCTTTTTCGTCTGATCTCTTAATGGGTTCTTTGTAAGTTTTCACCTCCAGGCAGGGAGGATAGGCAGTCAAGAAGTGGCAGGAGTTGGGTGGCCCTCAGAGAGGGCGCTTGGGCCCCTTGCCACTGTCCTGGCACCCTGAAGTACCTGGAGGAGGGGCGGTGAAAGCTTAGGGTTCTTCCTTGATCTTCTGTGACAGAGAAGGGAGGCTAAAAGAATTTGCTGCCCCCCCCACCCCCCCACCCCATGGCTCCCAAGCTTTTTTCCCTTAGCGAAAGGTCTTGGAGGGGGAGAGGCTCCCCGCCAACCATCTGATTTCCTCTGACTTTGCCTTTCAGGCCTAAAGGGTGGTGGCCCCAGTGGCGGGAGCAGCGGTGGTGCTAACGGTACCTCTTTCAGCTACACGTTCCACGGAGACCCTCATGCCATGTTCGCTGAGTTCTTCGGTGGCCGCAATCCCTTTGACAACTTTTTTGGGCAGCGGAATGGGGAGGAAGGCATGGACATCGACGACCCGTTCTCTGGCTTACCCATGGGCATGGGTGGCTTCACCAACCTGAACTTTGTCCGCTCCCGTCCTGCCCAAGAGCCCACCCGAAAGAAGCAAGATCCCCCCGTCACACACGACCTCAGGGTCTCGCTTGAAGAGATCTATAGCGGCTGTACCAAGAAGATGAAAATCTCCCATAAGCGGCTGAACCCCGATGGAAAGAGCATTCGCAACGAAGACAAGATCTTGACCATCGAAGTAAAGCGGGGCTGGAAAGAAGGGACCAAAATCACCTTCCCCAAGGAAGGCGACCAGACCTCCAACAACATTCCAGCTGACATTGTCTTTGTTTTAAAGGACAAGCCACACAATATCTTTAAGAGAGATGGCTCTGACGTCATTTACCCAGCCAGGATCAGCCTTCGAGAGGTAGGATGCTAAGTAGGGTGGTGGTGGGGGGGGGAGGGGAGCCGGTTGGTTTTTGAAGCGTTCGACTTCATGACAGATACTTCTGAGCACTCAGGGGACAGGGCAAGACCGATCCAGGGACCTGGTTTTAGCGATAGGGACGTGGTGGCGCTTATCCTACATCAAACAGCGTCGGGGCAGGAGTCGAGCGCCCTGAGCTGCCTTCCATCTAACGTTCTCTCTTTGCTCTCCCAAGGCTCTGTGTGGCTGCACGGTGAACGTACCCACTCTGGACGGCAGGACCATCCCCGTCGTGTTCAAAGATGTCATCAGGCCTGGCATGAGGCGAAAAGTTCCTGGAGAAGGCCTCCCCCTCCCCAAAACGCCCGAGAAACGCGGGGACCTCATTATTGAGTTCGAAGTGATCTTCCCTGAAAGGATCCCCCAGACATCAAGAACCGTACTGGAGCAGGTTCTTCCGATATAGTCACCAGGGTTTCCCAAGGACTGACTGGGGACCTTTCCAGAGCTCAAGGATTTCCAGACTGTTCCACCAGTTGTGGACCCATGAGAGGTCGGGAGGGCCCAGGGAGGGCTTTCGTACTGCTGAATGTTTTCCAGAGAATATATTACAATCTTTCAAAGTCGTGCACTAGACTTAAGTGGTTTTTCGAGCGATAGGGCGGCAGGTGGTGGGGACCGCAGGAAAAGGCCTTCCAGTCTGTCCCACTGGGTCCTGCAGCCCTCCTCAGATGGGCCCACGCCCTCCTCCAGGCCCCGCCTGTGGGTGAGAGGCAGACCCACAGCTGGACTTGATCCGTCTGTAGCCCTTTGCTTGTGTGGCCATTAGTTGGTATCAGCCTGCCGTCTCGGTTCCCAGACCCTGTACGCTCCTCGGTTTTTGTTGTGTGATCAGTTCGTGTTTTATTCTGTATTTGTCTCCCACGTCTTGCTGTTCCTCTGAAGAATACTATTTTCTCTTTCGCCATCTCAAATTGAGAACTGACCTAGACTGTTTTTGCAAAACTGCCTGGCCGGCACCCACAAGCAATACCTCTCGTTCCAGCAGGACCAAGGGCGCCGTCCTCGTGTGAATGAGCTGCACAGACGCTTCTCCCTGGAGGGCCTAGGGCCCTGGACAGAGCTGGGGGCCCTCTCGACCCCTGACTCCGAGGCCAAGTGCACTCACTTAGGGGTCATACTCTTTCTTTTTTCTGTAAGGCAATCTTTAGGCACACCTGGGACTTACCGGCGACCCGGGTAATTTTGTGTTTAACGGACTCTGGACTCTTTCAAAAGGATCTGATCCTTTTGATTTTGCACAGCCCTGGCTATAATCCCTTTTGATAAAAGGGTCTTTGCTTCTGATTACAGGAGCACTGTGGAACGTTTGTAAATATGTTTTTATAATTCCGTGTAACGTTGGTGTGCACTCACAGGAAACCAGCCCCCCGGCAACTGCTGCTTTCTGTATCGGGCCATGATGGAACTCCAAAGGAACCTTGGGAATCGGGGAGGGGGGCAGGGAGGGAACAAAGTGTCTGTTCCCTGCAGGCCAGTCTGGTGCTCAGACATTGGGACTCATTGTAAGCTGCCACTGCCAGCACGAGACCAAAGCGTGTGACTTGTCAATGTGCAGCACGACAGCATTAAAGACCGATGCTAAACCTCAGGGGGGCAGTCCTGCGACTCTGTTTGAGGGCTTTGCTGGCTGGGGCTGGGGCGGTGGCTGGGCGTCCCTCAGATGCAGTCAGGGGGGAGGCAGGAGTCCCCTGCGAGAGGGAGAGAAGTCTCCCAGGGCTACATGGGGAGCAAAGAACGTCCGTCCACACCACCTACATGGACGCGATCCAGGCATCCAGAGAGCCCAATGGATTTGAAGCTCTGTTTTGTGAAGGTTGGGGCTGGAGTTAAGCAGTTCACTTTCCCGTGTTCCAGGCAGGGCCTGGTGGCTGGGGCCAAGGGGTGGTGTAGGGCCTGCCCTGTGATCCCCGTGCACTCCTTTCTTGCTGGAACAGGCAGAGTGGCAGGCAGGCCCTGGCCAAACCAGACCCGAATTCCGGCCCAGGGCTGAGCTCCTCCTGGAGAAGACATATTTCCTGCCCTGGCTTCATTCGCAGGCCGCTGAAGTTGCTTTTGCTTTTGCTTTGTAACTTTTTTTTTTTAAGAAAACTGGTTTTATTACACAGTAAGTAATTACAGAGGCTTAAAACAGTGGTATTGCTACTTTGCTATGAGATGTCTTAAAAACAGCGTTTAAAATCAATCAAGGAATGGCTTTCCCTTCCGACTGAAAGGTGACCACTGGGAGCGAATGGGGGCCGGGCTGTCCAAGAGAAGTTTCTGCAAGCAATGGGAATGTTTTAGGTCGTCTTTAAATGGGACTGCTTTAAGATGCAACAAAATACATTCAGCCTCTCCGTTGTTCCAGTCACATTTCCAGGGCTCGGCAGCAGCCACACACAGCTAGTGGCAAGTGCTGGACAGCACAGATCAGAGGGCTTGCCCCCCAAACCTAAGATGGGGCTCTCAGTGAGCCCAGAGGACGCCGTCCCAGTTGGGAGGCGACCCTGAGTGTCAGAGCCATAAGGGAGCTTGTCACAGATGTTTACTGAGCTACCTCAGGCACCAAGATGACCCTTCCTGCGGAATTGGCCCTGGCCTTGGGTCGTAGGCCACCCCTCCCCCGGAGTGCCATCCCTGTGCCCCTGTCACCATTAGGTGGCAGGTCCCTGCAACCTTCCTGTCAAAGTCACCGACACAAAAGCACACAAAACCTCAAAGTGCACACAGTTCTGGGAACTTCTAGAAATCACCTACCCAGCACAGTGGGTGGGGCAGTGGGATTCTTTAGGAACGTGTTCGTGGTGAAAAGGACAAAAAGGACCCAGGTGGACAGAAAACCGGCCCCTCTGACACTGCGTTGTTTTGCCATGGGGGGCCTGGCGCATGCCTCTGTGTGTGTGTGTGTGTGTGTGTGTGTGTGTGTGTCCCGAGGTTTGGTGTATCTCCCAAGAGACTCCTCCCTCGCTTCCTTGGCTTCCCTTTAGGGGATTTCTTCTTTCCCACGCGGACTCTGAGCACATTCCAGAACTTCCGTGTCAGTCCGTGTGGAGCTGCGTCTTAAGCCACCGGCCCAGCAGTCATGTTTTAACATCACTTAAACAGTGCAAAACCCAAGATGCACGTTTGGCCTGTGGACAGAAGCGGAGTCCCCTCCCTCCTCCGGGCCTGCAGTTCCCTCAGCTGCTGTCCCTGTACAGACTGGCCACGGCATCATGAGAGCTTTCCCTTTAGAAAAAGAAAAACGATTTTTGTGTGCGCATTCTCTCCAGAGGCTGTTTAAGCATAACTTCTAAGATGTCAGTCTGTTTTTGCCCAGGTAATCAATCACAGTACTAGACTCTGGAGGGGACAGAATGAAAATCCTCCCCTCCACCCTGCTATTCGAGTCCACCCCCAACGAATGTCCCCAGTTTCTCAGGTACCTTCCCTGAGTCGCTGCACAAATCAATTTTTCCTTTTACACAAAGGGTATATACTGTGCATTCTGCATTTTCCCCCTCACGTGTGGTGGAAATAGCGAGCTTCCTCATTCCTGTTAGAGTGTGCCTTTATCCTGCCAGGACTACCTAGCTGGATGTGAAGATCCAGACCGGTGTTCAGTGGCCCCTACCTCTCCCCTAGCCATTGTTCTTGCTTCCAGATTCGAGTCCGGGACAACCACTTGCTAGCTGTGTGACCTTGGTCAGGTGACTCAGCCTCTCTGTGCCTCAGTTTCTTCAACTGTAAAACAGGCATAATAACAGTACCTCTTCTAGGATTGTAAGGGTTTTCTGGATATGGAGATAATCCACCCCCCCCCCATACACACACACACACCAGGACCCAGCATAGAAGCACCATATGAGGGACGCCTGGGTGGCTCAGTTGTTTGAGCGTCAGACTTTGGCTCTCGCGATTCGTGAGTTCAAGCCCCACATCGGGCTCGCTCGCTGCTGTTGGTGAGGAGCTTGCTTCGGATCCTCCGTCCTCCTCTCTCTGCCCCTCCCCTGCTCTTTCTCTCAAAAAATAAATATTAAAAATAAAAAGAATAAGCACTGTGTGCCAGTTATTATGTGAAGGTTTCTTATTCCACAGCTGGAAACCCCAAAAGCCTTTGGGAGTGAGTGCTCTCAGCTGAGCTCCAGGAACCCACTTGCCAGGGGATCCCCTGAGACATTCAGCGCACCCTGAGGAAGCTGTACCTGAAGCAGGATCACTCCCATTGCAATCTCAATGTGACAACCAGCTCACTCGAGAGATGCAGAGCACGAGGCTCCAGAGCAGAGCAGCACCTTGAATCCTAACTCTGTCACTCTGCTGTTGTGTATCCCTAGGCACGTGACTTTACCACTCCGAGTCTCAGTGGCCTTTAAAAAAATGACACAAACGAGGCACAGACTTCATAGCGTTCCAAGTGAAAAGTGGGTAAGTTAATGCAGCAGGGAAGAAGAGCACATGAAATTATGAACTTGGCTTCTGTGCACACTCAAGGGGGTGTTGAGTTCAAGTTCTGCTCGCTGCATTCCCGTGAGAAAATGGCAAAACCTCTCAAAGCCTCAGTTTCCTCCCTTATAAAACAGGAAGATCCCAGCTAGCTCTCCCTTCTTACTGCCCCCAGGCCAAAACTCAGTTAACCCCTGAGGTCTCTGTGCCACAGACCTGGCACAGAGCAAGTGTGCAATTAACATGAGCAAATATTTCTAAAGCACTTAGTTGAAAACCTGTCCCGGGTCGTCTTTTTCTTCAATTTTCTTTCTTTTTTCTTTTCTCTTTTCTTTTCTTTTCTTTTCTTTCTTTCTTTCTTTTTCTTTTTTTTATGGAGGCTCTACACCCAACATTGGGCTTGAACTCACGACCCAGAGATCATGAGTCCCATGTTCTACTGACTGAGCCAGCCAGGCGCCCCATGTCCCACGCCTTAAATATTATTCTTATTAGTTATTAATTATTGAGGTACACGGCATAGCACCTGACACGTCGTAAGTATTGTTCATTCCATCAACATTTATTGACCACCTACTGTGGACCCAGCCCCTGTGCTTAATGCTGGGGACACAGCAGTGAACAAACCCAGCAAAACTTCCTGCCTTTGGCAGAGCTAACAGTTGAGTGGGAGGCGCGGCGGGGGGGGGAGGAGAAAATAAGGATAAATAAATAAAACTAATGTACTAGATAATGGGGAGAGTGATGAAAATATGAAACATGGGGGTAGAGAGTTTGGGGTATTTTTAAAACTTTTTTTTAATGTTTATTTTTGAGAGAGACACAGACAGAATGCAAGTGGGTTAGGGGCAGAGGGAGGGAGGCACAGAATCCGAAGCAGGCTCCAGGCTCCGAGCTGTCAGCACAGAGCCCGACGTTGGGCTTAAACTCACGAGCTTTGAGATCGTGACCTGAGCCGAAGTCGGACGCTCAACCGACTGAGCCACCCAGGTGCCCCTTGGGGTATTTTTTTTTTTTTAAACACAGTTAGCGAACGCCTCCTCGAGAAGGTGATATTTGAGCAAAGACTTGAAGGAGGTCACTTCTTCAGGTGGATATGGAGGGAAGGGTGTTCCAGGCAGAGGGAGCAGCCTGTGCAAAGGCCCTGAGGCAGGGGCGTGTCTGAGATATTTAAGGGGCAGCCAGGAGCCCAGTGAGGCTGGAGCAGAGTAAGTGAGGGGTGAGTGGGAGGAAGCGAGGGCAGGGGGTGACGAGGCAGTGGTGCAGGACCTGGGGCCACTGGGAGGACTTCAGCGTTTCCCGAGTGAGGTAGGAACTTGCAAGCATTTTGGTTTTTGCTTTGTCTTAATTTTCCTCTGTTCGGGTGGAGGGTGGGGCGTGTCATTTGATTGTATAACTTCGAGTCCCTGAGACAGATCATCAGACTCTCGAAACTTCAACGCACCAACCTTTTGTCTGAAAAGAGCACAGCGCAAACAATAAGTATCTGTGTTTTCTATTACAATCTAGTTCTTAAAGTACATGTGCTCATCATGCTCTCTCGCACCGACCTGAGCATGCTCCCCTGGTCTGCTGATCCCACACTTGCCCGAGGAGGGGTGGAGGTGGGGCGTCTGATTTCTGAGTTCTCAAACTACAATTATTCGGTCAGACATCTTCCCTCATGAAGGGAGGAGAGACAACCTCAGGAAAGAGCCTCAAGCCCCTGCCACCACCCACCCCCGCCCCCCGCCAACCCTAGTTTCCTGGAGGTCACAAACCATGCCCTAACAATCTTTCCATCACCGGTGCTCACAGCAGTGCCTGGCCCAGAAACTGCCCTCTGAGCGTTTGTCAAATGAGTAATTGAGTGACAAACTGATTCAGACAAGAGGACTGGCCACATCTATCCTGTGACCACTGATGTTAGGGCGTGTGCAGAGGAAAGACAACCCGGCCCTGGGAAGGGTCCCCCCCGTGCCCCACTTGCCCCAGCTCCCACCTGGTAGAAATGGCTGTTCTCTTGGGCTCCAGGAAAAGCCCCTCTTTCCTGGGGTCCTTTTCCCACTTCGTGATTCATGGCTTAGTCATTAGGCACAGTTCCTAAGTGGCAGGTCAACACTAAGCCCTAGGAGACTCAGAGACCCGGCGGCGGGGGGGTGGGGGGGAGGGTTCGTTCCCGAACCCTTACCAAGTCAGAAGTTTTAGGTTCCTGGGGCTGCCGTAACAAGGTGCCACAGACTATGTGGCTTGAAACAACGGTAATTCATTCTTCCACAGGACGGGAGGCCAAAAGTCCGAAACCAAGGTGTGAGCAAGGTTGGTTCCTTCTGGAGGCTGTGAGGAAGATCCGTCCTGTGCCTCTCTGCCCCAGTCCCTGCCTCCCCCTCCCAGGGCCCTCCTCCCCCGCCTGTCTCTGGGTTCTCTCTTCTGTCTCTTATAAGGACGCTTGTTAGATTCAGGGGCCCGCCCTAATCCAGGCTGATCTCATCTCAAGATCCTTAACTTAATTACCTCTGCAAAGACCCTTCCTTATTCCAGATTGGGTCACATTGACAGTTTCAGAGACACGGGCGTATCTTTGGAAGGCCACCATTCAGCCCACTACACTGGGCAAGGCACTGCCCATGACCGTAGGGCTTGGAGGGAAGAGGCCTGGCCCTGGGGGAACAGGCCAGGGGACAGGAGTCTGTCAGAGCTCGAGGATGGGCCATGGGAGCCGAAGCCCCCACCCCTTGAGTCTCTTAGGCACACAAGGGGTGTGAGCTGACAAAGGCTGGGCTGAGGAGTGAGGCCCTCGGGTGCCTGGAACAGAGAGGGTAGGACAGGGTAGGGTGGGGCCTGGCCTGGGTGAGACAGGCCAGTGCCAGAGCCCTGCTGAGGCAGGCCTACAAGCCTGAGGCAGAAGAGAAGCCTGTTGAGAGAGTCTGAGTCAGGAGGGACAGGGCCTGGTTTGCCTTTGCTGGAAGTCCCGGCTGAGGCCCTGGGTGTTTTGTCTCAGTGGGGGCCCAGCTTTCCTTGGGAAGGTATTGGTGGACATCAGTATGACTGGGCCTGCCTCCAGATGGGCTACTTCAGCAAAGGGTGTTTTGTGGGCAGATGGCCTTTTGGTGGGGGGGGGGCCTTCAGCAGAGGAGGGGACAGGACCTGACTTATGAGCTCTCAGGCACCCTCTGGCCGCTGTTGGGGTTGTAGGTCCGGGAATGGAGAGAGGACGGAGCTGGGAGAGATGCCACAAGTCAGCTGCTTGGGGGTGCTGGACGAGGCAAGGGGCCAAGGCGGTGGTGGGAAATCACCAGCGATGCATTTGAAAAAGAGAGCTGCCCATTGGCCCTCCAGAAAACAGTGCTGCTTCAGGGTTTTATCATGACATCCTACAATCCAGCAGCAAAAGGCAGCTGCTCGAGCAGAGTCTGAGAGACCTGGGGCCAGAGGACCCAGCCTGGGAAGGGCCACCTCCTTTGCTTCCCCTCCAGGCCCATCCCGCTGAGACCACGCCTGCCAGGCTGATAGGGGGACCCCAAGCACAGGCCATCAAACTCCCAAGATCACTGTGGCCAGGGCATTGTCCCTCCTTGGTCCTCCCTGTCCCCCATGGCTCAGAGCAGGCCCCACCCACCCAGAGGGGTATCTTGGGGTTGAAAACACCACACCTATGAGTCACTGTTCAACTTCGAGCTAGTGGCTGCCCCTCTCTGAGCCTCAGCCTCCTCCTCTGTAGAATAGGGGTGATATCCAGTGGGATTATTCATGAAAAGCAGGCAGCACAGACCCTGGTACATAGTAAGAGCTTAATAAAGGTGTCTATTTCTATCATGTTTCTATCATGACATACGAGGTCATCTCTGTGACCACAACACCATTTAGTTATAGCAGGTGGTGTTCACTGAGCATTTACTATCTGCCCAACACGACTGTAGGCACTTGACACAGAAGAGCTCATTTTATTCTGACATAATCATAACAGCTTTAGGAGGTGGGTCCTATTATTATTCCCATTTTAGAGAGGAGGAGACTGAGGCACACAGGGCGAAGGGGCTTGCCCGGGGCCACACAGCCGGCGACCAGTAGAGGTGATAGAGAAAAAAGACTGTATCCTACCCCACAACCTGAGGTGGACGAGAGATGGAATAAAAGACATAGAACGAATAGAAGCAAAAGCAAAGCAAAACCATAGAGCGAATAGAAGAAAATACAGAAGAATGACTTTGTGACTTAAGAGAAGAGCCCCTTTAATGAAACATCATGGGTGGAAACCACAAGCGGGTAAGTCCTGTTGTATTGCAGCTGAGAATTTTCTTCCAAGAAAGGATATAATGGTGACACGAATCATCACATGGCAGAATGGGAGAATATGTTCGCAATGCCTCATACTGCACCTACCTCACAGGGCTGTTAAGAGAGTTACACGGCTCAGGAGCACCTGGGTGGCTCAGTAGGTGAAGCGTGCGACATCGGCTCCAGTCACGATCTCACAGTTTGTGAGCCCAAGCACCGCGTCGGGCTCCGTGCTGACAGCTCAGAGCCTGGAGCCTGCTTCGGATTCTGTGTCTCCCTATCTATGCCCCTCCCAGGCTCCTGCTGTCTCTCTCTCTCTCTCTCTCTCTCTCTCTCTCTCTCAAAAATAAACATTAAAAAAATTTTAAATAATAAAAAACAAATAGGTGAAAGTAATTTGAGTAGTTCATTTTATGCAGCCCAATACATCCACATTATTATTATTATTATAACGTAGACAGAATAAAAATGAGTTAATGAGATATTTTACATCTTTTACATCTTTTTACATCTTTTCTTTGTACTAAGTTTCCGAAATCTGGTGTGTATTTTACACTTACGGCACATCGCAATTTGTATTTGCCGTATTTCAAGTGCTCATACCTACATGTGGAGAGCAGAGATTTCGTGTAGGACAGATCGGATGGGACAGGGCACAGCTAGATTCTATGAGGAGCACATGCAAATCAACGAGTAAAAGACGGCAACCCAAGTGCAAACAGGGCAAAGAATATGAACAGGCAATTTACAAAAGAGGAGAAACTGAAGGCGATCAAGCAAATGAGGAGATGCTCAAAGTGACCTGAAATCAGAGAAATGTGAAAGATAGCAATGGTGACATCACTTGACATCGAGTCAGAGTGGTAAAAATCAGAAGCTGGATAAAGCTAACAGCTGGTGGAGATGTGGGTACAGGGGACCCTCTGCACTGACAGAAGGTGTGGCTGGGGGCAGCTAGTCCAGGATGCCACACAGCAACGGACTGTGCCCTGTGATCCAGCATCTCTGCAACCAGGTCTCTCTCCTAGGGAGATTTCCACACAGGTCTCTGAAGGGACATGTCCAAGGCTTCAGTGGCTGGGAGCTGGAGGCTGCCTGATGTCCATCCCCAGGGGACAGAGTCGTAAGACGTGAGGGATGCATCTGTGGAACATCAAGTAGAAATCAGAAGAAAACAGACGCAAGAGATTGACAACACGGATGTATACTGAATTCCTACTGCAAGACAAGCAAACAAGCAAGCAAGCAATACAGTGCTAACTGGAAAAGGAAAGTAAGAAGCCAAATGTAATAGAATACTCACATAAAACAAGGCACATTTTCAAGGAAACATACAAACAGAAAGGTGCACATTAAGCCCATGGCAGTGTTGGACCAGAGATGGGAGGGAATTGGGGGGTATTTTTCCCTAATGTTTATTTTGAAATTTCCAAAGGTACAGAAAACTCACAAGAAGGGGCACCTGGGTGACTCAGTTGGTTAGCATCCGATGTTTGGTTTCAGCTCAGGTCATGATCTCAAGGTTGGTGAGTTCAAGCCCCGAGTCAGGTTCTGCGCTGACAGTGTGGAGCCTGCTTGGGATCCTCTCTCTCTCAACCTTTCTTTCTTTCTGCCCCTCCCCTGCTCCTGCTCGCTCTTTTGCTCTCTCTCAAAATAAATAAATAAACTTAAAAAAAATAAAAGAGGAGCCCCTGGATGGCTCAGTCGGTTGACGGACCGACTTTGGCTTGGGTCATGATCTCATGGCTCGTGAGTTCAAGCCCTGCATCAGGCTCTGTGCTGACAGCTCAGAGCCTGGAGTCTGCTTCGGATCCTCTCTCTCTTTCTCTCTCTCTGCCCCTCCCCCACTCACTCTCTCTCTCAAAAATAAACATTAAAAAAAAGAAAACTTGGGGCGCCTGGGTGGCTCAGTAGGTTAAACACCCGACTTTGCTCAGGTCATGATTTCATGGTCCGTGAGTTTGAGCCCCACGTGGGGCTCTATGCTGACAGCTAAGAGCCTGAAGCCTGCTTCAGATTCTGTGTCTCCCTCTCTCTCCGACCCTCTCCACTTGCTCTCTCTCTCTCTCTCTGTCTCTCAAAAACAAACATTAAAAAAAAAAAAAGAAAACTTAGGGCGCTTGGGTGGCTCAGTCGGTTAAGTGTCCGACTTCGGCTCAGGTCACGATCTCGCGGTTCATGACTTTGAGCCCTACGTCGAGTTCTGTGCTGACAGCTCAGAGCCTGGATCTTGCTTCGAATTCTGTGCCTCCCTCTCTCTCTGTTCCTTCCCCACTGCGCTCTGTCTCACCGTCTCTCTCTCTCTCAAAAATAGAGAATAGGGGCTCCTGGGTGGCTTGGTCGGTTAAGCGTCCGACTTCGGCTCAGGTCATGATCTCACGATCCGTGAGTTCGAGCCCCGCGTCAGGCTCTGTGCTGACAGCTCAGAGCCTGGACCCTGTTTCAGATTCTGTGTCTCCCTCTCTCTCTGCCCTTCCCCTGTTCATGCTCTGTCTCTCTGTCTCAAAAATAAATAAATGTTAAAAAAAAAAATTAAAAAAAAAGAGAATAAAAAATGTATGGAAAAAAAAAAGAAAACTCACAAGAACAGTAAAATAATACCCATATGTTGGGGCGCCTGGGTGGCACAGTCGGTTAAGCATCCGACTTCAGCCAGGTCACGATCTCGCGGTCCGTGAGTTCGAGCCCCGCGTCGGGCTCTGGGCTGATGGCTCGGAGCCTGGAGCCTGTTTCCGATTCTGTGTCTCCCTCTCTCTCTGCCCCTCCCCCGTTCATGCTCTGTCTCTCTCTGTCCCAAAAATAAATAAAAACGTTAAAAAAAATTAAAAAAAAAATAATAATACCCATATGCTTACTTACTCTCCTGGCTTCAGCGACAATTGTTACTATTTTGCCACATTTGCTCACACTCTCTCTCCTCTCCTCCTCTATATTAATACTAATGTATAACATATTATGATGTTGTATATAAGATATATACACATATGATTTTCTTCTGAGCTATTTGGCAGTCGCAACCATCACAAATATACCACTAAAGAATTCAGTGTGTTTCTCCCGCAAATAAGAACATTCTTTTATCCAACCACGGTGCAATGCCCACATTCAGGAAATTTAACCTGGATATGATATTATCTAAGATCCACCCACATTCAAATATCCTCGATTATCCCCAGAATATCTTTTGTAGCTGTTTCATCCTTTTTTTTTTAAAGAAAATTATCAAGGATCCAATCAAGGATTATACATTGATTTTGGCTGTCATCTCTTTGTTTCCTTCAGTCTAGAACAGTTTCCTGGCATTTCATTCATTCACTCCTTCATTCATTCGATGAATAGATTGATTTTCCCTTTCATGACATAGATCTGTTTGAAGAGTCCAGGCACTTTTGGTTTTTGTTTTTTGGTTTGGGTTTTTTTGTTTATTTGTTTGCCGGCAGAATGCCCCTTAATCGGGAAGTATCTGGTTGTGTCCTTATGATTAGACTCAGGTAAACACTTTGGACAGGACCAAGTACTTTGCAGGTGTCCTTCTCAGTACATCACAGCAAGATGCATGTGAGGTCAGCCTGTCCCATCCCTGATGATGTTAATTTTGATCATTTGGTTAAAGTGGTGACTGCCAACTTTCTCCATGGTGAATTTTCTGAGGTATCTTTTTCCCACTGTAATTAACAAGTAATTTGTGGGCTGGTCCTTTGAGACTGTGTGAATATCTACTCCCCCACTGAGGAGCCTAGCCTGAGTTAATTATTCCTCTACTGGCTGCAAAATGGGGATTTTCTCACTCAATCTTTCCTTCGGCACATTTTAGCTGGCACTCCAGACTTTTTCCTCCCCCCAAAGGGGCAGAGGTAGCGCTCAGGTCTAAGCTCCTCAGCAGCTGGGCCCCCCAACCTCTTGAGCTGTAACACTGGGTAAAGAGGTGGCCACCTCTGCGCCCTTGGACAACCCCCACACCCCTCCCTAGGCGCCTCATCAGTCAACAGGTGGATCCAGGTGGATTCTGCTCAGGACTCTGCTGTCCCCGTGGCCTCACATACTGTCCTCTTCAGGTGTGTGGGAGGCAGCTCAGATGCCAGGCACAAGCAGGGCAGTGGGTACAGTCCCACAGAGGACACTGGCCCAGCCACAGCAACCGATCACTCACTGGGGATGGCAGAGGTCAGCAGAACAGGAAGAGAAGGACAATAGCTGTGCCTGTTGCCACGGCAGTGGCAGTGTTTGCCAGCTGGGTGGGGCCGGTCTCGCTCGAAGCCGTCAGTGGCTAAGCCCAGGCCACACTCTCCTCTTCCACTTCTCCCCTCAGTAGGCCCTGGCGGGGCTGGGATGTGCAACAACTCACCCTGGGCACTGCAGAGACCCAGTTATTTAATGAAGCTTGAGCAGAGTCGCAGCTGTTAGGGGCCTCCAAGAACTACAATTCCCAGAACACACAGCAAGCCCCTGGCCCAGCCCCAACTGCCCCAGTGGCCCCGGCTTTGAAGCAGAACAAGGAAATCTCACCTGTCCTGGGAACTCAGCGTCCTGGTCTGCATGAGGTGCGTTCGTGTCTGTGTTTCTTGGACCTCCTCCTGCCTGAGAACTCTCGGTTACAAGCCAAACCTGGCGACGGTGAGATTCACACATGTGTGCTGTCACCCTGCTCTGTGCCAGTCTCAGGACCCGGGCGTGGATGGGGAGCACTGAGATGGAGGAGACAGCCTCATGAAAGAGAAATGGCTTGGGCTGGTTGGGTACCCCTTATAGTCTAGCATCTATTACGTGCTCAGTAAACATCCGCTGGCCTAACCAACAAGCAGACAGTCTATCTCTCCCTTGTCTTCCCTTCCATTACACCATTTCCCCCGGTTTTGCCGGCTCCTAGGATACGGCACTGTCCTGAAATGTGCTGTATCTCTCTGTCCGGCCTCCAGGCCTTCTGCACGCGCTGTTACGTCTACCAGAAGCACACTCAGCTTCCCCGTTGGTGTGTCTGTAGGCCAGAGCCTGGCACGGAGCAGCAGCACATTAAATATTTGACGAGTGAATGAATGAATGAATGAATGCCCTTGTCCATTGTCCATCCCAGGAAGCAGGGACACTCGGGACCCTCCCTATTCATCTCGATCCTCCGCCCGCTCGCCGGCCTGGAATGAATGCCTCCCTTTTATCCGCTCCGAGGATGGCCGGGCCGGGTCGGGGGCAGACCGGGAGGAGGAGGGGATCGGGGGCTGTCCTGGGCCCCCTCCCGGGTCTCCTAAAGGGTCAGCTTTTCCGGACGTGGGGAGTTTACCTCTTGGCGAAACTCAGCCTCGGCCACCTGATGACCAGCCCCCAGTCCCTCCCGCCCCTTACCACCCAGGACACCCCAGACCGACACTCAGCCACCAGCACGTGGTCCAGGGGCCCCAGCTTCCCATTGGCTGCTTGTCTCCTTCCTTCCCCGCGATTGGGAGGGGCCCAGCCTCAGGTCCCCCCTCCGCGCCCTACGGTGGTACAGCCTGCCGTGGCTTAGGCGGGGTGGGAAGGTCCACTGCGCCGCGGCGCGGGGGGAGTGGGTCGGGAAGAGCCGGGCGAGGCGGAGGGATCCCTTTGGAATGTTTCCGTCGAAACCACCCGGGGCGGGGCGGCACGGCGCGGATTGGCCACGAGCGTCGGACGGCCGCTTCTGATTGGCGGGGCGCGGGCGCCGGCCCCGCCCCCCTGGCCGCGGCTGCGGGAGAGGCCCGGCCCGGAGTTTGCGGAGGGCCGAGCGGGGCGCGCGCAGGGTGGCGGCGGCGGCGCAGGTGAGTGCCCCCCGCGGGCGGGGCGCGGCGCGGCCGCTCCGGGGACCCCAGCGCGGGCCTGCGGGGCCGCAGACGCGCGGGGATCCGGCGGATCGAGCGGGGCGGGGCCGGCCCCAGGGACATGGCTGGAAGTCTAGGTTGGGCGCCAGGATGCCCGAGGCCCCTTCCCAGAGGGGCGCCTGTCTTTCCGCTGGGGGCAGGGTCAGACGCTTCCCGCCGCTCAAACGGGGCCGACAGGCCACCCTGCCCCCTGCGCTCCTCTGGACAATCCCCCTCCCGTTAGGGACAGGCGCGGGGTCGGTATTTGTGAGCCCTGCCTGGGCATCTCCCTGGAGGTGGCCTCGTCCCCATCCTCCAGGGCCTAGAGGAACCTGGGGAGGACCGAGGTCCCGACAATAATAATGAAGAAAATCACCCTGGCTGGCACTTGCTGAACGCTTCCATGTCAGGCATTTACCATGCGTATCAGTGGGTCTGAACACCTCATGGAAGGTACGCTTACTTCTTTTAGAGGTGAAGCAACAGACCCAGGAGGTAGAGTGACTTGCCCAGGGTGACACAGCTAGCTAGTAAGTGGCAGATCTGGAACTCGAACCCGTGCTGCAGAGTCCAGATCTGGAGTCTCAGCCACTAGACCACATGGCTCCGTGGCCTCTCTGCTTGCTGCTATCCCCAGCCCCCAAGCATACACATCTGGCCACACCTGCCGGTTTTTGCTTTCCCCCTAAGAGGTCACCAGACATCAGCCCTACTTTGCCTCCCCTGAGCTGGAAAGGCAAGGTCTGAATACCAAGGTCCAAAGAAGAGAGTGACGTCTGTGGGGGACATAGGGGACCTGGATGTTGGGGTCCTTTGCCCCCTGGGCCCCTCTGGGAAGCCTGGGCTGAGGCCCTGGGCAGTAGGCGTTCTCCCGGAAACACCCGGGAGCCGGTTTTTCAAGACTGAATCAGAGGCCTCCCCCTCCCTCCTCCTCTCCGAAGCAATATCCTACTGGAAAGGGGAGGCTGGGTGTGGTGTCCCCCCCTCCCCCAGTTTATGTCAGCCCCCAGGAACCCCCTCCCCTGCTTCCTGCTGCCCCCACTGCACTTCTGCGTGGTTGTGGCGTTGCTAAGTTTCAGGCCCTTCCCAGGGAAGAGAGGGTGGGAATGCTGGGATTCCAGCCAATGTGCTTGGCGCCCAAGCTGACGCTCTTTTCCTCCATCCCTATGTTCAGGTTTGAGGGGAGACCGGGAACGTGGGGAGGGGGTGGCCGTTAGCAACTCCACGGCAGGCATGTTCCGAGGATAGGAGGGCTCAGAGTAGGCGGGATGAGGGCATAAGGCACATCCATTCATTCTACACTTACTGAGCACCTACCATGTGCCAGGCACTGTTGTTGGGACAGAGAACACAATAGTGAACAAGACAAAACTCCCAGCTCTGTGGGAGCTGTCATTCTCGTGGACACAACCAAGTTAACAAGGAAATAAAGATCCCTGCAGACGGGAGAAGTGCTCCGTGCTATGAATAAAATATGAGGGGGTGGCTTGGTAGAATCTGTTGGGCAAGGCGGGGGTGGGGGTGGGGGCTCTTGGAGGAGGTGACTTCAGAGACAGGGTCTGAATGACAAAAAGTAGGCAGCCATGGGAAGATCGGGCAGAGGGCACGGCCAGGGCAAAGGCTCTGAGGCTAGACCGAGCTTGGAATAGTGTGGCTGGGGCACGGGATAAGGCCACAGTGGCCGTTCCGCAGGGGTCTGTGGCTCATATTAAGGAGCTCAGAGCTTTTCTCCCGTGAGGTGGGAACCCGTTGTAAAATTGGAAGCCGGGTAGTGACGCGATCTGGTTTACATTTTAAAATAGAGACACGAAGTTAAATAGCAGCCTAAGACTGGAAGACAAGAGTTCTGCCAGGGCAACGTGTAATTAAGTTCATGGGCCTGAGCTGTCTGGACCACAGGGGCGGTTCCTACAGGCTGGGGCAAGCCAGGGAGGCTGCCTGGAGGAGGTGGCTTAGCATAGGCCTCGGCAGGCAGGCAGAGAGGACTGGGATGTTCCCGGGCAGGGCAGGGGAGGAGGCAATAATCATAATGACAATCATAGTAACAGTTTCCTTAAATTGAATGTCAGGCAAAATGCTTGTTAATGCTAATCAGGTTGTATGCGTGATCTCTTTGGACTCCCATAAGCACCTTGAGAAACAGGAATTCTGCCCATTTTTTCGGATGAGAAAACTGAGGCCCCATCACATGAAGTGACTTGCCCACAGCCACACAGCTGGTAAGTGGCAGGGGTGGGATCTGAACCCAGGCCATCCTGCCTCTTGTAGCCTGAAAGGCAACTTCATTAATCACTCACTTTCTTCACCACCACTATTCCCTCCTCACAGGTAAGGCCATGGAAACTAGCCTGAACCAGGGCAGCAAATGTAGGCAGAGTGAGGAGGCTGGGAACTGGTGATCTGGATGTGGGGGCCCTGGGAAAAGGGGGAAGTTTGAATCTTAGCAACTGACTGAAAGATGGTGGGACAGATGGAACCAGTAGGAAAAATCACCCTTTACGGAACCCTTATTGTGCGCCCACATGCGTGATTTCCTTGGAGCTCAGAGAAGTTAAGACACTTGCCCAGGGTCACACAGCCAGTAAGTGGAAAAGCCAGGTTCCAGACTCATGTTCTCAGCCTCCTGCTAAAATGTATGAGGAGCAGCAGCAGGAGAACCAGGGGAGGGGATGATGAGGATTCGTGGTGGTTTTGTTTGTTTAAGCATCATTGAGTGTGATGAAATACCTTCATACCCCGAGGCAAAAGTTTTGGTTCATTCAGAATTTTCTTTTTTGTCAAATGTTCTGTGAGCGCCTTCTGCGATGGGTGCTGGAGATAGATGGATAACCGATGAAAGGCTGGTCTCTTGGGCGCCTGGGTGGCTCGGTCAGTTAAGCGTCCCACTTCGGCTCAGGTCGTGATCTCACGCTTCATGAGTTCGAGCCCCACATCGGGCTGTGCGCTGACAGCTCAGAGCCTGGAGCCTGCTTCCGATTCTGTGTCTCCCTCTCTCTCTGCCCCTGCCCCGCTTGTGCTCTGTCACTCTCTGTCTCTCAAAAATAAATAAAAACATTAAAAAAAACATTAAAGAAAAAAAAAAAGACCGGTCACTTGAAATGTCTAAGGAGTGCCCGCAAATCAAGAAGAAAAAAGATAGGCATTATGATAAAAAACAAACTGAATGCAATTTTTAAAAGCGGGCAAAGACTTAAACAGGCAGTTTGCAACAGGACAAATCCAACCAGTTCATGAACGTGTTAACAGTTGTTCAGCATCACTGATGATGAAGGGAGTAAAAACGAAACTGCGATGAAAGGTGAGGGAGACACACTCCGTGTCTGTGTGGCCGGATGGAGCACCTACCCTGCACCCAGCACCATGCTGGGAAGTGAGGGCCGAGGATCACAGAGGTGGGGCTTGCGTGTTTGCTGGGGAGACAGTACCCCCTCGAGGGCAGGGACTACAGAGCCAGGCACGGGGACTGGTGGGCTAATGACTATTAGGATCATTCCTTCATCCATCCCTTCATTCATTCGACAAATGCATACTGAGCACCTGCTACACCCCCGGGCACTGTTTTCTGTGCTAAGAATATAGGGATGAGCAAGGCAGACAGACTGCCTTGCCCTTTCCCAAAACAGTGAACGAGAACAGTGGATGAAATCTACATCCCACCTGAAAGAGGTGTGACAGTCTCTGTGTGGATGCCACAGGGCGCAGTCAAGTGCAAAAGCTCGGACACTCGATTGTACCTGGTGTGTTAGAGGGGCAGGGACCGGGCCCGTGTGCCTGGGAGGACCGAGCAAGGGGGAGAGCGGGAGAAGGTGGGGGGAGGGAGGCGATGGGGGCAGGTCTTTTGGGGCGTGTGGGTGGAGGGGAGGACGGTGACTTTTACTGTGAATGAGGTGGGAGCTCCGGGAGGGGTCGAAGCAGAGGACAGAGGTGAGACGGGACTTGTGTTTTACAGGATCATTCTGGCTGCCGTGTTGACCGGAGACCGTGGAGGGTGAGGGCAGAAGCCGGGAGACTCGGAGGAGGCAACCGCACTAGTGTAGGTGAGAGATGATGGGGCTGGACCAGGTGCCCCTAGAGGAGGCGGTGGAGAGCAGACGAATGCATGCGGGAGCGAATGAACGGATGCGTGAGTGTGAGTGCAGCGCACTGGGCTTGGCAGAATCCTGGAGGGCTCCCTGGAAGAGGAGAGTTGAAGGGAGGGAGCGGGAAGTCCCCTTTACACAGAAGAATATCGTTTGGCATGATGTGATCCTCAGCACAGCCTGGCCAGGTGAGTGTCCCCGTCTGCAGAACAGGCATCCGAGGCCCAGGGAGAGCGAGTGGCCTAGGGAACCACTTTGCACGTGGGGGGCAGACAGACCCGAGAGTGCTGCCGGCTTCTGTGGCTTAGGGCGGCTTCTGTGGCTTAGGGTGCGTGGCTTGAAAATGAAACCTGACCTCCTTCCCATTCTGGGAAGCCGGCACGGTCAACCCCTCCTACACCCAGCACTTCTTTAATCCCCCCGCCTTCACGCATCGCTCTCTCTGTTCCAGTTACACTGGCCCCTTGCTGCTCTGTGAGCAGAGTCTGCGAGTCTGCTCAGAGCCCTCCCGCGGCTGCCCCTTGCTCAGAGCGAAAGCCTAAGTCCTGCCTGGGCCCTCAGGGCCCTGCCCGCTCTGCCCTATCCCTCCCTGCCCTCACCTCCTCCTGCTGTCCCCCTCACCACTCTGTTCCAACCGTGCAGGCCCACTTGCTGTCCCTCAAACACATGCCAAGCGTGTCCCCATCTCAGGGCCTTTGCACTGGCGGTTCCCTCTGCCTGGAGCTGTCTTGCCTCACGTCATTATATGGAGGCTTCTTCCTGTCATTCGAGTCTCAAGTTCAGCTTCACCTGCTCAGAGAGGCCTTCCTTGATTTTGTCAGTAGAAGCACTTGTCTTGTTTTATTGTCTTCATAGCACCCTTAGAAATTATACTAGGCTTTTACACATTGGCTTGCTCGCTGCGCATTTCCTCTGGACTGTATGCTTCGGAAAAGCGTGAACAGAACCCCAGCTGGTGTATATGGCACCCAGGAGAGAGTTAGAAAGAGGCAGGCCTTCCTCCCAGCAAACACATCAGCTTGGCATGTAGCTCGACGAGCCAGAGCAGAGGCTGAGTTTCAGTCCCACTCGCCACCTTGGTCGGGTGCTTTTGCACAGTGAACAACCTGTGGAACTGCATACAGTGCCCCTAGTCAGGGACCTTGGTCATCTTACTGAAGGCAGTATCTAAAATGGTGCATGTCATATAGTAAGTATGCGAAAGATACTTATTTGAAAGGAGGGTGGGAGAGAGAAACTGAGAGAATAGCAGTAGGAGAAAGAAAGAAAGTGTATCAGGACAAGTTTTGCTACAGTAACCGACAACCTCCAAAATCTTACTGGCTGAATTCCACAAAGGTTTATTTTTTTAGTCCTGCTACGTCTCCATTGCAGCTCATTAGGGGGTTCCATTCGTCGTAGTCCGTTGTCACTCGGAGCCAGGCTGATGGCGCTGCCACCTGGACAAATGTGTCAGGTCACCCTGCCTGGGAGATGCAGACCCCCGGAGGCTCTTGATCTAGTACTGAAATGCTTCAGCCCAGAAATGCCATGTGTCCCCTCCTCTCACAGCTCATTGGCCAGAACTAGTCATATGCCTGCCCAGTCACAGGGAGGTCAGTAAATGTCACCTGGCCGTGTGCTTTGAAGGGAGAGTCGGAAACTTTTTGTGCACAGCACCAGTGACTGCAACCAGTAGAAGAAGAAGGAGAAACTGGAGGCACCTGGGCGGCTCAGTCAGTGAAGCATCTGCCTCTTGATTTCAGCTCAGGTCTTGACCTCAGGGTCGTGGGCTCAAGCCCCGTGTTGGGCTCCGCACTCGGCGTGAAACCTACTTTAAAAAAATAATAATGAATAAATATCTAGAAGAATGAAGAGAAACGTGACCGCTTTGAGCCTCCACTTTCTCGTTAAGTGGGCGTATTCGTAGCAAAACATTGTCCCCATATCACGACGTCGTGTGAGGGTTAAGTAAGGTCACAGAGCACTTTGCACGGGGTCGTAGTAGCTGTTATATGCTGTGGTTACTTCTGAACCAGTACAGAAACGCTGGACCGGGTTTTGAGCCGAGGCCGGTCTGTTCACCGGGTCAGCAGTGTGCTCCTAGTGGGGGAGGGGCGACCCGAGGCCACCGCCCAGGCCCTGAGCCCGCCTTCCCGCCCTGCAGGTCTCCTGAGTGTGCCCCCTGCTTCTCACCGCTCATGCCGCTGGGACTGGGGCGGCGGAAAAAGGCGCCGCCTCTGGTGGAGAATGAGGAGGCCGAGCCAGGCCGTGGGGGGCTGGGCGTGGGGGAGCCGGGGCCCCTGGGTGGGGGTGGGGCGGGGGGGCCCCAAATGGGGTTGCCCCCCCCTCCCCCGGCCCTGCGGCCCCGCCTCGTGTTCCACACCCAGCTGGCCCACGGCAGTCCCACTGGCCGCATCGAGGGTTTTACCAACGTCAAGGAGCTGTATGGCAAGATCGCCGAGGCCTTCCGGCTGCCGGCTGCCGAGGTACCCACCAGGGAGCCAGGCACCAGGGTCCCTGACGGCGGGCTGAGGCCTGGGCGTGCGTCCTGTCCATGAGCTGCGGCTCAGTTGCTGAAGGTGCAGACGCCGACACCAGCTCCCTACTGGAGGAACTGGTGGGGTCACACTGGGTGCTGAGTTCCCATCAGTCATTAGGGCGCCTGCACCCCAGCAAACTGTGGGGAACTGGAGAGTAGGGCTGGGTGCTGAGTTCCCATTAAGCATTGGGAGGCCTGTGCCCCAGTGGACTGCGGAGATGGATGGCCAGGGCTGGATGCTATCTTCCCATGATGCATCGGGAGGCTTGTGCCCCAGTTGATTATGGGGTCTGGCGGTCAGATGTGAGGTTCGTTTCTCTGGGATGCATTGGGAGGCCTGACCCCAAGGACTTGGGGGGCTGAAGGCAGGGGGACAAGAAGGGCCGCAGTGGGATTGAACAGGAAGTAGATGCAGGGGTCTCAGTAGGGGTGGCGGGTATTCTGTTCCCCTTCATTCATTCCACAAGCCCTTTACTGAGCACCCACTGTGTGTCAGGCTCTGTGCCCTGGAACCAGCACAGAGTTTTTGCTAGGACAGAAATCCGACTCTAGAAGAGCTGCATCCCAGTGGAGGCCAGTCTGGGGGTGGTCAGGCCCCGGGGTGGGGACCCCCAGCCCTTTCCCAGCTCCCTTTATCCCCCCGGGTTATGGTTAGCAAAGGGCGAGGGATGAAGGTGAGGGTTGAGTGTCTCCCCCCATGCAGGTGATGTTCTGTACCCTCAACACCCACAAAGTGGACATGGACAAACTCTTGGGGGGCCAGATCGGACTGGAAGACTTCATCTTCGCCCACATCAAGGGGCAGCGCAAGGAGGTAGAGGTGTTCAAGTCTGAGGAGGCGCTGGGACTCACCATTACCGACAACGGGGCCGGCTATGCCTTCATCAAGGTGCCTGGGGTGGATGGGGACACCCGGGTCCTAAGGGTAAAGATTGGCCGTAGGACCCAAGGGCCGAGCCAAGGGGACTCACGGCTCCTTTCCCCACAGCGCATTAAGGAGGGAAGCGTGATCGACCACATCCAGCTCATCAGCGTGGGGGACATGATTGAGGCCATCAACGGGCAGAGCCTGCTGGGCTGCCGCCACTACGAGGTGGCCCGTCTGCTCAAGGAGTTACCCCGAGGCCGCACCTTCACGCTGAAGCTCACAGAGCCCCGCAAAGCTTTTGGTGAGGGGGCTGCCCCCCGGAACCCCTGTCGTCACCCTATTCTCTTGGGTTCAGGCTACAGTGGCAGGGAGCCACCAGCAGGTGGCGCCCAAACCCAGCCAGCTGCGGTGGAATGGAGGGGTAGCCCCGCCCTGCCCTGGGGAGGGGTGCTGGCTCTCTGCCCAGCCCCCGGAGGGCCAGAGCAAGGAGGAAGTTGCCCCCCCCCCCCCCCCCCCGCACCCAGCTTCCCGGAACCATTAGCCCAGCCAAGCGCCCCCAACCCTGGCGAGCCCCCCCCAGCCTGGAGAGGCCAGGGTTGGCTGCCCTGTGCCAGTACCCCCTCTTTTCCGTCTGGCTTCACTAACTCTCTGGAATGGGCCTGAGGCCCCCGAGGTTGGGGGTGGGGGACTCTCAAATGCTTCCCCCGGCAGACAGGACTGGTCCTTGGCCCAGCAGCTATATCTCCTTGGCCTTGGGGAGAGCAGCTCAAGACCCAGGCCCCACCCCCTTCCTGTCCCTCTTGCCCTGGGAACAGGGCCCCCTTCTGTCTCCCCTCCAGCCTTTTCCATTCTCAGCCCCTGGCTGTCCCTCCCCAGTCCATGCCAAGCCTGAGTCGGGAGTCCTGCCCTCCTGGGGTCACCTCAGGCCCCATCTCCCCAGAGCCTGCAGAAGCTTCGAGAAGGTAGAAGAGGGTAACTGAGGCCAGGATGCCTGGGGTCCTGCCCAGGGCATGCTGGAATTGGGCTTCCCCGACCCTCACTCACCCCTCGCCTGCCTCCCACAGACATGATCAGCGTACGCTCAGGGGGTGGCCGCCCTGGCTCTGGCCCCCAGCTGGGCACTGGCCGAGGGACCCTCCGGCTCAGATCCCGCGGCCCCGCCACAGTAGAGGATGTGGTGAGTGCTCTAGCCCAGCCCGATCCCTCCTTCCCTGCGTACCCATAGGTGGCCGCATCCTTTGTTAGCTGAGGACCTCGGAGCACTAGATGTATCATCTACCTCTGCCACATCCCAGCTCTGGGACTTTTGCTGGGCAAGTGGGCCTCAGTTTCCTTGTGTGTAAAATGGGACGATAACACCCAGGGTTGTGGTGAGGATGAGCTGTGGCTTAATACACAGGAAGTGGTGAAAAGATGGTGCGGCACTCAGTAAGTACGATGGCAAACGTATTCACATCACTGTGGTGTCGCTGTCCCTCCTACCCACCCCCCAGCCCTCAGCCTTTGAGGAGAAGGCCATTGAGAAGGTAGATGACCTTCTGGAGAGTTACATGGGCATCCGGGACACGGAGTTGGGTGAGTGGGGACACCTGGATCTGGGGATGGGTGCGAGTTTGGGGGAGGGGCTTCTAGGTCCTGCGGGGCTGGGTGTCTCCTGGGTACCTCTGCCATCTGTGCTTCCATTCCGCCCCTACCCTTGTCCAGCGGCCACCATGGTGGAGCTCGGAAAGGACAAGAGGAACCCGGATGAGCTGGCGGAGGCCCTGGACGAACGGCTTGGTGACTTTGCCTTCCCTGATGAGTTTGTCTTTGACGTCTGGGGTGCCATTGGGGATGCCAAGGTTGGCCGCTTCTAGGCCTCCCTCCAGACCTCTCAGTGACCTGGCTCCGCTTGGTGGGAGCCCCCTATGGGAGGGACACCGTGGCCTGGACCCCAGCATCCGGCTTGGACCTGGCTCAGCAGCCCGAGGATGATGCAGAGTGGAGGTGGCGCCAGGCCCCTGCCCCACTCCAATCGGTACCACCCCTCCCCAGCTCCCGCCCTGGGTGGGGTCCCCGGTCCCCCCTTGCCCTGTTCCCCACCTACCTCAGCCGGGCCGGGCGCGGGGAGGGACCAGCCAGATTGGGCGTCCACCCCCGCCCGCAACACTTTCCGCATCAGCTGCCAAACTGGTCCCTCTGTCTCCCTGGGGCCTGTTTTGGGGGTCGTGACCTCCCTAGTTTCCTGCTGCAGGGAATGCAGAAGGGGGGCATCCCCCCTCAGCAAATGCAATAACGCCCTCCCCCTCCGCGCCCCCCCCCCCAGAGGAACCCCCTCGCTGTGGAGTCTGTTACCTCTGCATTTGAAATACTAGTCTGCTGTGAACCCCCCAACCTCCCTCCCTCCCCTGCCCCCTGTGTCTCCCTCAGCCCAGCCCCGGACAGAAGGGGCAGGAGGGAGGATGGCGGTGGGCTTTTGTATCTGAATTTGCTGTCTTGAACATAAAGAATCTATCTGCCGTTGGACCTGTGTGGCGGCTTCGGGGTGGGAGAAGGGGGTGAGCCAAGGCTGGGAAAGAATGTAGCAGCTGAAATCCATCCCCTTCAGGCTCCAAATTGAATTAGGAGCCTGCCTGGGCCACCCTCCCCCCACCCCCCACACCCGTTCTGCCTGACGAGGTTTCTGGCCGTGGGCCACCAGGCTTCCTGTCAAAGGCTGGAGCTTCTCGGCCTACTGGGGTTCAAGTCTTGCTCCCTCTTGAACGAAGCTCCCGCCACCTCAAGCCTGAGGCGCGCCGTGGGCGCAAGACTGTGGGCTACAGCCCGTCCCAGCCCCGGGGCCGTGGGGAGCACCAGGGCCCGGAGGGGTGTGGAAGCCTGGCTTGGGAAAAGAAAGATGGCGGGCCCAAGATGGAGGCCTGCCAGGGCAAATGCTGTGGGCAGGAGCCCTGCCCCCCAAGACCGAGGGGAGCAGTCATGACGGAGCCCCCACTCCTGCCCGCTCTGGACGTGTGGGGTCCGCTGGCGTCCACGGTGCACCATGTTTTGCACTGGACATAAACCCCGCGTGCTTGTTTTGACAACCCACTTCATCCTCAAGGATTTGAGTGGGGATCGAGGAAGGGGGGTGGGACCCTGGCCAGACCTGGAGGGAAGGGCAGGAATTGAAGCAAGGGGGGCCAGGCCAGAGGTCCCGGCAGGAATGTGTGAGCTCAGCCCGCTCCCCTCTTCCATCCCTATTTCCAACAAGAGGGTGAGGGGCCTGCCCAGGAAAGGGCAGCTGGGAGGACCGGCTAGGCCTGGGGTGTGCGCGCGGCCCGCAGTTGTGTTCTTGGGGTGGGACGGAGACGGCTGATGTTGGGGTCCCAACACCCACGGGTGCCCCCTGTGTCTGTGCTGGTAAACAGCTCGGGTCGCGCCTCCGTGTTTCGAGAGTACGACTGTGTCTCTCGGGGAGTTGGCCGTCTGTGACTCTGCTGAGGGAAGAACGTGACTGTCTCCGTGTTCCCGGGTGTCTGTGGGTGTAACTGGCGGCACCTCTGTGTGGAGGGCGGCCAAGGAGGCGCGTCTCGACGTGGCCGAGGCCGCGAGCGAGGGTGTCCCTGCGCTTTTCTGTTTGCGGGGTAGGTGTTGACCAGCTAGATCCCAGGATGTCCAGGAGGTGCAACCCATTGTGTCTTGGGTGCATGCAGTGTACCGGTGGGCCCGTCTCGGACTGTGAGGGGGTGTCTCCGGGTGATACAGACTGTGGCTGTCTCAGTGCTGAGACTGGGTCCCGCAGCGCTAAGGGGCCTGCGTTTCAGCGCGTTGGGAGAAGTCTGAGCCAGTGACTGTCGGGGCATCTCTTGGGGGGGGACACTGTCTCAGTGAGTTCACGGGTAGGACGACAGGTGACCCCAAGGCTTTGAGGAACGTGGCTGCTGCTGTGCTGGGGACAGAGTTGACAGTATCTGATCTCAGGGTGTTAAGGGGTATGATTGTGTTGTTTTAGGATGGGAGACTGTGTGTGTGTGTGTGTGTGTGTGTGTGTGTCCCCTGCTTCTCAGGGCAGGAGGGGAGGTCGCCGTCATGTGTCCACAGGTGGCTTGGGACTTGTGAGTCCCAGGAGATGGTCCCCTGGTCACCAGGCATCTTGGTTCCCCAGCCCGCCTTCAGCCTCCCCCACTCCCCCTCCCATGACTCGCCCGCTGGCCCTGGCTTGGGCTTTAAGCCCCTGTGTAAATAGTGGGCGGGTCTCCAGGCCAGGCTGGGCCTGATCCAAGCTGGTCTGCCGAGGCATTGCCCGCCACCGCCACCCCCACCCCCACCCCCACCGCCCCAGCATCCATGAAGGCTTTGGCAAGACAGGAGGGTGTTGCTGCCTCCCAGCAGGGCTAGCCCCCACAACCTGGCCATCTCCACGGAGGCAGTGGCACCCCCTGCAGCCGCCCCAGCCCGCCCTGGGCGATGCTCACATTTTCCAGTGTTTAGATTTTATCCACTTTATTAATGAGGCAGGCAAAAGGCCCGCGCCTGGGGGCGGGGGGGGGGGGGAGGGTGGAGAGGGCTATTCCCGCCCTGCCAGGGGGAGGGAGTCATGGGGGACCAGGCCAGCTCCCCGGGAGCCCCCTTCCTGGTGGGGCAGCTGGGGTTCTGAGTGGCCGCTGCCCGTTGCCAGGAGCAGAGAGAGAGGTCACTGTCACCCCAGGCTCCCTGCGGGCACGAGATGGGATGGCTGAGCTGGGGAGATGGGGTGGTCGGAGAGGCCCCTGGAGGCCGGAGAGGGCAGCGGGAGGAGGCCAGGAGCTGAGGAGCCGCCCTAGGAGGGAGGGAGAGGGAGCGGCCTGCCTTCCTGCCTGCTTGCCGGAGAGCTCTGGTGCGCAGAGCTCTGGGGCGGCGCGTGCAGCCGGCAGCAGGCTATGGGGGCCTGGAGCCCCAAGCCGAGTGGGTAAGAAAAGGGGGGCAAGAGTGTCCCTGGTGGGGGAGGGGGGCTTGGAAGGATGGGGCCGTGGCTACCTCAGTCTCTCTGTCCCATGTTCTTGACTCTCAGCCCCGTCGGTCTGTCCCTGTCCGTCTTACCATCTGTCCATCCGCCCTTCCCACCTGGCCAGCAGGCAGTTCTGCCCTCTCAGCCCTCACCACCAGGGCATCCAGAGATGGGTGGTGCTGGGTCCGCCTTGAGGCCTTTGGGGCAGGGACGTGGAGCTGGCAGGAACGGCACCGTGGGGCATCCGGGCGGCTGTGGTCGGGGGTAGGGCCAGGGTGACCCAGTAACAGGTCTCTGAGGTTGCAGTGTGGGGGGACAGGGACTGTAGGGACAGAGACGTGGCCTTGGGGAAAAGGACAACGCGGTGGGGAGAGATGTGCGCCTGGCGGCAGAGGTGGGGCTGTGAGCATCAAACGTGGGACTGGACCAAAGGTGACCTGGTGATCGTCAGGAAAGGGCAGTGAGGGCAGGTGGGCCCTGGGGTCAGAAGTGGGTCAGTGGGCATCGGACAGAGCCAGAGGCCGGGAATTGGCCGTGGTGTAAAAACGGGAGGTGGGTGCCAGCGGTGGATCTGTGAGGCCCAGAGGTGGGGACACGGACCCGGAGGAAGGCTGGAGCTGGAGGAACCGGGGTGGACAGAGCAGGCGGGGAGCAAGAGACGGGCTGATGGGGCAGAGGAGGAGAAAGGGTCGGGAATGGGGCAGTCGTGGTCACCTGGAGTTGCCACGGGCAGCAGGTGGACGGGAAAATGCCAGTGGCCTCAAATGGGTCCCGACGATCTGAGGTGGAGCCAGCCACCCGCTAGGCTCAGCTTGACGATGGGATGGCCTGGGATGGCCGTTGCGCTCCTGGCCGGCCTCACCGTACCCTCCTCTCCTCTCCCCAGCCCCACCCCCGGCACCTGACATGAGTCTCTGCGGGCCCCTCAACCTGAGCCTGGCAGGCGAGGCGACCATGTGTGCGGAGCCCGGGGCCCCCAACGCGTCGGCCGGGCCGCCGGCCGGGCGGGCGGGCGCCTCGCCGGCGCTGCCCATCTTCTCCATGACGCTGGGCGCCGTGTCCAACGTGCTGGCGCTGGCGCTGCTGGCGCAGGCCGCGGGCCGCCTGCGGCGCCGCCGCTCGGCTGCCACCTTCCTGCTGTTCGTCGCCAGCCTTCTGGCCACCGACCTGGCGGGCCACGTCATCCCCGGAGCCCTGGTGCTGCGCCTGTACGCGGCGGGCCGCTCGCCGGCCGGCGGCGCCTGCCACTTCCTGGGCGGCTGCATGGTGTTCTTCGGCCTGTGCCCGCTGCTGCTGGGCTGCGGCATGGCCGTGGAGCGCTGCGTGGGCGTCACGCGGCCGCTACTGCACGCGGCGCGCGTCTCGGCGGCCCGCGCGCGCCTGGCGCTGGCCGCGCTGGCCGCCGTGGCTTTGGCGGTGGCGCTGCTGCCGCTGGCGCGAGTGGGCCGCTACGAGCTGCAGTACCCGGGCACGTGGTGCTTCATCGGCCTGGGCCCGGCGGGCGGCTGGCGCCAGGCGCTGCTCCCCGGCCTCTTCGCCGGCCTCGGTCTGGCCGCTCTGCTCGCCGCGCTCGTGTGCAACACGCTCAGCGGCCTGGCCTTGCTGCGCGCCCGCTGGCGCCGCCGCTCTCGACGGCGTCCTCCGGCGAGTGGCCCCGACAGCCGCCGTCGCTGGGGGGCGCGCGCGCCCCGCTCGGCCTCCGCCTCGTCCGCCTCGTCCGTAGCTTCGGCCGCCGGCGGCTCCCCGGGCCGCGGCTCAGCGCGCAGAGCCCGCGCTCACGATGTGGAGATGGTGGGCCAGCTCGTGGGCATCATGGCGGTGTCGTGCATCTGCTGGAGCCCGCTGCTGGTGAGGGGCGCACACGCCCCTCCGGCCGGGCTCCTTCCTGTCTCCCCCCCCCCCCCATCCTTCCCACCCTTTTCCATCCTAGGATCCCTGGGTTCTCTCTGCGTTTTCCAACCACGGTCCCACCCCCTCGAGGCTCCACCTGTCACGCAGCCCGCCCTTTCGTCCCTCCCTCTCATCTCCCACCCCTCCACCCAGTCCCCTTGTCTTTCTCCTGCCTGGGGTCTTTGCAGTTCACCCTACCCACTCGAGCCTCCTCCCCAGCCCCCTTCCGTCACCACGCTGCCCCGTTTCTCTCCCCCTTCGGTCCCCTGTCTTTCGGGATACCTGGGACTTCTCTCCTTTTTTTTTGCTCGAGCCGCCACTCGCTGAAGGCCTTTGCTTCCGCCACACCTTCTCCCTCCTTCCGGAGCTCCTTCCCACCAGGTCTCCCATTTACCCTCCCGGTGAGCCTCTGCTCCTCTTCACAGCCCCCTTACTTTCCAGCCACGCTTCATCCATCCCAGCCCCACCCTTGGCCAGCCCCCTTCTCTCACACCTGCCCCACTGCTCACACCCGCTTCTCCCGCAGGTGTTAGTGGTGCTGGCTGTCGGGGGCTGGGGCTCCGGCTCCCTGCAGCGGCCGCTGTTTTTGGCTGTGCGCCTCGCTTCGTGGAACCAGATCCTGGACCCCTGGGTGTACATCCTGCTGCGCCAGGCCGTGCTGCGCCAACTGCTTCGCCTCCTGCCCCCGAGGGCCGGCGCCAAGGGCAGCCCTGCAGGGCTGGGCCTAACCAAGAGCGCCTGGGAGGCCAGCTCGCTGCGCAGCTCCAGGCACAGTAGCCTCAGCCACCTCTAGGCGCGCCAACAGCCCCAGCGGCTGAGTCAGACCATCCCGGGCCGGGCCCAGGTGGGGCCGCAGCACTGAGCCCTCGGGGGAATAAAGCCATGTTGCGGACATGCGCAGGGCATGTGTCCGGTCGGGGCTGCAGCGCCCCTGTGACCGCGCGGGGGTGACAGAGGCGCCCCATGAACCTTCGGGGTGTGCAGTTCTGGGACCTGCCAGGCAGAGGCGCAGACACGCCAGACGCGGAGTTAGAGCTGCCGGAGCATGCGCAGAAAGCCACGGCCGCAGCCCGAGGGCCCGGGCTCCCGTCTGGAGCAGAGCGGCTGGCCGACCCAGAGCCGCCAGGGGCGCTTTTTGTCCTGCCACCGCCCAGACTGACCCCAGCAACAATTCTCTCATTGTGACCCTGAGCTCCCCCAACACATCCTCAAGGCCCTACCCCCAATCCACGCCCCATCAGGGCCTCCAAACTCCAAAATCCCTAAACACAGCTCCGAGCCATGTCTGTCCCATCCCAGCCAACGCACGATCCCCACTATAATAGCCCAGAGTCCCCACCTTCCCTTAACCCTCATCAAGCGAGCCCCATGCAAACTCAGGGCATCTCCCCGTCACTCTTTATGCCCCTGGCCACCCATCGGATCTGCCCCCCACAACTCTGGCCGCTTCCAAGCACACCCCTCTCCCCTACCCCCGCCCCATGCCAACATTACTGCACACATTAGGAGCCAGAGGATGCGTGGGTGGGGCAAACCCCAAAGGCCTTTTTAAAAACTACTAAGAGCTTGGTCAGGGCAGGGGCAGGGGCAGGGGAGAGGGCTAGCAGCCCCCGGCCACGAAGTCGAAGTCCTGGAAGGCTGCCTGCTCAGTGGCCGTGAGGGGCCGCGCGTCGCGGGGCGGGCTCAGCGTGGGGGCCTCCCCTGTGAATTCCTCATCGAAGTTGCTGACATCCGTGCGGCCTGACAGCGTGGGCACGAAGGGAGGTGGCAAGCGCCGGGCCAGCAGAGTGTCCCAGCCCAGTGTCTGCAGGGGCGGAGGAGAGACAGAAGTCAGCAGGAGAGGCTGGGGAGCAGGCTGCCCGAGCGACCAGCCCCTGTGCCCTGACCAGCCCTGCATCTGGGGGATTGACATAAGGAGTCATAAGATAGAGGGATAAAATGTGATCCTTACTGGCAGCCCAATAAGGATCACAGTGTGAGCATGGGGAGCCCAGGGGTGGGGGAGAGGAAGCCTGGGTTCACGCAGATGTGCGTGTAGGAGGGTCAGTGGGAGTGAGGTGGGGGACGGAGGTGACAATGTTGGAGGTGAAGTGACTAGGTCTTGGTAGGGGAGAAATGACTAGGCCCTGGGGGACAGGGTGACCAGGTTGACCAGGTCTCTGGTGGGGGGAGGGTTGGCCAGGCACTTGGGGGGACCTTACCCGAAAGAAGGGCTGCTTTTTCACATCCTCTGCGTCCCTCTCGCTGGACCCCAACCTCCGCTCTGGATTCCTCCGCAGCAGCTGGGGGGAGGAGAGGTGTCAGTCCTCCCCGTCCCGGCCCCAGAGCCCCTCCCGAGGCCCAAGTCGGGGGCTCCTCACCCTGCGCATGATGCCAATGGCTTCGGCCGACAGGAAGCGTGGGTAGCGAACCTCATCATTGACTATGCTGTCAAATACCTCCTCCTCGTCGTCCCCTGGGAACGGGGACTGGGGACAGGAAGAGCCAGGGTGAATTAGGCCCCTCCTCTGGCCACTCCCCTCCCAGCCCCACCTGAGCCATCTACTCCCAGCTACTTCTGGGGGCTGACTGATGAGGGAAGGTAAGTACCCCATTTTAGAGATGCAAAAATTGAGGCTAGGGAGGCAAAGCCAGCTGCCCCCATCACACAGTACATGGAGGCACACTATGATTCCCCACCGGCCCTCCCCTGCTCCCCCCTCCCCCTCTCCCCTCTCCCCCGCTCCTCCCTTTTCCCCATTCCCCCCTCCTCCCCCCCCCTCCCCCAGGCTTAAGCAGTTCCCAGTGTGATCCCAGGGTCAGGCAGGGTGGGAGCAGCCTGGGGCCTCACCTCTCCAACCAGCATCTCGTAGAGCAGCACACCCAGCCCCCACCAGTCCACAGCCCTCGTGTAAGATGTGTCTGTCAGCACCTCAGGTGCCAGGAACTCCGGGGTCCCACAAAATGTGCTGGTCCGGTCCCCATAGCCCATCCCTGGGGGCAGTAGGGCCACGTGAGGTTTCGGGTGGGGGGTCCCAGCTACGGGTGGGGGTCCCAGCAGTAGCCCAGCCCAGCCCAGCATGGGGTGGCCTAGCCAGTCAGCCCCGCCCCAGCGTTAGGGTTGGGGGCGGCCCAGGTGGGGTTGGGGACTCCATTCCCTCCCCACTCTGTCTAATCCCCAAAGGCCAGCCCTTCACATCCCAGCCCCGCCCCTCACCCTCCTTGCAGAGGCCAAAGTCTGCGATCTTGACATAGCCCTCGGTGTCCAGGAGCAAATTGTCCAACTTCAGGTCCCTGTGATGGGTTGGGGGGATGTAAAGAGGGATGAGTGGGGGGGGCCCTGCCTGAAGCCTGAGGGCCCCCCGCGGGCAGAGCGTGTGTACAGGAGCACACGCACACACGGGCACACACCTGTAGACGATCTTGTGTTCGTGCAGGAACTGCAGCCCCAGCACCACACAGGCCGAATAAAAGCTGCAGAGAGAAGCTCGTGTGACGGGGCCAGGCCTCCCGGCAAGGAAGGCAGGCCACAGAAACCCGGCTCTCACGTCCCCCAAAGCCCCCCAGCTCCCCAGAACTCCAGGAGGTTGGGGGAAGAAGGCAGGGGCCAAAGGGTGGAGGGTAGGAAGAGGGCCGCCACAGCCTCTCCGGGGGCGGGGCGCGGGGCGGGGGCGGGGGGCTCACACAGCGCGGGGCTCAGAGAACACGTCACTGTGGATGTGCAGCATCAGATCCCCGCCGGCTGAGTACTCCATCACGAAGCACACGTGCTCTGGCGTCTGGAAACAGCCGAACAGGTTCACCAGGAAGGGATGTGCTGCTCTGGTCACCGCCGCCAAGATCCGCTTCTCGCACATCAGGCTGGGCAGGGTTGCAGGCAGGGGTCAGAGACCACAGCAGCCCCCCACCCCCAAGCCCCACACTCCCCGGAGTCCTCAGCCGTCACCTATTTGCTGGGGGCCTCGAATGGCTGTGCAACCTGAGGCAAGTTGCTTAATATTTCTGAACCTCAGCGGCCAAACAAGCACCCAGAATCCATCTATCATCCTAGTAACAGCGCCCCCCTGCCCCGCCAGACATCCCTTTAGGGAACAGCCCGGGTGGGCTAATTGGAGCACCCCATTTTCCTGGCCAGGAATTGGTTTGGGAATGGTCGAGCCAAGCTAGTGGGGCTCAACCTCAGGATTTCTGCTGGAATTATTAAGGAAGAAGGGCTAAAACTGGTAGATGAACCTTAAATTGCTGTGGTAGGGGGCTCTCTCTGCCCCCAGTGAAATGACTGCAAGCAAAGCCCACAAAGAGGAAAGAGGACAGCGAGACGTCATCTGAGCAACTGGATACAGCCATGCCTGAAGGCAACGCACCCCTACACTTTTCTGATCCAGAGCAATAAATTCCTCTTTTGCTTAAGGCTGTCTGAGTTGGGTTCCTGATTAACAAAAAAAAAAAATGTCAGGAAGATTAGGGACAATCAGGGTCTCTCTCGGGCATTTTTACAGGGGGGGGCAGATACTGTGTAGAATGCTCTAGATGCATCCCCTCACTTAATCTACCTGACAACCCTGCAAGAAAGGCATCATTACCCCCCTTTTATACATGGGGAGGCTGGGGATCAGAAGAGCAAAGTGACTTCTCCCAGGCCTCTAAGCAAATTGGTGGCAGAGGTGGGATTTGGACCCAGGGCCCTAACCCCAAAGCAGGGGCAGTGTAATGGTGCCATTAAGAGTGCAGCCTTCAAGGGTGCTTGGGTGACTCAGTCAGTTAAGCATCTGACTCTTGATTTCTGCTCAGGTCATGATCTCATGGTCGTGAGATCGAGCCTCGCATTGGGCCTTCACACTGAGTGTGGAGCCTGCTGGGAATTCCCCTCTTTCTCTCCCAATGTCTCTCAAAATAAAGAAACAAACATTTAAAAAAAAAAAAAGGAGTGCAGGCTTAAGAGTCCGAGTCCCTAGGTTTGAATCCCTGACCTGCTGCTTACTGGCTTTGTGACCTTGGGAAGCTTGCTCGACCTCTCTGTGTTATCGGCAGAAGGGGAACAGTAATATTTACCGCATAGGACTGTCATGAGTTACTGGACATAAAGCGCACGGTGGGCACTTTCTAAGAGCTGTTAACATCTTAAGTGCTGGCTTAGTAATAAGTGGCTGTTATAAATCACTGTCACAGCAGCTCCAAAGAGGGGACTGCTCTGTCTCCCACTCCCCAGAAGAAGAGACCAAGGTTCTCAGAGGGCCCCAGCTGGTTCCCCACCTCTCCACCTCATCTCGGGCCACAATGTCGCCTTTCTTCAAAGCCTTGATGGCGAACAGCTCCCCGCTGGGCCGGAACTCAGAGAGCAGCACCTGGAACCACAGTGGACAGCGAGGACCTTCGTGGCCAGCCTGGGAACCCCCAGTTCCCTCAACTCCTTGCCCCCTGCCTCACCTTCCCAAAGTGACCCCGGCCCAGCACCGCCAGGAATTTGAAATCCTCGAGGGTCAGGGGTGACTTCCTCAGAGGGCTGCGGAGAGAAGACAGTGGTGGGGACAAGGATGGCAGGCAGGGGTGGCAGGTGGGGAGTGGGGGAGGGGCGTCACCTGCACAGGGCGGGGCCTGGGGTCTCCTGGGTCTCCGAAGGCAGCTCGGGAGTAGTGGTAGCTTCCTGGATCGGGGAGCTCTGCAGCAGAGACAGGGGGTCAGAGGCACCCCATAATATAACTGCACTCTAGTCACCTCTCTGACGTAGCCTCTCCTCCCGCTCGCCCCCATGCTCACTCCCCTCCTGCCACACTGTCCTGTGCACACACCAGCTCAAGTCCTTTGCCCAGACTATTCCCTCCACCCAGGGTGGGGAGTCCTCTCTTCCCCACCAGCATCTGCACAGCTCCTCCCTTGCCTCCGGGCATTTATCGGGATGTCACCTTCGCAGATGGTCAGCTGGTCAGCATATCAGACAACTCACAGAACCCCCCTCCCCAAGACACACATACTCCCCGTCCCCTTTCGCTGCTTTTTTTCATGCTGTAAATACATTTCATCATTTTGCCTACTTATTGCCTTGATGGGTAGGTGCCCTGGGAGCCACTTAATTCTTTACCCCACGTGTGCATGGAACTTTGGAAAGAGTCAAGATCAATATTGCAAACGGGAATATGTTACTACTGGTTCATCATCCTCCACTGCAGACACGGCTGTAAAAATCCAATCAGACGGATAGGTGTGTGGTGGGAAACACCGGCCTCTCGTGCCCCAGCCCCCCTCCCCGGAACCAGCCACCATGAAGGATTTCCTGAGTGCCTTTCTAGATAGATTTTCTACAAGCAAATGTTGATGGTAGAGGCTCCATTTTCCTGGCTCCCACGACTGACAATATCCTAATCCGGACGTTCCTACCGGACAACCTGTCTTAGAAGCTATTCTACGCCACTGCGCATATGTCACAGCCACGTACTATTCCAACCTGTCATTTATTTAGCACTGGCTCCTACGAACGGACTCTGACGTTTTCACTTCTGCCCACACAAAGCTGCCGCAGTGAACTTCCGGGATGCGCACATGTGTGCACGTCCAGGATTGGAACTCCTGGGTCGAGACGATGTCCCATTTTTAGCTCAGCCGGCTATGCCCTCCCGAGGTGCAACAATTTGCGAGCCTCCCACTGACTGCCTGTTCCCCCGCCTCCTGCCCAGCATTTGGTGGTATGAAACTTTTGGATTTTGTTTTGCCAAACTCATCTCATGGTGCCTGTCATTATATTATTATTATAAATATAACCCAGAAGCATATGTTATTCTTCTTTTTTTTAGGCGACGTGTAAAATGCACTCAAGGGAGCCAGCTCTTACACACACGTGTCCACCTGGGTGCGTGGCACCCAGACCGGGGGTGGGTAAATCATGTTTTGCACCATCTGTGAGCTAAGAATAGCTTTGACGTTTTTAAAGGGGGGGGGGGGTGCGGAATCAAAAGGAGAGTGACATTTTATGATCTGTGGAAGTGATATGACATTCAAGCTTCAGTGTCCGTCAGCGAGGTTGTGCCAGGATCCGGCCACGCCGTTGGTGTATGGATGTATCATGTGTGGCTGCTTTCTGCAATGGCCCTTTATGGAAAAACTGTGCTGATCTCTGCCCGAGATTAAGACCCACAACATCGCCATGACCCTGATGGGCTCCCTTGTATCTCCCTCCTATCAATAACCGCCTCCCCCCCCACAACCAGAGAAAACCTCTATCTTGACTTCTGTCCTTGACTTGAGTCTTAAACGTGCTTGGTTTACAGGCCAGTGCACAGAGCAGAGCAAGGCGAAACAACTTGCTGTGGGTCACACAGCTGATAAATAGCAGAGCAGGGACAAGGACCCAGGTGGCCTGGCTCCTGAGCTCATGTTTTTATTCAGGAATAGAGAGTGGGACCCTGCTTCTAGAAGAGGTGTGTGACCCAGGGAAGTTCCCGGTGGTCTCTGGACCTTGAGCTGGGAAAGAGGCCCGGAGGAGGAATCTTTGAAGCTGCCTGAGCCAGGCCCAGGGGGAAATGAGTGGGATACTCACCAGGCTCGATGGGCTGGAAGGAGGGCCCAGAGGACTCTTCTGGGGCAAACTATCCAAGTCAGCCCCAAGGTTCAGCTTCTCCACAGATATATCGCTGTAGAACACGGGAGGAGGGTTTGTCTGGGACCCAGCACCCTGCCAAGCAACCAGGGACAGCCTAGACCCCAGGGACCTCCCTCCTTACCCTGTGGACCGGGCCTCAGGTCCCGGAGAGGCTCCAGGGCTGAAGGTACCCGTGGCCGTGGCATTGGGAATGAGCCTTCGAAGCAGCCGCACCCAGGTGGCAACATCGATGTTCATCTGCCTAGCGCGCTGAAATGTTTTCCCTGGAGGGATGGGGGCAGGCGTCACCCTTCATGATACTCCCGGGACCCCTGGCCTCTCCTCTGCCTTGCTCACCCCCTCCTCACCTTGTTGCTTGGAGAAAATTTTCTTCTGCCTTCGGAGCCGGGGTATCCTCTCAATGACAGGGTTGCGGAAGGTAACCTGGGGAGAGGCGCCAGTGGGTGAGAACCTGCCCCCACCTCTAGGCAGAGGGGGAAGCCCTTAGGAGAGGAGGTGTGCACACCCATATGTTTTGGGGGTTCTGATCACTGCGGCCCCATATCCAAACACAGAGTATTAAGAAGTTATAAGGTACTAAGGGGCTAAAAAAACAATCCATGGCCTGGCAGGGCTACCTCCTGAAACCCCATCTTGGAAAGGCAAGAAGCAGGCAACCAAACCCTCCTCCAGGGGTGCAGAGGGGGGGTCTGACCCAACAAGACGCACACTCAGCTCCAGCAAGGTCCTACATCCTCGAGTGTCCTGATTCCCCAAGTGTGGTCCCGGACCAGCAGCATCACCTGGGGAATCTGCCGGAAATGCAGATTCTTGGGCCCCCCACCTGGACCCACTGAATCAGAAATACGGGGGAGGGGCCCAGAAGTCCATGTGTCAACAAGCTCTCCAGGGGATGCCGGTGCCACCCATGTGGGGGAGCCGCCGGTCTGGCGCCATTCTCCCAATTCTGGTTGCATCTTCTAGTAAGGTGCTAAAAGTCACAGAACCGTGTGACCTTATGCGTGTCCGATATGGTCACCACTAGCCATGAAGGGCTATTTAAATTCAGGAAAAATGTAAAGGAACATTAAAACTTGAGTTCCCTGGTCCGGCTAGCCACGCTTCACGTGGCTGGCGGCTGCTGTGTTGGACGGGGCTTGGATACAGCATTTCCATCTACCACACAATGCGACTATTGTAGGCTCATAGACCACAGAACTGTAGAAAGTTCTATCGGCTGGTGCTTTTGGGGAGGCAGAGAAACAAAACAGAACGCTATAAGTAGACCTCGAGGGCGAGCAGGACTGCTTCAGAATTCGCACCCCTGCTACCCACCCAGCCACCCGCTGGGTTTTGGCCGGTCTCCCTAACGGAAGAACAATTTCACTGCCCTGCCGCTCGAGTCAGCCCTGGTCCCTGCTCTTTTCCACCAGTGGTCCTCGATTATGAGATCACGGCAGAATTCCCACACCGAGGCACGGATTCCCACACACACAGGGCACATGTATATGTGTCAGGGGCAAATTTAAAGCACTTTTGAGGAAGCTTTTGGCTGATGAGAGGGCCAGGGGCTTTCCTACTCAGTGCCTCTGTTTTCTCCCCGCTCAGATGTGACTAAGGAGGATCGCTTCTGAACTGGGTTGAAGTGGGTCTTTGTGAGGATTAACAAGTTAAAGCCGGCAAAGCACTTAGGACAGGGTGTGGCTCACACCTCAAGGGGTCAGCTAGGAATGTCATTTATTAGACCTCGGGCCCTCACCCAGGGGACACTGGCAGTGTCTGGAGACATCTTTGATTGTCACAACTGGGGGTGGGGGTGGGTGCTGGCTTCCTGTGGGTGCAAACCAGGGGTGCTGCTCAACACCCGACCGCACAAACCGAGAAGGATCCGGCCCACTGGGGCGCACTTGGCCACAGCACCAAGGGTGGGGTACCCCGACTGAGACCCTAACCCTAACAGCACTGCAGAAGGGATTTCTCTCTAGTCTGCTGTGGCTCTGATAGCAATCTCCTTGACACATCACCAGGTTTTTCTTTTCTTTTCGGGCTTGGCAAAATTTTGCAATTTTTTTTTTTTTGGTCAATCTTTTCCCCTCAGAACAAAACCAACCCCAGCTTACGTTGTGTCACTGATGTCACTAATTACATACATTTTTCTATCAAGGTTCAGAGATTAATCCCAAACCTCTCTTCCCTTCTGGACAATGGGAGTATGTGGGAAAGTAGTTTCTCGTGCTCAGGGGTCGGGCTGTACCTCGGCCACCAGGCAGCCCTGGGGTTCCATGTCCAGCTGCACTTCATGCCTCTCGTTGTCCAAGAAATCCTCCAACTTCAGGAATTTGAGGGCACACAGGCCCCGTTGGTCCCGCCAGAACACAGCCAACTCCAGTTCCCGGGCCTCAATTGAGGGAGAGGAATTGAGCCATCACTTGGGGTGCCTGAGGTCCAGAACCCTCCTCCTCCAGGCCCTGCCATCCCCCCCACCTAGCTCACCCTTTCCAGCTCCAGGGTGAAGCTCTGGTCCCAGGCGTTGGGGCCACACGGCTTCCAGGAGGTCTGCCCCACCACTGTGTTATCCAGCTTGAGCACAGTGCTAACCTCGCCTGGAATGAGGGGTGGGGGAGGGTGTCAGAAAATGTTTGGGGTGTGTGTAGGGGGGATCATATCTCCTATCCTAGTAAAGAAATCTCTCCTCCCCCCATCATGTTCACCGTGCTATCGTGACAAAGCTTTATGGTTCTGCCTTTCACGTTAAGGCGTTTAATATACTTCCAGTTGATGTCTGTGTATGGTGTGAGGTAGGGACCCAAATTCGCTTTTACTCTATATGCAACTTCCAGCAATGTACTCCTGAGAATTCACCCTAAAAAAATGCATGCAGTTTACATTGGGAAATGCACATATGTAACGCTTACATTGGCCCCAGACTAGAAATATCTATTAAGAGGAGAATTAACATATAAACTATAGTATAGTCTTATTAGCTGATATTCAACTCTTACTATTTTTTACTTTAAAAAGCCCCAGCAGTTTGTTACAGCTCAGTCTAAGACAACAGGCTATTAAACAGGAGTTAAAATGAATGAATAAACTATAGCTTCATGCTATGATATGGCTAAATCTCCCAAACAATGTTAAGTGGAAGAAGCCATTACCATGGAATACGTTCTGTATGATTCTGTGTATGTAAAGTTCAAACACCAGGCAAGGTTAAACTATGTTGTTTTGAGATGTGTACATAGGTGCTAAAACTACAAAGAAAAGCAGGGAAATGATAACCACACGTCAGGAGAGTAGCTACCTCTGGACAGAGGAAGGGGCTAGAATGGGAGGGGAGAGGGAAGGGGGGTTTCCAGAAAGTTCTATTGCTTGACTTGACCTGGGTGGTGGTATCATGGGTGTTTGCTCCATTATTCTTCTTCTTTTGTACCTACTTTCTTGGATGCCTTTTTTTTTTTTTAACTGGGGTAAAATTCACGTAACATAAAATTTATCGCTGTAATCACTTTGAAGCGTTCCGTTCACACTGTTGTGCGACTACCACCACCATCCATCTCCAGAACGTTTTTCATCTCCCTCTACTGAAACTCTGTCCCCGTGAAACAACAATTCTCTGCTCTCCCCTCCCGCCCAGCCACTGGCAACCACCCTTCTTTCATTTCCGTGACCTGGACTAGTCTCGACACCTCAGAGAAGTGGAATCGTACAGAACGTGTCTTTTTGTGACGGGCTTGTTTCACTTAGCTTAATGCCCTCAGGTTCGCCGATGCTGTAGCCCGTGTCAGTATTGAGGCTACCACCCCGCGGCACATACACAGCGCATTCTGCTTATCCGTTCATCCGTCAGCGGACACCTGTGTCGCTTCTACAACTTGGCCGTCGGGAATAATGCCGCTGTGGACATGAGCGTCCACAGATCAACTCTTTGGGGTGTGTACTCAGAAGAGGGGTTGCTGGTCATACGGTAATGCCATGTTTAATTTTTTGAGGACCTGCCATCCTGCTTTCCACGGAGCCTGCAGCACTTTATAGTCCCAACGGTAGTGCGCGAGGGTTCCGGTTTCTCCACATCCTCCCCAGCACTTGTATTTTTTTTTTTTTTTCTTAAAACAATATCCACCCTAATGAAGGTAACGTACTAGTTCTAGGGGCGCCTGGGTGGCTTAGTCGGTTGAGAGTCTGACTTTGGCTCAGGTCATGATCTCACAGCTCATGGGGTCGAGCCCCACATCGGGCTCTGTGCTGACAGCTCAGAGCCTGGAGCCTGCTTCGGATTCTGTGTCTCCCTCTCTCTCTGCCCCTCCCCTGCTCATGCTCTGTCTCTTTCTCAAAATAAATAAATAAAGTGTTACAAGCGTGTGACATCCCAGGATCCCCGCCCCATCTCATCCCTCCAAGGCTCAGTGCCCACTCACTGGTGTTCTCGGCTTCCACTTTGAGGCTGCCCCGGCCACTGAGGCTTCCGCTTCGGCTGTAAAGGCCCCGGGCTGGGCGGCTCAGGAAGGTGGTGCGGCTGTCGGGGGTGCCAGGCACCCCCACCGAGGGTGAGGAGCTCCAGGGGACGGTCTCTGGAAGGTCCCTGCAGCCTACCACACGCACCTCCAGGGTCCCTGAGGGAGGGTAGGCTCAGGAGGCGCCCATATCTGGCACAGGCCAAAGGCGAAGTGGGCATATCCAGAAGTGGCCAGCACACAGGTGGAAGTCGGTGAGGGACAACCGGGGCGGGGGGTGGGGCAGGGGGTCTGATGCAGGGATGCCCACAAGTGAGAAATATGGGAGAAGGGGCAGGGCTGAGGCTGGAGTAGGCCAGGCTGGGGAGGGGCTCTGGATGCTGGGGGTTATCGACAGAAGACGGGTTTAGGGCACGGGCCGATGAGGCAATGGGAGCCAGACTGGACTAGGGCGTCGAGGGTAGGACTCAGGGAGCTGACCAGAGGTCCCAGAAGGGGTCAGGGGTCTAGGGTAGGGCTGATCTAAGGGGGAAGTAACCGCTGAGGGGTCTAGGGAGGGAGGAGCTAGCTGGCCTTGCAGGGTGGGGGCAGACTCAGGGCTGAGGGTTCTGAGAATGAGGGGTTGCGGGACTTGGGCTGGGGGGCTATGGGCTGGAGGGAAAAACAGGGCCGGGTAAGAAGGGGTAGTGATGGGGACATGGTGGGCATGGGGGCAAGAGTCCAGAATCAGAGGACAAGCTGGGCCCGGAAGTCGACTGCATAGAGCTGTGGGGCCTAGGGAAGTGGGGACCCGGGCTACAGAGCTGGGATGCATGGAGGATGAAGTAGGATGGGGTACAGGCGTGGGGAAAGCGGAGATCTAGGTTGAGGTTCTCAGGGCTTGGGGAGAAGTCGAGGATACAGAGCCGCGGTGGCGGGGTCTGGGTGGGGGAGGTCTGGACCCACCTGTGAGTGGCGCGGGCTTGCACAGGGTGTTGTAGTGCGTGGGAGGGAAGGGCCCCGCCAGGCGGGCACTGAAGGCTGCCGACGAGGCCACAGCAAGCTCCTCGCGCAGCAGACGCCCCTTCGGATGGTCCGCGGGCAACTCCCCGAGTCGCCGCTCCAGAGCCTCCCGCAGCAGCCCCAGCTTCTGGTTGGACTCGGTCAGCTTCTCCTGGGCCTGTAATGGGAGGGACAGAGTGGGACTAGGGGTGGGGCCTGGCATGCGCCTCCCCAAGCCTGGTTAAGTCTTACCTGGCCCTAGCCTTCAAACCACCTGGGTCCTACCCCTGGGCTCCGGGAAAACGAGGCCCCACCCCCGGCTGAGGCCCCACCCCTGGCCAAGGTCCCGCCCCTCGCTGAAGCCTCACCGCAGGAGGCCCTACGGGGTCAATTCCCGCCCCTTCGCTGGGGCCCCGCCCCCCAAAGTCCCGCCCCTCACCTCGCAGACCGCCTTGCGGTCCGGGGCCTTGGCGGCGCTGAGCAGGCGCAGCACGTTCTTGGCACCCTCGGCCACCGCGTGCTCCACTCGGAAGTGGTGCCTCAGCTCCTCAATGCGCAGCTCCACGGACCCCAGGTCTGCACTCCCTGTGGGCGTGGGACGCCGGGTGGTGAGGCCAGCTTAGGACCCAGGTCCGACCACCCCAGCCCCGGATGCGCAGGTATCCGCAGGAACGGGCACTGGCCACAGACGCACCACCGCCAAGATGCGTCAGGTTTTTCCCAAGCAAGGGGTGACGGTGCCACAGTCGCGCTGTCACCTGCAGGCAGTCAGACTTCCACCCAAATGCAATCACTCTTTCATCCAAACATGGTCACCCACAGGCACCATCCCAGGGACAGAGTTAGGCTGTCATACAGGAACAGTCATGTACACAGGGACACGATCAACAAAGGCTTAAAGGACAGACGTGTTGGCAGGGTCCCCTTGCATCCCAGGGACGGTCACAGGGACACTGTGGCCATTTAGATAGCCAGAAGAAAAAAAAAAAAAAGATAACCAGAAGGAGATAATCACACAGGCCCAGGGACACTTAAAAAAAAAAAAAAAAGTAACTTTTACTAACTGCCTTCCAAGGTCGGCAGTTTGCCCACACCTATCAAAATTGCAAATGTAATGGCCCTTTGATCCAGCAAACCCAGTTCAGGAACTTTATCCCATAGAAACACCTCTGCACTTGACATACGTACATCGCTACTCACCGAAGCCTTCTTTCTAAGAGCAAAAGATCGGAAATAACCCCGTTTCTTCCAGTAGGAGTCTGGGTAAATGAATGTGACCATCCACGTGGTGAAATACAATGCAGTTGGGAGAGCAAGGGCACTGTCACACAGACATCGCCACACTGTCACTCACAGGGGAACAGTGGCATTATTGCTTTGTCACCAGCGTAGGCACACAGTCACCCACAGGCAGAGAACACACTCTCACAAAGATTCAGCCACACCACCACACAGGGATATTGTCACAGGGCAGAGAGACATGATCACAAGACACAAACATCCTCACGGGACACATTTACACTGTGGCAAAACCCCTGGGGCCCCCTAACTCCAGCCCAGGGAGAACCATAATCACACTGCCACATGGGTAAGGCACAGGGACGGCAAAGAAATGCCATCACACTGTCACACAGGCAGGACAGCATCACCAATACCCACAGGCACAAATGTTGCAGGGAAACAGACTGGGTATCACACCCAGTATGAAGTCGTAGGGACACAGCCATGGCCCAATAAAGGACGGTCACAGTTACCCAATGGCACAGGGACAGGCACAATAAGGACACACTGTCACCAGAGGCATAAGACCACACTCTCCATGGGTGTAGGTTCCAAGGACAGTCCCACTATCTTGTATATTGACCCAGACTCAGACCCTGGCACTCAGAGAGAGTCATGCTATCACTCACAGGCACTCACTCAGACACCAACCACACAGACATAGCAGTCACAGGCACACTGTCTGACAAACACAGCCGCACTCTTGCCCCCAGGCCTGCTGTCACACATGTCCAGAGAGTCGCCAGGGCTTTTACACTTACAGGGACAAGATCGTACCATTACCCAAGGCTACAATACCACCCACAGGCACAGGGACATGACCATACCATCATTCACTGTCACCGAGAGCCCATGTAGGTATTCCCAGTACAGATGAGCAATCACACTAACACCTCCCCTACCTCAAAGACACACACACGACACCCACACTCTGTCATCTGAGTTATCTATTCCCATTGCTATGGACTGGATGTTTCTGTTCCCCTGAAATTCATATATTGAAACCCTACCCCGGGTGCCTGGGCGGCTCAGTTGATTGAGCAACCAACTCTTGGTTTTGACTCAGGTCGTCATCTTACAGTTTCATGGGTTCAAGCCTCACATCAGGCTCTGTGCTGGCGGTGCAGAGCCTGCTTGGGATTCTCTTTCTCCCTCTCTCTCTGTTCCTTCCCCACTCAAGCTGCCTCTGTCTTTCATAAAAATGAAAGGAAGGAAGGAAGGAAGAAAAAGGGAAAGGGAGAGAGAGGAGAAAGAAAGAAAGAAAGAAAGAAAGAAAGAAAGAAAGAAAGAAAGAAAGAAAAGAAAGAAAAGGAAAGGAAAAGAAAAGAAGAGAAAAGAAAAGAAAAGAAAAGAAAAGAAAAGAAAGAAAAGGAAAGGAAAAGAAAAGAAACAAACAAACCTAACCCATAATGTGATGGTATTATGTGTTAGGAGGTGGGGCCTTTGGCAAGTGATTAGGTCATGAGGACGGAGCCCTCGTGAATGGGAGCAGTGGGCTCTTAAGAGAGGCCCTCAGAGAGCTCCTCCACCCCTCCACCATGGGAGGACACACACAGCAGGAAGGCAGCGGTCTGTGAACCCAGAAGAGGGCTCTCACGAGACACCTTGATCCTGGACTTCTGGGCCTCCGGGACTGTGAGCAACAGATCTCTGTTGTTTGTGAGGCACCTAGTCTACGGCATTCTGTTCCAGCGGCCCGAACACACTAATCCCCACTAACAGCTAACACTGTTACATGGGGGACACACAAACTGTCATGGCTACCGGGACACACACACGGACCCTGGTCCCCACAATGTCACATTAATACTGACACACATCTGTGGCACAGACCCAGCTACCACCCTGCACACATCAAGACCCTGCCACAAATTCAGGTTGGCAGTCAGCTCAAGTCACCCCCGGGAATCCACACACAGACCCATTCGTGGACACAGACACACGCTGTGGACACCCCCAGTGCTACACAGCGGGGGCCAACGTGACGAGGCGGCCACCTAGTCCGGGGGTCCGCCATTTCTTTTCACGAAGGGCCAGAGAGTCCGTCTTTTCAGCTCTGCGGAGCACACAGCCTCTGTTGCCACCGCTCAGCTCTGCTCCTGCGGAGCGAAAGCAGCCTCACGAGATAGTAAACGAATGCACATGGCTGTGTGTCAGTAAAACTTTATTTACAAAAATAAGACGGCAGTGGCAGATTTAGTCCTCGGGCTGTAGTCTGCTAATAGCTGGTCTAGGGCAGACCCTACATAGGACACAATGGGAAACCGGCCCAGAGACGGTCAGGAATGGGTTCCGGTCATACCGTGAGTAACCACAGCCACCTCCCTGCCTCAGAAAGGGTCCCCTGACGGGGCCGGGAGCTGAGCTCTTGCAAGGTGGGACGCGGGCTAGTGTGCCTCGGGGCGAGGGGCTCACCTTGGGCATCATCGGGGGCTGCCTGGCTCTCCAGCTGGCCCGCCCGGCGAAGCTGCATTCGGATGATGTCGATCTTGGTCTTGCTGTCCTGCAGCATCTGCTGGGCCGTCAGCAGCAGCTTCCGGTCCTGGAGGTGGGGACGGGCTGTAAGGGGAAGGCTGGGCAAGCGGGGGTCTGCCCACAGGCCCTCCATGCACCCCGTGCGGGCCGTGGTGACTGTGTCACAGAGGCGATGTGTAGACAGCACGCGCATCCACGCACTCCCAGGAGGAGAGGGGAGATGTGGCCCGTGGCGTCTGAATCCTGGCTCTGCCCCCCTAACACACGTAACTGCTGGCAAGCCACTCAGCCTCCCGGGCCCGTTTCCTCCCCTGCAGGGAGGGGAGTAGCGACCACCACGGGGCTGAGGACTGAGGGAGCCCATCTGTGTGCGGGGCTCAGGGCCGCACCGTATTAGAGTCAGCTGTCACCACAGCAGACACGTGGGTGAGTGTTCCCTGAGGCGGGCATAGCCCTGACTACAGCCACATGGGTGAGTCCAAGGGTCGCTGGGTGGATGTGTTTGACAGGCTGCAGTAAGGGGACTCCAGGGACACCAGGACTGGGTGTGACACCTCCAATCTGTGTGACACCTCCAGTCTCTGGGTGTGAATGTAATGGTCTGTGGGTCTGTGTGTCCAAGGCACCCTGTTGGCCTGTGCGTGTGTCCTAGGGGATTAAGTGATGGCGTAGGTCTCTACGTCTAGAGGTGGCCGTGGTGGGCCTCCTCCACGGGTCTCCAAGTGTCATTATGGCTGCGTCTCTAGATGTTATGGCAGTGCCGACGTGTGCCCAAGTGTTGACATGACCCTGTGTGTCTCCAGGTGTTAGTATTGACCTGACCATGTGTGTACGTTTCAGAGATGCCACCAGCAGTGACACCACCAGATGTGGACATCCCTCGAGTCTCTGGCGTGACTGAGCGTGGGGCATGGCCTCTGCCGTGTGTCTGACATCTCAGACGGTCATCCTGTTTCTCAGATGCCCCCTACAAGCTGCTCACACCGCAGTCCAGCCTCCAAGTCCCCCATCAGTCCCTCTGTCCCCAACCCAGAGGGTCCCAGCCTCCCACGGGGCAGATAGACGTAGGTGGCACGGCGGTTCCCACCCCCCAGCCTGGGATCTGCTCACCGGTGTGCACGCACGTGGGGGTTGTGCACACGCACGTGGGGTGTGCGCATGCATGCTGCCCCTACCTTGGTGCTGCCGTTGCTGTATGTCTGGATCATGTTTTCTGCCCCCTGCTTCACCTTCAGCTCGATGGCCAGCTGCTTCTCCAGGCCGGCCACACGGCTCAGGTTGGTGGCCGAGCAGGCCTGGCTACCTGCACCAGGAGACTGAGGGGCATCTAAGAGGTGTTGGGGGGGGGAGGGGGGAGGACAAAGTCACAACGGCCCTCACCTCCATCTGCCTAAGAGGCTTTGCCCAGCTGAGAGGATCCACCTTTTGCCCAGCCTGGGTTCTGCCCCCAAGGCCAGGGGAAAGAGGAAAAGGGGGCCAGGGCCCAGAAGGTCCCTCCACTCCGGCCTGCCCAGAGAAACCCCCTCGGCACTGGGACGAGACCGGTGTGAACAAGTGTGGGCAAACGTCCACGTGTACATATGTCCTTGGTGTTGGTGTAACTATGTACAGAAGCCCCCCACTCCTCACGCAGCTGTGTGAGAGTCTGTGGGCTCAGGTGTGGTTATGTCTGTGCCCACAGGGTGTTGGCATGACTGAGTATGCATCTCCTCACGTGCTCCCGTACCTAGGCGAAACGCCAGGCATGAGGTCTGGGTGCTGGGGTGACCCAATGCACGCGTTTCTAACTGTTGGCCCAATGGTGCGTTCAGATCTCCAGCCGGTGTGCCTGCACTGGCTCTCTCTGCCTGTGGGTACAGTCAGACCCGTGTGTCCCTAGATGCCGGCATGGCTCTGTGTGAGTCCCGGAGGGTGGTGTAACTTGGGAGTGGGGGTGAGGGAATTTCGGTGCAGATGCTACCGTAGGAGACGCCGGGTGTTAGATGAGCTATCTCCGAGCACTGCCATAACAACGTCGGTCCCCAGCTGCTGACAGGCCGAGGCAGGGTACGGGTGTCAGGGGAGTCTGCGGGCCTGGTCTGACTGTGCGTGTATGTCTCCAGCTGTGGACGGGACAATGTACATCTGTAAGGGTTGGACGGCTGTGTGTGTCAATCTCTGGGGGTTGGTGTAACCATGGGCAAGAGGCTCTAGATACTGTCTGTGTGTGGCTGTGACTGTGTGTGTGCTTCTTTGGGCAGAGGTATGGAAGTTTCTGGGTGTTCGCATGATAATGCCTGGGTCCTTGGGTGTCATCTGGGTGCTGGTGTTGACTGTGTGTGAGGGTCTCTGGCTACTGATGTGATGTGGAAGAAGTCTTTGGCTGCAAGAGAAAAAGTTCTGTAATGCCTTGCACGACAATGTGAATCTACTGTATGCTTAAAAATGGTAACTTTTAGGGGCATCTGGGTGGCTCAATCGGTGAAGCGTCTGACTCTAGATTTCAGCTCAGGTCATGCTCTCATGGCTCATGGGTTCGAGCCCCGTGTTGGGATCTGCACTGACCGTGCTGAGCCTGCTTGGGATCCTCTCCCTGCCTCTCTCTCAGCCCCTCCCCACTCGCAGGCTCTGTTTCTCTCTCAAAACAAATAAATAACGCTTTTTTAAAAACCGATAAATTTTATGTTGTGTGTTTTCTGACCACAAATAAATTTTTATTTTATTTTATTTTATTTATGTTTATTTTTGAGAGAGAGAGAGAGTGCGAGCAGGGGAAGGACAGAAAGACAGAGGGAGACACAGGATCCAAGCGGCTCCAGGCTCCCAGCTGTCCGCACAGAGCCCCATGCAACCGCGGGGCTCCGACTCACGAACTGTGAGATCGTGACCTGAGCCCAAGTCAGAAGCCTAACTGACTGAGCCACCCAGGAGCCCCGAGAATTGTTTAAAGAAACAAAAACTAAAGAAAATTTTTAAAGCATCTCTGGGTGTTGTCCGGATGTTGGTACAACTGTGTGAGTCTTCAGATATTCACGTGACCCCGTGTGGGTCGGGTGGCGGTGCGCCTGCGCAGGACCCTGCCCTGGGGGCCGGTTTGGGTGTTGGTTGGGATCGGAGGCCAAGGCCGGAGGCTGTCACGCGCCGGTGCGTCTCCCCGGGGCTCCGTGCACACCGGGCCAGCCTGGCTCTGGGAGACCCGGGGCGGGCCCCTGGCAGCAGAGCCCCCCACCCCCACCCCACCCCCCGCAGGCCCGCCCCCTCCGGAGAAGCCCCCAGCTCACCTCGGGCGGCGGCCGCAGGGTCGGGCAGCACCACGTGGGCGTGCAGCTCCTGCAGCTGCTGGTGCAGCAGGTCCAGGCGGCGCGAGGAGCCGCGCAGCAGCAGCTCCACGGGGCCCAGGCTGCGGCCCAGGTCGGTGGTGGCCCGCCGCAGGTTCTCGGCGCCCTCCTTCAGCTTCAGCTCCTTGCGGATCTCTTTCCGCAGCCGCTCCCGCTCCAGCTCCAGCTGCTGCTGCACCCCCGGGGCCGCCAGGTCCGCACCTGCCAGGCCCAGCTGCTCCAGCAGGGACCAGCTGCGCGGCTCGCTCTGCAGGAGACGGAGCGTGGTCAGTGGGAGGAGGGGGGACCCCACCCCACGGTGCACGCCGCACGTGGCCAGCTGGGCCTGGGACTTCCGAGACCCGGCCTGCTCCGCATACTCTGAGCCCCCAAACTGGGAGGTGAGACAAGGCCCTGTCCCGGCTTCCCGATTCCCCCAAACTGTGAGGTCCCAAGGGCAGGGCCTTCTTCCTTCTCTGTCCCCTCGGACTAGGGGGCCCCATAAGTAAGTACAGTCTTATCTCCTTTCATCTATTCCTTATGCACCGGGTTTCGGGAGCACAGGCCCCATTACCCCACCAGTGCATTCCCCCCCCAACTTGAAGGTCCCCAGGTTCAGGCCTTACCTCCCACTGCCCCCCCACAAAACAAGGTCCGGAGGGCAGACCCCTTCTCCCTTCTGCTGCCCCCCTAAACTAGGAGGTTCCAAGGGTAGACCCCAACTCCCCTCTGCTGTCCCTAAAACTAGGTCCCCAGGGCAGGCCCCATCTTCCCTCTGCGGCTCCTCAAACAAGTATCAAGGGCAGGCCTCTGCTGCTGCTCCCCCGCCCCCCAAAACAATGGCCTTGAGATCTGGAGAGCAGGCCCCTTTTCCTCTCTGGGATGCCCTCAAACTGGGAAGTGCCAAGGGCAGGCCTCCTCTTCCCTCCTTCCAAATGACATCCTGGGGACAAACCCCATCTTTCCCCTGCTGTGTCCTCAAACTGGGAGGTCCTGGGACAAGCCCTGTCTCCCTTCCTCTTGTCCTCTACACCTGGACCCCAAAGAGCAGCGCCCCGGCTCCTTCCTCCTCTATCCTGGCCTGGGAGCCTCAAAAAGCCCCACATATTTTCATCTTCAAAACAGAAAACTCCCAGGCTAGGGACCCGTCTCCTCCTCTTGGTCCAAAATCAAGAGGTCCCAAGGGCAGGGCCTCCGGCCGGTGTCACTGGGATCCTCTTTGCCCCCCACCCCAACCCCAGCCCCCACCTCCAGCTCCTGGTCCAAAGGGGGACTGGCCTGCGCCATCCTGGGTCCGGGCTGAGGGCCCCGCCCTCTTCCTGAACCTCAGCCCTGCTAGGGCCTCCTGACCGCCACTTCCTCTTTCCTGCCAGCTCCCAGCATCCCCTGCGTGGGGCCAGCTCCGGGGCTCTGGGGCATGTAGAGGACCTTTTCCTCATCACCTCCCCTAGGACTAAGCCTGCTTCTCAGGAGACAACCAGGGAGGGCCCTCGCTCTTTGTCCTAGGACTTGAAAGGTGTACATGCACCTCACATGCCCATTAGTGTAGACATGGAGACTAAGCTCCCTTGGGTGTATACAGGCTCCAGGGGCCGACTGGGGTGTATACACCCTCTCATGTACCTACAGGAGTGTACTCGGAACACAGGCAGGCAAGTGTGTGCACACCCCTGTGCCTACCCCACAGACGCTGATGTGCACATGCCCGATATACGAGTGCTTCTATGGGCCAGCCCCCTTCCTGCAGATGCAGGCTGTCCCGACTTCCGGCTTCCTCTCAATTTGGTCGCCAATTGCTGTGACCACAGCTAGGGCCCAGCCATGCCACCTCCCTGAAACCCACATCATGAGAAGCCAGTGCTGGAGCTCTGGGGTGATGGTACCCACAAACCGGCAGCCCACTGAAGGCCAAGTATGACTTAATAATAAGAGCAGTTATTACAAGCTCCACCTAGGTCAACTAATGTGAGTCCACGAGTGGGGTGCTATTATCACCCCATTTCAAGACAAGGAAACTGAGGCCTGGAGTGGTGACATAACTTGTCCCCAAGGTCCCACAGCCAGCAGGAGTAAGGGCTGGGATTTAAAACGGGAGTGCCCAGAATCTGATCACCAGCTAAGTGGCAGGCCTCGCAATACGTGAGAACCCCCACCAGGAGAACCCATTTCACAGATGAGCAAAGTCTTCCTTGGCTCCCAGCCAACTTGGAGGGCAGCTGCCCCCAGGGAGGGTTTATGCATGCCAAGAGTATCACTCTCGCCAGCCTACCCATCCCTCACATTAATCCTGAGGAAACTGAGGCTCAGAGAGATGACAGCAGCAGATGGGGGGGCGGGGGGTTATCCCCACACACATCTCCAGGGGCGTTGGGCGACATCCAGAAACATTCTGGGTTGTCCCAGCTGGGGGTGGGGAGGGTGTGCTCCTGGCATCTACTGGGTTGAGACCAGGGAGCCTGCTCCATATCCTTCCCTGCACAGGGCAGCCCCCACCTCAAAGAATGATTCAGCGCCAAACGTCAATAGTGCTGAGACTGAGAAACCCTGCGTTAAAGGACACAGACTCACACCCTGGGCTGCTGACCATGTTCCCCAGTAAGGCTTTCCCAGCAGCCCCACCTGCAGAGCACAGGCTCATCTACACCTCTCCCTTTGGACAATGAATGCACTTTTAGGCCCATTGTTTCTGGTGGCAAAACCACAGCTCAGAGAGGCAAAGGCAGTGGATCCAGGACATACAGTGAGAAAGTGACAGCGCTGGAATTTAAACCCCAGTTCACCTAATACTACCGGCTGGCTACCAGTCCCCGCCCACCACCCAGCCCCATCCCATCCCTAGCAGGCCGAGCAGGGTACTGCGAAGATCCAGGCCAGCTCAAATGGGGAAAGCCCAGGCACAGAGGAACAGAAGCTGAGGCCTGAGAGTACGCAGAGCAGGGAGGGAAGGAGGGAGGGAGGTCCAGCCTCCTGGGTTCTCTTCCCTTGGGTGACTCACTCCTACCCAGAGGGCAGAGGTCACCTGTGGGCCAGCAAGGCAAACCCATGAATCAGAAGCCTGGCCCAGCCTTGGAGAAGCCCTGCTCCCCCACCTCCTACCAAGGCACAGGACACCCAGGTCCAGAGGGTCCACTTCCCAGAATCCTCCCTCCCTGCCCCGCCTTCCCAGAGCAGCCAGGGACCTAGACCCTCACATCCGGAGATTTCAATGCTTTGGGCGTTTCCGGAATCTGGACAGGACATCCGTTTGCCGGACACAGGACAGACAGGCATACGTCGGGACAGACAGACAGTGACAGGGTGGCAGGCCCAAGCAGGCACAAGAAAGGGGTGACCAGGAGGGGGTAAGAAACTGGGCAAGAGATGGCAGGGGGGACCACAGCACAGGCCCAGCCTCATTCCAGGACTCACAGCCTCCTCTCAGGTCGTGTTTGCTACATGCCAAGTGCATGCATGCGCCAGGGGGTTCCTACACAGCCCTCCCAGGGCTGCGGGTAGAGGCAGAAACCCCGGCCCACCCCGGCCCCAAGGTCTGACCTTATGTGATCGGCAACACCAGATACGCCCAGCTCCGCGGCAAGGCTGACAGGCCATCAGCAGGACTGGGGTGGGGGACAGGGGATCATGGGGGAGACACAGAGGGGATGGGGGCAGGTGCAGAAGGAGACGAAAACCCAGTTACACAGCAACCACAGGACAAAAGAGGGATTTTGAGGCACTAACGAGGGTGCCAGAGGCACAGGATGTGCCTCAGATTCTGAACCAAAGTCAGAAGTCACCCTGGCCTCGCTTGTCACAGATGTGGAAGGTGAGTCCAAGGCTGTGATATTCACAAGGTGGCACATGGAGAACCTGGCTGGGTGGCAGGTTGGTGCCAATCTGTGTGTGTTTGCATGTGCGGGAAGGGTGACCCAGCCCTGCCACCCATGCCCAGGTTGGGTTCTAGGTGCAAGAGAATCCCCAGCTGGGGATGAGGTTCCACCAGGCAGCCTTGAGGGTGGCCATGTGGATCCCCCATTCCTCAATCTAATGAGGTGACTCGGGCACTTCCGCCAACAGGTGCCAATCTGGGTGGCGTCGGGACCATCATAAAGCTCCGTCTGGAGGCGGGGGGCCGCCAGAGCTTTGTTGTGCTGGGGGAGGGGCACCGACCGAAAGGCCTCCTCCCCTCCGGGCCACTGCGCCAGGCACCTGCCCCAGGTGGAGCCGCACCTGCCGGGAACTGAATGCTGGGGGGGTGGGGGGGTGGGGAGTGCCTAGTTGAGTGACGGGGGCGACAGGCACCGGGACGCACAGCCAGCCACAGACGTTCGAACGAGAGCCTCCGCCGCGCCCCTTCTAATGCTCAGGGAGGGGAGGAGCTTAGGGGTGCGGCGGGGGCCTTCCGGACCTCCCCGTTCCCCTCGGTGCGTACCTTCACCTGCCGAAAGGGGGACCGTGCTGGTTCCACGGTGTCGTCCCAGGGAGGGGGCGCCGGGCCCTCGGGAGGCCCCCACCTTGGCCTCCCGGGCCCCGGGGAGCCCCGGCAACGCGCGGGCGGGGGGTCCCCGGCGCTGGCCGGCCGCCCGGCGGCTGCGGACGCAGGTGCGCCTACCTGCACGGCGTCGCTGGCCATGTCCTCGCGCCGCCCGCCAGGGGTCCCCGCGCGGAGGGAGGGGCAACAGGAGGAGCGCGCGTGCGCCCCGCGCGGGGCGGGGAAGGGGCGGGCGCGGCGCGAGCCCCCGCCAGCGCGCGGCCCGCTCCGGCCTGCTCCGCTCGGGCCCCGCCTGGCCAGGCCGCCGCGTCCGCGCGCCGCGCCCTCCGGCCCCAGCGGCCGCCGGGCCGGGTCACGTGACCGCCGAGGTCGGCGCCCGGGGAGGGGGCGGGGCCGAGGGGGCGCGGCTCCCGGCGGCCCCCGGGGCTGCGGGGTCTCGGCTGCAGGGCCGTCCGCGTTCCCGGCCGAATTCACCCCGTCTGCTCCCCCCGCCCTTGCCTGTTTCTGCATCCTCACCCTGCCCAGGTGTCCCCCATCTGAGCGCGCGGGAACCCGAAGAAAAGACTGAGCCACGTTAAGGCGGGGGTTGGCAGAGGCCTTTGGGCCTCCCGGGACCCCTCTAAACACAAAAACAATTCATCTCCCCCCTCGTTCGCAAGCTCGGGGCTCCTGGGAAGGACCATCCTTTGCCTGGAGACAATCTCTGGACAGATTTGGGTTCAAATCCCAGCATCTCATGCCTTGGGGGAGCCCCACGTCCAAAGAGCGCCTCATCTGTGAAGTGGGATTTACCCTACCCACCCCTCGGTGTTGATGAAATTGAGACCGTGCGTGCCAAGTGTTGAGAACACAGTAAGCGCTTAATAAATGTTAGCGGCTGTCATGCTTAATGTTATTGCCGTTGTTACAACTGACTCGCTGTGGGCCCGAAGGATCCTGTGGCTGCTGAGCCTCAATCTTCCCCGCTGTAAAATGTAGACCGTACTCTTCTTCAGAGCTGTTGCATGCAGGTGGCGTTCCATAAATGCAGCAGGCCCGTGCCCAAGCGGAGGAGAGTGGAGGTCTCTTCGGAGCTTCTCCAGGGTCTCTGGAGTCTCTAGAGCGCGCAGCTTGGCTCGAGGCCGACCCCGCACTCCCTTGGAAACCCGGTAAGTGAGCCAAACCTTGGTCCCTTGGGGCTCAGGGCGGGGAGCGCTCCCTGGCGACTGAGCCTGAACATTAGCGCCCTCCGGGGATCAGCCAAAACGCCGAGGGCTGAGGATACTTTGGTTACCTAGAGACCAGGGAGAGATGTTTTCTTTCCTCTTTTTTTTTTTTTTTAATTTGGGGTGTTTTAACGGAGAAAGAAAAAGAAGGAAGAGGAGGAGAATGACACCGATCCAGAATCCGCCCACTTCTCACCCCTTCCTCGGCCCTCACCTACCTGGTCCGGTCTCATTGCTCATCTGGACCAGCGCGGTAGCCTCCTCTCAGGTCTCCCAGCTCCACCCTTTACCTCCTAGTCTATTTTCCCCACCACAGCCTAAACAACAGTCTAAGAACGCCTGTGAACACCTGAGTGTGGTCACCTCCCTCCTCTGCCTAGATCCCTCCATGGCTCCCACTGTCTTTATAGTAGAAGCCTAAGTCCTACCCAAAGACCACAGGCCCTACACGATTCACCTCCTTCACCTTCCCTTTTCTCTCTCCCTGTATCTCTTCCCCTTGCGCACTAGTCCATCCATACCAGCCTCCTGGCTGTCCCTCGTTCATTTGTCAATTGAATTAAAGAGCGTTTTGAGGGGCGCCTGGGTGGCTCATTTGGTTAAGCATCCCAATTCGGCTCAGGTCACGATCTCCCTGTTTGTGAATTTGAGCCCCATGTCAGGCTCTGTGCTGACAGCTCGGATCCTGGAGCCTGCTTTGGATTCTGTGTCTCCCTCACTCTCTGCCCCTCCCCCACTCTCTCTCTTTCTCTCTCTCCCAAATAAATATTGTTTTAAAAAAATTTTTTTTAGGGGCGCCTGGGTGGCTTAGTCGGTTAAGCGTCCGACTTCGGCTCACGTCATGATCTCGCGGTTCGTGAGTTCAAGCCCCGCGTCAGGCTCTGTGCTGATGGCTCAGAGCCTGGAGCCTGTTTCGGATTCTGTGTCTCCCTCTCTCTCTGACCCTCCCCCGTTCATGCTCTGTCTCTCTCTGTCTCAAAAATAAATAAACGTTAAAAAAAATTTTTTTTAAATTTTTTTAAAGAATGCTTTGAGGTAGTTCTTTTGCTCCCAATTTACAGATGAGGAAACTGAGGCACACATCTCCCCAAGGCTTTTCTGATCATTTAGGTGTCCATTTAAACGTCACCTCCTCTGAGAGACCTTTCCATGCCCTGTCATATATAAACATGGCCCTGTTTTCTTTATTTAAACTGTCACTCCTCTCCGAAATTGCCCAGCATTTGGCCTAGGTGCACTCCATCTTTGTGGAAAGAGTGGGTGGACACAGTGTGGGGTGTCAGGAAAGTCCCCAGCTCTGGAGCTGGGATGTCTATAGACTTTGCCCTGTCTTCTTCTAATTCTTCAGCCCAACTATTTCACAGATGGAGAGGATGTGGCAAAGCTAGGCTCCAGGCTGGCCCAGGGACTGGGCTACTGTGTCCAGGGATGGGCTTTCTGCTGCCTGCCAGGTCCCAGACTCCCTCCCTGGATAGAGCTGGGGAACCCTGCCAAATTCTCACTCCAAACTCCCAGCATTCATTTATTCAGTGAGTATTTATCGATGCCCACTGGGGACTTTGGTGGCACTGTAAACAGAGTCGCATGCAGGCTTGAAACAAGGAGACCGAGGGACTTACTGTGCAATCTCAATCGAATACGATAAGTGTACTGGCACGTCCCCGCAGCTGCTCTTGGCCCCTCTCCAGTCTTCTCCGGGGCCTCAGGAACCCTAAATCACACCCCATTCCCCACCTCTGCCTGCTGGACAACCTGTTCCTGGTTCTTTGGAGGCCTTAGGAAACACATCCGCCCCTCACCTGGTCTACAAGGCAGTCTTGTATGGCCTCTGCCCACCTGTCCAGAGGTACCTCCTCCACTCCCCTCATCCCCATCCAACAACGCTGGCTTTCCCTCTGTTCCTCAGATATTCTCACTTTACTTCCAACTGCAGGGCCTTTGCACTAGCCGGTGTCTGGAGTGCCCTTTCATCATATCTCCCCAAGACGGGCCTCTTCTGATCATTTAGGTCTCTGTTGAAATGCCACCTCCTTGAGAGACCTTTCTAAGCCCTGTTGTATTTATTATCAAATACAGCCCTATTTTATTTAACTGTCACTCCTCTGAAATTGCCCAGCAGTTGGCCTATTCTCAATGAGTCTTTGCCGAATGAGTGAGTGGACAGGGTGTCGGGTGTCAGGAGAAAGGTATCCCAGGACTACTGTGGAAGAGGCAGAAGGGCTGACATTGAGGGACCAATTAGGAAACTGCAAAGTGGATAGAGAGGAAAAGGGTGTCTGATTGAAGGAACAGCAAGGACAAAGCCCTAGAGGTGGGCGAGGGAGAACCTGGCACGTCCTGACTTCTCCCCCGATCTCCCACTCTGCTCCCCTCGCTCCTGCCCCTCTGGCCATGTGGCCTCCTCACCGCTCCTCAAAAAAAAAAAAAAACCCGCCTATTCCAACCTCAGGGCCTTTGTACTTGTTGTCTTCTCTGCCCGCAATGCTTTCCCTTCTCCGCATTCTCTCTTCTTCACTTCATTTCCATTTTCGCTCAAATGTTGCCGCCTTCTTTTTTTTTTTTAATTTTTTTTAACATTTATTTATTTTTGAGACAGAGAGAGACAGAGCATGAACAGGGGAGGAGCAGAGAGAGAGGGAGACCCAGAATCCGAAACAGGCTCCAGACTCTGAGCTGTCAGCACAGAGCCCGACGCGGGGCTCGAACTCACGGACCATGAGATCATGACCTGAGCCGAAGTCGGATGCTCAACCGACCGAGCCACCCAGGCGCCCCTCAAATGTTGCCTTCTTAGAGAAATCCTCCCTGATTGCATCTCTGCCTAAAACAGGCCCCACCCCATCTCTACCAAATTCTTATCCTCAAACAGCTCAATTTTTCTTCCTTGCAAATTTTAGTAAATACAACTCTATTTTTTTTTTTACTTGTCTGTCTCAACCAGGATGTCAGCTCCCCAAGGATCATTGTCTGTCTTGTCCTCTGCTGAGTCCCTGGCTCCTACAACAGTGTCTAGCGTGTGGAAAGGGCTCAGTAAGTAGCTGCTGGGTGAACAGATGGTTGAACAAACAGAGCATGATGGGGTATGGCTGGAGTTTTTCACGCTGACGAACCTGAAGTGGGGGGCAGTCTCCAGATGCTGCAGATGGTGGGGATGGAGGGGTTCCAGCACGTCTCTGGAGTTCAAGCTTGACCCTGAGGATTGTGGGAGCGACTGACGGATTCTTAGCAGGGGAGGGACTAAGGATCGTTTCTCAAAAGATAAGGCTCTTTGCAAACCAAGTCTCCTCCAGCAGGGGCCAGAAAAAGAGAGGGGAGTAGATTCGTCTGGCACCAGAAAGAATAAACGTATCAACAAGGCTAAACTCAAAAAACCATTGGGTTGGAGGGGGAATTAAAAAAAAAAAAAAAAAAAAAAGCAAGCAGAAAAAAAATGATACAATTTGATAGTGCTTATATCCATTACTGAAGAACAGAAAGTGAAACTATGTATCAAGTTTGTAACAAACATAGGGGCTAGTGTCCTGTGGTGTGCCAGGCATCCTGGCTCAGGTGAGTGAGGCTCCCTGGGCTCAAATCCTGGCAGCGCCCCAGACCAACAGTAAAATTCTGAGCAAGTGACTTCACTGCCCTGTGCTTCAGTTTCTTCGTCTGTAAAAGGGGATGATAATCCACGCAGCTTCATAGGGTTACTGGGAAGCTTAAATGAGTCCATTCTTTTGTTTTTTTAGTGTTCACTTATTTTCCAGAGACAGCGATTAGGGCAGGGGCAGAGAGAGAGGGAGACGGAGAATCCCAAGCAGGCTCTGCAGCTGTCAGCGCAGAGCCCAACATGGGGCTGAAACTCACAAACTGAACTGCGAGATCCGTGACCTGAGCGGAAGGAAGTCAGGCGCTTAACTGACGGAGCCACCCTGGTGCCCCAAGTTAATTCTTGTAAAGCACAGAGCAAGGGGTCGGTAATTGTTCAGTATCTTTTTTTTTTAGGTTGTTGTTTCTGTAGCGGGAGAGGGGAGTGAACGTGGGAAGGTAAACACACGTGACCTCCATTTTAACTATGAGGTATGTCTTTTTATTTAAAAAATTTTTTTAATTAAGTTTATTTATTTTGAGAGAGAACACATGCGCAGGAGAGACAGAGAGGGAGAGAGAGAATTCCAAGCAGGCTCCGCTCCGCACTGTCAGCGTGAGGAACCCCATGTGGGGCTCAAACCCACAAACCCATGGGATCATGACCTGAGCTAAAATCAAGAGTCAGATGCTTAACTGACTGAGCCACCCAGGTGCCCCTATGTCTTTTTATTTTTCATTGTTAATTATTTTGATGGAGGCACAACTTACATATGGTCAAGTACACAGATCCTTTGGTGTGCAGCTCTGTGAATTTTTTTTTAATTTTTTTTTAACGTTTATTTATTTTTGAGACAGAGAGAGACAGAGCATGAACGGGGGAGGGGCAGAGAGAGAGGGAGACACAGAATCTGAAACAGGCTCCAGGCTCCGAGCCATCAGCCCAGAGCCCGACGCGGGGCTCGAACTCACGGACCGCGAGATCGTGACCTGAGCCGAAGTTGGACGCTCAACCGACTGAGCCACCCAGGCGCCCCGCTCTGTCAATTTTTATATGCATATACATTCCTGCCTCTGCCAGCCAGTCTGCTCCCCGGCTGCGTGGATTTTACCGTTCCCTTGGCCAGGCAACCTTATGGAAATTCTATCACCATAGATTAATCTTGCCTGTTCTTGAACTTCAGACCTCATGGGATCATTTTATAATGTATTTTTTATATATCTGGATTTTTAATGTCTGGATTCTTTCACTCAACATGTTTTTTGTTTTCTATTGAAATAAAAGTCACATACCATACAATTTACCTTTTTTTTTTTTTTTTTTTACATTTATTTATTTTCAAGAGACAGAGAGAGACAGAGTGCGAATGGGGAAGGGGCAGAGAGAGAGGGAGACCCAGAATCTGAAGCAGGCCCCAGGCTCTGAGCTGTCAGCACAGAGCCCCATGTGGGGCTCGAACCTACCAACAGTGAGATCATGACCTGAGCTGAGGTCAGATGCCCAACCGACTGAGCCACTCAAGTACCCCTAATTTTTTAAGTAATCTCTACACCCAATGTGCAGCTGGAACTCACAGCCCCAAGATCAAGAACCCCGTGCTTCAGGGACTGAGCCAGCAGGGCATCCCTCAAAGAGTGTGGTGGCTTTTCATTGGCTGAGTCGTTGGCTGGGCTGTTGCTGGCTCAGAAGAAAATCTTCCTCCTGCTGGGCAGTAAAGTACCAGCTTCTTCCAGTTGAGAACGGAAGGGGCTGACAAGGAGTTGTATTGTGTGAGAGCTCCCCCTTCTGGCCTCCCAACTCCGTTGTAGTGAGGTTTCCCTTTTCTTTTTTCCCTTTTTAAAGTTTATTTATTTTTGACAGAGACAGTGCAAGCATGAGCTGGGGAGGGGCAGAGAGAGTGGGAGACACAGAATCCGAAGCGGGCTCCAGGCTCCGAGCTGTCAGCACGGAGCCCGATGCGGGGCTCGAACTCACAAACGGTGAGATCACGACCCGGGCCAAAGTCGGACGCCCAACTGACTGAGCCACCCAGGCGCCCCGAGGTTTCCCTTTTCTAATTTTCACACTTGTCAACAGGACTCAACTGGCTTTGGCTGTCTCCTCGATAACTCACCTCAGATGATTTGATTATGCCAAGCTTGCCTCTAAACTGCTTTCCTGGGGCACCTCCAGGGTTTCTCTGGGCTTCTACACTACCTGGCGTGGGCCTCTCCACCTTTGTAGGAGGTGGCCAGGTCTAAGGCAGGAAGATGGCTTGGGCTTGGATCCCTGCCAGCTGTGTGACTTTGGGACTGGGACTAACCCTCTCTGGACCTCAGGTCACCCACATTGTCATCCTGACAATGGATACGCTAATACACGCACTAATCTGCTCCAGGTGGGGGATTCAGTTAGTCGATACACTTAGATTTCTCAGAACAAGCCTGAGCACCAGGGTGGGAGCTAGGGTGAGGGTGCGACATTGGCTTCAGGGACAACATTCAAGATACACAATGCTTTAATGCAATAATGTTTTTCTTTTTGAGAGAGAGCATGTGTGTGAGCAGGGGAGGGGCAGAGAGGGAGAGACAGAGAGAGAGAGAGAGAGAGAGAGAGGGAGAGAGGGAGAGACAGAGGGAGAGAATATAAGCATGATCCACACGCAGTGTGGAGCCTGACATGGGGCTCTATCTCACAGCTGTGAGGTCATGACCTGGGCCGAAATTAAGAGTTGGTTTAACCAACTAAGCCACCCAGGTGCTCCAATTTTGATTTTATTTATTTATTTATTAAAAAAAATTTTTTTTTAACATTTATTTATTTTTGAGACAGAGATAGAGCATGAACAGGGGAGGAGCAGAGAGAGAGGGAGACACAGAATCTGAAACAGGCTCCAGGCTCTGAGCTGTCAGCACAGAACCCGACGCGGGGCTCGAACTCACAGACTGTGAGATCATGACCTGAGCCGAAGTCGGCCGCCCAACCGACTGAGCCACCCAGGTGCTCCCCAATTTTGATTTTAAAATGGTGCATTAAAGGTCGCCTGGCTCAGTTGGGAGGAACATGTGACTCTTGATCTCGGGGTCATGAGTTCCGAGCCCCATGTTGGGTGCAGAGATTACTTGAAAAAATGGGGGGAAAAAATAGCGCATTAAAATTGTTTATCTTGGGGCACCTGGGTGGCTCAGTCGGTTAAGCATCCGACTTGGGCTCAGGTCATGATCTCACAGGTCCTGCATCAGGCTCTGTGCTGACAGCTCAGAGCCTGGAACCTGCTTCGGATTCTATCTCCCTCTCTCTCTGCCCCTCCCCTGCTCGTGCTCTGTGTGTGTGTGTGTCTCTCTCTCTCAAAAATAAATACACATTAAAAAACATTTTACATTATTTATCTTGATGACAGTTTTTGGTGCCCCCTTAGATTTTGCATGCCTCACCCTGCTGGGCACACGGGAGGTGCTCAGTAAGTGTTATGGTATATTTACCACCTAAAATATCTACCTCATATTATATAAAGCTTCCTTCTCCGTTGACTGGCTTCTCTCCTTTGGGCTTTTTGGCTGAAGTTACACCCCTGGCAACATCAGCTCTGAATTTGTTGTCTAGGACATGGACCCCAAGACAGCTTACACTAAATGAAATTGAAAAGCTAGAACCTGGGGCGCCTGGGTGGCTTAGTCGGTTGAGCATCTGACTTTTGATTGCGGCTCGGGGCATGATCTCACAGTTCATGGGTTCAAGCCCCACTTGGGGCTCTGTGGTGACAGTGCGGAGCCTGCTTGGGATTCTCTCTCATTGCCTCCGTCTCTTCCCCTCCCCCGCTCACACTCATACTCTCTCTCAAAATAAATAAATAAACTTAAAAAAAAAAGACGAAAGGCTAGGACCTTCCTGGAGAACTGTGGAGGAAGGTTTAACTGTGTCAGGGGCTTAGGGACATTGGAATTCGGTGGCAGGATTATCATGTTTCACCAGCTTATCTCCCCTCTCTTTCCCCCACCACCCCAAATCCCCCAATCAAAACATAGCTGAGAAAGACTGACACCACCAGGTATAAGCAAGGATTGGGAGTAACTGGAACTTTCCCAGAGTGCTAGTGGGAGTGGAACAATTTAGGAATACGGTCACAATCTACTAAAATAGAACATACACATGACCTGCAGGCTACCATTCTGTTTCTAGGCATTTGCCCTAGAGAAGCGAACTTACGTCCATAAAAATGCTTGTACGAGGAGCTTTACTAATAATGGCCAAACGCTAGGAACAAACAGATGTCTGTTAACGGGTGGACGGAGAAACCATACGGGCTAAAATGTGGTAGAGCTGACGAGGGCGCATAAGGCAAGCTGAGGGAAAAGTACCAGATGTTCCCCAGGTGGGACACATGTGACATTCCTCAGGTACTCCCGGCTGCCCAAGACCACCCCATCATCGCCCCAAAACTGCACCATTTGGCGCCTGAACGTGGGGCCTCGAATCTTTTCATTTTCATCTGGACTCTGTGCTTCGGGGCAAATTTGGTGAGTATGCTTTCTCCTTCCTCCTTGACTCTCATTTCAGGGGCTTTTTTTGAGAAGCGTGGCCTTATTGGGACACTTTCCTGTGGGTTGCTCAGGCTGCCATCCTCTAGCCCGTGGCCATTCTACCAGGAGGAGAAAGCCTGCCTTTTGGCTGGATGTTAGGACCTTGGCCACAATGGTAGTAAGATCCAGAAACTCGATGCCCTGTCTTTATTCCTGTCCTTACACAAAGTTGTCTGTGTCGGGCAGGGGGCAGCCACCTAAGTGACTAGCACGGCTTCCCATCTTAAGACTCCCGTGTGAAATTTCCCCTTCGTTGGTCTGAGTCAATCCCCTCCACATCTCTGGGCTAGCCTCTTCTGGCCACAGGACCTCCACTGGGGGCCGGCTGAAGCCAGTACCCGATTGAATTAAAACCCAACTGGGGACCATTTCCTAGGAAGCTGGATGTAAGGACTACATATGTTGGAATGTCACTCAGATCATGATATTTCTGTCTTTACGGTTTTCGGTCAATGTCCTCTACTAACTACTTAAATTACAAAATTGGGTAACTCCCCCTTGTAAAACTTTTCTAGTGTTTTCCATGGGTTAAAAATGGCAAGTTCTTCAAGAAACTAAAGCATGGCCTTCACGGCATGCTCTTCAAAGTCTGGGTAAACCAAGGCACGGCCTTTTATGGCATGGTTTTCAAGGTACAGTATTTCGGTCCATACACCTGGCCCCCGTTTGTAGCCGAGGATGCAATGCGGAAGCGGAGGGACATGGGCATCCCTTCTATAGGGGCCCTTTATGGCACCTTCCTTGGGCAGACCTGCCTCCAAGTAGTAAGGTAGTAGGAAGATGCCTCGGGTCACTTTGACAGCTCGGGAACCTCTGACATAGCCTGTGCGTGGGACCCCACCCAGGAGTCGGGGGCGGGATTTTCGTGTGCTAAACCCTCTCTACTCTTCTCTCTCTGGGAGGAGCTTGGAACTTCTCTTCAGTCCCCAAGGACTCTCCCTTGGGATGCCTTTTTAACCCACTGGAGACAATTCGCATTACAAAGTTCAGGAAAGGACTGACCTCCTGAAACAGAGCTAGCAGATCTCTTCTGCAGAAAACGGCGATTGGGCGGAGGCACCCCACCTAGGTCCAGGCCTTCACGGCTCTAAATCAGGATCTTAAGGACTTAAGAGCCTCTTGCAGAATGCGTTTGCCCAGATGTGTTTGGCTAGTAAACTCCCTCCTGACAAAAATGTCTAAACAGTCCTCCTCCTGGTAGAACTCCGTCGCTGGAGGAAACACAGGCCATCCTTGACAAAGGGGACGCTGGCTTTTTCTCGCTGTTCCTCCTAATCGATCTGAGGGCCTCTCCCTCATTCATTTCCCGGGGTTAATGGCTATGATAATCGGAGCCAACTGTGGCTTAGTCTGCCTCAGGACGGGGACTTTAAGGAATATTCCCAAGCAGCTGCCAAAACGCCCTTTGCTTGGGGGAAAATTTCCTGTCTTCTCCGGCCTGACATGGGCTCCATATTTCCACTTTGGTGGAAAAACAAAAATCAGAAAATAAAACACGGTGTTTGCACCTCTGTCCAAGCTGCAAGGTTTAGAACCAGGAATCCTCTTTTCTCTGCCTTCTGCTGGCACCTGGCCTGCCTCTCCTGCCTTCCCCTCCCCCTCTGGTTCTGCACCACTTTGGGTTCCGCCTCCGTCACTGGTTTCTGTACCCTCCTCGCTGTCTCAGGCACTATTTGCTCCTTCTCCCACTGTCTGTGTCAAGGAGCAAAGGGCACCCCCTTAGACTGCCCACTTCAGGCTCCCCGCTGGCATCCCAGGTAAAAACTAATAATGGGGAACAAATTGACTTTTTAAAAATGTTTTTTATTTATTTTTGAGAGAGAGAGAGACAGAGATGAGTGGGGGAGGAGCAGAGAGAGAGGGAGACACAGAATCTGAAGCAAGCTTGAAGCTATGAGCTGTCAGCACAGAGCCCAATGCAGGGCTTGAACCCACAAGCCATGAGACCATGGCCTGAGCTGAAGTCGGATGCCTAACTGACTGAGCCACCCAGGCGCCCCGACTTTTTTTTTAAGTTTACTTATTTTATTTTGAGAAGGACAGAGACAGCACAAGGGGAGGGGCAGAGAGAGAGAGAGAGAGAGAGAGAGAGAGAGAGAGGGAGAGAGAGAGAGAGAGAGAGAGAGAGAGAGAGAGAATCCCAAGCAGGCTCCACACTGTCAGAGCAGCGCCTGATGCGGGGCTCGAGCCCAGGAAGCCACGAGATCATGACCTGAGCCCAAGCCAAGAGTCGGACGCTCAACCGGCCGAGCCACCCAGGCGCCCCAAGTTGATTGACTTTTAAGTGGACACAGAATGTACTCGATGTTTAAGCTAATTTAAGTTTGTTGGTTTGAGATAGGCCTGTTTATCACCATTAAATAAAAAACTTTTTATTCTATCTAGGTTTGCTGAAGGTCGAATAAGCTCATGTTATCTCTGTTCCAATTTGGGAGCAAAATGATGACTTAAAACAATGGTTAATTTTGTCTGTCTCAAAGTTTTCATGGGTAACTGTTAAGATACCTTCCAGTCTTTGGTAAACTAAAACTTTAAAGTTTTGCTTGCATGATAAATGGGATTGAATTTGTTGGACATCTGGGTCTTTTTTGAAATCAAATGGAGTGCTAAAACATTGATTACTGAACATAGATATGCACTTTTACTTCTTATCGTAGAGAAACGAAGGCTATTTGGATCTTTTGGAAAAACATGCTCTGTGCTTAACTCATAAATTTGCCATCAAAAAATTCTGGTGTAAAAAAAAAAAATTCTGGTGTAACAGTTCACACCTGGTTACTACTTAGTTCTCACTGGAGACTAAGGTTTCTAAGAGTTAAAATTCTGCTAAATGTAGTTAAGAGTGATGGAAATAAGGAAAGCAACTTTGTATGTAAAAAAGTAGGAGATGTGTGAGAAAGATAGAAGGAATGGAAATACATTTTTACTAAAAGTAAAAGAAAGTAATTTTGTCCTAAACGAGACTGGTTGGTTGGAGCGCAATGGCTTGGGACAAAATCTGAATCCAAAGGAAAGTTGTAGAAGGTTCATGAAGGGAAATCTTTGGAAAGGAATTGTATGTGTGATCAGGACGGACTAAGGTTGAAATGGATGGGTTTTAAAAGTACCCTGGTATAAGGTTAAAATTCTGCTTTTCTCTCTATTCAAAATACAAAGTTTTCTTGGATTGTGCTGGTCCTGATAAGAAAAACATAAACAAAGGTCCTTTCTCTTGTCTGCCAGGAACACCAAAGCTTATATTTTGTCTCTTTCAGGTCTTTGATTACTTAATTAAAACTTCTCGATGTGTTGAAGGAGCTTAGGTTTGCTAACAACTATATAACCCTACACATTTGCCTTCTCAATTTCTTATTGCCATCTTGATTGAATAAATAATTTAGTTTTAAGTTTTGTAGTGGTCTGTACTCCTATTTAATTTCTAAGGTTTTAACCAAGGTTTTAACAAGCTTCCCAAGATTTAAATTGTAAATGAAGTGTTTTGGACCAATTAGGCCTTTTTATTGGTATGCTAAGTTACTTGAAAAAGCACCATCAAATAATGATAAACCTTAGGTTGTATTGCAGGGGTAAGTGTTGTCACTACTCATATATATATGCGATTCCTAAAGTTCTAGTGTTTGGGTATAAGGTCCTCACTTGACATTCTGATTTATTCAAGTATTATGTATCACAGAAATAACTGCATTACCTCATCAATTGCATCATAATGAACTCTCGCCATGTCTATTTCTGAGATTTTGTCATTTATAATTATTCTGATGCTCTTAACAAAACATGTTTCATTTTCAAGGAGATTTACAAAGGGCCTTTAGGGGGCGCCTGGGTGGCTCAGTTGGTTAAGCCATGGACGCTTGGTTTCAGCTCAGGTCATGATCTCATAGTTTGTAGGTTTGAACCCCACATCAGGCTCTGTGCTGGCAGCGTGGAGCCTGCTGGGATTCTCTCTCTCTCTCTCTCTCTCTCTCTCTCTCTCTCTCTTTTCTCCCTCTCTGTTTCTCTCTGCCCCTCCCAACTCACACTGTCTCTGTCTCAAACAAAACAAAACAAAAAACTTTAAAAAGGATCTTTATGACAAATACAGGTATTTAACATCTTTAAAATCCTAAAACTAAAATGGGTAAGAATTACCAAAACTAAAAAGCTGGATTCAAACTGAACAAGAATTAGGAACATGGGACGAAATGAATGAGGAAAATTACAGTTTTTGTCACTCTTATTTTAAAGTATTGCTTGCTCTTCCAGATTAAGGAAACATTCTCTTAAGATAGCTTTGATACACAAAAATGTGATTAAGTATTCATTTGTAAACAACCGGCAGCACTTAACTTTCTCTCTACCTAAACCTTCTGAAATTCAAAAACTCTGAGTATTCTGTCTTTCGTGGCAATTACAGTTATTTGCGTAAATTCAATAAGAATCTTCTCTTTGTAACAGGACACCATTTGAAATGCTGGTTATTTTATGAAGGCTTTGACTGGAATGTCATATTTGAGAGTCATGTGTAGACTCAGATAGGACCATATAGCTTTAAGGAACTAAGGTTGACCTTATGAAACATGGCAAGTCATAAAGGCCCCTGGAAATGTTGGCCTGATAGCTTGCTTACAGAGTTCCCAGCAGCCTTACCAGGTGACTAAAGAATGTCACTTCCTGGTGGGTACAGGAGCCTCAGGATCTCTTGGGGACCTCGTGAAGAGGAATTCGCTCAAATCAACAGGTATTGCAGGCACGCCTGATGGCAAGTACTTGGCTTGGCTTCTGGCCTGGAGAGGCTACTAAACATTCAATCTAGAGGTTCCTTATAAAAAGGCCCAGCAAAGCAAATTATCCAAGATCCATATAACCAATTGCTATTTCTTGATGAACTTATGTAAATAGCTAGGCCAAAGTTAAAATTGTACCTGTTTTACAAATGAGTTTTGACTTGGCTATCTCCAAAACGGGTGATTCTAGAGAGGAAAAACTATGCCTCAACAATGCACCTTTAGATACTAAATTCTAGTTTGGATTGTCTTTAAATGTTTGTTATTTGCCTACGCTGAACAACTTGAGGTAAACAGAAAAACTGTCACAATGTTTCATGTATAGACCTTCTCCTGTGCTTGTTATTCTTTGGGGATAATAACAACACCTCATGGGCATATAATTATTTAAACAACTAAAAAACAGGATGGGTTCCCCCAACAATTGTATATCAAAAGCCTTTTCTCACTTTAGACCTATCAATAGATAAAGACGGTGGTGTTTTATTACATTGAAAGGGCGGGCCTACGCCAGCCGACTCCATCTTGTTCTGTGTCCTTCACCTTGACCACACCTCCTCCCCTTGAGTAAACCCTCCCTCACCTGCCAGACCCTTCCCCGGGACCCCTCCCCAGCCAATCGGCTGAGGCCACAGCCATTACCTCACCAACTGCCCCTAGACCCCTATAAAACCTTTGTGCTTTTGAAACTCGCTCTCTCTCCCTGGTATCTCACCGCTGCGTCCGGTGCAGGTAGGGGATTGAGCTCGAGCTCGCTCGAATAAAGGCTCTTTGCTTTTGCATCGGACTCGGCTCCCTAGTGGTCTTTGGGGATCACGAATTCTGGGCATAACAACATTTCTCACTTGAAGCCAGGTTAATTCGTAAATCTCTAAGTGAATATGCAAACCATATCCTCCCTAAACCTGATGTGACCGTTACTAGAAACCCACCCCCTATAAGCCGAGGAGACCTGGTTTATTTAAAGGATTGAAACTCTAATATAGCAGGGGATTTAATTCCAAAATCCAAAAGTACCAAAAAAGTAAGGGCCCCTACTGCGTCATATTACGTACTCCCACTGCAGTAAAGTTTAGAGGGGCACTCTTCATGGGCTCACCTACATCGAATAAAACTTGTACCTCCTTCACAGGAAACCAATGAGCAAACTAATGTGCCTCCTCATTCCGGCCAACTCCTCTTCAAACAAAACTGATGGCTGCACTTTTTTTTTTTTTTCATTCTCCTTTCCCCAATTTATACTAACAATTCCCTCTCACAATGGGGCATTCAAAAGGATCACCACAGACATTTGAATTCCAAACCAGAAAGAATCATCTGATTCCTGCTGCCTGTTCCCACTCCATCTGAGGATGCTTCAAGCTTGACATCTAAAAATCGCACTGGCAGACGCTAAAGTCCATTGCTACCGGAACCTCAAGCCACCAGATGATCCTTTCTGCTCCAGAAGGTTCATACAACACCGTGGTCCACGGTGGATTCGGCTGCCTCTGCCTTTTGTGACTCTCCTATACCTTCCCCGACTGACCGATGTTGACCCACAGGTAGGGACATCTCTACGCCCGTACTCGGCAGGAAGAACCTAAGGAAGATGAGACCTTCCACCTTCAGCAACCTTAACGATTTAAGGGTCAAAGTCGAAGAAGCTAAGGAAGATGAGACCTTCCACCTTCAGCAACCTTAACGATTTAAGGGTCAAAGTCGTTCACGGGGGATATGAGGGAGCATAAGGCAAGCAGAGGGCAAAGCACAAGCTAGCACACGCTCCCCCGCCCATCCCCCCAGGTGGGACACGTGTGACATTCCTCAGGCCCTCCTGGCTGCCCAAGAACAAAGGAAAGGACAGAAAACAAATGGTCAACTGACAGTCTCCATCAGTTTACAAACATCTTAGTAATATTACAAGAAAAGGGCAATCTTCTCAATAGCCTTATCTCCAGGAACCCCCCACTGTCTTACGGAAAATGCTTTGCTAGAGGGAAAAAAACCACCTTAGCTTGACAGTAGCTAGGCCTCCAGTAATCTGGGTCTCCTTTAGCATATGGAAGTCCCTTTAAGAACCTTCCTCTTGGGGCACCTGGGTGGCTCAGTCGGGTAAGCTTCGGACTCTGGCTCAGGTCATGATCTCGCACTCCGTGAGTTCGAGCCCCGCGTCCGGCTCTGTGCTGACAGCCTGGAGCCTGCTTCGGATTCTGTGTCTCCCTCTCTCTCTGCCCCTCCCCTGTTCATGGTCTGTCTCTCTCTGTTTCAAAAATAAATAAACGTTAAAAAAAAATTAAAAAAAGAAAAAGAACCTTCCCCTTGACTTGACCTCCAACTCCCAGTGCAGCTCTTTCTGCCCAGGAGCCCTGTCCCTGTGCTTTAATAAGATCACCTTTTTGCACCAAAGACGTCTTCAAGAATTCTTTCTTGGCCGTGGGCTCCGAACCCCACCATCACTCCCAAACCCCATCATAGCCACAGGGTGAACTACTACTCAGCAAGGGAAAAACAAAAAACAAAACAAAACAAAGCTAGTACATGCAGCACCAGACGTCAAAAAACCAGATATAAAAGCCAGATAAAAGCCAAAAAAGCCAGATATAAAAGACAACCTATTGCATGATGCTGTTTATCTGAAATTCGAGACCAGAACCCATGGATAGTGATAGAAATCCACACAGTGTTTTGCCCGGTTGCGGCTGAGGGTAGACCTGACCGGGGCACAACAGAACTTTCTGGGGGTGACGGAAATGTTCTGTACCTTCACTGGGCTTTCGTCAGTCGGCTGTCAATCTTGAAAAATCAGGGGAATTTTTCCTCAGTAAAGTACAAGACAGGGGGAGGGGGGTAAGGTTGGGAAAATGTAATACAAGGATAAATTAAAATCCAAAACGTCTTATGAGTGAAACATCCTGGTTTGGGTTTTGTGGCCTGAGCCTGCATGGCCACTAGTACAGAGTCTGACCCAAGACAAGACTCTCAGCAAATGGGAAACGTTGATGACGCGCATTTCTCTCTGGGCCCCGAGCGGTCCCTTCCCCACTGCGGATGCAGCCTGTCCTCTCCACGTTGGAGACATTCCGACCTCCCAGTCCTTCTCAGGACCCTTTCACGGGCTCACCCCGGAGAACCAAGTCGCGAGTTGATGCCCACTTCGAAAGCCTTGAATCCATGCCCAGCGTAAAAACCACGTTAATAGACAGATGATACACAGCCAACAGGCAAATCAAGCCGGCTTCCGCTGCCAGTACTAAATATGTCGACGCCCACCGACGGAAAAACCCCAATCACGTGACAGCGCACGGGCTCACGTCGGCCTTAGACCAGGGCGCCTACTTTTAGATTGGCCAATGAAGCCGAGGCGTGAGGCACGCCCCCTTTCCTCTCTCCACCAATAGCTTCCAGACGCCTCCTGCAGCATCCAATCACCGCTTCCGCCTTTCTTGAATGAGAAGCCAGCAGTCCAGTGAGCAGAGCCGCAGTCCGACGCAGGAGGCAGGAAGCGTTGTGGCTCGTGTCGGGGCGCGAGACCGGTAGCCAGAGTCGGACGGCACTCCTCACAGCGCGCGGAGGCGAACGGGGAACCAGGTGAGCGAAGCACCCGGAGCGCGGGGCCGCGGTGCGGAGACGTCGGACCTGCGGGCGAGCGGGCGAGGGGAGACCCTGGGAGTTGAAGGGAGGATGAGGAGGAGGGGGCGCGAGACAAGGGGGGGGGCGGTTGGGGCGTCCGCCGCGCGCGGCAGCGGCCGTTGAACGCCATAGCGCATGCGCAAGGCGTGGGGGGGGGGCGGTAGCTGTTGGCGCGCTGGGCTCGTTCCCGCTTCCGGGAGTGGGCTGTCATGGCGGCTCGCGGGTCGAGCCTGACTTGGGGAGAAGGTCTGTCTGTCAGAGGAGACCCCCTAGTCGTTTGGGGAGGGACTCTGGGGGCCGGGCGCCAGGGTCTGGAGTTGCGGTGGGAGAATCCCGACCTTGTAGACGCGTTAGGCTTCTCCGAGTCGAGGGACTTGCCCTCCCCCACCCTGCTGTGCTGTTGCTATGTGGTTAAGGGATTCGGACTTCCAGAGATTTAGAATAAAACAGATGTCACCGAGGCAAACCCTGAAGTGGAAGTCTTCCCTGGGGCACTTGAGAATGAATGGGTACCGTGAGCTAGTCTGAATTGTCACTTTCCGGGTGTCCGCTTTCGAGTTGATCTGTTCCGGGGGCCGCAGCCGTCGCAGCCCCCCCGGGTGGGACAAACGCCCCTCCCCCAGTTCCCTCCCCGTCTCATTTGTTTTCAGTTTTAGAGCCCATGTAGCCACTTCCTAGAGAATTTTGTGCCTCCAACTCAGGCTGTCCCTGAATCTGTCCCCTGTAAGAACAAAAAGACTTCACTTGACGTTTGTGCTTGTTTTGACTGCACCGTCCGCTCTTGGCCACCCAGGTTTGGAGCTCAGGGTAGGCGGCTCCGAGCGGTTATCTGCCCAGGGATTGCCCAGGAGATGGTCCTGCCCTGTTGAGTGTGCCATTTTGTTGTTCCCTCATACCACCCCCACCCTGCTTAATCCTCTCTCCTGGTGACTGGTTTTCCCCGTGGCTGGTCTCATTCCCCGCTCGTCTTCTCCTCTAGAGCAAGTTGCTCTTGGGCCATTACTCCCCTCAGAAACCTCCTTGGTGATTCCCTGTTGCTTCGCAGATAAAGTGTGAGTGCCCTCGATCAGACCGGCTTTCCACGCTTCCTCCTCTGCCTCTGCTTCAGCCAGTCTTGCTCTCCATTCCCCAAAAGGGCGTGGTGCTTTGGAACCGACCTTTCCTGGCTCCTCCCCTTTTCTCGGCTGCCTGGGAAATAGCCCCTTCCTGTTCAGGTTGCCCTTTTCAGCAATCAGATGAGGGCGTACGCTGGCTTTAGCCCCCAAGTTCTGCCTGAAGGCCTCGATTTTAATTTTATTCATTGGGCCTTTGCGTGTGAGTGCTTATCTGTTTTAGGCTCTGGGCTGGGCCAAAGGGCTGGCAGGCATGACCTGAACAAGGGTGCTTTTTTAGCTGGGGCCTGCCAGAAATGTCCTTCTGGAGCAAGAGTCCTGAAGGAAGCGGGGGGACTCACGGCCACTGCCGGCAGTGGGCATGGCAGGTGCAAAGGGGCTGAGGCATGCGTGAGGGGCACAGCAGCAAGGCCGGTGAGTGGGGGTGACGGAGGAGATGAGGTTCGAACGTGGTGTGTGTGTGGGGGGGTCAGTTTGTGTAGGGTCCGGTAGGTCAGGCTGAGGACCCCTGAGTTTTATTCTGAGCCCAGTAGGAGCCTGTGGGGGATTTTGAGCATTTTCCGACTTCGCTTTTAGTGGGCTCCCACTGGCTTTTGTGGGGAGAGACGGTGGAGGGGGGTGGAAAACAGGGAGACTGTGGGCCTCATCCAGGCAAGAGATGATGGCGCCCCAGAGCCACCAACTGACAACGGACAGAGTGGCGGCCCGCACAGGGGAGTGTTCTGCCACGAGCAGGAGTGAGGTGTTGATGCCTCTCGCAAAGTGGATGAACGTCGAAACGTGCTGAGTGAGCGAAGCTGGACAGGACAGATGGTTGCATATTGTATGTTGATTCCAGGGAGAAACGGCAGAAACAAGCAAACGGAAAGAAAGCAGGTTAACAGTTGCCCAGAGGACTGAGGGGGGAAGGATGAGAGGTAAAGGGTCTGGTCTTTTTCAAGACTGACTGAAATGGGTAACGAATCCAACTGTGGTGGTCGTTGAACTTATCCCTGACTACATTAAAAATACTAAAAACTGGCTGTCTGACTCTGGATTTCAGCTCAGGTCATGATCTTGCAGTTCGTGAGATGGGGCCCCGAATGGGGCTCTGCTCTGGCAGCGTGGAGCCTGCTTGGGATTCTCTCTCTCTCTCTCTCTCTCTCTCTCTCTCTCTGCCCCTCCCCTGCTTGTGCACATGTGCTTTCTTGGTCTCAAAACTAAGAAGTTAAAAAAAGTACCAAAAACCAATATGTGGGACATTGAAAGTGGTGAACAATATACCATATGAGTATCTCAATAAAGCTGTTCTATTTTATTAAAAAAATTTTTGGGGCGCCTGGGTGGCGCAGTCGGTTAAGCGTCCGACTTCAGCCAGGTCACGAACTCGCGGTCCGTGAGTTCGAGCCCCGCGTCGGGCTCTGGGCTGATGGCTCAGAGCCTGGAGCCTGTTTCCGATTCTGTGTCCCCCTCTCTCTCTGCCCCTCCCCCATTCATGCTCTGTCTCTCTCTGTCCCAAAAATAAATAAACGTTGAAAAAAAAAAATTTAAAAAAAAAAATTTTTTTTTAATGTTTTTATTTTATTTATTTTTGAGACAGAGAGACAAGAGCACGAGCAGGGGAGGGGCAGAGAGAGGAGGAGACACAGAATCCGAAACAGGCTCCAGGCTCCGAGCCGTCAGCCCAGAGCCCGACGCGGGGCTCAAACTCACAAACCGCGAGATCCTGACCCGAGCCGAAGTCGGACGCTCAACCGACTGAGCCACCCAGGCGCCCCTAGCTGTTCTAATTCTAAAAAAGAAAGGTGGAGGTAGCTTGGGACGAGTGAGGTAGCAGGGGCAAGCAGTGGCCTAATTGTCCTGTTGGGATTTGTTGGCTGATTGGACAGGGGAGAGAGAGAAAGCCAGTGAGAGAATGAAATTGCCTCTTTTGAGAAGCAGGCCTGCAGGAAGGAATGGAGGGTTTTACTCTTGGGATTTTGAGTTCAGCTTCGAAGGGTTGATGTGGCAGAGGCAGTTGGGTAACGGAGTCTGTTGTTGAGGGAAGCTGTCACCCGATGGAGACACACGTTTGGGAGGCCTCTGCACAGAGGTGGTCAAAGCCCTGGGGCTGGATGAAGTCACAGAGAGAATGAGTGACAGGAGGGCCAGAAAGTGGGCCCAGGACCCTCCACATCCGGCTCAGGGAGAAGAGGGACTACTTCAGCATCCTCGCCGTCTAGACTGGAGGCTGGATGGAGTTGGGAGGGCAGAAGACCATATTCTCACATTTGGGACCCTTGTAGCTTGTGCCCCGTAGGTCCTGTGCCCATACTGGATGAGGCAGGAAGGGAGCAAACTGTATTAATTCTCTTTACCATCTCCGCTTCGTTCTTAGCGGCCTGGGCGTGGTGGGAAGGCTGCTGATGACAGTACTTATTCCCCTGTGCAGACCACAAGTAGCGGGAGGAGATGGGGCAGGGCGCGACTCTGCTCCTACAGACTCAGGTCTCTCCAGCGTTCTGGCAGCCACATCTCCTGGTCCCAGGGGTCCTATCCTGTGCAGGCCCGGTAGACTCTTTGCGGAGTGGTGGGGAGGGGGCCTCCTTTGGCTTAGGTGGCCTGAGGTTTATTAGAGTTTTCCTGGTGGCGGCCGCGTGCGGCAAACGCTTGGGGTAGGGGCTTGATGAGCGAGCAGGCAGACAAGGCCGCGGGTGGTTTGAGAGGGGTCTTGTGGAACGAGGTGTGCCGGGGACAATGCACAGGGATGCGAGAGCCATGGGGAAGTATGGGGATCTCACTGTGAGAGCAGAGGGAGGCCCTGGAGCCGGGGGTGTGTGTGCATGTGTGAGTGTGGCGGAGAGGGGCACGGGGAAAGCTGAGGGGGTGCAGGAGTGAAGGTGTGACCGGGACAAGCTGAGGCTGGGAGGTGCTGCCCGGGGGGAGCGGGTGGGACTTTGTGCAGGAGTCTGTGGGGAGTGTGAGGGAGAGGGGTCAGAGCGCTGGCCCCGTCTTGGCTTCATCAGCTGTACCAGCTCGGAAGATGGCTCCGGTGCTTTGTCCCTCCTCGACCTGTGTCCGTAGACTGCAGCTGCTGGGCGGTCTTCTCCCTGGACGGGGGAGTTTTCTTTCTCAAACTCACTCGCTTCCCTCGACCCTTCCTCCCTCCTCTGTTGTCAGCGCCATGGCGGAACAGGATGTGGAAAATGAGCTTCTGGATTACGAGGAAGATGAAGAGCCCCAGGCTCCTCCAGAGAGCACTCCTGCTCCCCCAAAGAAAGACGTCAAGGGTTCCTACGTTTCCATCCACAGCTCTGGCTTCCGGGACTTTTTGCTGAAGCCGGAGCTTCTTAGGGCCATCGTGGACTGTGGCTTTGAGCATCCATCTGAGGGTATGCCTCCTGGGTTCTCCCTGCCAGGAACCTCCTCACCGCCCTCTCTGTGGCCTCCTCAGCCGCCTGGCCAGGAGCCTGCACAGAGGGAGCATCTGGTTTCTGGCCGCTCACACGTGCTCTCTCCCTCAGTCCAGCACGAGTGTATTCCCCAAGCCATCCTGGGCATGGACGTCCTGTGCCAGGCCAAGTCTGGGATGGGCAAGACAGCCGTCTTCGTGCTGGCCACCCTGCAGCAGATTGAGCCTGTCAACGGACAGGTAGGTGGTTGCCCTCCCTGCTGGGCCCGAGCTACATGAGGATCGCTAGCCACAGGTTCCCTTGTTGAAACTTCCTGGTGCTGCGTTCTCTTTGTGGGCTTTTATTTTATTTTTTTTAATTTTCAAAAAAATTTTTTAATGTTTATTTTTGAGAGAGGGAGAGAGACAGGCAGGGCGCAAGCAGGGGAGGGGCAGAGAGGTAGGGAGACGCAGAATCCAAAGCAGGCTCCAGGCTCCAAGCTGTCAGCACAGAGCCCGACGCAGGGCTCGAACCCACAAACAGATCATGGCCTGAGCCGAAGTCGGATACTTAACTGACTGAGCCATCCAGGTGCCCCTCTTTGTGGGCTTTTAAAATTAAGTACGGTACTTAGTTGTGACAAAATACTGCCCCAAAATGATAAGCCAAGAGGAGAAACTGAGAAGTGCCCACGATTTTATTCTCCAGATTTTCACAGCTGTTATTTGGTCATGTGCTTTTCTAGAGTGTGTGCGTATTTACCCAGGTGAGATTGTACCTAACGTTTCCTCTTAAGTGAATTTTGTTGGAGGAGAATCAAGGTGCATTCTGGTATTTTGTCACACAGGGACACACGCCCTCGGGCTGCATATGGGTGCACAAGCCCTTGTCTCCTTAGGGTCGATGGAGAGGGAGAGGGAGATTCAGTGGGAGGCTGTGGTGGTTGCAGCCCTTGGCGTCATGGGCCTGAAGGCAGGAGCCGCCTTCGGGTGGTCATGAGCTGACCAGAGAGCAGACTCAGGAAGCTGTTGGTAGGGGCTGCCTCACCAGCTAGGTCTCACTGTGGATCCTGGCAGCAGGAGACAAGTCTCACTCACTAGCTGGGGGGACATAGGGAGTGAATGACAGGCGAAGGGTGGGGAGAAGCTAGAGCATCTGGACCGGACCTTCCAGCAGCAGGAGGTTTGGGGAGCAGCGTGGCAGGCACCCTCAAGGGGCCAGAGCCCGGTGGGCATGGGGCCCCCAGGGAGGGCACTAGAGTGGGCTCTGACTGGGGTAGGACTTGGGACACTGCCTAAAGTGTCTGTCTTCTGCCTCCAGGTGACAGTGCTGGTCATGTGTCATACTCGGGAGCTGGCATTCCAGATTAGCAAGGAATATGAACGCTTCTCCAAGTACATGCCCAGTGTCAAGGTAAGTCCCTCAGGCTGGACGTACTGCGTGGTCTTCTGCAGCGTTGCTGCCCCGGCTGTAGCCCGGCCAGTGTTTACTAAGCTTGGCCGCAGTGACTGCCTTTGAGGTTTGTGGTGGTTTACATTCCTTAAAAGCCGGATGAATTATGCATGGCCTCCGGAGGCCTGTGCCGGTCCCAGCTGTGGGGCTGCTTTCCACCGGAGTCCTGGCCAGAGTCTCAGGCCACTCTGGTCCCCAGGCACTAGGCCCGGGGGTGCTGCTGGAGCCTGAGCTGGCGGGGCCATGGGCTGGGTGGCCGTCAGTTTGGAGCGAGTGTGAGCCTTCAGCCCTCAGACAGGTGAAAGGAACTTTCTCTCCTCCCACATAGGTGTCTGTGTTCTTTGGGGGCCTTTCCATCAAGAAGGATGAAGAGGTATTGAAGAAGAACTGTCCGCACGTCGTGGTGGGGACACCAGGCCGGATCCTGGCACTCGTACGGAACAGGAGCCTCAACCTGAAGAACGTGAAGCACTTCGTGCTGGACGAGTGCGACAAGATGCTGGAGCAGCTGGGTGAGTGGCCTGCTTGGGTCCAGGAGCTGCTGGAGGCCCACCCCGCCACGCCCCCCACCCCGCCACCCTTACAGCTCCCCTCCCCCCACCCAGACCTCAGAGCCAGGTGGGCCCTGTCAGGGCAGGCCGAAGGTTGCCCCAGGGCAGGGTCACGTGGGTGGCTGGCACACAGGCCTCTGTAGATGACTCCAGGGAGAGTTGTAGCCTCGGCACAGTGACCTGCCTCCGAGCCCGAGCTGAGTGAGTCCGGGCGTGTGTCCGTGCCAGCCCTCGGCATGCTGTGGCCTCGCCGCCCGTTGGGTTAGTTCCGGGCCCCTGCCTGCCCTCCGTGAGCCCCGCAGGGCCAGTGGGAGATGGGGCTTGTGTCCCGGGAGGCAGCTGCAGCTCTCACCCCAGCGGCTGTCTCTGCCTCAGGCTCCCCTCCCTGAAGCGTGGCTCGAGGCGCGCTGGCACGGCTGCTCCGCTCTGGCGGCGTGTAAGTGGATGGCAGCTCCTCCCGCGCCCGCCCCGAGTCCAGCCCCTCAGGCACCTGGGACTCGCCCCTCCCTCCACTCGGCTCACGCCGCCCTCGTCGTGGCGCTAACGACTCCCTGGCACAGGTTGGGAGGAGCTGGGGCTGGTCTCGGGTGGGGGTCGCCGCGCGGCAGGCGCTCATGCCCACCCGTTTCTTGCCCTCCCCACCCAGACATGCGGCGGGACGTGCAGGAGATCTTCCGCCTGACGCCCCACGAGAAGCAGTGCATGATGTTCAGCGCCACCCTGAGCAAGGAGATCAGGCCCGTGTGCAGGAAGTTCATGCAAGACGTGAGTAGGGTGGGACGGCAGCCAGCCACGGCCTCGGCGCGGCACCTCTGGCCCTCCTCGGTTCCGTGTCCTGAGCCGCTGCTGCTCCGGGACGCCCACACTTGCCTCACCGCACAAGAATGCCGGGAGGCCCCGGAGCCTTCCTTCCCTCCTGTGTCTTGTCAGACTAGGAGCTGAGCTTGGTCTATACCTGAGTCAGAGCCGAGCTTAGATCAACGATTGGGAGAGAGGCATTTATCCGGGTACGCAGGCCCCCTGGGAAGCATCGCAACGTGGAGTCCTTCGCCGGAAGGTTCTGGGCAGGCAAGATGCCCAGAAGTAAGCCCCGCCTGCCCCTTCCTGCACAGCCCATGGAGGTGTTTGTAGACGATGAGACCAAGCTCACGCTACACGGACTCCAGCAGTACTACGTCAAGCTCAAGGACAGCGAGAAGAACCGCAAGCTGTTTGATCTCTTGGACGTGCTGGAGTTTAACCAGGTGACACCGCGTGGCTGTCCTGGGGTTCTGGGCCTTGGCGAGGCTGGCGCACGGGGGCTCTGGCCCTGACCGCCGCTTTTTGCCTCCCTGCCTCGCAGGTGGTGATCTTCGTGAAGTCGGTGCAGCGCTGCATGGCCCTGGCCCAGCTCCTTGTGGAGCAGAACTTCCCGGCCATCGCTATCCACAGGGGCATGGCGCAGGAGGAGCGGTGAGTGGGTGCCGCCCTCGGGCCCGCAGCAGGCCCCTCAGCCCCTCACGGGGAGTGCCACTCGGGAACCCCATGTCTAATGGCCGCCTCTTGTTCTTCCTGTGCCCAGCCTGTCACGCTATCAGCAGTTCAAAGACTTCCAGCGGCGGATCCTGGTGGCCACCAATCTGTTTGGTCGAGGGATGGACATTGAGCGAGTCAACATCGTCTTCAACTATGACATGCCCGAGGACTCGGACACCTACCTCCACCGAGTGAGTGCCTCTGCGGAGCTGTTACCTCCCTCACGGCCCTCTCCCAGGGTGGGGGTGAGTGGGGATGTGGCCCTGCTTGTCCTCAGATCCCCATGTTGTGTCCCTGTGACCTGATCCCCCTGACCCCCTGCTCCTGTCACCCTGCAGGTGGCCCGTGCGGGACGTTTTGGGACCAAAGGTCTGGCCATCACTTTTGTGTCCGATGAGAATGATGCCAAAATCCTCAATGACGTTCAGGACAGGTTTGAAGTGAACGTGGCAGAACTTCCTGAAGAAATTGACATCTCTACATACAGTAAGTGTTGGGGGTGGGGCTGGGGGGCTGGGCCCGGACAGGGGCCCTCTTCCCCGTCTCACTGGCCTCCCCTCTGTGTGTCTTACAGTTGAGCAGAGCCGGTAACCACACGCCTGGTGGTCAGAGTCGCCCTGTTTCCTGAGTGCTGCTTCAAGTCCTCTTTCTAGGCACCAGTGGGGCTTCCCTTTTTACTGTTTAAAAGCTGTAGATTTGTGTAAGAGTAAAGTTTTATTACGGAAGTCTGTCTTCCACCCTGTGTGTTGCTCGGCTCTCAGCTTTTCGTGGGTGTAGCAGGCCTGGCCAGGGAGCTCCAGAGCAATTTTCTGTATCAGTAGGACGTTTAATTTTATGTGTCGATGTTGAAAAGTTTATACAGATTAAAAACAACAACATACAACATTCACAACTTTCCAAACAAGTGAGAGCCTTCTGCCTCCAGGAGCAGATGGGCTGCTGTACCGTGAGCCTCAGGCAGTGGGGCTGGGAGGGGCCCTGCTTTTCCCCCACCCTTGGCCTCAGTCTTAGCTTAATGGGGAGCTAGAGCCCCAGCACCCTGGCCTCTTGTTCTGTAGCAAAAACAGACGAGGGGAAAGGGCCTGGCTGGGCACAGCGTCCTCAGTCTGACAGGCCTGGGGTAGCCGGGAAAGGCACTGCGGCCCTGGGCCGGACTCCTGCCCTCACCCTGGGTCCTGGCTGGGGTGGGGCAGGGAGGCAGCAGAAGCAGGCCCGGTGGGTCCAACTCTCCACCAGGCTGGGTGTTCTGGGCTTCCTGGGCTTTGGTGCCAGACCACAGCTGCTGCCCCCTGCTTTCTGTGGTGCACATGGGGGCCGAGGCAGGCTGGCGGAGGGAGCAGAGGGGCGAGAGAGGAGGGGACCATCTTTCAACACGTGCAAAAGCTGCTGAGGCCACAGGACCTCCTGGTCTGGCGGGAGCCATGCTGTCACATGCCGGACTCCGAAGGCCTGTGGGCCTGGTAAGAAAGGTACACTGAGCACAGAGCCCGGGCTGGGTGTCCTCTGGCCCAGCACCCCTACCCCAGGCTCAGCCCTTACCTGAGTCTGGTTGGATGAGGAGGTGGTGAACTCCGAGTACCTGTTCCCGGTGACCCAGCCGGCCCACTTCCGGTACTCCTCCCTCACCTGTGGGGCCCGGGGAGCCAGGTTAGGGAAGGGGCAGGCCCCAGGCGGGGGGGGGGGGGGGGGCCTGGTGCACCGCCCCCCACCCCCCCCAACAGCCCAGCCACAGCCCACCTTCTTGTTGAGCAGGCAGTGGAAGATGAAGAGGAAGAAGCCTTGCAGGCAGTTGAGGACGGTGAAGGTGTAGGACAGCACCCAGCTGTGTGGGTTAAAGAGGAACAGGCCGAAGACCCAGGTGCTGCCCAGCAGAAAGAGCTGAGCAACAGCCGTGATGGTCAGCACCCTGCGGAGAGGACAGCGTTGCAGTGGGGGAGGCCCCCCTCGTGCACCCTCTGCTCCCTGCCAGCCCCTTCCCTGCCCTCCACTCTCACCTGGCCTTCTTAAGTTTCTTCATGTCTGGGTTGATCTCAGAAAACTTCTGCGTGAGTTTCCAGACAGTAGTCACGAAGCTGACAGCACTGAACTGGGTTGGGGGGAAGGTAGAACTGGCATTAGGGAGAATCCCTGGGACTGTGGGGGCGGGGAGAGCTGGCCCAGTGTGGCTGCGCTCCTCAGGTGTGGGGTGGGGGCGGCTACCAGAACGATGAAGATCACAGGTCCCAGGAAGCTCCAGAGGAAGCCATCTTCTGGGTCCAACCAGCAACTGGGTGGAAAGGGAGGGTCATGTCAGCTCCCCAGAGGGGAAGGACACTGGCCAGGACCGTGGTCCCCTGCCCTGCCATCGGACCGCTCCGCTGCACTCACTAGAGGGAGCGGCCGTAGTGCTTGTGTCTGACGGCCGCCGAGATGGCCACGATGACCAGGGGCACCCCATAGCCGATCAGGTAGAGCCAGTACTTGCTCAGGCCCTGGCCGTGGAACACGCGCACCACCAGGAAGTAGAGCTCCAGTCCCTCGAGGCTCATCCAGCAGAAAGCGGCCAGGAAGCAGTAGTGCAACAGTCCGGCCACCAGGCGGCAGCGCAGCCCCACCTGCGGGGCGGGGGCGGGGCGGGGGCGGGGCGACGTCAGTGCGGGGCGGAGCCGCGCCCCGCCAGGGCCCTCGGGGCGGGCGGGGACGAGCGGCCACAGCTCTGTTGTGCCGAGGACCTCGCGCGGGCGGAGCGGGCGGTGGCCACCCAGCCCCGGGACTGGACGGGGCACTCCCCCTCCCGGGCCCCGCCGGCCTGGGGTTCTGGTGGAGGTGAGACGTTCCCACCGCCCCGGACCTCACCTGGCCGCCTTCGTTCTCGATGCCCGCCAGGAAGATGGCGGAGCCCACGAAGAGGCAGATGCAGAGATGCAGGTGCACGGTGGTGCGCGAGCCCTGGATGGGCCGCACCAGCAGGAAGGTGAGAATGCATAGCAGCAGGCAGACTAGCGACAGCGCTAGCCCCACCTTGGTGATCAGGGCCAGCTTCGGGTCCTAGATGCAGGATGGGGTGCGTGGGGCTCGGTCAGCGCCCTGAGCCCTTCCTGCCCTCCTTGCGGGCCCCACCACCCGGACCCATCAGGGGCCTGCCCTTCAAGTCTCTGGAGATCATGCACTCGCCTCCCCCCACATACCCTGCCTTCAACGCTTGAACAGGCTTGCTTTGTGTCTCTTCCTAAACACCCACCACCCCACGCAATGCACACACACAACCACGGATGCACCAGGGATCCCAGTTCCTCCTGATGGTCCTCCCCGCGCTAAGCCTCAAGGCCACATTCTTCTTTCTAACACTAATGGTCCCACCTCTCTGACCCTCCTCGCTCATCTCAAGTTCTACCCCTCCTACACCTGGCCACCTCTATCAACTCGTTGAAACCCGCCTTTTTGTCCTTCCTGAGCTTTTGGCTTGGACCAGAGCCTTCCATACTCTGCCTGGCCCATTTCAATTAAACGCGTGGCCCAGCTTCTCTGTGTATCTCTGAAGCCCATACAGAGCGTCGTACTCCCTTTGGAGCTTTTAGCGATTATTTAACCACCGGTTCCAGATGGACAGTCAGAGGGGCGCTAGCCAGAGCAGTTGCTGGGTCCCAGGGAAGGGGCTGGGGGGCATGGGGTGGGACCACTGGGGCTGTGTGACCATACAGCTGTCTGTCTCACCTAAGCCAGGCTTGCCACCTGTGGGCTTTTGAGGGCTGCTCACCTCTATGTCATAGTGGGCCATGAGGACGGCAAAGCTGCTCAGGTGGCTGCACTGGCACGTGGTGCTGTCATTACTGGTGCCCCGGGTCCAGCAGCCCGTGGTGTTCCAGTGCCCTCCGCCCCTGTCGTCACTCTTCCAGAATGCACACACCAGCCCCTGCCGCAGTCCGGGCGTCTTCATCTGCAGGCAGGCGGGAATGGTTGGAGAGGTTAGCCTGGAGCCGACTCTTGGGTCCTGGGCTTGGTTGAGCCCGAAGAGGGCTGTTTTTCGTTTGACAGGTATTTACTGAGCGCCTCCTTTGCTGTGTCCCCTGGTCTGGCACACAATGAACAGGGCTGACACAAGTCCCTGCCCTTCTGGGCTCGGCATGCCAGTGAGGGAGACCGATGTAAATAATGAACCTGATAAGGAAACTAGATGGCGTGTTAGAAGGTAGTAAGAGCTTTTGAAAAGAGAAACAGCATAGGGGGAGGTGGGGCATGATTACAGACTGTAATTTTAAATGAGGAGGTCAAGGAAGACCTAAAAGAAGAGGTGACATTTGAACAAAGACTGGAACCAGGTAAAGGACTGAGTCACGTGGGAGACGGTGTGTCTCACACAGAGGGCACAGCAAATGCAAAGGCCCTGAGGTCCGTTTGAGGAAGAAGCAGAGTAGGGAAATGAAGGCTGCAGAGGAACCCCTGTGACCCTGGCTAAGGAGTGAGCAGTAGGACTGATTCCTCCCCACCAGAGGACTCACACGGTGGGAGAAGGCAAAGGTGACCGGGGAGTCAAGGTGCTCGGTGTTTGTGTTGCTTAGAAAGACCAAGTTGACAGCTGAGAGGAGCTCGTACTGGGCACCACGGACAGGACTTTGGTGGAGATCTTTTAGCTTAGCTTTTGTCTCGGGGTCCAACTCCAAGGAGGCGTTGGCCAGCAATTTCTGCATTTTCCAGCTGGAGAGGATGCCCATCACGGTGGGGTCTGGGGGGTAGACAGGCCGGCTACTACCTTCTGCCCTTCCTCCTCCCACGCCTCATCCTCCCTCCCAGGATGTCTATTCAGGCCCTCCAGGATGCCATGATGCCTGGGATCCCTGGCAATAGGCCAGTTTCCAGTTGTTGCATATTTAGAACCTCAACCCTTGCCACATCCCAGCTCCTCCTCCCCTTTCCCACGAGAGTCCCCTCCGGATCCCCGCCGTTACCTGAGTCACTGGCTGCGGTTGCCACAGCCCAGTCCAGCAGCATCCGTGCATGGCTCTGGCCTATGGTGGCGTATCCGTCCCCTTGCTCCTGGATCATCAGGGACAGCTCTGAGAAGAGAGGGGCAGTGATCGGGGGCTCTGGGTGCCGGATGAGGCCCCGGGCAGGGCGAGGTCTCACCTGTGTTCAAACGGGAACTGTAGGTGAAGGAGGCTCCAGGCATAGCCTTGGCCAAGGTCCTCAGGACTCTTTCAAGCTCAGAGAGGAGGTGGGTGGCCATCTTGTGCCTTTCAGGCAGGGCCAAGGCGTCCAGGTCACTGGGGACTTCCAGCAGCTCATCCACTGACGTGATGAGGCTCTGGGGGGGATGGGTGACAGCTGGTGAGTCACTGCCCCGCAAGGGCTGCCTGACTTCAACCCCCCTCTACCTAGGGGCACACTGCAGAACCACCTGGGGTTGCCTGGGGGACAGGCACGGGCTTCCTCCCAGGCTCTACACCTGCACTGACCAGCAGAATCGCCACAAGCCACACATGGCTATCCAGCACTCGAAATCTGGGTCCACGTTGAAATGGGAATAATTTTGAATCTGCTGGGTTAAATGCGATCTCCACATCAATTTCACTTGTTTACTTTTGTTTATTTTAATGTAGCTACTGGAAATTTTTATTTTTGTTTGCTTTTTTAATTAAAAATTTTTTTTGACATATATATTTAATTTTATTTTTTAAATTTACATCCAATTTAGTTAGCATATATAATTTAAAAAAACTTTATAGCCATCTCTACACCCAGCGTGGGGCTTGAACTCACAACCCCGAGACCAAGAGTGGCACGCCCTTCCGACTGAGCCAGTCAGGCGCCCCACTACTGGAAAATTTAAAATGACATGGGCTCACATATTTCTCCCCAGCTTAGCACATAGGCTAAACCTTAACACATCATGCTCACTGTGTGCCAGGCACCGTTCTTTCTTTGAGCTTTACTTCTTTTGGTTCACAGAAAACTTCCAACCCAACTGTGTAAAGCAGGCACTATTTTCAGACGAGGAGAATGAGGCCCAGAGAGGGGGACTCACTCGCCTGACGTCACACAGCAGAAAGTGGCAATCGGTGGGGCAGGGTGGGTGGGATGGGGGGGGATTTGAGCCCTTGTGGCCTAACTAGGGAGGCGAAATTCTTGACTGCTGTATTCTGTTGGCATTCTGTGCATCTCCAGTGTGCGTGTGTGCGTTTTAAGGGGTGTATGTATGTTTGTGTTTGTGCTCGTGTAACCCCTGCTTGGGCTGTCTCCACTCACACGGAAGCATCCCTCTGCCACCCCATGCTGTCCACGGGTTCACCCCCCCCCCCCCCGCCCCCAGCGCTTGCTCTTACCTGGATGGTGTCCTGAGCCAAGGCCGGCTTGAAGTCTCTGCGCAGAACTTGGACTTTTTTAAAGAAGTTGGAGAGTCTCTGGGAAGAGAGGAGAAGGGGCGGGTCAGAGAGCCTCGCGTATGTGTGTTGGGGTGGGGGTGGGGGGAGCTTGGGGAAATTGGGGGAATTAGGCGGGCGGCACAGAGGGATTCCTGCCTCCTGGTCCCTGCTGGGGCCACTCACCTGGCTCTTGATTCCAGGGGGTTCGGTCCAGGCAGGGAAGGACATCTCTGCAGGCGATAAAACAGCCATTTATTAGGTGTGAGAGTGTCTGTGAGTGTATTGGGATGGCGGCTGGGGTCAGGTCAGACCAGCTACCTTGACAGGTGGTGTTCATTTGCTTATTCTGGAATCCGGGTTTGAGCTCCCAGCCACGGCGGCAGCGGCACCTGTATGAGCCCACGGTGTTGACGCAGACGGTGGAGTTGTGGCACACAGGCGGCCGGAAGCTGCACTCGTCCACATCTGGGGACACAAAGATGGCACTCGGGCCCTTCTCCTTCTGTGTCCTGCCCCCTTTCCCCATATTAGTACCTCCCACATTGGCTGGAGGTGACGTCCCCTGCCAACCCCACATCCTGGTGATGCAGGAGTTATGGGAAGTGTGGGGAGGCCTGACACATAGCACGTGAGCCCTGTACAGATGTTCAGGTTGTGAACTATTGAAACACCTTTGTCCCAGTTGGTAATTAGCTGCCGCCTGGTGTCTCCAAGGAGCCTGCTCCTCAGTACCCTGGCTCCTTCCCCAGGATCCCCGCCCCCCCCCCCAGATCTTTTCCCATCAAGCCTCAAGAGAATTAACGCTTGGCACTGCAGGGCACCGCCAGCATTCATTCTGCTTGGGTGGTGTGGGTGCCACTGAATACGCATGCAATCAGCTGTTCTGAGTGTGGGTCTCCAGGACGTGGCATCTGAGCTCTGGACCTTCACAGACGGTGTTGTTTGGGCCATTGGGGGACCCAGGAATGGGCTTCCAGCCAGGGCGGCAGCGGCACTCATAGCTCCCAATGTTGTTGAGGCAGTGGGTGGTGTTGTGGCACGGGTTTTGCCCCGAGGTACATTCATTCACATCTGAGGACAAAGCCAGAGGGTCAGGGTCCCCTCCACTGGCTGCACCCACCTCTCACTGCCCAGCATCAGGGACCCTGCTGTTATTGCACGTGCTGCCCCCTGGTGACCTTCAACCTCAATCTCAGTGCACCTTATGATGGCCTCCCTGCAAGATGGGCGTGGCAGGGACCATGGTCCCCGGTTTACAGGCTGTGAAACCAGGGGGGAAACTGAGTCATGGGGACTGGACTTTCTTTCCAAGGACTCTCAGCTACTCCCTCCCCAGCTCTGGCCCAGGCTCCCTTTCCAGGAACTGGAAGCGACACCCTCCCCCTGCTCCCAAGAGGCAGGTGAGGAAGGGGCGAGACCAGGGGATGCTCACAGAGGCGGGGGGCTCCACAAGGGAACCCCAGGCCCGGAAGGCCCTGCTACCTCCCTGCTCTGTGGTGGGCCTTCTGGGGAGGCAGATCCTTGGGCAGAGCAAAGCCCTAGTGTTTCAGGAACCCAAGGCTCTTCTCCCTGCTCTGTGGGCTGCGGGGTCCACCTTGGCCCCGCCCCAGCTCCGGCGCAGCCTCACAGCGTCTTCCGGGGCCTCTACCTGAGCACACGTTTGGGTCGCTCAGGTTGAGCTCCAAGCCGGGTGGGCACCTGCAGGTGTAGTTGCCCTGGGTGTTGATGCAGATGCTGCGGCCTTTACAGAGTCTGGGTTTCCGCTGACATTTGTCCACGTCTGCAGGGGGAAGGAGAGGGTGTTGGAGGGCTGCCTGCAGCTGTTTCCTGGGATAGAAGCATCTGGAAGGCCCCGCCGTCTCTTCCTCAGCGAGTGGGGGTGCCTTTTCTAATTCACATGGAGGCGTCCTAGGGGCGAAGCATGGTGGCCCAGATGTTCGGTTGTCCAGATGTGGCAGGAAGCAGCCTGAGTCCTCCCGTCTGCCTCTCTGGGTGGTTCCCAGCTGGGGCAGGGACGCATGATCACCTGTGTCCCAGCCTGAGGACTTGGACAAGTCCAGGGTGGGCCTTCCTGGGAGCCGAGTGCCAGGGAAATGCTGCACACCAGACCAGGACCTGTCAGGGCTCCCAGCCATGGCCTTTACCCTGACTCCGCCAGGGTGGCCGCTTGCTGGCTGAATTCCCCTTGGAATCCCGGTCACCCTCAGGAGACAGACGGCACGCTCCCATCCACGCTAACTCTGAGACTCCAGCTCCACGGAGATGGACAGGTCCCACACCCAAGCCAGACCTTTAAAAGACGAGGCTTTGGGGCAGGGGCAGGGAGAGTAAGGATGGACGGTGGGCGCCAGGCTGTGGTGGACGGTGTTGCTGATATCCAGTCGGGCGGCCTTGGGGCAGTGAAGATGACTTTTTCCCATGAGGGCATTCCCTAGACTGGCAGGAAGCGGTGAGGATCCACGTCCGAGGGAGGCCAGCAGCGGGTGAGGACTGGAGAAGGGAGCAGGTGCTGATGGGCGAGGCATGGCAGATGATTGTGTCTTCTCGGCCCTTGGGCTCCCCCCAGGGGGGCAGACACTGGGCCCAGCCGAATGGGGCTCAGCCTCTATCTTCTGTCCCTCAGGAGAGGGCTGGACCTGGGGCAATGGTCCTGGATGACAGTCTCCCTTGTCATCTGGTCCAGAGGGGGAGCCTCTTGGTTCACCTGACTCTCCAAGTGTGCAAATGGTGGGGGGTGGGGGAGGGTTGCTGTCACCTGGCCCACCCCAGACACAACATCCTCCGGGTCCTGGTCAGCCGGGCTGCCCTCAGGCCCCTGAACCAAAGTTACTGGGGAGGGTGGGGACGGAGCCTTATGCGGGGAAATAGAGGAAGGCCCAGTGGTTGAGAAGGGGGGGGGGGTGGTCAGGGCATCAGGAGGGGCCTTCTCCAGGCAGGATGCTGGCTAGGGCAGGGCTGGCCAGGGGCTGTGGGCCTGCCCTCAAATCTCCATCCTCCCGCCTTTTCGGATGGGGTCCCTGGGTCCATCATGGCCAAGGGTCTGAGAGGGTTGCTGATATGGCCAAGCCTGTGAGGGTTCTGGTGGGGGCAGGTCTTGGCCGGGCAGTTCCTGATGGTGGCAAAGAGGACGGATCTTGCCCTGGGACGCACCTCCTGTGAAGTATCTCGAATGCCTCCTGCCTCTTGTTTTATGCAAATAAGGTGCCAGGGAGGCAGGGGGTACGTTCCAAACATCCAGAGGTGACCCTCTGTGGAGGGGCCTGAGCCGGGGGTTTCAGAGAGGTGCGGGTCGCCAGGTAGGTGACAAGGACATCCTTTGATGCCTGGGGAGGGCGGGGCAAGGGGCCCGCAGAGCAGCCTGGGTCTCCCCTGCCTGTGGCCAGACGCACGGCCACGACATGGGTGATGTGTCCTCGGCTGCGACAGAGGCTGAGCCCTTCACAGAGCTGGGTCTTCAGGTGGCAGGTCCTGGGCCAAACCAGCAGAGACTATCCCTTCCCTGTCACCCAGCTTGAGGTCTGTGGCGGTCCCTCTCCCGTCTCTTGTTATGTGTCTACCCAGCCGCCTGACAGTCCCCGTCTCTCAGCCCTGGCCTGTTGTAACACAGCAATGCAGCCCCTCGATAACCACAAGCACCACAACAGTGGGTGGGTGGCATTGCCTGTCCAGGCACACTGGGTGGGACCCATGATCACCATGTGCAGTTGTGCAGGTTGCTCGGTGCACACGGGCATCTGGCCCAGGAGGCAAGTGGGAGTTGAGACCCGGCCCACTCTCCATTCCCCAAACGTGCTATATTCACCTGGAAATGAGGGACCTTTTTCCATTTCCATTTCCATTTCACGCTCTGTCCTCTGGCGAGGCCACATGTCTGGGCCACAACATTGACCCACAGGGGCCCCTCGGGACCAGCATTGCTGGGCTCCACGGAAGTGCAGGTGCCCCCTTCCCTCCCACCAGGGAGGGTCTGCAGCCCTCTGTCTGCATGCAGGGCAGGAAGGGGCTGGGACCAAGGCTGTGGGCTCTTCTCTCCACAGTGGCTGGCGGGGGGTGGGGGGGTGCCTTGGACCCTCCTTAGAGTCCTCTGGACCCTCAGCTCTGCCCCGTCCTCACCTCACTTCTGCTCTCCTCTCCTCTCTCTGTATTCTACACTAACCCCCTGTGGCCACTGCTGCCCGCCCCCCAGCCCCCTGAGGATGCCCGAGGCCCCTTCCGCTGCCTGCTGTTCTCCCTGGAAGGGGGGCAAAGCCTGGTGATGCGCGGAGGCTGGCTTCTGGGCCTGAATGGTGTCCTCACTGTGCAAGACCACGGCAAGAGATGGGATTACAGTGGGGTCTCAGTGCCCACCCTGGGCACAGGCCCTGGGGAGCCCATCCCGGAGAGGGTGCATCAGATCATAAAACCCAGCAGCCACCACTGTTCTGTGCTTTGCTGCCTCCCTTCCTGGCAATTCCATGAGGCAAGCGCCATTGTCACCCCCCCCTTTTTTTTTTTTTACAGATGGGTAAACTGAGGCACAGAGAGGCGGGATCACTTGTCCAAGGTCCCCCAGTTAACAAAAGGCAAAGCTGCTTTTGTTTTTATGTGTAAAAACTAGAGATTCTTTTTTTTTTTTTCTTAACACAAAATCACGATAATATCACATCTTGCACATTAACGGTGATTTCTGAGTAAGTATCCTGGCCAGGGTCACACACACAGCTATCAAGTGGCAAAGCCAGGATTCAGGCCCTTGTCCCTCCCGCTACCCCGCCTCTCTGTGCTGGTGGCCCAGGAACAGACATACCTGTCCTGACTCATCCCGCCCCCGGGATGCTTTAGCAATGGCTCTGGTCACCCCAAACCTCGTAGACGGGGAGATGGAAGGTGTGAGGTGGTTCTTACCTTGACACGTGTTCTCACTCTCATTCTTGAACATTTTTGCCCCAGAAGCAAGCTGGTATCCGGGGCTGCATTCGCAGTGGTAGCTCCCTTCTGTGTTCTGGCAGTCTGCAAATTTTCCACAGGACACTGCCAAGGGTGGCCCACACTCATTGATGTCTGGAACACAACAGGACAAAGGGTCACCTCCCAAACGCATGAGTTCCTGTGGGGAAGAGATCCCTACCCCCGGCCTGACTCCCCAGCATGGGGCCCCACGCTTCATCAGTGTTTTTTTTTGTTTTTTTTTTTTTTTAACATTTATTTATTTTTGGGACAGAGAGAGACAGAGCATGAACAGGGGAGGGTCAGAGAGAGAGGGAGACACAGAATCGGAAACAGGCTCCAGGCTCTGAGCCATCAGCCCAGAGCCTGACGCGGGGCTCGAACTCACGGGCCGCGAGATCGTGACCTGGCTGAAGTCGGACGCTTAACCGACTGCGCCACCCAGGCGCCCCTCATCAGTGTTTTTTAAGAAATGATTAGACTCTTGAGCTCTACGCAGAGGCTGGGCTGCAGCTGGAGCAAGCCGTTCCTGAAGCCTACTCATTCAGCTCTGCTCTTCTCTGCCCTCTGGCTGGCAGCCCAGATTTGAGCACAGCAGGGAGTGCTGAGATGCGGGGTGGGCGGCATCTCAGCATCTTCCTCCTAGTCCTGGAAGGGCAAACTGGAGCATAGATTCCAGGGGTCCTGGAGACCCAGCTCCTCTCTCTCCAGTTTGTTCACTTCTTATTTCCCACCTTTATATCTTTTCCCTTCTCTTTTCTGTGCCCTTGATGAGAGTCCTAAGGCCAAAGGCAGAGACCCCAACCGCCACTCACATCTCCCATGGGCACTGGGCTATGCCTCACCATCTCCATGCCCCACCCCCCACCCCCCACCCCAGGCCCCTGTACCATCACAATTCTCCAAGCGGTTGGTGAAGATGTCCCCAGATAAAGAAGTGAACCCCGGAGAGCAGCGACAGGCCGTGGCGTTGACACATCTGGAGTTCAGGGGGCACCAGCGAGCACAGTCTGTGGGATGGTGACCACAGTTGGAAGGTGAGGTGTGAGCCAGGTGCTGGGGGGGGGGGGGGCAGGATCATCTCCAAAGTTGGGGTTGCTGGGAGGGGCAGCCCTGGCCTTCCCCCTGCGTCAGACCTCTCCTGCCTGGGCTGTGGGGGTCCAGGGCCCCCTCCCCAGGCTGTGGCTGTGGCTGACTTTGCCGCAGACTCACCACTGGTTTTCTGGGATTCAGCTTCGAACAGGGTCCACAAGACACACAGCACTGGAACAGAGACAGAGGGTGTGTGTTGTTGGGGGGGTTGGGGAGGGGACCCCAGAGCAAGGAAGGAATGATGGGGGCCTGAGGGTGACACATCTGAGGGCAGGGGGCTGCTGAGCGCTCCCAGGCTTGGGCTCTGTCCATCGCCTAATGAGAGAGCGGGCAGCCCTCCCTGGACTCCAGCAACCACGGCCAGAGTGTCTGCGACCTGTCATCTGGGGATGGGTTTCGGACAGGGTGGGGAAGGGACCCAGCTGCGGCAACAGTTCAGTTGGCGACAGGTGGCCTTGGTTCGAATCCCAGACTTTGTTCCGGTTGCCTCACTTTTCGATGCCTCAGTTTCCCCATCTGCAGAATGGGGATGTTAATTGGCAGCATTTCTTGGAGGCGTGTGAGAATCAGGCTCGTGGATACTGCCTGGTGTGTCCAAGTTTTACCATCGTTATTCCTTCCTATACCAGTGAAGGGGTTGGACCAGGTGTTCGAATCTCTGATGCTCCAGCCCCCACACCCTGGCTCAGGGACACAGGTGCACGCACACCACACCCACATCTATCAGCCCAACGACCGGCTTGGGACCCAGTGGTGACATTTCACCCCAGGCTCCCTGCACACAGGAAGACGCTGTGGGCTCAGTGTGGGGGGTGGTGCTCGTCTAATGCCGTTCCTGCTGTTCAGGGGGACCCTATTCCCACGGCATGTGTTTGGGGGTCCTCCTCAAGTCAACAGGGGCTCTAGAGACAGGGAGCTCCTTGTTCACCAGTGAGAGAGACAAGGAGATCGTGATGGAAGAGAAGGAGAGGGGGCAGGGGGAGAGACAGGGAGAAAGGGAACAGGACAGGTGGAGGGAGAGAATCAGGCAGAAGTTAAGGCTGTGCTAGAAAGAGATGGACAGAAATCAGGAACTTACGGAAAGAGAGAGACTGAGATGGCAGAGATTGGACAGAGAGACAGAAATGGAGAGATTGAGAGCAAGATAGGGAGACGGATACAACTAGAAAGGGGGGTGAATGGAAACGGGAAGGGAGGGAGGGCGGAGGGTGCTTCAGCAGCAGGTGGGGGCCTGGGAAGGGCTGGGGGAGACCTCCACTCCCTGCCAGGCTAGGAATGCTGGCGAAGCTGGGGAGACCCCGATTATCCAGGGAGACCCAAAGTGGGGTGGTGGGTGAGGGGATGGAGACGGGGAGGGAGGGAGGAAGGGAGGGCATGAGTCACTTCCTGGGCCGAGGGGAAGGGATGAGTCACATTGTGTTGCCCCTGGATGGGGCTCCTAGGGGAATTCTGGGGTCCGTCGTTGTGAGCACAGTTGGAAGGGCTGCAGCGGGTGCAGACGGGAAGATGCCCTGACCCCTCAGTTCCTGTGTCCAGACTTGATACCCCTTAGGCCAAGTGGAGCCAGAGGAGCCCCCCCCCCACCCCCACCTCAGGGCCCTCGAGTCAGAGTAAACTGAGGCTAGAATGCCCTTCCCCTCCCTCTAACGAGGATTCCTTCCTCCCTTCCTCCTCTCTGGCCACAGGGCTTGGCTAATTCCCCCCTCGGCCAGGACCCAGTTCCTCTTTGCAAGACAGACCACAAAATGACCCTCCCTGGCAGTATGGGCCGTGGCTGATCTGTTCCCAGCTCCCAAAGCCCCAAGTAGCCACTGTCATGCTCAGAAATGCCCTGGCAGGTTCTGGTTCTGTCCATTCTATAGATGGACAAACAAGGCTTGGAGCCCAGAAAAAGCTCAGGAAGAATCTGGTGGAAAAAGAGGGGCCAAGGAAGGTGGGATTGAGCTCAAGTTCCCAGACCCTGGCGTGGAGGGGTCCTCTGCACCCCAAAACCTCCACTGGGGCCTGGGCGGGGCTCCTCCCCAACCACCAAGGCTGCTGGGCCAGGCCGGCTCCATCTGGGGCCTTGGAAGTCACCCAAACAGGAGCTGGGAGAGGAGCTGCTGGTCATCCCCTCTCTGTCCCATCTGGTTTGTATTGCAGGCAATGCAATTCGATTCTTGCTTCGGGACCCTGGGGTGGGGCCGGGGCAGTCACTCTCTTGCTCCTCCCGCTAAGGAAACCCCCCCCCCCCCCAGCCCGTACGTCTGACCCGCCAGTGTCCAACCCAGAAGAAAATAATAACAAATTAAAATAAAAAACTAAAGTACTGTTTGCTTAATTCTTAACTGTCAACTCGACTCCCTGCCAGGAATACTTTGGGCACAAACTCACTCAGTCCTTAACTCTGTAAAGTGAAGACCAGACTCACCCCATTTTCCTGATGTGGAAAATGAGGCTCAGGGGCTCTGTGCGTGGCCCCAGTGACCCCCCCCCCCCATCAGTTGTGTCCCACTTAGACTCCTGTCCCTTGCTCCGGAGGAGAGCAGGGGTAGGGGTGTTGGGGAGGACCTGAGCTCACGCCTGGCACCCTGGGCCAGCACAGGGAAACCCCCTGTCCCTGTGGCCTAGGGAAGCTCTGGTCTGGGCACCCCCAGTGTCATTTCTTCACTCTCTTTGTTGCCTGGTTGCTCAGGCAACGAGCTGCTGATAACCGTTAAAGCCACCCTGGGTGGGGCGGGAAGGGAGGCAGGGTGGGGGTGGGAGGACGCTACAGTAAAATCAAGTTCAAACCCCTAGCGGGCAAAATTCCTTCAACTCACAGGGGAGTCCTGGCTGGGACTGGGGGAGCAAGAATGGGGTCTCTGGGGCTCCCCCTGTCACTGAGATAGTGGGGGACATGTTGGGAGTGCCCCCCCCCGCATTAGAGGGGTCCTGGCTCCCAGGTCCCCAGCACTGCCCATGCCCTATATTAAAAGCAGTTGCCTACAGGGCCCCAGCACTTACTTTTTGCCCCCTTCCTTTCCCCATGCCTCAGTTTTCCCTCTTAAGGAGCAGCCTCCAAAGTGTCTCTGGGACAGAGCTTAGAGATCCCTCTGAGTGGGAGTGGGGGGTCCCAGAGCACCTTGGGAGTCTCTGCCAGGGCAGGGGGGTGCCTGGGCACTGCCAGCCCCTCTCTCCATGTGCCCGCCTGGCCATGTGGCTTCTTTCTGTGCCGCGGGCCCCCCCGCCCCCCCCCCCCAAGCTGCCAGCCACACCTTCCCTTTCTCCACGGTGAAGGGAGTGTCAAGGCTCCAAGGGGTGCTTTCCGCAGTCCCCTCGTCCCTCCCGGGGGGTCCCCAAATTCTCACCGTAAAGGAGGAAAAAGACGCTGTGGCCGGTGCCTCCCATGGTCTGAACCCGGGGCCGGGGGAAGCAGAGGATGGGCAGGGCAGGCTGGTGTCCCCAGGCTGGGCAGCTGCGTGGTGTCCCGGGGCTGGCCCAGCCTTTATTAAGGGGGGGGAGGACAGCCGCTGGCCCAGGGCCCTCCCCGGAACTGGCGGGGCAGCTGGAAGCCAACAGGAAAATGCAGTAAAAACACAGATCCAGGGGCGTAGCACGGGCTCTCTCTCTCTCTCTCTCTCTCTCTCTCTCTCACACACACACACACACACACACACACACACACACACAACCTGCCCGCAAATCCTCTGTCTGCTTTTCCACCATTTGAGCGGCTGACAAACTCTGGCCCCGTGTGTGTGCGCTGAGCGTATCCAAGGGGAAAGTGGGGACGTGTGGGCAGGAGTGGGGAGGGAGTCTTTCCCAGGGCCCCCTGGCTTTTTGAAATAGCTTGGGGCTCCCGAGTTGGGCATGGCCCTGTGCTCACTGCCTTGCCATGCCCGGGTCCCCAGTGTCGCATCGAAGCCAACCGTAACCCCCATCCCTGTTTTCCAGGTGAGGAAACAGGTCCAGAGAGCCCAGAGTCCCACGGGAGCTGGAGAGGCCCGAAGGGGCCCTTCATGGGTGCTAGGCCGGCACCAAGAAGAGAAACGGCAGAGCCTCGGGGCCTCCATGCTTCCAGAGCTGGCCTTTCTGGGCCAGCGCTTACCTTGGTGGGAAACTTGTATTTCAGGGCCTTCTGGGCAGCAACAGGGAATCACAAGATAGAAGAGTTGTTTTCTTTCCTAATAAGTCACATGACTGGCTTGTCTCTTGAGGCGTCTAATAATTTTTTAAAAACGCTATTATTTATAAAGTCCTTCTTCATCTCAGCCAGGCCTGATTCTCCTAGAATTATCTATGCATCTATTTGAGTTCATTCACTTTGCAAAGCACCTGCAAGGCAGGCGGGACTATGATTCCTAGTTTACGGAGGGGGAGACTGAGGCACGGGTAGAAAGGGGCTGAGCAGAGACGCATATGCGGGCAGCCCAGTCCCTCCAGTCCCTGCCAGAGCTCCAGAGGTCCAGAAGAAAGTCTCTACTGGGTGCTAATTTGTCTTTAATACCTTGGCGCCCCTGGGGCCCTGGGGTTTGGGGGGGCGGGGGGGGGGAGGGGGCAGTATCCACCTGGAGGCCAACCAAAGGGTTTTGCAACTAGGATGTCAATCTAAAGTTTCCTTTTTAATGTTTCTTTTTTCTTTCCTTTTTTTTTTTTTTTTTAAATGTTTCGTTTTGAGAGAGAGTGAGAGCAGGGGAGGGGCAGCAGAAGGGCAGGTTCGGGGGACAGAGGATCCGAAGCAGACTCTTTGCTGACAGCAGCTAGCCTGATGTGGGGTTCTAACTCACGAACCTGAGCTAAAGTCAGACGCTCAACGGACCCAACCACCCAGGCGCCCCTCAAGTTACCTTTTTAAATGAATGGTTTCAGGGCTGCAAAAGTGTCGAAGATTAAAGAACATAGGAAGTGCAGGATAGGTCGAAAGGGAAGGATAGTTGGTCATGGAAAAAAAAAAAAAGGTCACCAATGGCTGAAAGCAGAGAAGCATTATCCCAGAGATGCTGGAGCACCTCTGCCCCGGGAGTTAACCCCTTCCCCTTCCGGCGCTCTCCCTCCCCTCCCCCACCGTCCCTGTGTCTTGGGTCGGGCCTGGGAAGGCTTCTGCCGCAGGCACCCAAGGGGCTTGGAGGCAGAAGAGGACCTGGCTGGAGGCTGGGAGGGGAGGGGGCCAGACCAGGTCTGGAGTGGATTTGGGGCTTTTTCCCAGAATCTGGAAACCAACCTCAGGGCGGGACATCACCTCCCCACAGGCCTGCAGGCCAGACAGCTGGGTATCTGGAGAAGCTGGGGTTTGGGGGTTCCTGCCTGGGGGAGGCGGCAGGTATTGTTCCCACACCCATCCTCGTCCTCGGGGACCATCTATTCTTTGGGCTTTTCCTCCCTGGTACGTGTCTTGGGACCTTGGAGCAGGTCTGACCTCTCTGGGACTCAGTTTTTTTTGTCTGGTGAATGGGATTAAAATGCCTGCCAACTGGCCTCACAGAACAGGGTAACAGGAGAAAAGGCTTCAAGATATTGGCTGCAAGCTTGGGGAAGTCATGAAGGAGGACATCCTTACCACCACCGCCACCACAATCTGGCCCGTCAGCAAATCCTGTGGCCCTGCCTTCAGATAGACCCAGAATCTTCCTACCTCTCCTTCTCATTGGCCCCCACCCTCGTCTAGGCCCATCATCTCTGGCCTTGGTGTTCTGGCTCCTGCCTACACTCACTTCCCCCTCACAGTGGCCCGAAGCTACCTGGGAATGCCCGAGTCAGGTCACATCCCTCCTCTGCTCAAGAACCCTCCGTAGCTCCCATGTCACTGGTGAAACCCCAAGTCCTCCTGCCCGATCTGCCCTGTCACCTCTCTACCCTCACCTCCTCCTGCTCTAACCTTGCTCACTTGCTGCAGCCTTCCTTATGGAAAACACCGGGCACAGTCTGACCTCAGGACCTCAGGGCCTTTGCGCGGACTGTTGCTGCAGCCTGGAGCATTCTTACCCTAGATGACCTCAAGGCTCCCTCCCTCCTCCCCTCCATGTTTTTGCTCAATTTCCTGACCCAGCCCTCAAGTCCAAATGTAACCCCTACCGTCCTCAGCACCCCACCTCCTCCCTGTTTTCTCGATTCTCACCAACTCCCATCATGGAATATACCTACTTACCTTATTTACTGTCTGGGCCCCACTAGACTCTCCGCTCAGGGGTCAGGACTTTGGTCTGTTTGTGTCTCTGCAGTGCTGGCACAGAGCCTGCACCCCATAGACTTAGTAACACCCCACATAGGCCGCTGTCGCTGCCCCCCCACTGACGGAGAACCCCTTCGGGCTTCCTGATCTGGCCCCTGCTGGGGCCTCAAGTTGTTTCTCCCCCTTCCCTCTGCCCTGAGGCTCCAGCCCCGCTGACCTATTTGGCAGACCCCCGGACAATCTTGTGACCTCTGTTCCACAACAGGGAGGCAGGGACGTGGGTCCCTATTTGTTAGATGGGGAACTGGCCCCTGGACAGTTGGGCCACCGGCACAAGATTCCTCAGCTAGGAGGTGGCCGAGCCAGGATTATTCAGCCAATAATAATAATAATGATACTCTTTATATTGTCTTGTACCGTTTTGTGGTCTATATATATTTCTTATTATTATAGCTACAACAGTAACAAATCATGGTGGTGGAAGATGGCACTCATCCAGCGCCTACTGTATACCTGGCCCACTCCTAAGCATGCTACAGGGATTGAACTCACTTTTCTTCCCAATAGCCCTAGAAGGCAGGCGCTGTGATTTCCATTTGACAGATAGGGTAACTGAGGCACGGAGCGGTGAACTGACTTGCACAGTCCACAGGGCACCCCCATCTCATATCAGAGGTCCTGGACAAACCCGATCTCTTCCTCTTTTGGATCGTGTGGTCTCGGGGAGGTGATGTCCCTGGGCCTCAGTTTCCTCGTCTGTGAAACGGTCGGAAGCTGGCCCAAGCGCAGGTGAGGGTCATAAATGAGAGGGTCATAATCGCAGGGGCATAGCTGGGAGTGGACGCTCCGTGAACAGCGGCTGTGGCTGTTAGGATGCTCCCCCTTCTCTTCGCTGCGGTGGGGAGGGAGACCAGCGTCCCCAGTGTCCTGCCTCCTGGTTTCTTGTGCTACCTGCCTGTGCCCAGCACCCACGCAAGCTCAAGCTCATGCTGAGGTAGGGGGTCAGATGGGGTCTCTGGGTGGAGGGGGGCTAACAGGAAGCCCCCTGCCTGGGAGACAATGGCAGAGGAAGGGGCCGGGCCAGCCCCCACGCGGATGAGCCCAGCTGCTGGCTCCGGGAGGGCGGCACAGCTATTGTGAGGCCAGACAGCTGTCCCGGAGCCAGGAAGCCAGGGAAGAAAGTGGGAGGCCACTGGCCGACCCTGACCCCCCAAACCAGGGCAGGCCCGACAATGGGCCCTTTGTCTCCTCCTGCAGGCTGGACACCTGGATTCGCCAGGGCCGGGACCCCCAGCATCCACCTGCCTAGGGGCTCCCGGTGCAGAGCCCGGCCCAGCCCAGCCTGGGGAGTTAGGAGGCAGCGCTAAGTTGGGCCATATTTATAGTTCCCTGGCACCGCTGAGCAAACTTCTAAATATAGACACCAAGCTATTTGGGGCCTCAGCCCCGGGGCGGAGTGGGAGTGAAGGCCACCACTGCACGTGTGCCTCCCTGGCCTGGGCCCCCGAGACTCCCTGGGCCTCTGTCTCCTGGGGCTGAGGCTGTGGGCGGTCTTGGGGGGGCAGTTTGTCCGCTTGGATGGGGGTACACAGAGAGAGACGCGGTGGAGTTGCCCACGGCCACAGCCCAGGCTGACAAGAGGCTGGGACGCCTGCAAGGGGCGGGCACGCATGCGTTCCAGGCCCAGGAAGAGGGCACGCGTTTGTGCCCGCTGTCCCCAGCGCCCCGTTCTCCCACCTCTTCCACCCCAAGACCCACTGGGGTAAGGCAAGTGGGTGTAGCTGTCACTTCGGTGTTCTTGGCTCTTCTAGGAAACAAAGGCCCCCAGGAAATGGCACGGGCACCCATAAGCCGCAAACAGACTCCAGCTCGTAACCTATTTCCCCTTCCCCATCGGTCTGACTTCACTGGTGGCCTGGGTGGGGGGCCGTGACGTGGCTGGGGGGGGGGGTGGAGCTATAAATAGCCGGTTTATAAGCAGCTGCCGAGCTAGCCAGGCAGGAGGTGGCCCTGGAACCTAGGGAGCTTCTCAGGGGCACAGCTGAACCCCAAAGCGTCCCCAGCTTCACGCCTTCCCAGCAGTCGCCAAGGTTTAGGGAAGTGAGGGGGACGTGAGAGACAAGCTGCTTAAAGCCCGAGACGTCAATGATTCTTTAAAGCAGCACCTTCACACCCCGGCCATTAAGACTTTGATGGAAGCTTAGTGGGTTCAGCAACCGTCTAAAGGGATTGGAGTTTCATACAGCCAGTGAGAGAAGCAAGGGCGGGCCACGAGAGGGGCTGGCTCTTAGCAACACGCCCCTTTCCTTCTTTCTTTTTAAAGCTTGCTTATTTATTTATTATTAAAATTTTTTTAATGTTTATTTATTTTTGAGAAAGAGTCAGAGCGTGAGGGCGGGAGGGGCAGAGAGAGAGGGAGACACAGAATCCGAAGCAGGCTCCAGGCTCAGAGCTGTCAGCACAGAGCCCGAGGCGGGGCTCGAACCCACTGACTGAGATCATGACCTGAGCCGAAGTCGGACACCCAACCGACTGAGCCACCCAGGCGCCCCTATTTATTTTGAGAGAGAGAGAGAGAGAGAGAGAGAGAGCGCACATACATGCGAGCAGGGGAAGGGCAGAGAGAAAGGGAGAGACAGAGAATCCCAAGCGGTCTCCTCACTCTCCCTCTCAGTGCGGAGCCTGATGCTGGGCTCAAACTCCCAAACCGTGAGATCATAACCCGAGCTGAAATCAAGAGTTGGTCGTTTAACGGACTCAGCCACCCAGGCGCCCCAACATGCTCCTTTCTTAATTAAAAAAAAAGAAATTGAGGGGCACCTGGCTGGCTCAGTCGATGGAGAGTATGACTCTCATAGCAGGATTTTTTTCCAGCTCTCCTGCGGTATAACTGACAAATCAAATCGGGATATACTGAAAAGTGCACGATGTGATTGTGGTAGGAGCCTGAGGAAAAAAGCAGTGCCCAAAGCCCCCCGTGAAAGCCACCTTTGTCATAAAGCTCACACACAGGAAATGAAACAAGGTAAGGGCTCGGCATGTAAACATACATAAGAACACTTTAACCGACTGAGCCACCCAGGTGCCCCATCATAAGAACACTTTAAAAGAAAACAAACGGACTCCACACTAAGTGCAGAGCCTGCTTGGGATTCTCTCTCTCTGCCCTTCCCTGCTCACTCTCTCGCTCTCAAAATAAATAAAACATTTAAAATAAATAAAAATAAAAATCAAATGGGGAGAGAATAAGAAACAGAACTCAGGGTGGTGGAGGGAGGGAGCAGGGTCACGTCGCAGCTCACGGCGGGGGGGCCCCTAGGTGTGCCTTATGGAATTAAAAAAATTAATGCATAAAGTAAATTAAAGTGGGTCATGAGTAGACTGATGGCCACGACAATGATCTGTCATCGATTCTGGGAACCTGAGGCCTTGTAAATGTTTTTTCTTTGGAAATTTAAAAATCTTTAAAGGCTTTGGGGCGCCTGGCTGGCTCCATCGGTTGAGCGTTGACTTCGGCTCAGGTCATGATCTCGCGGTTTGTAAGTTCGAGACCCGCGTCGGGCTCTGTGCTGACGGCTGGCTCGGAGCCTGGAGCCTGCGTCCCCCTCTCTCTCTCTCTCTCTCTGCCCCTCCCCTGCTTGTGCTCTGTCTCTGTCTCTCAAAACTAAATAAACGTTAACATTTTTTTAAATGTTTAAAGGCTTTCATGAGAAGCAGTTAGAGACGGTGCAGGGGGCTGGAAAGCAGTGCTGAGAAGCAGTGGGGCTGGCAGTGGGTGGTGTGGGTAGAAGCTGGAAGCCACCAACAGGAAGCCCTGCAGCGAGAGCTGGGAGCGCTGGGCGACAGTCAGGGGCTTGCCCACCTCTTCCTCCCGGCTCTCAGCTTCTTCCCCATTCCGCAAGGGCTTCGGGGGGTGGGGGGCCGCGGGCTGACCATGCCCAGGGAGGGTGGGTTCTGTCTCCAGGGTGCCAGCAACGGGGGCCCCCCAAGGTGGGGCAGGGCGGGAGAGGAAGAGGGTTCAGGCTGACCGCCCACATCAACGTCTCCCCATGCCTCAGTTTCCCCTGTCAGATTGGGGTCTCCCTTCACCACACTGGAGAACTATTTGGCCCCTCCTGACGTTAGGCAGAGTTGCCCTGACACCCAGCAATTCTGCTCTTAGGTACGTGCCCGAGAGAACCGAAGCCAGGGTCTCCAACAAATTGAGGGGGAAACAACCCAAGGGCCCATCGACGGGGGAAGGAATCACCAAAGCGTGGCGCAGCCACATGATGGAATGTTACTCAGTCACAGAAAAGGAAGTTCCGATCGTTGTTACGACGTGGACCCAGGTGGTGGTTGCCCAACATCGTGAATGTGCTCAGCACCATTGGATTCACTCTTCAGTGGTTAATTTTATGTCGTGGCAGCCTTACCTGAACGTAAAAAAAATCCTGAGTGGTCTGGGGCAGTGTCCCCCACCCTCCCACCCCGGGTATCTTTCCTGTCGCAGCCTCTCCTTCGTGACTCCCAGCACCCCCCTCCCCCACCGCCTCGGTTCACCTTTCCACTGCCTTGAGAGGAAGCAGTCACGACCCTCCTCCTCTAACAGACCTGACAGTCATACATTCACTCGGGAAACAATGCTTGACAGGCACCAGAGGTGCGGGTGTGAAGAAGTCAGTCCACACCTCTGCCCTGTGGGGCTGACATCCTGTCCCAGAGAAGACTGTCCCAGAGAAGGCTGTGGAGGTCGTTAAGGACGAGAAAATCAAGCAGGCTGACAACGGAGGGTCGTGCTGGGGGTTGCCCAAACTAAATAGGGCAGTTGGGGAAGGCCTCACCAAGAAGGTGACATTTGGGGAAGGACCTGAAGGAAGTGAGGAAGGAGGGGCGGTGAAGCTATCTGAGGAAAAGGGTTCCAGGCAGAGGGGACAGACTGTGCAAAGACCCTGAGGCAGGAGCAGGCCTGGGGTGGAACGGCAAGGAGGCCGGTGTGGCTGAAGCTAAATGAGTGAGAGGGGAGGGGAGGGGGGGGGCGATAAGGCTGGAGAGGTAATGGGGTGAGATTGTGCACAGCGAGCAATGAAGTCAGAGGTGATATTCAACACACTTAATACCCAGCAAGGCATAGCAGCTGATCAGTTAGAAGAGCACCGTCAACCCCACATGGCTTCTCTCCTGTCCCCTCGTTTCCAGTGGACTCTGCTGAGCCCTTGGGGGACCCGGACCCTCCGCTTGTTTCCACTGTTCACTGTCCCGCCTCCTTCCTGTGCACCTGCTACAGCCGGGGCTGTGTCCCCCGCCCCTTCAACAGCACCTGTTCAGCAACGGTTTCATGGATGAATGTCAAAGTCGTGTTTATTGCGGCTGTATCTTTCACAACTTTAAACATCCCGGTAATCTCTTTTGTTTTCATTTATACGTTTTCCTTTTTGCTATTTTCTCCCTTCTTCCTTTCTCGCTCTCTCTCTCTCTTTCCTCTCCCTCCTTCTTTCTCTCTTTCAACAGAAAGAGCGGTCCCTTTGCTCCACCGCTGAACTAGAGGGCGAGGCCATGGCTCTCAGGTTCCTAGGAGTGCAGGCCTAACCCTGAGAGCGAGCGACCCCCTAACTTTTGCCCCTGGGTGCCTCCCTGTCCCCATCCTAGTCTTAGCCCTGAACCTTCCACAGGCAGCAGCCTTAACCGGATTGACTATCACCCGCCTCCACCCCTACCGATGTAGCTCTTTCTTTCTGTCGCTTTCTACTTCTGGATGTGGCTCGGCTTTCCTTTCGTGGCTAGGGCAGAAAGGTTACTTTCAAAAGAAATTCATTTAAGAATTAAAAGGAAAGGAGAAGCAAGTTGATCGCAGGAACAATCTGCGGCCCACGGAGAGAGGAATGGACGATGTTTCTGAGCTGCCAGGCAGCTCCCTGGTGTAGGAGGTTAGGAAAGGGTGGCTCGCCTGGGTTCTGTGTGCAGGTGGGAAGCCCCCTGGGCCAAAAGTGTCCTCTGTGCTGCTACTGAGAGCCAGGAAGAGAGGGCCCCTCTGGACAGACAGCATCATTTTCTTCTGAGTGGCCCGAGGAGGGACTTGTCTGAGAACATTTCAGGTTGGCCCCCCGTGTCTGGGGGCAAGGGTGTCACAGGGGATCTCCCTGGCCCCCGGTCTTGTGCCCAGTGACCAAGTTCAGTGGCGCAGTTCAGCGGCACCTGCTTCTCTCCCCCAGCTTCTGCCCAGCCCAAGGATTCAGTCCTGGGGACGCCGCAGGCTGCTCAGTTGCCCACGGGGCCAGGCAGCCGTGGCATTGGCAAGGAGACTGGCCCCCACGTCGTGAGGTTTCTTTGAAACAGAGTCGCTAAAAATCCCCCAATGACCAACAAGCACACCAAAAGATGCTCGACATCCCTACTCACCAGGGAAATGTACATCAAAACCACAGCAACGTACCTCCTGCAGTATTTCAAATGGCTACTATTTTTTTTTTTTTAATTTTTAATGGTTTGGGGGTTTTTTGAGAGAGAGAGAGACAGAGTGTGAATGGGGGAGGGGCAAAGAGAGGGAGACACAGAATCCAAAGCAGGCTCCGGGCTCTGAGCTGTCAGCCCAGATCCCGATGTGGGGCTCGAACTCAAGAACTGCGAGATCATGACCTGAGCCGAAGTCAGATCCTCAACTGACTGAGCCACCCAGGCGCCCTCCCCCTTTTTTTTTTTTTTTTTTTTTTTAATTTTAGAGAGAGGGGAGAGGCAGAGGGAGAGGGAGAAAGAATCGTAAGCAGGCTCTGTGCTGAGTGCGGGGGCTCGATCTCAGAACTGTGAGATCGTGACCTGAACTGAAATCAAGAGGTGGACGCTTTGCGCCCCTCAAATGGCTACTATTAAAAAAAATAATAATAAGTCTTGGCCAAGATGTGGAGACGTTGGAACCCTTGTGGACTGTTATTGGGAGTGTGAACTGGTGCAGCTGCTGTGGACAAGAGTCTGGCTAAAGGGTCACACGTGGAATTAGCACATGATCCAGCAATCCCTCTTCTGGGTATGTCTACCCAAAAGACTCGAAAGGAAGAGCAAGTTGCACACCCGTGTTCCCAGCAGCGTTATTCACGATAGCCGAAAAGGAGAAGCAACCGAAGTTTCTATCAACGGACAAATGGATAAATAACACGTAGAGTCATACAACGGAATAGTATTCAGTCTTAAAAAGGAAGGAAATTCTGACACATGCTGTGACATATACGAGCCTTGACGACATCATGCCGAAGGCAAAAAGCCAGTCACTGAAAGACAAATACTGTCTGATTCCACTTATATGAGGTCACGGAAGTATATTCACATTCATAGAAACAGAAAGTAGAATGGTGGCTGCTGGGAGTGGGAGGATGGTGGGGAGAGAGGCGCACGGGGACCTGTTGTTCCGTGGGTAGTGAATTTCAGTTTTGCAAGATGAGAAGGATGAAAACCTTTTTCAAGATGAAGAGGTCGGTTTCACAACAGTGCAGATATGCTTAACCCGACTGAGCGGTACATGTGAAAAGGGTTAAGCTGATGTTTTATGGTCTATGTTTTTTAGCACTTGAAAATTTTTGGGGGGCGCCTGGGTGGCTCAGTGGGTTAAGCGTCCGACTTTGGCTCGGGTCATGATCTCACAGTCCATGAGTTCGAGCCCCGCGTCGGGCTCTGTGCTGACAGCTCAGAGCCTGGAGCCTGCTTCGGATTCTGGGTCTCCCACTCTCTCTGTTCCTCCCCTGCTCATGCTCTGTCTCTGTCTCAAAAATAAATAAAAACATTAAAAAAAGTAATTTTTTTTTTTTTGGAAGAAAGAAGAACATTCTGACCCAGGCTACAGCTTAGACGAACGTTGAGGACAATATGCTGAGTGAAATGAGCTAGTCACAAAAAACAGATACTATATGATTCTATTTGTATGAGGTCCCTAGAGTGGTCACCTCCACAGAGACAGAAGGAGGACCGGTTGGGGAGTCAGTGTGTAATGGGGACAGAGTTTCAGTTTGGGAAGATGAACAAGTTCTGTGGATGGACGGTGGGTTGCACGACAGTGTGAATGTTCTTAATGCCACGGAGATGGACACTTAAAGATAGTTGGGGTGGTACCAAAAAAAAAAAAAAAGGGTTGGGGTGGTAAATCTTAGACTATGGGTATTTCACCGCATTTAACAAATAAAATCTAGGGGGCGCCTGGTGGCTCAGTCGGTTAAGCGTCCAACTCGTGATACTGGCTCAGGTCATGATCTTATGGGTTCATGGGTTCAAGCCCCGTGTCAGGCTCTGCACTGGCCGGCGCGGTGCCACCAACTCGAGTTTGCCCCTCCCCAAGTCGCGCATGCGCGCGCTCTCGCTCGAAATAAAGAAATCAGCTGAAAAATAAATCAAGTCCAGGAAGAGAAGGTAAGACAGGGCTGCCGCTGGACCCACCAACCCAATGGGCCTGCCAGGGGTCAGGAATCTGGGACAGGCCCCCCAGTGAGTCAATACCAATTATACTTGGAAGCCTTTTACGTTTCAGTCCCTCCCTGGACCTTCCCGCCTAGCCCTGGACACCCAGCTGCCCCCTAGGCCTCACTCGGGGGTGCTACAACGGTCACTGGGGCCAGTCACCACCATTCTCGCTTTCCCGCCCCGCACAAGGAAAGAAACCACTGCCCCACCCACTTGTGTGGCCATGTGACTTGCTTTGGCCAATGAAATGTGAGCAGCTGGCTATGACACGTGTCACTTCCGGGCGGAAGCTTTACAAGCCGGTTCGCCGCGCTGATTTCTTTTCCTTCTGCTACAGCAACCTGCAGGGTGCCGTGCGGTGGCCGAGTGGGAAGTAAGATCTGTGATTTGTTTTTTAAAGTGTATTTTTTTTGTGGGAGAGAGAGGTTACGCATGCGCGGCGGGGGGAAGAACAGAGAGAGCGGGAGAGAGAATCCCAGGCAGGCTCCGTGCCGTCAGCACAGAGCAGGACGTGGGGCTGGATCTCACAACCGTGGGATCATGACTTGAGCCGAAATCAAGAGTCCCACGCTTAACCGACTGAGCCACCCAGGCACCCCCAGATCTCTGATGTTTTAAGCCCCTAGGATCTGGGGCTCACTTGTTACCGCAATGGAACCGAGCCTGCCCTGATTCTGAGGCGGCAGCCGACATCTGAGTCCCTTCCTGGGTATGCTGATGGGGTTCTTCTGTGAACCCCAGGGCTGGACCTCCGGTAAGAAGTGAAGCACTCACCTCAGAAAGCAAAACTTAAGGGGGTGCCAAAGAACTCAAACAGTCAACATGAAGACTGTTCTGGGGCACCTGGGTGGCTCAGTCCGTTAAGTGTCTGACTTTGGTTCAGGCCATGTTCTCATGGTTAATGGGTCAGGGCCCCGCGTCAGGCTCCGAGCTGACAGCTCAGAGCCTGGAGCCTGCTGCAGATTCTGTGTTTCCCTCTCTCTTTGCCCTTCCCCTGCTCTCTCTCTCTCTCTCAAAAATAAAACATTAAAAAAATTTTAAAAGATGAATACTGTTCTAATGCACTGTTTTAAATAATCAAAATTAATGCAAAGTATCCATGATAAAATAGGAAAATTTCAAGTGAAGATAGGATCAGTCACAGTGATGTGCTGAGACCTACGGGAGCCTGAGGCAAAGGGAAAAATCAATGTATGCCTCACTCACCTTACTCTAGTCCCCCGCTCCCCCCCCTCCCCCCTGTAAACACCCGTGATGTTTTGCTCGAGGGCTTTCTATGGCCCCTGTGGATGCAGGTCGGAACTGGGAGGGAACTGACATCCTGGGACCAAACCTCCACCAGTTTCGGCGGGTCAGTACCCCAGCTCCCTCACCTCTCTTGTGGGATAATGGAGGTGCATGTCCTACACAGTCTCTCAGAGGTCCCTGGAGGGTGGGGTGGGGTGGGGCTGAGTCCCGGTGTCTGCAGAAGTAATGTACACATTCAAGGTCTCTGTATTTGCTGGCTGCCCCTCCCCACCTCACTTCCCAGCTTCTCCACTCATGCTTTCTAGGATCCGCTTCTCATAAAGTACCTGCACTCAGATCCTTGTCTCAGGCTCTGCAATTGAGGGAGGCCCACCCAAGGCAAATGTCTGTTACAATTTTTTTCAACACCGCCAACACTGTAGCTCCTGATTCACCTCCCGACCTCTGGCCAAACCTGCTAGGCTAGTGATTTACTGCTGTGTAACAAATTTTACTCCAAATGTGGGGGCTTAAAATAACAGCAAACCATAGATGTGCGTCAGGAATGGGGTCTGGATTCTCTGGGTTCTTTGCTTCAGGGTCCCTCACAAGCTGCCATCCAAGACTTCCCAAGGGGGAAGTCTCAGTCTTGTGTGACCTAATCTTGAAAGTGACATCCCATCACCTTTGTCTTACTCTGTTGTTACAAATGAGTCACAAGGTCCTGCCCACAGTCAAGGGGAGGGGATTACATGGGGTGCAGACACCAGGAGACAGGGATCATGGGGTCATCTTGGAGGCTGTCCCTTCTTAGCGTATGGCTCTACCACCAGCTCAGCTGTTCAGGCTGCAACTGGGGGTACCCTCACAAGCACTTCTCTTTCTGCAATCCTGTCCACAAGGCCCTCTACCCTGGCTCCAGATGGTCAACTCTGATCTCACCTCCTTCCCTCCCCCTGGGCTGGCCATGTTGGCTTTCTTCCTATTCTTGGAAGCCCAGTCCTACCACAGGCCCTTTGCACTTCTTGTTCCCTCTGCCTGGAATTCTCTGCCCTCAGACATCGGCATGGCTTCTCTTCCAGGGTCTCTCACCAGACTGCCATCCAGGTGGCAGCTAGGGCTGTGGTCTCATCTGAAGGCTCCATCAGGTAAGGATGCCCTTCCTTCTGGCCTTAGTTTCAACATGAAATCCTTAAAGATGCATTCCTGGCCTACCGTAACATTTAGCCCTGCTCACTAGAGTTAACTCTGCGGGTTTGGGGTGCTTGAATCCTGTACGTTCTGTGTGCAGGACTGGCCCTTGCTCTGCTCCTGGACGGGCATCTTTCAGCCCCCGGAGTGTCCTGCCTGATAGGAGTGTCTGTATACCTAGGACCTTAGCCATACCAGATGGTCCATGGTCACAATATGATTTATGGTGACGGCCTTGGGCCACCATGCGGCATCAGCTTGACCTCCAGAGTGACTGGAGTCTGAGGTCAGCCATATGAGTGGTCAGCCTGCCTATGTGACCGACTCCCAGAAAAACCCCAGACACCAAGGCGAGCTTCCCCGGTTGTCGGTACTCTGCGTGTGCCGCAGAGAATCAAAGGCTGTCTGCGTGACTCCACGGGGAGGGGACACCTGGGAGCTCGTGCCTGGTCTCTCCTGGATCCTGCCCTGTGCACCTTGATCCCTTGATTTTAAGTGCATCCTTTCCCTGTAATAAACTGTGACTGTATCTGCTTTGCTGAGTTCCGGGAATCCTAGGGAATCGTTCGCCCTGAGGGTGGTCCTGGGGACCCCTGGCCCAAGCCCTCAGGATCTTTATCGCCCTTGTCACTACTAAATGGTATGTTCTTGCTTGTTTGGTATTTCCTGTCTGTCTCCTCTGAGATCGAGGGCTCCAGAAGGCCAGGACCTTGTCGGTCATTCTCATGAGAGGCTAAAGAGCAGGGCGGTCAGGGGTCTGGTCCTGGCTACTTTCTGGCAGTGTGGCCCTGGGTAACCAGTTAACCCTCTCCATGCTCCAGTCTTCTTGTCTGTAAAGAGAGAACAGAAGCACTTATTCCTCCTTGGGAGGTGGGCGGACAGGATTTATTAATGCCTACAAAGTTCTTGATAAGTAGTAGCTTCTAAGCACTGGTCACTGTGTCTCCCAGTAGCCTGACCAAGGTCGGGCAGGTCAGCGCTCATAAAGGGCAAATGAATTCGGGAGGCCCTTCCGAGGCCTCTGACATAGGGAGGCATGCGGGGACCAGAGACGGCCCAGATGGTGGGGAGGAGGAGGGGCTCAGAGGCCAGAGGATGGGAGAGGTGCCAGGGAGGGTCAGATGCCCACCCTCTAGCTCCGGCCACACGCAGGCCCTGCCTGCCTGGGGGGGGCTGCCTGGGGAGCCGGACCCACTGTGGCAACCAGGGAGGGGGCCCGTGGGAGTGGCAGGCTGGGTAGGGAGGGAGAGGGTGGGAAAAACCGAATCCCCTGGTCAGGGCTCCTAGGAGGAAGTGTGTGGGAGGTCTGGGGGGGTCAGGGCAGCTGGAACCGGGGCCGTGGGCGGGCGCCGGCTGGGCCCCAAGGGAAGTCTGTGCTGGGCGGCCGCCGGTCTGGCCTGGCTCGGGAGGAGGCCTCCCTGCTGCTGGACACCCTGGAGACGCTGCCAGATGCGGCCCTGGCCCCCCAGGAGGAATGTGCCCCCCTCGCCACCCCCTGCCTCTCAACTCTTCCACATAAGGCTTTCGGGGGGTGCTCATGCCATATGAGTTCAGGACAAAGGAATCAGAAGCACATGGGCTGGATTCCCCAGGGAGGACAAGTTCTGGAAACGAAGACTGAAAGGAAGAGCCAGAGGGGTACTGGGATCGGACTCGGGACGCAGGGGGCGGGGGTGCCTGGCTCGGAGCAGCCTCCGCCCCACGTGGTGCCCCCCTCGCTGGGCGTTCAAGTCACAGCCAAGCCTTCGCCACCACGGGGGCCGGGCATGCGGCCTGGGTGCCTTCCTCTCTCTGTCTCAGCCTCCCTTTCTTTCCCTGGTGGCCCAGATGCTCAGCTCAAGTTACTGGGAGTTATCCACGTCTCTGTCTCTGTCCCCCTCCCTCTGTCCCTCTCTCCTGCACCAGCAAACCCTGAGGGCTCTACTTTTTATTTTGAGAGAGAGAGAGAGCAAGCTGGGGAGGGGCAGAGAGAGGGAGACAGAATCCCAAAGTGGGGCTCGAACTCACAAACCGTGGGACTGTGAGATCATGACCTGAGCTGAAGTCAAGAGTCCAGATGCTCAAAAGACTGAGCCACCCAGGCGCCCCCTGAGGGCTCTGCTTTCAAAATCTAGCTAGAATCCACCTGCCTTCCACTGCCTCCAGGGCTGGGCCTGGATCGCTCCATCATCTCCCACTGGGATCAGTGCAGTCACCTCTGCCCTGGTCCTCCCACTCCCACGCTCGGCCCCACAGCTGTTCCCCCAGCAGTGGCCAGAAGGCGCCCTGGAACACCTGAGTCGGGTCCCATCCCTTCCCTGGTCAGGAAGCCTCTGTGGCTCCCATCTCACTGAGAGCCAAAGTCAGAGTCCTCCCCATGACCCGAAAGGCTCTGCCCGTTCCCCTCCCTGCCCTCCCCTCCTCCTCTCCTCCTCCCTATTCCCTCCAGCCCAGTGGCTTCCTCGCTGTTCCCACTGTTCCCGGCATGCTCCCACCCCAGGGCCTTTGCACTTGCAGTTTCCCCTGCTTGCTGCCCTCCTTCCCTAGATCTCCACATGGCTCTCTCCTCACTTCCTTCAGGTATTGGCTCAGACATCACCTCCGCAGAGAGCCTCCCCTGACCCCCAACTGAAAACTGCACTCGCCCAGTACCTGAGCCCCCCAGGCACCCTCCTTAGCATAGAATTTGCCCATCGTATGCATACAGTTCAATGATTTCTAGTACATTTTGCTGAGTTGTGCAACCATCACCACAAACCAGTGTCTGAGAACACTTCTGTCACCCCAGAGTCCCCTCGTCCCCCTTGCAATCTCCCTCCACTCTCCTCCCCGGCCTCTCGTCTGCTTTCTCTCCCTATGGCTTTGTCTTTTCTAGAAATGCCACACAAACGGAATCATACACTCTGTAGTATTTTGTGCCTGGCTTTTTGTATGCGGTCTGTTTCTGAGGCTCATCCACATTGCCGCAATTATCAAAAGGCTGTTCTTTCTCGTTGATGAGTAATACTCCATGAGACGGATGGACCATACTTTGTTTCTCCATCCCTCTGGTGACGGACATTCAGGTCGTTCCCACCTCTTAGTTGTCGTGAATAATGCTGCTGTGAACACTCACGTCCACGTATGCTTTCATTTCTGGATCCTGTGGTCAATGTGTGTTTAACTTTTTAAGAAACTGTCAGATTGACCCGTATTTGCCATCCAGATGTGCTGTTTGCCAAAGTCTCTGCTCAAATCCTTTGCTCATTTTCAAACTGGGACTCGGGCTTCTTTTTCTTTAGCGCAGGCAGGGGAGGGACAGAGAGAGAGAGGGAGAGAGGATCGCAAGCAGGCTCCGAGCTGCCCGCGCCGACCCCGAGGCAGGCCTTGAACCCGGGAACTGTGAGATCATGACCTGAGCCGAAGCCAACAGTCAGACACGTAGAGCCACCCAGGTGCCCCGGGGACTCTGGTTCTCTTACTGAGTTTTAAAACAATTCTTTTTCAACTGCTTGTTGCTGGTGTAGAGAAATAGAATTTATTTTTGCATACAGACCTTGTGTCCAGGAGCCTTGCTAAATTCACTTAACCCCATTAGTTCATCAGTAGATTTCGTTATATCCGCCAGTTACTAACTGCGTCACTCAGAAATGGTGAAGATTTTATTTATTACGTTTCGATCTGTACCTGTTCTCTGGTCTTTTCTTTCTTTGTTGCCCCGCCTGGGAAGCTCTAGTGTGATGTTGAAAGAAGCGGTGACAACAGCGATTCTTTTCTTGTCCTGATCTCCAGGGGAAATCTTTCACTATTTCACAACCAAGTTTTACATGTGCTGTGGTCTTCCCCCTTTTTCTCTTTTCTTTTCTCTTCTCTTCTTTTCTTTTCTTTTCTTTTCTTTTTTTTCTTTTTCTCTTTTTTCTTTGATTCTTTTCTTTTCTCTTTTTCTTTTTTCTTTTATTCTCTTCTTTCTCTTTTCTTTCCTTTTTCTTTCTCTTTCTTTCTTTTCCTTCCTTTTGTTTCTTTCTTTTTCTCACTTCTTTCTTTCTTTCTTTCTTTCTTTCTTTCTTTCTTTCTTTCTTTCTTTCTTTCTTTTTCTTTCTTTCATTCTTCTCTCCTTCCTTCTTTCCTCTCCCTCTCTTTCTTTTCCTTCTCTCTTTCCTTTTTGTAGGTGCCACATCAAAGTTTAGAAGTTTCTTTCTATTTCTACCTTGGTTAGAGTCTTAAACACGAATGAACACTAAATCTTAGTGTTGGGTTTGAGAACTCTTTATATACTCTGGATACAAGCCCCTCACCAGAGGTACGATCTGCACATATTTCCCCCAAGGCTGCGGGTTTTCTTTTCATTTTCCTTAAGTCTTCTGAAGTGCACAAATCTTCATTTTGACGAAGTCCAATTTACGAACGTTTTGTTTCACGGAGCGTGCTTTTGGTGATAGAGCAAAGGGATCTTTGTCTAAGCCAAGGTCGCAAAGATTTCTTTGTATGTTTCTCTCCCAGAGGTTTTATCGCCTCGGGTTTTACATTTAGGTCTACAGCCTATTTAGAGTTACTTTTTGTGTAGGACGCGAAGCAGGACCCAGGTCGCTGTTCTGGTTCTCTTCTTGCAAGTGTCTGTCCTATTCTTGATGGGGGTGGGGGGCTATTCCTGTTTTAACATTGGCTCCCAGCTCCCCTGCCTGTACTTCTCCCACCAGGGCCAGGCCAGGCCGCTGGAGAGAGAGCCACAGCAGTATGCCCAAACAGGATGTTGCCCAACTCTCTCAGGGCTGAAATCCAACCTCTAGGGCCCTTATCAGTACGTCCATCACCAGCTCTGAACCCAGCCCGACCACGGGGCCTGCCACCCCACCCTTGCCCCTTCCAGTAACTTGGGGCTTGTGCAGGAGCCTTGATATCCAAACAGAGCAAGGTGTCAGCGGGGCCAACAGACCCCTGTGCCTTCCTGGAGGGGGCAGCTCCTGTCTCCTCGGCCTTCCCCTCCCAGGTTGGCCTCTGGGTGACCCAGCTTCCTTCCTTTCCCAAACCTCAGGCTGGGTCGTGCCTCCGGTGCCCCCAGCTACACCTGTTGTCCCCAGCATGAAGAGGGCAGAAAGCAAACATGTCTAGCAGCCATGCCGAAGCATGTCCTGGATCGGGGTGTTGTGGGGGGTTCCCTGCCTCATGGGGAGGGGAACTCCCAGGGACCTGTCCTCCTGGGCAGACCTGTGGAGGCCATGCGGGATAGAGACCCAGCCTTTGGTGAAAGACTAGCTCACAATGAGGACAAGGCCAGTCGTTTACACATAAAATCTGTGTGTGTGTGTGGGGGGGGGGGGGGGCCACCTTGTTGGGCTGACCATCATTCTTCCTGTGGGCACCTGAGTCAGGTCAGGTCCTGTCCCTCCTCTGCTCAGAATCCTCTGCGACTCCCACCTTCCTCAGGATAAAACCCCAAATCCTCTCGAGGCCCACAAGGCCCTGCATGCTTGGTCCTGTTGCCTCCCACCCTCCCTCCAGCTGCACAGGCCTCCTTGCTGTTCCCCAAACACATGGGGCATGCTCCTGCCTCAGGATCTCCTCCTGGGCTGTTCCCTCTGTCTGGAACACCCTTTCCCAGATATTTTCACTCCTTCTGCCTCTTGTCTTTGCTAAGATACCACCTCCTATTAAAGTCTCAGGTCCTTTCCCCGCAGCCCCTGTCCTTTTTTTCTGCTTTAATTTTCCCCGCAGCACACATCCCCTTGGGATGGCGCTGTAATTCACGTATTTACCTGGAGTGTCAGCCTCACAAGGGCAGGGGCTTTTCTGCCTTGTTCACTGCTGTATCCCCAGCACCCAGACCAGGGCCAGGAACACAGCAGGTGATCAGTAAACGTTTGCGGAATCAATGCTTTCCTTCCCCTCTGCCAGTCTGGTGGGGCTGGACCCACCCCCAGCACCAGGAGTGATCACCTGTCTGGGGCCTGGCCAGTGAGCACATTCCATCCTTTCTGGCCACAGTGATTGGTTTCTGAATGACATGTGACCCAGAGTCTGTCCAATGAGAGGTAGCCACCAGAGTTTTGCTAGCACTCTTGGCCAAGGGGCTTCTCTTTTTTCCCTGGAGTTTTGTGGCTGATCAAATAGAAGCCAGGGATTGCTAGGGCCATTTTATCCCCGTGGGAAATCGTTGCCTGAGAGTAAAGCTCCCCAGAGGAAAGCTTAGTCGACAGGGGGACCTTACTTTGCTTGAGAGCCTGGATCCAGCTATTCCTGAAGCCAACATTCCTTAGACTTTTCAGTTACATGAAGAAATAAATTCTTTTTGTCTTAAGCCAGTTTGGGTTTGGATTTTTCCTGGCAACTGAAATACTCCTGTTCAATTCTTTCCTTCCTTCCTAATTTCCTTCTCTCCTTCCATCCTTCTCTCCCTCTTCTCCCTCTTTCTCTTCCCCTCCCTCCCTGTCTTCCTCTCTCATGCACCCCCCCTTCCTACACGTCCTCCTTCCCTCCCTTTTGCCACCCTTCTGTCTCTAATTTAATTCTTATTCCGTCCTGGCCTCAACCCCACCCTGACAACACAGCCGAGTCAAAACTCTTCAACTTTCCTCCAAACAGCCCTCCTGCATGGCTCCTTCTCCTTACCTCCCCAGGCTACTCCTCCCCCATCCCATGCGGGGACTCTGCCAAATGGGGCTGTGAGTCCTGGCTCCCCCACCGGAAGGCTATGTGCCCTTGGTAAGTGCCTTCACCTTTTCCGTGAAACAGTGGCCTAACCGCCTGACCACCGGTCCCAGGTGGGCCTTCTCTCTAGCCTGTTCTGACCGACTGGGCCTCGGAGCCTCCCTTGCCTGCTCTGGTCCAGCTCACCAGTCCTCGAGCTTTTCTCAGAATCCCCTGGGTCTATCCTGTGACCTGCAGAAAGTCCTAGTGCATCTGGGGCCACCACAGTCAGCGGCCAGGACTCTGAGGGGACCACAGATATCAGGCCCATTTTACAGATGAGGAAACTGAGACTCCAAACAGGCCCCCTAGGCCTGGAGCCGTCAGCTCTAGCTTCTCCAGGAACAGCAGAGTTCTGGGTAGGACAGAATCTTAGGAGCCCTGGACCCACGGGGGATCACTTAGGGCCCTTAAGACCAGCCCTCAGCCTCCTCCTCTAGGAAGTCCTCCCGGCTTTTTCTGGTCAGGGCCTTCCCTTCTCTGAATTCAGCTCTTGCCTGTGTCGGGCTCGGCAAGTGGGCTCTTTGAGGGCAGACTGGTGGTTTCTGGTTTTCCCAACTCTGCCCAGCTCACCACACACTTCCATACAGACAAACTGAGAAGATCCAAAGTGGGGGCTGGAGGGACGAGAGTGGTGGAGGGACTGGGGGGCTGGCAGCTTCTGGGAGGGGAAATATTTTGGTTCTCAGAAGGCTCGAGAATTGCCTGATTCCCAACAGATTAGGGGTAATTAACCCTTCGAAAGGCAGTAATTAAGTCTGTGCCTCTGAAACCATAATTAGAGGCTCCAGGAGGCTCCGCCCCCTCCCCAAGAGACAGGCAGTCCCAAAGCGGAAACCAGCCAGGACTGGGGGACGGGGGATGGAATCTGTTCCCCTCATGGTGCTGAGTGTGCCCCACAGCTTCCGTCATGGCACCCAAGGCAGGGATCCGGGGAATGGCATTCGCGGAACCCCAGCTTTTCCATGCACAGTCATTTTGGGGGTTGTCAGGCAACACGGGGGGGGGCACTTTGCTCTTGGAGGGCACGAAGGCAGGGGAACTGGGCTCAGCTGGGATCTGGGGCGTGGGACTGGTGACAACCCTTGAGAACTTTGGTCCTGGTTGAGGGGAGCTGAAACAGAGACCCCAGCCTCAAAAGGGGTTGAGGATGCCAGGGACACAGGGATGGGACAGTCTGGGGGCTCCGAGAGGACAGAGGATGCCCTCTAGTGGGGGTGCTCACCTCATCCAAGGGGGCACTGGCACCAGGAGGCAGCCTGGCTCTGTGGTTCCTGGGTCTCCCGTTCAAGCGGCCGGGGGGCGAGGTGGGGGCTTTGCCAGAAGCGCCGACCCCCTACCCCTGTGCCCATGAATGCCTGGCATGGGGCAGCTGGCATAAAAAAAATCCTGAAACATACTGGGCCACGTTTTGCCCTTATCCCAACAATCTAGCCCCTGGCATCCCCCAAGGAGACGTTTGAAGGCAACTTTGGGTTCCCCCCCCCGCCCCGCCAAGGCCTAGGCCACTCACCGAGCCCCATTTCTGTCCTCTGCACATGCCCCTTGGTGGTGTGACTGGAATGACTGTCATCAGAGGCAAAAGCCCAGGGGAGTGAGATGTGGTGTGGGGATGGGGCTTTTCTCTGCGGGGGCCACCTGGTTCTGGGCTGGCATTGTGGGTGGGGAGGGGGGTGGCTGGAGGGGATCCGCGTGGAGATGCTTGGTGAAGGATGGCTTTCGGCTCAGAGTGAGATTTATTCTTCTCCACTCAGTAGAGTGGGGGCAGATTTGCTTCCAAAAGGGGCCCTGCCCTCCTTCCCCACCTGTCCCTCTCTGCTCTGGCCACCCTGACATCCTTTCTTGTCCAATACCCGGAACTCCTTGCTGCCCCAGGGTCTTTGCACTTACTGTGCCCTCCACTGGACGGCCTTGCCCCCCTGACTCGGCATGGCAGGGGCCATATCCCTCTCAGGCCTGCGTGCAAACATTGTGGCCTCAGAGAATCTCCTTGCTCACCTTATGCAGAGCGGACTCCCCTTCCTCAACCCCTAGTTCCATCCCTCTGTTTACGTCCTCCTTTAAAACACTTAACCAGCCGTGATCTTGTAAGTTGCTGTCCCCTTCCTCTTCTGTCTTTGCCGCTGACGGTTAAGCTCCAGAAGCGCAGGGAGGTTTCAAGTTCCGTCTCTTCTGTGTCCCTGAATGCCCGGACACAGTAGTAGGTGCTCAATAAATGTTTATTGGTGGTGGTGGGGTTGAAGCGTGGGAACAGCGCCTGGATAAACGGTACGTAGAGGAGAATTCCATGGGCGGGGGCTGTTTCCAATGTTGCTCCGGGAGGGGCGGGGGCCGGGTTCCCTGGGTGGGGAGAAACCGAGAGGCGACCCACTTTCCCGGAGTCGCGCGCACCTCTCCTTGGTGACCCACAGGTGGCGCTCGCTCCCCGCGCTGCAGCGGCGGGAAGCAGAGGTGGGAAAATCCAAGCGGGGGGGGGGGGGGGGGGAGGGGGAGGCACCTCCGGATTTAGCCCGCTCCCCTGTCCGCCTCCTGGTGCCAGGCCCTGACCCCGAATTTGGACGCCAAGCCGTGGGACGCAGCACGGGTCCCAGCTCCTGGGGCCTGAGACGCACAGGGATGGTGTGCTGGGGGCGGGGGGGGGGGGGGGGGGGAGGAGTGAGGGCTCCCCCCTCCCCGCATTCTCCCGCTCCCCACAAAACTAGTTAAGCAGCCCCACGCTTGGCAGAAGGTGGAGGGCAGAGGGCGCTTACGATGTGTCCCTCCCGCCTTAATCCTGTATAGGCCGGAGCTGGGCAGGGGGCTGGGTCCTCAGCGGGGGCCCATGAAGCACCCTCGTGCGGAATAGTGAGTGGGCGGACCCCTGCTTTACAGACGGGGGAAACTGAGGCTCAGGGAGGCTACATGGCTGGCCCAGGATCACAGAGCCAGAACCCGGTGAGGCAGGGGGTGGAGTCCCAAGGTTTGTCCGACTCGCGGGTCCGCTGGTGTAAAAAAAACGTTTAAACGTTTAAACGTGGATGTTTTAGTTAACCAAGGGCTGCAGGAATCCCTTGGGAAAGCTAAAGCCTTCCCTGAGCCTCCTCACCTCAGCCCCCAGGCGGCAGGCAGGGTCCCCTTGCAGCTTGCTTTTCCTGCCTTCACACACATGTGACATATCCTGCCGCCCGTGTCTGGATTTCTAGCTGGGTCACTGGGCATGCGCTTCCCCCCTCTGGGCCTCGGTTTCCTCATCTGTAAAATGTGCCTAATTGTCATTGAACCATCTCGGGGCCGGGGGGGGGGGGGGGGGGGGCGGTGGCTGGGCAGACTGCATGAGTTATTCTCACAAGAAGCCGTTGGAGCAGAACCTGGCGTGGGGCAGCGCCCCCCTGGCGGTCTACACATCCTTGTGGGGAACGTCCCAGGCTCGCACGTTCCCGCTGGTTCCCTGGTACGAGGGCCTGGCGCCCAGTGCGTCGGTGTGGTCTGAGGCCGCCTGCGCATCCCTGTGCGTGTCTGCATTGGGCGGCCGTGCGAGCCCTCAGCTCCTTCCGCGTGGGGCTCGGCGAGGCGGGCGGCCCACGGGGTTCCTGCGGGCCAGGGTTTCTCAGCCGCAGCCCTTGACGTTGCAGGCTGGATCGGTCTCCACGGGGTGGGGGGGTGGGGGCGGGGGGCTGTTCTGGGCCCTGTAGGGTTTTTAGCGGCCTCCCTGGCCTTGACTCCCGAGGTGCCAGCGGCCTCCCCCGACCTCAACTGCGACGACTACACATGTCTGCACAACTCGTCAAACATCTAGCGCTGGGAACCTTCTGGCCAGCGTGCACGTGCATGCCGTGAGGCGGCCACAGTGTCGGTCTTGAGCTTCCCAGCCTCCAGAACTGGGAGAGGTCCGTGTTTGTCGTCCCCAGGCCCACCCAGTCTGTGGCTGCGGCGGCCCGAGCGGACTAGAGCGGGAGGCCCTGGCAGGGAACTTGGGGAGGGGGAGAAGGAAGGAGACTGAGGGCCTCCGGGAGACCATGTGGACCACGTGGGCCGTGCACCTGCCGGAAGAAGGAGTAGGGATATTTTTCCACCAGGTTCCTTCTGTCGTGGGCCGAGGGCTGCTCGGACGGGGGTGGGGGGCACCCACGCCCGCGCTTGTGGCTTCTGGCCGTGTGCACTGCGGGGGTGGGGGTGGGGCAGGGCCCAGATGTGGCTGGGGCTGAGCCCCATCCGGACGGGAGGTGGGGGGGGGGGGTGTCGCCGTCTTTCGTGTGGCTGTTGCCGGGGGGGTCCTCCGGGCTGCCTGAGCTGGGCTGTGCCGGCCCACCCCGATCTCCGCAGCCGGCTGTGTGTGGATCTGGTGTGCCAGTGTGTGTTTATCTGCCGTGCGTGTGTTTGAGTCTGTATTTATCTGGCGCTAGTGTGCGCGTCTTTGTTTTCCCTTCTGCTCCGTCTCCGCAAACGTGGGGGAAACTTCTGTTTTTAATCAGGGGCCAGGGAACTGTCTCGTCGCCATGCTAGCAATGGTGTGATTAATTAGGCTGTTTGGAAGTGATCTTCATGACTGTTCCCTGAGATTGGGCCTGAGGTGCCCCGCCCCCTCCTCGTGTGCCTGAAAAGGGAAACTGAGGCACGCGGGGGGGGGGGGGTGCTGCGCGAGGCCTCCCTGTGGGCAGCCAGGGAAAGGAAGTTTTACATGCAAAGCATTTTACACGCATGAAAGCTTGATGGGTCCCCCCACACATTGAAGAAAACGAATTCCCATCCCGTGCACAGAGGAGGAAACTGAGGCACGGAGGCGGGACCCGGAGCTCGTGGGTCTCCAAGGCTGGTCTCCTTGTCCTTTCAAGTGGCAAGCAGTTTTTTGAAGCTGTCCAGGGCTGCTTGGACCTCACCCGTGTCTCAGTTTCCCCTTCCAGTCACTTCCCCTGCCCCACTAGCCAGCTTGTGCCAGTCTGAATAATCCATGTTTCTTGGCCGGGTGCCAGCGTTCTCATATTTTCCGTTCTCGGATGCTCCAGGCCCAGGGGCCTGGCTGGCTCTGTGAACACAGATATTAATTAGCATTAATTAATAACCCCTGAGGGGTGAGGGAGCTGCCTGTAAATCCCCAAGCTCCGAAGGGCCTAGAGGCTGACTTGGGTCCTTGGTGTGTGTGGCTGTTGGAGCCTGAGGTGGGCCCCGAGGTGGGCAAGGTCGGCTGTGCCCCGGCTGCGGGATCCTGGCATGCTCTGAGAGCGGGACCCATGGATCGTACCGCTTGTGCCCCCTTAACGGGTCAGGGCTGCTGCTCCCAGGCCCAACCCCCAGAGGCAGGAGGCCCTGTGTGGCCCCATGGAGGCAGAGCAGCGCCTGGGCCGGAGGGGACCCTCACCCCGTCTGCCAGGGGCTGGAGTCCACGGTTCCCCGAAAGGCCGCATGTTCAGCTCACATCTGCACACCTACCGTGTGCCCTTGGCCAAGTTACTTACCCTTGGTCTCCTCGTTCATGACATGAGTGTGATTTCCAACGGCTGATGGAAAAAATAAATGGCCGTGTGTGCATTTCATGGCAGGTGCACACTGTCACCATGGTTACGGAAGTCGTAACCAGGAGCCACAGTTGTGACAAAAGGCCCCGGGGGCCAGCTCCGCCGCTTACCAGCCGAGTGACCTGGAATTGGGATTCGGCGTACCTGGGTATCAGTCTCCACATCTGTCAAACGGGACCGACACGGTATGGACTTCACAGAATTGTTGCGAAAGCTGAATAGGATAATGCCCCTAAAATGCTCAGGACAGGGCTGAACACGCTATAAGGTCGTGATGAGTGGTGGCTGAAACGCGGAGAGAGGATGCCTCTGTGGCTGCGTTAGAGCGTGAGGGTGTGGGGTTGAGGGCGGGAGGCCAAGTCTGGTCACCTTAAGGGAATGATTAGTGCCGGGGCACTGGGGCGGGCTGACTTACGTCTCCACGAAAAATATGCTCAGGTCCTCACCTCCGGTACCTGGGAAGGTGACCTTATCTGGAAATAGGGTCTCTGTAGGTATAGTTAGTTAAGTTAGAGGTAGGTCATCCTGGATTAGGGTGGGCCCTGAATCCAATACAACTGGTGTCCTGGTTGGAAGAAGACGGGAGGGCACTTGGGTGGCTCAGTGGGTTAAGTGTCTGGTTTCAGCTCAGGACATGATCTCGCGGTGCGTGGGTTCGAGCCCCTCCTCGGGCTCTGCGCTGACGGCTCAGAGCCTGGAGCCTGCTTTGGATTCTGTGTCTCCCTCTCTCTCTCTCTGCCCCTCCCCCGCCTACACTCTGTCTCTCTCTGTCTCTCAAAATTGAATAAACGTCAAAAAAAATGTATTAAAAAGGAAAAAAAAAAAAAAGAGGAGACAGGAACGCAGAGAAGGCCACGCGAAGACAGAGGCTGAGAGAGGAGAGATGTGGCCAGAGGCCAAGGAACACCCGGCCTGCAGCCCCTGGCCGGGAGGGAGGGAGGCCTGGGACCGATTCTCCCTCTGAGCCAGCCCGGCCCACGTCCGATTCCAGACTTCTGGCCTCCAGAACTGTGGGAGAATCGATTTCTCTTGTTTGCAGCCACCCGGTTTTATGGCGCTTTGCTTGGTCAGCCCTAAAATCCTACAGCAGGCATCTGTCCCGTTTTCCAAAGCTGCGTGGTGCCCCCGGCACCGTGGCTAAGATTTCCTCATCCTTTGTCCGTGGACCATGGGTCCTTTCCCGCCCGCACGGTGGCCAACAAGCCTGCCAGAAACATCCCGGCTCCCACCTTCATGCTCGAGAGCAGCCTCTGCCGGAAAGGGAGCAGATGGTAGAGGCCCGGTGCACTAAATGGGGCCAAGCGGCCCCCCAGAAGTGCCAGGAAGTTTACCACCCCCTCCGAAAGGGACCACCCCAAGAGCCTGTTTCAAACGTGGGTCCAGCTGCCCAGGGAGGCTGTGGCCTGGTTAAAACGACCCTCCCGTCCTAGGGAAAGCTGCAGGAGTTTCGTAGCCCGTCCTTCGGGCGCTGAGCAGGGAAGAAACTCTCTTGGACTTCCTGAACCTCCAGAGGGGCCAGAGATCCGGGCATGGTGGATTCTGGTGGGAGGTGACCCCAGGAAGCACGGGAAGGGGAGAGAGGGGGAGGGAAGGGAGGGCTGTCGGGGAAGTTGTGCTCACAAGCGAGTCTCCACTGCTGACAGGTGGGGCTCAGTCCCCCCGCCGGGGACTGGGGACACTGAGACACCAGAGTGAGCACACCCTCAGAGCTTTCCCACCAGGGGGCGAGGGAGCTGGGGTATTTATCCCGCACTCCCGTCAGTCTCACCGGGCAAAGGCCGCTCCGACACTGCGTTTGCTCTCCAGAACTTTCCACTGGCCCTGGGAACAGTCCGGCTGTGGGGGTTGGTGGGGGGCTGGCTGTTGGAGGAAGGGGGTCCGCTCCCAGGAGTGCTGTGGGGATATGGGCAGATGCTGACATTCTGGGAGAGTGAAGGTAGGTGATAAACAGACCAAATAAATCACAGGGTGTACTCGGAGGGGTGTGTGTGGAAGGAAAAAGATGAGTTAGAGCGGCCAGGGGTAAGGTGACAGTGCAGTAGGTCAAGGTCCCTGACACCGAGCTCAGCACCCAGTAGGAGACTCATGAATAAACCATGCTAGTCTCTAGTGAAGAGAGGGAGGGAGGGTGGGAGGAGAGAGAGAGGAGAGAGAGTGAGGGAAAGGGGAGAGAGAGAGAGAGCGAGAGAAGACAGAGAAAGAGGGAGGAAGGAGAGAGAGAGGGAAAGGGGGAGAGAGAGGGGGAGAAGACAAAGAGGGAGGGAGGGAGGAGAGAGAGGGAGGAGAGAGAGAAGGAGGGGGGGAGGAATGAGGAGGAGAGGGGGGGAGGGATGAGAGAGGAGGAGAGAGAGAGGAGGAGAGAGAGAGGGGGAGAGAGAGAGGGAGATATCGAGGCTGGCCGGTGTGGAAGGAACAGGCACCTGGGCAGGGTGGGGAGGGAGGGAGAGGCTGGTAATGATGCTGAAAAGTAATCGGCCCTTCTCTCTGGGAGGCAGTGAAACTCTAATTAGAATGAAAATGTGGTTTAATGAGGATGAAAACGGTAATTGTGCTGGGCAGCAGTCCCCACGGTGCCACTTTCCCAGGGGGCCCCTCTGGGCCTTGGAGGGGCTGGGGTACGGATTTGGGTGAGGACAAGGAGGGTCGTTGGTGGGGCCTCAGTTCCCCCGCTCCCAGGGTCCACCCAGATGGTGCCAGGTAAAGACGGGTTCCAGGTACCCCAGGGCCCTGTGTTTCCATCCCACACGTAATCCTCAATAATTATAAAATAAACAGGGGCACCAGTGGTTTGAGGGTCCGACTCTTGACTTCAGCTCAGGTCATGATCTCAGGGTCGTGAGTTCAAGCCCCACATCGGGCTACATGCTGAGTGTGGAGCCTGCTTAAGATTCTCTCTCTCCCTCGGCCCCCCTCCCCTGCTTGCACTCTCTCTCTAAAATAAAAAGAAATAATAGTACAGCAAACAGTGACACTAAAACAGTGATATTGTTTACTGAGCACCTACTATGTGCCAGGCACCATTCCAACCCCTTTACAGAGGCTGACTCTTGTGATCATTCACATTATCCCCACTTTGCCGATAATAAAACTGGGCACAGAGAAGCCAGATATAAGAGTATATGAAGAAGTGGGTGAGGGGCGCCTGGGTGGCTCGGTCAGTTGGGCATCCGACTCTTAATCTGGCTCAGGTCACGGTCTCATGGGTTTGTGGGTTGAAGCCCCTCATCAGGCTCCGCACTGAGGGTGCGGAGTCTGCTTGGGATTCTGTCTCTCTCCCTCTCTTTTTCTGCCCCTCCCCTGCTTGCACTCTGTCTCTCTCACTCTCTCTCCCAAAAATAAGTAAACATTAAAAATAAAATAAAATAAAATACACCGACACCTTTGTCCCACTCCCACCCAAATTGTCACACACACACACACACACACACAAAAAGTAGGTGAGAAAAGTAGACAGGCCCAAGGAGGCGGGGCCTTCTTTCCTTTATGTGGAGGGTGCTGGGGGCACCAAGGGGTTGCCAGCCATGGAGGCCGGGGACCCCTCCTGCCTGCCTGCCCCTGGTACAGTCTCCCAGACCATGCTTGAGATGCCGCTCATACCTCTTCTGCCTGCCACTTCCGCTCTACTCTAGGGGGTGGGCGTGGCTTGGAGGAGGTGGGCGTGGCTGGACCGCCCTGGGTGGGACAGAATTCGCAACACCTCTGACTGAACCTGGAGGAAGAAGCCCAGTCAGTCATTGCAGTTGGGGCAGAAAGTTGGGGCTCCTGACTCCTAGGCTTGAACTTTCTTGCCATGGAAAGCTGAGGTGTTGTTCAAATGTCAGTTTGGATGAGACTGAGGTTTATAAGACTTCAGGGTCTCCCCTTTCGCTTCTGGAGGCACCAATAAAACACAGCCTGCAGCAAAGACACGTCAGAACAGAAACATTCATTGAGGCCAGATGGGTAATCGAAGCAGACCTGTCTGGCCTTCAAAGTGGTTCCAGGTCAAGTGGTCCTAGAGTAGATTCTTGGCCACGTATATGGCAGACAAAGCGCTAAGAACCTTAATATACAAAGAGCACTTATGAATCAATAGGAAAAAGACAAATATCCCACGGGTGAAATGGGCACAGGTCATAAATAAAAGGCTCACAGAAGAATAATACAAAGTCAACAAACCCCTTGCAAGGATGCACAATTTGACAATTTATCCGCTAAAGACTCATTTTTATTTGTCAAGCTTATCAGCATGTGTGAAGTTTGGGGGATGCACACCTGCGCACCCTTATGGGAGTGCAGAATGATACAACCCTCATGGAGGGCGGTCCAGATGTTTGTGTTAAACATTTAATTGTGTGAACTCTCCGACCCAGCAGGAGGTCCATTTCTGGGAACATGCGAAGATCTAAGTGTCATGCAGGCTGGTTAAGAGCCCCATAATCAGACGGCTGGGGTTCCAATCCTGGTGCTGCCATCTGTGAGCTGTGTGCTCTCGGGCACATAAATTAATGCCACAGAGCCCCCATGTTCTCACCTGTACATTGGGCACGTCGTGAGGACTCCATGAAATGCTCAGTGCCTCACTGTTATTACACCACGATGAAAACCCTTAAGGAAAGCTGGAAGACAAGGAAAGTGTCCGTCTCTACGAGGTTGATTAAATAAATAGCAGAAAATGAAAATGAGCAAACGTACATTCGTCGATATCGTGTGACCTCACACCTCACGCCTCAAATGAAATAACGGCCGTATATTTGAAATAACGGCCGTATATTTTTTAAAATTATTTGTTAGTGTTTATTGTTGAGAGAGAGAGACACGCACAGAGTGTGAGCAGGGGAGGGGCAGAGAGATAGGGAGACACAGAATAGGAAGCAGGCTCCAGGCTCCGAGCTGTCAGCATAGAGCCTGACGCGGGGCTGGAACCCACGAACTGCGAGATCCTGACCTGAGCCGAAGTCGGCGCCTAACCGACTGAGCCACCCAGGAGCCCCTATAATGGCTATCTATTTAACACTATTGAATACAGATAAATGTGATATATGATATTCAAGGTTTACATAAGACATCTTTAAATTGAATGTAGGTGCTATAACAGATATGTGTGAAAATATCAATTGTTTGAACATTGTACAAATTTAGATTTACTTCATATAAAACCTAAACACAGGCTTCTCAAATACCAAGTGACTGCTGAATTTCTTCCAAACAGATATTCAGGGACCCAGCTGGGTTCAGTTTTGGGGTATGCCGTAATAAACATGGGACTTCAAAAAAAGAAGAGAGAGGAACAAAAAGAACAAAGGTTTCAAACGTCATATGTAGCCACGTATTTCAAGCATTTTGACCATGCATCAGAGCATTAATTTTTCACAACGCAAGGCAGTCTTACCCCGGTTCAGAACTGAAGAAAAGTTTCCCGAAGTATATTTATCCTATTTCTGTGCACTGAGTTCTGATATTTTCTATTCTCTTCTGTTCCATTTTGAGAGGCAGGTCGTTCTCACAAATACAGTATTTTTCTCTTCAAGGCTCTGGTTGATGTCACTGGACTCCTATGTAGCGACTGGGAGAAAGGACTGTGGGGGGGGGGGCAGGGTGACTGATGGTTCTGACCAACTGGTTCGACTTCACACCCGTTAGTGGGTTGTGGTGTGTGTGTGAGAACTCGTGCGCATGTGTGCATGCATGTGCATAAGCGTGTGCATACAGGCGTGTGCACGCAGGTATGTGAGCGTGTACACATGTGTGTGCACACCAGGGTTGAGATGAAGGAGTGGCAAGTGAGGAGCAAAGTCTAAGGGGGTGTCAGAAAACTCCACCATCAAGATAAATTTTAAAAAAATTAAAAAAAAAATTTTTTAACGGTTATTTATTTCTGAGACAGAGAGAGACAGAGCATGAATGGGGGAAGGGCAGAGAGAGAGAGAGACACAGAATCTGAAACAGGATCCAGGCTCTGAGCTGTCAGCACAGAGCCCGACGTGGGGCTCGAACTCATGGACGGTGAGATCGTGACCTGAGCCGAAGTCGGACGCTTAACCGACTGAGGCACCCAGCTGCCCCTAGAAAAATTTTTTTAATGTTTGTTTTTGAGAGAGACAGAGACAGAGAGAGACAGAACATGAGCAAGGGAGGGGCAGAGAGAGAGGGAGACACAGAATCTGAAACAAGCTCCAGACTCTGAGCCGTCAGCACAGAGCCCGACGCGGGGCTCGAACCCAGAAGCCATGAGATCATGACCTGAGCCCAAGTCGGACGCTTAACCGACTGAGCCCCCCAGGCGCCCCAAAGCACCACATTTTCAAATACAGCCAGGACTGGCCATGGTTTCAAAGATCGGCCTCACTTCACCCTAACCCTGGTCCCGTGTACATGCACGTGTTTGCACGTGTGTTTGCATGCACGAGTGCACGGGTCCACAAGCATCTGTGGGTGTGAATGCACTCGTGTTTGCATGCTTGTGTGTGTGCATTGTGTATGCATGACTGCCAGCATGTGCACATATGTAGGCGTTCGTAGGCCTGTGTGCACATGTGTGTGCATACCTGTGTGTGTCTGCACACGCACGCCTGCACACCCAGAGAAACATCCAGAAAGATGCCTTTTGAGCTAACCATACTTTTCTTCGACGAGGTGAGAACCCAGGTATTTCTCTCTCTTTGTCCCTGGTACGCGTCCTCTTACAACCAGAATAAAAACAGGGAAGCCATTTTTACTCCGGAGGGAAGGTCTTGGGCAGAGGTGTTTCCCTCAGGGAAGCGCACTGAGAAGGAGGGATTCCGAGAGATCCCCAAATATACTGACCATCAGTAGTTGCTGACATTTACTGAGTATTTCACCGTGGGCCAGGAACTCTTTGTTCCTCGCTCACGGCTCTGTCTGCGGACGGTGAGCGGTGCTGAACACGCATTTGTTGGACGGATAAGTGGATGAAAAAATGACCGAGTCCATCATCCCAGCCTTGGAACCAGGACTGCCATCGTTGGCCTTTGCCTTTCCTTCTGCCTGGAACGCCCTTCCCGATGGTTCTCACATAGCCAGCTCCTTCTTGTCATTTAGACTCCAGTTAATATCACCTCCTCTGGGAAGCCCTCTCTACTGACCTGTTTACAGCAACCCATCAGCTCATTTAAATTCTCTAAATAGCACATTTCTTGTTTTTATCACTCAGCTCCCCGCTGAGGACAGACCTCGTCCCTCTTGTTCGACGCTATCCCCACCCTTCACGCTCAGCTCCTGGCATATAGTAGATACTCAGTAAATATTTGCTAAGTAAATGAACGGCATCCCTCTCCCATTACAAATGAGGAAATTGAAGCTCAGAGGTTCAAAGCCACCTGCCCAAGGTCACCGTGTTTTTCGGGTGGTGAGACCGGGATTTAAACCCTTGTCCTTCCGATGCCAGAGCCTGGGCCATCCACTAGGACATGGCCCTCTCCTCCAGATGGCACTAGACCCTGTTCCTGATGCTCTGGCAACATGAAGTCTGGCTCCCAGAGGCTGCTTACAAGTGGACCACCTGCCAGGAGAGGCCCTGGGGATGATGGAAACAATAGCTTCTGTTTATTGAGCACCTACTGTGTGCCGCTGACATGGGCTCAGAGAGGCTGTACCACGTGCTGGGGTCCCACGGCTGATTCGTGAGACGTGGCCTCATGGGTTGTGGGTTGAATTGTGCCTCCAAAAAGATATGTCCAAATCCTAACCCTTGGATCATGTGAATGTGGTCTTTTTTTTTTTTTTTAAGTTTATTTATTTACGTTTGAGAGAGAGAGAGAGAGAGAGAGAGAGAAGGCACGGGGCAGAGAGAGAAGGAGAGACAATCCCAAGCGGGCTCCATGCTGTCAGTACAGAGCCCGATGGGGGGCTCGAATTCATGAACTGTGACATCATGACCTGAGCTAAAGTCAGTATTCTGACGCTTAACTGCTTAACCGACTGAGCCACCCAGGCGCCCGGTGAATGTGGTCTTATTTGAAAATAGGGTCTTTGCAGAATTAAGATAGGAACAATATAAGAGCATCCTGGATTATACAGGTGAGCCTAAATCACTGGCAAGTGTTCTTATAAGAGACAGAAGAAGAAAAGGCCAGGGCACCTGGATGGCTCAGTCGGTTGAGCCTCGGATGCCAGTTCACATCATGATCTTGTGGTTCGTGAGTTCGAGCCCTGCATCAGGCTCTGTGCTGACAGCTCGGATCCTGGAGCCTGTTTCAGTTTCTGTGTCTCCCTCTCTCTCTGCCCCTCCCCTGCTCACGCTCTGTCTCTCTGTCAAAAATAAATAAACGTTAAAAAAAAATTTAAAAAACAAGAGGGGAAAGGCCGTGTGAAGAGAGAGGCAGAGATCGGGATGATGGGGCCACAAGTCAGGGCACACGGGACCCCGAGGAGCCAGAAGAGGCCTGGAAGGATCCTCCCCTATGGCCTTCGATGGACGTGGCCCCGAAGACACCTTGATTTCAGACTTCTGGCCTCCAGAACTTTGAGAGAATAAGAATCCTGTTGTGGTGAGCCCCCTAGTCTGTGGCCGTTTGTGACAGCAGCCACAGGAAATGAATACACTCTATTCTCCCACGATTTAGCGTAAATGTCAAATGTACAGACAAATGGAAAGAATTGTCTGCTGAACACCCATCACTTGGCGTCTACAGTTGACATCTGGCTTGATTTGTCATCATCTGTCCTTCTCTCCATCTATCCACCCACCTCATTAACATTTTTGTGAATTAAGAATTTAATTGCCTTTAGAGCGGTTTTAGGTTCACAGCGAACTTGCGGCAAAGGCACAGATATTTCCCATGTGCCCTCTGTCCCTGCCGATGCACAGCCTCCCCCGTCATCACCGTCCCCACCTGAGGGTACATTTGTTGCAATTGATGAACCCACACTGACCCTTCCTAACCACTCAAGTCCATAACTTACAGTTCACTCTGGGTGCTGTGCGTTTTGTGGCTTTGGACAAATGGAGAATGACCTCTGTCCACCATTATCATCACACACACAGGGTATTTTCACTGCCCTAAAAATCCTCTGTGCCCCACCTGTTCATCCCTCCCAGCCCCCCCCCCCCCCGCCCCCGCCGAGCACTGGTGTTTTTACGTCTCCAGAGTTTTGCCTTTTCCAGAATGTCACAGAGTGGGAATCACATGGTACCTAGGCTTTTCAGATTGGCTTCTTTCACTTAGCAATATACATTTAAGGTTCTGCCCTGTCTTTTCACCTGATAGCTTGTTTCTTTTTGGCGCTAATGAATAGCTTGTTTTATCCGGGCGCCTCATTTCTTAGCGCATTTCAAGGTAAGTCACGGCCTCTTCCCCATTTATTTTAACACAGCAGCCAAAGGGATCTTTCTTAACAGTCAGATCATGCTCCTGCCCCCTGCCATCCTCCTGGCCTGTGCCAGCCCACGTGGTCACCACCGGCTACATGTACCTACTGAGTGCTTCAAAACGACCAGCCCGAATTGAGGGCTGCTCCAAGGGAAAACGTACCGGATTTCTAAGACTTAGTACGGACAAAAGGATGTAAAATAGCTCATTAATCATTTTTTTTCTATTGATTTGCATGTTGGATGGGTGATAGTTTGCCTAGATGGGGTTAAATAAAATACAGGATTACAATTAATTGCATCTATTTATTTTCCACTTTTGAAAACGTGGATGCTGGGGAATTTTAAGTTACCCATGTGCCCTTATCTGTGGCTTCGTCGTATCCGTTGTCCCGCGCCGGTCTAGGATGTCCACTCCACTAGGGCAGGGGGGATTAGACGCGCAATAAATATTTGGTGAATGAAGGAATGAATGAACCCAAGCCTGAATGGCCCCGAAGATGTGGCTCTAAGTCAAAGATTTATTCGGCCCGGGGCGAGGGAAGACAGCTCCTACCTTTCACGGAGCCATCTGGGCTCCCGGGGCCTCTTCAATGGGAGGAAAAGTGGGCACAGGCAGGGGCGTCCCCCGGCATCTCCCTGCGGGGATGGCTGGTGCCCCCCACCCCCACCCCCGCCTCCAGCCTCCGGGACAAGGGCAAGTGTCAGGGGGTGGAGAAGAAGGGGCGTGCGGGAGGGGGACCAGCGCCAGGCGCGGGGCTCCGCCCGGCCGCCCCCCACCCCCCTCACCCCCCCCCCCCCCCCGGGGGCTGGGCTGGCGGGAAGGGGCCGGGCTGCCCGGCAGGCGGGACGGAGGGAGCCGGGGTGTCTGCTATCGACCGCCTGGGCCGCTGCAGGGAAGCTTTTAGACCCGCCAGCGCGTCCCGGCGGGGACAGAGGTCTGGGCTTCCCCCGCCCCGCCCCGCCCCGCCCCTACCTGGGGGCGACCAGGGGCTTGCAAGGGGCCCCTGCACGGCCTGTGGACTCTGCCTCAGAGCTGAAATCGGAATCCCACTGCTCACACCGCCGCCTTCACACCGGGGTTGGCATCACCTTCCCTGGCGAGAGACCGTTTACAGCCGCTAGGTTCCCACACCTGCGCGCCTCGACAGGTGCGTGGGCCCGGCGGCCGCAGGCCACGGAGTCTGCGCCCTTTGCATCCAGAAGGTCCCAGAAGTGTCCCAGCCCTCTCTCTGCGCCGCCCCAATCACTGCGGCTTAGTCTAGCCTTTTGGAGAACTTCGTGCCCCTGGGACCGCGCAGGGTGGCCTCTTTCGCCGGGCCCGCCGCTTCTCAGCCACAAACATTGTCAGGTTTGCCTCCTTCACTGCTGCCCGGCAGGCCGCGGGGTGAACGGACCTCGGCTTGTTCATCTGTGCCCCCCTGCTGGTGGACGTTTGGGGTGTTTCCAGCGGTTTGGAGATCACAGCGAAGTCGCCGCGAACGTTTGCCAACAGATCTGTCTTTGCGCAGACGTTATGTGTTCGTTCCTCTTGGGGAAACGTCCAGGAGTGGGGTCGCTGGGCTGTGTGTGAAGCGCACGACTTCATGCGACCCAAGGCCTGTGGCAAACTGTTTTACACCCAGCAGCGGCGGATGAGAGAGTTCTAGTCCCTCCACTGTCCTGTCAACACTTGGTGTTGTCAGCATCCAGTTTTGGCCATGTTGACGGCTTTTAGCCTGGGCTCTGGCAGTCACGTCTGGCCCGCCTCCGCCCAGGACCCCCCACTGTTGCCCCCCCCCCCCCGCCCCCGAAACCAGATACATGATGTGTTATTACTTCCCTTTTTATTATAGAAAAACTTCACACACATGCAAAAATAGAAGCGTGTGAAAACCTCCTATGATTTGAGTGATAATCTGTGTCTTGCCCATCTTGTTTCACCTTTCACCTCCCAACTTTTTTTTCTCGTTATGGACTATTTTATTTATGGACTATTTAAAAAAATTTTTTTAACATTTATTTATTTTTGAGGGACAGAGAGAGGCAGAGCATGAGCAGGGGAGGGGGAGAGGGAGAGAGATACAGAATCCGAAGCAGGCTCCAGGCTCTGAGCTGTGGGCACAGAGCCCGACGCGGGGCTCGAACTCACGAACGTGAGAGTAGGACCTGAGCCGAAGTCAGACACTCAACCGACTGAGCCACTCAGGTGCCCCATTTATGGACTATTTTAAAGCAAATCCCAGGCACCTATTACTTCTGTAAGTATCATATGAAACTTCTCAAAATGAAATCGCATGACATTGTGACCTGCCTTGCAATAGTCCAGTGGCTTATTGTTCTCAGAGAAAATGTCAGCCTTCCTGTTCTACTCCTCCCTTTCCACAGTCCATGCTCCACCCGCACTGTCCCTCTTGTCCTGACCACACTCCAAGCTTGTTCTTGCCTCAGGACCTTTGCACGCACAGGCTATTCCCTCTGCCCTTCCCCCAGATATCTGCCTAGTTCCTGTGGTAGGCAGCATCAAAGATGGTCTCCCATGGTTCCTGCCTCTTGGTCTTCATGCCCTTGTGTACTTTCCTCCTCTTGAGGGAGGGCTGGACCACTCACTTCTAACCTATAGGATGTGGCCAAAGTGGGTGGTATGTCATTTTCAAGATCAGGTTATAAGACTGTGACTTCTGTCCTGCTGGGCTGTCCCCGTTACTAGTATTCTCTCTTTTCTTCTCACTTGCCTGCCCTGATGAAGCCAGTGACCAAGATGTGAGCCATCCTGTGGAGGGGTCTAGGTGGCAAAGAACAGAGAGTAGCCTTCAGCTAATAGCCAGGGAGGAACGGAATTTTGCCAACAGCCCCCTGTGTATGCTTGCAAGCTGACCACACCCCAGGGGGAGCCTTGAGATGACCTCCCCCCCCCCCCCGGGGAGCCTTGAGATGGCCACACCCCCAGGGGAGCCTTGACTGCACCCTCTGGAGAGACCCTGGGCTAGACGACCAGCTGAGCAGCACCCAGATTCTTGACCCACAGACCCGTAAGATCATCCATGTTGTTTCAAGCCTCTAGATTTTGGGGTAATTGCTTACGCAGCAGTAGATAACTAATCCAACTCTCTTACTTCCTTCAGGTCTTTGCTCAAAAGTCACTTTCTTCCTGCGTGAGGCCTTCCCTGGCCACCCCATTGAATCTGCACCCCCATTCCAGCGCTGCCCATTCACCTCCCCTGCTTTATTTTCCTTGTGGAACTTATCACCTTGGATTTTATTTAACTGATTCATTGCCTGCCTTTCCCCGCAGGGCCACTGGCTCTTGGAGGACAGGGGCCTCTGTCTGTTTTGTTCATTGCTCTGCCCTCAGTCTTTTTTTTTTTTTTAATTTTTTTTAACGTTTATTTATTTTCGAGACAGAGAGAGAGAGAGAGAGAGAGAGAGAGCGAGCATGAACAGGGGAGGGTCAGAGAAAGAGGGAGACACAGAATCTGAAATAGGCTCCAGGCTCTGAGCTGTCAGCACAGAACCTGACGCAGGGCTCGAACCCACGAACCGTGAGATCATGACCTGAGCCGAAGTCGGATGCTTAACCGACTGAGCCACCCAGGTGTCCTATGCCCTCAGTCTTGAACTAAGGCACTCTGGGCACACAGTAGGCCACACTAGATTTTTTTTTTTTTTTTTTTTTTTTTTTTGTGCAAGTGGGGAGAGGGGCAGAGGGAGAGGGAGACACAGAATCCGAAGCAGGTTCCAGGCTCTGAGCTGTCAGCACAGGGCCCCATGCAGGGCTTGAACTCACGAACTGTGAGATCATGCGATCATGAGATCATGACCTGAGCCAAAGTCGGACGCTTAACTGACTGAGCCACCCAGGCACCCCAGGCCTCACTGGATTTAAAGGCATACCTACAACTGATTTAGCGATCACACTTCTCGGTATGCACCCCTCAACAAATGAGAGCCGGGTGTTGAAGAGATATTTGCACACCCATGTTCACGGCAGCATTACTTTAAAAAAAAAAAAAAAAAAAGTTTATTTATTTATTTTTAGAGATCTCGACACCCAGCATGGGGCTTGAACTCAGGACCCTGAGATCAAGAGGCACACGCTGGTCTGACTGAGCCAGCCGGGCGCCCTCCTTACAAGCTGCGTCATTCACAATAACCGAAGTGTGGAAGCGACCCAAGTGCCTTCAACAGATGAATGGGTAAACAGAATGTGGGGTATTCATACAAGGGAATGCTATTCAGCCTTAAAAAGGAAGGGAATTCTGACGTGTGCTATAACACGGATGAGCCCCGAGGACGTTGTGCTCAGTGAAATAAGCCAGACGCCAAAGGACAAATACTTGCGATTCCAGTTATATGAGGACTTAGTGTTTAAAAATGATGGAGACGGAAAAGTAGGATGTTGGGGGTCCGCGGCTGGCGGGAGGCGGAATGGAGGGCTAGTGTTTAAGGGGGACAGAGTTTCAGATTTACAAGTTGGATAGGGTTCTGGAGACGGACGGCCCTGATGACCGCACAGCAGTGTGAATGTGCCTTAAGGCCACCACTTAAGAATGGTGATGATGGTAGGGGCGCCTGGGTGGCGCAGTCGGTTGAGCGTCCGACTTCAGCCAGGTCACGATCTCGCGGTCCGTGAGTTCGAGCCCCGCGTCGGGCTCTGGGCTGATGGCCCGGAGCCTGGAGCCTGTTTCCGATTCTGTGTCTCCCTCTCTCTCTGCCCCTCCCCCGTTCATGCTCTGTCTCTCTCTGTCCCAAAAATAAATAAAATAAACGTAAAAAAAATAAAAAATGGTGATGATGGTAGGGGCGCCTGGGTGGCTCAGTCGGTTGAGCGTCTGACTTTGGCTCAGGTCATGATCTCACAGTTCGTGAGTTCGAGCCCTGCATTGGGCTGCAGAGCCCCCTTTGGATCCTCCATCTTCCATTCTCTCTGCCCCTTGCTCCCCTGCTTTGCATTCTCTCTCTCTCTCTCTCTCTCTCAAAGATGAATGAATATTAAAACAAAAATGGGGAGGATGCCAGATGCTATGATGTTGTATGCCCCAGGGGGTGGGGCGGGGCTACAGCTTCAGGTTTCTTACGGGGTGGGGGTCTGGGCGTCCCCCTCCTTCAACCGAGCTGTGTGGGACCCTTCCTGCCCTGAACCCGTCACATCTGCGTGCCTTTTACATCTTCCCAGCTTCGGGGGAGTTTTTCAGGGATGGGAAAGCCCCTTCCTGCCCAAGTGGGGAACCAGAAAGTATTCCTCTTTTGTGCACCGAGTGTGGACTTAGAGAGCCGGAGAGCCTGGCATGGGCCCCGTCCACTGGGGCTCCCTTGTCCCTTCGGCAGCTGCTGGAAACCTGTGTCAGGAGGGGTCTTTGGCTCTGGGGACAGTGGCCTGCATGAGTCACACTTTGGGTGGCTCTCTGACAGCCGTCCTCTCTTTATCTCTCATTCCTCATGAGCCACTACAGCCCCCACAGGCCCCATTCAGCCCTCCTGCCCTTTGTCTGCAGGTGAATGGAGAGCCCACGTTCACAAAAGGTCTGTGTGCCCATATGACACTGAGAAGCTCACAGCCTGGCTGTGTCCTGAATATTCTTCCATTCGCCTCGGTGCGGAGTGAACCGTGTCCCTGCAAAATTCCTGTGTCGAAGCCCTAATCCCCCAACGTGACTGTATGTGGAGAGGGAGCCTTTAAGGAGATAATTAAAGTTACATTAAGGGTGGAGCCCTGATAGAACTGGTGAACTGGTGTCCTTTTTTTTTTTTTCTTTTGAAAGACGCAAGCTGGGGAGGCAGAGAGCTGACGGACAGAGGATCCGAAGGAGACCCCGCACTGCCAGCAGCGAGCCCGGTGTGGGGCTTGAACTCACGAACCTCGAGATCGTGACCTGAGCAGAAGTCTGACGCTCGACCACCGAAACCACCCAGAACTGGTGTCCTTATAAGAACAGGAAGAGAGACCAGAGATCTCTTGCTCACTCTTCACACACACAGAGGCATGGCCAGGTGAGGAGGCGGCGAGAAGGCAGCCGTCTGCCAGCCGGGAAGAAAGCCCTCAGCGGGAAGGGAATCTGCCAGCGCCTTGACCTTGGACTTCCAGCCTCCAGAACTGTGAGTTGCGAATCTGTTATTTGTTTACATATCTGTTGTTTATAAGGCACACAGTCTATGATACTCTGTTGTGACAGCCTGAGCCGAAAGGGGAGAGTAACAGTTCCTGTGGCCGGGCCTTCCTCCATTGTCCCCTTTGGCTGTGCCACCTGTCACCCGTCACTGGTCTCAGCCTTGGCTGGACACGTGGACCACCTGGGGAGCCTTGACAGTGGTGACCCTTGACCCCAGCCCTAGAGAGTCTGAAGTCATTGGGTGAGGCTGGCTTTAGGGAGTTTTCCAACTTCCCTGGGTGATTCGAACGCGTAGACAGGGCGGAAAACCGCAAATCTACAGCGGTGTTTCCCAATAGGGGGCAGTTATGTCCCCCGCCCAGCGGGTAGTAGGCAATGTCTGGAGACATTTTTGGTTGTCGCAATTTGGGGCATGGGTTATATGAACATCTAGCGGGCGGAGGCCAGGGATACTGCAAAGCGGCCTGCAAGGACCAGGGGCAGGGCCTGCAACGAACGCTGACCCAGCCCCGAACGTCAGTCCCGCCAAGGCCAAGAAACCCTGCCCTAGAGCTCCGCGAACCAAGTGTTCTCCACTCGAAGGCGCACAACACCGCATAAGGGGGTGGTGCTGGTGCCAGTGGGCTCCCGTTTTGCAGATGGGAAAACTGAGGCCCAGAGACAGCAAGTGACCTGGCCGCGCTCAGACAGCGGAGCTGGGTGCTCACGCTGGTCTTTAGCACAAACGGCGGCAGAGAGAATCACAGAATCGGGGCGGGCGCTGCTGAACCCAGTGGTTACGCATGCAGATTCAGCGGCCCGTCACCCTGTGGCTCTGTCCCTTCATCCCTGCTTCACCCACCCCTCCAGCCCACCGTGCCTCAGCGTCTCTACTCATAAAGTGGGGGTATGGCCATCATGAAACCTGCACGGGTGGGCTTGGAGGGTGCTGGGAGCGTAGGGGGCAGGGCCAGGGTGGGATGGGGGCCACCCGGATCGGGAGGGGAAGGCCCAGGTATTATCTGGGGGAAGAACATGCCAGGCTGAGGGAACAGCGAGTGTGACCCTGGACTAGAAGGAGGGAGGGAAGGCCTGCTCTTTCGCTTTCTCCTCCTCTCTCCTTCCTGAGCCAAATTTGGAAAAGGGCCACCGCCAGGCCAGGCAATGGCACGCACTGGTGTCTTTGGGCTGGGTCAAACGGGCTCGCAGAGGCCCATTCTATACATCTCTTCCTAGCCTAGGACTCGGTGACGTCACCATTCACGGCTTGAAATCCACCAAGCTGGGAAACTTACACCATGGAAACTGGCATACACTACAGATCAGGTCCCCTCGCCCGGGGCCACTTTCCCTTGCGCCCCACAGCTCACACCCCTGTGCACACCCCCTCACGCTCCCGTCTCTGTGTGTTCAGGCTGCTGTGACAAAGCGTCGTGGGCTGGGTGGCTTATTAACAGTAAGCATTTAGGGGCGTCTGGGTGGCTCAGTCAGTTGAGCGTCCGACTTCGGCTCAGGTCTTAGTCTCATGGTTCGTGGGTTCGAGCCCCACGTCAGGCTCTGTGCTGACAGCTCGGAGCCTGGAGCCTGCTTTGGATTCTGTGTCTCCCTCTCTCTTCGCCCCTCCCCGCACTCATGCTCTGTCTCTCTCTCTGTCTCAAAAATAAATATTAAAAAAATATAAAACAGGGGCGCCTGGGTGGCTCAGTCGGTTAAGCGTCTGACTTTGGCTCAGGTCATGATCTCGCGATTCATGAGTTCGAGCCCCGCATCAGGCTCTGTGCTGACAGCTCAGAGCCTGGAGCCCGTTTCAGATTCTGTGTCTCCCTCTCTCTCTGACCCTCCCCTGTTCATGCTCTGTCTCTCACTGTCTCAAAAATAAATAAAACGTTAAAAAAAAATTTTTTTTTAAATATATAAAACAAAGCAAAAAAGCCAATAAGCATTTATTTCCCAAAGTTCTGGGAGCTGGAAATGCAAGATCAAGGTGCCTGGTAAGAGCTCTCTCCCTGGTTCCTAAATGGCCATCCTCTCGCCGTGTCCTCATGGGGCGGAAGGGGCACAGGAGCTCTCAGGCGTCCCTTTTATGAGAACGCCGATCTCATTCATGAGGTTCTACCCTCATGACCTAATCACCCCAAAGGCCCCACCTCTTAATACCCTCCCTTTGGGGGGTAGGAGTTCAACATCTGAATTCTGAGGGGACACAAACATTCAGCCTATAGCACTGGCCTTACCCCTTCGCTGATTATCACCTTTGCAACTTGAAATTGACCAAGGTGGGGAAATTTATGTCTCGGAAATTGGCAAACACAGCAAATCCCAACTGGGTTTACCAGCCCAGGGATGCTTACGCCCTGAGGGTGGCCCCATCCTTGGCTGACATCTTCCTGCCTACATTTCAAGATAAACAAAGCCCCTTGCCCTCAGGTGAGGCAGGAGGCCAGTCTGGTGGAGGAGGCAGAAGACCAACACATATCAGGTGTCATGAAGAAAACAGCAGTGGGGGGGGGGGGGGGGGGGTAGGGAGAAAGTGAGGGACAGGGGAAAGCCCCCTCTCTGCCCTCCCGTCTCTCCCCCATCAGTCCCCTGGGTGCCTTGAATCTTTTTTCTTACAGCTCCCCCTCCCCTCCCAGACCCCTGAGTCCTTCCTAAGGCCCTTGCCCGCTGCCCTGGGTCTACCCTGCTCCCAGAATTTTCGTCATGCAGAAATTTCTCAGCTCCAAGCTCATTTCTGCTCATTGAACTCATCTTTCACCTAAAATTGGCTTTGCTGCCTGCTCTGGGCAGCTTCCCTGCTCCTGTTAGAGAGGCGACATGGGCAGTGACTCGGAGGTCACCCTGCCCTTCAGGGAGCTCTGTGGTCACCACCTCACTCTGTCCACACCCATCCCAATGTCAGAGCCATTGAGGGTGGCAAGCCCCGCCCCCCCCCCCCCCCCCCCCCCCCCCCGACTCCCCACAGCCTGGGACCCAGGGCTTGTCTGCCCCAGCGTGAAAGTAGTTTAGGGAGGGTGCTGAATACGCATCCAGTGGTCCAGCCTTCCTTTGCTCTGCCTGGACTTAGTTTCCCCATCTCCTCACCCCAGCCCCTCCTGGCGGAAGCTCTTTTAGAAAGAATTGCAGACACACAAGGATGAAGCAAGGTAGCCCCCCTCCCCAAAATCTTAAGACACCCAGCTGAGTCCCCAGCCTGCTGTGCCCACCCTGCCCTCCCCCCAAATCCGGGGCTGAAGCCAGAAGCCATGTCTTCTGTTTATAGATTGAGGAGGGGGGAGAGGGGTTGGCAAGTTTTAAAAGCTCATTAAGGCCTGAATTCTTTTTATAGATGAGGTTTCCTGCGACTTTTCTTTCCTCCACCCCCTCCGCCCCTCCCTGCTTTCTGAATGCCGTATTTATTTGAGTTAGAAAAATAATGAGGTCCCTGAGGTCGTACACAACACCTCGGCTCTCTAATCAAAGTATTGCTGTGGAATTAGAAATATATAGAAATTTCTGTGCGCTGGCCCGCGGGCCACCAGCTGTGGACGCAGGGCGTGCTCACCCAACGCCACCCAAGCCCCACCAGACTGTCTTTGGGGGAGGGATATAATTAGCTGTTTCCCAGCAAAGTCTCTGCGGTGGAGAATGGGATTAAAATGCCCACGGTACTCCCTAGCGGGGGCTGGGGGATGGGGTAAAGCCCACTCAGAAGACATTCCTGGCTGAAAGGAAGAAAAATGGAGGGCTGGGTCCCCCCAGCGAGGGGGTTAGACACACCGGAGGCACTCAATCAAGTATGCAAAATGAAGTATGCAAAATGAATCCACGAACTAACAGTGACAAAGGACCCCTCCAGGCCTGAGGCTGCTGGGCCTGCCTCCCAGGCCCCTGTGGTGCTGGGGATGGGGGAGGGGGGGTCCTGGTTTCAGGAGGGCGGCTCTCGCTTTAAATCTGCCCAGCCCTAAAGCAGAGAGATTTGGGGTGCCTGTGGGGAGCAGAGGGCCAGCGCCCGGCCCACTGCCCCCTCCCGCCCTGGCCTGCCTGGACCAGAGCAGACAGCAGGTGACATTTACAGAGTCTTAGGGTGGCTTTGGCAGAGGGGTGGCGGGGGGAGGGCGCCTGCGTGTGTCTGTGCGAGTGTGGGGGACCCTTGTGACTGTGTGTGACCATGTGGGAGTGAGGACGTGTGTGACTGAGCACCTCCCGCGTGTCCACTCTGTGCTGGGCACCAGGTGAGCAAGATAAACATCCCTGTCTGCGCTGCGCTCCGTCCCGGAGGGACAGACACTAACCTCACACGTGTGTGTGTGTGTGTGTGTGTGTGTGTGTGTGTGTGTGAAGCTGCCATGGGATAGGAGGCCATGTAAGCGTGTGGAGTTTGAGGGCACGTGAGGGCGTGAGTGTGCGTGCGGCTGTGTGGGAATTTAAGCGCATGGGAAGGGGTGTCACCGGGCGAGGGTGTGTTTGGGGCACAGGTGACCTGTTTGCCCCACATGCACCCGGGCTTTGGCCACCCTCCGTCGGGGCCCATCCACTGCCCCAGCCCCTTCTCTACATTCACCCCCTTCTCCTGAGGGTTAGCCCTTCCCTCCGTCCAGCCTCCAGCCTCATACTCCCTTCTTCTGTGTGTTTGGACTTCACACGTCAGGGTCTGGGGACAGCCCACCTTGTCCGCCATCTCCCCTGCCCGGCAGGAGGGTCAGAGGGCTGGGCCACCTCGGAGTCCTCTGCTCCCTGGAGACCCTTCCCGTGCCCTTCTGGTGGGGGGTGGGAGTGGGGGGTTTCCACTGCTCTTTGGGTTGGGGGTGTGGGGGTGGCCCGGAGAGCCCACAGGGGGGTGGGAAGGGGGATGGGAGCCTGGGGCTGTGGAGGGGTTTCCAGAACATTCTTCCGCCCCCCAGTTGACAAACTCAGGTGCCCAGAGAGGAAGAGGGAGGGGACTGAGAGCAGACCCTCTGCTGGGGGGTGGTTCTCGGTCCTGGCTGCCCAACAGGGTCGCCCAGGGAAGCTACAAAATGTCTCTGATGTCCTGGCATCTCCCCCACCGAGGCTGCACCCCCAGCAGGAAGGAGCTGGAAGTACAGGGTCCCAGGCAAAGCCCAGGGCAGTTCTCAGCAGGGATACGGGTGACAGTGGGCCTGGATCCTTCTCTGTGGCAGGGCCGTCCTACGCTCTGAAGGATGTTGAGTGGCCTTTCTGGCCTCCACTCACTCACCGGACACCCATAGCACCCTCCCCCTCCCCCCTGCCCTGAGTCATGACAACTAAATATGTCCACACATAGCCAAATTGCCCCTGGAGGGGGGGGGGGGGGGGGGCAGAACCGCCCCTGTGAGAACCTCTGGGCTCAGGGCACACGTGGGCCTCGAATGGGCATCATGATGCCAACCCTTCACCGTCTCCCAGTGCCCCCAGAAGGCTCTGGTCTTTGGCAGGGGAGGGGGGCTTTCCTTTTGCCACATTCTCCCCCCTAAATCCTTGGGAAAGGAGAGCAAGCGGGCGAAGCAGAGGGCAAGTGGGATGAGGGCCAGTGGGGACTGCGGGCCCAGGTCTGCGAGCAACGGGGGGGTGGGGTGGGGGGCTCCCCTCAGATGCCCGGAGCTCCGGCTGGCGCTGAAGGAAATGATTTCCACCTGCCTTCTCAGCAGCGCTGCCCCAAGGCTGCAGATTAAGAATCAATTAAGAGCGGGAAGAAGGATTTGCCAAGCGGAGGCGGTGAGAGCTGGGGGCTCGGGGCCGCAAGATGGATGGATGGGGGCGACTGGCAGGGGCGAGGGTCTCCGTGGGCCCCGGGCAGGGGTGGGGGTGGGGCTCAGGGGGAGGCTCCCTGAGACCGCGGCCCAGGATAGCGGTAAAACCAGCGCTCGCTTCGGAGGTCGTTGTGAAGATTGAAACGTGTGCGGCTCTAAGAATAGTGCCTGGCATGCTACAGAGGACAGACAGATCGGCGTTTGCTAAATAAAAATAAGACGAAGGATGGGGCCGGGCCTCCCCTGGCCGTACATGGCCGGTGGCCGCCGCGGGAGACCCTGCGGGTGCCCCCACCCGGACCACATCCCCTTTCCGGGGCCAGTGCACCTGCCTTCCACCCGCTTCGGGTTCGGCCATTAGCTGCCAAGGACTGACACCTGCCCCTTCTCTGGAGCACGTCTTGTGCTGGGAGCCCCCTCCTCTGGAGATGCCAGGGGGCTACTCCCTCCCCCCAGGTACAGCCCGCAGCCAATCGCGGTCGGATCTGGGGGTGCTAGAGGCCAGCCCCCCCATTGCCTCAACTTGTGACAACAATATGATGCAGTTCACACTCCAGAGCTCCCGGTGGGATCAGGCTGGGGTTAGATCCAGCTGAACCCACGTCCTGGCTGAGCCCATCCATCTGTCCGTCCTGCTTCCCTCGCTCTCTTCTCTCCTGAGAGTCCTGCCCCCCACATCACGGGCATCTGAGTCCCTGCCTCAGGTTCTGCTTCCAGGTAGGTGCTATGGACCCAATGTTTGCGGTCTCCCCACATTCACATGTTGAAGCCCTAACCCGGGATTGGGTTTAGAGGGGATCGTGAGGGTGGGGCCCTCATGATGGGATTAATGTTCTTAGGAAAGGTGGGGGGACGCCTGGGGGGCCCAGTCGGGTTAAGTGGCTAAGCACTCAGCTCTTGGTTCCGGCTCAGGTCATGATCTTATGCTTCGTGAGTTCGAGCCCCACATCAGGCTCTGTGCTGACAGCTTGGAGCCTGCTTGGGATTCTCTCTCTCTCGGTCTCTCTCTCTGCCCCTTCCCTGCTCGTGCTCTCTCTCTTGCTCTCTCTCACAAATAAATAAATAAACAAACATAAAAAAAGAGGGGCGCCTGGGTGGCTCAGTCAGTTAAGCATCTGACTTCGGCTCAGGTCATGATCTCACAGTTCGTGAGTTCGAGCCCCACTCCAGGATCTACACTCTCTCTCCCTCTCTCTCTGCACCTCGTTCACTCGAGCTCTCTCTCAAAAATTAATTAATTTTTAAAAATTAAAAAAAAAATTTTTTAAGAAAGAAAGACAAGAAAGAGACCAGAACTCCTCTGTGCCTGCCCTCCCTCCCTCCTCTCTCTTCCTCTGCCACGTGAGAACACGTGAGAACACAGAAGGTGTAAGCTGTCAGCCAGGAAGAGAGCTGCCATGAGGGACTGAATCTGCCCAGACCTTGATCTGGGACTTCCCAGCCTCCAGGACCGTGAGAAAGGAGTGTCTGCTGCTTAAGCCACCCCCCTCCCGGCCCCTCCCACATCTATGGTATTTCGTTACAGCAGCCCAAGCTGTCAGGGTCGCCTTCCTAGGAGGCCGACCCAGCTACTCACACACCAGCTCGAATGCAGTCTTAGAACTGAACCCCACTCCCTGTGAGCTCCAAGTCAACCTTCCCCTGCCCCCATGATTCCAACTCCTGTTTCAAGTCAGATGACACTCCTGTCACCCCAGCCTTGCCTCTCCAAATGCCCCCCCTCAGTGGCCAAGGTGATCCTTTTCGATTTCTAATTATTTGTCTGATCAGTAGTACATTCACACGTTCCAAAAAAAAATGTAAATACACAAAGAGGTATTGTTTGACAGGTCCCCTTTTTACTTTTTTTTTTTTTAAGTTTATTTATTTTGAGAGAGAGAGAGAGAGAGCACAAGCAGGGGAAGGGCAGAGAGAGGGAGAGACAGAATCCCAGGCAGGCTCTGTGCTGTCAGCATAGAGCCTGATGTGGGGCTCGATCTCACAAACCACGAGATCATGAGCTGAGCCAAAGTCAGGAGTCGGACGCTTAACTGACTTAGCCACCCAGGTGCCCCAAAAGGCCCCCCTTCTTACTCCAGGCCTCACTGGCCCAGTTTGCAAGCTGCCAACAGATATACATTATTACCAGAATCAGATATATCTTTCCATAGTGTCTTTATGCAAGTCTGGACAAATATGAATATATTTTTCTGCCCCCATCTACAAAAAAAGGTAGCTGACTCTGCATTCTACTCTATGCAGAGAAATTTTTTTTTTTTCATAGAGAATTTTTAAAATGTTTATTTACTTATTTTGAGAGAGAGAGAGAAAGGAATGAGCAGGGGAGGAGCAGAAAGAGAGGGAGAGAGAGAATCCTAAGCAGGTTCTTCATTGTCAGCACAGAGCCTGACATGGGGCTTGATCTCATGACCCTGAGATCATGACCTGAACCAAAATCAACAGTCGACGCTTAGCTGACTGAGCCACCCAGGTGTCCCTAGGCAGAGAAATCTTTTAAAAGATTTTCATAATTCTCTGATGTCTCGATCCAGGCATCTTGGGCAGGGTAGTTCTTCGTGACATGTGACTGGTTGTCACAGTGCAGGCTGTTGTGTGTCCCCGCTGCCATATCCAGATGTCACAAGCAATCCTAGGCATTGTGACCGCACCAAACTCTTGCACATTTCTACCGTCAACCTGAGGGGTGATAGTGTCCCTCACTGACAACTGCTGCACCACATCTGACCTCTCTGGCCCCCATGTCTCCTCTGCCCCCACCACTCTGGCCATGTTAGCCTCATCACTGTTCTTTGAATACCAAGGCATGCTTCTGCCTCAGGGCCTTTGCACAGGTCATTCCTTCTCCTTGGAACCTTCTTCCTCAGTTACCCCCAGGGTTAATTTTTATTAGCCTCACAACATGAAGGCTGGCTTTCCCTACAGCAAGGGATCTGAGGGAGCTGAGGCTCTGCCTCGTTCTGTCGCCTGTGTCACACTCTATCCATCAGACGATGGTTCCTCAAGCCACACTCCAGATAGAGGTAGACGGGGCTCCGTTTCTTGCAAGAAATAATATCAAAGAATTTGTGGACGTGTTTATTTCATAAACATTTTTTTTAAGTTTATGTATTTATTTTGAGAGAGAGAGAAAAAGCAAGCGCGAGAGGGACAGAGAGAGAATCCCAAGCAGGCTCTGCACTGTCAGTGTGGAGCCTTACGGGCAGCTCGAACTCACGAACCATGGGATTACGACCTGAGCCAAAATCAAGAGTCAGGCGTTTAACCGACTGAGCCACCCAGGCACCTCATATTTTAAAATTCTTTTTATGGTGATCTAATTGACGTAGAGCATTGTATTCTAAGTGTGCAACATAACGATCATATATATATTATATATGTTATTACATTACATACATATAATGATCACCACAATAAATCTAGTTAAGACCCATCACCACACGTGGCACCAGTTTTTTTCCGTGTGATGAGAACTTTTAAGATCTACTCTCTTAGCAATTTTCAAATATACAGCGCAGTATTGCTACCTAGAGTCACAGTGCTGGACATTCCATACCCAGGGCTTATATGCTATCTGGAAGTTTGTACCTTCTGGCCACCTTCACACATGGGCAAAATGGGGGTAGGTGGACATATTTTATTTTATTTTATTTTTTAGTTTATTTATTAGAGAAAGAGAGAGGGAGGGAGAGAGGGAATCCCAAGCAGGCTCCACATTGATAGCGCGGAGCCCGATGCGGGGCTCGAGCTCACGAACCACGAGATCGTGACCCGAGCCGAAATCAGGAGTCTGACGCTCAACCAACGGAGCCACCCAGGCGCTCCTGGGTGGACATGTTTTAAAACCACCACGTTCTACCGTATTTTTTTTCCTTCTCTTCCCGTCTTTAAATCATATATATCGCTCACTTCCTTATTTGTGGGCTCTCTCCTCTACAGCTACCCTGTAGAGGTCCCCAAGAGTAGAAACCACCCTCTTTGTTCCCCAGCACAGAGTAGCTGCTTGACAACTAGGGTTTGGGTTGGGCTTCTGGGAAGCAGAGCCTGAGATAAGGATTCAAAGGCAAGTCGTTTATTTAGGTGGTGACCCGGGGAAACACCAGCAGGGGGGCAGGGAAGGGAGACAGATGGAACACAGCTGGTGACTGACGGGCGTGTTATGGAGCCCGTTACCACTGTGGGTGACTGAAGCTCATTCGCGCTGGGGACCTCCGGGGGGCGGTGCAGGACGGCGCGGGGAGGTGAAAGAGACAGACGGCTCGTTTGCTCACCAACTGCCCGTCAGGTCGAGAGGCGATCCCGGGGAGGGGGGCCGTTCCCTGGCACTTGCAACCTGCCAGGCTCGGGGCAGAGGAGGCTTCGGAAGCTTTGGAGAAAGCCCCAAGGCCGAGAGCCGCGCGCGTAGCGGCAGCTGGACCGCAGCCGGGAGCCTGCTGAGCCGGTGAGGCTGGAGGGGTCTGGATGGGGCATCGACAGCTTCCGCTGCAACCATCAGTTGAATAATTGAATACACATTTTTCAAGAGTTCCCCATAGCCTAAAGGACACTTCTGAGCTGGCACATAAAACCACCGTGACCCAGCTTTAGGTCCTGATGCTACATCAGCGATGGCAAACTTGAACATCTACAGGGTCCGCCGGGCAGGAAAGACAGAGGGCAAAGCCAGCTGGGGGTTAGGAACAGGGAGTCCTCCTGGATTTCATTTTCCTTTTTTATACAGACATGTGAGTATGGCTGGACCTTGCTCTATTACGGGGAAAGCAGTAAAACGCGGGCCAAATGTTAAGATGCTAAGGGACCCACAGGCACTGTGTTGGGAGGCAATAGGGAGTGGTGGGGACCGTGGAGGATGTGAGAGCCCGTTCCCCTTATGCTCTGGTCTCTTACAGCCTTGTGGGGATGCAGGTCCTGGCTGGGTTACCCGATTTTCTGGGTTTTCTTGGAAGGGCAGAAATCTGGATTTTTATACAAAATCGTTAATTAGTTAGGGACGCCTGGGTGGCTCAGTCGGTTAAGCATCTGAGTCTTGGTTTCGGCTCAGGTCACGGTGCCCAGGGTTGTGGGATTGAGCCCCGCATTGGGCTCCGTGCTGGGTGTGGAGGTTCCTTGGGATTCTCTCCCTCTGCCCCTCTCCCCTGCTCACTTGCGCGCGCACTCTCTCTCTCTCTCAAAATAAAAATATACAATATAAAAAACGTTAATCATTAATTTTTAAGCCTTAGGAGTTCGATCCAGATATTTCTGAAAATATTTGTGGGCTCGTTTTGACTAGTTATCACCCTCTGCGCTACCCTTTTGGAGCAACTTACAGCTCCAAGAACCTGGCATATCCTTTAAAAACCCTAAGCCTTTGCACACGTTTTTCCCTCTGCCTGGTCTGCCATTCCAGTCTTTATGGAAAACTCCTATTCATCCCACAAAACCCTACTCAGAAGTTACTCAAAGCAGAACTCCCCTGGAATGCCTCCTGAGCATTTTCTTATTTTGTTGAGTAGATTTATTTGTTTCTTCCTCCGCACCCCACACCCCAATCCCCACATACAATCTATGTGCCCTCTGGGGGGTAGCTCTGTGAGTCCCGGTCAGCACTGTGTCCTCAAATTCAGGGTCCAGCACCACAGGGCACAAACAGAACTGGTTGAAGGCATGGCCTTGTCATGTTTCACCCTGTTATCTATGCTGGCTCTTTATTATTATTATTATTTATATTTTCAAGGTTTTACTATTTATTTTGAGTGAGAGAGAGAGAGAGAGAGAGAGAGAGAGAGAGAGAATCCCAAGCAGGCTCCGCACAATCAGGGCAGAGGCCAATGCGGGGCTCAAACTTGTGAATGGTGAGATCACAACCTGAGCTGAAACCAAGAGTCGGACACTTAACTGAGCCTCCCAGACACCCCTGCCAGTTGGCTCTTAATTAAATATTTTTGAAGTTATGGTGCCTGGGTGACTCAGTCAGATGAGGGTCCGACTTTGGCTCAGGTCATGATCTCGTGGTTCATGAATTTGAGCCCCGCATTGGGCTCTGTGCTGATAGCTCGGAGCCTGGAACCTGCTTCCAGTTCTGTGTCTCCCTGTTCTACCCCTCCCCTGCTCGTGCTCTGTCTCTTAAAAATAAACATTTAATTTTTTTAATGTTTATTTATTTTTGAGAGAGAGAGAGAGAGAGAACAAGTGGGGGAGGGACACAGAGAGAGAGAGAGAGAGAGGGAGACACAGAATCCAAAGCAGGCTCCAGGCTCTGAGCCGTCAGCCCAGAGCCCGACGCGGGGCTCGAACCCGCGAACCGCGAGATCGTGACCTGAGCCGAAGCCGGACGCTCAACCGACTGAGCCACCCAGGCGCCCCAGTTCTAAAAATCTTTTACTGGAGCGCGACAAACATACCGCCTAGCGGGCATGTCAGAAGCAGACCACGCGATGAATTCTCATGAAATGAGTATAACGTTTTACCAGCACCAGATCAAGGATGGAACACTCCCAGCCCCCAGCGACTCCCCCCACCCCCAGCCCCTTCCAGCGGCCACCCCCCCCCCCAAGGATAACCGTTGTCCCAGTTTCCATCATCACAGAATACTTTTGCCCGTTCTAGAACTTCGTAGAAATGGAACCAGACAGTATTTCTTCTTCTGTATTTGCTTCTTTTTGCCAATATTGTCTGCGAGATGCGTCTGTGTTGCAGTATCCCAGTGTTGGACTCCCACAGTTAGCCCCTCCAGTCTACTCTTATGGACATTTGGGTGGTTTCCAGTTTGGGACTTCTTACCCGGGAGCGGAACTGCTCCGTCATGGGGGCGTGAAGAATCAGCTTTCGTGGGTGTAATGAAACAGTTTTCTACAATATTACCATGTGCCCTCCCACCGCCAGGGTGTGGGATGCCGCACAGAATCTTCTTCTTAGATGGCAAGGCCATCTTCTTAAAATGTACATCAGGGGGCGCGCCGGAGTGGCTGAGTCAGTTAAGCCACCAACTCTTTCTTGACTTCAGCTCAGGTCATGATCGAAAGGTTCATGAGTTCAAGCCCTGCGTCAGGCTCTGTGCTGACTGCACAGAACCTGCTTGGGATTCTCTCTCTCTCCCTCTGCCCCTCCCCTGCTCTCTCTCTCTCTCTCTCAAAATAAAATAAACTTAAAAAAAAAAAATCAACCACCACTGCACAATAAACATAAAACACATGATTAAACCAATTAATTTTTTAAATTTTTTTTCTTTTTTAATATTTATTTATTTTTGAGAGAGAGACAGAGAGAGACAGAGAGAGAGAGAGAGAGAGAGAGAGAGAGCACAAGCAGGGGAGGGGCAGAGAGAGAGGGAGGCACAGCGTCTGAGGCAGGCTCCAGGCTCTGAGCTGTCAGCCCAGAGCCCCACGCAGGGCTCAAAATGTCCCCATTTCAAATGAAATATCTCGAAGACATCATTCCCTGTTTCCCTCCTAATCTAAATTAGCTCCCTGGTTATTCTCCTAGCTTCCTGTTCTTTTCCTTCAAGGCAATGATTACAGTTTAATAACGACAAATGTGTGTGATTTGGGTGTTTATTTCATCTGTGCCCAGGTATCAGTCATGTTCTATTTCCTGACTGGGCTTGTAGGTATACGGGTGCTCGTTGATGAAATTATACATTAAAAAATATATTGAACACACATACAGCCCTTAGGCCCCTGTTAGGCACTGTTCTATGCATTTCTCAAATATTAATTTATTTCATTGACATGCATTCATTTCACTTTTCAAACACTCGTGAAATGAATTAATTTCAACGTTCAAATGTTAATCTATTTCATTTGATCCGCAAAACAGCCTTATGAAGTGAGGCGGTTATTATCCTATTTAGAGATAAGAATATAGAGGGACATGGGGCGCCTGGGTGGCTCGGTCGGTCGAGTGACCCACTCCTGATTTGGGCTCACGTCACGATCCCAAGATGGTGGGATCGAGCCCCACGTCGGACCCCATGCTGGGATTCTCTCTCCCTCTGCCCCTCTCTCTTTCTCTGAAACAAAAAATAAGTAAGTAAGTAAATAAATAAAAGAATATAGAGGTACAGAGACCCCATTCCCCTCACCTCTTCAAAGGCTCGGAATCTTCCCCTGCACCCTCCACCTCTGACTGCCGGATGCAGGAGGAGCCGGGGTAGTGTAGGATTTGGCGGGGTTAATTTCGAGTCTTGCGCTGGAAGGGGAATGATCACTTCCTCTGCGTCCCATTGGCCAGAACTCGGGCCCCTGAGCCTGCCCAGCCATACGGGAAGCTGGGAAAGGCAGTCTTCCTGTGTGTACGGGGAGAGGAAACGGGTTTGGTGAGACGGTGGCTTCGGGGGTCACCCTTTTTCCTGAGCGCCTACTAAGTGCCAGGTATTTATCCATGTTCTGCTGTTCAGTGCTGGAAATACATACATACATACATACTTGATTTAAAATACAATTTTAAATTAGCAAAACTTTACAAAGTTTTTGAATAAATACATTTTGAAATAAATTACGGTGAAGTGATCACACAGCGTGTGTGCATGGAGAGCGGGTGTGGAGTGGGGATGGCCCTGTCCATCTGTATGGGGCCAGCAGTCCTGGACGGCAGAGCCCCTTCCCAGATGAAGCAGGTCCTGCCAACCCGCTCCCCGGCAGCCATTCTCCTCTTTCTTTTGAGTATCGGTCTTTTCAGTTTTAGCTGGGTACATGGCTTCCCTGTTAGAGACTACAACTCCCAGTCTCCCTTGCAGCTAAGTGTGGCCATATGACTAAGTTCTGGCCAATGGGATGTGAGCATTCGTGCCGGGTGCCGCTTCCGGTGTGTCCTTCAAGGAAAGCTTTTGCCCTCTACTTCCTTTTCCCTGATTCTCCTCGAAACTCCAGGAGGAATCCACCAGTGATGTGCATGGCAACACTGTCCCCCTAGCCCTGGACCTAGGCCAACCTCTGGACACTCACATGAGCAAAAAATAGACCCTCATCTTAGAGCCACTGAAATTTTGGGCCTCTTTGTCATAGCATCGTGGCTTGTGCAGGACTAATGCAGCATCAGCCCTCTCCTGCAGGCTAACCCCTTGGGTGCTGACCTAGCTCCTCCATTCCTGTCACCACACTCCCTCCCTCCCTCTTGTGACTCTGACGTCCCACACAAGAATGCACAAACCTTCCTAGATTGTGTCCCGAGTAAACACCAGCATGTGAGAGACGGGAGTCAGATAGACAGGTTATGTCGAGACTTCATTTGTTCAAGATCTTAATGCTCTGGGCTTACCGCACTATTTCAATCACCAGCCTACAGAGTCTAGACTCATAGAAGTCTGATATTTTTGTTTTCCTGGCATCCCTTTCCTTTTCTACAGTTTCGCTTGGAGGAACCATGTCTTAACCCCCTTTTGGTCAACATGGAACAGCATGGCAGGATTGAAGCCCTCTTCCCCCCCTTACCTCCAGGGATGAGCATGTGGCCCAAGATAGGCCTATCAGAACATTTCCCCCTTCCTGGTTGGTCCAGGGATGGACCTGTGACCCAAGATGAGTGGATGAGAGACAGTCCTCAGACTTTTGCAGCAATTGTTGGGAAAGAGGTATTTTCTGTCTGCCAAGGTTGCTAAGTTGTGGGGATATAAGTCAGGAATGCATGGAACCGTCTCACCACTATTTATTGAGAGCTGGCCTGAGAGAGAGGCTAACACAAAAGAAATCTGAATTAGGAGATGGACAGACCCAGACTCCTGGTGATATCATCGAGTGCCTGGATCCAGCCATGGCTGAAGTTATACTGCTGTTGTACTTTTCCCTTGTATGAGCCAATGCCTTCTCTTTTTGAATAAGTGATGGCAATTAAGGGTTTCCTTATGTGCAAACAAAAAATGTTCTGGCTGTTGCAAAGATTTCACCTCTGACCTCACCCAAGGGTGATAGCCCAGTGTTTACTCCATTAGGCTGATCATCTCCCTCCACTCTAGGTCTTTCCATCTATCAGAAAGGAAGAAGAAAAGCCCCACTCAAGCCAACTTAAGTAATAATAATAATAATAATAATAGTCACCATCTTGTAGAACAGTAAGTTCAGAGTCAGGGCAGCTCCTGGGTTAATTAATTCAGTGGCCCGATGATGTCATCCACTCAGGGCCTTTGCTGCCCTCCCTGCATCTTAGCTTTGTCCTAAGACTGGCTCTCTTCATGGTCTGAAGTCAGCTTCCAGAACTCCAGGTGTCATGTGCAGAAATGACAGGTTCCAGCGGCAGAAGAGCCCATCTCTTAATCGCATCTCTTTTCAAGAGGAAGGAACCCTTCTCCTGGTTCGCCCTAACCCGAAATTTGTCATGTGGTGTCTTGGTTTGGGGTCCTCCAGAGGTGCACTCAGAGGCCCAGTTTGAGTGCAAGCAGTTTATCTGGGAAGTAAATCCAGGAAACACTGGCGGGGAGATCAGAAATGACATAGGAAAAGGAGGGCAGCCAAAGCAAGGGGTAAATAAGCAGTCACTGCCAAAGGCATCCGGGGTTCAATTCCGCTGGGCTACGTTGTGCGGACGCGTATTTCTGAGACGTCTCACCCAAGTGGAGAGGGCCCTGCGAATGCATGCTCCGGATCCCATCCATCCTAGATTGAGGGCTGCTCCCAGGGTCACTTCCGACCTGTCCCACGTGTGGATCAGGAGAAAACCCCCAGGTAGAGAGCCGCACACACGTGCCCAGGGGTCGGCAAACTCTGTAAAGGTCCAGATAGAAGTATTTTTAGCTTTTCAGATTGCATAGTCTCTTTCGCAGTTAGTCTACTCTGCCCTTTGAGCGCAAAAGAGCAGCCCGAGAAGATACAGAAACAAACGAACGTGGTTGTGGGCCAATAAACTTTATTTGCAAAGACCGGCCTCAAGCCCTAACTTCGTCCACCCATGGGCTGGAACACCCATGGGCTGAGCGGAGCTGGCAGGATGCCCACAGCTTCAGAGGCCATGCCCCAGCCAATCGTCAGTGAAGGGAAGGGAACGCCCGGTGGATTTGGACCAATCAGAGCCCACCTTCTGAAGCACCCGCCCACTCAGCCTGGAAATGGATTGGTCGCTGCCTCTTCCTAGATCGTTGAGGGTCAGGCGCGTTCAAGTCCACGAGAAGACGTCAAGGGTCCACGGTGTGGAGGCCCACAGAGCAGGCACTTGGCTCTGGGGTTCGTTTGGCTTTTTTATTTTCCCTGTCTGGATGGTTGATGGCTGGAGCAGGAATCTCAAACTCTCACCCTGAACCAGGCACAGGCTCAGGTGTGGCCGAGTCCCGCTCAGGGGTGGCTGGCCAGACACTGTGTCCAGGTGGATCCCCAGGGCACAGAGGAGCTGGAAAAGATGGGAGACGAATTGGAGTGTGGTCCTCCATCGCATTAGCTCAGGTCTGGGACTCCCAGGCGGAGCCTTCCAGATAAATCCTTTCTTTCTCTGAAAGCACATCTTCCAATACTCCGCAGTCATTAAGCAGAATGAGGCGGGCCTAGATGCGCCCATTTGGGGCGGGTGTCCAAGCTATATAATTAACTGGAGAAAAAGCAAGGGTGGAACAGTGCGTCTGCAACGATCTCCCATTTGTGAAAGGCAAAGAGGATATTCGTGCAGATGCTGGAGTGTGAATGCAAAACACCAGAGCGGATGCACAGGGCAGGTCTTAGCCGGGCTATATTGAGGCCAAGGGAGGATCAGCACGGAGAGAGACTCAACTCAGCACACTCTCCCTTTGACAGGCCCTGCATTCTTTTCATTTAATCAGGAGTGTGTATTGCCTTTATGAGAAAAGAAATTTCACTCATTCCCCCACCCACTCATATTTTGTTGCTGCAGGGATGGGAAAGAAGGTAAAGAGGACTGGGTTTCCCCCAAAGCCGTCCCTGGACTGGGGGATTTAGGTGCAGGAAGTTTAATCTCCAAAGTGATTCCAAGAGACACAGGTTGAGGGGGGACGGGGAGTGAGGCAGGACAATGAAGGCAGCCAGTATAGGGGGTGTCATTGAGCAGGTTCCCAATGTGATAAGTGGGGTGCAGTTCTGCTGGGGACCTCCAGGGGCAGCAGAGAGCACACACTTCAGAGTCCTATCTGCAGAGGAGGAGGGAGCTGGGGTATTTATCCTCCAAAATTCTGTCTCTGGTTGATGACAGTCACTTCTGGGAGTGTCCCCTCCCAGCACTTCAGGCCTGCAGCCTCCCCCCCGGCCCCCTGCTTACTTGTATAAAAGCCTCAGGCAGAGAGACGCAGGGATGTCTGGGCCAAGGGGATGTAAAAATAGCACCAGCCACACTTGCTTTACTGTAATAGAAAGCAAGAGTTTGGAGTGGATGGTTGGATTTTATGTCAACTTGGCTGGGCCACGGTGCCCAGATATTTGGTCAAATATTATTTGGGAAGTTTCTGAGAAAGTCCTCTCTTTGGGTGAGATTAACATTTAAATCAACGGGCTTTGAGGAAAGCAGATTACCCTCCATTTTGTGGGTGGGCCTTATCCAATCAGCGGAAGGCCTTAAGAGAACAAAGACTGATGTTCCCTGAGCAAGGAGTTCTGCCAGCAGACCGCCTTTGGACTCAAACTGCAGCACTTCCCTGGGTCTCCTGCCTTCTGGCCTATTCTGCAGATTTCGGGCGTGCCAGCCTCCACAACTGCAAAAGCCAATTTCCTAAAATAAGTCTCTCTCGATCCGTAGACATATGAGAAGTTTCCTTCGTGAGCGACTTGGTTTAAGTTTGAAACAAAGTAAAGTCGGTTTTGTAAATAAAGTAAAAAAGCGTGAAGGGGAGCACCTCTGCCATGGTGCCTGGCAACCCTGTGTGTATCCCCACGGCCACACTGGCAAAGGCTTGAACCGCAGAGAATCACATCTCTTCCGTTTTGCGGTTGTCTTTTTTTTTTTTTTTTTTTTTTTTTTTTTTTTTTTGGAGTGTGGGATACAGGCCTCAGGGGGCTTCTTCTTTTATTCACGTAAGTAGCTGTCAGAATTTAAAAGTGGTTTGTTGTGTTTTTACTGGGTCAGACTGTCAGGCTGCGTGCTTGGCAAGGTGGTTTGCAAAAGGCAGAGGCGAGTGACTGAGCTTCAAGGGACACTGGGGTGACAACCTGGGCTGCTTTGCCCTCACACCCTCTCCTCATCATCCTGACTTGCTTCTGTTGGGTGTGGGTCTAAATATTCTAGATCTAAGGGCACCTGGGTGTGGCTCAGTGCACGAAGCATCTGATTTTGGCTCCGGTGATGATCTCATGGCTCGTGAGTTTGAACCCCACATCCGGCTCTGTGCTGACAAAGAGGAACCTGCTTGGGGTTCTCTAGCTCCCGCTCTCTCTGCCCCTCCCCCCTCTCAAAAATAAATAAACATTCAAAAAAGAACAGTAAACAAATATTCGAGGCTCAGTCGTTTGAGCGTCGGACTTCGACTCTGGTCATGATCTCGTGGTTCGCGAGTTTGAGCCCCGCATCGGGCTCTGTGCTGACAGCTCGGAGCCTGGAACCTGCTTCAGATTCTGTGTCTCCCTTTCTCTCTCTGCCCCTCCCCCACTCGTGCCCTGTCTCTCCCAAAAATAAACATTAAAAAAATTAAAAAAAAAATAGATATAAGATGTTTCAACAGCACCTGCCACCCATGTTAGGTTTTACTACTGTGCTAACACTTTCTCCTATTGGAGCTCGTCTCCTGGGGCCCCGGGCCAGGCGACAGCTGGTTCCCTGATCGGGGCCTCCCCAGGCTGCCCACAAGCTGCGGGACGCTCCCACCTCTCCCCTTCCCTGGCTCCCGGCTGCTCCTGTCCCAGCCTGGGTCCCAGCGTCATCTCCTCCCCTCTCCTTTGCCCCTCAGCCCCAGGGTGACCAGAACCCCTGCCTCGTGGGACAGCTTTCTAGCACTTTCCCCTTTTTAAGAGATTGACTGCAATTTCTCTAATAACATCACATTAGCTAGAAATTAATGTCCTCATTAAGACAGCAATTAGGCACATTAGCGCGGCAATAAAAGAGAAGCTTATGAAATAATTGCTGGTTCCAAAATGCCTTTAATTTAGTGTTTTATATTGCGCCGTGTTATTAATTTTTTCCCTCGGCAGAAGATAATAAGAGAAACATTTGAATTGTGGGAAGGTTTAAAATAAAAAAAATTTTTTTTAAAGGAAAGCGATGTTGATGCCTATAGACAGATGATCTTTCTTTTCCACGAAGCCCCCAGTGATTCTCGAACCCCTCGGATGATGGCGGGGATGGGGGGGGGCAGAGGGTCGGGCCGTGCCTGGGGACTCTTTTCGTGGATCTGGGACGCGCTCATCCATGGATGGGAAGATCACGAGGGAAAAGGCAGATGAGGAGTAAATTTGTGGAAGGTTCTTTTGCCCCCATCTGAAGCCCTGAGTCGACCTTAGCATCCCTAAGTGTGGCGCAGCTGGACAGGAGGCGGCTCCCGCGGGGAGCAGCAGAATTAGCTGGCACCGCTGAGTGTCCTTGCCCCAAATGCGGAATCTTCTTTGGCTGTCTTAGGTTGGACTGGCTCCAGAGGCAGCCCCTGAGAGCAAGTGGCCCCAGGAAGCACCAGGAGGGACAAGGGGAAGTGAGAGAAGGAAGGGAAGAAGGCAATTTCGGGTAGTGGTAAGTGCCGTGAGTAACAACCATAAAAATTAGAGGAAGCAGCTGATGAGGGGCCGGAGGGTGGCACGCCTGTCTGAGATAGGGACGGCCTCTCAAAGGAGGGGACGCGTGAGCAGGGACATCATGAGGCGAGGGAGGGACCCACCCTGGGGAAAGAGGGTTCCAGGCAGGGAAGCAGCAGGTGCAAAGGCCCGGAGGTGGGTGCAGGCTTGGAGAGTGGGAGAATCTGATGTAGCTGAATGGAAGTGGGGGGGGGGGAGTGAGGGGGATGTGGCTAGAGATCAAGAACGGAAGGAACAGGGAAGAGTTTGTAAGAAAGGGAAGGAGATGGTAACCGAATCCGGGCCCAATTCTTCCGTGAGGAAGGGCAAGGTGTGCCTGATGCACCCGCGCTAGTCAGGCCTTGTGTCAGTTACCTGTAGCCCACCTGTAGCCCAGTTACCTGTACCTGTGTGACAGACAACCCCCCAGTCCAGTGGCTTAGACAATCGGCCTTAATTATGGCTCACAGTCTACGCATCAACCGGACATTTCTTCTGGCTGGGCGCATTCAGGAGTCTTTGGTCAGCTGGGGGTCTGGAGGACACTCTTTATTCACCCAGGTTGGGCCCTGTCACATGTTTGGGGTTCGGCTGGCCGTAGGTTGTCTAGGATGGCCTCGGCTGGGACGACAGGGCTCGCCTCGATATGCCTCGGCCGGCTGGCCCGGGCTTCAGTCAGGTGACAGAGGCAGGGTAGGTGGTGAGGGCATCGACCTGGGTCCATCTGGCGGTCAATCTACACCAGCTGCATTACGTCTTTGGGACTTTTGATTATCACCCCCGTCCCTCTCTGGCTCTCCCAAGATCCTACAGTCTTTGACTCCAGCTCCAGCCCCTCTAGAATTCTTCCCGCCCAAGTTTGTCCTCTTAAGGTCCCAAAGGAGCTGTAGGCTGTGTTGTTCACAACCTCAAATTTCTGGCGAGGCTCGCTTTCCTCCTCTGCTTTGGGGCATGACTGGAGCTGAAATTCATTATTGAAATAACTGACTCTCTTAATAGTGAACTGTGAGTTGGTGTTAGCCACAGCAGGGCAGAGGTTGGTCCATAGGGTGCCCCTGAGCAAAGGAGAAAGGGGCACTCACAGCATGGCTTGAGCACACGCTGTGCCCCCTTGTGCAGTGTCCAGCCTGCCCAACCATACCAGCCTGCCCTGATTATGGGAGTGGAGAGGAAGAGGGAAGAGAGAAAGAAGGGGAAAGGGATTCCACTGGGATCCAGGGCACCATTTAGCCTGAGCACTCTGGCCAAAGGAAGAACCTTCCTCAAATGGATGAGGGACCCAGTGGGGAGCCAGCCCAGCAAGCCAGGATGGGCACCCAGACAGGCAGACTACTCTTCTAGTGGACCAAGGCTGGATCAGGCCCTGTGGGGGAGGAGGATCAGAAGAAGGGAAAGGAAGAGGGTAGAAAGGTCCCAGTTGAACATACTCCCCACCCCCTTCCTGTATCCCCAGGAAATAAAGTGCAGCTGGGTTCTTGGTTGCCATAGTGACTGCCACACAAAGAATTTGGGGGGAAAAACACCCCGGGGGCATGAAGAAGCAATTTGCTCTCAGCTCTGGGAGGCAGGGGGTGGAGGGAGGACACGGGGATGGGGATCGGAATCTCCTGGGGAGAAAAAGTTAAGAGAGGCCTGCCAGGGTAGGTGGTGTCGGGGAGCCTGGAACCTTCCATGCCCCCCCCCTTCTGCCAGTGATCCAAAAGAAGAATGGGTGGAGGGCCCCCCCAGCTCTGGTGTGGGTGCTTCCAAATCCCAGGCCCCCCTTCCGGGAACCAACTGGGCAGCTGTGAGCTCCCCAGTGTCCACAGGGGCAGGACCTCCATGTGGATTTTTTTTTTTTTTTTTGAATTTCCAATTCCACCTCAGGACAAGGCACTATCTGGGGCAGTGCACAGGCCTGACACCCCTCAAATCCTTCCTCAAACTCAGGAAAGGGCCCGGCCTCACTCCCCAGCCCCTCCCCCCTCCTCCTTGGCTACACACGGAGAGGTCTACATATCCCGGGCTGTGGGGAGGAGGGTGGATTGGATTTAACCCCCCCCCCCCCCCGAGGGAAACTGCAGCCTGGTTTTCCTCCCTCCAGCTTCTCTAAACCTCCAAGAAAGCAGAGAAGGCACGGTGTGGTGGCAGCTGCATTTTTTTTTAATCTGTTAATAAAACCGCAAGTGAATCAAATCCGCTCGAAGGGGAAGGGTGGGGGGGGGGGTGCGGTGCAGCGAGGCAGGGGCCATGGTGTTTGCAGAAGTTGGAAATTTAATAAGAAGGGAAAATAAAAATAGCCACTGTGCCGGAGACACAGAGAGAGGGTTGGGAGACGTAGGTGGGTGTGGGACTCCAGGCTGGGTGGAAAGCATGAAGAAGAGACAGCCAGAGGGTCCCAGAGTCTGGAGAGGCAAGGGGGGTGGGCACAGCTAGGGGCAACAGGAAGGAGGGACTTGGAGTACCCGCCAAAACGGCCCGATTCCCTGGCAGGTTTTCCGCAGGGGTGAGCGGGCCAGAGAGGTTAGGGATTGGCAGTCTGAAAGCCTAGGCGAGGAGGGGCAGCTCCTGGTTCCTTGGTCTTTGAGCTGGTCAGGATACGCATCACACTGTTAGGGCTGCCATGAACAGCTGTGCAGGTGGCTCACTGCACAAGAATGCTAGAAAGAAGCCAGAGCAAGGGCTGATATCTCTTCCCCTCACCGTGCTCTTCCTCTGCCCCGAAGAAAGGGTGCCTTTTAAGGATCCACAATAAAGGTGCCAACACCCTAAATGTCCATCACCAGAGGAGTGGATGAACAAATGTGGTCCATCCATACACTGGGATATGATTCAGCCGTAAAAAGGAGGACCGATCTTGACACACGCTACAATGTGGAGGAAACCTGAAAACGTTATACCCAGTGAAAGAGGCCAGACACGACAGAGCACACGTGACCCGATTCCATTTACGTGAAATGTCCAGAATAAGTAAATCCACAGAGACAGAAAGCAGACGGGTGGTGGCCAGGGGCTGGGAGGAAAGGGGAAGCTGGGGAGCGACTTAATGGGTGCCGGTTTCCTTTTGGGGTGACGGGGATGTTCTGGAACCAGGTAGAAGTGGTGGCCGCACAACGTGGTGAAGGTGCTAAATGTCCCTGAAGTGTATTCTTCAAAATGGTTGATTTTGTGTTAGGTGAATTTCACCTCAGGAAAGAAAGAAAGAATGAAGGGACAGGAAGGGCAGGGAGGGGGAAGGAAGGAAGGAAGGAAGGAAGGAAGGAAGGAAGGAAGGGGAAGATCCACATAAAGATGATGGCAAGGGGGCGCCTGTGTGGCGCAGTAGGTTAAGCGTCCGACTTCAGCCAGGTCACGATCTCGCGGTCCGTGAGTTCGAGCCCCGCGTCGGGCTCTGGGCTGATGGTTCAGAGCCTGGAGCCTGTTTCCGATTCTGTGTCTCCCTCTCTCTCTGCCCCTCCCCCGTTCATGCTCTGTCTCTCTCTGTCCCAAAAATAATAAATAAAACGTTGAAGAAAAAAAAAAGACGATAGCAGGGTCCCTGCACAAGACTTACCACACCCCGTCTACCCCCAGAAAGCCCGGGAGTGCCCACAGCAGTCCAATTCCAGAGCAGCCTTGGAATGCATTCATTCGTTCGTTCAACAAGAATTCACCGAGTGTTTATTTCATGCCAGGTGCTGTGCTGGGCGTTGAAGGGGGTACACCCCTGCCCCAGGGCTGACACTCCAGTGAGGTGGTCAGACCGACCCAGCAAACACAGCCTCCGGTACTTTAGGTGGGGGTGCGTGCCTGCTCTAGAAACAACAAAACCGCGTGGGTGGGGCAGGCGGGGGCACTGTGTGCGCTTTTAACTGGGTGCCCTCACTGAGGAGGTGACATCTGAACAAAGCTCCGAAGCAGGCAAAGAGGAGTCACGTGGTATGTGGAGGAAGAGCCTTCCAGGCCGAGGGAACAGCCAGTGCAAAGCAGGGAGGCTTGTTATCTGCAACAAGTGACGCTAAATGTGGGTTGTTGCGCAGGAGTTGAGGTTCTGCTAGAGCCTTCCCCCCCTCCCCCCAGTTCTGACTTGGATGAGGCACCAGCTGGACGAAGGCATAGGCATGATCCCCATCACCAACCCCCCAAGTCAGAAGTCTTGGATTTCTATCAAGAGTTGATGATCTCCGATGTTTACCAGAGGCAAGGCAAGGGTCACAGTAGTACGTCCTAGAAAGTACTTATTACGTGCTCCACGCTATCACATTCACTGATGTAATCCCCAGCGGCATCGAAAATGGTATGATCTCTACTTTCCGGGTGGGGAAACTGAGGCACGGACCGATGAAGTGGCCCGGCCAAGAGAGCAAGAGGCAGCTGTGAGTTTGAACCCAGGACGGCTTTCTGCGGATCCAGACGAACAAGGATCTGGGAGTTTCTCTCGAGGCCGCACCTTGAAGGGTTCGGAGGCCTCCAGGCCTGTTTTTGAGTTGCCGCTGGCCCCGGGGCTCGCAGACGGCAGAGGGTCCCAGGTGAGGGGTGGCTGTCAGCATTGGCGGGTGATTGATGGTTTAATCGCTCGCCCCGTGACCCTGGCCCTTCTAGCCCACGCTGCGCTGAGGCAGGCGGTCCCTGGCGAGAAGCGGAGATGGGGTAATTTGGTTACCGTAAAGAGAATGAAAATTCCAGAGGGAGACAGAGAGAGCGATGCGCCGACCGGGGGCAAAATGGGAGCCGGTTAGTCTGGGCTTGGATGGGAGGGAGGAGGCAGATCCCCAGTCCTTTTGGGGGTCGGGGCCCTGACAGCTCTCCGCCCCTCTCCAGCCTCATCTGACTTCCTGTCTTGAGAATTGAGAAGGCAAATGCCATGCGTGAGAGGCCACAGGGCACAGCCAAGGCCTAAGAGGCGAGGGCAGCATGTGGCCTCTACCTGAACCATCTGAGGGGAACACAGGAGCGAGGCGGGGGCTGGTGGAGCAGGGGGCTGGAGAGGGCTGGGGGCTCCAGGTACCGCGGTCAGAAGCCTCGTGCCATCCTTGACTTGACTCCTTCCTCGCTCTCTCTCCACTCACATCCAAACCTTGGACTTCTGCCCACCTCCGCGGCCCCGCCGGGTCCAGCCCAGCGTCGCCCTCCTTCACCTGCTGTCGCGTCCGGCCTGGTCCCAGGCTCCTGGTCTCGCCTTGCGGTCTCTTCCCCCCCCCGGGCCCCAGGGGGCGCAGGTGAGCACCCGAGCCCGCTTGGGCTCCTCTTCCGCTCAGAACTAACGGCCACCTTGGCTTGCTTTGCTGTTGCTGCCATCGCGAGTTCCCACAGACTTAGCTGCTTCAACAACACGTATGTATCGTCGCGGGCCCTGGGGTAAGACATCAGCTGACTGCGAGGCTCGGGGGAAGGAGCCCTTACCGCCTTCAGGTGCGGGCAGAATTCAGTTCCTTGCGGTTGCAGGGGGGAGGTCCCCCTTTCCCCAGTGGCTGCCACCTGAAGCGGTGGCCTGCAGTCCCTGGCTTGTGGCCTCTCCCACCACCTTCAAAACCAGCCAGGAGAGACCTTCTGACATGGCCGTTCTCTGGCCCCCTTTCTGCCTCACCCGTCTGCGTTTAAGGATTTGTGTTACAAGATTGGGCCCACCCCATAGTCAGGGTGATCTCCCTGCCCAAAGAGCCTTAATGTAATCACATCTGCAAAGTCCCTTTTGCAATGTGAGGTAATACGTGCACAAATTCCAGGGATTCGGACGTGGACATCTTTGGGGGGCCATTGTGTCTGCCAGCTTCCTCACTCAGAGCAAAACCCAAGTCCTCCCTGAGGCCACAAGGCCCTGCACACCCCCATCACCTCCCTGCCCTTGTCTCTGACTTTCTTCCCCTCCCCGCTACCTGGGACTTCTCACTATTCTCCAGACTCCCTGGGCACATTCCTGCCTCAGGGCCTTTGCATAGGCTGTTTCCTCTGCCTGGATTGTCTCCTCCCTGATATCTGCAAGCCTCCTCCCTCACCTCCTCCAGGTCTCCCCTCACAGGTCCTTTCCCCAGGAAGCCCTTCTCTGATACCCTTCCCACCCCCATCCCCTTACAGCCACCACAAATCCGCATTACTGCCTTAGTTACTTGCACTCACTGGGATGTACCAAGGATATTTACTCGTTCGGCTGTCTCTTAGCTGGCTCTCTACTAGGGAGGTTCCTTGTTTCTGCGGTTCCCTGCTGACTCAATAAGTTTGTTAAATGGATGGAGGGCAGGCAGACGGGGCCCCAGGGCGAAGGAGGACCTGGGGGCCCAGTGGAAGGCAGAATGGGCAGGTAGAGAGAGGTCAGTGCGGGGGGGGGGGGGGGGGGGGGGGGGGGGGGACAAAACGACTTCTAGAGGAACCTTGGAATCAAGACACTGTAACGTAAATGAACCAGCACGGAGCCACCCTTAACTCCCGGGGTGGTTCCTCCTGCTCCTATAACGTGCTTTTACGGCGGGGTGGTGGCAGGGGTGTTAACTGGATAAACTCTTAGCTTCCTGACTTTTCTGCGCATCTCAGATCACAGATGCTCTAATGGTCACCTGAGGTCACAAGGCAGGCTGGGCACGATTCAGAACGAGAATGTCCAGATCCCAGCTCGGATGGTGCTTTAGACTTAAATATTCTCCTCCTTGTTCTGGGGGCCCGGAGTGGTGTGGGGGCCCGCCCCCCCCCTTCCTCCCTAGCCCTTCCTGTCACACTTAAGGATAAACCAGAGCTGGACAACTGTTAAAGGGATAAAGATAAATTTTGTGTGTGTGTTTTTTTAAACTGTTGCAATAGGGAAAATGGTATCTCAGGGTAGAACCAGGCTCGGTTCTGATTTACAGCCAAGGAGCAGGGTGGGGGGCAGTGGATGGAAAATTACTAGGAGGAAACATCAGGAGTAAAGGGAGGTTCCAGCTCCACTGACTTAACTGGATTCTTGCTAAAACCGGATTCTATACGGAGGGACACAGAGAAGCCCAAGGTTGACGACCGGTCAATGCTCAGGATCTGAGCTCAGGGAGGGAAGGGGCGTATGGGGGGGGGGGGGTCATGTGGCGGTCCCCCAAGGGACATGTGCCACGTTCTCACCCCTGGAACCTCTGACTGTGACCTTATTTGGTAAAAAGTGTCTTTGCAGATAGGATTAAGTGATGAATCCTGGGGGGCCGAAGGAGCATGCGACTCTTGATCTCGGGGTTGTGAGTTCGAGCCCCACTTTGGGTGCAGAGATTACTTCAATAAACTTTTTTTTTTTTTTTTCAACGTTTATTTATTTTTGGGACAGAGAGAGACAGAGCATGAACGGGGGAGGGGCAGAGAGAGAGGGAGACACAGAATCGGAAACAGGCTCCAGGCTCTGAGCCATCAGCCCAGAGCCCGACGCGGGGCTCAAACTCACGGACCGCGAGATTGTGACCTGGCTGAAGTCGGACGCTTAACCGACTGCGCCACCCAGGCGCCCCAATAAACTTTTTTTTTTTTTTAAAGTTAAGAATCCAGGGATGAGATTCTCATCTGGGTGAGCCTAAATCCAGGGACAGGTATCCCTGTGAGGGACAGACATGAAAACAGAGACACCCCGGGAGAAGACTTTGCAAACAGGCAGAGATTAGAGCAAAGCAACCACAAGCCCAGGCGTGGGGGGCAGTGCCTGGGGTCACTGGAGCTGGAAGAAGCCAGGGAAGATTCTGCCCTGGACCTCCCAGAGGCGGCTGGCCTGGCCCACACCTGGATTTCCCATTCTGGCCTCCAGAACTGGCAGAGAAGAAATTCCTATTGTTGTAGCTGAAGTCTGTGGTCCTTTGTTATGACAGTCCCAGGACACCAGGAGCCAGAGGGTCCTGGTGGAGCTGTTTCTGCTGTGGAAGGAGCCCTCTCACCCAGCCCCTGCTTCTCCCTTAGGACCTGCTCTCTGCTCAGCCTTTCTCCCCGCTGAAACCAGTCATGTGCTTGCGGCCGGAGTCCCAGCACCTCCTCCAGGCAGCCCTCCTGGAAACACCCTGTATCTTGATCTACCAGAGCAGTCACCAGCCCCTTTCTTCTGCCTTCCACGGGTCACAAAAGTCCAGGAGACCCACAACAGATTCTCCAGAACATCCTGCCAATGTTCTTCCTTCCCTGGCTTGAAGTGAGGGGGGGCACCCGGTTCTGACCCTTTTCTCCTGATGGGGAGAGCATGAAGCTCACAGCACAACCTCCTCCGGAGAAATCCTCATAAAACCCTCTCCAAACCTGCCTTCTTCCCCAAGCCTTTCAGACCCCGCTCACGCTGAGTCATGAAACCCATCGGGAGCCTTCGACTTTGGAAATGTTCACTGTGGTCTGGTACCTCTCACTGGACACTATATTTATTTATTTGGGGCCTGAATGAAAAAGTCCATTGTAGCATCCTGTTACTCTAGTAATATCCAGTTCCGGGTGGTGGGGGGGCGCGGGGGTTACTGATGTTTCCCTGCTCTCCACCTTCTGGGCACCTGATGGGAGGCAACTTCCGGGCTCCCCTGGGGTTGGCTGGAGCCATGCGATGAGTGCTGGCCAATCAGCTGCAAGCAGACGTGATGACGTCATTGCCAGGTTGGCGTATTTAATGGCTGAGGCAGGACCCTCTGCTCTCTTTCCTCTGCTGCAGTGACTAAGAACGTTCTAGATAGCTGCTGCCTCAACAGCCTGGATCCTGCTATGAGGATGACCCAAACAGAGGCCCCAGGTGGTTCCCAACAGTCATGTAACACGAGCAAGAAATAAACTTTGAAGTCACTGAGATGTTGGGGTTCCCACAGCATGACCTCCCATCTCAGCTGGTGTATCAATAGTCTATGGCCGCTGTGACAAATTACCACAAACTCGGTGGCTTAACACAACAAACATTTCTTCCCTTACCGTTCTGGAGGTCCGAAGCCTGAAGTCAGTTTCAGTGGGTTGAAACAGGTGTCAGCAGGACCCTGCTCCTTTGGGAGCCCTTTGGGAAGAGTCTGTTTTCTCGACTTTTCCAGCTGCCAGCGCTGCAGTGCTGTGTCCCTCGGCTCAGGGCCCCTTCCTCCATCTTCAAAGCCAGCAGTGTAACATCTGACCTCCTCCCTCTCCTTCCCTCTTATAAGGACACTTATGATTGCATTTAGGGCCCTCCCAGATAATCCAGGATAATCTCCTATTTCAAGAGCCTTAACTTAATCCCATCTGTAAAATCTCTTTTGCCACAGAAGGTCGCATTCACAGGTTCCAGAGCCCGGGAACTAATATCTCTGGCGGGGGGGGGGGGAGGGGGGGGGCGTTATTCAGCCTGCAACAGTGGGTTCACCTAGAAGCCAGGTTGCAAGGGCAAATCATTTATTTGGGAAGTGACCCTAGGAAGGAGAGTGAGGGAAATGACGGAGCCAAGAACGAGCACACTGTTGCGGTTACTACTGTGGGCAAGTGAGGCTCAATCCCACAGGGGAATTCTGGGAGACACTGTAGAAAGGTGCCGTAAAGGATTAACCTCACCCAAAGAGAGGTCTAGTCTTTGTCCTTTGCTCCTGAGAGGTGGCCTGGAAGCCCTAGAATGTCTTGCTTGGTTAGAGTATCTTTGTTTACCTGGGACCTTGGGCCACACAGTCTACTCGATCAATATGATGTATATGGGGGAGCTTTGGTCACACTAGGTAGTAACAATGTGATTTATGGTGGTTGGGGCGGGGTGGGGGGGGGTGGGCGTGGGTCACCCAGTGTCAGCCCGACCTCTCAGGGGCTGGAGACTGAAGTCAGCCACACGGAGGGTCAACCATGTCTATGTGACACGGACTCAACAAAGACTCTGGACACGAAGGCTGGGTGAGCATCCTGGGTTGGCAGTACACCATGAGTGTCGTCACGCACGGTCACTGGGAGAAGTTAGCACTGCTCGCACAACTCCACTGGGAGGGGCCGACTACTGGATGTTCACACCTGGCGTCTCCTGGGTCCTGCCCCACGCGCGCCCCTTCCCTTGGTTGATGTTAATCTGTACCCTTTCCCTGTAACAAACCATAACGTGTCGCGTATGAGAGCTATCAGTGAGTCCTCGGGGATTATCGAAACTGGGGTAGTCTTAGGGACTGCAGACTTGCTGTTGGTGTAGATGTGAGGGTGGCCTTGGGGACTTTTACACTTTGCAAGAACACGCCTCAGCGTTGTTCCACCAGAGGCGCGAGGGATCTGGGGTGTTTATCCTCCAGCCCTATCTCTCCTTTGCCAAGGCTGCTCCTGAGTGCCACAGGTGCCAGCAGTAATGGACGGCCAGGGTCATGGGGAGGTGTGCAGGGAACCCACCGTGTTGCCTTCATCAAGCCTGTGCTGACTGATACTCTGACATTTGCTGAGAGCTTTGGAGGCGCTACGCACTGTTCAAATGCATTCTTTGCTTACAGAGCCTCAAGGTATTCTATGGTGTATTTATACGCCCATCTTTGTGATGAAGAAACTGAGGCATGGAGAGGTTAAGTCACCCAAACAAGGCATATCGGTCTGCTGGGGCTGCCATAACAAAACACTAGAGACTGGGTGGGAGCTGGGCGGTTGTTAAACAACAGAAATTTGTTTCTCACGGTTTCTGGAGACTGGAAGTCCAAGATCAAGTTGTCAGCTGGTCTGGGTTCTGGTGACAATGAGCTTCCTGGTTTGAAGATGGCTACCTTCTCACTGAACCTCATGTGGCAGGAACAGAGAGAGAGAAAGAGAGAGAGAGACAGAGACAGAGACAGAGACAGAGAGAGACAGAGAGACAGAGAGACAGAGACAGAGAGAGAGAATGCATACCCTCTCCAGTCTCTTCTTTAAAGGACACTAACCCAGGGCGCCTGGGTGGCTCAGTCGGTTGAGCGTCCAACTTTGGCTCAGGTCATGATCTCGTGGTTTGTGAGTTCAAGCCCCATGTCGGGCTCTGTGCTGACAGCTGAGTCTGGAGCCTGCTTCAGATTCTGTGTCTCCCTCTCTGTCTCTGCCCCTCCCCAGCTTGTGCTCTCTCTCCGTCTCTCAAAAATGAATAAATGTAAAAAAAAATTTTTTTTAAGGACACTAATCCTACTGGATCATGGTCCGCCCCCCCCCCCCCCCATGACCTCATGTAAAGGCCCAATCTCCAAATACAGTCCCGCTGAGGATTGTGGCTTCAACATATGAACCTGGGGAGGACACATTCGGTCCACAGCACAGGCTCACAGCTATTCAGTGCTGGAGCTGAGATTTCAACACTGACCCCACAACCCGAGCTTTTGCCCACTGCTCCTTGCAGCCAGGCAGGAAGGGGACAGCCTGTGGAGGGGAAGGGAGAATGGATGAGGGAGGGCAGGTGGGAGCCATGGGAGGCCTGGGTTATCCCCAGGAAGCCTGGGCTTGGGGAGACCTGAATTTCAGCCTTCTTAGGGTGCTGAGAACACCTGAAGGTATAGTGGCTTGAGTGATTGCTTTAAAACCTAAGTTGGACCTGGTCACTTTCATGGTCAGAACTCTCCATCAGCTTCTCATCACTCGGAAAAAAATCTGGGCTCCTCCCCACAGTTTATAGCCCCTGTCACCTCCCTGCCCTCATCTCTTACCACTGTCACCCTCTTTCACTTCAGCCTCCTCAATGTTTCTCAAACACATCAAGCAAGTCCCAGCCGCAGGGCCTTTGCATATGCCTTTCCTCCCTCCAGGAAAAATCCCAGGAAAAATCTGTGCCCTTGGCAGATGCATGGCTTGCTCTCTCTCTTCCTTCGGATTCCTGCTTCTGTCTCCCAATATCCCTTTTCTTGTCTTTTTTGGTAAGTAAATTATTTTTTATTGTGATAAAACACAACACCACGTAAAGTTTACTATTGTAATCATTTTATTTATTAGATTTTTAAAATGTTTTTTTTTTTTTGAGAGAGAGACAGAGTGCGAGTCAGGGAGGGGCAGAGAGAGAGAGGGAGACACAGCATCCGAAGCAGGCTCCAGGCTCCGAGCTGTCAGCATACAGCCCATTGCAGGGCTCGAACCCACAAACTGCGAGATCATGACCTGAGCTGAGGTCAGACGCTTAACCGACAGAGCAACCCAGGTGCCCCTATTATAACCGTTTTAAAGTATACAACTCAGTGGCATTAAATATATTCACCATGTTGTGTATGTTAGAAATAAACCCATCAACCCAATCAAAGGAAGGATGTGAAGACTCAAATCACAGTGAAATGAGGCTTTAATCAATGTTCTTGCAAGCGCAGATGTCTGGTGGACAGGCTCACTCGGGGGAATCACAGCAGACAATTTATCCCCTGGCGTGTGGGTCCCTCCCTGGTTCCTCACTGGCTGAGGACTAGAGAGGTTCCAGCCTTCCCCAGGCGTCGCCTATGCCCATGTCAGGCAAAAAGTAGTCTGATTGGAACAAATGTCCATCCCCTGAGGTGACACGGAGACTTTCGGTCCCTTCTCCCTTTGCTCTTTGGTGCATGCTCCTTGCAAAGCCCACGAAAATAAGCCCCCAACAATAAGCCCACGAAACAGAGCGGGGGTGGGGCGGGGGGTGGGGGGGTTGGGGGGGGGGGTGGGGAGAAGAACCAGGAAGTGAAGCGTCTAAGTATTTGAGACTCTATGGGTTGGGGTGGAGTGGGGGGTTCGTACATATTTGCAGTAGGTTGTAAACCTGTTGTTAATGAGACAGCGCAGCTTTTATTTGGCATTTCTGAAAATGAATCATCTCTCTTACTTTTCAAAGTGTAACCTTCACTCCCCATTCTCCCCTCCATTCTCCTTGTCTTTTGTATTAATAAAGAACCTCCTATTTAAAAAAAAAAATTTTAAGTTTGTTTATTTAGAGAGAGAGGGTGCAAGCGGGGGAGGGGCGGAGAGAGAGAATCCCAAGCAGGCTCTGCACTGTCAGCACAGAGCCCGATGTGGGGCTTGAACTCATGAACCGCAAGATTATGACCTGAGCCAAAATCGAGAGTCAGATGTTTAGCTGACTGAGCCCCCCAGGCACCCCAAAGCACCTCCATTTTTAACCTGGGCACATGGCCACCCAAGAAAACGACTTCATTTGCCAGCCTTCCTTGAAGCTATACCATGTGACTTTGGCCAACAGCAGCCACCTGTGCACCTTCTGGGCTCTGCCCTTGAAGGGAAGGAGTGGAGTCCCTCCCACTGGCTGGAAAGAGGACATGTTGGGGAGTCATCCTGGCCCCCCCTAGAGGTGGCAGATCAGAAGCCAGAAAGAGCCCACGTCCTCACTACAATATAGCCAATCACCCCAGCCCCGGACCATTGACAGCCAGACTATCAAGTAAGTCGTAAATGAAGTTATCTCTGGGGACGCCTGGCTCACTCAGTTGGAAGAGCACGCAACTCTTGATCTCGTGGCCGTGAGTTCAAGCCCCACGGTGGGTGTGGAGATGACTTAAATAAAGAAAGGCACTTTTAAAAAGTTACCTCTTGTTTGAGCCGCTGTAATCTTGGATTTCTGTTCCAGCAGCCCAAATGCTATTGTAACTAACAAGTCGGTCATAGAATCTAAAATACCTGACATTATCTTAGCAGGTGGGCAGCTGGTAAGGACTCCCATCTGACAGGCTGGGAAGCCGGTGGCCCTTGTCACGCAGGGACAAAACATCTAGGTGGCCAGCTGCTATAAACCGAATGTGTGTCTTCCTCCAAATTCAGATGTTGGAACTGAATCCCCAGGATGGGGGCAACTGGAGGCGGGGCCTTTGGGGTGATTAAGTTATGAGGATGGGGTCCTCATGAATGGGAGCACTGGCCTTCTAAAAGAGACTCCAGAGAGCTCCCTTGCCCCACCCACCAGATGAGGACGCACTGAGGAGACAACCATCCGTGAGCCAGGAAGCAGGTCCCCACCAAATACCAAATCTGCCAGCACCTTGACCTTGGACTTCTGGATTCCAGAACCTAGATATACATGTCTTTTGTTTATAAGCCACCCAGTCTATTGTAATCTAACAGCCCCAATGGACGGAGACGCCTGGCCTCTGTGAGATCCTTGAAGACAGCCTGTGACTCTAGGGAGAGTGGTTGGCTTTGCAGAGCACAGGGCATGCGGCTATGGCTGGCACGTGAGTCAGAAGTGACCTGTGTTCCAGGGGCGCCTGGGGGGCTCAGTCAGTTAAGCGTCCGACTCTCGGTTTCAGCTCAGGTCATGATCTCGTGGCTTTGTGGCTTCCAGCCCCACATTGGGCCCTGAGTGTGGGGCCTGCTTGGGATTCTCTCTCTCTCTCTCTCTCTCTCTCTCTGCCCCTCCCCACTTGCACCATCTCTGTCTCTCTCAAAACAAATAAACTTAAAAAAATAACTTCTAAAAATAAAAACTAAAAAAAAAAAAAAAAGACCCGTATTCTTTAAGCCGTGGTATTTCCCTTGCTATCTGCACCCTTTCAGTTCCTGGCTTCGATGGCAAGGGTCTGATGTCAAACTCGGGTAGTGGTGGAGACGGCATGTTCCAAATAGCAACCACTGGGACAGAGACAGGGGCGGGGAACCTGCATTTGGGGGCCTTGTGGTGACACAGCCTCGCATTTGCCTTAACTGATACCCACAGAAGAAGAAGGCTTCCTTCAGCAACCGCGACGGGGATTCAACGCACATAAAAAGCAAGCAGCCTGTGCCCAGCATGCCAAGGTGCTCAATAAACGTTCACTGTGTCCCCGACCACCGCCGCCTCTGGTTTGGGGAAGGAGACGCCCCTTCCCAAAGTGCCGGGGAAGCTCCCTTGGTATCTCTTTGTTGCCGGACAAGAAGCCTGGGTCCCAGACTGGTTTCCTCCAGCAACCACAGCTCCCGTCTGGCAGACCCTCTCCCACACGTTGTTCCCCCTCTGGTCCCGGTCACTCCGTTCCCCCCCCAAGCCCCTTCCTGCCTACTCAGTTCCCTTCGGCCTGCCCACCTGGCGTCCTTAAATGCTTGTCCGCTAACCCCCAAAGCACACAGCCAGCAGCTGGCTGCACGGGGCCTGGTTTCCTGCAAAACTTTATACGATCCTCCTCTGACTACTAAGTGGTTAAAAATATCCACTCCGCCCAGGCAATTTTGCTAAGCTGGTGTCAGGGGGAGAAAGGGAGACGAGGGAGAGCTCACAAATGAAGCAAATTGCTGAAAATCGGATTTTTACTGTCTTATCTAGGAGCCACATGAGAGGAGAGGAGATTGCAATTTCTGCCGGAACTTTCTCACATCCCCGCGTCTGGGGCAAGAAAGTGGCGGTGAGCTGGGGAGGAGCAGGATGGAGGAGCCTGGAAGAGAGAACACAGGAGGAAAGACAGAGGCTGAAGAGGGAAGGAGCAGGTGGGGGAGTGAGCAGGAGGCAAGGACAAGAGTCACATGAAAAACGAGGGGTGGCAGCCGACAAAGGCTGGAGGGGCCCCAGGGGGTCTGGATGCCAGACCTCAGCCAGGGGCTCCTGCAGGGGCTGTACCTCTTCCGGAGCCCCTTCACCCACCCACAGAGTCCGATTGTAATTGTCCAGCAAGGGCGGCTGGGTGGATCGGTCAGTTAAGCATCTGACTCTCGGTTTCTGCTCAGGTCACGATCTCACGGCTCATGGGATCAAGCCCCGCGTTGGGCTCTGTGCTGACAGTACGGAGCTGCTTGGGATCCTCTCTCTCCACCGCCCCCCCACCTTGTTCCTCCCCTGCTCACTCTCTCTCTCTCTCTCTCTCAAGAATAAATAAATAAATTTTTTAAAATAATAAAAAGAAAAAAGAAATAAAATCTATTGATTAAAAAAACAAAACAGTTGCTTTTGGGGGCTGGGTCATGCTCCAGTCTACAGGTTTTCTCTGACGAACAGACCATTGATTGCTTGAGGTGCCCCGGGTGTGCCAGGCATTGAGCTTCCAGCCCCTATGGCTGGCGGCCGTGAACCTCACCCTTCCGGCAGACGAGGGAACCAGCCGGCCTGCTCCCCCTGTCAACCTTGAGAGCCTATCCCTAGGATCTGGGGCTCCCTTTGCCAAGAACCATCTTGGTCTCCCCTGGGTTCGGAAGCAAACCGGGCTGCCTCGGGTTCACCTTCTGTAAGTGGGGATATAATATGTAATCGTTACCACAGCCTCGGTTATGCTGCACGACAAGCGAGCCCAGATTGCTGAGCTGGAAGAGGCCATGTCTCCGGGTTCCAGACAAGCTGCTTGTCAGCAGTCTGGGAGGTGGAACTCTCAAAAGACACTCAGTGATGATTCCAGGGCTGCAGAAGGTCAGCACGGCAGGGATGGGTCTCTCTGGGTCCCCTTCACAGAGGCCGGCCACACACGAATGCCGACGCTTCTGCAAACGCGGCTGCCGGCCGCCTGCCCCCTGCCCCCTGCCCGGAGCCAAACACTTTTCCGTCCTTCTCCCTGCCCCACATTCCTTCAGAGCTGGAGGTTAATAAACTCATCAGTGATGAGCAGGGAACGCGTCTGCAGAGGTTTTAATTACAGCAGAAAATTGGCCCAATTGGTATTTAATGTAGAGTAAGTGTCGAGTTAACCGGTCAGGGCAGGACGAGCTGAGGTTTGCGTGAAGGTGTCCTGAGCCCCGCCTGGCCACGTTTTCCCGGGGAGCCTCCGAGGGCGGGGGACGCTGTAGTGCTGGCTCTCTGGGGGCTGCAGCCGGACCTCAGGGACCCCGGGAGAGCAAAGGAAGCCGCGCGGGGTGAAGAGGTGAGAAGACATTTCTGAAAGCTCAGCCCGGGGCTCGGCCGTCTGGTCTCAGGGCTTTTCTCCTTCGCAATGTTTGACCCCCATCTATTCCAGGCGGCCTCGCAGGGCGCCCTGGGGCTCCCGTGGACAGGGTGTAGGAGGAGCTGGGGAATGGGGTGCAGATCCGCTAGGACTCGGGGAATTTGTCCCCGGAGGGGGGCAAGGAGGAGCTGCAGAAGATAGACTTTCTAAGTGAGGAGGGGGAGAGGAGAAAGCCCCCTCTCTGCCCCCCCCCCCCGCCTCCCCCAGCTTCCCGGGTATGGCGCAGGGGAGCTGAGGAGGGAACCTTCTAGGAGAGTCCGTGTTCAAGGGAGAGGAAAAACAAAAAGCCCCAAACAATCAGAGGCCACAGAAGCCAACCCCACCCAGAATCCACTACAGTTTATGAATTTTCCATACTTTCCAGGCCCCCCAGGGTGACTGTGTCCCATCCAGAAAGACCGTTTAGAAATAAAACGCACAGATTCTGGGGACGCCTGGGCGGCTCAGTCGGTTAAACCTCTGGCTCTTGATTTCAGCTCAGGTCGTGATCTCATGGTTCATGGGATCAAGCCCTTGTCCGGCTCTGTGCTGGCAGCATGGAGCCTGTTTGGGATTCTCTCTCTCCGTCTCTCTCTCTCTGCCCCTCCCCAAATCATTCTCTCTCAAAATGAATAAATAAACATTTTTTTATTTTAAGAAAAAAAAATTTTAATGTTTATTTATTTCTGAGACAGAGAGAGACAGAGCATGAGTGGGGAGGGGCAGAGAGAGAGGGAGACACAGAATCGGAAGCAGGCTCCAGGCTCTGAGCCATCAGCCCAGAGCCCGACGTGGGGGCTCGAAACTCACGGACCACGAGATCATGACCTGAGCCGAAGTTGATCACTCAACTGACTGAGCCACCCAGACACCCCTGGACTCCCCAGCTTCTAACTCTGACTGTCACTTACTAGCTAGGTGACTTAAGGCAAGTGACTTAACCTTGTCTGTGTCTCAATTTCCTCAACTATAAAAGGTGGGGGGGGGGATGTAATTTCTGATGGTTAGGCTAGGCTGCAGAAAAAGAGAAATGCAGCATCTCAGTGACTGAAAATCACAGGCTTATTTTTCACTCATGCTTCATGTCCACTTGGGGCCATTGCGGGGAGGGTCTGCTTATCAGAGTCACTGGCGGAGCAGTCACACTCTGGAACATTCTGGAATGTTCTGGAACATTGCTTGCCATCATGTCAGAAGGAACTAAGGGCCTTGGAAAGTCGTGCACAGGCAATGAAAAGCTCTAGTTGGGAATGCCAGGTGTCAGCTCCACTCACAACTCATTGGTTAGAAGTAGTCACATGACACCCCCCCCCCCAGGTGGGCAGGAAGCACAATTCTTGGCCAGCACCACTGATGGCCTCCAGCTCGCAGGTTGTCGTAAAGTTAAGTGCCGTCATGAATGTGAGGTGCTCAGGACAGTGCCTGGCATTCGCTGAGCGCCCTTTACGTGTTCCGGTTTTTGTGTTTTCTCAGGAAAGGAGACCTCACCCAGGGACTTAGTGCCTCTCTGATGCTGGTTGAGCCGGGCCAAGATGGACCAGTCGCTGGAAGCCTGGAAGACGTGCTCCAGGTACGGTCCAGATGTGTCCCAGGTGGGTCACCCGGATGGGCACGGGTAAACCTCCACGGGTAGGAGCCTGCTGCCACCCCCTCGTCGATCTTCACGTATCTGATGGTCGATAGCCTTTTCTCTTGGCCGGGAGGGGCCCTCGCTCCGAGCCGTTTCATTGATTCGGTTCTTGACCCAAAACAGAGGAGGTGACAAGGAATGTGAGGAAACAAGGCCCCGAGAGGCAAAGTCACTTGCTCAGGGTCTCCCAGCCAAACGTGGATTCAAACCCAGACTGCTCCGTCTTCAGAGTTTTAGCAAGCGCCACCGAGCTGCGTGTCTGAGGCCACCTCTGCACCCTGCCTGCTCCACTAGTCCCCCCACATGCCCACAGCCTCCGTTGACCTTCCCTTCGGACCAGGCAGCTCCACAGAACCGCTGGGCTCCCCAGCCCCCACCAGAGCCCACTTCAAGGGTGGGAACTGAGGCCTCCCAGGCTCCCAGGGAGCCCCCTGAACGACTGGCAGCGGCCGGAAAAGCACCAGTGACCCCAGGTAAGGCCAGGAGCCCCCGCAGACGCTAATCACCCCAGCAGAGCCCAGGCAGGCGGCCTCCCCCTGCAGCTTTGGCTTCTGCAAGAAGACAGAGCAGCAAAGCAGTGCCCTTCACCAGCTTCCAAATCCTCCTCCAGCCCCCTCCCTCCCCCGCCATGGGGACAGTGGGGTGCCACGGCTGGCTGTCTGGGAGAGGCCACTGACCCGGGTTCCACAGCCCCAACGGTGGATTCCCAGACCTGGGGTGGGGGTGGGGCAGTGGGTGTCCTGGTCCCCTGGCTGGCAGAGGGACGAAGTGCCAGCCTGCCCTCCCCCCATCTGCGGGACGTCCCCTATGTACACACCGCGCTGTCCATCTTCTGTTATGAGGGGCAGAGATGTCCCCCCAAGCGCTCTGGCTTCCCAGGCCTCATTCGCTTCGAGCTAAGCCCTGCCTGGGGCCTCTAGGCCCAGCGGGGGCAGGAAAGGAGTAAAGAAGGATTTAGAGCCCCGCCCGCCTGCTGAGAGATTAGATGAGATCAATATACAAAGGGCCGGGTGAGATCCCGCAGAGGGGCTCCTTAAGACCCGTGACCCTGAGAGGTAATTAACGTGCTTGCTGGGGGAGGCCAGACCTCGCCGCACCTCGACCGGATTTGGCAGCCCCCATGAAGCGGAGGCTGGGGTCCTGGCTCCCTCCTACTCCTCCACACCAGCCCTGCAGGTTCAGAGAATCTGGGTCCTCCCTCCGGCTACTTTCTGGGGGCCGGGGGCGGGGGGGCGCTGGCTGGATCATCATCATAATCTCTATCACTTACTGAGTGCTTGCTTTGTGCCCCGAGCTGCCTACAGCTTTATAGAGCTCCCTGATTTCACCACGATTCTAGAAGACAGGCTGCTCTCATGAGGTCTATTCTGCAGATGGACGCACTGAGGCATAGGGAGACGAGGGGGTTGTCCAAGGTCACACCACAAGGAATCATGAATCTGGGATTCAAATCCAGGCATTCAGGAGCCAGAGCTTGGGCCTCTAAACTTTTGGACTACAGTTTCCTCCCCTCCGCCACCCCAAATTGGCTTTAACTGTTGATAAAGCAACACTAATAACACCAACGCATTGTCCCCCAGTCCTTGTTCCAACACCTTTAACCACCCGGAGCCTCCAAATGCAAGGGGAGACTCTGTGACCCGAAGCACATAGCACAAAGTCCGGGCATCAGTGAAAGCATGTGAACCCAGAAGGTCCATATGCTCCGGAAAGAAGGGCATCCCATTAATCTTGTCTTGAGAAGCATAACGCCTGGCATGTAGTGGGTGGTCAATGTATTTTGTGGAATTGAATCGAACTGACGGTTATGGCTCTTTTTTTTTTTTTTCAACGTTTTTATTTATTTTTGGGACAGAGAGAGACAGAGCATGAACGGGCGAGGGGCAGAGAGAGGGAGACACAGAATCTGAAACAGGCTCCAGGCTCTGAACCATCAGCCCAGAGCCCGACGCGGGGCTCGAACTCACGGACCGCGAGATCGTGACCTGGCTGAAGTCGGACGCTTAACCGACTGCGCCACCCAGGCACCCCATATGGCTCTTTTTTAAAAATTAGTTATCTATTTATTTATTTCGAGAGAGAAATAAAGAGAGCATGCAGGGGAGGGGCAGACAGAGAATCCCAAGCAGGCTCCGAGCATGGAGCCTGACTGGGGGCTCGATCTCACCGTGCGTGAGATCACGACCTGAGCCAAAATCAAGGGTCAGACGCTTAACCGACTGAGCCGCCCAGGTGCCCCATGGTTATGGCCTTGGCTTATCGTGTCTTCGTTGACACAATGACAAGATTGATTATGTTAAATGGGTCCAGGGAGTGACTCAAGGCGGCCACAGCAACTAGTCCTGAAGGCAGGGACTAGCTGTGCCTCCATTCCTGCTTCTGTGAAATGGGTTATTGTGAGAGTTACAGAAAATTATGTCTATCAAGTGTCTAACATGGTGCTTTGCACCTAGTACTAGACAAACGTGAACTTCAATTTTTTAGGGCGCTGGCCGAAAAACTATATATATTAAAAAAAAAAAAAAAACAAACCTAAGACCTCAAAAAAAAAAAAAAATCCTGGCAGCCTAGCAGCAACGTTGTGAGGTTCTAGGACTGTTGAAACAAGAGCAGAACTTGTTTGACCACAAAAGGCAGGGCTGGGATCCTGTTATATCTAGAACGCCTGAATGGGGATTTGGAGAACTACCTGTGACACTGATATATGTAGAAAGTGCTGGTATGTGTCAGTCCTGGGCATTTGCACCTCCCAGCAAGCCCACGAAATGGGTGCGACGATTACTCCATTTACAGATGAGGAAACGGAAGCTCAGCGAGGTTAAGAAACTTGACCAAGATCACACAGCATGTTGTGGCCAGGCTGGGACTCAGGCCCGGCTCTGTCTGACCCCAAAGCCCTGCCCCAAGAAAGCCTGGTAGACTAAACACCTAGAGATCAACAGTGATTTCCTCAACACTGTTGTCTTTCCGTGTGCTCTGACTGCATTTCCTGCCTGTGATAGTTACCACAATAATAAAGCTAAATCTTTTTATTCTTTAAATTTTTTTATGTTTATTTATTTTTGAGAAAGAGAGAGAGAGAGAGAGAGAGAGAGAGAGAGAGAGACAGCACGAGCAGGAGAGGGGCAGAGAGAGAGGGAGACACAGAGTCTGAAACAGGCCTCAGGCTCTGAGCTGTCAGCATGGAGCCTGATGCGGGGCCTGAACTCATGAACCGTGAGATCATGACCCGAGCTGAAATCGGATGCTTAACCAACTGAGTTACCCAGGTGCCCCAAAGCTAAATATTTTTAAATTCTTTCTAAATATAACCCTTTGAAGGGGAAAAAATAGCTACAGACAGAGAAGGAGGGAGGCAAACCACAAGAGACAAACACAGAGAAAAAGCTGAGGGGGGATGGGGGGTGGGGGAGAGGGGAAAACAGGTGATGGGCATTGACGAGGGCACTTGTTGGGATGAGCACTGGGTGTTGTATGGAAGCCAATTTGACAATAAATTACATTGGAAAAGAGAGAGAGAGAGAGAGCACAATGCGTGAGCCCGGGAGGGGCAGAGAGAGAGGGAGATAGATAAATCAATCAATCAATCAATCAAACCCTTTAGGTAAGAGGAAAAACTCAAAAGCAAAAGCCCTTTGCGGTTAGGGTCCCCCTGAGAAACAGACTCTGTTATGTGGGTGACTCGAGGTCCGTTATAGAAATGGGTTTCAGGGGCTGGGTCACAGAAGAGCGGACCGCTGTTGCACGTGACCCTAGGGTCCTGGGAGGTTGGGGAGCTGTTACCACCCCCAGGAGCTGTGGTCCTGGTCAGGTGAGTAACCAGCTCACAGCTGACCCCTCTGCCCTCCCTCCTTCCATCTCCTACCAGCGCCCCCTGTTGGCGAGATCCGGGGAAGCCGGAGGACCAGGGAGCCCCATCGGGCTCCCAGCACCCTGAGCCGGGTGGAGGAGGGTGAAGGGTCAATCTTGAAGGCCACAGGGGACTAGATTATCCTGCCGTCTTTAACTTAGAATTCAGAACCAGCCCTTGTACCGGTGGGAACACCTTTTGGAGAAATATTTGTTCTCCAAAAGATGGTACAGACAAGGACTTTGGCGAGAACAAAAAGTCAGTAACAACCTCAGATAAAGCCAGGGGGAATGATGAATTATTAAGCGAATTATGGTCCCGACTATGGAGAACGAGACCCAAAAAACGTGGTGCAAACAGCACCAAATCTTCTGTGACCGTAGTGCGTTGAGTCGTGTCCCCCCGCACCCCTCCCAAAAAGGATGCCCAAGTCCTAAGCCCCCAGTACCTGTGAACAGGACCTTCTTTGGAAACAGAGTCTTTGCAGGAGTGATAAGGATCTCAAGGTGAGATCGTCCTGGATTTTAGAGTGGGTCCTAAATCCACTGTCTGGTGTCCTTGCACGAGAAAGGAAAGGGAGCTTGGGGAAACACGGGGAAGAAGGTCAAAGAATGCCAGGAGCCCCCAGAGGCTGGAAGAGGCAAGGAAGGATCCTCCCCGAGAGCCTAGAGCCTTCCAAGGGAGTGTGGCCCTGCTGTGTCACTTTGATTGCAGACTTCTGGCCTCCAGAACTGCGAGAGAACACATTTCTATTGCTTTAAGCCCCCAGCTTGTGCAGCCACAAGAAACTAACACAGTGATAAAAGCAAGTTTCAGAGCGATGTGTGCCCTATGATATAGCTGCTGTTTAAAATGTTTTTTAAAAGCACGTGTAGTGTTGTGGTCGATGCCCTGGGTCCATCTGGGGTCACCTGAAGCTTTCGTGGACAGTGCCCTTAGAGCCTTGCAGCATCCCACCCCAAACAGCTGCATCCCCACCTGGGGGAATTTTCTTAGGGGTCGGCAAGGCAGGGATCGCACTCAGGAGTAAGCCTCTGTCAGGGACGGATGGGAGCTGGCGGCTATGCCCAACTCCCTCACCTGGGTGGCGGGGGGGGGGGGACAACGCTGAGATGTTCAATCTACTCCCAGCGCCCTCCAGAGGTCCCCAGGAGGACTGAGCCCCAAGTGCCCACAGGGGTCCCCTGCTCGTTAATGCCCCACCCTGCTGGCTTCCTACCTTCCCTGTTGTATTAACTGTCTAATCCCACTTCACAAATTACCCAAGTTCAGTGCCTTAAGATGATGATCGTTTCTTATCTCTCATGTTTCTATGAATCGGGAATTCTGACCAGGGCACAAGGGGAACAGCGTGTCTCTGCTCCTCAGTGTCTGAGACCTCAGCTGGGAGCCTCAAAGGCGGGGGCTGGAGTCATCCGGAGGGCGACACTAGCAGGACTGCTGGCTGACCCTGGCTGTTGCCCGAGGACCCAACTGGAGCTATTGTCTGTAACACCCGCATGTGTGACCTGGGCTTCCTTACAACATGGCTGGGTTCCAAGGGTAAAGATTGAAAGACAGAGGAGAAGAGGAGGAGGGGGAGGAGGAGGAGGGAGAGGAGAAGGAGCAGGGGAAAAAAGCCAAGAGGGGAGCCCCAGGTGGAAGCGGTCCTCTCTTCTGTGACCCAGCCCCTGAAGCCTGTCAGAATCACCTCCTTTATACTCCATTGGTCAGAGCAGTCGCAAGCCCCACCCAGGTTCAAGGAGAGGCGCACAGACCCCGTCTCTTGTGGGAGGAGCCTCAGCCTGTTGTAAAAAGAACCTGTACAGTGGTATAAATACCAAGGGTGGACATCTTTGAAAAATCACAATCTGCCCCTCCTTTTTCACTTCCCCAACCCCCTACGGCTGTTTCCTGGGGTCGCCTCCCAGACCGACAACTTGCCCCCAAACCCTTGCTTGTCTCAGGGTTTTTCTTTTGAGGGAACCCAGACTAAGCCATCACACAAATCAGGGGCGCCCGGGGGGCTCCGTGGGTTAAGCGTCTGACTCTTGGTTTGGGTTCAGGTCGTGATGTCACAGTTCAGGGGTTCGAGCCAGGCATAGGGCTCTGCGCTGAGTGTATCCCCTGCTTGGGATTCTCTGTCTCCCTGTCTGTGCCCTTCCCCTGTTCGCATTCTCTCTCTCTCTCTCTCTCTCTCTCTCTCTCTCTCTAAGTAAATAAATAAGCATAACAAAAAGACATCACACAAATCAATACTACATTTATATAGGTGGGTATAGGTGTATGTCAATGTTCAAAAAAAAAAAAAAAAAAGATTTGTAAGGATATACACCAAACAGACAACAGTGGGTCCTCTAATGAGGGAACTGGAATGGGGGACAGGAAGGTTCATCTGTAATATCTGATTTATTTGTTTGTTTGTTTGTTTATTTATTTATCTTGCCCCAAGGAAGGATTTCCTGCATCCCCTGTGGAACATAATAGACAAAGGGACAAGGTCAGGAAGCACTCACCCTTACTACTTACGGTAACACTAGCCCTGAAGCAGCTATGACTCTCTGGACACACACACACACACACACACACACACACACAGGAAGCAGGATGAAAGGGGCTAGAGGCAGCCCCTCTCTGTACCCTAGTGGCAGGGTACCACCAACCCGTTTTGCCGCTGAGCTGAGGGCTTGGGGTGGTTCCAGGGTCCAGGATTTCTGGGAGACTGGAGAATGGCCTCCCTCCAAGAGCATTCGAGCCTCAGTTACCCAATCTTTGAAAGGGGTATGATCACGGCTAGCCCACAAAGCTGCTGGTGAGGGTGACATACCTCATCCCACATGAAAGTGACTGACACGACACAATAACAGATGTATTGAGTAGCAGCTATGTGCCAGGAGTTGTCTTAAGCGTTTTGCATGTGTGAATCCGTGCAGGTCCTCACAGTAAGCTCTGAAGTAGGAACTGAAGTCTCAGTTTTTGTAAAAGAGGAACCAGAAAGGTTGAGGAATGGGTCAAGGTCACAGAGGAAGGCTGCCAGACCCTCAGCCTTCCTTTCCTTCTGACTCCAAAAGCAGTGTTCCTTCTACCCGTCATTTCTACCCATTTTTCCCACGGCGGGGCGGCGGGGGGGGGGGGGGGGGGGAGGAATGAACACACAGGAAAAGTCAGAGCCACAGAAAGACTCTTTTCTTGGGCTTTGAAAGGACTTGGAGCCGGGTGGCTCAGTCGGTTAAGTGTCCAACTCTGGATCTCAGCTCAGGTCATGGTCTCACAGTTTGTGAGATCGAGCCCCATGTTGGGCTCTGTGCTGACAGTGCATAGGCTGCTTGGGATTCTCTGTCTCTCTCTCTTCCTCTCCCTCCCTCTCTCTCTCTCTCTCTCTCTCTCTCAAAATAAATAAACAAACTTAAAGAAAATAAATAAACCAAATTAGGGAGGAGGAGGGCTGGTATAACCCAAAGAGCAGATTCCGTCCTTAACCACTGTCTGGGTTCCACCCAGACCCTCCTCTCTAAACCAGTGGTTTTGGGCCAAAGCTGGTGGGGGACGTGTCTCCTTCAAGATCAGAGGAAGGGGTTTCCCCCTCCCCTGACTCCCATTTCCCTTTAAAGGGGGGAAAAGCTCCCTGTGCAATGAGGCAAAGCAGCGGGTTCCTGGGGGCCTCGCAGCCCTGTTGCCATAGCAACCAGACTCACTAGCAGTTTCTGGTACAGGAGTTGGCCGGGTCCACAGCTTGGGCTGGAGGGGATGAAGGGGTAGGAAGGAGACCTCAAGGGCATCCTCTTGCCCTCAGACTGGACCGCCCACACCCCACTGCCAGAGGAGGCGAGGAGCCCTCATCGCCCCAGAGACACAGGAGGGGCCACTCCCACCCTTGAACTTCCCTCCTGAATCTGGGGCAGCTGTTTAAATTTTCCAACTTTTGTCCACCCTGGAAGACTACGGTGAAACCTCCCAGGACTCACACAGCATATGGACCATACCCAGCCCTAGGGGACATTTTCTTTTCTGTTTCCATCTTCCCCTTCCTCCCCTGCCCTGGACTGAGGTATTACTTGGATAAGGTAAAGTGCACAGATCTTAAGTTTTCGCTCAATGAATTTTTATGCAAGTATATACCTGTGTATCCACCACCCAAACCAAGAGAGAATATGTCCATCCCTCCAGAAAATTCCTTCATGCCCATTCCTGGAAGTCCAAATCCCCTAATCTGACTCTGTCACCATAGATTCATTTTGCCTGTCCTTGAATTTCACATAAATGGAACCCTACTGCGTGCCCTCTTCTGTCTTGTGTCATTCACATAACATCGAACCTGTGGCAATCATCCTTGCCATCACAAGTATTACTAGTCTGTCCTTTTTCTTTGTCGTGTAATATTCCATCATAAGACCATGCCACAATTTGCTCGTGTATTCTGCTGTCGATGGATATTTGAGTTGTTCTCAGCGGTTGCTTCTTGTGACAAAGCCGCCATGAACCTTCTTGTATATGAACACAGTTTATGTTTCTGCTGGGTAAATACCCAGGAGTGCAAGGGCTGGGTCATTGGGCAGGTGCGTGTGCAATTTTAGGAGACACTGCCAGTTTTCCAAAGTGGCTGTATCATTTTACATTCCCACCAGCGGTGTATGAAAGTTCCAGGGCTGGCTGGCTCACTTGGAAGAGCATGTGATTCTTGATCTCAGGGTCATGAGTTCAAACCCCACGTTGGGTGTAGAGATTACTTAAAAAAAAAAAGTTCCAGTTGTCCACATCCTTGTCAACACTTGGTACCATCAGTCTTTGTCATTTTAGGCATTCCAATTGGTTATGTTGTGAGATTTCACTGTGGTTGTATGTGCATTTCTCCGATGACTTAGGACATTGAGCATCCTTTTGTGTGCTTATTGACTATTTTGATACTTCTACTTGGCAAATTGTTCAAGTCTTCTATCATTTTATAAATTTGGTTGTCTTTTCCTTATTGGTTTGTAGGAGCTCTTTGTATGTTATGGATATGCATCCTTTGTCAGATATACCTGTTGCAAATATCTTCCTTTTGGGAGAATATTTCCTACTCCAAATTACCTCCCCAAGTTCTGGACTGAGAGAGGGCACAAAAGCAAAGAGTCACAGGGTCTCCTGGGTGGCTCAGTCGGTTAAGCATCTGACTCTTGATTCCTGCTCAGGTTGCAATCTCCTGGTTCATGATATCGAGCCCTGAGCAGGGCTCTGTGCTGACAGTGAGGGGTCTGCTTGAGATTCTGTCTCTCCTTCTCTCTCTGCCTCTCCTCTGCTCATGCTCTCTCTCTCTCTCAATAAATAATTTTAAAAAGCAAAAAAAAAAAAAAAAAAAGAGCAAATAGCCACAGATTATTTTCATGTTCTATCTTCATGAAGAAGGCAGTTCCCCAGTTTATTGAATGCCTGTGACATGCCAAGGACTTTCCATCACTTATGTCCTTAAGTAGTTACAACCTTCTTATTTAATTCATTTAGTCAACTTATCGGACATCTAATAGATGCCAGATATTGTGGGACACGATGAGAGTAAGAGTCAAGGGCCAAAAAGAGACTGTGCTCCAGTGGAGAGTGGCAAGGCACTGCACACATGAAGACAGAGAAACAAGGCAATATTGGAGGGTGGGAAGTGTCAAAGAGGTAGTGGGCGGGGGTTGGGAAGGTCCTCCGGAGGAGGAGACATGGAGCTGGGACTTGAAGAAGGCAGTAGAGTTAGCCAACAGTGAGATCTAGGAGGAAGGGTGTTCTAGGAAGGGGAACAGCCAGTGCCAAGTGTCTGTGAAGCTGGAGTGCGGTAAGCAACGGGGAGAAGGGTCCCGAAGAGGCTCAGTGAGGGATTTGAATTGAATCTAGGAGCCACCGGGATGGAATGCAGGGTTTTGAACAGAATAACAACTTTCTGGTCTTTTCAAAGACCCCTCTGGGCCCCTGCAAAGACGGATAGGAGTAAAGGCAGAAGCAAGACTCCAGGGCAGAAGTAACAACAATAATCTAGGTGAGCCGTGAGGGGGACTGGGCTGGGGTGGGGGCCACAGAAGTGGGAAGAAGTGGGTGATGTCTAGGGGACATTTTCTTTTCTCTGTTTCCTTCTCTCTTTTTTTAAATGGAGTGTTAGGGGGCACCTGGGTGGCTCAGTCGGTTAAGCATCTGACTTCGCTCGGGTCACGATCTTGCGGTTCGTGGGTTCGAGCCCCGCGTTGGGCTCTGTGCTGAGAGCTCGGAGCCCGGAGCCTGCTTTGGATTCTGCGTCTCCCTCTCTCTCTGCCCCTCCCCTGCTCACGCTCTGTCTCTCTCTCAAAAAATAAACATTAAAAAAAATAAAAAATAAATAAAATGGAGTGTTAACTTGGATAAGGTAAAGTGCACAGATCTTCAGCTTCAGCTCAGTGAATTTTTATGCACGTACATACCTGCGTATCCACCACCCAAACCAAGAAGGAATATGTCCATCCCTCCAGAAAATTCCTTCATGCCCATTCCTGGAAGTCCAAAGCCCCCAGTCTGACTCTGTCATCATAGATTCGTTTTGCCTGTCCTTGAATTTCGTGTAAATGGAACCTTACTGTGTGCCCTCTTCTGTCTGGTCTCTTTCACATAACATTGAACTTGTCAGGATCATGCTTCGTGTTCTAGTTGAAGATGGTTGTTATCCTCGACTTAGAGGGAACTGAATCTCAGCGAGGTTAAGTGACTTGCCCAAGGTCACACATCTAGGAAATGGGGAAAGGGCAGAAAATCCAGGTCTGACTGTTCAATTATATGTAAGATGCCATCTTGTGGGTGGCGTGACCTCGGGAAACCTAGAGACACGGGGATTCCAGATGGTGGGGGCTACAGGGTCAGGACCTGCAGGCCCAGAAAATCCACCTGTCTTTATTGTTGTGCCTAGTTGCCCTGGGCTGCAGGGCAGGCAAACGGGCAAGCTGCAAATGGAAAGGAGACCCAGTGCGGCATGAGATGTCCCACACTAGCCTGGGCCCTGTCTACCCAGCAGGACCCATTCAGAGAGATGACAAGGATCCATGGGCCCTCCAGAGAGCCAGGAAGTCCTGGTTGGTTGTCGAGTGTTGGCGGCTGGGGGGGCGGGGGGTGGTGCTTGGGAGCTGCGGCTGCCAGCCCCATCAGCACCACCGTCATTATCCCAGATTTATGTGTGTATAATTCTTCTCCCCCCACCCCAGTCTCTCCAGCATCTCCCCTGGCTGCAAACCCGACTCCCCCGGAAACAGGCGAGGAGCCGCCTGCCTGCCACCGGGCCATTAGCAAGCAGGGAAGGGGGTGTGGGGGGAGGGAGCAGTCAAGCAGTCGGCAGCAGGGAAGGGATGGGGAGGGGGGGAACCGGGAGAGGACGAGGGAGGAGGAGGGAGGCGGGAACTGGGAGTTAGGTGGCAAGATGGGAGAGGAGAGGAAGGAAACCGGGTGGGGAGGGGAGAGAGAGCCCAAGCTGGGGTGGGGGGGTGGGGTTGGGGGGGGAACACGTGTCCCGTTTGGCCGCACATCGTGGGCCCAGGCGCAGCCGAGGCTCTCCTGCGCCTTTTCTGGCCAATGCCAAGGCCGAGGAGGGACTCTCGGGGCGCCCCAGGTCCAGGAATTGTTCCAAAGCCACGCTCCCGGACCCCCGTCTGGGAACCGGCCCACTGCGTCCCTCTGCCGAGGAGCCCACTTTCGGGGGCTGCCTCTGCGCGGGGCCCGGACCTGGGGGGGCGGGGGGGGGGGGGTACCGGCTGCTGGCCTCGAGGCAGAGCCGGGAGCAGACGATCCCCCCCCCCCCAACACACAGCACGGCCCCCTCCTCCCCAAGTCCCACCCCGCCTTCCAGCCCCTCTGGGGGCGCACGAGAGGCCCTTCCATTCCGAGGGAAATCAATGCCACGTTAATGTAAGATTTCCAGGCGGGCGGGGGGGGGGGGGGGTGCTTCATAAAAGATGTATTGTTTCCATTGCCTGCTCGCGGCTCCCTCCCCAGCATCCCGCAAGATGGCGGCGGCCCCAGCGGAGGGCGCGGAGCCGAGCCCGCCGGCCCGGGGAGGGGGCTGGAGGGGGGAGAGTGCGGCCCCTGTCTCCTGCTGGGGAAGGTGGGAAGAGAGGCCGGGATGAAGGAAAGAAGGGGGAGAGAGAGAGAGTGAGACTGAGAGAGAGAGGGAAGAGGGGGCTGGGAGAATGATGGGGAGGCGGGAGCCAGTCAGAGGGAGGAGGGCGGGCTGGCGGGGGGTGGGGGCGGGGTGGAGGGGATGGCTGGGAGCCGGGAGGAGGGAAGAGAAAGGCGGCCCAAGGAGGTGGCACCGCGGGAGGCTGGAGAGCTGGCCAGGGAGCTGGGAGGGGGACGGAGGTAGAGGGGAGGGCGGCGAGAGGTGAGGTGGGGGAGGGCGGGGGGCCAGGAAGGATGATGGCAGGCTGGGGTGGGATGAGCGAGAGAGGGAGGGAGGAGGGGAAGGAAACGTTGGGGGGAGAAAAAGGCAGTGAGGGGAGCCTGGTCTGAAGGGCATAGACCTCTCCCCCCCCACCCAGCCCAAGCTGGCCCTAGGCTACACCCTCCCGTCTAGCCAGGGTCCCGGGCCCGCTCTCTTCTGGTTCCTGTGCACCCTCCCCGTGGAGATGAGCCAAGGAGCCCCTTCCCCCCACTTGGAGGTGGCTGCACCCCTTTGGCCGGGCTCCCCACTCTCTTTCCTGCCCTGGTACCAGAAGTGCCACACTGACAGGGAACACACCTCCCCCATCCGACTCCTTCTGCGCATATGGGCAGCCTCCTCCCTCTGCTTTGCTTCTTAGGCTCTTGACAACCTCCCCTGTGGCCCGGCTGCCCTGCCCAGGGGTTGGCATGGGGAAGCCCCCCACCGTGTCCCAACTCAAGGCCTCCAAAGTGGACACGGAAGAGCCTCCCCCCCCTTTCCTTAGCAGGGACCAATGTTTGTACATTGCATCCGTACTATTTTCTGGAGAGGCATCTCACGGGTCCCAGAGAGGGAAACTGAGGCAGAAGAGAGCCCGGAACACAGTGACCTCCTTATTCCTTTAAGGGTCCCACCCTTGGCCCCAAACCACCTCGAGTCCCTCCTCTTCCTTGCCTGCTCCCCCATCCTCCATTGACAACCAGGATGAGAGTTTCAAGGCCCCCCCCCCCATTCCAACCTTCCTGCTTCACCATAGGGGAGCTCCCAAAAGCCTGAAAATATCTTTAAATTAGGAAAAAGAGCTAAGCCGCCAGGGTCCTTTGGTCTATTAAAGGAGGAGCAGAGGCCACCGGCGCCCCCACCCCCTTTACTCTGGTTTTGCATTTGATGCTCTGACAGCGGGTCCAGCTGGAACAATGACGGGGCCTGCCCAGCCGGCCCCAGCTGCTTCCTTTTCAGTGGCCCTGCGCCCCCTGCCAGGTGTGCCAAAATTAGGATGGCTCCCTTCTCGGGCCCTTTTCATCCCCCCAGGGCTGCTGGGGCCTCCGAGAGGCTAATGAAGTCCCTGTGGCTGCCTTCCCTTTAAGCAGAGCTGGCCTGGGGGAAGCCGAGGCAGGGCTGTGCCTGGAAATCTGTCCTCGAAGAACTGCCCCCAGGAACGTATTCAGGTGCCAGCTCCGTCAGGTTCTTCACACTGTACCCTCCCTTCCCCCCTCCCTGCTCCTCCAATCGCTTCAAGGCCTGGTGACCTCCACCTCCTCCAGGCAGCCCTCAAGCCTCCTGGCATTTGCTCGGGCACTGTTTCTCTTGTGGATGGGCAATGGAGTCCGGGCTACCTGGGGTCCGATCCTGGCCCCACCTCTTTCTGGCCGTGTGTCCCCCAGGGCAGCTCAGTTGACCGTTCAGAGCCTCAATTTCCCCATCCGTCAAACGAGGATAATAATCACATGTCTACTCCTCAGAAGGAACTTCCTTGGCCGCTTAGCCCTCCTCACCTGCATCATCACCTCCTGACATTATATTACTTACCCGAGCGCAGGCTCTAGAACCTCGGTTCAAATCCCGGCTCTACAGTTAACTGGCTGGGTGACATTGGGCATGTTACTTAACGTCTCTGAATCTCAGTAACCTCATTGGAATGAATAAGTGACTTAGTGAACAGAAAGCCCGCGCAACAGCACCTGGCCTACACTAGGTGTTATTCCAGAACTAATATTATTTGTATTATTTCTGGCCACCCCTCTCCCTCCTCCCCTCCCCGAGGGCTAAGTCTTCAAGGGACCGTGTTCAGTTCCTTCACTGTTGTATCCTCAGTGCCCAAATGGCCTGGCACACAGAGATGTTCAATAAATATTTGATGCGTGAGTAAATAAATGAGGTTCTCCTGGGCCTGTCTGAGCCTCCATTTTCTCAGCTGTAAAATGGAATGCTGATAGCATATGCCTCCCAGATGGTGAGGATTCCGTGAGATAAATGCTGCTGTTCCCAAATGTTTAGAAATAATTCAAACTGAGCCCATAGGTCGAAGGCACTCAATATACCTGATCTACACCTAGAGGCAGGGATGATTGTGGGAGACACATTTTCTTGCCTCCAACACTCACGCTTGAATTCTTTCATCGCAAACCGCACCAGCTCGTTGAGCGGCCGCGTGAGCTACTCTGAACTTGCCTCCCAGCCTGCCTTGCTTCTGGAAGCGGCCAAGTGGCACCCTTCTGGCCAGTGGGGCCCAAGCAGAAGTCTGTCACCTGGGGGTTCAGAGAAAGGTAGGCATGTTATTATCTGAGCTTTGGTCGTTTCATCTGTAAAGAGGGGATAAAACAGCAACTCACTGTGGTGAGGGTCTCATAAGGGACCCAGAGGGATATGTAGGTGACCCGAGGAATTGGTTGGTGGTGGCCCCGATACTATCTAGCTGCTGGCCTCCGACTGCACCAGGTGCCAACTGCAGATTGCTGAGGGAAAAGCCAGTTTTCTGCTTAAGCCGTGGCAGCTAGGTATTTTGATAACCTGCAGCCCAGTGCACCCCCAAATGATGATATTGAATTTCTCTGGGTCTCTAAAAATGCTCAGGGCAGCGTAGCTGTTCACCGATTTGATTTTATTTATTTTTATTATTTATTTTTTAAAAACATTTGTTCTTGAGAGAGAGCACGAGCAGGGGATGGAAAGAGAGAGAGGGAGGCAGAGAATCTGAAGCAGGCTCCAGGCTCCCCCCGATGTGGGGCTCGAACCCACAAACCATGAGTTCCTGACCTGGGCTGAAGTCAGATGCTCAACCAACTGAGCCACCCAGGTGCCCCTGATTTTATTTTATTTTTTAATTTTTTTAATGTTTATTTATTTATTTATTTATTTAACATTTTTATTTATTTTTGAGACAGAGAGAGACAGAGCGTGAACGGGGGAGGGTCAGAGAGAGGGAGACACAGAATCCAAAACAGGCTCCAGGCTCTGAGCTGTCAGCACAGAGCCCGACGCGGGGCTCGAACCCAAGGACCTTGAGATCGTGACCCGAGCCGAAGTCCGACGCTTAACCGACTGAGCCACCCAGGCGCCCCAATGTTTATTTATTTTTGAGAGAGAGAGAGAGCGCGCATGAGTCGGGGAGGGGCAGAGAGAGCAAGGGAGACACAGAATCCGAAGCAGGCTCCGGGCTCCAGGCTCCAAGCTGTCAGCACAGAGCCCGATGCGGGGCTCAAACCCATGAACCGTGAGATCATGACCTGAGCTGAAGTCAGAAGCTTAACTGACTGAGCCACCCAGGTGCCCCTGATTTTATTTTAATTTTTTAAGGTTAGTGTATAGATTGAGGCTCGGGCACTGACACATGAAAAAGTGGAGGAGTGAATGCATTTAACCGGGCCCCTGTGCAGCCCAGAAAGAGGTGACGAGAGCCTGTCTATAAGGAAGGGAGAACGTTGTGGGTGCACTGTGTCCCCTCCAAAAGATATATTGAAGTCCAGACCCCCAATACCTCACAATGTGACCTTGTTTGGAAAGGGGGTTGTTGCAGATATATTTAGTTAAGGTGGGTCATACCGGAGTAGGGTGGGGTCTTCATCTAGTAAGACTGGGTTATAAATTTATTCTATAAAACGAGACACAGACACATGTCTGGGGAGGGAGAATGCCACATGAAGACGGAGGCAGAGACTGCAGGGATGTGTCTACAAGCCAAGGAACACCGAGGCTGGCTGGCAGCCACCAAAAGCCAGAAGAGGCAAGGAAGGATCCTCCTCTAGAACCTTCTGAGAGATTGTGGCCCCTCTGATGGATTTCAGACCTCTGGCCTCCAGGACTCTGAGACAAGACCTGTCTGTTGTTTGCAGCCCCCAGTTTGTGGACTTGTGTGACGGCAGCCACAGGAAACTTACAGGAGGCTTGAAAGGCGATACACTTGTCTCCCTTGAGTTTCCAGCTGCATGACCTGAAGCAAATCACTGGCCCGCTCCTGGCCTTCGGGTGCTTTAGCGCCCTCTGCAGGCGCAGGGCACTAACACAGACAAGGAGGGTCCTCCACCCATGGGGGAGGCACCACCTCCAGGGTCCGGAAACCTTTCCAGCTGTCCGGAATCTCCCCCCAGGATTAATGCATCTCAGGTGCTCAGCGCGCATTGAGGTGGCTGGGGTCATTACTGTGGATTTCAGGTTATTGATACCCTTGGCTCCCTGGCTAGGCTGGGACTTCCCTGAGGGCAGGGGAGGGCCCTTTCGTGGTGCAAGACCAACTACCTTCTGGACAAAGCCTAGGGGTGTAAATTGGCTTAGGTTTCTGGGCACTTGGCAATGCCCCTCTGGATGAAAGCAAGAGAATTAACACATAGGACATACAAGCTAAATCTCCGTGAAGACCCCCGTGCTGGTGTTAAAACTGCCTGGGATCAAGGGCGCCTGGGTGGCTCGGTCGGTTAAGCGTCTGACTTTGGCTCAGGTCATGATCTCGCGGTTTGTTTGAGCCCCACGTCAGGCTCTGTGCTGACAGCTCAGAGCCTGGAGCCTCCTTCGGAGTCTGTGTCTCCCTCTCTCTCTGCCCCTCCCCCACTGTCTCTCAAAAAACGAATAAATGTAATTAATCAATTAAATAAAAAGAGAGGGGTCTAGTTCATTCTTTTGCATGTAAATATCCAAGTTCCCCAGCCATTTATTGAAGAGACTGTCTTTTCTGTACAGAATATTCTTGGCTCGTGGGGCACCTGGGTGGCTCGGTCAGTTAAGTGTCTGACTTCAGCTCAGATCATGATCTCACAGTTCTGTGAGTTCTAGCCCCACGTGGGCTCTGTGCTGACAGCTCAGAGCCTGGAGCCTCCTTCGGAGTCTGTGTCTCCCTCTCTCTCTGCCCCTCCCCCACTTGCACGCTGTCTCTCTCAAAAATAAATAAATGTTTAAACAAATTAAAAAAATATATTCTTGGCTCCCTTGTCAAATATTAGTTGGCCAGATATGCGTGGGTTTGTTTCTGGTCTCCTAATTCTCTTTCATTGGTCTGTGTGTCTTTTTTTTGTTTTTTTGTTTTTGTTTTTGTTCTGTGGGTTTTTTTTTTTTTTTTTTATGCCAGGACCTTACTGTTTTGATTGTTACTGCTTTGTAATATGGTTTGAAATCAGGAAGTGTAATGCCTCCAGTTTTTTCCTTCTTTCTCAGGATTACCCTGGCTCATTTCAAGGATTAAATGACATGATGCCTGTCAGGTACTTCGAAGTGGTGGTATACAGTAAGTGCTTAATGAATGCATGGGCAGTCTGCATTTGCTGAGTGTGTACATGGAGGAAGTGAGGCCAGGGAGCTGCCTCCCATGGCCTGAAGATCAGTGCTGGTGGCCTAACAGCCCCCCTCGTACATGAGTCCCTTCCTTTTTTTTTTTTAATGTTTATTTATTTATTTTGAGGGGGGAGGGGCAGAGAGAGACAGAGAGAGAATCCCAAGCAGGCTACTTGCTGTCAGCACAGAGCCCCATGTGGGGCTTGATCTCATGAACCGTGAAATCATGAGCTGAGCCAAGATTGAGAGTTGCATGCTTAGGGGCGCCTGGGTGGCTCACTCAGTGAAGCGTCTGACTTCGTGATCAGGTCATGATCTCGTGGTTTGTGAGTTCGAGCCCCACATCGGGCTCTGCACTGACAGCTCGGAGCCTGGGGCCTGCTTTGGATTCTGTGTCTCCCTCTCTCTCTCTCTCTCTGCCCCTCCCCTGCTCACGCTCTGTCTGTCTCTCTCTCTCAAATATAAACATTAAAAAAAAAATAAAAAAAAGAGTTGCACACTTAACCAACTGAACCACCCAGGTGCCCCATGAGTCCCTTCCTTATGCAGGTGCCAGAAGGGAAAGGGGCTGGCCGGAAGGTAGGGGAGCGATCCAGTCTAGCCTGACTTGACACCTGAATTCAGTCCATCATTACTGAGCACTGCTGAGTGCCAGCATCTGATTTGTGATTTGAAAGCCCTCCCTGACTGTGGAGAACCAGCTGGATGGAGATTGGTGGTGAGGGGTGCGTGAGAGGCGAGGGTGGCTTGCTTTAATGGACGTGAGAGGCGAGGATGGCTTGACATGACCTGGTGGCTGTGCAGGTGGGGGAAGGTATCTGGATTCAGGATAGGTTGGGAGTTGAAGTTGACAGGGATCGTTAATGGACTGGATGGGACGGGTGAGAGAGAGATGAGCATCTAGAGGAAGTGAATAGATAGTTTACCCGTCACTGCTTATGTGTCCTTCCCACATCCCTGTGGCACTCAGCATCTCTAGTTACTCATCACCATATCACAAGTTACCCCAAATATCCTAGTGGGCTTGAAACAATCCACATTTATTCCTTCCCAGTTTCTGTGGGTCAGGAATCCAGGTCTGGCCTTAGCAGGGCGTCTCTGGCTCAGGGTGTCTCACAGAGCTGCAACCAAGATGGTGGCCAGGGCCGTGGTCTCATCTGAAGGCTCCATTGGGGAAGATCTGCTGCCGGGCTCACTAGCTGCTGGCAGGATTCAGTCCCTCACTGGCTGTTGGTCAGAGGCCACCTCCAGTTCCTTGCCATGTGGACCTCTTCACGGGGCAGCTCAGCTCACAACACGGCCCTGACTTCCAGTGGAAGCCACAGTCTTTTTGTAACTTGATCTCAGAAGTGACATCCTATCACCTTTGCCACATTCTGTTGGTTAGAGGAAAGTCATGGCGTCCCATCCACACCCAAGGAGAAGGGATCACACAGGAGTGGGGGTCACTGGAAGCTGTTTCGAGGCTGCTACCTCACCATACACATCGGCCCAATGGCTTCCTGTCGCCAGCACCTGTAACTCTTTGCCCGGTGGCTCTCTCTGGCTACAGAGGCAACTTAGGCTTGCCTGGAGGCAGCCAAAAGTTCTGGAGGATCCATCCCCCCTGCTAGCATACCTCACCCAGTGAAGGCTGGTTGTTGGCAGATAAACAACCCAGCTCCCTCACCCCTCACGTGAGGGAATTCTGAGGCATGTGTCCCATTGGTGTCCACAGGGATTAAGCCCAAGGTACCCCTGTATGACCTGTCCATGAACACACTCTTTAATGGGTGCCCTCCCTTCTCCCTTCCCTGTCTCGCCTCCCCTCTCCCCTATCAGTGCTTCCTGCCATCGCTGCCCAGGTAAACCAATTGTTTATCAAGGTGTCGCTTCTGGAGATCCCCACTGTGTTCATTTCCCAGGCCTGCTGTAATGAGTCACTGCGAGCTTGGTGGCTTAAAAAAGAACAGAGGCGTATTGTCTCACAGTTCTGGAGGCCAAAGTCCAAACCAAGATGTTAGCAGGGCTGTGCTTCCTCTGAAGGCCCCAGGGCAGGATTCTTGCTTTCTTCTTTCCTGGCTTCTGGGAGCTACATTCCTTGGCATTCTTTGGCTTGTGGCCACGTCGGTCCCGTGGCCACCTCTACGTTCTGCGTGTGTTCTCTGCTCGTCTTGCAAAGACACTTGCCAGGGCACCTGAGTGGTCAGTCGGTTGAGCATCTGACTCTTGATTTCGGCTCAGGCCATGATCCCAGAGGCGTGGGATCGAGCCCCACACTGGGCTCCGCACTGACTGTGGGGCCTGCTTGAGATTCTCTCTCTCTCCCTCTGCCCCTTTCCCCCCTTCTTGTGCTGTCTCTCAAATAAAAATAAATAAATAAAAAAGAAAGACGCTTGTCATTGGATTCAGGGCCCACCCTAGATCTGGTATGGAATCATGTCACGTCATGTTAGCAAATGACATCCGCAAGGAGCCTATTTCCAGACGAGGTCTCCGATGTCTGACTAGGGAGTCCCTCCACTTGAGTGGCCTTCTCTCCTGCAACTGGCCCATCTGTCCTTCAAGCTTCAGCTTGAGGGTCCCTTCTGCAGTTCGGGGTGGGGAGGGGGAGGGCCAGGGAGCCTCAGTTACACCAAGATCCTGTTATCCATTCCTGTCTTACCCGATACTCCCTTGTGAATCGTTTTCATAATTGTATTATATAGTTTTGCACAGTTGTTGTTGTTTTTTTAATGTTGCTCTCCCCCCTTCTAGAATGTGAGCCTGGGAAGGGTGGGACCTGGGAAACCCCTGTGTCCCTTCCTACTGAATTCAGGTATGGTACATAGTAGGTGCTCAATAAATATGCCCAGGAAGTTTCCCGACAAATTCCTTTGTCTAGGTGAGGGGGATGCATTGGGCCTCAGACCAGCATCACCCAACCAGACAGGTCACTTGGTGTCTCAGCAGGATGTTCTAGAATCTTCCTGCAGGCGCACACGCACGCGCGTGCACACACACAGAGAATGAGCGCTGCCCCCTCCCCCCCTTTTTCTCGACGGAATGTATATATTTTTTTTCCTGGAGCAGAAAATGAACCATTATTAAAACAACACGGCTACCGGCGGGAAAACCCATTTGCAGCCATTTATATGGGCGTCCCCGCGGCTGCTGAGGGGAGACGGGAAGACAGGCGCGGGGTTTAAGCGCTGAGTGAAGAATCGTGTTCCATCAGAGAGAGAACAGATGGGTGTTTTTTCTCCCCTCTCTCCCCCTGCTCGGGCGCCGAGTTAGGAATCCATGTCAGCCGTGGGTTTGTTCCCGGTGGTGCGATGGGGGTGACTGGGGAGAAGGAGGCCGGGCCAGGCTGCTGGGCCCCAGGGCGGGGGGGTGGGGGGGGAGGCACCCCCTGTCCCCCCGCCCCCCTGCCTGCGGCCCGCTCTGGCTCCTGGACCTGCGGGCGCCTGTTATGAGCCCCTTCCCTCCACGTTTACGTGTTCCTAGCACCACCTGGGATTTTCCTCTCCCTCTATTTCCTCCCTCATCCAAGGCAGGGCCATACCCTGTCCCTTCATCCGCGGCGCGGGACACACGGCAGTTGCTCAGGTATCTGCAGACGTGGGCTAACTCTCCGCTAGCAGGTGCATCGTACCCTGACCTTATTTCCGCATCCGCCCTTCCCGCCGAACTGGAAGCACCCACCGGAAGGGGGCTCTTACATTTATTTCGCTCCTTTATCCACCCCGCAAAAGAAAGCCGGGTCCACAGCCAGCTTTGGGGTGGCGGGGAGAAGAGAGGAACACGACTGAGTCATTTTGCTGTTTAAAAGCCATCGGTGGCTTCTCTCCTTCCAAGCTGAAGCCTGTTAGCTTGGCTCCAGTGGCCCTTCCTAGTTCAGGCCCAAAGTACCGGTTCAGTTTCATCCCCCCAACGCCCGGCCCCTGCCCCCTCCCCAGGCACCTCTGCGTCAAACCCATCAGTCCGTGTGTGTGTGGGCCCCATCTCACCCAGAATGCTTTGCGCAGCCGCCTCTCTGAACATTCTGATTCTTGCACCCGGATGCCTTGCTCCCCGAGTGTCCACGCCCTGACCCCCCCCCCCACCCCCCGGGGGGGAGGGGGGCGTTGACACCCAGAGTGCAATCCGGCCCACCCGTGTGATTTGCTGAACCTGTGCAGGGTTTTAAAAAATTTGAATGAGTTGCCAGCTTTTAAATATCAGGCAACTGTTGGATAAAAATCTGGATTCGTGGCTTTCCACGGGAAGATGGGAGATGCGGGCTCCCGGAAGCTGAGGTCACGTTCCCAGCTGGGGGTGGCACTCAGCAAGGGTGGCCCTGAGGGGAGGGCACAGGTCCGCTGGCTCTGGTCCTCACGTGGTGAGTGGTTGAGGGGACTCTGGACCCAGACTTGCCCGGGTTGGTGTCACTCAACCTTCCTGTTCTGGAATCTTCCGCGTAGCAATACTCCTCGCTTCTCCGTCCGGACTGGTGTCCCAGGAGACCGGGCTTTGTGGACTTCACCAACGGGCTCCCGGGTCCTCTGGCTTGTGCTGGGTTCAGCCATTGAGGACCCCTGAGGTGGGGGACAGGGGAGTGGGGGTATTTGTTCCCCAGTTCAGCCTCTCACCCTGTGGCCTCTGTGGGCCAGCGTCGTCCTTGTCATAGGTTACAGGCTCTCACCTTCCACATAGCCTGTCATGTCTCAGGGTTCTGACAACTCCCTTGCCTCACCTCTCAGGGCTCCTTAATTTTATAAGCCCAAGGTGCGGTATCGTTCCTATATCTCGCCCTACTTTGTAAATTTGTTCCTTCAATGACTGTGCTTAAATTCCCCAATTTGAAGGTATCGCATGTTCCCAGCCAGGGCCGGCTGATAACAGCCCCTGTGCCTCAGTCAACCCACCCGGCAAATGGGAATAATGATAACACCTGCCTCGAGAATTGATGTGAGGGTTAGATGAGTTAATGTTGTATAAGGAAAGGGCTTAGCAATTGTTGATAAATATTAATAGTTTTTAATGTGTATTAAATTTTTTTCCTTTTATTTCAATTTTTTAAAAAAATTTACATCCAAATTAGTTAGCATACAGTGCAACAATGAATTCAGGAGTAGATTCCTTAGTGCCCCTTCTCCATTTAGCCCATCCCCCCCAACCCCTCCAGTAACCCTCAGTTTGTTCTCCATATTTATAAGTCTCTTCTGTTTTGTGCCCCTCCCTGTTTTTATATAATCTTTTTGTTTCCCTTCCCTAAAAATTTTTTTAATGTTTATTTATTTTTTTTTTAATTTTTTTTTCAACATTTATTTATTTTTGGGACAGAGAGAGACAGAGCGTGAACGGGGGAGGGGCAGAGAGAGAGGGAGACACAGAATCGGAAACAGGCTCCAGGCTCTGAGCCATCAGCCCAGAGCCCGACGCGGGGCTCGAACTCACGGACCGCGAGATCGTGACCTGGCTGAAGTCGGACGCTTAACCGACTGCGCCACCCAGGCGCCCCAATGTTTATTTATTTTTGAGAGAGATACAGAGCAGGAGAAGGGGAGGGGCAGAGAGAGGGAGACGCAGAATCTGAAGCAGGCTCCAGGCTCCTGAGCTCTCAGCACAGAGCCCAACTCGGGGCTCGAACTCACAGACCACGAGATCATGACCTGAGCCGAAGTCGGACGCCTAACCGACTGAGCCACCCTGATGCCCCATAATGTTTGTTTATTTTTGAGAGAGAGAGAGAGAGAAAGAGAATGCAGAGAGGGAGGGGGACAGAGAATCCAAAGCAGGCTCTGTGCCGTCAGCACAAGCCCCGATGTGGGGATTGAGCCCACGAACCGTGAGATCGTGACCTGAGCCGAAGTCAGACACCCAACTGACCGAGCCACCCAGGCGCCCCAATATTAACAACTATTATTCTTCACCACAGTCCCTATCACTCCTTTTTGTCTCCCCGACACAGAAGCTGAGGGTTACCTATGCCATTGCTGACACGGCTGGTCTTGACTTGGCCGTGTGGCGTGTTTACATTACCTGCTGTCCCCTTTAGGTTGTGGCTCAGCTCTGTGCCATCACCTCTGCTGCAAGGAGTTCCCAGGCCCCCCTCCACCCCACTGCATAACCATCCCCGACACTCTTCTCCATTACCGGTGACCCCAGCATACTGGAATGATCGATTCATGCGTCTGCCCTCCCCACGGCACTGTAAGGCCCTACAGAGGCTTCAGGTCTGTGGGATTGAAGCCCAGGGCCTATGTTAGCTGCCCAAGGTGGCTCTAACAAAAACCACAGACGGGGCTGCTTAAAACAGGAATCGATTCTCTCAGTTCCGGAGCCCGGAAGCTGCACTCCCTCCTTCGGCTCTCCACGGAAGACCCTTCCGTGGCCTTCCCAGCTTCTGGTGGTTCTCAGCTTGTGGCCTCCACGTGGCCTTCTCTGTGTCCTCTCCCCTTCTCTTCTCAGGACACCTGTCATTGGATTCAGGGCCCACCCTGATCCAGGAGGATCTCATTGAAAGATCCTTAACTTAATCACATCTACAAAGACCCTTTTTCCAAATAAGGTCACGTTCACAGGTTCCGGGTGGACGTATCTTGTGGGGCCCATTTGGTGCAGTCCAGGCTCCACAGCTTTCTGGAGTCCTGGCTTGCTTTCTTTTCTGTTCACTTACTCGATTTTTTTTTTGAAGCCAGTGGATAACCAGACCCTTGCCCCCTGGCCCCCAGTGGGGAACGAAGAGGGGTCATTTTCTTGGCGGGAGGGGAGGCATAGGCCCAAATGTCATCCGATGGCATGGCTCTCTGTCTCCGGCACAGGCCGAGCCCTCGGGAAATCTGCTTCTCTGTGGGCTGCCGAAGAGCTGGGGTGAGCCCCCCACCTTCCTCCCCGCCCCCCCCCCCCCGCCCTCCCCTCCCGAGCTTGCAGAGAACACCCAGCAAGCACCACGGCGCATTCCTTTGGCGTGGGGCTGGGCTGAGTGGCTGTCATTTCTCCTTCTCCTGTCAGAAGTGTGTGTTTCCTTCAACAGTCTGTGTGTTGGCCTCTGACCTGCCGCCCGTTTCTTTCCAGGCCTGACAGGTTGGGTTAAGAGGGAGCGCTCCCCTGAGCTGAGGCAGACTTCTTCGCCTCCAAGCCGCTTAAGCTCTCCCTCCCCAAGAATGCCCACAGCTCCTGCTCTGACTTTCTCCGGACGGACAGACGGCGATGCCTCATTTTCCCTGCCTCTCTTCCCTCTGATGCAAAATGGCCAGCTGGCCCAGGGCCAGGTCTTTTGCAGCTTGTGTGAGGTAAACATTTTTTTTTCTTATAATTTCTTTTTAAGGTATGATTCACCCAACATAAGAGTAACCATTTTAAAGTGTACAACTCAGTGCATTTACGTATATTCAGGTGTTGTGCAACCATCACCGGTATCTAGGTCCAGAACATTCTCATCGCCCCAAAAGAAATCTTGTACCCATGATCAGTCACTCTCCATTCCTCCTCCTCCAGCCCTGGTCAACCACTGATCTAATTTCTGTCTCTATGAATTTGCCTATTCTGGACATTTCTCATAAATGGAGTCATACAATCTGTGGCCTTTTGTGTCTGGCTTCTTTCACTCAGCCTAATGTTCTCAAGGGTCATTCATGTTATAGGGTTAACTCTTTTATTGTGAAGCACATGCTTCTTAAGAATATAGCTCAAGAATACAGAATTTAAAAAATACATTTCTTCCTTGTCACCACCACCTAGCTCAAGATACAGAATATTCCAGCCTCTCAGAGGCTCCCTGAAGGCCACTTTCCAGTGAATGGCCCTGCCCCAAAGTATCTCTTTCCCAGTGGTCCTCACCTGAAGGGGACTGTACCCCAACACACAAGGGACACATGTCACAACTGGGGATATGCTACTGGCATCTAGTGGGGAGAGACCAGGAGCGCTTCTCAGCATCCTCCAATGTGCAGAACAGGTCTCCCACGACAAAGAATCATCCAGGCCCAGACGTCAGTGGTCTACAGATAGCAAGCCTTGGGGTCCTGACTCCACAGATTACTTCTGCCTGTGCTTGAAGGTCATAGAAAGGGATCATGCGGTGCATTCTAATTGTCTTGTACTTTTGCTCAGCATTATGTCTTGAGATTCATCAAGCACAAGGCTCTCCATGTATCCGTACTTTGTTCTTTTTCATTGCTGTATCATATTCCAGTGTGTGTGTGTGTGTGTGTGTGTGTGTGTGTGTGTGTACACAATTCTTTTCCATTTGCCAATGGATGGCCACTTGGCTGGTGTCCAGAGATATCCAGGGTCTGGCGATGATGGATGTGTCTTTTGGTGGGAATACGTGTCCGTTCCCACTGGGAATAAACCCAGGAACGGAAATGCTGGGTTGGAACAATTTCACCTTAGCAGATGAGTCCGTGATAGTTAAAGTTCAGGGAATCTTGGGGGGGGGGGGGTGGCGCCTGGGTGGCTCAGGCAGTTAAGCGTCTGACTCTGTGTTTCGGCTCAGGTCCTGATCTCACAGTTCATGAGACTGAGCCCTGCGTTGGGCTCCACGCTGAGTGCACAGAACCTGCTTGGGATTCTCTCTCTCCCTCTCTCTCTCTCTGCCCCTCTCCCACTTGTGCACGCTCTTTCTCTCGGTCTCTCCCTCAAAATAAATTAAACTTTAAAAAAAATCTTAAAGCTCAGGGAATTTTACACAAAAATCCTGACTTCTGGCTTCTCTTGAAAATTCCATGCTGGCAACTGCGAGCCTGACTTTGCACGGGGTAGCACTCAGCTGGAGTTAAGTAGCACAAAGAGGCTGCTGGCTTAAAAGGGGCGGGGGGGGGGGGAAGCATGCGTCTCCAGCCCACCCTCCCTCCTCGCTGCCTCACACCTGCCTCATTTCGATGCTTCTGTTCCCTGGTCGGCATTTGGCTTTGTGGCACCTGTCCTGGACCCATGTAAGGGCAGGAATCTCTTTCTACCTTCCCGTGGCCATGGCCTTGACCTTCATGGGCCCCTCCCCTCCCCTCTCAACACCCTTCCCCATTCCTCTCCATCTCACAGAGCCTTGTGGTCTCTTTAGACCTGGCAGACATTTGCCAGGTTACCTCAGGCCCTGTGTCTCCCTGTTGCCCAACTGCAGCCTGGAACCTGCTGGCATTTTTCTTGGCAACATCCTGAGGACCCCTTCTCCGCCCAGATCACCAGAGGGACCAGGGCCTTCTATTTTTCAGCCGGTGGGTTCCTGCTGTCTGATTACGGGTCATTTCCCCCAGCCCGGCCTTCGCTGAGCCCTCTGGCTGGGGAGGGCCTCCCAGGGGTCCTCTTGCACGGTCCCTACCTGTCTTCCAAGGCTCACATTTGCAGTGACACGTCCTTGCCAGCTCCCAGCCAACTGCGCCTGCGTGTCTCATTCATTGCCATTGGCCCACCACCCAGCTCCACCACAGTGAATAGTGGCCCTGGAGCACAGGCCATAAAGGAGAGAGAGGGAGAGCTCTCTTGCCAGGTGGAATAAACCGCTTACCTGGCTAATACCTTCTGCAGAAGCAAGCTGGGCTCCTAAGATGAGCTGACAGGCACAGTTCATCCTCAGAAGGTCTTTCCCCATGGCTGGTCCAAGGGGTCAGGGTCTGAGATGTCTTCCCCGCCGCCCCTCCCCCCCAGTCCATCCCAGTCAAGGCTGGCGAAGCGCAGGACCCCTTCCCTGCGGTGCTTGACTTCCCACGCGCCAGCCCCCCCCACCACCACCATCCCAGCCAACCCCAAACACCGTCCAGATGTCCCCCAGTCAAGTCCCCGAGGCAATGCCTTCACCTCTAGGACTCCCCCTGCCTCCTCACCTGTCATCCTTCCCCCAGCTTTGCTCTGTGCCCTCGGCGGTTTCCTCCCAACTCCGCGCTCCGCCAGACCCCTCAGCGCGCCACCCCCCCCCAGCTCACCCCCCCCCCCCCCCCCGCAGCACTCTGCTGACTCCTGCTCCCTAATCTCACACCCTCGACCTCCCCTGGGCTTTCTCTCTCCTTCCACCTCAGCAGCCCCACACGCTCAGATCGCTCCCTCGGTCCCCACTTTGTCCCCTCACCCTGCAGCTCCTCCGCCGGCTCTGCGCTCTTCCCCCTCCTCCCCCGGCCCCGCGGCCGCGCCTCCCGCACACCTAGGGGGGAAGGGGCGGGGCCTCCTCACCTGGCGGCCTCAGAGCAGCGGGGCAGCGGCCCCTAGCGGCCGGGGAGGGAAGCGCAGCTGTGCCCCCCCTCTTCCAGCCCCCCCAATTGGTACCTAACTGGGAACCAACCACCATTCCCGTCTGCCCGCCGCTCGGGCTGCACCCCGTCTGCTTCCTGGACTCTTCCTTTTCCGGGAGTGAGGAGGGTTGGGGTGTTAACAGTTTTCAATGGTGTGTCATGAGGTGACCTTTCATCAGTCCCGATGCGGGGTGCAAAGGTTAAGGGGTTCTATTGGCTCAGCGTCTAGGATATGCCTCAGATCCGACCACTTTGCCTTCGCACCCTGTTCCAGGCCTCTGTGGGCTCTCACCTGGACCGATGGCGGCAGCCACCTCCCCAGTCTCCGGGCTCCTTCTCATATCCGCCCCTACGATCCTGTTTTACCTGAGGGAAAATCCACATAACATAAAATTAACCGCTAACCATTTAAAAAACGAACGATTCAGTGGCATTTAGTACATTTACAGCGTTGTGCGGCCACCACCTCAATCTAATTCCAGGTATTTCCATCACCCCAAAAGGAAACTGGTACCCATTAGCACTCAGTCCACCTCCCAGCTCCCCCCAGCCCCTGGCAACCATTAATCTGCTTTCTGTCTTTACAGATTTAGCTGTTCTGGATACTTCGTATAAATTGAATCATACGATAGCTGCTCTTTGGTGTCTGGCTCCTTTAACTCAGCATAGCGTTTTCAAGATTCATCCACATTGTAGCATGTGTCAAGACTTCATTCCTGTTTGTGGCTGAATAGTATTCCCTTGCGTGGATATACAGCATTTTATCTGTTCACTCATTGATGGACATTTGGGTTGTTTCCACCTTCCAGCTTTTGTGAATAATGCTGCTGTGAATATTGGTGCGCTAGTATCTATTTGACTATCTGCTTTCAATTCTCTTAGGCATACACTTCGGAGTGGAGTTGCTGGGCCATATGGTAATTCTATGTTGTATTTACTGAGGAACGACCTGTATTGTCTGCTAAACATTTAAATATGAAGATGCCATCCGCCTGCTCGTAGCCCTCCTTCGGCTCGCTTGTCTCTGAGAATCCAATCCAGACCCTCCTCGTGGCTTTTGAGACTGTGCTTAGTGGTCTCACCATGCTGGCCCTTGTGCTCTTCAAATAGTCCTGCTTATTCCAACCACAGGGCCTTTGCACTTGCTGTTTGTTTTTCTTGGGTCACACACGATGGGCTCCTCAGGTTTCAGGTCTCAGCTCAACTGTCTCCTCCTCAGAGAGCCCCACCCCATCTGCCCCATCACCTCCCCACCTCACCCCCTTCTTTCCCCCTCATTCACTCCATCCAGAGACATAGGCTCTCTCGTGGGTCCTTCGACCACCTGGCATGTTTCTGCCTCAGGACCTTTGCACAGGCTGCTCCCCCTGCCTGGAACACCCTTCCTCCATGACTCCTCCTCATCAGGTCTTTATCCAAATTCCACCTTCTCAGAGAAGGCTCCTTTGACTTCCTCCATCTAAAACCGAAGCCACCACCACGCCCTCTGTTTTCTTTCCTTAATCTTTTTCACAGCACTTATCATCATCTGACATCCTGTATCTTGTCGGATTTCTCCCCTGATGTCAGCCCCAAGAACAGAGAATCTCTTCTGCCTCGTTCATTGCTGTGTCCCCAGCACCTGGCACAGCGCCTGGCACACAATAGACGCTCAATAGATATTTGTTGACTGGCTGAATACCTCCTCAGCAAAGACAGAGGCTGGAATTCATGTCCGTCCCCAGTCTATCCTCCTGACCCAATTCTGACACCTCTTCACCTTGCTTTTCACTTGAGTGAGGGGGTAGCGTGGGATGGGGTTAAAACATTGCCCCAAGTGGGATACAGGGAGCCTCCAGGAGGGCCAGGGGCACACAGAGCCCCGCCTGCTCACCCCTCAAGGCTCAGACACAGCTGCCAGCCACTTCCCAACACCCTGCTCACTTCCCAGGGCTAATTCCATCATGCCCCCTGTGTCTGTCTTACCCGCTAGAACCAGAATGCCCCAGAGGGCTCCAAGTCATGTTCTTGGGGCACCAGGGCCTCCTCAACACCAACCCCCTTGCCCACACTAAGGGCACACAAGGGGTGCTCCGTGTTTGAGGAATAAATGGCAGGAGTGAATATATGAACCGAGTGTTAACATGACCTGCAGGACTGTGCATCCCGCACTGAATGGGCTCTAAGAAAAGTCCAGCTGGGGGCGTCTGGTGAACGGTGGAGGTCTGGGCGTAGCTCAGTTCCTCCGGAGTCCCGAATGTGTTTCCTACCCATCCACCGACTGCCCCCCACCATCCACCCCCCCCACCCCACCCCCCGCGCTCCGGTTACAAGCTTCGGCCTGGCACACAGGACTTAAGCTGGCACTGAGGACCTAAGGAGCCTGAGGCAGGACACCGGGACACAGGGGAGGGTGGAGGGGGGCAGAACCCAGACAGGGGGGTCCGGGGCAGTGGATGCCACGCATGGAGGGCACAGGCGGGAACAGAGGGCACGGCTGAGTGGAGCCATGTCTGAAGCCGGGATGCCCGAGGTGCTAAGGCGCACGACATACAGGGTCCCCAGGTGGGAGGATCAGAACGTGAGGTGCCCTGGGCGCGGGACATCCTGGGTGTGGAGGGTTGGGGGTATAGGGTGCACAGAACGTGAGGTACCCGGGGCGAGGGGCACGCTGGGCATGGGAGGACCGCGGCGCACGGTAGGATGCCCGAAGCGAGAGTCACCCCGGGAGCGGAGAGTCGCCGCGCGCTGCGCGGGTACCAACCCGCACGGTGCAGGGCACGCGGCGCCCCGGCAAGACCGCGCGCTCGCGCGGACGCGTTGGTTCCCGGAGCCGGGCAGTTCTCGCAGACTCCACTGCGGCTGCGCAGCCGAGGGGTTGGGGGGCGGGGGTGTTGGGGGTGGCGGTGGGAGGGAGTCAGGGCTCTTTCGCGCCCCCAGTCTCTCCCCAGCCTTTGCCTCCCGAGCCCCTCGCCAGAGAGATCAGGAGCCCGGGGTGGAATGGCGGCTGGCTAACCGATCCTGGCTGAGAGCAAGGGGATTAGCAGAGAGCGGAGGGGCTGGGAGGGGGTCCCTGGCCGGGATTTTTCCGAACCGAGCCGGGAGTCCCTTCGAGCCTGCGACCCCTTGATTTTCCACAAGTAAAAACTACCCCTTCTGGCAGTCCCTGGAGAATGCAAGTTGGCACCCCCTCACCTCCTAGACAAGCTCTTAGATTCCTAGGGTTGCTCTGCTGGGGGGAGGCGAGTGGGCTGCTCGTTGCTGGAGGGTGGGGGGGGGGGGTGGGGTGGGAGGAGGCTCGGAGCCAGAGGGCTCTGGAGGTGTCTGCCCAGCTTCCTCTGAGCTATACATTATAGAAAGCGGGCACTGCCCCCCACTCCCCAGCACCCCCAAAGCTTTCCATGGGTCCTTATCAAGTGCTGTTGCTATATCTCAAAGTGGGAAACTGGGATGTGGGGAGGTGAGGCACCCCCTCCCATTCCCCGCCCCCGCACCCCCCCCCCCCATAGACCCGCAGAATCCTTTCGGCATCCACCAACCTCTGCTTCGTTCACATTTGTTCTTAGATCCAGTTGTTGGACCTAGCCACTCAGATTCCAGGCCTGAGCTCTACAGTCATGGAGTCCTGGGAGTGAAAGGGGAACAAAGGTGGCTCACCTACCCTCCCCCCGCTGGAAGTTTGGGGGCCTGATTTGCCCCAGGTTTTGGACCACGAAAATCCCTGCCTAGTCCTGAAATTGAAGCTCTCCGTTAAAGGGGGTGGAGGGCAGCAGGTCGCCAAGGAGTTTGCCCCTGGTCACCCAGCAGGCCTGGAAGTCTGGTGTCTCTGTCTTTCCCTATGTTCAGCTATCTGGATATGCTTCTTGGAAGGGTTTCTTAGAGGCCAGGTTAATTTGCTTGCAGATGTTCAGTTTAGGCTTTCTTATTCAGAGTTTCCATCCAAGTCTGCCCCAAGTGTTGTGTATTTACCACCCAGACCCTCCCGCTGCGACTTCCACCCTATTCGTCACCCATTCTCCAGGGCCACGCTTGGGTGGCGATGCATTCTCTTCCCTGGAGACAGAAACAGGAGTCGGCCCTCCTCCCCTTCCTCAGCCCTTTTTCCCTTCCTCTATAATCCAGATCCAGATTTATCTGCCCGACATCTCCCCCACACCCCACTATGTGCCCCTTCTGGACCCACCAAGATTCATCCAGGACTTTGGACTTTGCATAAGCTGGCTGCTTTACTGTTTAGGCCTCGCTTTTGGATGGACTCCCTTCCCAGAGGATCCAAGCCAGGGATTTGCTCCTCCCCATTCCGAAGTCTTAGAGTTGCACCCATCTTTCATAAAACCTAGCCAGCAGCCAGGCTTCCAGGTCCAGTCTCCAGAGATCCTAACCCAATCTTACGTCTCAGGACCTTCCAGTAGCCCTCACCCCTCCGATTTCCCCCCCGCCCCCACCTGGCACTGTGTTCTCTATTCTGCTGAAGTGCTTATTTTTGGCCTGGGGCCCGGTTTTATAGCCCCCACTGTGGGTCTTGGCAGGGACATTCTGGTTCCGGGGATCCAAGCCAGGTTGGACAGCCTTCCCCACCCTGGAGAGGGGGTGCGGGGCTCCCTCTGCAGCTTCGGCCTGAAACCTGCCCTTCACCTCACTCGGCCAGATGCCTAGGAACCCTCTGGTTCCTTGCCCTACTTCTTCAAGTCCACCAGCTGCAGTGTAGTGGCTGGGCTGTGAAATTCCGAACCGGGTTTTTGCTCTTGCCAAGAACCTAAAATTCCATTTTTTCTCTCTCCTCCCCCCCCCCCCCAACCCCCCTCCCCAAGCGAGACGTTCGAGGCGTTTATAGATACAACCTCCACTTAACGCTCCCCTCCCGGGTCCTGCTGTCCCGTCAGCTCCAAGCCCTTGTCCAGTTGTCCAGGATCTTCTCCTGGGGTCTTGTCCTGTCCCGCCAATTCCAGTCCAGGCTTTGCGTCCCTCCCTCGTCTTTTATTGTAGGTCTGGTCTCCCAGGGTAGCAGCCTCCTCAATGCATTCCCTTCTCGTCGCCCCTGGATCCTGAAGCCGCTTTTACCAGCCTGCTTCGTTGCAGCCAGCGCTCCGGATCCCTCCGTGCTAGAGTCCGGCCCTCCTTTTGCCCCTCCCCCTTGCACGTCTCCGCCAGAAAGATTGGGGCAGCCCATTCGGCCTCAGCCACTAAGCAGCCCCTCCAGGAGCCCCCTGCGAGCCCAGGTCTGGGGAGTCTAGGCCAGGTCTTGCTTGTTCCCACTGCATTAGGCATGACGCATTACTCCGTCTCCCGAGGATGAATCCGGCCCCAAATTTGCGTGCCCCGGGTGCATTTGGCACTGTCGCAGCTACTCCCCCCCCCCGCCCCCCCCCCCGCCCATCTCTGTCTAATCCAATCCGGGTTTTGCATACCCCTTCCAGAGCTCCTCCATTTCTCCCTTCGCCTTTCCTTAACTGCCGCGAAATCCTCTCCGGGTCTTCCTTGCGCCCGCCTCCCTTCCCCCACTCCCCGTTCCGACGCAGCCACCCAGCACGTCGCCTTCCCTCTTTTCGCATTTCCAGAGGGGCTGTAGGAGGCGCAGGAAAGGAAAATCCAGTCCGGGTTTTCTGGTCGGCCCCCGGTGCGCTCGGACTGGTTGCGGCGGCCGATCCCTGGCGGCAGCTCCGGGCCGGGTTTTGCGCGCGCCCGCCGCCCCCCTCCCGGAGCGGGTGCGTCGGGGAGAGGGGCGAGCAGGCGGCTTGTCATTGCTGGTGCCCGGCGCCGGCTCGGTCCGCGCGTCCTGCGGTGCCCACGGGCCCGGCCCGGCGCCCCCCCCCCCCTCCGGCCGCCCCGGGGGCGCGACGCCGCCGCGCCCGCCTCCAGCCGCGCCCCCCCAGCTCCGCGCCGCCCGCCCCCAACCCGAGCCCCCCGCGGCCACTGCGGGGAGCCCGAGCCGTCGGCGCGGGAGCTGTTGGCGCTGCGGCGCCTCCGCCCCGCCGTCTGCCGAGGAGGCCCCGGCGGATGGGGCCGAGCGGGCCCCGGAGCGGCGCCGCCGGGCGGCGGGGGGCTGCAGGGGCGCCCCGGCTGGCCCGTTAACCCCCCGGCCGCCGCCGCCGCCGCCGTCGTCGGAGGGGGCTGGGAAGTCGCCTGGGCGCACACGTGCCGCCTCCGTCGGGGCCGCGGAGCTGCGGGGGAGATGCGGGCCGCTGTCGGCGCCGCCTCGGGGGGCTCCGCCTCGCCCCAGCCCCCGGAGCTCTGACGCCGCCCCCGCCCCGCCGCCTCCGCCGCCTCCCTCTCCGGGAGGGGTGCAGACCCGCTCGCCCCCAGCCCCGAGCCTCTGCCGCCGCGAGGGGGCCGCCTTTGGAGCTGTATAATCCGGGTTTTTTTTTTTTTTTTTAATTTTTTTTAAATTTTTTTTTTTAATTTTTGGTTAGTGGCGGCGGTGCTGGGCCGGGGGAAGGAGGGGACACGGAGGCCGCCCTCGCCCCGCCACCCCTCACCCTTTTCCCCCCCGCCCCGGTTCCGGGAGATGTGCCGGGCGGGGGGCCGGGGTTCGCGGAGCCGCAGGAGAGACGCGCAGGGCCGACCCCGGAGCGGCGCTGGACAGGTGAGTGTCTGCGGGTGCAGGGCGAGGGGGACGCCGCACCTGGGCCAGGTGTGCGGGCCGAGGCGGGTGGGGGGAGGACGGGAGCCGAGGCCTGTCCGGGCCGCGAAGGGGGAGGGGATGCTGGAGCCGCGACTCACTGCACCTGAGCCGGAGGGGAGTCGGGGGCGGCCTGCACTTCGTATCCACCGGCTTGGGGGTCAAGAGGGGCGGCCCCCACGGAGCGCCGGGGACGCTGGGGTGCGGATGGGCGGCCGCGGGGTGCCCGGCGGGGGGAGGGGACCGCGAGTGTGCCCGCGCGTGGCTGCGTGTGCCCGCGCGCGCTCCAGCCTTTGTGGGGAAGCGGCGCGGCGGTGCCTGCGTGTCCCCGGTGCGTGTGCGCGCGGGTGCTTGGCGCCCTGTTTGTGTAGGTGTCTGGGTGTGAGCGGAGAGGGTGCGTGTGCGCGCCGCGCGCGGGCCCCGGCCCCCGGAGGAGCAGTGTCGAGGGCCGGCACCGCAGGATGCTGGGCTGGGGATTGTTTTTCTCCGGGAGGCAGAGACGCGGTGGATGGGGAGGGGTCCGTCTGGGTGTCCCGCCGGCCGCAGCGCGCGGGGCACCGCTGTCAGGAGGTGGGCAGCTCGGCTGCGTCTTCTCGCTCCCGCTCTCGCTGGCACCCGGTTAAGCCTGGGAAGCTGTTGGGTTTGATCCACCCGGATTCGGGCTCTGAGGGCGAGAGCCCTCCCTCTCCCCCAGGTGTTCATTGGGTCCAGCTATGGGGATTCAACTGTCATCCTCCCATCGGAGGGTCCCGGGACGGGAGTCCGGACCAGAAGAGGGTGGAGAGTGCTGTGGGTGCTCCGGCCTCGGCCAGAAAAATGCCCCTGCAGGCATCGCTTCAGTGAACCCCCAGCACCCCTACGAAGACAGCAGTCTGCTTGCACAGCCCCCACGCACGGCCCTGTCCCTACTCTTCCAGTCTAGGTCAGCACCCAGCCCCATCCCTGCCCAGCCCCTCACTGTACCTTCCTGGCCGTAACCACTGCCCCCCATGACCCTCCCCAGTGGTGGCAGCTGCGTGGGTGTCCAGCCGTCCCAGGCTTGAGGCAGGGCCCCCTTTCCTCCTGGCTCCTGCAGGACCCAGGGCCTGGGTTAGTCTGCCCACATCCAAACATGTGGTGTGCCTGGGGGAGCAGGGGGAGGGGTTCAAGATGGCTGCCAAGATGGCTGGTCGCCTCTCCGCCTCTCTCTGTCTGTTTCTCTTTCTCTCTCTCCCTTTTCTGCTTGCTCTGTTCCCTTGGCTGCTACAGGAGTCATCTCAGAGAAGGGGTCGGACAGTGTGGGGACAGGTGTGGGGGACTCCTAAGGATGATGTCTGCTCTAGGCCTGTTGACCTCAATGCTGTTTGCTTCTTGGGGAGAGGCTGTTGGTCTCTGTTCTTCTTTCCAGCACCCCAGGGGCCGGCATGAGCTTGTAACCTGACCCCAGACCCCATCCGTTCAGCCCAGCTCACAGCTGGGGGCTCCCTGCCCTCCACCTGCTCTTCTAGGCCTGGCACCTGAATTATCATCGGGATGGTGCGGTGCCCCACGGAGGGTCCCCGTCTATCATCCTCTCCGTCCGCCCCATGGCCAGGGGCTCAGGACTCCCAGTGGGGCTGGGTCAGGCCCCAGCTGTGGGGGCAGGTGACTTCTCTTTCCTCCCCACTCCCCACCCACTAATGCCAAATTTATTACTTAAAAGTAGGATGAAAACAGGGAGAATAAGAGAAGGAATACAACCTTCATTATCATATCGAGAAAATTATCCGTGATTTTCCTAACTAGCAATTTGCCTGCCATGCCGTTCAGAACTGACTTGCCCATTAATTACAGAGATGAAAAATCATCTGGAAAGCGGAAAAGGGAACTAATTCGATCCCTGGCTGGCGGCAGTGGCACCCATGGAACGAGCCACATACATGTACGCTCACATGTGAGCGCCAGGCCTCCTACTGTGACGGCCACCTTCCCTCCTCTCCCTTGGTGACCTCCCGCAGGGGCTTAGCCCGCCCCATGCTCGTGGTCCCTGCCCTCCAGTGCCTCACTAGGCCATCCCTCTACAGGACGCCCACCCCAACCCCCCACTCTTGGGGAGCTGGCTTAAGGCATGATCACCCCTGCTAATGCCTGCCTTTGGGCTTGGAAGCTACCCAGGGTTAGGGAGGGCGGGGAGACGGGGCCGGCGTACCTGGGCCGTGGTGCCTGTAGGGAAGAGGTGGAAGGGAGACTCATGAAGCCCTGTGTCTATTCCCAGCGTGCCCTGGGGAGCCTAGGAGGACCCCCACCAGGTGTGTAGGGGAGGGGCTGGCGGGCTCCCTGGCTGCACTGCTGTCTGCATCTAGCGGTCTGAACTCCTGGCCCGGGGAGGCGGGGGGGGGGGGGGGGGGGCTCCACCTGTGAGCCGCCTGCATCTGGGGTGTGCAGCTTCCTCACACCCCCAGGCTGGTAGGAGAGCATGAGCCCCAGTGTGGGCATCTGGTGGGGGGGGGGTGCTGATCCCAAGGGGCTGTGCTGCTCAGCTAGAGCGGGTACCCCTAATGCAGAAGAGGAGGAGGGGGATCCCCGCTGGCTGTGGGGAGCTGAGCTCCAGGTCTCTGCTCCCTCCTACCTCTCCAGCCAGCTGTGTGGCCAAGGACAAGGCTCCGATTTCAATGTGGGCTCCTCTCAAGGATCCGATTTCCAGCCGCCAGACACTTCCCTCTTCCAGACCCCTCTTTGTTGGGGGGGGGGTGGTGGGTGGGTGTTCCCTGGGTCTGGAGTCTGGACCCGACCGACCGCAGTGACCCTGGACGTGCCTGAGCAACCGAGCCTTCCTCCTGGGCCGGGTGTTGGCCACCCCCATCAAAGAGGAAAGCAGGGTCCCAGGACGGGAGGCTGTTGCCGAACAGAGCCACGGGCGGGGGGAGGTTCTCATCGCCCCCAGAATCCAGGCTTCTGTCAGATGTCTGTGTGTTCTGTGTGTGCGATTTGGACGGTGACCCGGCTGAGCCTGGCTGCGATCACGTGTCCCAACAGGCTAGTCCGATGCTTGTAGGGGTCTCCTGTGTGCTGGAGTTTGTGAGTTTTGCAGAGCGAGTGGCCCCGTGTTTGTCTGTGGCTCCACACAGGAGCGGGGGGGTCTGTATCTCATGTGGCAGGTATGTGGACACAAGGCTTCTTGGAACGAGGCTGGGTGCACCTCTTCGTGCAGTCTGTGCTGGTGATGCCATGGGGACGGTGCCCTGTCCTCGTGGAGCTCTTAGTCTGGCAACACGTAGGGATTTCAGTCAAGGGGCCTGTATTCCAGGAGTTAGGGAGAAGGTTTGTGGCAGCCCCGGTGTCCACGTGATACAGCAGGTTCCGGCACCGGGCCATCTTGGGGTTTGGCCCTGCGTGACCGTCCCCAACACCTCGTCCCCTTCACTCCCTCTCTCCTCACTTCTCCACCAACATGTTAAGTACATTTCGACCCCTGGGCCTTTGCACTGGCTGTTCTTCCACCCAGGACTCTCACGCAGACGTCCGCAAGGCTTTTGCTTCTTCACCCGCTTCACATGTCAGCCCCCGCCCCCGTAACCTTTACCCCGTGCAGCCTGTTTAAAATCGCAGCCTCCCACCCACCTCCTGACTTTGCCTAGCATGGATGCCTTTTTGCACACTCTGTCATTTATTTATTTATTGTACCTGTTTCTTTGTCATCTGTCTCCCCAGCCAGGATCCAAGTGCTCAGGGAGTTTGTCACTTGGTTTGCTTTTGGATCCAAGGTGTCGAGGCTCATACCTGGCCCACAGTAGGTGTTCAAGAAATCTTACCTGAGTGAATGGGAGGGGGCCTGTCAAAGGACGGGAGTCCTCCGGCTGTGTATAGTGAGGGCTCCCCATCCACCCTGCCCCTTTGGGGGGACTGAGGGCCGCCGCTAGGGGCCTGACCGGGCCATCTCTGCACCTGTTCCCCGTGCCCACCTGTGAGCCCACCTGTGCCCACCAGCTCTCTCTGAGCTGGCCTCATGGGTGCTCCAGTGTGTGAGGGTATCTGTATGGAACTGTGCACGCTATGGGGTGGAGAGCCTGAGGTGGGAAATGTGGGGGCCCTCTGTTCGGCGGGGGGATTGGAAACCCAGGGTCAGGGCCCAAGCAGCCCCTCCTGGTGGGGCACTGACCCAGCCTCTCTGTCTCATGGGATGCGCCCCTCACCCTTGTGTCCAGTCTGCATTGGCCCTGGGGAAATAGCCCAGAAGAAGCCCCCTGCCTCCCCACCCCCAACTCCAAAATTTGGGGAAGATAAAAACTCTAATAAATAGATGCTGAGGCTAAAAATAGCCCTGCCCCCCCCCCCAAAGCTAAAGACAGTCAGGGTCCCTCCCTCAAGGCTAAAAATACCCAGGAAGTCAGGAATGGGCAAGTCAGGGAGCCAAGCGGGAGCTCCTGTCCGGCCCCTGGAGAGGTGGCACAGGCAGGCGAGGGGGTCTCCGAGCCATGGCGGTCCTGGGATCGGGGCCGGGTCATTCTCTGCGGGGGCTGCCCTGTGGATCACAGGACTGCGGCCAGCATCCCCGCCCTGCACCCTCCAGATACCGGTAGTATCCCCTCCGCCCCCGACGGAGACCCCAGACATTGCCAAACAGCCTGGGACAGAGAACAGACTTGTGCCTCGTTGGGAACTACTGCTCAGGACCAGGGGTCAGCACAGTTTCTCTGGGAAGAGCCAGATAGTAAGTTCGGGAGACTTACAGGTCGCCCACCTGCTCTTCTCATACTCTTCCTCTGCCTCCTCTTGAAAACCTGTTGTTTATTTTTTTTTTTTAACATTTGTTTTAAATGTTTATTTTTGAGAGAGAGAGAGAGAGAGAGAGAGAACATGTGTGGGTGGGGGAGGAGTGGGGGAGGGGGGGGGGAACAGAGGATCCGAAGCGGGCTCTGCCCAGATAGCAGAGAGCCCGATGTGGGGCTTGAACCGACAAACCGTGAGATCATGACCTGAGCCGAAGTCCGACGCTTAACTGACTGAGCCACCCAGGCGCCCCTCTTCACAACGTTTAAAGTGTGGCAAGGCCACTCTTACTCCACCGGCTGTGCAAAAACAGGGAGTGACTGGGCCATCGGTGGTCAGCTCCTGCCCTAGAGTACCCCACAGTTGTCCTTGGTGGTGGAAGCCGGGGCACCTGTGGGTGTACCCTCCTCAGCAGAGGAGAGCCCCCTTTGGGGCGCACTTGTGCACTTAAGTACACAGCAAGTCTGATACAGTCTGTCCCTGTTGCCTCCCTGCCCTCGTCTCTTCCCACTCCCCCATGCTCCCTCCACTGGTCACAATGGCGTCCTCACTTGTCCTCAAACAAGCACTGGCCAGCCCCAGGACCTTTGCACAGGCTGTGTTCCCTGACAGGAACTCTTTTCCTTGGACACCTGTACAGCTCCTCCCTGAACCTTTGTGGGGCTTTGCTGCAGTGTCTGGGCTTTCTACATCACTCTATTATAAGTTGTACACACTACCCACTCTCCCCCGCCTTCTGCTACACACACACACACACACACACACACACACACACACACACACACACACACCAGAGCCCCTGTTCCTCCACGATACTGGTACATCATGGGACGGACTCCTTTAGTGCTCTTTGTGTCTGGCTTCTCCACAGATGTCTGTCCAGCACCTAGATGAGTGCCTGGTACAGAGGTGCCCTACAGAGGATACGTGCGATCGTCATATATTACTCCTAAGCCCCGTAGCCACTGCGGGAGGCTTCCATCCCATTTCCGTGGGGGAGAGGCAGAATTCTGAGGAAGAACACATAGCCTGAGGTGGGCAGAGCTGGGATTTGAACCTAGGACCCTGGGACTCTTCCCTCTTGCCCTGCTAGGCATCATCTCCCCCTCTCTCTGGTCTCTGTACCGCCCCACCCTGCCCCTTCACTGCCAGCATCTGGAGGCCCAGGGACTCCTGCGGCCTTTTACCCTGCGCCTTGGGCCCTGGCTCCTCTGACCGTTTTCAGCTATGTTCTGTCATGCCCCGAGTGCAAGGCTCTGGTTTGGGCAGGGAACACCATGAGGTGGAAAGAGACCACAGGCCACCACGGTACCAGCCTCCCATGGTAAGGAGCCTGGAGGAGGCACCTGATGAGTCTATCAGTCAGGGAAGGCTTCCTGGGGGTGGGAGCCTCCCAGCTGCAGCCTGGAGGGGGAAGGAGGGATACAGTGGAGGGGAGAGAGAGCGTGTGAGGAGAGGCCTGCCCTGAGGTCAGAAAGAAGGTGGTGGCTCCACGGGGAAAAGGTAAGATGTGTTCTGGCCAGGTGTGTAGAGAGGAGGCTGGAGGCCGGTCTTGGGGGCAGAAGGATTGAGTTTGTGCCATGGGGCTGGGAAGGCCTATGGAGGGGTCAAGGCCCGCCGGACGGGATGGGAATACTCAGCGTGAGTTCTTTCCGGTTCCTGCGTGGGAGAGAACTACAGAGGGTAAGAAGAGAGGCCGGGAAGCCAGCAGGAACAGGAGGCTACTGCGGGCTCTCAAAGTGCAGGCTCCGGAAGGGGCCTTGAGACATCAGGGCTGGTGCGGAGGGTTTGAGACCAGAGTTGACAGGGTTTTGCGGGTGACTGGTAGGAGGGTGGAGGAAAGGAAGCGCGGGGTAAACTCCAGGTTCCTGGCTTTGACGGCTGAGTGGACAGGGAGAAAAGAAGGGGGTGGGGATGGGGAGCCCCCACTGCTCTCAGCAACCCCCCCCCCCCCCCCCGCAGTCTAATCTCCCTTGGCAACAGAAGGGAGTCTGTGAACTTCCGAGTCAGGCCATGTCCCTGCTCTGCTCAGAACCTTCCTTGGCTCCCACCTCACTTGGAGAAAAAGCCTGTGTCCTACCCCTTGACTCACACCTACTAGCCCTGTCCCGTAACCTCCCCTAGCCTCCAACCTCTTCCCACTCTCCGCCTGCTCGCTGGGCCGCAGCCACACGCCGACAGATTCCTACCTCCGAGCCTTTGCACGTGCGGTTCTCTCTGCCCGAGATCTTTCCCCAGGTCCCTGAGGGGCTCACGTCCTTGACACTTCTGTTAAAATGTCTCCTTCCGGGAGAGGTGTTCCCTGAGCACCCCATTTACACTTGTCCCCACAGATACACCCCCACACTCTCCCTCCCCTTCAGGCCTTTTTTCCTCCAAAGTACTTGTGACCCAGTGGGAACTAGGTGACTGTCCGCTGGATGGATAACCTCTTCTCCGGGCCTGTTTTTGTCTTTGTTCATTAAACAAATTAAGTACTTGTTCTTGCCCAGGGCTGGGCATGCAACAGAGAGCCAGAATGACCCGCGATGGAACTTTCCCTGAGGAGTCCCCAGCTGGTGGGAAAGACAGACATTCAACAGCAGAGCCCAAGTCCAGTCAGGGAAGCAAAGCGTGGAGGCCCAGTGTGCTGTGAGCAGGGCTATAGACTGACGCAGGCCGTCCTTTTGAAGGAAGAGTGGGGCAGGGGCAGGGGCCCTGGTACTGTGTGTATGGGGTAGGGGGAGAGGGGAGGGGTGGGAGGGGGTACTTTGGGAGGCTGGAGCAGAGAAGGGAGTGAGAAGGTGGCAGGAGACTGGAGCCTGAGATGCCATGCTAGGCCACCTGAGACAATAGGGAGCCATGGAGGGTTATGGGCTGGGAGGGATATGATTGGGTTTTTATTTTGCAAAGATCACTTGGGCTGGGTGGAGAGTGGATGGGGTGGGAATGGCAGATAGATGGGGGAGACCGGGGAGGAGGCCCTGGGGGCAAGGGCTTCTTCGAATGGCCCCCACCCCTCTGTGGTCCAGGCCACTGGTCAACCAGAGTGACCTTTTATTTAGTTATTTAGTTATTTTTTAATGTTTTTATTCATTTTTGAGACAGAGAGAGACAGAGCATGAGCAGGGGAGGGGCAGAGAGAGAGGGAGACACAGAATCTGAAGCAGGTTCCAGGCTCTGAGCCGTCAGCACAGAGCCCGACGCGGGGCTCGACCCCACAGACTATGAGATCATGACGACCCCACAGACTATGAGATCATGACCTGAGCTGAAGTCAGACGCCCGACCGACTGAGCCACCCAGGTGCCCCCAGAGTGACCTTTTAAAACTGACAAGACAGACAAAGCCCACCCTGTGGCACTGACATCTAGTGGGAGAAAAATAATAAGCAGATAAATCAAATGCGTGGCTGGCATGCTGGTGATGGATGCTGTGGAGAGAAAAGCCGGAATAGGAGGTAGGAACACTGGGGCCAGCGGGGCCTCCCTGAGCAGGCAGCAGTGAAACAAAGACCTCTAGGCCAGGTAGAAGCCGTGCAGGTGTCTGGGGAAGAGGGAACAACCCGTGCAAAGGTCCTGAGGTGGGACCACGCCTGATGTTCTCCTCCAGGAAACGGGGGGCTGAACGAGCAAGGAGAGCGGAAGGAGGTGAGGGCAGGGGTGGGATAGAGCGTGCAGGGCCTTGTGGGCCCCGGGGAAGGACATGGGCTTTTGTTCCCAGCGAGGTGGGAGTCCTAGAGGGTTCTGAGCAGAGGAGTGTGCCCGACTCAGGTGCTCACGGGCACCCTCTGGTCACTGTGGGAGGAACAGGCTGCGGGCAGCGATGGCCCGAGACCTGAGAGGCCGAGGCAGGGCTGCCCAGGGGACAGGTGATGGGGCTGGACCAGTGAGGGCCGAGGAGTGGGAGGAGAGCAGATTCTGCAGGAGGGGCCGCGGGAGCTGCTGGGGGTGGAAGTGGGGTGAGAAGAGGAGAGGGGTCTGGGATGAGCACCCGGGAGGCCTGGGCTGCCCTCTGGGGAGATGGTGAGATACGGGGCCGGGGTGGGAGGCTTTGGGAGGACCCTGCCCTCTCTGAGCCCGCGGTGTCCTGCCCAGGGGAGGGCTGTGTGCTCGGCGCTGTCTGGGTACTCGCAACACCTCTGCGAGGTAGAGCTGTTAGTCCTGAGTTGAGACGGGAAATGGGCTCTCAGAGGCAAAGAGCTGAGCCTGAGTCCACACCAGATTCAGACCCTGGAGCCTGGCCCTTGTACCTTCCCCTGGGGGCCTGCTGCTTCTTTACGCTGCCAGGCCTGAGGGCTTCCTGGAGGAGGCAGGTCTGTGGAGCTGGGCTCTCAGGCTGCTGGGTTTGGGGCGAGAGGCAGGAGATTCCTGTGGAGGGGCAGGGCCACGAGGGGCCCTGAGCTCCTCACCTCCCTGCTCGGTGTCCCCCCAGGCATTCAGACTCCCACCTACTCGAGGAGAGGGTTGCCATGGCAACTGCACTCTAGGGCAGACTAGAGGCGCCCCCTCTTCTCCAGCAGCTGGTTCTCCTCCTGTCACCCTCCCCTGCCCCGTTTCAGGGCACCCGAGGACAGAGCCTGGGCCGTGTCACCCACTCTCAGGACCCCCGCCGCACCCCTCCCCCTCGACTCAACCCTGACGTGGGGCTCAGGAGCAAACAGGCAGGTGTGGGACTGGTGCACTGCCCACATGACCTGGGGGTTGGACATGCCTGGGGTCTGGTCCACCTTGCGGTGTGAGGGCAGCAAGCCCTGTGTCCCACGCGTTGAAGTAGGGTCACCCAAGTCTGCGGAGGCTTGAGGTGGGGACAGACGCAGGTGCAGGCTCATCTGGCCCCGTGGGTGCAGCACGTCTGGGTGTGCCCAGCTCTGGGGGTGCCGTCACACAGAAGCGGTGGGTCCCGGAGAAGGGGGCTGTCCCGGCCACCACAGTCTCCCCAGCCGAACCTCGGGGGCCAGCCTGCCTGGGTTCAGAGTCCCTTGAGCAGTGGGGTGCCCCTGGGACCTCACTTTCCCCATCTGTACCATGCGGGTGCGTGCCCCCCCCACCCGCCCTCCCCGTGTACTAAGCTCTCAAAAGGACCAAACGTGCCGTGTGTATACGGTGCCTGGGATGGGGCACAGAGGTGTCAGGTGCTGTCCCTGGCGTCACAGGAGGGTCTGGGACTGGCGATCCCAGAGTTTGTGCCAGGCTCTCTGAGGCTGTGCGACTCAGCCCTGCCCCCATCTCTGTCCCCCACCCGCCCCCATGTGTCCTGACCCCCCGGGGGTGCGTCTGCCAGAGCTGCCATGACCAACCGAGTACCCCGACCGACCTAGTACCCCAGACTGGCAGGCTTTCGCCACGGAAACTTATTATCCAAGTGCCGGAGGCCAGACGTCCAAGGTCCAAGTATGGGCTCGGTGGGTTCCTTGTGGAGGCTCTGAGGGAGCGTCTGTCCCGTGCCTCTCCCGTGGCTTCTGGGGGTTCTGGGGCATGCCTTGGCGATCATCCCGATCCCTGCCTCTGTCCTCCCCTGCTGTATGCCACGCATCTGCATCTACGTCTCAATATCCCCTTTTCCGTAAAGACACCAGCCATGCTTGGTGAAGGCTCATCCTAACGACCTCATTTTAACTTGATTACCCGTTATTTATTTACTTATTTATTTTTATATTTATTTATTTTTTTAAATTTTTTAACGTTTATTTATTTTTGAGACAGAGAGAGACAGAGCATGAATGGGGGAGGGTCAGAGAGAGGGAGACACAGAATCTGAAACGGACTCCAGGCTCTGAGCTGTCAGCACAGAGCCTGACGCGGGGCTCAAACCCACGGACCGCGAGATCGTGACCTGAGCCGGAGTCGGCCGCTCAACCAACTGAGCCACCCAGGCGCCCCTATATTTATTTTTGAGAGAGAGAGAGAGAAGGAGAGAGAGAGAGTGGGGGAGGGGCAGAGACACAGAATCCAAAGCAGGTTCCAGGCTCTGAGCCATCAGCACAGAGCCCAACGCGGGGCTCGAACTCACAGACTATGAGATCATGACCTGAGCCGAAGTCAGACGCTTAACCGGCTGTGCCACCAGGCATCCCAACTTGATTACCTCTTAAAAGACCAAGTCAGGTCCCATTCTGAGGTGCTGGGGGATAGGATTCCAACACACCTTTTTCTTGCTGGTGGGGGGCGGGCAGTTCATAACACCCCCCTCCGAAGGCCCCAGGGATGTTCAGGCTCAGGCCTCCTGGGACATGGCTTCCCCCTCCCCACGTCTGGCCTTGCCTCCCCGCTTAGGTGGGCGCCGGGTGGCAGGCCGAGCTGCCCAGGCCGGGTGGGCACACAGGCCAGGAAGGGAGGGCAGGGGACAGTAGTCACAGTGCCCGGCTCCTCCTACTCCAGCCCTGAGCTGGGGCCCGTTCTGGGAGTGCCTGGGCTTTCTGAGGAGTGGCCTTCAGGGAGTGGGGGGCAGCCTGAAGGGAACGCTCTGTGTGGCCCTCAGGCAATGGTGCCCAGGCCCCCAGGTCACAAGCCCCCACCTCTGTCCCCTGGGATTCGTTGGGTAAGCATCTGCGTGACGACCTACTGTGTATCTCCGTGCCGGAGGTGGCCTGGGGAGCTTGCACTTTCCTGGGGGTGTGAAGGAAACCCACGAGTAGACAAGCGAGGTCTTGAGGCAGTGACGCGATCAGTGGCGACGGTAGTGACAGCTGCTGCAGGGGACGCTCCTCAGTCACTGTGTGCCAGCCGCGGCCCCGAGTGTCTCACGCGCATGAACTCCTCCTGCCAACGCGGCTGCCCTGGGCGGTTTCCCTGTCTCACCCAGAGGACCTTACGGGATGGCGGGGGGGGGGGGGGCCTGCGCGGGCAGGCACCAAGTGCACACAGACCGAATGGACTGGAGGCCCACCTGCCTCTCCGAGGAGGGCACATCTGAACTGCGATCTAAGGGACACAGACCGGGGCCACCTGGTGGGATTCTGCGTTGTCTCAGGGATCGTGGAGCGGGAGACATTGTCAAGAGTGACAAGATGTCTGTAAAAAGAAAAGGACCCCTCTCTGGGACTCATAGAGGCTCAGTCGGTTTGGCTCCAGTCGTGATCTCACTGTTTCGTGAGTTCAAGCCCTGCGTCAGCCTCCCTGTTGTCTGCGCAGAGCCTGTTTGGATCCTCTCTCTCTCTCTCTCTCTCTCTCTCTCTCTCTCTCTCTCTCTCTCTGCCCCTCCCCTGTTGGTGCTCTTTCTCTCTCTCTCAAAAATAAACAAACATTTTTAAAAAAGAGACCCCTCTCTGGAAAGAACCCAGGCATCCCCAAACAAGATGTGGTCCATCCTGGTAATGGAATATTATTCAGCCCCAAAGAGGGATGAGGGGCTGACACAGGCTACGGTGTGGATGAGCCTGAGGGACACCATGCTGAGTGACACAAGTTAGCCACAGGGGGATACATCCTGTGCGATTCCTCTCAGACGAGGTCCCCAGAGGAGTCAGTCGTAGAGGCAGAAGGTAGATTGGTCGTCGCCAGGGGCGGGGGCTAGCAGTGACCCCTAATGAGGACAGAGTCTCTGTTTGGGGTGATGACAGGGTTTTGGAGATAGACCGTGGTGGCGATGGTGGCACAGCACTGAGAATGTAATTAACGCCATTGAATTATACACATAAAAGCGGTTAAAATGACACATTTTATGTTACATGTCTGTTACATTGTAGTTTTTTAAAGGCCCCTCTGGCTGCCGGTGGGGAGCCCAGAGTGTGGGAGCCAGAGGGGTTGGAGGCTGCTAGGGGGAGGCCAGGGCTGTCCGGAGAGCCGCTGCTGGGGTGTCCTAACTCCTGAACTGGATGTCAGGGCGAAGGAAAGAGGAACCAAGGATTTTGACTCCCTGGGTTTCAGCCCAGGGACCCGGGGGGATGGTGGGACCATGGACTAATATGGGGGGTGGGGTTGTTTTGGTCTGGTCAGGCTGGGAGACCCGAGGGAGGTGTAGACGGTGAGGAGAGAAGCGGGGCTGGCGCTCCAGTGTGGCAGTCTTGGGGGAGGCTAGTTGAGTCCCCCAAGGAGTGTGGATGGGGGAGAGGCCTGGGGACCCCACCTGGGGTTCCAGCGCCTGGGTCCTGGGTGCAGCCCTTGGGGGTGGGAGCCACCTCGCTCAGATGCATGCCCCCTGTGTTCTGATACTGCTGAGCTGTGGACAGCACCCTTTGATGGGTCCCAGGCTGGCCTGTCCCATGCGTAGACTGTTGTCCTGACCAGAACCCCTCAGACGGAAGCGGGGTGGGGGAGGGGACAGCCGGCTCAGGTTCATACCACTCGTGAATGGCAGAGTTGGATCCAGACCTAGGTGGGTTGGCTGCCCCCTCCACCCCCCTGGAGCCTGGTGTCCAGCAGCCTTTCCAGTATTAACCAGCTGCTAACTAGTTTAAGTCCCTCAGGGAGAACCAGGGAGGGAAGTGTCCATTGGGGTCAGAGTTTCTCCTGAGCCTGCTCATGGCTAGGAGATGGTGGGGGGGGGGGGGGGAGTAATGAGGAAGCCCCTGCTGCCCACAATGTAACATAAAACACTGTGAGGGGGCGCTTGGGTGGCTCTGTTGGTTAAGTGTCCAACTTCAGCTCAGGTCAGGATCTCACAGTTTGTGGGTTCGAGCCCTGCGTCGGGCTCTGTGCTGACAACCCAGAGCCTGGAGCCTGCTTTGGATTCTGTGTCTCCCTCTCTCTCTGTTCCTCCCCCACTCACACGCTGTCTCTCTCTCTCTCTCAAAAATAAAGATTAAAAAAAAAATTTTTTTAATAAAATAAAATGCTGTGAAATGAACCCAAAGTGCAGGCCCTGTCCGGTCGGGGTTGTGGGGTGAGGCAGTAGAGGGGAGACTTCCTGAAGGCTGGGGATAGGGAGGGCGCAGGTATGGAGGGCTGTGCTGTGAAATTACTGCCCATCTCGCGAGAGGAGTCTGGGGCCCAGAAGGGGCCGTCCTGCCCGTGAGCGTGCCGCCCTGACCTTTATAATTCTTGAGAACCTGTGCCCTCAAGGAGCTTCTGGTCTAGTAGGGAAGGTTGACAGCAGACCTGCCAGCGTAAAAAGGTAATTTCGGGTGTGGTCGAAAGCTGTACGTCAAAAACAGGGCAGACGGATGGCAAGTGGGAGCAGCAGGAACGTTTGGGGAGGTCGCGGTGGGTTGTTCTGCCCGCGTGGCCTCGGAGTTGAGCTCTGAGCCGAGAAAAGCCATAGCAGGTGTATGGGGAACCGGGGAGAGCATTCCAGGCAGAGAGTGGGGGGCGGGAGCTAGAGCATTCTAGGAACTGGAGGGGGCAGGTTGCAGAGCAGGGTGACGCCAGATCGCCAGTGGCCTCTAGGCCCTGCTGAGGAACGCAAGCCCCAGTGGAGAGCGGAGGGGAGGGTTAATAGGCAGATCACGTCATTCAGGGATCCCTTAGCCCTGAGTGGAGGGCAGGCGTGGAGGCGGATGGCGGCTTGGTCCCGGACGGTGGCACTGGGGGCCACAAGTGGGCAGGTTGGTGAGGTGCTTTGGAGGCAGAGTTCTAGGGACTTGCCGATGGAGCTTATGAAGGGGAGGGCTGGGGAGGGGTGAGGAGTTGAGGTGGATTCCTAAGTTTGGGGTCTGAGATGCAACAAATGCTCATCGCTGTGTGCCAGGCCTGTTCCAGAAGCCGGGGCTAGGGCTGAGCAAAACAACCCAGTGTCCTGTGTCTGTGCAGGAGCTCTACCATACAGGAAGTAAATAGTTACATTTGAACAAAAGCCTAAAGGAGGTGAGAGGAAGCAGCCTTGTGGGTAACTGGTGGGCAGTCTAAGATACATGTGGAGGAACTGACAAGCGCAAAGGCCCTGGGGCAGGGCTTGGTGTGCTCAGGGAACAGCTGGAGGCGGGAGTGGCCTGAGCAGAAATGGGGTCAGGGAGCTAACTGGGCTGGTGGATAGGCTTTCACTTGGTGGGGGTAGAGACAGTAGTTGGGGCTCTGTTGAGAGATTCCAAACCGAAAATGAGAGCCGTGGTAGGTATCAGTTGGTCGATGGCATTGAAAGTGTGGGACAGATTGGGGATGACAGTGTGGGAGAAGACTGAGTGGGTGTTCACACACTGGAGAGCCAGTTAAAACATGGGGTGCTGGCCCTCCCCCGAGAATGAGTGTTTCTAGAAGTTCCTGGCCAGGCTGGCGCCCCTGGGCCAGGGCTGCCCTTGAGAACCATGGTGTAGATAGAGCAAAGGGCCAAGAGTAGAGATCTGGGTTTGCAGCTCTGAGAGCGTCCAGGGGAGACGGAGGGGGCAAGAGGGAGGAGCAGCCGAGAGGGGAAGGAGTGGGTCAGAACCAAGCCCTGTGCCCAGGGACGGACAGATGGGTGGGAGGATTGCAGGGAAGGGCACACGATGCCAGCTCCCCCCTCCCTGGCTCCCCAGGGGGCTGCACACCCCTCCCTACCTACCCCCCCCCACCGCCTGTCTCCAACTAACCTCGAGGGTCCCCCCAGAGGGGAAGAAGGGGACTCAGTTGTCCCTGGTCCCAATCTGTGGCGCCAGCCAGCTGGATTCTAATTAGCTACCAGAGCGGGAGAGACAGGAAGCAAGGGCTGGGGGCGGGGCCTGGACTCCTGCCCAAGACTGGGAGGCTAGTGAAGCAAGTCAAGGCCAGGATGCCTGGGTACCCGGCCCCTGCCCCCATGCTGTGCCGGGTGGGGAAGCTAGGTGGGGGAGACAAGAGGGCAGGGTTGGGGGTTGGGGATGGAGAAGAAGCTTCCAGAAGGTCTTTATCCCCCGTGACATCCCAGTGAACCGCCCTTGCTACCTGAGGGGCACTGTCAGACCACGGGAGGTTCGTCCAGGAGGTTCCCTTTGGTTCAAGGTGCCCAGATGGGCGGGTCTGGCTGCCGGGGGTGGGGGTGAGGGTGGGCAGTGGAGTTAGCAGTGTACGCCAGAGGTTCCGGGGGGCCGGTCAGCCTCTGGCCCAAGGGTGCGGCTTCAGTCAGACACGGCTGGCTCGAGAGAGGTCCCTTGACTGGCCCGTCTGGGGACTCTGGGGTGGAAGGCCTCGGCCACCGGCAAGGAGAGGGGACCAGCCCAAGCGCACCTCCTCCTGCGTCTGCTGGGGCCTCGCTCCCGCCTCACTCTCCCTCTTCTCCCCAGGCTGGTGGGCCAGGCCGTGGTGCCCACCTGCTGATGCGGGGCAAGGCCCCCCGCACAGGACACTGAGAGCCCCAGACCCGCCCCTGGCCGCCGCCATGGCCCGCCTGGCCGCTGTGCTGTGGAGTCTCTGCATCACCGCCGTCCTGGTCACCTCGGCCACCCAAGGTAGGTGCCGCTGGGGCTGGGGAGGGGCCAGCTTCCGGAATGCAGCTGGGCGGGCAGATGACAAGGTGCAGGACCTCCCAGCCACTTGGTAAAGCACCGCAGTCCCCACCTCGCTCCAGACCTCGGCGGAACGAAGCCGGAGGAGGACTTGGTAATTGCACCCCCTGGTACCACGGAGGGCTCCCCGGACCGGCCCCTCACCCCCAAAGCCCGGGGAAGCCGGGGGTCCTAGAACCTGGGGCGCGGGCTGTGGCCTCCTGGGACCGGGACGGGCCTTCCTGGTGAGCCGCTACTCCTCTGTCTTGCGTGTGTGGCTTTCTCTGTGATTACATCTCGGAGGCCCTCACTGGGAAGAAGGCTTAATTAAAGCATGCCCGCTGACGTTTATTTAAAAACAACTAATTACCCGGCTCGGCCCTATGCCGGCCCCAGGATCCTGCACATGCGACAATTAGTGCCCCGAGCCCGCCCGCCCATCTTCACCAATTACTCAATTATGGTCCCCGTGGCAGGCCTAGGCGGGGGCAAGGGCAGGGCAAGGGGAGAGGCAGAAAGCAGGGGCCCGCTGGCCTTGTCCCTAGCCCGGGGGCCTGCCCCCAGCCGGCACCCCCTCAGCGCTGTCTGGAGAGCACTGTTGGCACACTTTGTGCCCCAGGGTCCCCTCCTGGAGCCCGATACTCCAGAAAGCCACAAAGGTGGAGGGGGCCGTACTCAGCCAGGCCCCAGGGCCTTGGCACCGCTCCGGCCAGCTGGCACCCTCTGCTCCCCTGATGCCCACGTTCTCTGCCCGTCCGGGTCCTGCCCCACAGCCCCAGCTGGGCCGGGAGGGGCCGCTCCCACCCCCAGACCCATCTGAGCCAGCCTCCACCCCCGGCCTCCCTCCCGGGCCCGGGAAGGACTAAAATTAGCTGTGAAAGCAGATGGTGCTAGAGGAACACATGTAATACTTTCCCCCGAGTGAGACTCAACTCACCCCAAAAAACCCCGGGGGCCTAGCTGCCATCCCCCTCGGGCCTCCCACCCGACGCTGGAAGGACAGGTCTCTGAAAGGCACTGCCGCCCTCGTGCACCGGTTTTCTCCTGACCCACGAGCCACAGTCCCCACATCGGGCCCGTGGGTCCCTCCGTGCATCCACGCCTCCCTCCAGCCCCTGGCGAGGCCTGGCGGAGGGAGCCCAGCGTCTGAGTAGGTGGCTGCCCCGGCAGGTGTCGGCCACGCGGAGCCCACTCTGTCCCGCGGAGTCTGGCTGCTTCGGTAATCCCACCGGTGGTGGGACTCGGCACCCGCCGCCTCGCCACATATCGCTTGCCCTTGTCGCAGCCCCTCAGCGGTGCCTTGAGGCGGGAGCGGCGGCTCCTCGGAGAAGGATCTGGGGCCACGGAGGTGGTCCGTTACTGGGCCAGGCCGTCAGCCGGGGATTTAAACCCCCTGGGTCCTCACACGGCACAGGATGGGCAAGGACGTGTGACACTGCGACCCCACGGGGAGCTGACCCTCCCCACACAGGGCACCACGCTCAGTGCTTCCTTCAGGAACATTCTCTAGTGCACCGAGTCCTCGAAGTACATTCCTGGGCGGTCAGTGCCGATCTTACAGGTCGGAACCTGAGGCCCGAGGAGGCTAAAGCTGTGGCTGTCCGAACTGAGCACGCGTCGGAACCGCTGGTGGGCACACAGGTCCGAGGCTCCTGGTATCACCCCCGAGATCCCGATACAGCAGGCCTGGGGGGGGGGGGGGCAGAATCTGCCTTCTTAAGCAGCCACCACGGGACGTCGGTGCCACCGACCCCCAGGCCATGCCGTGAGAGGCTCTGGCCCATCGGCCGAGAAGTGGCAAAGCCAGGCTCTGCGGTGTCCTCCCCGACAGGAGAGCACTTCCTCCCACGCCATCTCTCCTGCTTGCGTGGGGCGGTGCGAGGTTAGGGGAGCGCCCAAGACCTCCCTCACTTCCGACTCCAACTGCAAGTTCGGGAGTTCCTTAGACCACCCTCAGACATGATGATTCACTAGAAGCGTATTCCAGAATGCTGTCGTGCTCACGGTGACAGCTTCTTACAGCCGACGGATGCAGAGGAAATCCGCCAAGGGAAGCGGTGTGTGGGGCAGAGTCCGGGAAGTTTCCGTGCCCAGGGCTCGCGGTTCGCCCCCTCCCCACGGAGTGGTCACACGTGCTGTGCGACCACACACATGGTGCCCTGCCAACGTGGGACGCTCCCCGGGCCCCACTGTCCAGAGCCTTCACTGGGGCTCAGTCGTGTGGATGTGGGGGACCCCCCGCAGCACTGGCCTCAGTCTCCCGCCCTTCCAGAGGTCCACTGACACCCCAAGACTCCCACCCTAGATCACGTCCTTACTGTGTTCTTTTGCTAGGCCTGCTGTAACAACGTACCGCAGACTTGGTGGCTTGAAACAGCAGAAGTTTATTGTCTTGCGGTCTCTAGAGGCTTTAAGTTCAAGATCAAGTTGTCAGGGGGGCTGGCTCCTCCCGAGGGCCGTGAGGGAAGGAGCTGTTCCCGCTCTTTCCTGGGCTCGTGGCTGGCTGTCTTCCCTCTGTCTCTGTGTCCACATTTCCCCTCTTTATAAAGACAGTGGTCATACTGGGGCAGGGCCTACCTTAACAGGCTCGGCTCATCTTAACTTGATGGCCTGTTTCAAATTTGGTCACATCCTGAGGTACGAGGGAGGACGGGAGGACACAACTCAGCCCAAAACAGTGCAGACTGTCTGACCTGGCCCGAGGCCCCCAGGTCAACAAAGACACTCATCGGGCGGGACGCTCCGGGTGCTTGGAGGCACTTCCCCAGGAGCGAGGGCAGAGGCCTCACTACGCGGCTGGGCACGTTGGGAAGCCCGTTTTGCAGATGAAAGAACTGAGGTTCCTGGATGCAGCCCAAGCTGGAGGTGGGACCTCCTCAGCAGGGTCTTCCCTCCCCGTAGGCCTGAGCCGGGCTGGGCTCCCGTTCGGGCTGATGCGCCGGGAGCTGGCGTGTGAAGGCTATCCCATCGAGCTGCGGTGCCCAGGCAGCGACGTCATCATGGTGGAGAACGCCAACTATGGGCGCACAGACGACAAGATCTGTGACGCCGACCCTTTCCAGATGGAGAACGTGCAGTGCTACCTGCCTGATGCCTTCAAGATCATGTCACAGAGGTGAGAGGCCCCGGCCCCACCGGGCTCCTGGGAGGAGGGGTGGGGACAGTCCCTGGGGTCCCTGGATAAACAGCCCCCTGGTCAGGGCACCCTGTCCACGCCTTCAGTCCTCCTTCTGTGCGTTCCGCACGGGTTTCCTGAGCACCTACTAGGTGCCAGGTCCCGTGCAAACAGCCGGTAAGACCCGGCCCGTCTTCCCCACCAGCCTCCAGAAGCCCATCCCGAGACTAGTCGGGGGGGGGGGAAGGGGCAGTCTTGCAGTGTAAACGCAAGAGCAGGACAGGGTGAAGGTGTCACAGGCTCCGAGGGAGAGCCCAGAGGTCACTCAGGCTTCCCCAAGGAGGTGAAGCCTGAACGCAGATGACAGAAGCACACGTGAGTGTAAGAGAAAGAGAGTGCTTGAGTGTGCAAGGCTGTGTGTGAGTGTGACAGGTCTGCCAAAGCCTTTCTCACACCTGCTGCAGAAGTCCAGTTAGAGCTGGTCGGCTCCTGCTTCAAACCACGCCCACACTTGACCACTGCTTCCGTGGCCACAGCTCCCCCTGGGGTTGCCCTGTCTCGCCCACTGCCGTCTGTTTCCCCCGCCCGCCCCGCAGCAGCCAGAGGGTACCTGTGAGCACCCACCTCACTCAGAGCGAAAGCCTGTCTTCCCCGAGGCCCACGAGGCGCTGCGCTCTGTGCCTTGTGCCCCTCTCCCAGCCCTCACCCTCTCCACGCTCCCCCTCGCTCACTCGGCTCCGGCTGCCCTGCCTGCTCCTGACATACATCAGGCATCGTCTGCCACGGGCCTCCTCTGGGTCTTGGCACTGGCTGTTCCCCCTGCCGGGAATGCTGTTCCCTGACACCCGCACGGCTCCTCCCTCCCCTCCTCCGTAGATTTTCTCACCTAATGCTCCTCTTGGTGAGGCCCGTTTGACCACCCTAAGATCACTGCCCCCACCCCACTTCCTAGCTCCTTCCCTGCTTTATCTTCTAGCCCTGACCTCTAGCCACAGTTCTGTAGAACAGAATAGTTCCCTCTGTTATTGTGTTCGTTTTGTCTTTGCCCCATGGGGACAGGGCATTGTGTCTGTCACTGCTGTCCCCAGCCAGATACAGAGGCATTCACTGAGTTTTTGCTAAATGCCTGAGAGGGCATAAGGTTCACTCCAGGATCCAGAGCACAGAACTGAAGAAGGGGAGGAGGGCTGGGGCCAGCTCGGCAGCCTCTTGAATGTTGGCAGAAGATTCTAGAATAAGTCATGGGGCAGGGTCACTGAGAGCCTCCAGAGACTTTTGGGCAGGCATGGGCGCGGGCAAGTGGCTCTGACCGGTGGGCCAGGCTGGAGCCACCTCGTTCCCTCCCTCCCACCTTTTCTCAAATGTGCACCCTCTCCAGCGGTCCTGCCCCCCCTTCCCTCTCTGACACCCTGCATGGTGTCAACCTTGGCTTAGACTATGCCCCATCCTCCTTGGGGATCCCTTTCCTCCCACCTCCCGCCTCCAAGTTTCTCACTGCCCACTTCGTTCAGCGCCGGCCTCGGCGTCTGCGGTGTTCTCCCCGGCCCGGTTCCAGTGTCTGTGGGTTCTCACTTCCAAAAGGGGGGACGCTGTGCAGTGTGGTTACTGGGGCCCAGGGAGCGAGAGGCCGTTGCTCTGCCCTCTTGAAACCTGGAGGCTCCTCGTACTGCTTAGGGCTGACAGCCCCCGGAGCATGTACGGTGGCCTAAACAAGACGGGAGGCGAGAAGGCCACCCGCCTCCCGCTGTCTCGGTGCCTCCCTGCACCCATCCCGTTTGAAGGCCACCATGGGCCCTTTGCCACCTCCCGGTCACGGCCAGCTGCAGGGGGAGGCTGGGACCTGCGGTCTCCGGCCCCTTTCTCTTCCGGACAGTGAGGTGACGTTCACATATCGCCGTCCGTCATCTTAAAGCGGACAATTCAGTGCTATTTAATACGTGCGCCACCACCCCTGTCTGGTTCCGGAACATCTCCATACCCCCGAAGGGCAACCCCATCCAGTCACGGCCCCCCCCCCCCGCCCCCAGCCACTTGACACCACCTGCTTTCTGTCTCTCTGGATTTGCCTGCTCCGGACGTTTCATAGAGAGAGAATCTGAGACGTGGCCTCTTGGGTCTGACTTCTTTTGCTCAGTACAGCGTTGCCGGGGTTCAGCCACACGGTGGCGCACCGGACCTTTTTTCTTTTTCTTTTTATGGCCAAATAATGTTCCACGGCACAGACCGACCACATTTGGCTCATCCGTCAGCGGACAGTGGGGCTGTTCCCCCACTTTGGCTCTCGCGACAGCGGTCCTGCCGTGAATGTACAAGCAGTTGTTTGAGCGCCCGCTTCCGGGTCTTTGGGAACACAGCTAGTAGGCGTGCAGTTGCCGGGTCCTGGGCAACCCTCTACTTAACCTTCCGAGGCCAGTGCTGTGTTTTGAGCCAGGGGGATGAGGTGGGTGGGAGTGAGCAGATTCGTTAGTTAATGACCTTGGTTGGAGAGACAGCAGAGGAGAAACCTCGTTTTGTCGTTAGGGAGTCCCCTCATGTGCTAGCCGGGCTCCCGGGCGGTGGGTGGGGACTCCCGAGTCCCCTCGGGGAACTGAGAGTGGCTTCCGCACGAGGCCGAGAGATTGCCCGTGTCCTACCTGCACGTGGTCACAGCGGCGCCGTCCAAAGGCCGAGACACGTACGCCTAAGACGTGGCCTGAGGTGGACGCAGAGAGGCGCCGTGAGCGTCTTCGTTAGCAGCACTTCGGCGGAGACGCCACCTCGTCCCCGCACGTGTGGCCTTGTGTCTTATGGTCAATTCGGGAAAAACGCCAAGGATGTAACGGCGGGCGTGACCCTCCGATGGGATGAAAATGGCGAAGGGCAGCCGGGGAAGCAGTTTCTGGGGCGCAGCTCTGGCCCAGCCCTGAGGCTGAGAACAGAAGAAACCTGTGTGGTGGGAAAGAGAGAGCAGGCAGGAAACGGGACACGATGCCCACACAAGGCCGCCGGCCCTGGTCGCCAGAGTTTCTTCTCAGCCCGGGGGGGGGTGCGTTCCTCTCCCAGCCCTAGATGCGCCCCCCCCCCCACCCCAGTTCTAGGCCTGTCTTATCTCAGCTCCTTGTCTCTTCTCTCAGGTGTAACAACCGCACCCAGTGCGTGGTGGTTGCCGGCTCTGACGCCTTTCCCGACCCCTGTCCTGGGACCTACAAGTACCTGGAGGTGCAGTACGACTGTGTCCCCTACAGTGAGTCATCTTGTTCCTTGTGCGGACACGGGCCCTTCCCCCTCCCAGAAGCAAGCGAGGAGGAGACACCTTGACACACACACACACACACACACACGCACGCACGCACACGCACGCGCACAGGGCCAAGTCGGGACCAGGTACTTGGGGGACAGCCGGGCCTGCTCCCTCTCTCACACACTTTCTTCTCCCAGCCCCTCTGTCCACACTCGGTACCTGCCCCACCCCCACCCCCACCTTCACAGACTTTGTCCCCATCCCCAGGGCACCTTCCCCACCCCTTGTTACTCTGGCCCATTAGCCCTGCTCCTGCACATGCCCCTCGCTCACTTAACACTTCAAGGCCAGAACTCTGGTCGGTGCACTTATCAGTCTTCTTTTCCCTGGGCCTGGGCCTTGCTGCCCTCCAGCCTCTCTGCCTCCTTCCTCCTCTCACATCTCTTCCTTTCCTGACCCCCCCCTTACACGCCTGCTCTTCCCTCTCACTCACTCCATTTCCTTTCTCAACTCCCTCTCCTCTTTCTCGTCGCCCTCGCTTCTCACATACTCCTAGTCCTGCCCCTTCCCAGTCCTGGAAGCCGGACTCCAAACCCATAGAGAGGCAGACCACCGTCTGAGGCCTGGCGGCAGATCCGGTTTGAAGGACTAGGGGCATCTTCCTCAGCTACTATCTCTTGGTTAGTTTGCCCATTACCATGGTAGCACTTCCTGTCTGCAAGGGAAGTGCTGCCATGTTGGACTAGAGTGGCCCCCCCCCCCCCCAAGGAAGCCTGAGGAGGGTGATCTGGGGAGCCAGGGGCCTGGCTTTCTTGCCTCTGGCCAAAGGGAGCAAACAAAGACAGGGTCTCTCCTCCTCAGCACTCTGCTCTTAACATGGCCCTTCTTTCCTGCCCTCACTCTCCCTTCCCTTCTCCCCATCATCCATTCCTCTCCTCTCCCTGCCAGCTTCATGTAGCCAACCTGGAGGTAGGGCCTCCGGGCAGATGGGGGAGGAGGCAGGGCCACCAGAGTCTCAGAGAGTGGGGGGCAGGGGCAGGGGAGCAGGAGGCCCTGTGACTCTCCCCCCTCTGCCCTCGCACCCCAGCTGTCCCCCTCAACCTTTGATTTCTCCTCGCAGGTGATGGCGTACAGGCCGGGGGAAACAGGATCACCTATGTGCTTCCATAACCTTCTTTTACTCCTCACCCTTTCCTTTCAGCAACGGAGGCCTCCAGCCGCCACCTGAGGGGGACGCCCATCTGACCTTTGAAGCCTCCCCACAGCACTGGGGACACTGCCCATCCACCCCCGTGGCTGGGGCAGCAGGGAAGGAAGGCGGGAGGCTGGGAGCATTGCACAGCAGGGAAATCAGGCTGGGTTTGCGGCTCAGCCTGGTTCTTGGATTTTCTGACTCTGAAACTTGAGCACATGACTTAACTTCTCTGAGCTGCGGCCAAAGGAGGCGAGAGTCCAGGAGACGGTGTGTGTGAAACGCCTGACCTGAGGCTGGCCGCAGAGCTGGCTCCCTGTGGCAGGTGCGGGTGTAAACTCCCCCAGGGCAGAGGCTTCGTCTTCATGCCCCAGCGCCCAGACCCGAGCCTGGTTCAGGATGTGCTCAGCAAGGGTTCGGGTGCCCTTCCGAGCCAGCTTAGCCTGCACCTTCGTCTGTGATGGCGGGAGGGGCCCCTTCCCAGGGATGCGGCCAGCAGTAGACAGAATGTGGGTGAAGCGCCTCGTGCGCCCCGCACCATAGGTGTCAGAGAAACGGTGCCCGCTTCTGCCAGCTGCTCAGTGGCCTCAGTTGTGTCGTTTCACTTCACTGAGCCTCAGCTTCCCCATCCGCAGACAGGGCTCTTGAAAAACTACCTGGGAAGTTCCTAGCACAGCTCCTGGCACTTAGTCACTTACCAAGTGCTAGGTACTTGGTAGTCATTGCTTTTGTTGTGGCTACTTGTAGCGATTTTTACCAGTTAACATTACTGCCTGTTGGTAATCAAAACCAAAAGTAATGACTAGTGACGAACACAACTCCTCCTGAGGTAGGTGAGATAAAGGGCAGGAAAAGAAGACCTTGATCCAAGTCGAGTCCAAAGCAAGTGCACGCCACGTGGGTGAAGAAGCAGGAAAAAAGTTACGCAGCATAGGAAGGAAAGAGGCCTACGGGCCTCCTGAAGCTGACCGCCCCCCGGCCCCCAAGGGTGGGCCAGGGGGCACGGCCCACAGAGACCTGGATGGCCCAAGCACGGGCAGCTCCGGCCTGGGGGAGAGAGCTAGCCTGAGCCCCCGGGGAGGCAGGACTCGCAGTGAATGTGTCTGGGACACGTGGGGCCGTGTGTGCCCTCGACAGGCAGGACCCAGGGGTGTGGGGGTGTAGCTCCTGGTTCCAGAAGAAGTGGGGACTGCAGTTGACAAGGGTGAGGGTAGCTAGGCCAGAGAACAGGAAGGCGGGCACTCACTCGTCCCGCGATGTTCCTGTTCACTGAGCACTTCCTGTGTGCCAGGCCCTGGATGAGGCGCTGGGAAGGAAGCCAAACACTCCCCTGGGGACTCCCTGCTTGTGCCTGTAGAGAGGTGGCAGGGGAGCAAGGCCCCGGCCAGAAGTTCCTGAGGGGCCAGGGACACGGAGCCTGAAGGGGGAGCAGCCTGGGCAGCCATCTGGCCCTGGGCTTCAGAGGCTGGGGTGACCCCAGTGCTGGTGCGGGCGAGTCAGGGGTGGGTGTAGGGGCCACCGTGGGGAGGGGGCAGTGGGTGTGTGGGACTCCCCCCCCCCCCCCCCCCCACACACACAAACACACACACATCCAGACGGGCCCGACTAACGCTGGATTTGCCTTGCAGCTGAGCACATTCTAACCGTGCCCCTTCCTCCCCTAGGTGCGCCCGCCCACCGGGCAGCAGACAGGGAGCTCCTGGCTCCCGGGCCCCCGGGGGTGGGGGGGCTGGGCAGACAAACGGAGCCACAGGCTTGCCCCGGGGGAGCTGGGGAGCGTGGGAGCGTGTCTGTGCCCCCACCTGCTGTCTGTGATGTTCCCCCACCCCAGCCTCTTCCTTCTCTGCCTCTGTCTCCCCCATCCGGCTCTCCGAGGCCCAGGGGCTCTGCCTGTCTGCCTCTCCGTCACTCTGTGTTCCACTCTGCCGCCCTCTCTCTCTGTGTTGGCTTCTTCTGGGTTGCGAGGGCTTGGGGGAGCTCGGCTGGACTCTAGCACGGCGGCCGGCACAGAAAGGGAAGGAGCTCAGCATGCTCTCTCAGCTGGGGGCGCCCAGGCCCCTGGAGGCACTGAACCCCCTCCCCCTGGGCCCCTGGTTCTAGCAGGAGGGCAGCAGGCAGGGTGTGAGGGGACCCGTGTGGCTCTTCCCCACCCCCTCGCCCCTGGTGCTCCCCTAACCAGAGCCTACCTTCCAGCTGAAGCTACCCCCTCCCCGACCCCCACTGCACCGAGGGTGCTCCCACCCATCTGAGGGCTCCGTCCACCTGCCTGTTTGTACACCCCCCCCCCCGTGTCTCTCTTGGTCTCTGTCCTCGCGTGTCTCCCCCTCCCTGTGACTGTCTCCCCCGACACCCTCCCCAGAGGAAGGGACTTGGGGGCGGGGGCTGAGCTGATGCTACGTTTCGGGGTTGGGGAACCAGGATGAGGAAAGAAAGGAAAAGGGGGCATGTTGCCAGATAAGAAACGAAAGCAATTTAATCTTTTTTTTTTCTCTTTTTTTTCTTGCACATTTTTTTTCAATTTGTTTTCTCTCTCTCTTCCGATGCTTAAAGTAGAAGTGGAGCAGAAAGGTAAACGCACTGTTACCAATGCTAACCCCTAACTCACACTTTGTTCTTACCTGTACCATACTTATGTGACCCGCCCTCCCCTCTCAGCCCCTTCTTCTCCCCACCCCCCCACCCCGGGTGTCCTCCCGGTGGGGCCAGCCCTGGTGCCGCCACGGGCGACTCCACCCTCCAGACACCCGAGGAAGCTCCTCTCTGAGCACGGGCAGGACCTTCTGTCTCTCTCTCTCTCTCTTTCTCTTTCTCTCTCTGCCTCTTTTTCTCTCTTTCTGTCTCTCCCTGTCCCTCCTCCCTCGTCCCAGCCCTTGCAGGGGGGACCTGGCCTTCTCTCATACTTATTTTGCCTCCTTCAGGAGAAGTGTGTAAGCATCCAGGGCGGGAGGGGAGGGAGGGACCCCCTTGTCTGGCTCCCAGCTGGGGGCAGAGTGCACTGGGTCTCTCTCCTTTTCTTCCTGCCCCAACTTTTGTAACACGTGTCTGGCTCAGGGGAGGCGGGATGGAGGGGACACCTTTGTTTTCCTTTGGGGGAGCAGATTCCTTCTATCTCTCGGGCTCCTGGTGGCATAAGTTCCTTCTGGTTTGGCGTTTCCAAGGCCCAGAGCTGTTTTGGAGCACGGAGCACCAGTTTCCCCCACCCCCAACCCCCATCCTTGACCAGCCGGGGGCCCAGCCCTGGGGAGGGATGTCAGCTGTCCCCAGCCCTGGGAGGGCAGTCTGCCAAATTGGGGGGGAAGGGGTGGGGGTGGGCCTCGCTGTGGGGGGGGAGCGCGGGGTGGGGGAACGTTTTCTCTGGTTCTGAAACACTTGCAAAGCTGCAGTCAGGGTTTCTTCTGGGCTGTTTTGGTTAGAGGACCAGGGAGAGGGGGGTTGGGGGGAGGTACAGGCCTGGTCTGGGGACTTCCGTGAGCACCGTAATTTCTTGCAGGGTTAACCTTCAGCAGGGGAAGGGGAAAACTCCAAGGTGGGGTGGAGCTCTCTGGCCTTTGGTGTTGGGGGGGGTGGGGGGGGGGCACACTGCCGCCGAAGAACTTCGAGGGTGGGCGGGATATTGGAGATGGCCCAGCGCTCCCCTGAATTTTGGGGGGAAATGACAGCTTTGAGGTTGGCCGCGGGCGAGCCATCCTTTCGGGGTCGCTTTTTGCCTTGAAATTACGGTGGTCTGTGGAGCATCCCTTTGAGGAAGGTGGGGCGGGGTCCCTCCGAGCTGCTCCCCTCCCCCTGCCCTCCCCCACCTCAGAGAGGCCTGGGCAGCCAGCCCAGGCCCCCGACCCTCACTGCCCCGCCACTCTCTCCCTCTCTCTCCCTGAGACACTCTTCTTACAGGCCCGGTGGTGGTTTGGACCCTGCAGCCCTGGATCTTTTCTCTTCGAGGGAGGAGTGGGGGGGCGGGGGGGGGAGGGGGGAGGGAAGAGGAGGTGTTGGGAGCTTGGTGCTGGGGAGGGGTCCTTGCTGTCAAAGGCCCCAGGCAGACCCTTCCTCATCTTCTCCCCCTTCCCCGGGGTAACCTCTAACCACGTTTTCCTCCTCCACACCCTTCTGACCAGGTCAGGCTCTGAGGCCTCCCACCGCCCCCCCCCCCCCCCCACACACACACAGACACATCTGCTCAGGGGCCACAGAGCTGGCAGGGGTCCTGGCTTGGGGAGAGGGGAGACCTGGGCACAGAGGAAAAAGCTGGAGGCCAGGTGTGCGGGACACAGGGCGCAGGCCAACCCCTCAGGGCACTGGGGACAAGGAGATGGTGGAGCCCTAGGGCGCAAGCCAGGATCCCTCTGGTCCCTGCTGATGTCTGTGTCCCAGGCTCCCCTCCCCCTCCTAAAACAGGGTGTGCTCCTGGCTGCTTTGTGCCCGGGGACCCTCGGGCCAAGCCGTCCCTGATGCTGTGAAGGGAGGGCTGGACATCCCCCCACCCAAGCCTGGTGAAGAGGCTGGACGTGGGGGAGTGAGGAGTGGTGCCTGTCCAAGACCCTCTTGCCACTGGGGCTGCCCCCCAAGCCCGCACCAGGTCCCAGCCCTCCCTGTTCCCCCTGGGGCCAGCTGCTTTGGTGACAGGCCAAGCAGGAGCAGAGAATTCACTGCAAACCCTCACCCTGGCCTGTGTGTGGGTTCGGCCAGCAGGGAGGTGAGAGGGAGGCCCGGCCATCCTGGAGGGAGGGGCGTCTGGACATCCCCACTCCTGAGTCCAGACCCCTACCGGGTCGGTGAGGGGAGGCTAGGAGTAGGTGGCACCGGGGTGTGACGGGGCAAGGGTGGGCAGGCCAGCGGCGGCCAACGAGATGCAGTTGAGGTTTTCCTCCTTTTCAGGGAATGGGGGGGTGGGGCGGGGCCCCCCACCTTTCTGACATCAGCGGTGCCTTGGTCCCTCCTCCCGAGCCGGGGATGGTCGCAGGTAAATCGGGGTCCGGGGCAGGGGAGGGGGCGGGCCGGCTGGGGCGGGCTGGGTCTTTATCCTAGCTCCTGGTTCCCTCCCTTGCCCCCTCTGAGCTGGACCTGGGACTGCCCCCCCGAGGGACCCTCAGTCGGGCCTGGGCCTTGGAGTGAATTCTCTGCTCACCCCTCTCTCCTCGCCAGCACTAACCCTTTCTTCCCAGGTGGTCTCCAGCGTGCCTCCCTTGGAGCCAGGACCTCGCCGAGGCCCCCCCACCTTGTCTCTCTTCCCTCCACGCAGCTCTCCTTTCCCCTCCCCAACTCTCCTGGGAAGCCCCCTCCTTTCCCATGTCCCCCAACCTCCCCCACCCCTGTGCACCAGTGTCAGTGTCTGCTGCTGAACAAACCCCATGAGAGACCTTGCTGGCTGGGGGCAGGGCGGGGCACCATCAGGGAGGGGCTGGATTTTTCCAAAAACCCTTCCTCACCTGCTGATTTCGTGGGTACTGGGTGGGGGGTGGGGGGTGGGGGCACAGGCTGCATCGGGAACCCTGGGTGCCTCCTCCACCCTGGAATAGGGGGGCACTCCTGACACCCACTGTGGGTACGGAAACATCACTCTACCTTGCAATTTTTGCGGGGGGTTGGGGGGAGAGGGGAGAAAGAGTTAAAAAAAAAAAAATCTGTCCTGGTGTGGTTGGTGAAGGATGGGACCCTCGACCCATAGCTCTTCCGTAGGGGGCTGTGACAATGGTAAAGGAGCAGGGCACTGAGTCCCTGGAGCCTCAAAGCCACCAGTGGCTGCAGTGAGGAGATCTTTCCGCCCCCACTTAAGGCACACGAAGACGACTCTGGGAGGGCTGTTGCCAAACCCTTTATCCCCAGCCTGTGGGGTCTCTAGCAGCCAGGGAAGGAGAGGGGTACCACCACCCCACACACTAACCCTGCTCTTAATGGCCTCCAGGGTTGACCTCTCCAGGGAGAGGGGCAGCTGGGCAGGGCAGGGGTCCCAGCCCGGAAACCCCCTTCCCATCACCAGCCCTACCAAGCAACCGTGACTGCAGCAGCAGGAGGGGACAGCCTGGCTACCCCAGGCCGCGTGACCAACTTGCCTCTCTCTCTCCCCCTCCCTCGCCTCTGCGCCTCCTCCCCCCATGTCTTCCCCGCCCTCCCATCCGCCCGGCCCAGTCTTCGTGTGCCCAGGGACCCTGCAGAAGGTGTTGGAGCCCACCTCCACGCACGAGTCGGAACACCAGTCTGGCGCCTGGTGCAAGGACCCGCTGCAGGCGGGCGACCGTATCTACGTCATGCCCTGGATCCCCTACCGCACGGACACGCTGACCGAGTACGCCTCGTGGGAGGACTACGTGGCCGCGCGCCACACCACCACCTACCGCCTGCCCAACCGCGTGGACGGCACGGGCTTCGTGGTCTACGACGGCGCCGTCTTCTACAACAAGGAGCGCACGCGCAACATCGTCAAGTACGACCTGCGCACGCGCATCAAGAGCGGGGAGACGGTCATCAACACGGCCAACTACCACGACACCTCGCCCTACCGCTGGGGGGGCAAGACCGACATCGACCTAGCTGTGGACGAGAACGGGCTGTGGGTCATTTACGCCACCGAGGGCAACAACGGGCGCCTGGTGGTGAGCCAGCTCAACCCCTACACGCTGCGTTTCGAGGGCACGTGGGAGACCGGCTACGACAAGCGCTCGGCGTCCAACGCCTTCATGGTGTGCGGGGTCCTGTACGTGCTGCGCTCCGTGTACGTGGACGACGACAGCGAGGCGGCGGGCAACCGCGTGGACTACGCTTTCAACACCAACGCCAACCGCGAGGAGCCCGTGAGCCTGGCCTTCCCCAACCCCTACCAGTTCGTCTCCTCCGTGGACTACAACCCTCGCGACAACCAGCTTTACGTCTGGAACAACTATTTTGTGGTGCGCTACAGCCTGGAGTTCGGGCCGCCCGACCCCAGTGCGGGTAGGCTTGGCTGCCCTGGGCTCTGCCTCCTTGGTTGCTTGGCGTGGGGTGGGGGTCTACTGCGTGCTGAGAGCGGGGAGGTCAAAGCCAAATAGCACGGGACAGAGGCTGGTCTCAGCCTCTCAGTTCATTGTCACGGCTTATGGGGCGGGGATGGTTCCTGCCTTTTTACGTAAGGTGCAGAAACTGAAGCACTGGGAGGGTAGTAGGGGCGTGCTGACTTCTCTGCCGGTCTATATCCAGGGCTCTGCGCTCCTAACCACTAAGTCACACACCCCCCCCCCCCCCACCTGGCCCAGGGGCCTGGGCACTTTGGGCCCAAAATCTTGGGTGAAAGCCTGGGGTCAGTAAAGACGCCAGGACTGAGTGTCCCTGGGCAGTCTCATTTTGCTCTCTCAGCTGCCCTCAGCCAGCTCTGAGCAGCCCCAGGGAGCCCCATCTAATCCAACCTCATTGGCAAAATGGGGACCTGAGGCCTCCACCAGGATTCGGCCAGGTCACAGAGGCCGGAGAGGGGAACGGGAATGGCAGGTGGCTGTGTTGTGACATCCTCTTCCTGGCCTGCGCTCTCTGGTTGCTCTCTCACACCTCAGGGTACACTCAAGTGGATTTTTACTGCCTTTTGATGTCTCTGGTGGTCTTGGGGGTAGAGAGAGGCCAGGGGAATTCTCCCAGACCCAGTGGGGACCAGGACATCCTCCCACTTTAGGGAACATGCTAGAATGCCAGAGACCCCGTGCCTGGGCACACCACGGCAGGACCCCGGGCACAGGGGTGACTCTGCCTTGGATACCCTCTTCGCTTCCAGGCCCAGCCACTTCCCCACCTGTCAGCACGACCACCACAGCCCGACCCACACCCCTCACCAGCACGGCCTCGCCCGCAGCCACCACCCCGCTCCGCCGGGTGCCCCTCACCACACACCCTGTGGGTGCCATCAACCAGCTGGGACCTGACCTGCCTCCAGCCACAGCCCCAGCTCCCAGCACCCGGCGGCCCCCAGCCCCCAACCTGCACGTGTCCCCAGAGCTCTTCTGTGAACCTAGAGAGGTGCGGCGGGTCCAGTGGCCGGCCACCCAGCAGGGCATGCTGGTGGAGAGGCCCTGCCCCAAGGGGACCCGAGGTGAGTACAGAGGCTGCGGCCGCCTCACTGTGGCTGGCCTGGGGAGTGGCCAAATCTGGTCTGGCCGGGGAAGGGGTCGGGAACGTGTCCGCCACTCAGCTTGGCCCAGGCCCACTCCCTTGTTCACGTTCCACGCCCAAGCATGGGCTTTCTGAGGACAGGGGTCACGCCTGACCTCTGCAGCTGTGCTCTCAGGGCACAGGAGCAGCTCAGTGAGTCCCCCTGCCCTGTCCCCTCTTGCAGTGCCGGGCAGACCGTGAAGGGAGCCCACAGGAGGTGACTTGGGCCCTGGAGCAGCCAGTAGCAGCAGCACAGAGAGCAGCTCGAGTGCTCTGTTGGGGGGGGGGGGGGGAAGGACCCCGTGCTCCAAGTGGAGCGATCCAAGGGGAGGGTCTGAAGAGGCTTCAAGGAGAGGGAGGGGTTCCAAGATGGACTTTGCTAGAAAGTTCCATTTCTGGTGGGCAAAGATGGAAGGAGGAGGAACCAAGAGGGGGAGCTGAGAAGTGAGGGGTGGCTTACGTCACCTCAGAGTGATGTCTCTCTTGACTGTCCGGCCCTCTTCATGTCTGGTCTTCCGTGTTTCCTTCACCTACTTGTTCTCCTCTGTTATCTCTTTTCCCTGCCGTGGCCCCTTCTCCTCTCCTTCCCTGTGGCTCCCTTCTCTGTTCCTGTCTGTCCCTGCAGGAATTGCCTCCTTCCAGTGTCTACCAGCCCTGGGGCTCTGGAACCCCCGGGGCCCTGACCTCAGCAACTGCACCTCCCCCTGGGTCAACCAGGTGGCCCAGAAGGTACCAGCAGCAGCTGCCCCTTCCAGACTGGCACATTTGCTTGCACACTGGGCCCTGGGTGGCCGGGCACAAGGCGCACTGGGGGCAGTAGAGCAATTGGGGAGACAAATAGGCCGGCAGGTCTGGGAGCCAGGACTGTGTGGGGTCCCCTCCCTGGCCTACTGCGGGAACAGAGACGGATGGGGAGGGCAAAGAGGCCAGAGAGAGAGAGAGGGAGGAGAGGGGCCAAGCAGGCTGGGCATGTTAAAAGGGAACATGTGGGAAGCAGGATGGTCTCTGAGGTAGCCGGGGGCCCCTACTCCCACCTCACACAGATCAAGAGTGGGGAGAATGCAGCCAATATTGCCAGTGAGCTAGCCCGTCACACCCGAGGCTCCATCTATGCGGGTGACGTGTCCTCCTCCGTGAAGCTGATGGAGCAGCTGCTGGATATTCTGGACGCCCAGCTGCAGGCCTTGCGGCCCATTGAGCGCGAGTCAGCTGGCAAGAACTACAACAAGGTGGGGCGTGGCAGTGGGGCCAACAGGGTGGGGCAGTGCCCTGAGGGTTCAAGAAGAGCCAGCCTGGTACCTCCACGCTGGACTGCCACCCATGGTGGTCAGAGAGGACCGGTCCTAGGCATGTTGGATCTTCCTCTCGAGTTGCCCTGGATGGTCCTTAGGGTTGGGGGTCCCTTAGGAATAGGTCTTGCTCGTGGCCCAGCCCTGGGTCGGTAACAGCTGCAGAAGAGCAACCTATCTGGGGCCCGGACGTGTCAGCCTGGGGGGCTGGTGGGGGGGGGGCGGGGAGGAGGGAAATGACAGCACCTCTCTCTCTTTTCCCAGATGCACAAGCGGGAGAGAACCTGCAAAGACTACATCAAGGTGAGGCCCAGAGGGCTCCTGCTGGCCACGGCCGAGCAGCAGGGGAGGGAGAGCTGGTGAGACAGCCCTCATGGCTTCTGGGCACGCCCCAGGCAGCACTGGGGCGGGAGGCTGAGAGAAGGGATGCAGAGCCCAGCCCAAGGAAGTGGAGGACGTGGGGGGAATCACAATGCCGCCCCCTCGCCTGTGTAGGCTGTGGTAGAGACTGTGGACAACCTGCTGCGGCCAGAGGCTCTGGAATCCTGGAAGGACATGAACGCTACGGAGCAGGTGCACACAGCCACCATGCTCTTGGATGTCCTGGAGGAGGGTGCCTTCCTGCTGGCCGACAATGTCAGGGAGCCCGCCCGCTTCCTGGCTGCCAAGCAGAATGTGGGTGAGTGCTGCGGTCATGACCAGGGCAAGTTCAGGTGCAAATCTTGAACTGTGAGGGCTGCAGCCCAGAGACCACGGGGGATGCCCTGGCCTTGGGCCTCTTGCCATAGCTGGGCCTCTGGACTGGGGATAGACCGCAACCACATCTGTCCTGCCATCCCCTGTCCCCACAGTCCTGGAGGTGACAGTCCTCAACACCGAGGGCCAAGTGCAGGAGCTGGTGTTTCCCCAGGAGTACCCAAGTGAGAACTCCATCCAGCTGTCCGCCAATACCATCAAGCAGAACAGCCGGAACGGTCAGTGCCCAAACCCTGGGCTGGCATCCCTGCTTCACTGGCAAAAAACATCAGTTCTTAAATTTTAGTGGTTTTGAAGAATCCGAGAAAAGGGTGGGACCCACAACACACAAGACTGTCCTATATTCAAGCTAGCATAATATTTCAGGGGATTCGTGGAGTCCTCCCTCCCGCCCCCCCCCCCTCAAAGCCCCACAGCACAGGAACTTTGCCAGGCTCACTGCTGTGTAAAAGCAGTCTACTCTCATAACTCAGGGAGGTCTGTCCCATTTGAGACTAAGGCTCAGAGAATGGGGATTTCCTCAAGGTAACACAGCAAATGAGGTGGGGCTGGGGACACGGCCCTGTCATTTGGAACCGTTTACAACTAACTGAACAATGGTACACAGAAGGGCTCCCCAAGCCCCCCTCACCTGGGCCACAGCCTGGCTCTGGAGGTCCTGCTGGCCGGTGTGGCTTGGTGGGGGGGGGGGGGGGGTGCTGGACCGAGGACTGATGGCTCGCCCTGCCATGCCCATCGTCCCCAGGTGTAGTCAAAGTCGTTTTCATCCTCTACAACAACCTGGGTCTCTTCCTGTCCACCGAGAACGCCACAGTGAAGCTGGCAGGTGAAGCAGGTACAGGTGGCCCAGGCGGCGCCTCCCTGGTGGTGAATTCGCAGGTCATCGCGGCGTCCATCAACAAGGAGTCCAGTCGAGTCTTTCTCATGGACCCTGTCATCTTCACTGTGGCCCACCTGGAGGTGAGCTGAGGCATCCCCCTTCCTCTGTGGGGGTCCCACCACCTTCCATGTTCCCAGCCTGCATATTCTCCCCACTATGTGTTCACCCACCCCAAGAACAAGTTACAATCCCTTTCTGGGACGCCAGTCCCCCGGCCTCCATCTCAACAGCTTGGGCCATTTGTCCCTGGAGACCCCAGACCGTCACCTGGAGCCCCGGCCCCTTTTCTCATGCTTGTCACCATCCCGGGAGCTGGGTGTGGGGGCCGGAATGGGATTCCCTGGACCTGACTTCCCGGCTGCCACCACACGACAGGCCAAGAACCACTTCAATGCTAACTGCTCCTTCTGGAACTACTCGGAGCGTTCCATGCTGGGCTACTGGTCAACCCAGGGCTGCCGCCTGGTGGAGTCCAACAAGACCCACACCACGTGTGCCTGCAGCCACCTCACCAACTTCGCCGTGCTGATGGCCCACCACGAGATCGTAAGCTGGCTGGCGTTCCGCTCCTCTGGGCAGGCCCACCTGCTCTCCTGGCCTTGCATGGCAGAGAGAGCACTGCATGGACAGTGCAGGGAAGGCCAGCTTCGTGGGCATGTGGGCAGGAGGGGGGCCACCAGTCTTGCCTGGGGCATGAGGCCGTATGTCTGGTTCTTTCTGGTCACGGTCCCACCTTCTCCCTTCTCTGGAGAAGCAAGTCGATGTCACCTTCGTCATCTCTCCACAAGCCTTCCAGAGCATGAGGAAGTGAGCGTGCCAGCCGCAGAAGGGTGGGGGCCGGCAAGCCGGCCAGGGGGCAGAAGGCCAGATGGGCAGCACTGGTGGTGCCCGTGACCTATGGCCTTGCTCGCCACTAGTACCTGGCTGAGCCCAGAGCGAGCCTGGCTACACAAAGGCCACAGGTGCTGAGTGCCCCCCCCCCCCCATCCCCCAGTACCAGGGCCGCATCAATGAGCTGCTGTTGTCGGTCATCACCTGGGTGGGCATCGTGATCTCCCTCGTCTGCCTGGCCATCTGTATCTCTACCTTCTGCTTCTTGCGGGGGCTGCAGACCGACCGCAACACCATCCATAAGAACCTGTGCATCAACCTCTTCCTGGCTGAGCTGCTCTTCCTGGTCGGGATCGACAAGACTCAGTATGAGGTAGGCTGGGGCTCAGGGACAGAGGCAGGGGGGAGGAGAGGCGGCGCCGGCCCGGGTGGCTCCTCACCTGTGGTCCCCGTCCCCGCTGCCCCCAGATCGCCTGCCCCATCTTCGCTGGCTTACTGCACTACTTCTTCCTGGCCGCCTTCTCCTGGCTGTGCCTGGAGGGTGTGCACCTCTATCTGCTGCTGGTGGAAGTGTTTGAGAGCGAGTACTCCCGTACTAAGTACTACTACTTGGGGGGCTACTGCTTCCCGGCACTGGTGGTGGGCATCGCGGCTGCCATCGACTACCGCAGCTATGGCACCGAGAAGGCGTGAGTGTTCCTCCTCCCACCCCCCCCCCCCCAAGTCTTTCCTCCTGCCTGGCTCTCTGCTCAGCAGTACCTCTTAGGCCAGGACCCTCAGGGCACTGGCCTCCCTCCTCCTGAGATCTAAGGCCACAGCAGAGTCCCTGGGGACTAGGATTGGGGAGGGGGAGGGCTTTCCCGCCTCTTGTCTACCCCAGCCCCACTTCCTTTATAGCTGCTGGCTCCGAGTGGACAATTATTTCATCTGGAGCTTCATCGGGCCAGTCTCCTTTGTTATCGTGGTAAGTAGGAAGGTGGTACCCGCCAGTACCACGTCTCCGTTCTTCGTGCAAGCTAGCCTTGACCCCTGAGCACCCCCCACTCCCCCCCGAGCCTTGAGAGGGCTGGTCTGACCACCATCAAAACCAAGCAGCCAACCAAGAGGACAAGAGCATAGCAGGTCCGTAAAGCTCCAGCACCGAGGCCCATCCGTCCAGGCACTGTGATTTGAGCCCCTGCCTGTGTCAGGTGTGGGCCCTGTCCTCCCAGCAGCAGGAGCCACATTAACAGTTGTTACCAGTCAGCAGACACCTGAGCACAGGTACATTGGCAGAGGCAGCCCTGAAGAAGGAGGGTTGAGACTAAGACTTGGCCAGGATCTCACAATGGGAGGTGGAGGGACCCCTAGCCTAGCCAGTACCACGTGTAGCCTAGCCCCTCCCCTTGTCCCACCCCCAGGTGAACCTGGTGTTCCTCATGGTGACCCTGCACAAGATGATCCGGAGCTCATCTGTGCTCAAGCCCGACTCCAGTCGCCTCGACAACATTAAGTGAGCAACCCTTCTGCACACCCCTGCCCCTGATGTCTCCATACTGGGCCTGGCCTCTCCCGGGGCTTCCTAAAATGTGGTGCTCTCACTTTCAGTACCACACGATGTGATTTTAAGGACAAATGTGGTGTTTTATTGTGCCTGTTATATATCTACTTAATGAGTATTGGAAAACGCAGGATTTAACACATCTAACCTGTGCTCTTGGAGACATAGCTGGTTAGTGTAAGGCTAAGTGCAAAAGGTAAGTCCACCTCAAGGAAACTTACAGAGAAATAGGCAGCAAAAGACAGTTTAAGGGTCTGGAAACACGGACCAAAGGGTGAAGGCTAACGACTGACCTTTGCAAAACCCCAAACCCCGACCTCGGGCCCGGGCTGGTTGAAAGTACGGCTGTGCAGGCCATTCCCCCCAAGGCCCACGCATCCTAGGTGGGTCTTTGCAGACGGCATCGAGGCTCGCCTGAAGAGGGACACGCAGCAGGGCTACGGGGCAGGGTTTCTCCACTGTAAGGGACTTTGATATCCCTTCTCCCTCTCCCCCTCCCCAGATCCTGGGCCCTGGGGGCCATCGCGCTGCTCTTCCTGCTGGGTCTCACTTGGGCTTTCGGCCTGCTCTTCATCAATAAGGAGTCGGTGGTCATGGCCTATCTCTTCACCACTTTCAACGCCTTCCAGGGGGTCTTCATCTTTGTCTTTCACTGCGCCTTACAAAAGAAGGTGAGGTCAGGGCAGGGGTGCAAGTGCCTGCCTTCTGCGGTGGCACTGTGTCTGCTGTGAGGGGAGAGCAGGCTTGGGGTCAGGAAGGATTTAGGCAGGGGTGAAGATGGTTCTGGAAAAGAGCAAGATACGGCAACACGGGGGAGCAAGAAAGCAGGACAGGTCTGGGGAGCTGGGAGAGCACAGGGCAGGATTGTGACAGAGGATCAACCTCACCCCCACCCCCCCCGCCCCCCAGCGTGGGGCACAAATCAAGGGTGTAGGAGGGAGAGGACTGAGTACCACCCAGACACAACGTTTCTACTTCAGTAGTTGGGAGATGAACTGTGAGTTTTGTGGTAACAGTTTCCTTTTCAAATGTGTGAAAATCTGAATCATGAAGAAATATATATATGAAGGAGATCACAGAAGCAGACGAGTGTGGAGAGGGTATACAGGCAGTAAGCTCTAGACGAAAGTTGGGGAACCTGAACCAAGGTGTTTGTAGACTTCGTCTTCAAGGGAGTAGGAGCCCCAGACAGTGGTGGGGGCAGGTGGACAGTGAAGTGGGGAAGGCTGAAGCAGGGATCACAAGATCGCTGCTGCAAGACCCTGGGGCCTGCGTTGGATACGCAGGGACAGTGTGTGCCGCCCCCGTGGCACACAGCCAAAGCCAACATCCTCGCACAGCCCCCACTTCACGCACAGTGACAACGACACCCTTACTGCAGCCGCAGGCTCGCGCATTCCTACCCGGGCCTCCCTCTCCTCCCCTCCAGCCATGCTCTCCTCTGCTTTCTCTCGAACACCTAGACACGGACCCTCCTCAGGGCTTGTCCCTGCTCCTCCCCACATATCCACAAGGTCTGCTGCCTTATTTCTTTCAGATCTTTGCTGAGAGGGCTCCTCAGGGAGGCTCCCCCTGGTCTATTTGAAATCACAGACCCCCACTACACCCCCAACCCACAGCACGGCCCAACCCCCCTCCCAGTCATAGTTGTCTGTACAGCACCTGACACCATCAAACATCCCACACGACGTGCCGACGTTTGCATCTACGTGTGTCTCTGTCTACCACGGTACTAGCTCTCAGGGGTAGAGCCGTGGGTCTGATTTGTTCTATGCCATTCCTGGGGCCTAAACTCTCCCTGGCACACGGCACATGCTCATTAAAGATCTGTCGTGTGAACAAATGAGAAACCCAGCAGTGGATGTGGAGAAAGGAGGTTGGGCCTGAGCAGCGAGAGAGGCTGGCTGGCCGTGGTGGGACAGGAGACGGAGAGGCTCACGGGGCGCCCGCTGCCAGCTCCCTGTCCTCCTCCCCACCCAGGTGCACAAGGAGTACAGCAAGTGCCTGCGTCACTCCTACTGCTGCATCCGTTCCCCCCCTGGGGGCGCTCATGGCTCACTGAAGACCTCAGCCATGCGGAGCAACACCCGCTACTACACAGGGACCCAGGTATCTGGGCCGGGGCCAGGGCACCGGGCAGGGCTCCCTGGGGCTGAGTGTTGCACCCACAAGCCCGAGAGGCAAGGCAGCACTCAGCCCGGGTCCCTGGTGGTGCTCATCAGGCGAGTGACCTCAGAAAGATCCTGGAGGGTGGGCGCCCCGGGGGCCCCCTCACGTCCAGGCTATGTCCCCAGAGCCGAATCCGGAGGATGTGGAACGACACCGTGAGGAAACAGACGGAGTCCTCCTTCATGGCAGGCGACATCAACAGTACCCCCACCCTGAACAGAGGTGAGACAGCATCCCTCGCCCTTCACTTTATCCCTCAAGGTTCTTAGACCAGTGTCTCTGGGCCACCTTGTGACCTCTGACGTCCTGGACAGGTACCATGGGGAACCACCTGCTGACCAACCCCGTGCTACAGCCCCGTGGGGGCACCAGCCCCTACAACACCCTCATTGCTGAGTCGGTGGGCTTCAATCCCTCCTCGCCCCCTGTCTTCAACTCCCCAGGTGAGAGCACTCCAGTACAGGAAGAGATCAGCAGCTCAGGTCGGGGAGTGTGAGGTCTGCCTCCCAAGGGTCTCTGCTTGGGGCATCCTCATGCTTCCTGAACTGGAGCCTGGGCTTGACTTCCCAAGCACACTCTCACCTTCTCTCTTTTCTCTCCTCGCTGGCACCTGCAGGGAGCTACCGGGAACCCAGTAAGTGTGACTTGCCTGGTAACGTTTCTGAGGCTGGGAGGAAAATGTGATGGTGGCCTCCTGGGATGACCTCACTCAGGGAGAACTCAGGGTGCCCCCCAACCCCCCCCCCCACCCACCCACATACAGCCGGAGGGGGTTATATTTGGCTCTCAGGTAGGCAGTGAAGGTGAGGAGTGTCAGAGCACAGGAAATGGAACCGGTCACACAGAACTCTTCACATAGCCTCTACCTGAGAGGGGACCCGGAGAGAACTGGTCCCCACCCCCTTCCCCAAACCTGCTACTGGGCTGGCATCCCCTCTGCCAGTGAGAAAGAATGGGAATGGGAGAGCTCAGCCCAGGGGGAAGCAGGCACCCCCTCTCCCGTGTGCCCATGCCCCTGTCGCCGCCCACGCGCCTCCTGAGCCGATCCCCTTTTGCCTGCAGAGCACCCTCTGGGAGGCCGGGAAGCCTGTGGCATGGACACACTGCCCCTCAATGGCAACTTCAACAACAGTTACTCCTTGCGAAGTGGGGATTTCCCTCCAGGGGATGGGGCCTCCGAGCCACCCCGAGGCCGGAACCTGGCCGACGCTGCCGCCTTCGAGAAGATGATCATCTCAGAGCTGGTACACAACAACCTGCGGGGCGGCAGCAGCGGGGCCAAGGGCCCTCCACCACCCGAACCCCCCGTGCCACCTGTGCCAGGGGGCGGTGGCGAGGAAGAAGCAGGCGGGCCCGGGGGTGCTGACCGGGCAGAGATCGAACTTCTCTACAAGGCCCTGGAGGAGCCGCTGCTGCTGCCCCGGGCCCAGTCGGTGCTGTACCAGAGCGATCTGGATGAGTCGGAGAGCTGCACTGCGGAGGATGGGGCCACCAGCCGGCCCCTCTCCTCCCCTCCGGGCCGGGACTCCCTCTATGCCAGCGGGGCCAACCTGCGGGACTCGCCCTCCTACCCGGACAGCAGCCCCGAGGGGCCCAGTGAGGCCCTCCCACCACCCCCGCCTGCGCCCCCCGGCCCCCCTGAAATCTACTACACCTCGCGCCCACCTGCCCTGGTGGCCCGGAACCCCCTGCAGGGCTACTACCAGGTGCGGCGGCCCAGCCACGAGGGCTACCTGGCAGCCCCAGGCCTGGAGGGGCCAGGGCCCGACGGGGATGGGCAGATGCAGCTGGTCACCAGTCTCTGAGGGACCTCACGGACCAGGGGCTGGTGGCCCAGGCCAGAGAGGGAACCCTGGGTGGGGCTCTGGTGGGAGAGGGAGACTCATGGAGACAGTGGCTGGTGGGCCACTCTCTCCAAGTACCCGTCGGCCGTGGGCCCTCTAGGCCCCTCAGGAGTTCTGCCATGGGGGCCTGTGGTGCAGGGTTCACAGACAGGGTTTCCTACCAGCCACGTGCACCAGCTCGAATTGGGGGAAGTGCAGTGAGGAGAAGCCAAGAGGTCCCCAAGGGAGTAAGGAAGGAGAAATTGGAGGGGTGCAGCCCACTCTCTACTTCCCCCTCTCCCCTACCTTCCTCCCCCCTGGAGGGAAACGAGGGCTTTGGTTTCCTTGGGCCAAGGGCCCTGCTGAATGGAACCTGTCCGCTGCTCCTCTCTCTGCATCTGGAAATGCTGCCAGCTGCACCAGGAAAGAGCAGTGGGAGCAGACAGACAGGTTCCTCCTGCATTAGTTCCCTGCTCCTTGGAGACTGGGGCCTCTGGCCCAAGAGAAGGCCCCAGGGCAGGCGGAACGGGCAGTTGTGGCTGCTGGTTTAAAGGTGGAACTTTCTCTGAAGCTCCTTCCCTCCACTGCTCTTCATCCTTGCCTCCCCAGCAAGCCTGCCCATCAGCCTCCTCAAGTGCACCCAGTGACCCCCTCCCTTGGGGTGACTCCTGATGAAGCACAACTCCCCGCAGGGCCCCCAGCCCACAGGGGTGGCCATATTTGGGCAGTTCCCAGTCCTGTGGGCTCGGCTAACTGGGGAGCAGATTTTGGGTCTGGATCTCCCTGGGGAGTGGGTCCTGGGCTTGGATCTTTCCCTAGGGGGCCATCTTACCCCTTCCTCTCTCCTCCTCCTCCCCCATTGCTGTAAATATTTCAACGAAATGAAAAAGACAAAAAAAAAAAAAAAAGACAAAAAAAAAAAAAAAAAAAAAAAGGAAAGAAAATCTCATCACTTGAAGCCACCGGGAGCCTGTGGCCCAGCCAGCCCGGGGCTTTCTCCGGAGCAGAGTGGCGCCGCCGGGCCCTGGCAGCCAGGACTTCTCCGTGTATGTGTGCATCCCCAGCCGGGGTGGGCGGGCCGCCAGAGCAGCTTTTTACAATCCAGAGACAGAAAACAAAACCTAGAAGCAACAGCGAAACAAAGAACCTGTTTCCTTCCCGGCACTGTTTCTGTCGCCTCTTTCCCTGCTCCGCCTGTCCCTGGCCTCAGTCAGCCCTCCTGGGGCGTGTACCTCACTGCCTGCCCCAGGACCGGGGCCTGTCTCCCCCTCCCCTCCCCACTGGCCCGGGGGAGACACCCTCACACCCAAAGATGCTTTTGCCAAGATGGCTGCGCTGTCCCTTTGAGTTCCTGCTTCTTGTATATTGCTTCTGGGACTCTGGGCCGAGGAAGAAGGGACTGATTTCCCACCTAGAGAGGTTGATGGGGGAAGGAAAGTGGAGGCAGCAAGTGGTGGGTGTGACCGGGAGGCTAGGAGTGGTGAAGCTGTCTTCTCTCTTGAGGGGGGTGGGGAGGGTATGCAAAGGTGAGAGATCACCTTCCCTCCCCTACACCCTCCTGCAGGGGACACAGAGCCAAGTACCAGGGCCTGCAGTCAGGACACCTTTGTATTGGGGGCTCTACCCCCAACCTATAGACTCTGGAAGCTTCAGGCTGGGGATGTCTCCTGAGTACCTCTTCCAGCACCCTCCTCCCCAGCCTCTCACCCTGGCCTCCCCCGCCCCAACTCTTTGAGGGTAGGGTAGTCCCATTGCCACACTAGCCCAGCCCTACCATTGCCATTCTCCCAGGGGTGGCCCTCCACCCCTATTCTGGCCCCCTTCTTGTCTCTTTTGCCCCTCTCTCTTTTCTCACAAGTGCCATGAGTTTTCAAACATCTTCGGGTCTCAGCCTGCTGCTGCCATAAACTTCTTTGGGTTAAGGGGGCGGGGGTGGGGGGGGAAGGCTCTAGGGAGGAACTAGGGGAAAGGGACAGGTAGGTGGCTGGAGGAACCCTTTTTGCTGCTAGAAAGTCCCTCCCTTCTCCTGGGGAGCTGGGGCTGGCTTGTCCCCATCAGTTAGGGGAGAAGGGGTCAGACCAAAGATGGTGGTTTGTCCCATGTAGGGAGACAGGTGTGGGGAGAAGGCAGGTTTGGGTTCCATATCTGGCTTTTCGGTAGGAAGGCTTAACCTCATTCAGCAGAAGAACATGGGTAAGTCTGGATGGGGAAGAGAGAAGTATAGGGACAGTCTTGCCCAGACAGCTCTGTGGCCTTCCTTGGTATCACTAGGCCAGGAACTCCACTTAGGAAGGGGCAGTTAGAGGTCTGTGAAGAGCTGGCAAGAGAGGAGGGACAATGGAGGAGTTGGCCAGGCGTCAGTCCAGCCAGAGCCAGAGGCTGCCTCTGCCACCAGTAAGAGGGCTGGAGAGCAGGCTTGGAGGGAGAGTTCCACAGGGGGTGGGTGCTGGAGGTAGGCAAGGAATCCGCTTTCTCTCCCCTGACCAGCCCTCCTTTTATCTCTCCAGATACTGACAATCAAGGGGAGAGAGGGTGTGGTGGGTCCCTAGGTTCTCATTCCAGCCAAAATCACCAAGGTGGAGTCCCAGGCCTCAGCTGCATGGCAGGGCCCCCTGGTGGGGTTGGGCACCACTGCAGTCAAGTGCAAAAAGCCACCCCCGAGAGCCCAGGTGTCCCCTCACCCCAACCAGACCTGGTGCCTTGACACCCCACCCCAGCTGGGACAGTATAGAGAAGGAAGGGTCTTGGTTTCCTCTCCTACTCTCTTCCTTGGGCTCCTGAATTCATTTGCTTTTAAATCTTAGTATTTTTTGTTGTTGTTTCCCTGGCCTTCCTTTCTCTGTCAACACCTCTTTCCCTGTGTCTTTTTCACTGTCTCTGTGTACCTCTTCTTTCACCCTCAATATCTCTTGTGTCCATTCGGGCCTCCTCCCCTCTCTCCCATGCCCCCCAGTCCCTCCTTGGTCTCCTTTTCGATATGCCAAACCAATTTTGGGTCGAGTGCATTTAACGAGAACAAAACAAAAGGCTCATAACAAGAACGTTTCAGAAAAAAACAAAAAGTTTAAAAAAAATTGTTGAGTCAAAAAAATCAAACAATAAAGAAATTAAGATTTCTTGGAACGACAAGAGTGGCGTGACTCGCTGGGGGGTAAGAAGTGGGTGAGTGGATCTGCTCAGAGTGTCCCCATGAGGCTGACACGGTGAGAACCTGCACTGCAGCATTGTGAACCCACCGCAGAGGCCTGGCGAGTCACAGAATCCTAACACTCACAGAGAACTCTGTAAGTTCCTGGGTCTGGCTGAGCACTTCAGGTGCAGTTTCTCTTTGAATCCGCATAAATGCTCTATGGGGGAGGTTATCAGATCTCCATTTTGCAGACGGGGAACCTGGCTTACAGTGCCTAGATGAATGCCCAAGTCTCTCTGGCCAGGCCACTGCGTATCAAGTGTCAGAGAAGCCCCACCAGCTGTATTTCAGGCAGAGTGCAGGCACTGTATGCTGTGCCTGTCTCGTTCCACCTGCCATTCCTAGACCCCCACATGCTGCTGGAACGGTGCATTTTCAAACGTGCCAAGGTGGGACCGCATCACGTGTATTGCACATTCTCAAATGCAGCTCCCAGTGCTCCGAGAGAGGAAGGACTATTCAAACAGTGCGGGCATCTCTCTGTGCCTCCCTCCCTTCAACATCTGCATCCAGGATGCCACACTCCCGACTGTCTTCCCACCTCTCCAGCCACTCCTTCCCAGTTTGTGGCTGGTTCCTTCTCATCTCCTGACTCTTAACACCGTGAGACCAGATACCTACACTCACTCCTTAGCAGATCTCAGCCTTGCTGCATGGTTGTACATAGTAACTATAAACTGACAACTCCCAAACACAGAATTCCAGGCTGAACTTCTGCCTTGAGTTCCAAATTCTTTCACATCCAACCTACCCCCTCCACATTTCCCCCTAGGTGTCTGGCAGGACTTCAAACTTAACTTGTCCAAACCTGTCCCCCACAGCTCCTCTCATAGACTCCCCACCTCAACTAATCGCAAATCCATCTGCGACTCAAGAATAAACCCTTGGAGGTTCCTTTGAACTTACCTCTTTGTTCAACCTCACATCTAAACTGACAGAAAATGGAATGGTGGTTCTAACTTCAAATTATCCACAGTTAATTCTTATCACCCTGGTTCAAGCCACCATTGTCTCTCATCACGACCACTGCAACACTCCCCTAACTAATTCCCTTGTCCTTCTTCAGGCTTTTCTCAACACAGAAACCAGAATGATCTTGGTAAGCACCTTGTCCCTCCTCTGCTCAAAACTCTCCAGTAACCTCTTCTCTTGCCCAGACAAAAGGCCAAAGTCAGCCCAACGGCCTACAATGACCTATGAGGCTCTACAACATCAGATCTCATCCCCGTGGCTCTCCTCCTGCTTCCCTCCACTCTAGCCACGCTGGGTTCCTCACTGCACACAAAGATGCAGGCACCTGCCTCAGAGCCTTTGCCCTGGCCATTCCATAGCATTCACTTATTCTCCTGCAGAGAAGTCTCCTGCTTATGAAAATCAGAGCTTCCCAAGCCACTCCATTTAAACTGCAATTGGCGGGGCGCCTGGGTGGCGCAGTCGGTTAAGTGTCCGACTTCAGCCAGGTCACGATCTCGCGGTCCCGGAGTTCGAGCCCTGCGTCGGGCTCTGGGCTGATGGCTCAGAGCCTGGAGCCTGTTTCCGATTCTGTGTCTCCCTCTCTCTCTGCCCCTCCCCCGTTCATGCTCTGTCTCTCTCTGTCCCAAAAATAAACGTTCAAAAAAAAAATTTTTTTTTAAATAAACTGCAATTGGCTACTCCAGAACTCCCTAAAACACATTTTGCTTCGTTGGTCTCCCGTAGCACTCCTATCTAGCAAACTAAGAAACTTCTTTTGCTTGTTTATTATCTGCCTCCCCAACCAGAATGTCATGTAGAATGGTGTGTTTTTGTTCAGTGCTGTTCCCCAGTGTCTAGCACAGCATCTGACACACAGTAAGTGATCAATAAATATTTGTTAAAGGATGGAAAGCTGAAATGAAAGGGAGACCTAGAGTGAGCCTGAGACGAGAGTTACAAATGATGGAACTGTGTGAATCGGCCATTTCTTCCACTGCTCTCGGTTCCCATGTGCCCCTCACTGCGCAATGCTGAGTTTAATTTAGCGCAGCCCTGAAACCTAAGTTCACTATTTCTGCTGGTACCCAACCCAAGAAAAGGCAATCTGCTCCTATGCTGGAAGAGGAGCTGATGGTACTGGACTTACTGAGACACTCTGTGAGCAGGTGTGGGGACTTTAAGGGTAATCAAATTTAACTACATGTGATTCTGACTTCGTGCTCTGATTTTGAGATCAAATCCCAGCATAAGAGGAGGTTCTACAACACAACCAGCTCTTTCACCTCTGTGTCCTTTACTCTCCCCGGCACGGCACACACCCTCCTCTGCTAGCACAATCTCAATCTGCCGTGCCAGATGCCTGTGACCCTCAGGTGGCTGTTAGTGGCACCCGTACATACCTGGTGCAGCCATCTGCACATGCCCAGGAACGGTAACACTTACGTTGACGTTTATCACTTCCAAGTTCCTTCCTACAATTCACCGCAGTACTTATCACAAAGTATGTATTCTTATCCCTATTCGTCAAATGAGGAAACTGAGCTTAGAGTGACGATGACCTGCTCAAACAGGACAACTGGGCAGTTCACAGTGTCTGCATCCCGCAGATGCTTTACATGCCGTCCATTTTAATCCTTTCAGTGACCCGACGAGGCAGGTATTAGCCCTGTTTTATGGCTGCAGAAGCCGAAGCCCAGGACAGCTTATCCCCACGTTCACTTGGCTAATAAGAAAGAGCTGGACCAGGCCTCCATCTTGGTCTTCTGATCCCAGGAGCTGCTTCTAGGGATGTCTGTGCTTGGCTGCAACTGCCCACTCCCCATCTCTGTTCACCAACCCCATGTGGCACACAATACAGAGGGTTGACGATCTGGCTCCTCACATCACAGGAGACGCCCACTAAGCACAGCACACTCCCCAACAGTCCCCACGTAGGTAGTATTAGGGCTGTCCAGAGCGGGCTGATGTGAGTCAAGCCAGAAGGATGGCCTAAATGCAGAGCCACAGAGGATTCTCTCCAGACCCCCAAAAGGCTAAAGGCACTGGGGGCCTCCAACCCAGAGAAAACCTCCTCTGTCCCACAAACTCTCGGCAAGACCTGGGGAAGCCAGGCTGAGGCCAGTCCTCAATCCCCACAACATCCACAGGCTTATTCTGCTCTTCTCTTACCCCTTCAAACATCAGTCATGGAAACCAGCAATGAGGACAGGCCCCTGCTGCCTCCTCCCTCCCCCACTTAGATCATGTTCACTGCACCAGGACTCTCCTTGACCGAAATCCTTGCAGCTGCTAATCTTTTCTATTTGTCCTGTCCCACTGTCTTCCACAACCCTCCACCTTCATCTAAGTGATCCCAGCCTCTCACAACTGAAGCCCTCATTGTAACCCAACCAGTCCTCTCCTGGGAATCAATCCTAAACAATCACAAATGCACATGAAAACTTAGCAACAAGAAGGTTCACTGTGGTCAGGCTTCTGTGAGTGAAACACAACAAATAAAATTTCAGCACAGAAAATCATTACATAAATCAGGCACATAAAACAACACATATAGCCATTAAATACAACGATGCAAGGGGCATCTGGGTGGCTTAGTCAGTTGAGTATTCAACTTTGGCTCAGGTCATGATCTTGTGAGTTCGAACCCCGCATCGGGCTTGCTGCTGTCGGCACAGAGCTCACTTCCGATCTTCTGTCCCCCTCTCTCTCTGCCCCTCCCCTGCTTGTACTCTCAAAAATAAATAAATCATTGGGGCGCCTGGGTGGCGCAGTCGGTTAAGCGTCCGACTTCAGCCAGGTCACGATCTCGCGGTCCGTGAGTTTGAGCCCCGCGTCGGGCTCTGGGCTGATGGCTCGGAGCCTGGAGCCTGTTTCCGATTCTGTGTCTCCCTCTCTCTCTGCCCCTCCCCCGTTCATGCTCTGTCTTTCTCTGTCCCAAAAATAAATAAACGTTGAAAATAAATAAATAAATAAATAAATAAATAAATAAATAAATAAAATAAATCAATCATTTAAAAATAAGTAAATGAATAAATTTTAAAGATGGTGCAGAAGAACATTAAATGACATGGAAATAAATTTCTAATAAGATTTTGTATAAAAATTTAGATATAAAAAAGATAAAGCATGACCCACCTTTTTGAATGACACATATACAAACAGCGCATAAACAGTTACATAAACGTGTTTGTGCATGTGCACACACATGCATGCGTATATTGTGAAAATTAATAAAGGGAAACCTCACTAAAATGGAGTCAAGAGGCCAGAAGGTGGAGCTCTCGTGCCCTATCGCCAGCAGTCATTTGCAGACCCAACAGGAAGAGATGGACCTAGCAAGTGGATACTACTTCCCTACCCCAGCAGGAGGAAGGTTTTCTCCCCGCAACCAATCCTCCCCCCCACCCCGCCCCACAAAAGCCCAGCTGAAGAGAGACAGATTAGCTCAGCCTATGAAAAGCCACTACACTTCGGACTGCCAGTTCACTCCAAAGCACTTTTGGTTTATAACAGCCTTCCCAACTTTCCCTTTTCTCTATAAGAGCATACCTCTCCTTTGTCCTTTAGAGTTGCCTATGGTAAGGTTTTGTCTGGTCACAGCTTGCAAGTCCCAAAATGCAATTCTCTTATTCCCAAATAAACCCGTTTTTGCTGTTAAAACTCAGTTTTATCCTTAAGGTTAACATTACATGTACGTATATGTACACACATATAACATCAGAATATAAAGCTATACTTCAGAATATGAACAATGAGTAACTTACTTTCTTCCAATTCTGCATTTAAAAAAATTATTTCAGGGTCGCCTGGGTGGCTCAGTCAATTAAGCATCCGATTCGGCTCAGGTCATGATCTCACGGTTCATGGGTTCAGGCCCCGCGTCAGACTCTGTGCTGACAGCTCAGGGCCTGGAGCCTGCTTCAGATTCTGTGTCCCCCTCTCTCTCTGCTCCTCTCCCACTCATGTTCTATCTCTGTCTCTCAAAAATAAACGTTAAAAATTTTTTTAAATTTTTTCATTAAGCATGTATTACTTTTGTAAAAGGAAAAAGTATTCGTGTGTCCTACTTTCTGTAGAATAACAAAAACCAAGAATAACCGATACCTCTGAAAGAATGAAGAACTAGGTGTGAGAACCAGCCCTTACAAAGATTGGTTCTTATGTGGTAATGTTTAAGAAAATGCGGTGTTGGCACAGGAAGACAAACAGGACCATGAAGAGACCCGTGACTGGATGCAAACTTGTTCTAGACAGAGGTTACAAATCACTAGAGAAAGGACGGATTGATCCAGAGGATCTCAAGGGTTTTGGTCTTGGGATCCCTTTACCCTCACAAAACTTCATGAGTGGAATTGGGAAGGACTAGGTGGAGCACAAAAGATTTGGGAGACAAAGAAAATACTCTTGAGACTATAATGACGGCACACATTTGTCCAAATCCACAGAACGTACAACACCAAGAGTGAACCCTAATGTGAACTATAGACTTTCGGTGATAATGATATATGAATGTAGGATCAACTATAAATATACCACTCTGGTGGGGATGTTAATGGTGGGGGAGGCCATGCATGAGAAAAGGGGAGGCAGGGGGCATACAGAAAATCTCTGTACCTTACTCTCAATTTTGCTGTGAACCTGAAACTGCTCTTAAAAAAAATTAAGGGGCGCCTGGGAGGCTCAGTTAAGCGTCTGACTCTTGATCTCAGCTCAGGTCATGATCTCACAGTTCATGGGTTTGAGCCCCATGTCAGCTCTGTGCTGGGAGCACAGAGTCTGCTTGGGATTCTATCTCTCTCTCTGCCCCTCTTCCGTACTCACTGTCTCTAAACAAACACTAAAAAAATTTAAGTTAAAAAATAAATTAAATCTTAAAAAAAAAAAACTAATGAGAACCCTAAAGAGCTGTTGTTTATAGGGATAGGGATTATTTCTATGTATATTTACTAAATTAGAAATTACAACTGACAATTTTTTAAAAATTTGAATTAGCTAATAAATCAGGGGCACCTGGGTGGCTCAGTCGGTTAAGCGTCCGACTTCAGTTCAAGTCATGATTTCACAGTTCAAGAGCTGAAGCCCTGCACGGGGCTCGCTGCTGTCAGCACAGAGCCTGCTTCCCATCCTCTGACCACCCCCTTCTCTCTGCCCCTTCCCCACTCATCCTCTTTCTCTCTCAAAATAAACATTTAAAAAATACATAAGCTAATAAATCCAACAGATGTTAACATAAGTCAGCTATTTTGTAAGAATAACTATGTTTTTAAAAACAAAGTAGTGAAAAGATTGGCATTGTTTCACATTTTGTGAAGCTCCTAGTGTTTGGCCCAATAGAAGAGACCAGAATTCTCACACAGGTTCTGCAATCAATCTGTTGCAATATGCTGTCTTGGTTGAAGTTCATAAAGGAAATCCAGCCTCACACAGATGCAGTTAGAAAAGGAAGAGTGTGATAGCCTTTTCAGCTAATTGGGGATATCCTACTTTGTTAATTACCAAAACTCAACAAGTAGTGGTGTGTTCAAGTTAGTTGTAAGGCCAGGGGCACCTGGGTGGCTCAGTCAGTTGAGCGTCCAACTTCAGCTCAGGTCATGATCTCGCAGTTCGTGAGTTCGAGCCCCACATCAGGCTCTGTGCTGACAGCCTGGAGCCTGCTTCGGATTCTGTGTCTGCCTCTCCCTGCCCTTCCCATGCTCATGCTCTCTGCCTCTCAAAAATAAATTTAAAAATGTTTAAAAAATTAAGAGTTGGTTCTAAGGTGGAATATGAAACTGTATCAATGAATTTTTCATACTGTTACATTGAGCCCCCTTGGCCTACTGGAAAATACTGATCTACTGAATTACTATACAATATTTTGAAAATCTTCTTTGTTAATATCACCACTGATCTCATCAGAAAAATATCTTTAAATATTGCAAAGTAGTCAGGCTCATGGTGAATAAAAGTTTTCCCAAAGACTAAATTCTGCTTGAAAGCTCAAATTTTATCACTGGCAACAGACCATCAATGGTCCTCGAAGTGACCAGCTCCCTTCATTCATTTCTGAGAAAATATCGGCCAAATATCTTAACTGAATAACTACCACCTGTCACTCTTTCAAGTAAAAATGGTGTCCCATGAAAAAAGGCACGAGTTCCACCTCTACTCAAACAACTGTACAAGTGCACTTCCTCACCTCCCGTCGCTCTTCAGCAATAGACGTGCTCCATGCAAACTTCCCATTTCACCACACAGACTATTACAAAGACTCGTTCAGAGGCTCAGTTTTAACGCAATTACTACTTTTCATGGCTTCTTCAAGGACACTCTTAGGTGAAATCATTTTCACAATGAATGTGTGGCAGCAGCGAGGAATACAAGGACAACTGCTACTACCTTGTGGGGACACTGCACGGACTCCTGTGCTAAGGCACCAGCGGTTTTACCCACCGCTACTTTTCTACGAGTCGTGCAGAGGACAACACTGTGCAAACGAGAAATAGAGGTGACCCTTTAGAACCATTATGAAAATGGTTTACCTCGTGGATCCCCAGGGGATCACATTCTGAAAACCACCGGACTACTCAATAAAGGAAACCGGGACAACTGGTTTCTGTGTGGAAAAAACAAAAACACAGTCCCACCTCACATCATAAACAAAAATAAATTCCAGGCAGATTTTTTAAAAGCTAAATATGAAAAGTAAAACTTCCATGGAGGAAAAAAAGAGTAGATACAGGTTAAGATTTCTTAAGCAGGGCACAAAAAACACAAACTTTAAGTAGACTGATCATTCTGATGACATTAACATAGTAATAAAAAACTCTGAACTTCAAAAGACACCATACAAATGAAAAGGCAAGTTTCAGATGTGAGAAAAACCATCTATACTCAATAAGATGAGGGCAATCCAGCAGGAAAACGGGCAAAGATATGAAGAGGCAACTCACAGAAGATAAAGGCTCAATAAACAGACATAAATAGCTCAATCTCACTGGTCATCAGGAAAATGCTAACGGAAACCGCTAATTTACACAAATCAAAAAACAGAAACGTAAAAATCTGACAGTACCAAGTATTGATAAAGACACTGGGCAATAGCAACCTTGCTGGGGGAGTAAGAACTGGAATGGTCATTCTGAAGAGCAAACTGGCAATATCTAGGAAAGGTGGATATTCCCATAACCCAGTAATTCAACTCCTGATACGTATCCTAGGGAAACTCCTGCATGTGTGTACAAGGAGACATATACAGCAACAACCACTGAAGCACCGTTTGCAAGAGTAGAAAACAAGAAACAACCTAAATACTGAGCAAGAGGTAAATGGGTAAGGTAAGTAAACACTGTCCAACAAAACTTTCTGTGACCGTGGAAGCATTCTCTACCCATGCTGTCCAAATGTGGTTGCCATCAGTCACAGGGTGCCTATTAAACACATAAGATGTGGCTAAGGGTGACTGGGAATTGAACTTTGTATTTAATTTTGATTAATTGAAATCCAAATAGCCACAAGTAGAAAATGGCTACCACATCAGACAGCATAGCTACAGCAGCGAAAATGTATTTTTTTGGGTCCAACATAATGCGTTTGCAGCGATGTTACATATACGTAAACACATATACACTGCAAACGCATTATGTTGGACAAAAAAAGCAAGTTTCAGAGGTAACGGCTGTAACCAGAGTGGAGCAAGCAAGGTGTCTAGAATGAAAATTCTAGGAGGCACTCACCCTCAGCATTGTATAGGTTGGACACTTGTGTGACCCTGAGAGTGAACGCCTCCTCAGATTTTGTGCCACAGGTGCCATGCTCGCCTCACCTTTTAAGTATATGTCCGGTATGCTACCTTGTCCGGGGTCCCCAAGATCATCCTAGGTTCAATGACTCACTAGGAGGACTCACAGAATTTTGCGTAGAGCCTACACACAGCTATGATTTCTTACAGTGAAAGGGTACAAAGCAAAACTGGCCAAGGGAAAAGGCCCATGGTGCAAAGTCTGGAGGAAACCATGCACAAGATTCCAGGAATCCTCTCCTAGTGGAGTCACGTGGGATGCACTTAGTTTCCCCAGGAGAGTTGGGACAACACACGTGAAATACTGCCCACTGGAAGCTCATTAGAGAATCAATGCCCAGGGTATTTATTGGGGGCTAGTCAAGTACCAAAAACACTAGACTCCAGAAGGAAAGGAGATATTCAACATAAAGCACATCGTACAGTTTAGGCACCAAGAACCACTCTTTAAGGGATGGCAGAACTCTTCTGAAATCCAAGTTCCTAGAGACCAGTCAAGGGCCAACCATGCAAACAGGCCTTCCTAAAGGACAGCAGTCTCATACCTACTATGGACAAGTCTTTTTTGCACAGATTTCATTTATATAAAACTGTAGAACATGACACATAATACTATGCATTGTTTAAAGACACACAGATATTAAATTGTACAAACACGCACAGAAAAATAAACCCTGAATCTAGGGTTGTAGTTATAAGGGGAAAGGACTTGGTTTGAGGCAGGGGTACACAAGGCCTGTCAATGGCATCTCTGATGTTTGACTCCTTAAGCTGGGAAACAGGTAAAAATGTATTTTGTTATAGCATTTCTTATACCTTTCCAAGTGTGTGTGCACCTGAAATATTATGTTAAGAATAAAGACTCATCTCCTTATTACTGTATACTACTAAAGGTTTATGTCATGGAGTGCTCTTCAGACTCTAGGTACTATGTTAAGCCCTTTATGTGAATTTACTCTTTTGAATACATTCAAAGCTCAATGTGAGGCAAGTGAGAGCTCTGCCCTCAACTAGCTGTCCATCTACTGAGGGATGATGAGAGAGAAGCACAGTCTAAAACCAATTTAAGTTCTGAATGTTACCAAGATAGTAAAACAGGGTGATGTGAGTAAGGAAAAGCTGCGTTATGGTGCCTGGGTGACTCAGAAGGTCAAGCATCCGACACTTGGTCTCGACTCCGGTCACAATCTCACAGTTCATGGGTATGAGCCCCACATCAGGCTCTGCACTGACAGCTCAGAGCCTGCTTGGGATTCTGTCTCCCTCCCTCTCTCTCTGCCCCTCCCCTGCTCTCTCCTCTCAATAAACATTAAAAAAAAAAAAAAAAAAAAAGGAGCTGCTTTAACTAGCGTGGCCTGGGAAAGCCTCTTTGAGAGGGGCACTGGAGTTGAGCCATAAACGACGGGAAGGAGACAGCCATGCAATTATCTGAAAACAGCACATTCCAGGGGGAACGGCAAGTGCAAGGCCCCACAGCAGGAACAAGCTTGGTGTGTTGAAAGATGGTAAATAAAGCCGGCAGGACTTGAGAGTGGGAACAAGAGGAAGACTAGGTGGTGAAGCCTGAGAGGTCGGCTGAGGTCACGGTGCAGGGCCTGAGCCACAGTAACGACCTTAGGTTTCATTCTAAACCTGAGGAGCCTTTGAAGGTTTTAAGCAGGGTAATGACATGATCTGGGTTACAACTGAAGATTATTCAGCCAGCTGTATGGAGAACTCAATACAGACGGAGCCATTTACTTCATTAGCACCACAGACATAACGCTTGCGGCTGATGAGCTTTTCAGGCGGTATGAAAAAGGGGGGGGGGGGGGAGTTCCACAATGCAAAAAGAACACTACAAAGTTGGAGTGAATCAGTATTTAATGACACGTCTAGAAAACAACATCATGGCAACTTCGTTCATCATTAAATGCAGTATTCATATAAACAACTGAATTACATTTGGAAATAATCTGAAAATCAGATTTTCTCAGTCACGAAAATCCGCCAAGAAATCATAGCCGATCATAAAAGTGGATTTTCTTGCAGCCAAATCATCTCAAAGGAAAAAACACTTTCAATGATTTTAGCCACAAAACATTTTTGTACTTAATGTAAGATATAAATACAAAAAAAAAAAAAAAAAAAAAAAAGCCTAGCATCACGAGGCCTTACAACTCACTGTACCAAAACCACAGAGGTGGCTGGATAAGAAAAGCTAGTAGCTTGAACTGGTGTTCAGGCCTACACGCGGAGTCTGAACACTGGCCAGGGGACCCTTGGAAAGGCTTCTCTGAGAAAAGCACATTCGAACAGGTAGGCCTGGCACCAGCCATGGCAGGAGCAGGGGAAGAGGCTCTGGGTGGAGAGGGGTTCTGTGCTGGAAATGCCAGGTCAGGTTGGCAAAAACAAAAAGACAGTGTGGCTGAATTGAAGCTGGGGTCGGGCCTGGGGAGCGGGGACCAGAAACAAGGCTGTAGAGCCTGGAAGACCACATTCTCACCCGGAAAGCAGAAAAACACTCATGTTTAAAGAGTGACTGATCCAGGGGCGCCGGGTGGCTCAGTCGGTTAAGAGTCCCACTTCGGTTCAGGTCATGATCTCCAGGTTTGGGGGTTCAAGCCCTGCGACGGGCTCTGGGCCCACAGCTCCGAGTCTGGACCCCGCTTCGGATTCTGTGTCTCCTTCTCCATCTGCCCCTCCCCCACTGGCACTCCGTGTCTCGCTCTCAAAAATAAACATGAAATGGGGCGCCTGGGTGGCGCAGTCGGTCGAGCGTCCGACTTCAGCCAGGTCACGATCTTGGCGTCTGTGAGTTCGAGCCCCGCGTCGGGCTCTGGGCTGATGGCTCAGAGCCTGGAGCCTGTTTCCAATTCTGTCTCCCTCTCTCTGCCCCTCCCCCGTTCATGCTCTGTCTCTCTCTGTCCCAAAAATAAATTAAAAAAACGTTGGAAAAAAAAAAAAAAAAAACATGAAAACAAATTTTTTTTTTTTTTTTTTTTAATTTTTAAAAAGAGTGATCCAACCGGTTTCAGACCCACACTGTCCAGGAATACAGGAACCACTTGCCACAGGGGCTTGTGAACACCTGGAGACAGTTCCAGCTGCGCTGTAAAAATAGAACTTTCCACGTCACTTAATTCTAACTAATTAACACTGACATTTAAAAAACCGGTGTGTAATTGAGCTCAGGGAAAACTTTTAAGCCTGTTGCCGACAGCGTGGGCACGCGCTTCTCCATTTTCAAGTGTCAATTTTAGGAAACCCAAAGCCAGACCAACTATTTCCGATGAAAGTGTAGTTGTAACCCTAAAACAGGGGACTTCGAAGCTTCAGTACCCTAGCAGAAGAACGTAAGACATCTCATTTGTATGTTTTAGGCCCATCACTTGTTGAAATACTATCTTGGCTATATGGGTTAAAGATAACATTAAAATTCATTCCACCTGTATTTTTTAACTTTTTTTTTTTCCACTAAGACGTCCTTGCTAGAAAAAATGTGACACGAGAAAGGCGGCTCGTGTTATTTTTCCACCGGGTGGAAGCGGGAGTCTGGCCGGCAGGGCGCGACAGCGGTCCGACCCTGGCGTGGGGGCCGAGAGAAGTTTCTAGCTGCGCTATGCAGTCACAAGTCGCGTCAGCGAGTTTTCACCGCCCCGTTCAATGAGCGGCGGGGAGGGGGGGGGGGGGGAGGACGTGGCCTCGGGAGCTGAGTCGCAGAAGGCAGGACCCCAACTCCCACTCACAGTGCTCGGTGTCCACCTGAAACCTCCCAGCAGCTCAAGGAGGCGAGAGCGGGACTCGAACCAGGCCCCAGTCCCGGGGCCCCAGCCCCAGCGCGTCGCGCGACCGCCTCTCCGTCTTCCCTCGCGGGGGTGGGGGAGGGGGTGACCAACGTTCACAAAGTTCACAACGGACTCCCCCACCGCTGGGTCTGAGGAGGGGCCGGGAGCCCCTTAAAGAAGGTCCCGGCAACGCTCACCTGCTGACAGACGCCAAGGCGACAAACGCTCCTCCTCTCCCTCCACACACGCTTCAACCACGCCGGCAGCCAACTTCCGCTCCTCTGCCGCGAATCCCCAGCTAAGTATTCCTCTCCACCCGCCCCCGCGACCAATCCAGCCAATCACCTCTCAAAGAATCTGCTGCGTCCCCGCCACTCTCCTCCCTGCCAATCACCGCGGGCGCCGGCACCGCCCTTCCCGCCCTCTTAGGCGAGCACCGCGCGCCACCGCTAGGCAGTTGGCGGCGCTGCCCTCCGCCGGGATGAGTCTCCCGGAAGGACTGGGCGAAGCGCGGGCCACGCTGGTGCGGGAACCTTCGGGATTGGCCGATAGGAGCCCCGCTCTCTGATTCCGCCCACCCCCTCCCTAGACACCCAAGTCGGAGACGCTGGGGATTGGTTCCCGGTGGACACCCGAAGAAGCCAAGAAATGGTTCCGCCCCCCTCGCGCATCCCGGAGAGGGAGCTCCACGGATTGGTCCGCGGAGGCTCGGCGCGCGCCGACCCCGCGCTCCAGGGTTGGCTGAGGGTGTGCTCGCGCTGCCGGAAAGCGTTGACGGTGATTGGCCGGAGGGTGGGGCCGGCTATTTGAAGGAGGCGCGCGGACCAAATACGCACTTCAGTCCGCGGACAGAAGAGGCGGGAGCGGTTCTAGGTAACGCTACCCGGCTGACCACAGAGGACTTCGGCGCGGGCCCGGCCCCAGCTGTGGCCTCTGCCGCAGCCCGGCAAGGCGATGGCCAAGGTTTCTGTGCTGAACGTGGCGGTACTGGAGAATCCGAGCCCTTTCCACAGCCCCTTCCGGTTCGAGATCAGCTTCGAGTGCAGTGAGGCCCTGGCGGACGGTGAGGCTGGGCCTGTGTGGAGATTCCCCCTCCCCCCGGCGGACCCCGACCTCCCCCGTGAAACAACTGATCTGCCTTCCAACCCTGATCTCCCTCTTTCCCTCCGCTTCAGCCCCAGCCTCCTTGTGGAGACTACCCCTGACACCCCATGGCCAACCCAACCCCCTGCCCGGGGTCACTCCAGTTATCCCTGTGGAGACCTCATCACCCCCCTCTTTTTTTCTGTGGAGCGCCTGCTGGGCACCTGTTTTCTCTGTAGAGACCTCAGTCTCCGTTCTTTAACCTGCAGAGACCTTCAGTCACCCTATCTTCCCCAAACTCCCTCCCTTTTTCCGCAACGGAGCCCCTCTATCACCCTTTCTCCCTGTGAAATCCCTTTCCCCCGTGGCAAGACCTAATTCGCCCCTATCTCCCCATTTGCCTCCCAGTCCCCTCCCTAGCCTGCTGATATTTAAAACAACCCCACCCCCACCCCCACCCCCTTCTGATTGTTTTCTACCCCAAAGCACACATCCTAGAACCTGACTTCCCACCTCCTTAGCTAGGCCCCAGTTTTCCACTCTTGATACCCACCGGGGGAGGCAGGGCAGGTTTCCAGCTCCAGTGTTTCAAGATAACTTGGTCTCCCCAGCTTCGGTCCCTCCCTCCTCTCTGCCTGCTTTGATAAACACTCCTATTGGAGGGGTGGCATAGCCAGGCAAGCCTTAGCCGGCTCCCCCTGTCTGCCCACCAGGTTCCAGCTGATCTACCGAGGTGCTTCTTGCAACACTTTTGATGGTCTGACCTAGTCTCGGGGGGGTTGGGTGGGCCAGGCTGAGCCATGACGGTATCTGGCTTCAAACAACCGGCTGAGAGGTCAGAACTTTTTGTGCATCTTTTCCAGGGTGCTTTCACTGACGTACTTATTCATCTGTGTGTTATAAAGGTGGACATGGCTCTCATCTCACAGATGAGAAGACGGAAGCCACAAAGAATGAAAGGCCTTTCAAGTAAAGGTCTATAAAAATCTAAAATGTAAGGTTGCCCAGGGACTCTTGGCACCACTTTCAGGAAGGAAGTACTCCATTAGACCAATTCTCCACTTGGTGGTTAAAGGAGAAGAAACAGCCGCTGAGGAGGTGGAGATCTGTGAGGCCCTGGTGTGCTAACTAGCACCTCTCAGCGGTAGGTGGGTGGTTTGTGGGAAAAGCCAGCCACTTGGATTAGCTTGGGGCTGATACGGTTTGAGATATGTGTGCTTTTGGGCCGGGCCAATGGATCAATCTCTCCTAGGTTCTTCTCCTTTTTAAATTAAGGAATCTGCTTGTGACTAACTATAGAATAAGCCCAGTTAAATCCTTTCTGGAACAAGGCAGGGTGTAAATAAATAATTAAAGTGTAGAATGACACTGTGGAATAAGATTTAATTTTAAAGCCAGGAGGAGATGTAAGGAGCTAATAGGTTAAGGGATTCACGGTTCCCAGAAGGCAGGAGATCGGGTTTCAAACAGCCTGTTTGCGCTCCTTGCATTTAAAAATGGTGGCATTGTCATTATCTAGTAGTTTTATTCCTAGGAAAACCCCTGCCCTGTTACTTTACTAATCTGTTTATAGACTCAGAGCAGGAAAGGCAAAAGTCCACCGCTGGTCGTTTTTTAATAGAAATGAGATGACTTCTCCAAGGTCACACAGCCGGTCTGTAGAAGTATTGACACTAAAGTTTGTCTCTGAGTCCTGAGTCCAGAGTTCTCCGCTTTTACTATAACCCGGGAAAGAAAGAATGCATCCCTCATTTTAGAAATGGAACGTAGGGGCGCCTGGGTGGCACAGTCGGTTGAGCGTCCGACTTCAGCCAGGTCACGATCTCCCGGTCCGTGGGTTCGAGCCCCGCGTCAGGCTCTGGGCTGATGGCTCAGAGCCTGGAGCCTGTTTCCGATTCTGTGTCTCCCTCTCTCTCTGCCCCTCCCCCGTTCATGCTCTGTCTCTCTCTGTCCCAAAAATAAATAAATGTTGAAAAAAAAATAATAATAAATAAATACATCTAGAAATGGAACGTAAATGGAACTGAGCGTAGAATTTATTTCCACACCAGGACACTCTCAAAAGAGAATGAGGAGAGTGCTATTACTAATTACACCCAGACAATAAAGCTTTTGCTCAGAGAAATTCAAGTTGGAAAGCAAACTCTGGCCTGAAAATCCAGACTCTGGTTCTATCCCTAGGGCTATCCATGACTCTGACCTGCCAACCTGCTCTCTGCCTCTTCCTGGACTTCTTCCCATGGAGCAGAGAGAATCCGTTTCCTGACTCCAAACAGATGGAGGGGGCCTGGCTTTAGGAGTCTCTCAGATTCTGGAGAAATCTCAGTCCTGTCACCTTGACACTGGCAACTGAAGACCTGACAAAAGACCCAACCCCCAGTCATTGGCTGACCGTGTTTCCCAAGGGCCCTGGGCCCCTTTGGTTCTTTTTTCTCCTCAGCAACTGGAAATAGATGCTTCCAAGGCATAGGTCCACGTTTAATACATTACGTGTGTTTTTCCTCTGTTTCATGGAGAAATTCAACAGCTGCTGTTTGAATAAGTCATGGAAGCAGATGTTCTGACCCACAGCTGTCACCGTGGTCAGACCAGGGTTCGTCTATATGATTATGAAAAACGGCAAAGTGATAAACAGAAAAAAGCCTCCTACATGGGCGGTTTCTGTGTTGTGTTGTGTTTTAAGGCAGGAAACATTCTCCAGCTAGTTCAACTAACGATAGTTTTTTGCATGGCTTTAATCAGGTTGTTGGTTTTGGTTTTGTTTTCATATATAGTGGAGGAGCATGTTGTCAGGTGTTCGGTTGTAAAGTTAGAGCGTGAAGACAAAATTGAATATTGTCAAGTTACCCTTGAAGTTGCCTAAAAAGTTAGGTGCACCATGTTTCATAGGTACAATTGAGTCCTGTATTCCAGAGGAATGAGTTTGTGCTGTGTTGGTGATTGACGTCCCACATCTAATTCTAAAGAATGGTTATATTCCAAAATGAAGCCACCTAGGAATGCTTCTGTTTAAAACACTGGCAAGTTTAAGGTGATCCAATTTGTAGGCCTTTATCTCAATCATCTGCTATCTTCCATGGATGACTTCAGCAGCTCCTCTAACCCTCGAGTCAATATTTCACTATGGCCTTCTGTTAATTCTCTAATTTCTTAACGGCCCGCATTGAGGGAGCCGTTGCGGCCCGTTTGCCTGGCTGCCAGCACAGCATGCTTTCTCTTCTGGTCAGCACCCACTCCGGTCGCTGTTTAGGTTTTGCCAATGGTGTTGAACATCAGGTGCCTGTGGCCTTCGCGGGGCCTGCTCTCCTTCAGGCTCCTTTTTCCTGAGTAGAGGGCCTGGGTAAAACTGCAAAGCGACAGAAAGTCAGTGTATCAAGGAAGAGCTCGGGGCTCAGGTGTCAAACCTCCGTAGTTGTGGCCCCGCATAGCTGTGTTTCCAAAGTTGGATGCTCTTGTGGGACACTGGACCAAGAAACAGGGCAACTTCAACAACAGTTTACTTCCTGTGAAACTTCCCCCCGCCCCGCCCCTGGCTGCTGGAGCTGTGGGTTGTGTAATTTCAAAGAACCCAAAATAAGTTTCAGGTCTCCTGCCAAGCCTCCGTGTACTAGCGTGACCTTGCCCCTGATACACTTGGACCTCCTGCAAGAGGCAGCGGTGACCAGGGATTTCCGGCGCTTGATGGGCCGGGTCTCTCCTTCAGCACTTTTCCTTTCACCTTGCTAGAACATACTCAGGGATGAGATCCCCCCACTGGATGGGATGAAAGAGTTGGGGTTTGGAGGATCATCTTTTGGTGCCACGTTTGTTGACTGAGTCACTGTCACCCAAGGGTCTAAGAGCCGGCATGAGTTGGTGCCTGATCTGGAAGACCTGGGGACTGGCTGGCTCCCCCAGTGGCCTCGTCTTCCCCCTCCTGCTGTCTGGCTCTCCTGCTGGATCGGAATCTGCTGCCATGCCCCAGTTGTCGAGGGATCTATTCAGTTCGGTGGCACCGGTCCCTGTGTGTGAAAGAGGATGCTGCTTCCTATCCCAGCACCCAGTGGGCAGAGCCCTGAAATGGCCCAATTCCCTGCTGTTCCCTCAGCACGCCTCTGTCACGTGGCGCCTAATTCAACCTCTGCCATACGGTTCACCCTCAGGCTCTGAGATCCCCGAGTTCCCCCAGAGGTGCAGAGTCGAGGTCGCTTGGCAAAGCTAGGCTCACAGGAGAAATTTCCCCCCTAGAATTAGAGGCTCGTGCCCCTTCCAGTGTACAGGACAGTGGTGCCCAGCACTTAGTGCCCAGGAGATGCCAGGTGGTCTTGAGAGTAAAACTCTTCCAGTATATTAAGGATCTGTCCAAAACTCGAGAAGACCCTTCCCCTGCCTTCGTGCTCCCCAGCTATTTCAAGTCCCTAACACCTCATATCCTTACAGACCTAGAGTGGAAGATCATTTATGTTGGCTCAGCGGAGAGTGAGGAGTTTGATCAAATCCTAGACTCTGTGCTGGTTGGGCCTGTTCCAGCAGGGAGACACATGTTCATCTTTCAGGTAAGAGAGACAAGGCCTGAGGCTTTGGCACCTAGAATTATCCTCTTCTGTCCAAAAGCACACGGTGTGGTTCAGTGGTTCAGGTTCAGAATTCTGGCTCTTGCTTTCAAGAACTCTGACCTCTCAGAAGTACTTCACACGTTTCCCTTTCCTCCACCTCTGTGTCATCGTTGTCACCATGAGCCACTGATTACAGTCGATTCTCCTTATTCACGGGAGTTATGCTCCAGAAGGTCGCTGTAAATCCTGAATTAACGAATACCGAACCATTGCCCCTGGAAGAAATACGGATTAGGTTCCTAACAAGTCCTATTTTTGTCAACCAGTAAATACGTAAGCTTGTTTTATGTGTGTTTGTTTAAAGACCCTTTATTTAGTATTATTGTTGGTTCATTCCCATTGACCTCCTGGCCAACAGCACTGTAACTCATGCCTGAAAAAAGCTTATCTAACACACGTATTTTCTCCATAAGGCACATCATCACCTTCTTGCCCTTAGGGACCCTAGACAGTAGTAAGCACTATGCTTGGTGGCCTTTTTTTTTTTTTTTAATGTTTATTTTTGAGACAGAGACAGTGAGAGGGGGGAGGGGCAGAGAGAGAGGGAGACACAGAATCTGAAGCAGCAGGCTCCACACTCCACGGCTCCACACTGTCAGCACAGAGCCTGACGTGGGGCTCGAACTCACTAACCGTGAGATCATGACCTGAGCCAAAGTCGGACACTTAACCAACCGCCACCTAGGCACCCCGGTGGCCTTTTTTTTTTTTTTTTTTTTAATGTTTGTTTATTTTTGAGAGAGAGAGACACGCACGCACGTGAGTGGGGGAGAGGCGGAGAAGGAGGGGGACAGAGGATCCAAAGCAGGCCTCACACTGACAGCAGTGAGCCGACGTGGGGCTTGAACTCACGAACCGTGAGATCATGGTCTGAGCTGAAGTTGGACGCTCAACCAACTGAGCCACCCAGGCACCTCTGGTGGCCATTTTAAACTGCAAAATCACCAACAAAAAGCACCAAAATGTGAGAAACGTGGCATTAAAAAGACCACAAAAAGGATGCTCATTTACAATATGTGCTGAGATGAGGTGAGGTGATGACCTCACCTGGGAACACGTACATCAGACAACTCAAGATTTTTCCCCACTCTGTGCATGTCCTCAAATGACCACGAAAACACCCCAATTTTGAGGTTACAGATAACTACTACTAATTAGCAAGAAGGCGAATTCACAAATGAAGATTCACTATAGCTGCTACATGACTCTAATCCAGTGCCACAGGGGCTGCAGGAGCACAGGTACAGGGCAATTCTTAACGCTCCCTGAAGTTTGAGAGGCTTTGCTCAAATCCTCACCTACCTCCCCCTCTGCTCCTCCCACCCCAGTCCAAGCAACTCCATTTCATGCTGTTAGGAGGTGTTACCTCATCCACCTGTATCCAGGCCCTAGTGAGCCCACCTACTCCACTCCACAGGCAGGGCTGGCGTCCCGAGCATTCGGCCCATGCAGCCACAAGGGGCCTTGCACCCGGCACAATGTTCTGCTGTCGCTGGCTGAAACTTACTAACTTGTGAACAAGGGACCCCATGTTTCATTTGGTTATATTGGTTTCATTTTGCACCCGTTACACAGCTGCTCCTGTCCATAACAACACACCCCAAATCTGTCCACGTCTGTCCTCTACTTCCTGGTTTAAGTTTGTCCCTGCTCCAGGATGACTGCTGTAACCTCCTGCCCAGTATCCCTGTTCTAACAGCAGCCGGCCGTCCTCTTGTCACAGTGTCCCACACTGCCACTCTTTTTTTTTTTTTTTTTTTTTTTAATGTTTATTTTTGAGAGAGAGAGACAGCACACACAGGGGAGGGGCAGAGGCAGAGACACAGAATCCGAAGCACGCTCCAGGCTCTGAGCTGTCAGCACAGCCCTATGCAGGGCTCAAACCCATGGACTGAGATCATGACCTGAGCCGAAGTTGGACGCCTAACCAACTAACAGACTGAGCCACCAGGCGCCCTGAGAGTTGACTCAATTTTGAAAAAAAATTTTTTTTAAGTTTTAATTTCTGTAAGAGCGAGCATAAGCAGGGAAGGGGCCCAACACAGGGCTTGAACTCAGGAACCATGAGATCATGACCTGAGCTCAAGTCAGACCCTTAACCAGCTGAGCCACCCAGGCATCCCTGCCAGTCTTCTTCACAGACCCCTAATCTCCTGCTAAACATTCTTGGTCTTTCCTGAGCCTTTAACTGGCCCAAAAGGCCCTGGGTGGCCTGGTACCAACCTGCCCACCTGTTCAGCCTTAATCTTATGCTGCCCTCCCCCCCTGCTCACTACACTCCTCAGCACCACTCCCTTCTTTGTGGCACTTGTCACACTGAGCATTTTACAGGCATTTGCGGGATTGATTCTGTCTTCCCCACTCGATTAAAAACTCCCGTTGGCAGAGACCATACTTTGGCTCAGTAAAATATGTGTTGCTTGAAAATCGTTGTATTCCTGGTTGAGGTGTGGCTGTGCAGTCAGTACTAAGGCCCAGGATGTGTTTCCTCTAGGCTGACGCCCCCAACCCATCCCTCATCCCCGAGACCGATGCCGTGGGTGTGACCGTGGTCCTCATCACCTGCACGTACCACGGACAGGAGTTCATCCGTGTGGGCTACTATGTCAACAATGAGTACCCCAATCCCGAGCTGCGGGAGAACCCACCCCTGAAGCCAGACTTCTCTCAGGTGGGGCTTGTCTCTGCACTTCCTGCTTCAGACAGGCTGGCTCCTTTGCACCTGGGGGAGTTGACTCATTGGAACTGGGAGCCAAGGTCACTTCTGAAGGTTTTCAAGCCATCCTCAGATCTTGCAGCTCCAGACTAGAACTGGAGAGAGAAAGGTCTTTTGTTTCTCAGAAGCACCCCTCGCAGAATCAAGATTAGATAGGTCCCAGCCCTAAGTCATGGTACACAGGCGCTCCCTGGAGTTCTACATGTAGTTGTTGATGGAGATGGAATAAGTGAGATCTGTTCTTCCTAACTTTGGGGCAGGGGTTTGGGGGGGCCCCGGCTCTGTGGGAGTAATGAGAGGGCATGCCGACAAGGGTTGACATTCCTCTTTCTGCCCCAGCTCCAGAGGAACATCTTGGCCTCGAACCCCCGCGTGACCCGCTTCCACATCAACTGGGACAACAACATGGACAGTCTAGAAGCCATAGAGAACCAGGACCCTGCCCTGGGCTGTGGCCTCCCCCTCAGCTGTGCTCCCATCAAGGGCTTGGGTCTCCCTGGCTGCATTCCTGGCCTCCTCCCCGAGAATTCCATGGACTGCATCTAGCTGCAGGGATCCAGGCCCAACCTGGGCCCAGCTGGGATTGTGGCCAGTCTCCTAGAGCATCTGGAGGGGGCAGGCGGGCCTCCCAGACAGTCCCATGGAGGCCATCTGGAGGACTCTGGGGCCATCAAATACACCAAGCTAGGCAGACATGGCTCTGAGGAAGGAGCTGGCCTCGGGTCTCTCCCAACCCTGACCCAGAAGGATCACCTGACCTCTAGTGCCCAGGCCTGTAAGAAGCGGGTACTTCAGTTTTTAATTCTTTGTGACTTGTGTCTTTTCTCCTTTCCACACACACTATAAATTCCACCTGCAGGCCTTTGTGCCACCATGGTCCTGTGAATACCACTGACCCAAAATTCTTCCCACAGACCTCCCTGCCCTGCCTTGAGACTTTCTTGGTCAATGTCTGGCAAGGCTCCAGCACTATTGAGACAAAGGCTGTCATTCCTGTCCCTTCCCAAACATCTGAGCTGATCCACCCAGCTTTTTGGAGTCACAGGCAAGAAATCTTGGTTAGAAGGTGGACTTGGACATAATTTCTGTCCTTCCAGGACAGTTTTTAGGTCTTTTCAATCCAATAGCCTCTGGAAAACCTCTGTTCCCAAAGCTGTGCTCAGCAGGATGCTGAGGAATGATGGTCCAACTCTCAGTCACAGCCACCTTCCTGTCATCTCCTAACTGGATCCGGCTTTCCCTGGAGGCTGTCACAGTGGGAGGATGGCATGTTGGAGGAGTCCGCTGTGCTCTGTCCATCTCGGTGTCGGCATCGGGCCCCTCTGCAAAGACCTCATGCTCTCAGGCCACAGACAGACTACAGGCACAGGAAACAGTAGGGACTCTGGAAACCTCTCCTCCTGCCATGCTGCCCCTGCCACGCCCGGCCCTCTCGCTGCTACGTGGATGCTGTTGTGATTGCAGTTTGTGTATTAAAAGGTTTTTATATTAAACATGTTTGGTTGGTCTAAAAATAAAAAGCACTTCATCTAGACTGTTTCTGCTTTTGTCTTAGGTGGGCTGACCATCTCTTGTCCATCTCTCCTCGTGACATGCTGAGGGGGGCTCTTGCCCCAGACAGTGGGTTGACTGTCCCATGTTCCCTTGCTTAGCTTCTTACCCTAGTCTTAATTGGTTACCTAACTGTACTCCAGACTGGGAGGGATTTTTCATTGTCAAAAGTTAAGCAACCCAGCTGTTCCGGATAGAGCATAACCAGTGATTTTTTAGACTTTGACCTTGACCCACAGGAAGAAGTTAACATGCTCCAAGGACACACACAGCAACATATTAAATTTTACTTTACTTTGTAACCCCACAGCCCAGGGCAGACTTGTCTGGCTGGTGAGCCATTTCCCCATAATTCACAGAAGTGCCCAGACACTTACCTCCCGGAAACTGGTGGACCTAGGAACATGGGTGCAGACAGCTATTGGATAGGGTGCAGGTTGTAGAAGCCTATAGGCAGGACAGCAAATTGGCTCGTAGACCTGAGACTAGCTAGCCCTCTGAGTCAAGATAGCTGGCTCATCCAGCCCCCCTCCCCTCTTGGCACCTTCTGTTTGGGTCTTCTGCAGTGTTTCTCAAGCGGGGACAATTTAACAATGTCTGGAGATGGTTGCGGGGGGGCGGGGGGGGGGGGCTTCTACTGGCATCCAGTGGGTAGAGACAGGATGCCTTTAAACCTTCAGTGCGCAAGACAGCCCCCTTCCCCAACAAAGTATGACCCTGCCCCAAATGTCAGTAGTGTGGCAGAGAGAAACTGACCTCAGGCTGTGTTTTAAAAGGGCACCCAGAAAAATGGTCATCTTTATTGTTCTGGGACAAAAGGAATCCTCAGCCTGGCTATGCCCCAGACTCCTCATCTGTAAAATGGGAGTGATGCTAATAGTACCTCCGTGATAGGCGTGTGGTGAAAAGTAATTTATTTAACGAGTGCCAGCTCTTACTACTGACGCACACAAGCCCAGGGTAGATGCCCAGCAAAGGGATAGACACAGAGCCCCCTTCCAACCATCCCCTGTTCCCGGGGCCCAGCATCCTCCTGAAGATCTGGCTGTGGCTGGGGGAGACCCAGAAGGCTCCTCGGCCTGGACCCTGATATCCTGCGCCAGGCCTTATGAATGACGACTGCCTGCGGCCCGGCGACCTCTGACCCGAGGCGCCCGCCGCACCCCTCCCCCGCTGGCAGGTGGACAGAGGCTGCGCCGAGAGGGTGGGGGGAGGCCCTGGCGCCAACCTCGGCTGGCCGGCGGCCGCTGCCGCACTGAGCGGAGGCGGGGGACTGCGGCGCGTACGAGGCCAGGCGGGCGCTCGCCTGGACCGCCTCCTGGGCCTGGAGCGCGGCGCGGCTGCCCGCCAGCCTCTGCCGCCCCGCCCGGCCGGCCCGGGCAGTAGGCTGCATCTCCGCCCCGCCCTCTCACCCCGGGATTGACACTGAACGTTCTGCGGGGGGTTTGCCGGACGGCTCGCCTCCGCCAATTGGCGGCCTTGGTGGGCTGGCCAAGGGCCCTGTCGGGAACTTTAGCCAATCAGGTGCGCCGGCCCGCCCAGCCGAGGCCTCGCAAGCTCGCGAGTGGTGGGGCGTCCGCGGAGCGCGTCACGGGGCCGAGGGCCTATGGAGGCTCGGGAGGGTCGTGTAGGGCCAATGGGCAGCGGCGCGGCGCCGTCACTCAGGGCGGCCTAGGCCAATGAGCGGAGGGCTGCGGGGGCGTCACGGACAGCAGCAGCGGACTTGGGCTGAGGTTCCCGGGCGGGCGGGCGCGGAGAGACGCGGGAAGCAGGGGCTGGGCGGGGGTCGCGGCGCCGCAGCCAGCGCAGCCAACCCGAGGGGCCGCCGCCGCCGCCCAGCGCGCTCCGGGGCCGCCGGCCGCCGCCAGCACCCGCCGCGCCGCAGCTCCGGGACCGGCCCCGGCCGCCGTCGCCGCGATGGGCAACGCCGCAGCCGCCAAGAAGGGCAGCGAGCAGGAGAGCGGTGAGTGCCCGGGCCATGACCCCGATCCCGGCCTCGCGCTGCCAGCCCCCACCCTGTCCATCACCGCCTGGCCCCTCCTCCTACGCCCCCCCCCTCCATTTCTCTCTGCTCATCCCCCAGCACCCCTTCTCCCTGCCTGTCCAAGGTTGGGGCCCAGAGCCCGCATAAGACCCCCGAATGGGCCTCTTTGCCAAAGGCCACCCCCCACCGCAAAGACTGTCCCCCCCCCCCACCCAGCTGTCACTGCCAACCAAGGCACGTATGACCGCTGGGGCCCCACATGGGGCCCTGTCACCACCCCACCCCCTCCTTTCCAGGCCCCTCTTCCCAGATTCTAATCCCTCCACTTCCTCACTCACCTCTCCCACTGATGGGACCCACTACCAGACCCTGACCAAGGCTTCTGCCAGTTTGGGAGTGCTGTGGGGTCTGCCTCCACCCCGCAGGGACCTTGGCCACTTATTGACCACACCCCTCCCCCCTCCAGCCCCCGCCATCTTTCTCCTGCCCTTCCCCTTTTCACCTTATCACAGCCCCCCTCCAAACCCACTCTGCCCCCCTTAAGCGTTTCCCAGAGCCACCTCCAGCATTGTTTTTCCCTTGTGTGTCACTTGGCATGGGGGACAGGATCTTTCTGGGTCCCTCTGCCCCTCTCTCATCCTGTCACTCTGCCTCTCTGCTTGTGTTCCCTCCTCCAAGCAAACGTCTGTCCCTTGCTGGGGTAGCAGACTGTTTGTGAACCTAGAGAACTGCTTCAGTGCTTCCAAAGCCAAGTTGGGCCCATCTTGCTGGGAGTCATTGCATCTTCTTTCCTGGGTTGGGGGTAGGGGGGCAGCAGCAAAGCCCCTTCCTATCTCCTGGTGTGCCGTGAGCTCTAGACTTCTTGGAGTGCCCCTAAATAAATGGTTGTTTCACAAGTGAGGCGCTGTCATTCACCCAGTTCCCAGGACTTCTTCACCCGCTCCTGGCTCAGGATGAAAAGTGGGGTATGAAGTGCCTGGGTTTAGCAGGGCTCATTCAGCTTGAGCTGGGATGGTGAGAAAGGGGACTTGAGGCTTGACAGTGGGGAGAGTAGTGAGTGATATCTAATGACTTGCTTTGCCAAGGGACAAATAGATTCTGATCATTCCCGGGGCTCAGTCAGAGAGAAGTCTGTTTCCCCCTCAGCCCCCAAATTATGTTGGCCTTTTTGTCCCAGAGAGATTCTGTATGTATTTTGTCTGCATTCTGGAAATGCCTTCAGAAATGGCCTCAAGCCCCTTCCTCAGTTCCTCCAACTTTTAAAATGTCATCACTCCAGACCGATAGCTGGCGCTTAGCTAGGGTCCCCTTCCAGTTACCCAGAAATAGTCAGAGTTGAAAAGAGAGGCCATGTCCAAATACACCCTTCCCAATTTCCGGTCTCAGACCCCTGCATCTGAGTCCTTTGAATACCCCGTCCCAGAAGGATCCAGGCATGAAACCCAGGGAACTTTATTTCCACACGGATTCAAATGGCAGAACTCAGAATCACCAAGCAGCCATGAGAAGGCCTGACATGTCACCAATGGGCGGGGGACAGGGAGGCAAGTGCCTGTAGCTGAGCGCTTGATGACAGAAGAGCAGGTGGGTAGTGACCAAAAAAGGTCTGGGCATGAGCTCGGAGGGGACTAGGCAGAGGGGGAGGGGCTGGGCCCCCAGCAGGTGAGGCTGGCTGGGAGGTAGAAGGTAGAGGCAGGCAAGCGATATATTGCAGTAGCTCAGTTGAAAGTTGGGGAGATGACATAGTCCTGGAAAACTTTCAAGGCGTATCAAACACATGCAGTGTGGGGCAGGAAGCCACCCAGGGAAAAGTATCTCCCCCGCCCCGAGAAAAAGATCAGAGGCTCTGGAAGGAACCGCTAATTCTCCCAGAGCGCGGGCTAGACACCCAGGAGTGGACTGTCACAATGAAATAGAGCTCCTATTTGTTGGGCATCTAGGATGTGCCAGGCTAAATGGTCTCCATAGATCCGTCCGCTTGAGTGATTTTTATAGTAGTTTTATCTGAATTTTCCAAACACGCCGAGTTTGACACGGATGATGTCAAAGAGGCAGGATTCACATCCAGATCCACTTAGCAGCCAGCTTCCTGGACCCCAGAATTTCCCAACCCAGATATTCTCAAGGTGCCTCCCTGATTTTTACTCTCTTCACTTATATTTTCTTAGTTGAAAATAATGAAGTTTTGAGCCACTTTCATTCAGATGCAAACTTTGATCTGTCCTAGGCAATCATATAAATGAAATCATGAGACCGCTGTGCCAGTTCTAGTCTCTGTGATACACATTAAAACATAACGTAACTGGAAAAACGAAACATCTCAAAAACGATTTTATGCCCTACCAATGGGACCCTGGTCACACTTTGGGAAATGCCGCAAGCTGTACTTCCTTCCAGAGACTTGCAGGGGCTCTCAGAGAAGGAAATAAGGTGAGAGAGGAAGCCCCTTTTTGCTCCGAGGCTCTGATTCCAAAAGGATGGAATTAGACAAAATTTGCCCTCGGGTAACTATGGTGGGGTGCCGGCGGGGGCGGGGGCAGTAGCCAGGCCAGCCTGCAGGGGGCACCTGAATTTCATCTGTCAGCTGCCAGCCTGACCTGGGGAAGGAAAATGCCCAAGCCACAGTAGGCACCACTTAGGCATCCTGCAGCCCCCCGTGCTGCTGTCTCCACGGCAGGGCAGGATAGTGTCAGCTTCCTCCCAGGAGGGCAGGGATCTAGAACAAGCCCTGGGATGGGGCGGGGGAAATCTGTACACAAAGATGCCAAAGCCATTGGCAGGGGCCTGAGTAAGATGCTAAGAGAGCGTAGAAGAAGAGCAAGCCCAGGGGTCTGAGCAAGCTGGAGAACTGAGAGAAGTCAGTGGTCCCAAGAGGCCCAGGGACAGGCGGCCAAGTGGAGCTCAGGCCTTGGCTGGCACTGGCCGTAGGCACCCCTGGGAGCTGGCCCACAGGAGAAGGGGCAGGGCTGGTGAGAGGGAGCCCCCAGATACCCCTCCAGGTCCCAGGGACAAGCAAATCCAGGCTCTCTGAGAAGTGTCCCCAAGAGGTCCCTGGCTGGGAAGAATTGGGGCCCTGTAACATCCTTCAGAAGTCTGTCTGAGAGGCAAACACCTGTGCACCGGCAGTTGTACGGGTGCCCAAGAGGGTCCTGCCAAGGCAGCTTTTTCCTCAGCCAGGAAGGCCTACAGAAGCTGGAGGGCCCTATCTGTCCCTCCCCTGCACCCATTGGTCCCTAAGTTAGGTTTCTCTTCCTGCCACCACCCCCCAAACTCCCTGCCTCCCCCTTATAGATAGGGCATTGGGGATGGGTAACCAAGCTGGTACAGCAGGTCTCATGAGCCTTCCCAGCCACCATAGTCTTGGTGCCCTGAGAGGCAGACTGAATGATGGCTTCCAACCCCAACGATGGTGAGGATGAGCCCTGTTGCCATAGCAACTTCCCAGGCACTGTCTGCCCCTCAAGCCAGGGAAGGGCTGCAGTGGGGTTTAGGGAACAGGTGGCAAGGAAGAGTTTGTGGACCCCTGGCTGGCCCTGGAAACCCCTCCCTTACTAACAACCCTGGCCTTGGGGGCCTGGGGAAGACCAGAGGTGTGGGTAGTTCAGACAAGGGGAGATGGTCCACCCAGAGTAGGAGTCCAGCTCAGACTGAGGCAGTAGCGTGGTCCAGCCCAGTGTTGGGTCAAGCTCAGAATGGGTGTTGGTTCAATTCAGCGGTGGAGTCCAGGTCTTAATGGATGATGGTTGAGTACAGAATGGGGGTCCATCCGACTGGGGGTGATCCAGTCCACAATAGGGATCTAGTTCAGAATAGGAGTTGGTCCAGTCCATTGTCGGGGTCTAGCCCAGAGCAGGGGATCCAAGCTAGATTAGAGGAATCAGCCAGCCCAAAGTAGGGGCCCCAACCCAGGCTGGGCATCCTTGTCCCAGAATTCCCAGGACAAACAGGTTTCAGAGGGCAAAGTGTGCTGAGATTGCTATCTGCTGAGGGGGGTTCTGAGGCTGGGCTTCCTCCTCATGCTGTGGCCCTGGCTTTTTGAAGGGTGTCTGGGGTTCTGTCTGTTAGCCCAAATCGAATCCAGACCAGAGTGGAGGCTGGTAGCCACCCCCCATCCCCCATAGGAGACATAGCAGTGGGGTGGTTTCATAAGCCAGGAGCTGGCTGGGTTTCCCTTCTCTGCCACTTCCTGTTGTCAGCAGGGGCCAGCGGTGCTGGGCACTTTCAGGGAAGCTGCCACTGACCCTCTACTTTTTGGGGGATCTGGAAAGAAGGAGGAAGATGGTCAAGGCTGCCTCCCCCTCCCCCACCCCTAGGTTTAGCCTTTCGTTTCCGGTTGGACTTTCGTGGCTGAAAGCAGAGCCAAGCTCAGGGCAAGGTTTGACAGAGGCCAAGGACATCCTGCGATATCGGTCCCCTCTCTGCCCCTACATAGAAGCAGGACGAATCCAGATGTACCCACTTTTCTCTTGGGGTACCAGGATCTGGAGGCTCCAGGTTCAAAAAGGACTTGGGGAAGGAGCTAGGGTAGCCCTTGGCCATTCCCCCCCCTGCTCCCCGCCCCCCCCACCGCCTTTCTCTCCAGCGGCTCTTTCAGCTAATTAACGGGGCTCTGGGGCCTCTTTGGCCCCCAGGGAGCCCCTTGCTGCTGCCTGGGCCTGAACCTTAACTCCTTCCCCTCTGCCCAGTGGGCACTGCCCTGGGCACATCCGGTGCCATCCTCTGGGTAGTTCAGCACCCACTGAGGAAGTCAGGACCTGGCATCTTGGGAGCAGTGAAGTCTCTGGAACAGGAAGTTAGCTTTAGCACTCCACCCCTGGGGCAGCCAGGCCAGCCAGAAGGGACACCCTCAGGACAATCTTCCCACTGCCTTCTGCCAAGGAGGACCTTTGCAAACCTTGGCCGGCCAGGAGCAGGTACCTTTAAATGCTTCCCTGGCAACCAGCTCCTCCTCCCCGGTCCCCCGAGGCCCTCCAGAGGAAGCCAGCTCAGAGGCTCTGCGTATTCCTGGTTTCCCTGCAGAGGGAAGATTCCAGGGAGAGCCTAGGGCAGCCTGGGATGGATACGGGGTCAGGCAGTGGCCAGGGCAGTGACTCGGAGACGACCTTCCAGCTGTGGCTACAGCTGCTCCTCTGGGCCCACCTGACTGTCCGTTTCCTGGGCTACCTGCACCACGCCTTCTGGGCACCTAAGGCGCGGCCAGCACCCTGAGCCCCCCTGGCCAGGGGCAGATGGGTCCCAGCTCACTCTATCCCTCTCCACCCTTCCCATTGCACCCTCTGCTGGAAGAGGTAGGAAGCAGAGGTGAGTATGGGGACTCCAGGCTGGGGTTCCCTCCCATCATGATCCCTCTTTATCTGTCCAGTCCTTCTGGCACTGTCCCCCCTCCCCCACCACTGTGCCCAAATCTGGCAAGCCAATGGCACCAGAAGGGACACAGTCTTGGCCCTTGTATCCTTTGAGAGTCCAGAGAAGAGCTGTACTAGGACCAAGGCACCCACGGAGCCCCTCAGTGGGGTACCAGCGGACAGCCAGAAGCGCAGGCCCACTGAGACAGGAAAAAGCAGAATGTGGCAGTTCTCAGGGATGGCTGAGAGCAAAGAGGGAAGCAGGACCGGGCATCCTCCTGGATTCTTTCCACACCCCTTTCTTTGCTCTCTTGGGTCGGCAGAGGTAAAATCCCAAGAGGGTACCCTCTCCCCCAACCTTCATCGAGAATTCAGGGCATGTGTTTGGAGGTTGCCAAGGAGGGTGCTGTGTGTCAAAAAAGATCCTGCTAGTGAAAGCATTAGATTTGGTGCAGCCCCCAGGTCTCAGGATGTTGGTGGCCCAGCCAAGTACCGGCCTAGAACTCCTGGCCATTCCTTGACTGCCCCCTGTCTGCCCAGTCACTCACTTTAGGGCTTTCCTAGCCAACAGTCTCTCCATCTGCCGCTCTTGTAGCCCCGTGGAAGGTCCTTCTCTCTAAACTCTGAGGGGTTCTTGGGGACAGTGGGAGTGGTGGCCACCCATGAGGCTGTGTGGGATTCCTGGCATGGTGTATGTGTAGTCCGGGCAGATGACAGGCAAGGCCAGAGTGCACATGTGCAGGACCCCTTGGGTGGCAGTCGCCACAAGAACAGCAGAGGGCGGAAGACCACTCTGTCTGTGGGCCACCCTGGTGAACTGCCACCAGGGTTAAACTTGTGGGCAGTGAGGTCCGGCAGGCAACCTCAGGCCTGGTCAGTCTTAACAAGTGCAGTGAGAGTGGCAGCAGGTCTGACCCATTAGGGCAGGAATCAAGCATAGAAAGCATTCAGCCCAGCACTGGCACACAGGAAGGGTCCCTGAACAGCAGCGAGCCTGGCCCCAGCTGGTGGTTACAAGGACAGGCCTGTACTATAAGAATCCATCAGACTAGGGGCGCCTGGGTGGCTTAGTCGGTTGAGCGTCCGACTTCGGCTCAGGTCATGATCTCACAGTTCATGAGTTGGAGCCCCACGTTAGGCTCTGTGCTGACAGCTCGGAGCCCGGAGCCTGCTTCGGATTCTGTGCCTCCCTCTCTCTCTGCCCCTGCTCGCCCTCTGTCTTTCTCTCTCAAAAATAAATAAACATTAAAAAAAAATTTTGTTAATAAAAAAAGAATTCATCAGACTGTACACTTAAAGTCTGAACAGTCAATGCACCCTCTGTGTTTTATACCTCGATTTTTTTTTAATGTTTATTTTTTTGAGAGAGAGACAGAGCGTGAGTGGGGGAGGGGCAGAGAGAGAGGGGGAGACACAGAATCCGAAACAGGCTCCAGGCTCTAAACTGTCAGCACAGAGCCCGATGCTGGACTCCAACTCATGAACCGTGAGGTCATGACCTGAGCCGAAGTCAGATATTTAACCAACTGAGCCACCCAGATGCCCCATACTTCAATTTTTGAAAATACTTAAAAGCAAAATGATAGTTGCCATTTATATGGCACTAAACCCCATACCAGCCACTATCCAACCCCCTTTGCCAAGATTAGCTCATTCAGTCCTTAAAACCCCCGGCCGTGTCATTACTATTATTGTCCCTATTTTACAGATGAGAAAAACTGAGGCCCAGAGAGGTAAGGTCAGTTGTCTGGGGTTGCACAGCTCATCAGAGACCAGGCTGGGATTTGAACTTGATCTTGTCCCAGAGTCCTGGCCCTTAAGTGCTTTGCTGGGCTCCTTCTCAGCCTTGACGAGAATGCCTATTTTCAAGCCTCGGTTTCCTAGGGTGTTAAATGGCAAGAATGGATAAAAGGAAAGTTGGTAGGTAAGCCAAATGAGACAGTGGAGACAAAGCAGCAGATCCAGGAGGCCTTCAACATTAGCCAGATGGTGATATTCGCCTTGGGGTGCTGAAGGGCCCATGAGTGTGGGTATTGGGTAAGGCTCCCCTTGAACCAGCTCCGCAGCAAGGAAGGGCCCCTGGACTGGCAAAGGCAGGACTGGGGCCAGCTGGGGGCCAAGGCAACAGCTGAGCCCCCCAAGGCGCCTGCTACCCGAGCCCCGGAGGCCTCCACCCAAGGCCCGGCCTCCCCAGAGAAGGGGCTAGAGGAGCAGCCAAATCCCCAGGCTATAAATATCTTGGCTGCCGTCGGCCCTGGCCATGGAATGTCGGTCAGAACTGGGGCGAGTGGGGGTGGGCTGGCCTGGGCACAACTCTCGGTACCCCTAAGAGTAACCCCCAACTCACCTTGTACCCCATTTGGCACAAAGTTGAGGTTGGATCCCACTTCCCTGAGTAAAGGGGTCCCAGACCCCAGCCCAAATCAGGGCCCCCCAGAGCTATTCTCCAGCTCAAGCAGGGCACTTGAAGCTACCGGGAAAGGGTCAGTCTCTGGGTTGAGACAGCTGCACCCCACTTTGTACAAATGGGCATCTCCCCAGGAATAGCCTAGGCCCACCCTGATGAGTTAGAGTCTCTGTCTAACTCTCTCTCTTTTCCTTTCAGTGAAAGAGTTCTTAGCCAAAGCCAAAGAAGATTTTCTTAAAAAATGGGAAAATCCTGCTCAGGTAAGCCCCCTGAAGCAGAGCCCTGGAAGGAGTAAGCCGATGGCCCCCCCATCCTCCAGCTGTGTCCCCATAACATGGCAAGGATTTTTAGGGCCATGTGGAGGGCTCCAGACCTGCCCCCATTTGCTCCCTAGATGCCTGTGGGGGCTTCTGGGTGGAGGCACCCAATCACCCACTGCCAGGCTCCCCCACCCCACCACCCCCGTCCACCTGGTGGCCCCTGCCCCCCCCCCCCCCCCCCAACGCAGCTGCCAGCAGTTCCTGGGCCCCAGGCCAGGGCCGGATCTGGCCCCTGCCACCAGCCTTAAGGAATGTGTCTTCGCCATCTTGTTTTTCCGCCCCCTGTCCTCACCCCCATCACATGCCACCCACCCCCCAGGGCCCCCTCTGCTGGTGGCAGAGAGGATGCCCCAGACCTTGACCTTGCAGGCCACTTGGGTGGGGGGGGTCCCTGACCCTCCCAACTTCTCTGCCCACAGAATACAGCCCATTTGGATCAGTTTGAACGAATCAAGACCCTCGGCACGGGCTCCTTTGGGCGGGTGATGCTGGTAAAGCACAAGGAGACCGGGAACCACTTTGCCATGAAGATCCTCGACAAACAGAAGGTAAGCCCAGCCCCGCCAGGAGGCTGCCATCCCACCCACCAGGCCTTCGTTTGGGCTGTTCCCACTGACTGGCTGGTCTTCCTAACTATCTGTTCACCGACTGTTTCCTGAGCCTTCGTGACGTGCCAGACTCAAGGGCCAGAAGGGCCCTTACTGCCTTCATGAAGCTTCCCCCCACACCAGCCGCTGATGAGAATCCAGGCAGGGGACACGGGTTCAGACACCCAGCCTGGATCAAGGCAGCCAAAAGTCTCCCTGGGAAGAGTGTTTTATTCACACAGACCTCATCTCTAGAAATATTTTTGAGACCCTACATGATGCCAGGAGCTGCTCTAGAGCAGCACCGTCCAACAGAAGTGTACTGTAAGCCACGTATAGTTTTAAATTTGCCAGAAACCCCCCTTAAAAAGTACGAAGAGGGGCACCCGGGTGGCTCAGTCGGTTAAGCATCTGACTTCAGCTCAGGTCACGATCTCACGGTTCATGAGTTGGAGCCCCGCATTGGGCTCTCTGGGATCCTCTGTCTCCCTCTCTGCCCCTCCCCCGCTTGCACACGCACTCCCTGAATGAATAAATAAATACATACATACATACATACATACATACATAGTAAAAAGAAACAGGTAGAATTAATTTCAACGACGTGCTTTAATTAAGCCAGTATATCTATGATATTATGATTTCAATGTCTGTAACCAGTGTAAAAATATCATTAATGAGACATTTTATATTCTTTTTTTCTGTGTCAAGTCTTCAAAATCCAGCATGTGTTTTACCCTTACACCTCTGTTCCGATGTTAACTTTTCCCTAGAAAAACCAGAAAAAGCAGAGAAGTTGGAAAAGCACATTCACACACAGCCCAGGTGTTCCAATGAGTAACTGCATTGAGTGTTTTTATATTTTCATTTTAGAACCTTAAAATTTTTAAATTTTTAAAAAATTTGTTAATGTTTATTTTTGAGTGAGAGAGAGAAACAGTGCGAGCAGGGAAGTGGGAGAGAGGGAGGGAGACACAGAATCCAAAGCAGGCTCCAGGCTCCAGGCTGTCAGCCCAGAGCCCAATGTGGGGCTCGAACTCACAAACCTCGAGATCATGACCTGAGCCGACGTCAGACGCTTACCCGACTGAGCCACCCAGGCGCCCCTAGAACCTTAAAACTCAGTTCCCCAGTCAACTAGCCTGGTTCTAAGTGCTCAGCAGCCATACCTGGCTGGCGTGGATTATACTGGGCAGCACAGGTATAGACCCACAGGATATAGCTATGAGCAAAGCAGAAAAAGCCCTACACAGCAGATGAGAGCTGACTGAGGGGCCAGCCTGCCTGCACACGACACGCGGGCCTGATACTGACTAGCTGCAAGTGACCTTGGACAAATCACTTCCCTTCTCTGCATCTGGATCTTCGAAAATGGCATGTTCACAGTGCATACCCCTCAGGACTCTTGTTTCTATGTGTGAGGCACCTGCTGGGGACAGCTGAGGGTGGAGGAGGAATTAGCCTGGGGTTTGAGTGGCTGTGTGGAGGGTGCCCTGGATGCAGAAAGGGTATTTCTAAACAACCCATCTCGTAGGCATTACTCTTGCTTGTCTTTTCAGTTTCAGCTTAGCTGCCCCTTCCTCCAGGAAGCCTTCTCTGACTTCCCCCTCCCCCTGACTTTACTAGACACCTTATCTGGGCATCCAGAGGCCCCGAGCTTCCCCCAGCACGGCTCTGACACCTCTGGGCCGTGAGGCCTGGTGACTCACATGTTCTTGCCCTGAACCGCATGCCATGCAGGGACAGGCAGCCTCTGCCTTCTGGGTGTCCCCAGCATTCAGCCCAAGGCTCCACAGACCATAAGCACTCAAAGGAACTAGCCCAGCCCGGGCACCTCTACTTCCAGGCATCGGGGAAGAGGAGGACCCTCTCACACACCATTCTCTCTGCCCTCCCTTCCCACCCCTGCAGGTGGTGAAGCTGAAACAGATTGAGCACACCCTGAACGAAAAGCGCATCCTGCAAGCGGTCAACTTTCCGTTCCTCGTCAAACTCGAGTTCTCCTTCAAGGTGGGGTCCCCACACCCAGTGGCCAGGGCCACTGCTGGCTGGTACAGCCTCTGGGCTCCCAGAGCTGGGACGGGGGCCAAGGACAAGCAGTGGCTGCCCAAGGAGGCAGGCCCACTGACAGGAAGGAAGGAGAGCCCCAGAGGGATGCTAGAGGGCAGGAGTCAGCCTGAGACTCTGGGAGACCCGTGTTCAACTCCTGGGCACACTAGCTTCTAGCTTGAGAACCTTGGGCAAGTTGCCCAACCTGGATGCCATCCCTGCAAACCGCCTCTGCCTTTTACAGCAAGCACCTGGCACACGGCTATAGGCACAGGCTGTGCCACGCAGCCTGGATTCAAATCCCAGCTCTCTGCACTTCCCAGGCTATTTGGCGCTGGTGAGGGACTTCACTGCCCTGAGCCTCAATTTCCCCATCTATAAAATGGGGATCATAACGGCCCCCATCTGAAGGGGTTGCCGTGACTGTTCCAAGCACAATGTGAGCACCCTGCCTGAGCTATTTTGGATGCTGCCCTAAGCTGTGACTGCACGATCTGGGAAAAGCCATTCAAGGCCTAAGACCCAGGCAGTCACAAGGGCCCCATGCGTGATTGAAAGCAAAACTGTCATCTCAGGCTTTGGTCAAGACAGTCTCAGACATGAGCCACCATGGGGTCCTCTCTCCAGCCCAGGCCTGCTGGCCGGTCCCTTACACCCCACCCGCCGGTGCTCATTTTCACCCCCTATAAGCAACATAAGAACTGCCCCCTTCATCTTCATGAGCAGAAGGAAGCGAGACGGGTGGCTCAGGGAGTACAGTGCCTGGCGCTCAGAGCAGACTTCTCGTGGGAGCCAGGATTGTCGTTGTCGCTTTATTTTGGAACACCTGCCACGTAAGGGCACCAGGCCTTCAAATGGGGCCTTAGGCTTAGGGAGCAGGGCCCTGATCAGCTGCTGCTTCCCATAGGACAACTCGAACTTATACATGGTCATGGAGTACGTGCCTGGCGGGGAGATGTTCTCACACCTGCGGCGGATTGGAAGGTTCAGGTGAGCTGGCCAGCCCCTGCCATCATGGGCCCGGGTGTGTCCATGGGTGTCGTTGCGTGACCAAGCTGTCCTGGGGACGTGAAGTGGGCTCTCGGGGTCTGTCTGGGTACTTGTTCCCGCTGAGCCAAGGAACCTGTGATTTCTCAACCACCACAAAACAAAATAAACATGGTGACTCTAGGTGTCACCATTTAAGTTGGCAGTTTTAAAATGTACGCTATTGTTTTCCTTATGTATATAGAAACGCGCTTTGCATACAACAGAAGGCACAGGTGTTCAGTGTTCTGCTCCATGAGTGTTGACAGTTACATACGCCGTGAAACCGCCACCCGAAATACCATATAGAGCATTTCCACCACCCTAGAAAATTCCCTCGAATCCTTTGCTTGGCAAATCCTTTCTGGTTTCAAAACCATGAGTGTGTTCGGTCTGAGTTTGGCCGTGTTATAAATGGAATCACCCAGTTCATATTTTCTTGGTTCCTTTCTTCTCCTGCTTCCCATGATCATTTTGACATCTAGCCGTGTTGTTGAGTATATTCATCGTCCATCCTGGCGGTGGTGTTGGGTACAATTCCATTGTACGAACCTACCACAGTCTGATTCTGTTGCTCTGTCGACGGACATCCAGGCTCTTTCCCGTGTGGGGTCACACACGAAAGAGTCTGCCCTGCTTACAGATTTTCAAGAGCTGGGCCGGAGGTGGCCCTGTAGGCCCAGCTGCTAGACCATTTGGAGGTAGGCAGGTTGTGCCAGATGTGGCCACCCGCACTCACCGTCCCCTCCCCGATTGTCCCCATCAGTGAACCTCACGCGCGCTTTTATGCGGCCCAGATCGTCCTGACCTTCGAGTACCTGCACTCACTTGACCTCATCTACCGGGACCTGAAGCCGGAGAACCTCCTCATTGACCAGCAGGGCTACATTCAGGTGCCCACCAGGCCGGGCGGGCAAGGGGCAGGCCCAGGCGGCCGAGGGCTGGACCTGCTCTCCCTCCTTCCTGGCCAACAGCCCGTTCTCGTGCCCGCAGGTGACAGACTTCGGTTTTGCCAAGCGTGTAAAAGGCCGCACCTGGACCTTATGCGGGACCCCTGAGTACCTGGCCCCGGAGATCATCCTGAGCAAAGTAGGCACAGCCCTGCCCACCCCACTGCCCTGAGGCCCGCCCCCTCCCTGCCCTCCTCCCCTCACACTGTATCCCTTCTCACTCTAGGGCTACAACAAGGCCGTGGACTGGTGGGCCCTAGGGGTTCTCATCTACGAGATGGCCGCTGGCTACCCGCCTTTCTTCGCTGACCAGCCCATCCAGATCTATGAGAAGATTGTCTCTGGGAAGGTGAGGCCTAGATAACAGTGGCTAAGCCCCCAGACAGACCCTTCCCCCACCAGTTCTGCTCACCACGGAGCCCTGCTTATTGTCAGAACAATCTGGAAGTTCATTGAGTTAGGCCAAGCAATGAAGCTGGGTGCACCAGCCACCTTAACAGGCGAGCACCTCACACAACCTCCCTGTCTAATCCTGGACCCACACTGCTGAAACTTCAAGGGCTTCCAAAACCCCAAGCCTCACCTGAACACCTCTCCAGCCCAACAGGAGGCTCAGCTCGCCTCCAGTCGCCCCACTGAGCCTGACTTTTCACAGTAGAAAAGAGACCATGTGCAGTTCGCAGGTGCCCCTCCAGACCTCGCAGGGATCACTTAGGGTATGTGGCCCATGCCTCCCCTCCCAAATGCAGACTTCCTAACTCAGGGTGCAGGTAGGGGGGACAGAACTGCTACAGGGTGTGGTGATACATGCTCACTGCCCCACGATGCACCCCCTCAGCTCTACCCCAGCACTTTGAAAGAGTGATGGAGCTCAGGCTTGGAGAGGGGAAATGTCTGGCCTGGGACCACACCATGGCATCATCCTAGGCCCCTAGGTCTCGAGATAGGTTGGGAACCCCACCTCTGCCCTCAGCTCACTACCTTGCTGCGGGGACCCAGCCATCCTTCCACCTAGCCCAGGAATTAGTGGGAACAGCTCAGCCTGGGGCAAGTGCCTTCACCCCTCTGAACCTCCTCTTACTCATATGATAATGGGGGGACCAGACACTTCTCAGCTGCAAGGTGGGGTCACTAAAAAGGGGAAGACGAGGTGTCTGCCCCCAGGCAGAACAGAAATTGCAGGGAAAATAGCCCAAAGTAGAAAAAGAAAAAAAAACCATGGACAGTTCTGAGGGGGAAGAGAAGATGAGCGTAACTCCCTTCTTTGTAGCATTTTTCAGTTCCCACGCACCCTCGGCAGTATTATCTCCCTCATGCAACTCTGGGATATCTGCCCCATGCCAGAAAGGCAGGCGCAGGCCCAGAGAGGTTAAGGGCCATGGCCAAGGTCACACAGCATGTAAAATGTAGAGCAGTGCTGAAAGTCACTTCTTGTAGCTGTAAATCCAGTGACTACTTGCAAACAAAGTTTGGGCTCCCAGGGTTTGGGGAAGTTTCTGGGAAAGTTAAACTGGACCTTAAAGAGAAGAGTCAGTCAGTGGAGAGAGGGGGAATCAGAAAAACAATTGTTCCTCTCCTAACCATGAATATTTCAGAAATCCCCAGACACCAGTAGAGCTGCCTGAGGAAGCAGTAGCTAAGAATGCATGTTCTGGACTCCCAACAGACCCAAGATTAAACACCCCCGTCCCACTCCTCTGTGTGACCTTAGGCAGGCTATTTAACCCCTCTGAGCCTGTTTCCTCTTCTCTAAAATGGGAAGCATCATAGCATTTACCTTAGAGCAGCAGTTCTCAAAGCGGCCCCCTCTCCAGCAGTATCAGCATGGCTGACGAACTGGCTAGGTACATGGGTTCTCAGGCCCCACTCAGGCCTCTGGAATCAAACTCCAGTGGGCCCAACCAGCTGTTTTAATGAGATTCTGAAGTGCACTCAAATTGGCAGCCCTCTACCTGGTAGGTCTGTGAGGCAGCAAAGGCAACCCAGGCTCCCCAAACTCCAACTTGCCCACCCTGTGTTAACCCCCTCTCTCCAGGTGCGGTTCCCATCCCACTTCAGCTCCGACCTGAAGGATCTGCTGCGGAACCTACTGCAGGTGGACCTCACCAAACGCTTTGGGAACCTCAAGAACGGAGTCAACGATATCAAGAACCACAAATGGTTTGCCACAACTGACTGGATCGCCATCTACCAGAGGAAGGTGGGCCGCCTCCTTCCCCGTGCCACGTGCTCCCCCCCCCCCCCCCCCCCCAGTGCACTGAGGGTTTGGGGAGGAGGCTATAAGCCAGAGAGGGCTGCCAGTGGAGAGATGGAAAGGGAAGTGGCATTTGAAAATAGGCCGCAGGCTCTGAGTCAACCTAGCTGAGGCACCTTAGAGCAGTGGGGCTCTAGAAATGGGATTGTGGGGTCATTCGGCCACTCTATGACCTTGGGCAGGAGATGCCCCTCTGGTGAGTTGGCTATAATGAGATTCTTAGGTTATTAAGGTGAATTCACAGCCTGATGTAAGCTCAGGCCTGGGTCAGAGTAAGTCATCTCATAAATGTTAGGCCATTCACATTTATTGTTATAAGGATGATTATGTTGACTACTGAGGTCTGGGTGGTTCTTAACCCCTCTCCAGGTGGAAGCTCCCTTCATACCAAAGTTTAAAGGCCCTGGGGACACGAGTAATTTCGACGACTATGAGGAGGAAGAGATCCGAGTCTCCATCAATGAGAAGTGTGGCAAGGAGTTTACTGAGTTTTAGGGGTGTGCCTATGCCCCCATGGGTTTTCTTTCTTTCTTTCTTCTTTGTTTTTTTTTTTGGTTTTTTTTTTTTTTTTTTTTTTTTTTTTTGGTGGGGGGTGGGTGGGAGGGTTGGATTGAACAGCCAGAGGGCCCCAGAGTTCCTTGCATCTAATTTCACCCCCACCCCACCCTCCAGGGTAGGGGGGAGCAGGAAGCCCAGATACATGGAGGGATGGAAACACCAGCTGCTCCCCCTCATTCCCTCACCCTCCTGCTCCTACCCCCAGACCCAACTGCTTTTGCCTTCCTCCTCCCCTAAAGCCCCCCCCCCCCCCCGCCACCCCCAACCAGCCTACTTCTGCCTGTTTTAAATGAGTTTCTGAGTTCCAGTCAGACCACGTCTTGCTGGTGTATTCAGGGACAGGGTGTGCAAAGAGAGGCCCAAACTTAACTCCATCCCCATTCCCCCAAACCACAGGCATCACCAACTAATGAAGGAAAGGCCAGCCTTCTCTTCAGAGCAATGGTGACTGGAGAGGAGAGATTTTAGTGACCTGTTCAGTGGGCTGCTTGCTAGAATTAAAAAAAAAAAAAAAGTTTGTATACTCTTATTTAAGTTCCACCAGTGCCTCCCTCCCTCCTTCCTCTACCCTTACCCCTTCCATGCCCCCCACTTCCCAAATCCATTTTAACTAGGCTGAGAAGCAGACTGAATTTGTAAAGGAAGGAGCTGGGGTTCAAACCTCTGCCCCAAGCTGCTAATCTCCTCTGCTCCTCTGCCCACTCCCCCCACCTTGGGGGGGGGGGTGTCCCCTGCCAAGCCTGGAAGGGTCTCAGCCCCTTTAGGAAGCCCCTATCCCCTTCTGCCCCAGCAGACCTTTCTTCACCCTTGGGCTTCGGGACCGAGACAAAGCAGCTGCCCCTCTCCCTGCCAAAGAGGAGTTGCCCCCCAAAAAGATAGAAGGGGAGCCCCAACACCAGGGTCTTTCCTCCCACCAGCACTCGCCCCAAACTCCTGAATTTTATTCTCAGCTAGATTTTAATGCCCAGCCTCCTCTCAGCTCAGTTTGGAAGGCAACCCCAGCAAAAGAAGGCAAAGCCCTCCTCCCTCTTGTGGCCCCGGGTTCAAGGCCAGGGTTGCTGGGGAGGGGCTGCCGGTTTTATTCACCTAGCAGCCTCCGCCCCCCCTCCCCCAAACCTGGGCGCTCCTCCTCTGCTTAGCTGTCAGCTGTCCATCACTCCTCCCCCCCATTTGTGCTTTTTTCTCTCTCAACAGAAAAGTGGGGAGCCCCTGGGGAACCACCCCATTCATCCCCATATCTCTCTCATAACTTCTCCCCAACCAGGAGGAGCTCTCAGGCCTAGGGTGGGGCCCCGGGTGGGCGCGGGGGCGATTCAACCTGTGTGCTGCGAAGGACGCGACTTCCTCTTGAACAGTGTGCTGTTGTAAACATATTTGAAAACTATTACCAATAAAGTTTTGTTTAAAAAAAAAGTGTCGCTGGTGTTCCCGACTTCGGTCACCCACCCACACACCCCCAGGGGTTTGGAAAGACCGTTTCGGACCCCAACGTCCAGGCTGATCAGGACCTGGCCTGGAGTCTTTGTAAAGCCGGGTTTAGCCGGAATTCCGCCACTACCCCGCCCTGCTGGAGAGGGGGGCGCCAAATTGCCCTTTGACCCTGGATTCGGGGTTCCCGAATCTGTGGCGCGCCCCCTCGGCGTCCAGCCCCCGGCCGAGAGGGCGCTCTAGGGAGACGCTGGGGCCGGCGCGCCGGGAGGCCGAGCGGCGGCGGAGGCGGCCCCGGCAAGGGGGGGGTAAGGGGTGGGGGAGACGGTGCGCGCCCCCCTCCCCGCATCCTCGGCGCGGAGCGCGGGGACAAGCGCGCCGTTGGGGCGCGGGGGCGGCGACAGTCCGAGGGTCCCCGCGGCGCCCGGCAAGCGCAGCGGCCCGGCCCGCGGGCGGCGAGTTCCCGGTAAGTGCGGTCCCGAGAGCGGAGCGCGCCGGGGAGGCGTGGAGAGGGGGGCTGGGCGCCGGGGACGTCTGGGTCCCGCGCCCAATGGCTGGAGGGCGGCCGAGCGCCGCCCGCCCGCCCCGCCCGCCCCCTCTCCCCTCCCCCCGGCGCTCCCCTCCCCCTCCCCCGCCCGCCGCTTTCCCCCGCCCCCGCCCCGGCGCCAACTCCACGGCGCCTCCTTAAAAAGCGCGCGGGAGTTGTAAGGGGGGGCCGGAGCGAGCCAGAGTGAGCGAGAGCGCAGGGTAAAGGGGGCGGGCGGGGGGCCCGAGCTCCACCTTAAAAGCGGGCGCGTGGGGGTGGGAGGGAGGAAGGCGGGCGGCGGGGAGGAGGGAGGGAGGGAAGGAAGGGGGGCCGGAGTGTCCCGGGCGCAGGGCGCGCGTGCGGCGGCGGCGGCGGCGGGGAGGGGCCGGCCGCGCCGCGCTCCCCTCCTCCCTCCTCGCATCCCCGGCCCCGCGCGCGCCCAGCAGAAGCGGGTCTGTGTGTGCGTGCGTGCGAGTGAGTGAGTGTGTGCATATTTTTTTCTCTCTTTTCTTTCTCTCTCACTGTTTTTTCTCTCTCTCGCTCCCTCTCTCTCGCTTTTTTTTTTTTTTTTTTTTTTTTTGCAAAGAAACAGCAGCGCCGCCGCCGCTCCGCCGAGGCGCTGCGCCCCCCGGGGGGGGGAGGCGGAGGAGGCGGGCAGCGGCGGAGGGAGGGGAGCCGGAGAGGGGGGCGCCGCGCTGGGAGGGAGGCAGCGCGCACGGTGCAGCCGGGCCGGGCGGGAGGCATGGCGGGGCCCCCGGCCCTACCCCCGCCGGAGACGGCGGCGGCCGCCACCACGGCGGCCGCTGCCTCGTCGTCCGCCGCTTCCCCGCACTACCAAGAGTGGATCCTGGACACCATCGACTCGCTGCGCTCGCGCAAGGCGCGGCCGGACCTGGAGCGCATCTGCCGGATGGTGCGGCGGCGGCACGGCCCGGAGCCGGAGCGCACGCGCGCCGAGCTCGAGAAACTGATCCAGCAGCGCGCCGTGCTCCGGGTCAGCTACAAGGGGAGCATCTCGTACCGCAACGCGGCGCGCGTCCAGCCGCCCCGGCGCGGAGCCACCCCGCCGGCCCCGCCGCGCGCCCCCCGCGGGGGCCCAGCCGCCGCCGCCGCCGCCGCCGCGCCGCCGCCCACGCCCGCCCCGCCGCCACCGCCCGCGCCCGTCGCCGCCGCCGCCCCGGCCCGGGCGCCCCGCGCGGCCGCCGCTGCCGCCGCCACAGCGCCCCCCTCGCCCGGCCCCGCGCAGCCGGGCCCCCGCGCGCAGCGGGCCGCGCCCCTGGCCGCGCCGCCGCCCGCGCCTGCCGCTCCTCCGGCAGTGGCGCCCCCGGCCGGCCCGCGCCGCGCCCCCCCGCCCGCCGTCGCCGCCCGGGAGCCGCCGCTGCCGCCGCCGCCACAGCCGCCGGCGCCGCCACAGCAGCAGCAGCCGCCGCCGCCGCAGCCACAGCAGCCGCCGGAGGGGGGCGCGGCGCGGGCCGGCGGCCCGGCGCGGCCCGTGAGCCTGCGGGAAGTCGTGCGCTACCTCGGGGGCAGCGGCGGCGCCGGCGGTCGCCTGACCCGCGGCCGCGTGCAGGGGTTGCTGGAGGAAGAGGCGGCAGCGCGGGGCCGCCTGGAGCGCACCCGCCTCGGAGCGCTCGCACTGCCCCGCGGGGACAGGCCCGGACGGGCGCCGCCGGCCGCCAGCGCCCGCGCGTCGCGGAGCAAGGTGAGCGCGCCGGGGAAAGGGCGGGGTGGGGGGGTGGGTGCCGCGCTGTAGGCAGGTGCGGGCGAAGTTGGTGGTGGGGCGCGAGTCCCGGGAGGAACCGGGTGGCGGGCGGCCTTGGCTTTTCGCGTCTTCCCTGCGGGTTCGGCCCGTGGTGACCTTGGCAAGTGACTTAATCTTCCCGAGCCTCAGTTTCCTCTGCTTGTACAACGCGACTTAATAGCAGTAGCGACCCCTTGAGGTTGTTGAGCGAGTTTAGTGAGATTTGGCTACTAAGGGCTTTATTAACACAGAGCGTGGCACGGACTGAATGCGTAAAAGTTAGTCCGTGTTGATATTAAAGGTGGGTGGTAAGCACACCACTCGATCCTGGGTCACAGGGACTGGGCGAAAGGCCAGAACAGCCACTAACCTTTTCCTGCTTCTCTCCCTGGCACCAGAGAGGTGGAGAAGAGCGGGTGCTTGAGAAGGAAGAAGAGGAAGAAGATGATGAAGATGAAGATGATGAAGACGATGTGTCAGAGGGATCCGAAGTGCCGGAGGGTGACCGTCCAGCAGGTGCCCAGCACCACCAGCTTAATGGCGAGCGAGGCCCTCAGAGTGCCAAGGAGAGGGTCAAGGAGTGGACACCCTGTGGACCCCTCCAGGGCCAGGATGAGGGCCGGGGGCCAGCACCAGGCAGTGGTACCCGCCAAGTGTTCTCCATGGCAGCCATGAATAAGGAAGGGGGATCAGGTAAGGATCTCTCTGAGTTGGGGAAGGTTGCCTGATGGGGAGGAACTGAGCCCCAAGACAAAGCCACAGGCATATGCTTTTTCTTTCCCAGCCTCTGCTGCCACTGGGCCAGACTCCCCGTCCCCTGTGCCTTTGCCCCCAGGAAAACCAGCCCTCCCTGGGGCTGATGGGACCCCCTTTGGCTGTCCGTAAGTTGGGGTATTTGAGCCATGGGCGTGTTGCCTACCGACGTGTAATAGAACCAGAGGAGTATCGCTACTCACTGGTTCCCCTTGTTCTGCCACAGTTCTGGGCGCAAAGAGAAGCCGGCTGACCCTGTGGAGTGGACAGTGATGGACGTGGTCGAGTACTTCACTGAGGCCGGCTTCCCCGAGCAGGCAACAGCTTTCCAAGAGCAGGTGAGTTCCCAACCCTCAATGTACCCCTCTCTATCCCAGGGCCTCAGTGGTGGGGGGGAAAGGGGATCTGCTCTGACTCTGTCTGTCTGTCCCACCCAGGAAATCGATGGCAAGTCTTTGCTGCTCATGCAGCGCACAGATGTGCTGACTGGCCTGTCCATCCGCCTGGGCCCAGCCCTGAAAATCTACGAGCACCACATCAAGGTGCTGCAGCAAGGCCACTTTGAGGATGACGACCCCGATGGCTTTCTAGGCTGAGCACCCAGCCTCTCCCCTGCCCCAACCCATTCCAACCCCCATCTCACCCGAAACCCCCCGAGTCCAGGAGCTGGACGGGGACGCTCTCAGCCCTCCTAACAGATTCCAGTGAGGGGGTGTTCCTCCCTACTCCTCTCTTCCCTGTGTTTCCCCAGCATACATACATTTGGCCCCCAGCACATCCTGTACTCCATGATAGAGGAGTGTGGGGTGAGAACAGGGCCTGCTCATTTCACCCCAGGAAGCCAACCTCCCCCCCCCCCCCAAGTCTAGGACATTTTTGAAAAAAAAAAAAAAAATGGGGGCTTCCCATCTCCCCTAGGTCCTCTTCAGTTCAGCCAGATGTTTCCTATATAAATGTTTTGTTCTGCCTGTTCATTTTGGTGGGTGGCCTTTCCTCTCTCCCCCACCACCCACGCCCCATCCCGGTCTGCCCCTGGCCTCCAGCCCCTGGGAATAGCCGGGGTGGGGTCCCTGGGTCTTCCCTAACCTTCTTTCTTTCTGTTGGTTGTCGCTCCAGCTGGCCGTATTGCTTTTTAATATTGCACCGAAGGTTTTTTAAATAAAGTTTTAAAAAAAAAATGCTGGGAGTTCACTTCATGAATGGAGTGGGGGAGGGGGGTGAAGAGCAAATGGGGGGGGGGGGGGTCCTCCGGGGAGAGTCTAGGTTAACACAGAGTTGTTGGAGGAGGAAGCCAGGTAGGGCACGGGGCTGCCTCACAGCCAGCCAGAACACGAAGTGCTCCAGGAGATCAGGTGCCGTCCTCTCCCCAAGCTGAGAACAGTGCTCTGGCACACAGTAGGTGCTCAAATACTTGTTGAGTGACCAGCAGTTAACTAGGCTTTATGAGCATTTTCTTGGTTGTTCTCTCCCCAGCCCAGTGAGGCAGAGAGCTCATAAAAACCCACTTTCCAGAAGAGGCAACTGGCTCAGCACAGCAAAGATGCTTGCTCAGGGTCACACAGGGTGGGGTCAGACACCTGTCTGAGTTCTTTACCCAGAGTCTTTTTAAATGTAATTAGTGTATTTAGCTTTATAGCCGTATGTAGTCAGCCTTTGCAAGCCACCAAGAATCCGGTCTATAACTATTGGGGGCAGGGGTCTGTCTTGGGCCCATGGTAGGGTCTCCAGGCTTCACCGGTCCTCACCAGTAAGAGGAACAGAAGGGATGAGACCATGGGACACGCACGTTTTTCCAAGTGAAGATTTTTAGGACTGTTATCCGTAGAAAGCAGCCACTGATATCCCAATCCCCACTAAGTTCTAATGCAGTTTGTCAACTCCATTAGAGTTGTGTTTGGGGGGGTGGGTGTTTGTTTGTTTTTTAATATACAGATTCTGGAGCCAGAGAGTCAGAGACTTCTCGAGGCCGGGGCTTCCTCCCTTTATGTACCTGCGCCCCGAGTTTGGACGCTCGGTAAAGACCCCTCCTCCCCAGGAAACGGCTTAGGAGCGAGAAAGGCGCTGCCCCCCCCCCAGCCACACCCCGGGACATGGCCGCGCCAGGACCGGCCCAGGTCGCCCCCCTCGGACGCGTCCCCCAAGCCAGGTTCCGGGAGCGCGCGTTTGCGCGGGGCCCCGCGGGCGCGCACCGCGGACCGGAGCGGCGCGCCCCTCCTGCGTGTTGAAATTCAAACGAGGCGAACTCCCTCCGCGCGGCGCCGCCCCGACCGAGAGGTCGAGGCAGGGGCGAGCTGGAGGGGGCCGCGCTCCCAGTCCCGGCAAGTCCGAGGTTCCCGGGGCGGGGTCAAACCCGCGGCCAACGAGAGCGGCGGCGGCTTAAAGAGCTGCGTTCCCCTCCTGCGGCCCCACGATGGCTACCGAGCAGTGGTTCGTGGAGCCGCTGCCCCCCGGCCCTGGGGAAACACCGCCCGCGGACGACTTGGAACCTGGGGCACAGCCCTGCGGGGATCCCTCCTGGTTGGCGTCCCCTGGCGGACCTGGGGACCCACCCGAGGCGGAACCGGAGGACGTCCAGGGACAGCTCCCCGAGGCCTCTACCGCTACTCCTTCCCCCGAGCCTCTGGCCCCGGGCCCAGGGCCCGCCCCTCCTCGCCTACCCTTGGACACCATGTTCAGCCCCATCACCGAACAGCTCCGCTACCTGCTCAAGAAGGCAGATGATTTTCAGAGCTACTTACTTTACAGGTGGTGCTGGGTGGGGTCCTAGGTCCCTCGGAATGAGACTGAGGAGAGCAACAGGATAGGCAACGCACGCTAGGTTCGCAAACTCAAAAGCATTAGGAGCCAGAGACAGTAAATGAAGCTAGTTGACTGAGGATCCAATTTCGAAGAGTGATAAGGACTGTGTAGAAATTTGGGTTTAGGGAGGGCCTGCTATTACGCGGCCCCCAGGGGCTGCCAGTTCACGAGGACGGTTCTCCTAGTTTTTAACTGTTGGCTTATATTTTGAGCCCTGGGCAGGCTCAACAAAACCAATCTGTGCCAGACTTGGCCCTCTGGCTACCAGCATGGGACCCCAAAGGATAATGTGATTCCCAGCCCAGGGGAGAAGAGACTGTAATTCTCACATTTCAGTATCCATTGGAATCCTCTGGGAGGCTGTTGAAACCCTAGATTTCTGGGCTCCACCCTACAGGACATTTTGAGTGGAAAGTCAGTTGTGGAATTCAGGTGTCAGCACCTTAACAAGTGTTCCAAATGGCTTTGATGCAAATGGTCCTGGGAGATATTCTGAGAAAGTCCTGGCGCAGGGGGATTTTGTCATAGGGGTTCCGGGCCAGGAAGACTGGTTGCCAGTGAGTGGGGAATGAGGGACCCCAGGCAAAGGCCCCTTTCTCTCTTTAGCAGGGACCGAGTGCAGAAGGAACAGCTGGCAAAGGCCATGCCCACCTTCTTACAGATGTGTGAGCCCTACTTTCTTTACCTGGAGGCAGCCGCGAGGAGTGTGCCCCCCATCTATGGAGTCCTGCAGGAGCTGGTCCGAAAGGGGGTGTGTGGAGCAGGTTTTCGAGACCCTGTGGCCCTTTCTTCATTCCTCGGGGTTGGGAAATGGTGGGGGGAGGGCGATGCGGGCAGGCCAGCTAATCTCATTATGCCCCCTCTTCCATGCAGCTGTTGGAGATCTCCCAACAGCTGACCCTGCGCCTAGAACAGCTGGTCCTCATGTATGCCTCCTTTGGGTTTGTGGACCTGGAGGAGACCGACCCCCTAAGGTAAAAGGGTAGGAGATGGGAGTGGGGTGGGGAGAGGGTGGCGTCCAGAGCCCAGCCTCATTTCCCACCGTCCTGTCTCCTGCCAGTATCTCCTGTTTCTTCTGCGGAAGGTTCTCCATCAGCCCGTCCCACGAGGTGTCCATCTTCAGATACTGTGCCCCAGCCGCTTACACCGCCAGCCACTTCCCCCGATACCTCTATAAGAAGATGCGCTGGAATCTGGAAACCGCCCCAGAGCCCAGCGGCAGGGGGCAAGACTCCCGCGTGGATTAGTGAGTCCCCTGAGAGAATGAAAGTTCTCCCCTCTCTGTGCAGAATGCCAGTGTGGGCCTCTGAACCACCACCACCACCACCACCACCACCAAAGCATGGAAAGCCCGGCGGGAAACCAAAGATCTTCGAAAGGCCATCCCCACTTTTTAAAAAAAATTCACCCTCCCATTAAAAAAGTCCTCATCTTAAAAGTAGGCTGGCAAGGAGAAAAGGCCTCCGTCTGGAGCCACATCCCTACCTGAGAACTTGAGGGCAAATTCTGATGCGTTTCCACCTCACGCCCCCCACCCCAATCAAAGCCCTCAATTGAAGAAGGAAACTGCTCATTCTTAATTAATACCCTCCTCCCCTCCCAGCTACTTCCTGTGCTATCGAGATACATGGGAAGACACAGGCAAGAGTCCAGCCAATTCATGCCCCCAGATCCAGAAGTTGTGGTCCATTGGCCGATGGGTGCCGCTAGGACCAGCTGAGGATGACCTTTATTCATGGTAAGAACTAGGACAATGGCAAGGTGGGCTTGGGCCCTGGAGGGAGGGGCAGAACCTCACCAAAGACCATCCACTTCCCCCCACATTATTTCCGTTGGTAATAAGGAGAGCATTTTATTGTGCCCTGAAAAGTGCTTTATGCAGACTTGTGTCACAACCCATGGAGGTCTATACTACAGGCCCCATTTTACAAAGAAAAAACAGGTGCTCAGAGAGGTTAAGTTACCTGCCCAAGGGCACACAGCTAAGTTTAACTGGGTGATAGGCCAGGTCAGGGCTAGGGTTGTTCAACCTCCCAGAGCCATTAGCTCTAGGCTTCTCAGCAACAAGAAAAGCACTCCCCCCCTCCCCCAGGGTTTTTCCCACCCCCCCAGCTGAAACAAAGCCTCTTTCAGCCACCGGCCTCTCACTCGGAGGGGAGGGGTTCCCGAGAAGCTGGGGGCGCTCACGTCCCGGCCTGTCTGTCCCTGCCCCCAGGATCTTGTGCCCGCAGCCTCCTGGGGACTACCAGCAACTGCTGACCATCGGCTTCGAGGAGCCCTCGCACATGCTGGCCACCGACCTGCTGGTGCAGATTCTCACGGGCCAGTCAGGCCCGGCCCGTCCCCCGAGCGCGGCGGGGCCCGCGGCGTGGGCCGCGCAGGGGTCTTGAACCTGGAGAGAGAATGGGAGCCGGAGCCTGACAGTTCCAAACTCCAGGAGAGGGAGCAGGGGAGGGGCTCACTCGTTCTCCTAGTGCACCTCGGCCTCGCCTTCCAAGGGGCCAGGCCAAGCTGGCCCGTTCGCACCGGGTCCGACCTGGCCGCGGAGCCCTGCGCGGGGACACACCAGTTTTGCGTTAAATAAAAGAAAGAAAGAGGTCACAGGCTCGGCGTCCGCTCGGTGCGCCGCGCCCCACCCCTTGGGGCGAGGAGGCCCCGCCCACCTGCGCGGCCTTCTGGGAAATGTAGTCTTTGAAACAAAACCAAAGTCCCCTGACTGGCGGACCAGCTCTCAAGGCATGCGCAGAGGCGCACATGAAGCTAAAAGGGAAGTAGCAGTGCCTGTCAACAACCGGAACCCAGAAAACCTCAAGTTTTGGGTAGCCGGGAAATTCAACGCCCAATGGGGGAAGGGACCCCCGGGGCCACGCCCACTCTCCTATTTTGACCCGGAAGTGACTTATTTTTTACCGAAGAGACTATATTTCCCGACGTGCATCAGCAAAGGGCCCGTGATCAGTTTCCTAAAGGCCAGAGTCAAATCTTCCTCTTCCAGCTTTTGGGTCATGGAGTGGGCAGGTCATCTTACTTCGCGGGGTGTCCGGGCGCGCGCGGGATGGGAAAGCCGTAAGGAACTCCAGCTTGGGATCTCTAAGCTCCACTCCAACCTTGGACTGGAAAGGAGTCACGGGTTGAGAGAAGTGAACTCACCTCTTCGAAAGCTACAGCGCGCGAGTGGCGGAGCTCCATCCTGAACCGGGTCTTTCTGATTACAGCTGGTCCCTTGCGAAGGGAAGGGTGTCATTCCTGACCCGGGTGTCACTCATCTGCCAGTTACCCCCGTAGGGGCTGCCTTTTCATTCCTGGTAACATTTTTGGAGTCGTCGGAGGAGAGACCTAGCATTTATGCTTTTGAGCAAAGCACTCGCTTACCTAAAACTCCCAGGCACAAAGGCACATAGTACTGTAAGCACCAGTTTAAGATGACAAAAACGGGCGTGAGAGGTAAAATGAATCAAGACTGGACGCCAAAACCTTGTATCTTTGGGGGAGGGCGGGGGGAGACAGCTTCTGGTGACAATTTCTGATTTCATCAAAGATTTTTTGGTCTGAATGAGTTCAAGGGGATTCTGAAGCTACCTAATACTGATTTAAGTTAGTCCCTGTGAGTGACATTCACTGTAAGACTCTAGCTTAATTAAATAGAAGTTTAAATTGAGCCAAAAATGCAAGTCACATGTAATTTCAAACTTTCTAGTAACCACATATGAAAAATGAGGTAAAGGGACGCCTGAGTGGCTTAGTCCGTTAAGCATCCAACTCTTCCACTCAGGTTATGATCTCACCATTCTTGAGTTTGAGCCCCTCATGGGGCTCTGCTTGAGATTCTGTCTCCCTCTCTGTGTCTCAAAATAATAAAAATTAAAAATGAGGTAAAAAAAAATGTCAGGTTATTTTTAGTGATATTTTTATTTAACCCAACACATCCAAAATATTATTTCAACCTATAATCTATGCGAGAAACTATGAATGAGATATTTCCCTTTTGGGGGTACTGAGTTTTTGCAATCTGGTATTTCATACTTACAGCATATTTCAGTTCAGACCAGCCACACATAGCTTGAGACTGTCTCCCTTAAGACAAATCCACAGGCCACTTAAGACTAAAGGCTTCTGGGGGCACCTGGGTGGCTTAGTTGGTTAAGCATCCAACTTATGCTCAGGTCAGGATCTCTCAGTCCGTGAGTTCGAGCCCCACGTCGGGCTCCATGCTGACAGCTCGCAGCCTGGAGCCTTCTTCAGATTCTGTCTCCCTCTCTGCCCTCCCCTGCTTAAGTTCGTGCTCTCTCTCTGTCTCTCTCAAAAATAAATAAACATTAAAGGTTTCTGGTGTGAGGTGCTGGGAGGGGAAAGAAACAGGCCTGATTTCCTGGATCCTGTCGCTCAGGAACTATCTATACGCATGATTCTCCAACTTGAGTGTGGAATCATGTGGAAGGTTTGATTTTTAAGTCTGGGGTGGGACCCAAGAATGTGTGTTTGTTGACAAAATCCCAAGCCAAAATCTGATGCTGCTGGTCCAGGCACTACACTTTGAGGACTGCTGGCCTACATCTACATGATGGTCCTCAAACTTGGCTCCATGTGGAAAGCACCCGTAGAGCTTTAACAAATACAGATGCTGGGCCCCCCCGGGTGGCTCAGTCAGTTGAGCCTGTGACTCTTGATTTCGGCTCAGGTCATGATCTTGCAGCTCGTGAGTTCCAGCCCTATGTCCAGCTCTTTACTGACAGTGCAGAGCCTGCTTGAAATTCTCTCTCTTCTTCTCTCGTTGCCTGCCCCCCCCCCCAAAAAATATTATTATTATTTTTTTTAATGTGCTCTGGGTGTTTCCATTTCCCACCCTGGCAGCACTGGCTCTTTGTTTTCTCTCCAGACCTTTGAAAGTCACCATCAAGCATGTGCTCAGTGTGGTGATGATGGGATGGGGTGTGGTTCCTTCTTGAGCTGAGCTGCTCTTGTGGTGCAATGCTGTGTGAGCATTCTTCAGTTCTTCATTAGCTACTTGTCCTATGTAGGATCAAGTCTGTTGCTAGACCCAGGGCATACAGTGTTGGACAAATCCAAGAGTTTAAACAACGATTCTAAATCATTCCTGGGTTTTTTCTGGGTCTCAGTGCACGCCTAAGAAGCTGATACCCTAAAACCACAGAATATAACTGCAACGATACACTTTTTCAACTTAGGGTGTCCACAAACTCTTGAACTCCACCGGGGGGAGGGGCCTGAGCCCCCTGGCTTGGGAGGGAAATTAAGGAGGGCTTGGCAATTGACAGCTACAAGCTCTACTACAAACAGGCTTTGCTTATTAACATGCCTGTGCCCCACACCCCATTTAAAAATGTTTCTAAGTAGTCACATTTAAAGTTCAGTAGAGGGGCGCCTGGGTGGCTCAGTCGGTTAAGCATCCGACTTCAGCTCAGGTCACGATCTCGCGGTCCGCGAGTTGGAGCCCCGCGTCGGGCTCTGGGCTGGTGGCTCGGAGCCTGGAGCCTGCTTCCGATTCTGTGTCTCCCTCTCTCTCTGCCCCTCCCCCCTTCATGCTGTGTCTCTCTCTGTCTCAAAAGTAAATAAATGTTAAAAAAATAAAGTTCAGTAGATTTTTATCTTTCTTTCTCTTTTTTTTAAAGTTTACTTATTTAGGGGCATTTGGTGGCTCAGTCGGTTAAGCGTCCGACTTCGGCTTAGGTCGTGATCTCACAGTTTGTGAGACTGAGCCCCACATCAGGCTGTCTGCTGTCAGCACAGAGCCCACTTCAGATCCTCTGTTCCCCCCTCTCTCTCTGACCCTCCCGTGCTTACACTGTCTCTCTCAAAAATAAATAAAACATTTTTTTTAAGTTTATTTATTTGGGTGGCTCAGTCGGTTGAGCGACTAACTTTGGCTCAGGTCATGATCTCACGGTTCATAAGTTCGATGCCCGCATCAGCTGTGTGCGGACAGCTCAGAGCATGAAGCCGGCTTCAGATTCTGCGTCTCCCTCTCTCTCTCTGTCCCTCCCCCACTTGTGCTCTAGCTCTCTCTCTCTCTCAAAATAAACATTAAAAATTTTTTAAATTTTTTTAAGTTTACGTATTTATTTTGAGAAAGAGACAGCATGAGTGGAGGAGGAGCAGAAAGAGAGGGAGAGAGAGAGAATCCCAAGCAGGCTCTGTACTGCCAGCACAGAGCCTGGTGTGGGGCTCAATCTCACAAACTGTGAGATCATAACCTGAACCAAAAACAAGGGTCAGATGCTTAACCGACTGAGCCACCAGGCACCCCTCTTTTTTTTTTTTTTTTAAGAGAGAGAGGGCATGCGAGCCAGGAAGATGGGCAGAAGGGGAGGGGGAGAGAGAGGGAGGGAGGGAGAGAGAGAATCTTAAGCAGGCTCCACACTCACTGAAGAGCTCAGCAGGGGCAGGGGAAGCAGGGAGGCCTTGGTCCCATGATCCTGGGATCATGACCTGAGCCGAAATCAAGCCACGGATGCTCAACTGACTGAGCCACTTAGGCACCCCGAGATTTCTCTTTCAAAGGCTAGGTTTCCCCCTTGCTTTTGGAAATCAGAAGCTCACTCACTACGGATATGGAGGAACACTTACCTGCGCGTTGAAACAAGGCATTTCCCAGCATACCCCATTTCTCTCCTTAATATTTGTCTGGGGTCTACACGCATGGGAGGTTTGCAACAGCTGGACAGATCATAAGTGGCTTTGTATGCCCTGCGAAGAAGTTTGTACCCTCACCGCCACCACCACCCCCCTTTTTTTTGCAGGTATTGCTTACGTCCCCAAATAAGGAACAACCTCTTATCACCTCTGTCTAGCCAGCGCCCAGCTCCCGGGCATACCATTGGCACTGGCACAATAAATGTTGAAGAAGTCTGGAAAAAGGGAGGGCATGAGCCAGTTTGTCCGAACACCGCAGTTCGCGCCCGCGCCGCCAGGGGGCACCAGGACCCGGGCCGGGCCGGGGGAGACTAGCAGCCCCAGAACTGGGCGATAAGGGCACATTCCATACTCGGGCTGGCACCTCCTGTGGTTTCCTCAGGCCTTCTTCCACCAAACGTGCTCCCGCCCCAGCCCAAAGTAAGAGGACCCAGAGGAAAACAGCCTGCACTGCCCAGAAAGAAGGGGCTTTATTGGGGAGTGAGGGTAGCCGAGGCATTTACTCGAACGGTAAAGGCCGGAGGCAGAGGCCAGTTCAGTTCGCAGTTAGGCGGAGAAGGGCTGGACAGTTTCACTGGCAGGATTGACAGTGGTGGTGTTTCCCAACGTGGACTAATAGTTTTATAGAAGAGAATGGCCAATTTCGCAAAGAGGAGCTGGTCGACTTCATCTTCCCCGGAGCAGACTGCTGACCCTCTCCAGGCCTTCGGCGTATTCGGAGGGCACTCCCTGGCGCCCCTACCAGTTTCCTCTGATGTGTGTGTTACCTCTGGCAGGGTGTCCCAACCTACTGGAACCTCAAGGCTTCCGCTCCTCCTGGGGAGAGGAGGCCAGACAGAAGGCCGACCTCAGAGACCCGGGCACCGTGGGAGTGACACTCATGCACAGGGTGGGGCAGCTTGGTTCCCAGGACTATGGCATCCCCGTCACCCCCTGGCCGTGTCCAGAACTTTGTGTCCTAGCCCAGAGTAACTTCCCAGGGGGCGCGGGGGTGCACTTCCCGTGGCCCAGCATCCTGACGCCCCGGGGAGGAGACGTGGGGGAAGAGCGACTTGCGCTTGAGGGAAGAGGGGTGGGGGGAAGGGCTCCCACCTGCTCCAAGCCGTTCTCCGATGCCTTTCTGCGGGGAGGCCAGATCACCGCCAGCTTTCCGTCGCCCCTGCTCGCTGCGGGGGAAGGGGCACTCAGCGGGGGTTGCCCCTCCTGTCACCAGCTGGAGGCGGCCAGCACCAAGGAGACCGGCCGCGCCCCTTAAACACACAGGCGTTTACCCTCCTTCCCATGGAGGCCTCCATTCGGGAGGAGGGAGCAACCTGAAGGAGGGAGGCGAACCCAGAATGGGGAGGTGGAAACCCGAAAATTCACAGGGAGCATCCAGGAGTGTCAGAACCCAGGCAGGTTCCCTGGAATCCGATAAAGACATCTAGAATCCTCCTCCCTTCCTCCCACCCAAAGCCTAGGTGAGATGTATCCAGGAGTCGACCATTCAGAGTAGGGCGTGGAGCACAGAGAGAGAGCAGCCCTAAAGGGGTGGGGCAGTGAACGGAGAGTTGAGAGAGGGCCCCAGGAGTCTGGGAGCCCCAAGGAGGTACCCTAAGTGCCAGAAGAGAGGCTACTGGAGTTGGGCAGTTGGTGAGGGCGGCTGGAGCCCTGAGAGTCCCTAGAGTGGGGGCGCGCGTGGCTTACCCGTGAGGCTCGGCGCGGGCTCCTTGAACTCAGCGGTGCCGTAGACGCTGAGCCTCTGGCGCTGCAGCTCCCGTTCGCGCTCATGCACCTCGCGCACCTCCTGCTCCAGCAGCGACGGCGCGACCCGCGGCGGGGCACGGGCCAGCACCGGGCACCGGCCTTGCACGGCCAAGCGAGGCCGGCCTCCGGGATCCGGCAGCCCCTGCGGGCCCGCGCCGCCTTCCTCCGCCGGCGAGGAGCCGCGTCCCGCGGCGGTCTCAAAGAATCGCTTGAGCTCGCCCAGCGGCTGCGGCGGCGGCCGGGCGCACTGCTCTGGGGCCGCGGGACGCGCCAGCGCCGCCTGACGGTGGGCCTCCCGCTCGATGTCTCGCTGCATTTGCGCGCCCGCCCGCGCGCGCTCCAAGGCGCGCGGGAGCGCGGGCCCCGGGCCCGGCAGGCTGAGCACCGGTCGCACGCGTAGCTCGACGAGTTCTCGGCCGGCGCGGCCTGGGCTCAGGCCCCGGCTCCGGCGCAGGCTCTCCTCGCGTTCGCAGCTGCGGCGGATTTCTCGCTCGATGGGCGTCTCCATGAGCGGCTTCCCGGGGACCTGTTGGGGGGTCTCGGGGCGCAGTAGAAAATGCAGCAGGGGGGCTTCCGAGTCTGACCCCGAAGAGGAGGTCTCGGGACACTGAAGAGGACAGTGCTTCGGGACCCCCGCGCTTCGTGCTTCAGACGGCTCGGGGTTGTCGTCGCCTGTCTCGAGACTCTCAAAACCCCCAGCTGCGGATGGCCCGGGGCGTTCTGTGTCCAGCCCCGCTGATGGCCCAAGGACTTCACTCTCTCGCTCAGGGGTCTCCGCGCCCTGCTCCGCGGAGAGCACGGAGACCTTGCCTCTTGGCCTGGGTACGTCGGCGTCCTGCTCTGCGGCAGGCCCCGGGACTTCGATGTCTGACCCGGGGGGCTCGGGGCCCCGAGCTTCGGACGACCCCAGGGCTCCGCTCTCCGGCCCGGGGGCCTCGGTGTCCAGGGTTGGGAGCAGTTCGGAAGCCTTAGTTTCCAGAGCCGGAGTTTTGATGCTCAGAGCTGAGACACGGTGCCCTGCGCAGCACCTGTGGCACAGTCACCGCCCGCGGGTTCTAAGGCGTCGCCTACCTCAGCCGCTTCTCTGACCCGCCCCTGGCCTCCGAGAACGGCCCCCGGGGACAGGGCCGGGCACCGCCCCCTGCACCTGCAGGAAAGACTTGGGCCCCGCCCTGGCCCCGCCCTCGGGGCGGGGGCGCCCCGGCAGGGCACTGCATTTGGTTCACTGACGCGCCTCAGGTCAGCTCAGGGCACCAGACTTCTCGTAGGAGGGCTTCCCTAGACTTGGCCCGCCGGCTGGGGGACAAGTCTGGGTGCCGTTCCACTAACGGGGCGCCACCCTGGCACCTTTTCGCCCTCACGTCCCCGGCATTCCCGGGAGGATTGACCCCCACCTCTGTCCTGGGTCGGGTGTTTGAACCGCCGGCTTTCTGGTGCCGGTGTGCTCCAAAGCCATCTTTCCGAAGCCTTGCTAGCCCCGCCCAGACCAGCGGGGAGCAACGCCCCTGGCCCCTGGGCTGTCCATCCATGTTCCACCCCTGCAGCGCACAGCTCAGACTGAAGGGGGCGCCAGGAGCCCTCTCATGGCGCGTCTCAAGGTCCCCCGCCCAGTGCCTGGGCTCCACTAGGCTTCTTCCGAGAGGTGTACCCGCCGCTCGCGTCAAGCCCCAGGCTGCTTCCCCGCACCCCTCCTGGAAAAGTCCGCAAGGCGTCCGCGGCCAAGTGCACTTCCAGACTGAGGGAAGAGGGAGGGACAGACCCAGCGCGCCCGTGGCTTAGAGGAGCAGCTGCGGTTGAAAGGCGGTCACCTTGGGCCCAGACAGACGGCTGGGAAGGCCCGGAGAGGTATCCAGGCTTGCGGTGTGGAGCAGCTCTCCGCAGCTGGCGCCAGATCTTGGCGTTCAGAGGCAGCAGGGTCGACGCCCCCGCGCCGACCCACCCCCAAAGACATTTTCCACTCTCCTCCCCCAGGCTCTCCCCAAATCTGTCCTCTGGCCCTACTCTACCGTTCTAGGGTGACCAGGAAGAAAGATATAGTTACCTAGAGAAAGGTTGGGGGGGGGGGGTGGTTGCTGAACAGCCTGGGAACCTCCAATAATCCAACTAACAATCACTCCTTCCCCCAGCTCTCCGCCTACTCTGGTGACTCCCTTCCTTCCCCTGGATCCTAGTCTCAAGCTCCTCCCTCTGACCCCTTTGGCCTAATTGGAATTGGGCCCAGCTGGGTTCCATCCCACGCAAAACCTCCGCAAGGTACCAGCCTTCGCCAAGGCTCAGTTCCCTTGTCTGTAAAATGGGCAGAGCGGTGTCCACTTGCTTAGGGGGGGGGGTGGTCATGAAGATTAAAGCTTTACTTCTGGAAAGAGTTGTCTACAGCATTCTCTCGTCTTCATCGCCTCCCATTCATGTTTGACAGCACTGACAAGGCTCTGGGTCCCACCACCCCACCGAGCCTTTTCCATCCAAGGTCACGGATGGACTTCACTTGCCAGACCCTGGTTCCGGGTCTGACTTCCTCTTCCGTTAGCTCCTGGGTCTCTGAGGATGCCATCTTCTCTTGGTTTCCCTCTCAGGCATTTCTTCTCAGACTTCTGTTTCACCTGCATGGACAGGCTTCCTTTCCCCCCTGGCTTCCACTGGGTTTGGCTGATGGGAGAGAGGGAGTGAGGTCAGCACGTTTATTCCATGCCCCTGCCCGTAAGCCACGCTGCTTGTGTCCCTCGCTGCTGGTAGTTACTCCACACAGCTCTTCACCAAGGCCAGTGCGTGGATACGGCCCCGGGCTGTTGCTAACAGAGATTGTTTCCCCAAATCTTTGTAAGCCAACTCTTTTTTGGGGTGCCTGGGTGGCTCAGTCAGTTAAGCCTCCGATCTCAGCTCAGGTCATGGTCTCGCCGTTGGTGAGCTCAAGCCCTGCATCTGGCTCTCTGCTGTCAGCAAGGAGCAGGCTTGGTTTCCTGTCTCCCTGGCTCAGCCCCTCCCCTGCTTGCTCTCCCCTCTCTTCCTCTCTCTCAAAAATAAACAAACATTTTTTTAAAACCTAACTCTTGACTGAGCTCTGATGAGTTACTCAGTTTGACTATGCTATCTCTTTCCTGCCAGCACTCAGCCCCTGACCAATTCCAACCTCATGCTTTATTTTATTTTTTTAAGTGTATTTATTTATTTTGAGAGAGAGAATACCAAGCAGCCTCTGCGCTTTCAACGAGGAGCCCAACACAGGCTTGAACTCACGGACGGTGAGATCATAACCTGAACCGAAATCAAGAGTCCCAGGCTTAACCCCCGGAGCCACCTGGGCGCCCCCACAACCTCATACTTTAAACAACATCTCTGTGCTGGTGTCTCTCAAATCTCTACCTCTGACTTCTCCTCTGGGTTTAAAATTGGGTTTTTCGACACTTATTTGTTTTTGAGAGACAGAGAGAGAGGGAGCATGAGCGGGGGAGGGGCAGAGACAGAGGGAGACACAGAATCCCAGGCAGGCTCCCGGCGTCCAGCTGTCAGCACAGAGCCCGACGCGGGGCCCGAGCCCACGAGCTGTGAGATCATGCCCTGAGCCGAAGTTGGACGGCTCAACCGGCTGAGCCACCCCGGCGCCCCTCCAACTGAACATCTTCAAAACTGAGCTCTCGGCTCCCGCCCCTACTCCAGCCCTGCTCTTCACCATGTGTGACGACTCATCCATTCTGTTTTTCATGCCCCAAACCTAGGAATCTACCTCAACTTCTCTCTCTCAGCCCTGTTCCAATCCATCCTCATGCTGGATTGCTGTTGAATCTGTTGACTCCGCCTCCAAAACATATTCTGAATTCGTCCACTTCTCTCCACCCTAGTCCCAGCCACTACACTGCCCTCTTCACTGAGTGGTGGCTCCCCACCCACCAACCAGAAAAACCCAGACTCCCCACTCTGACCCAGAAGGCCCTGCCCACTTCTCAGATCTCATCTTCTGACACTCTCCCTCACTCCTCCATTCCAGCCTTTGTGCTTCCCTCAAACCCCCAACTGCACTCCTACCTCAGGACCTTTGCACTGACTTGCCTTTCTTTCTCTGCTTGGAAGGACTCACCCCCTGGCTGGCTTCAGCTATGCAGGTCTTGACTCAAATATCACTTCCTTAGACAAACAGTCCCTGATCACCCACCCTGCATCACACACAGCCCTTCTCCATAACCCTAATCCTGCTATTTTCTGTGACTCACCCTATATGGCAGTTATTACCAATTGCCTTTATCTGTATATTATCGCTCTCTCCTCGTCACCACCAAAAGTGAGCTGCATTACAGCATTTTCTGTTTGCTCACCTCTAGACCCAACTACCTCATGCCTAGAACAATACCTGATACACAACGGTTGCTTAAGAATTCTTTAATGATACTTACTAGGTGCCTACCCCCGTGCTGGAAATAAAGAAACACATCAGACTGGGAAAGTACAGTAGAGTTTGGGAGACAGACCCGATTATAAATAGAACAATCTTGGGGCACCTGGGTGGCTCAGTCCGTTAGGTGTCCAACTCTTGATTTCAGCTCATGTCATGATCTCACGGTTCATGAGTTGGAGCCCCGCATCAGGATCCGCACCGTGTCAGTGCAGAGCCTGCTTGGAAGTCTCTCTCCCTCTCAATCTGTCCCTACCCCACGTGCACTCCCTCTCTCTCTCTCTCTAAATAAATACACTTAAAAAAATTTTTTTAAATGTGTTCTCTTATCATAGCAAATGTATTTTCAGAATGACTTAGAAGGCCAGGTTCAAACAAAAACATTTTGGATCCCTAGGAGTTTCGTACTAGAATGTGGGGCACAGGGAAACCCCAGGTCTCAGTCTGGCCTCCTGTACTTCTCCCTTTCAATGCTCTCCTGCATAGCAAGGAGGCTTGTGCCCACATGGAGGAGGGGCTCTGAACCACGAGTCCCAGCTTTATCCTTACCCCTCTGCCAATAGCTGCCTTTGACCACTTCTCAGGCTGGAGGCAGTGGGGCGAGACACATCCTGGTTGTGGGGTCTGCATTCACGAGGCACAGAGGCCTTATGGGTGAGCTAAGGACCCTTTGGATAGGGAATTCTGGGGTCACCAGTACCCTGAGGAGAATCTGCAAGAGGGAGGGAGGAGTTAGGAAGGTACCTGACCTTTGCCACTTGGGGGCAGGGGTGGGGGGAGGGGGTCCTAGCTGGAGTGTGCCCCTAGAGCAGGGAGCTGAGGGCAGGGACCCTTCTCACCGAGGCTCCTGTCAAATTGCACAGCATGACCAGGGCTCTGATGAGGGGAGGACTGGGGGCTGTGGGAGACTAGCCTGGAAAGTAGGAGATGAGTTCCCCAAATGGCAAAGGGTAAATGAGGCACCCTGTCATTTGATAAAGGGTGTACTGGCCCTTTAAGAACAGGATGGGGAGGGCGCTTAACAGTTGGTTAAGCAGCAGACTTTGACTTTGGCTCAGGCCTTGATCTCAGAATTAGGCTTGTGAGTTCCACATTAGGCTCTGTGCTGACAGCATGGAGCCTGCTTAGGATTCTGTCTCTCCCTCTCACTCTCTCTCTCTTTCTCTCTCACTCAAAAATAAACATTCAAAGAGAGAAAGAGAGAGAGAGAATGCATGTGAGTTGGGGAGGGGCAGAGAGAGGGAGACACAGAATCTGAAGCAGGCTCCAGGCTCTGAGCTGTCAGCACAGAGCCGGACGGGAGACTCGAACTCACCACCAACCGCAAGATCATGACCTGAGCGGAAGTTGGACGCTTAACCCACTGAGCCACCCAGACACCCCAAAAATAAACATTTTTAAATAATAATAATAATGGGCACCTGGGTGGCTCAGTCAGTTAAGCATCCAGACTCTCCGTTTCAGCTTAGATCATGATCTCACTGTTTCATGAGTTCGAGCCCCACGTCAGGCTCTGCACTGATGGTGCAGAGCCTGCTTGGAATTCTCTCTCTCTGCCTCTCCCCTGCTCACGTTGTCTCTGTCTCCCTCAAAATAAATAAACTTAAAACAAAATAAAATAAATAGTTTAAAAAAAAAAAAGAACAGGATGGGGAGGATTTGGGTAGGAAGTTCTCTGGACCTTCCTCATCACCACCCCATCCCTAATTGTTATAGCATCTGAGGGGTGTCAGGGTCCTGGAGGCCACCTGATCTAATTTCACAAAAGGGCAGACTGAGGCCTAGAAACCCCTGGGCCAGGCCTCCTGATTCCCATGGTGCTCAGCCTCTGGGCTCCAGAATCCCTTAGCTGTATCAGTCCCTCCCTCCCCACCAGGGTCCAGGAAGGGAGGGGCAGTCGTGCATAAGAGTATCCCACACGTGTGCTACGCCATGAGGCTCACATGTTGGTGACCCTTGGTGGGCAGCTGGACTTGAGGCGTCTGGGGTGCCAAGTGCAGGTGCCATTCCCTGGAGGGGGTCAGCGACTCCCCGTTCTCACCCACACACTGCACCACGCGCGTGAGAGTGTGTTTGCTGCGAGGCAGCCAAGTGCGGCAAGGAGGCCAGTGGCTGGTAAATAATTTATCAGGACAGCTGATAGTACCTCCCCAGAACTGCCCGCCAGCCCCCAGCCCCCCTCGCCCCGTTTGCCTCCTGCCTCCTGACCCAAACCAGCTGGACCAGCTCTCCCGGTGCCCGCCTGCAGCCCCCCCCCCCTTCGCACCAGCCAAGTCACAGTCTCCAGGGCACCTTCAAGCAAACGGGTGGGGGGTCCTGATCTTGGAGACCCAAACGAAGGTGGGCTTCCGGGCAGAGATGGCCCTGCAGAGCCAGATGTGGTCTCCGGCCACACCCACGTAAGTGTCCTGGGTCGGGGGGGGGGGGGGGGGGGCGGGTGCGCAGGGCCTGGGAGGGTCACTGGCCTTTCCACGGGGATGGAGCCCCAGCTGGCCTCTCCTAAGGGGACCAGGGGGAGCGGAGAGAGGTCAGCAGGCAACCCCGCAGGCTCTTCGGATCCCTCTCCCCAGAGTCGGGTTGGAGATGTGGACCTCCACTTTCTTTTTTCCGGGATTTTTCCACTGGCAGTCTTCAAGCTCAAAGTCCAGGCTGGGGGGTGGGGCTAGGACTGGGGGGCCAGGAAATGCCAGGGTTCCTCACTCCCATGTTTTGCCTCTTGAAACACCCCTCAGTTTCCAGGGTAGGAAGAAATGCTTGAGATACAACAGAGAAAGTTAACAGCTGCCCAACTGGGAAAGGTGATGGCAAAATTGCAACCATCACCGGCTTAATGAAAGGGCCACCCATCGCTCCTGGTGACAACAGGCCATAGCCACGAACCCTGTTCTTGTAGAGTTGGAGATAAACAATATCAAATGGGGTGTGCCGAGGGTTTTAACATTCAAGGTTTGAGGGCCTTTTAAAGTAAGAGGGTGGAGGGGCTCCAGAGGTTTGTAAAGAGTTCTGGAAAAGAGTTTCCCCCCAGGGACCCCAATTTGGTTCCTCACTCTTTTGGGTCCCCTGATGCATTATTCACCAACTACAAACCTGGTTGCCTAGCAACGGGAACCTGATCACCCCCCCTCCCCCCCCAGCAAGGAAGAGGCAAGGAGATTACATCTTGGGAATGGGACAGCAGAGGGAGGATGTCAGCCCTCCCCCAAGGGCAAACCTATTAGTAGGGGGTCTGGGCTCCCTTTGGGATACCCTGCAAAGCATGACTTCAGCCCCCTGCCCCGAGTGAAATCGGGAACCCCCAGGCTGATCTCTGGCCTCCTGGCTGCCAAGACAAGGATGCCTGGACTCCCCCTCTTCCCCCGCAGCGTTCCCAGTATTTGAGGCCTGAGAGCCCTGAGTTCTGATCCTGACTCAGCGACCTTAGACAAGTCTTTTCACCACTTCTTGGAGCCTCAGTTTCCCCATCCATAAAATAGGGACAGTCGTACTACTTGCCTCCCAGGATCTTTGGATTAAATGAGTTCCTACAGGCATAGCATGTAACAGCACCTGGAACGTGGTATGCGCTGGCTAATGGTTGGCTGATTTTATTGTCAGAATATCAACTCAGCAAAGAGTGGACGACAGTGTCTCAAGATCAGAGCAGGGAGGGAGAGGCGGGGGTGGCTGGGAGGGCCTGGCGGAAGCCCTGTCGAGCACTTAGAGCACTATAGATAGTAAGGGCTAAGTATCCGCACTATTATGTCTTTATGGTGTGGCCAGGGAAGATCTGGGAGGCCCCGGCAGAGTTTGGGCAATGAGGCTAATGCTCACCCAATAGAGTTAGTGCTCAAATTAATAAATGTTTGAGGGCTTGCCCTGTGCCCTCCCTGGGCTAAGTGTCAGGGACAACAGACAAATAGAGGCATCCTTCTAGATACTGGCCTATGAAACGCCTGCAGGTAGGGGGTACTCGACGCACATCTGCGATGACAAGTTAACGTAACAACATCTGTCCCCTAAGTGTCCTGAAGTACCACAGTCAGCCTCTTGCTTCCAGGGAAGCACAGAAGGGGCAGCTCTGGAGCTGGAAATCGGGGATCCTGGGGTGCTGCAAGGAAATCAACAATGGCGGCATCTCAGGTTAAACCTTAAACAGCAAGACCCTTCTGTCTCCTCCCAGCTCAGAGTCCAGCGCTAGGCTACATGTCCTGGTAACATTTGCTCCCAGGGAGGGGATTTGGCAGGTAGCTCCATAGTTACCATGGGGATAGCATGCGTCCATGGTGGGATGGACGCTTCTCTCCCCAGACTCCCTCAACCCCTGGTGCTTAAGGTATCCTGGGTAGGAGCTGAGGTCCAGAGAGGGTATAGAATTGGAAAGAGACACACAGCATGTTAGGGGCCTGGCAGGATTTGAGAGTATCTGAGGGCCAGCCTGGAAATGCTCCTTATAAATAACCATAAACATTATTAATCATGGGAATTATTAAAGTTATGAATGATAACAAATGATGCTACTGTTTTAGGAACGCTATGTCCATTTTTTTTCCCCCCTGCATGGAGACTTCCTTGCAAGGGCACCTCTCTATAAGGTGAGGATCAAGCTATTCTGACCCATTTTACAGATGAGGAAGCTGAGGCTCAGAGAGGTGATGTCAAGCCTAGGAAGGGCTTTAGCTCAGCTTGTCAGCGTCTCTACCCTCTCCCCCTCATAGGACCCCCTGCCCTCTACTCCAACTCCTTTCAGTTGCAGAGGGGAAATAGAGGAAAATGCTGGGCTTTAGTTGGTTTCCAAGCAGCTCAGGGATCTTGACCCAGAAAGGGGCATTCAGGAGGTGGCCTGTCGAGGGGTGGGGACCTGGGAAGACCGCCCTCCCCAGTCTCTGCCCTCTTCTCACAGGCCCATGGCCGAGAGCTCCCTCTACCGGCAGCGGCTAGAGGTCATTGCTGTAAGTGAGTTACCCCTCCTTCCCCACCCCCCACCCCCACCCCCAATTCTGGCGCCCCCCTCCACCACCCCTCCCCTCCTTCCCCGCATCCTGGGCGCTCCTAGCCATTCCCCAGGTTTCTTCCTCGCCTCTCTCTCATCCAGGGAAGCAGGCCTAAACCTGTGAAGTGAGGAGGGGGGGTGGGCAGCACCCTCAGCTCCAGCCCTGCCTTGGAGCGCCCCACCTAAATCCTCAGGCCCCTCTGCTCCCCAGTTCCTCTATCTGGTCGCCACCACCCCCAGAATGGTGAGGCTGTGCACCCCACACTCCCAGAATCCACATCCGATGCTCCATTCTTGAACCTCGGTCTCTCAAACACCTCATGTCTGAACCCCATCTTTATGAACCCCCATCTCACTAACCCCTATCTCTCTGCTCCCCCACTCCTGCACCCCCATCTTTCTGGATCCCATCTCAACACCCTGGCCTCTCTAAACCCCCATCCTCCTGACCCTCAGATCTGTACCCCATCCCTCTGAACCCCTATCTCACCAAGTCCCCTCTCTCTGCTCTCGACTTCTGCCCCTTCATCTCTCTGGACCTCATCTCTACGCCCCAGTCTCTCCGCGCCCCCCCCCCATCTCATCACCCCCTTCCTCTGATATCTAGACCCCCATTATCTCTGAATCGCCTCTCTCGTGACCCCGGATCTCGGACCCCCCCCCCCCCACAGCTCGGTCTCCCTTTGGGATCTCCATCCCAAGGCCCCACCCCCTTCCACAGACCCCCCCCCCCCCCCCCCCCAGCCCCATTCGGCGCCGGCGAGGCCTCCGCAGCATCGCGGGCGCGGCCGGCCCCGCCCCCGCCGCCCCGCCCCCACCCGCTGCTGAGTCAGCGCCTCCGCAGCCCCCTCCCCGCCGGGGCCCCCGACGTGCGCTCCGCCGCCCCGCCCCGTTCGCAGCCCCGGGAGTCCCGGGAGCCCCGAGGAGGAGGGCAGGCGGAAGGGGAGGTGGCGGCCCCGCCCGGCCCGCGGGCAGCTCCGGGTCCTCTGTGCGCAGGAGAAGCGGCGGCTGCAGGAGGAGATCCGCGCCGCGCGCCGGGAGCTGGAAGAGGAGAAACTCCGCGTGGAGCGGCTCAAGGTTGGGGGCGGGCGGGGGCGCCTGTCAAGCCTGGGCAACGAAGTGGGGGTATCAATGAGAGTCGGTCTGGGGGATCATGGGAGGCTCTGTCCAGTTTGGGTGGGGGCATCAGGGGGTATTGGTTCCAGCTTAGGCGGGCGTTTTTCCTCTGCTTGGGAGAGCGGGTGGTGGGGGTGGTGGTGGTGATAATGATGGGGACATTTGTACCACCTTTGGGAAGAGTATGGGGACAGCGAAGGTGTTTGCCCAGCTTTGGGGTAGGGAGGGGCCCATAGAGACGTTGATTTCATCTCTGGGAGTGCCTGTCCCATTCTGGAAGGGGTGGGGAGATGAGGGGTGTTTTGTTCTAGCCTGGGAGAGCTCTAGGCTGGTATTGGGGTGTCTGTCCCACCTGGCAGTGTTGAGGGGGGGATCATATCCTCACCTGAAAGAGAGATGTCTGTGCCGTTCGGGTGGTTTTGGACAATAAGAAATCTTCCCAGCTCGGGGATTAGGAGGGAGCCCTCCATGGGGTGGGGTAGCCAGTATGCACAGCCAGAGCTCCCCTCCCGTGCCCAGAGGAAGTCTCTCCGGGAGCGTTGGCTCATGGACGGGGCAGCTGAGGAGCCGGAGCAGCAGGAGGACTCCACCTCTAAAGACCCCCAGTCACCTGAGGGCCAGGCTCAGGCCCGAATCCGCAACTTGGAAGACAGCTTGTTCACGTGAGTTGGGCCCCTGCCTGCTGGCTTTGCCAGCCTGGCTAGGCCAGGGCCCCAGGTCCACACCGGGGAAGTGGCACATTGAGGGGGCCTTGGCGTTGAGCCTGGGGGCCCGGCTCCCAGCAGCCTCCTCTCTCCCTCAGACTCCAATCCCAGCTGCAGCTGTTGCAAAGTGCATCCACAGGTGCCCAGCACAAGTCCCCCGGCAGGCCCACCTGGCGCAGACAGGTGAGAACCGGGGGCGGGGGAGCAAATGGGAGGGGGCGAGGTGCGGCCAGCAGGGACCAAAGCGGGCCTTCTCCAAGTGCGGTTTAACCTCTAAGTCCTCTGCTGTTTCTCTGCTCTGTGGTCTCGGGCAAGTCGCTTTCGTTGTTCAGGCCTCAGTTTCCCTATGTCTAAAATGAGAGGAATGACCGCACACACGTGGAAGAGGTGGGGGGGGGGGTGGACATGATCCTAGGAACAGGCCTGGGGAAGTTTTGTTGTGACACTGCTAATGCCAGAATGAGGAATGTGGTGGGAAAATGGGGGGGGGGGTGCAGTGCTCATGGAATTTGTTCTTTTCAAAGGGAGGAATGGGTCACCAGGAGATGCTCTTGTGATCTGAGGCATCCACACGGGTTTCTGTTTTGGTAGCACCTTTATTAAGATTCCCAGGTGGCTCTGGCAGGGCAGAGGGCCAAGAGACCTGTTAATGGATCTGGGAAGAGTTTGTTGGGTTTTTAGTATAGGCCAGGAGTTTCTTGCCAGAGAGGAGCCCACTATCCAAGAGCCTGTGACTGGGGAGCCCTGGGCATGGGAGGAGCACGGAGGAATCACCCGAGTGACCCAGGGAGGCTTCCTGGAGGCCGTGGCATCTGTATGGAGTCTGCTGGGGACCAGGCAAGAGGGGAAAGAGAATTCCAGGCAGAGGAAACAGCCCACACGAAAGCCTGGAGGCTGGAAAGAAGATTCTTATCTTACAGGGAACTGTGAGGCGGAGGTCCCTGGGGGTTGACCGAGCAGGCTGCCCCCACCCCCTGCTTCTCTGAGCCCATTTTCATACTCTTGCCCTTTCCCTCACTCTACTACAGCAACACTGACCCTCTTTTCTAGTCCTTGACCTTGTCAGCTCATTGTAGCCCCAGGCCTTTTGCACTTGCTCTCCCCTCTGCCTGGAATGGCTGTATCTACCTCTTGAGCCTCGAGGCCAGCTCCTCTCACGCTTCAGGTCTCTGCTCAACGTCACTTCCTCCTAGAGGCCCTCCTGCATCTTCTACATAAAGGAGGCACCCCACCACCTCCCAGGCTCTCTGTAGCCCCTCGTCCTGCTTTTTGTTTTTTCCTGCCGTAGTCTTTCTCACTCCTGACATTACAGATTCATTTGTGTTTATGTTTATACCCCACCCCCTAGAACGTAAGTTCCAATAGCAAAAGGCTTAAGTAAGTGTCCCTTGTCCACAGCCATCTCAGTAGCTGACGGAATAGGTTCCTAATACAGAGCTGTTGGCCCATGAACACAGTATTGATTAAGCACCTACTGTGTGGGGGGCACTTGAGCAGAGAGCGGTAAGACAGGTGAGGAAGGCTGAGGAGGGTGTGGTCCTGAACTTGATGGAGGAGCCATCGAGAGTGTCCGGGTTGGGGAGCGAACCAGCACGCAGGGAGGTTGGAGGTGGAGACGCTGGCTGGCCTCACCTTGTCTCTGTTACCCCTACAGGGTCATCGACCTCTCTCCCAGCCTACCGTGGAGGCAGGTCCCACAGGTGGGTGTTTGGGCCCCAGGTCTGGGGGTCCCACGAAGAGGGGCCTGAATCTGGGGGGCCAGGATCTCACTCTGTTGCCCCCTGTCTCCTCTCCTTTCCTCCCCTTACTCCCCAAGGCCACACTGATCTGAGCAGGAGAGCCTCCCTTCCAGCTGGACCAGTGGACACCTCCCCAGAGTCCCCCTCTGAGCCCAGAGATGAGGCTGTCAGGGTTCCACCCACCCTGAGGCTGTTCCCTGGGGCAGCAGGGGCCTCCTCAGAAGCCAACGGCCCCTGCCCTGGACCCAGCCCCGCTGCAGAACAGGGGCCGAGTCAGGGGCTGGCAGCATCTGAGGGGGGCGTGGGTGAGGCCAAAGGAGGGGGCGTGGTGGAGGTGGTATGGGAGGGGCTGAGGGCCACAGAGGACTGTGCCACGGAGGCCACGGGCCCAGAGCTGGAGGCTAAGGTAGAGGAAATGGTGCTGGAGGCCATTGGGGACAGGCAGGAAGCTGCCTGCCCAGAGCCCCCGTCCTGGGTGAAGGAGGACAGGGGCATCGTGGAGGTGGTCTGGGAGGGGGTGGGAGGGCCGGAGAGCAGCGACTCCGAGGCCACAGGGGAGGGGGGCAGGGGCCAGAAGGCCGCACAGACCAGCTCCCCGAGGCTCCAGGTGAGGCTAGAGGGAGCAGCTCCTGGAGAAGGCGGCGTCCCCAGGGGCAGCTCTGACGGTGATGGGCCAGGGGGCTCTGGAGGAGAGGAGGGGTCCTTCATTTGGGTGGAGAGGGTGACCCTCAGCGAAGAGTGGGAGGAGCTGGGGGAGGAGCTGGTCGTGGAGGGGTTGGAAGGGCCAAGGGCACGGGGAAGCGGGGGAGGGCCTGAGAGTCCGCTGGGGGTGGAGAGGGGGGCAGGGGAGGATGCCTGGGGGGCGGGAAGGAGCCAAGCAGAGGAACCGGTGGAGTCAGTGGGCGAAGGAAAGAAGGGGACTGAGGAAGAGGCAGGGGCAGACGTGTCTCTGGTGGGGGAGAGGGGGGGAAGCGAGGGCTCTTTGGAGCCAGAGAGGGGAGGAGGGGAGGAAGAGCTGAGGCCAGAGAGGAAAGCAGTTGAGGAACCACCGTCAGCCGCAAGAAAGGCAGTTGAGGGACCTTTGAGGGCAGAGAGGGAAAGAGGTGAGGGGCCATTGCGAGTAGAGCAGAAAGAAGATGAAGAAAAACTAGAGGCGACTGAAGAACCATTGGTGACAGAGGGAGAGGAAGGCGAGAAATCACTGGAGGCAGAGAAAGGAGGAGGTGAGGCGCCATCGGAGGCAGAGAGAACAGGAGGGGAGGCACCACTGGTGGCAGAGAGAACAGGTGAGGCACTATTGGGAGCTGAGGAAGGAGGTGAGGCGCCATCGGAGGCAGAGAGAGGAGGGGAGGCGCCACTGGGGGCAGAGAAGACTGACGTGGTTGAAGAAGATCTGAGTCCAGAAGAGCAGAGAGAGTCCGGAGGAGGAAAGGAATGTCAGGCAGAGGAGGTGAGTGAGGCAGGGGCTTCCTTGGGGGCCAAGGAAGAGTCAAGGCCGGAAGAGGAAGGACCACAGCCCCAGGAGAAGCAGGAAGGCTCCCTGGAGGAAGAATCTGTAAGGCCCCAAACCCCTGCTGAGGGCCAGGGCCCCTCAGGAGATGCCACCACCCCCCTCCTGGCAGAGACCCCAGCTCCAGAGCAGCCTGCCGAGTGCCAGCCACTGCTTCAGGTGGAAGGGCCCAGGGCCAACCCTAGTGCCCGCCCCGTGCCCACCTATGCACCTGCCCGGCAGCCCGAGCCACCTGCCCCTCCCGAGGGTGAAGAGGCAAGTGGCCCTAAGCAAAAGACGTGCCAGTGTTGTGTGGTCATGTAAGCCCACACCCTCCACCCCACGCCCGGCTCCTCTCACAGCTACCTCGGCCTCTTGGCATCCAGCAGCGGGTCCCGGGCACAGACAGGGCACCACGGGACCGGCTGTGGCACCTGGGAGCCAGCTGGCCCGCTCGTCCACCTCCACCTGGGCTTCCGGACCCCTCGCCCACTGCCTGTGACCCCGGCTCCCTTCTACGACAAAGCCTTTATACTTGAAAATAAAAACGTTAAAGCATTCGGACAGTTGGGTGTGTGTGTGTGTGTGTGTGTGTGTGTGTGTGTCTGTGTCTGTGTCTGTGTGTGCGCATGGAACCACCTCGCCGTCCCCTGGTGGGAAGTCCAAGGCCTCGCTCTGCTAGGATCAAAGACTGAGCCAGTGTGAGGATATACGCGGCTCCTGTGGCAAGTTCCCAAGCTACCTTAGCTATAAAAACATAAAAGTTTATTTCTCCGGGTGGCTCTGATTCATGCGGTCACTTGGGGACTCAGGTTTCTTTCCCCTACTTGCCTCACCTTCCCCTTCGGTGTGGTTAAAGCGGGATCACGGGCACTGTTGATGTTCCAGCTCACGGGAAAGGGAAGAGAACAGTCTGGGCGTCGGCACGCGGCACTGCCGCTCCCGTTCCGTGGATGAGAACTTGGTCCGTGGCTGCACCGAGCTGCGAGGGAGGCTGGGGACGCCGGGCTCCAGTTCTGTTACAGCAGCGGGACAGGACGGACCTGGGGAGGCGGCTGCCACTCTCGACATCATACGTTTTCCTTTGCTCCCTCATCCAACCGTATGTGCCCCCGTAGGGCCAGGCCCTTCGCTGTAGGGGTCCTTGGCTGGGTGTCCTCAGGCAAGTGACTCAGCCTCCCTGATCCTCAGTGTCTTCATCCGTCAAATGAGCGGCCGTCTCCTGGCTTGTGGTGGGTTCAGGCCAGAACTTGGGGCATGGGGGCGGGCCCAGAAGGCCTAGCTCCTCAGGGGTGGGCAGGAAGTGCTTCTCATACCCAGAGTCAAGCCGGGTGGAGGCCTGGGGGGGCTCCGCAACCGGGAGTGGTTCCATCTCCTCCACTTTCAGGATGGGGAAGTCCCCGAGGGGCTGAGCCTGAGGCATCTCCTGGGAAGAAACGAGACTGAGATACTGCCCCCCCCCTCATTCTCCCCGCCCTGTTCCCACCCGCTCCCCACTCTCCCAGCACCCGCCACCCTCCCAGAGGGCCCAGGTGAGCCCGCCTTTTTGCTCACCTCCATGTGAGGCTGGCCAGAATTGCTATTGGCAGGATCAGGAACCTTCTCCCAGACCCAGCGGGGCAGTACCTTGTGCCGAAGGTGGAGGCACCTGGCAAGCAGGTAAGAGGGCAGGGAATCTAGGTGACCTGATACCCAGGCCCAGGTTGCAGAGTCCGGGAGCGTCACAGAGCCCTGAGTGTCCCCTCACCATCGGCTCCCCCCACCCCGCCGCAAAGCTTAGCTGGGGTCCGGCTGCCCTCCCCACCTGTGCAGAGACCCACCTGGCCGACAGCCTCACCTTCCAGAGGTGGCTAGGCTCATACCACAGCCCATCAGCAGCAAGCCCCACAGGAGAAAGACACCTGGCAGAACTTTCCACTTCAGGGTGTTATCTGAGGCCGAGGGACAGAAGAACATTTAGACACCAGGGATGGGGGAGGGATCAGGTATGGATCACGGACGGGGCAGGGCTTGGGTGCAGGAGGCAGGTAAATGGGCGGGGCTTAGGAGCGGGTAAGGGCTAAGGGTAGGGGACATCTTGGGGTGGGAGGGAGGGTTGTGAACAAAACAGTCGTCAGGGATGGGTGAAAGGGTCAGACACACTGCCTGATAATCCAGAGTACTCTGCAGGATCAGAATGCCCCTGAGGCATCATCAGTAACCACCCCCAAGTCAAAAGGTTGCTCGCTCTCGGAAACCCCTATCTCCTTGAAATGGAGCAGGCCCCCTCCTGTGGTAGTCCCAACCGCAGCCCCTCTACCTGGTAGGTGAAGCCGGAGGCTGGGACCGGGTGGGCCCTGTCCTGCGATGGTGGATGCGGTCATCCACAGCTCACAAGGACCCCAGGGAAGGTCAGGCAGGGTGATGTTCCGGGCGCTGCCACTCACTGAAGGACACACCCAGAGAGGTTGGGGAGGCAGTCAAGTCCTACCTCAGGGCCTTTGCATGTGCTTTCTCTATGTCTGCAACACTCTCCCCAGATACCCACATGACTGCAGCCTTCTTTGCTCAAATTTCACCTCCTCAGTGAGGTCCTCCCTGACCACAGGCAAGTTGGCTCCACAAGGAGCCTGGGTGGCTCAGCCAGTTAAGTGTCCAGCTCTTGGTTTCAGCTCAGGTCACAGTCTCATGGTTCCTGAGATCAAACCCCGTGCTGGGCTCCACACTGACAGTGCAGAGCCTGCTTGGGATTCATTCTCTCTCTCTCTCTCTCTCTCTCTGCCCCTCCTCTGTGCTCGTTCTCTCTCTCAAAATAAATAAGTAAACTTTATTTTTATTTATTAAAAAAATTTAATATTTATTCATTTTTGAGAGAGACAGAGCATGAGTGGGGGAGTGGCAGAGAGAGAGGGAGACACAGAATCTGAAGCAGGCTTCAGTCTCCGAGCCATCAGCACAGAGCCCGATGCGGGGCTCGAACTCATGAACCGCGAGTTCACGACCTGGGCCAAAGTCGGATGCTTAAACCGAATGAGCCGCCCAGGCACCCAAAATAAATAAGTAAACTTAAAAAAAAAAAAAAAGAAAGAAAGAAAAAAGAAAGCTCTACAAGGGCCATATTCCCAGCACCTAGATCAGTGCCTGGCACACAGAAAGCCCTCAAAAATGACATACATTTGAATAACTAGAAGAATGAATGAGCATCATATTCCTCACCTGCACACTGACCCAGTGAATACAGATTCTCCCCAGATAAGGGGAAGACGTGCACCTCCCAGAGCTATATTTGTCTACCTTTTTTTTTTTTTAACTAAATTGTCTTTTTTGTTTTTAAGCTAAAAGAGGAAGTAGCTTTTTGGTTTGTTACAGGCTAATAGGAGACATGAGCACGGACCCAGATATATTGCCATAGAAAATGTCTAAGCTAAATCAGCAGGTGAAAAAAATAAAGTTGCAAAATATCACAGTCATAAGAGATTCAGGGGCCCAACTATAGTCTGTAACATGGTATTTTATTTTATTTTGTTTTATTTTTTACGATTTAACATCGATTTATTTTTGAGAAGGGGAGAGAGGGAGAGAATGAGCCGGGGAGGGGCCGAAAGAGGGAGACAGAGGGTCCGAAGCAGGCTCCACACTGTGAGCACAAAACCCGATGCGGGGCTCGAACTCAGGACCATGAGATCATGACGTGAGCGGAAATCAAAAGTCAGCCATTTAACTGACTGAGCCACCCAGGCGCCCCGCCCTTTTTTAAAATGTTTATTTATTTTTGAGAGAGAGCATGAACAGGGGAGGGGCAGAGAAAGAGGGAGACAGAGGATCCAAAGCGAGCTCTGCACTGGCACCAGAGAGTTCAATGCAGGGTTTGAACTCATGAACCACGAGATCGTGACCTGAGCTGAAGTCAGATGCTTAACCAACTGAGCCACCCAGGTGCCCCAGTACATGGTCCTCTTTTAAAAATAATCTAATACATACATGTGTATATATTTAATAACATATAAATATAAACACGTAAGGGGTGCCTGGGTGGTTCAGTCGGTTTAGCATCTGACTCTTGATTTCAGTCCAGGTCACGATCCCAAGGTCATGGGATTGAAACCCACGTCGGGCTCTGCACTGAGCACAGAGCCTGCTTAAGATTTTCTCTCTCTCTCTCTCTCTCTCTCTCTCTCTCTCTCCCTCTCCCTCTCTCTCTCTCCCTTTACCCCTCTGTCTTGTCTGCACCCTCTCTCTAAAATTAAAACAAATTTTTTTAATCTAACGATGGATACATACTTGAAATAAAAATCACACATAACCCTGTGATCCTGTTGACATGGTGCACAATTTCTTTCCATATTTGCACCTCTGCTTTGCTCAGTGCTGGGTTTCCTTTACAGAAATGGAACCATCTCTTGGAGTTTTGTCATCTTTTTATCTTTTTCGCTTAATAAAACATGACAGGCATCTCTCAATGTCAATAAATATAGATCAAAGTCTTCATTTTTAATGGCCAAATGACAGTTCGTTATATTGATAGCCACAGGATTATTGTCCACTAGGGAGCTGAGGACACCCTGTTATTTTCCCAGGGGCTGAGAGGGAACCAAGGGGCCAATCTGGGGACAAGAGTTGGGTAGACTGATGGGTGGGTCTTGTGGGGGCTAGGAGCAGGGGACAGGGGCAGTGAAGCTCACCATTCATGCAGACAGAAGGCCCGGTCCCGCTCTGTGTGCACAAGGTGTAGTGGGTGAGATGGCCCCGAAGTTGGCGCCTTGGGACCTCTCCCCATGCTATGGCGGGGGTTCCTGGCGGGGTGTCCTGGAGTCGCCAAAGTGTTGGTCCTGCTAAGGGCACTGGGGAGGAAGCCAGGGGGTCAAGGTCTGTCACGGTTCTAGAGGGTTCCACCATTCTCCAGCCCCACCACTTACCTAGTTCCTCTGTGAACCTCCAGACTGAGGGGGCAGGGGCCAAGCCGCAAGGAGAGACTGCTGTCACTGTGATTCGGTAGGGGACCCCTCCTTCAAACTCCCCTGGTGGGTGGAGGGACAAAGACAGAGTTGGCGCCCCCTCCCCTATTCAGTCCCTACCCAGTAGGCGTCTTCATTTGGGTCTCCTGAAGGACATGCTGAGAGAAATATTTGGGTAAAAGTAATTTTCCTGGGTGGTAACCCCACAGAACACCACCAGGGCGGCTGGGAAGTGAAATGGGAAAAGAGAGGCAGCCCTCCAGTAAATGACGAGAACAATTTCCCAATGTAGGCAATGGAAATTCAATCCCGCCGGCGACCTCTGGGAAGCAGCAGAGAGCACATGCCTGAGAGCCAACCCACCCACGGAGGGAGGAAGCTGGGGTATGTATCCACCAACCCTTACCAGTAATCAGTGGAGGGCTGCATCTGATGGGACTTAATTCCCAAGCACTTCCAGCCGGCTGCTTAGGCAGGCGAAATGCTTCAGTGACCAGAAAAAGGCTTCAGGGCAAAGGAAATGCAGGTGCCGGAGGCTGGCAGACGGTCAAAACACCGGACTACGGGTGGGGTGGCTCTGACGCCACCCATCATGGTAGGTGAGGCTCCTGAGGTCCCTTCTCAAAGCCTACGGCTGCTGCATGGCCTTCCCCAGATGGGGATTTTCCAAAATCGGGGCTCCTCCTCTTTTCTCCATACATGCTATGGTCCTCGGGACTCTGTCCTTCCTAAATTTTTCACTCAATGCCTCCCTCTCATGCTCTCCCAAGTCCTTTACACCAAGGATGGGCTCCCCAGCACCACATCCCAGCCCAGAACTCATAGCAAGCCCCAGACCTGAGTATCCAACAGCCCCATGGACAGCTCCATTTGGATGAACATCTCCAACAAAACATATCCAGGTGGATCCCCAAAATTCTGCCCAGGACTCCCCAGTCAGAACCTGCCTGCTTCTCCCCCCTTCCTCAGGTCCCACGTGGTCCAGCCCTCACCCCTTCCCAGTCCACTCCACCCAAGAGCAGCCAAAGGGCACCTGTGAGCAACCGAGTCAGGGCATATCCATTCTTGCTCAGAACTCTCCATGGCTCCTACCTCACTCGGGATAAACCCAAGTCCTTGTAACCCACCAGGCTTTGCACAATTTGCCTGTCACCTCCCTGCCCTCACCTCCTCCCCCTCTCTCCCCTCATGCATTCTATTCCTGCCACACCGGCCTCCTGGCTGTTCTTCTAACCTATCAGGCACATTCCTGCCTCTGGGCCCTTGCGCTGTCTGTTCCCTCTTGCTTTTCCCTCAGACGTCCTCACAGCTCCCTCTCTCACCTCCTTCGGGTGTCGGTTCAAATGTGGCTTTTCCACAAAGGCCTTTTCTAACCTTTCTTTCTAAAATAGCGGTGCTCCCTCCTCCCCTTTACCATGTTTTATTTCCCCCCCAATGACACTGTCGGAGTATTTGTTTTGTTGTTTGTTTGTTTGTTTCATTGGCTGCTCACCCATAAGAAAGTCAGCTCCATGACGATGGGGATGTTGCCGAGAGGGAGGGTAGTGTGACGGCTCAGGGTTTGGCTTCAGGGGCCTGATAATGTGGTTCAACTCCTGGTTCTACCCTATTTGCCGTGTGGTCCCGGGCAAGTTGCTTAACCTCCCTGGGCCTTTTTCTTCACCTATACCTCGGGCACGATAATAACAGAGGCCTACTTTATAAGGCAGTTTGAATCATTTAATGCTTACGGTAAACGCCAACAGACATCCGCGGCTCTCACTGCACACCAGTGTCCCGCACACGGCCTGGCCCACAGTGAGCGGTCGGTGAACACCGCATGCATGAATTAATGAGACTAAACGTAACATTCTCTCCTGCAGGCCCACTCATCAGTCCGCTATGCAAGCGCTGAGACGGGAACCCCGGGGTCCCCGGGCCTCACCTGGCAATAGCGCTCTGAGGTTCTCAGGGGGAAGCCGGATCCAGTTGAGGGCGTCCAGGGGATCCCCGTCCCGGGCCCAGTCCACCACGTGCTCCTGCAACTCCCCAGACCCCCGCTGCCAAGTCACCAGCAGTTCCGGGCTCCCGGCCACGCTTCTGACCACCACGCCACGGGGGGCAGCACTTGGACCTGGGCGGGGGAGGAGTCTCATTGGTCGACGCTAGGAGGCCCCGCCTCCCTCTCGGGGCGGGGGCGGGGCGGGGGCGGGGGCGGGGCGGGGCGGGGGCGGGGCAGATCCAGAGCCTCTTACCCAAGCAGGCCAAAGAAAGGTTCGTGAGAGGTTTCCAGCTCGTGGCATTGACGGCGGACAGCCCAACCCACCCCGCCTGGCTGGGGATGGAGAAGTTGCAGCAGGCAGCCGTCTTCCGGATCAGCTCCTGACCTTTAATCTGGAACCAGACTTTATAGCTCATCCGCACGCAGTGGCCCGGGGCCTGAAGGCCGACAGGAAAAAGGTGTTAGTTACTATCTCCCATTTGCCAGGCACACGCTGTGGGTCTCCGTGAGGTCCGCCTGACAAAGCAGTCCGTGGACTATTTCTGCCGGCTCCGTGTTACGTGTTACGGACGAAGCAACGGAGCCTCTAGGGGGCTCTGTGGCACAGGTGAAATTAGAATACAGTTCCAGGGCCCCAACTAGGGTGAAGTTGGGGGTGAGGCGCTTGCCTCGGGTGCAAAAGTTGAAGGGGAAGATAGGGAAAACCCAGCAATCAAGAAAAATTCTATTCTACTCCATCACAATGAAGGCCAAACAACCCATGACAAACAAAATTTCAAGATTTTAAGGACAGACAGGATCTGCCCCTGCACTTGTATGGCCCTGCCTTACTCTTTCACCGTAATCTGTGTCCTGCGTGGCTCTTCGGGATTTAAAAATCCCCGCTGTTGTACATAGGGGAGGGAATGTGGAGCAAAGAGGACCGCAGCCTCCAGGATCGTCGCTCTGGGGAAGTCTGTGAGCATTTTTGGTTGCCTCAATGACTGGTATTGTTTTTTATGTTTGTTTCTTTGTTTTGAGAGGGTGCATGTGCATGTGAGTGGGGGCGGGGCAGAGAGAGAAAGAGAGAGAGAGAGAGAGAGAGAGCGTGAGAATCCCAAGCGGGTTCCACTCTGTCAGCGAAGAGCCCCACATGGGGCTCGACCCCACAAACTGTGAGATCATGACCTGAGCCGAAATGTGCTTGGTATTTGATGGGCAAGAGCCAGGGATGTAACACTGTCCTGGAAACAAAAAACTGCCCCTTGACCATTGTGGCTTTAGAATGCCATCCCCACTGGACACTTTCGTAGATGAAAAGCCTACCTAATAATGTTAACTGATCCTACAATGAAACTCCTTCTTTAAAAAGATGCTTATTTACTTTTGAGAGAGAAAGAGAGAGAGAGAGAGAGAGCAGGGGAGGGGCAGAGAGAGAGAGACACACACACAGAATCCGAAGCAAGCCCTAGGCTCCAAGCTGTCAGCCCAGAGCCTGACTCGGGGCTGAACCCACAAACCATGAGATCATGACCTGGGCTGAAGTCGGACGCTTAGCCAACTGAGCCACCCAGGTGCCCCTAGAAGCAAACTCCTTTTGTTTGTTTGTTTGTTTGTTTTAAATGTTTTTTAACGTTTATTTATTTTTGAGACAGAGAGAGACAGAGCTTGAATGGGGGAGGGGCAGAGAGAGAGGGAGACACAGAATCGGAAGCAGGCTCCAGCCTCCGAGCCATCAGCCCAGAGCCTGACGCGGGGCTCGAACCCATGGACCGCGAGATCGTGACCTGAGCTGAAGTCGGACGCTTAACCGACTGAGCCACCCAGGCGCCCCTCCTTTTGATGTATAAAGACAAAACCTTTGGGGGGCCTGGTGTGAATGCTCACTGAACTTTTAAATATTCAGAATATGGGGATTTCTAGGCAGTTTTTTATTATCAATTCCTAGTACAGTCTGTGTTCTAATTAGAGAATTCTTTAATGTGCCCTGCATCACCTCACCCCTTTGAAGCCCCTGGAAACTGGCTCTATGGCCTGGTATGCAGTTGATTTTGGTAAATGTCTTAATTGTACATGGAAGAAAGGCATGTTCTGACATTTCCTATGTGAGTCTATTAGGTTGTTTGCTAATCACATGCTCAGATATTCTAGATCTTGACTTGTTTTTCATCTATTATGAAATTACTGATAGGAGTGTGTTAAACTCTCCCACAATGGTTGTGGATTCATATATTTCTCCTTGTTGTTCTGTCAATTTTTGCTATATGTATTTTAAAGCATTATTATTAGGTACATATAGTTTTAGTACTCATATCATATTGGTGAACTGAATTGTTGCCGTCATGTAGCTACCTTATTTCCCCTTCATTTTCTTCTTCCCTCCCTTCCTCCCCCTTCCTTCCCTTCCCTTCTTTTTCTTTCCCTCCCTCCCTCTCTCTCCCTTTCTTTCTTTTCTTTCTTTTCTTTTCTTTTCTTTCTTTCTCTTCCTTCCTTCCTTCTTTCCTTCTTTCTTTCCTTCTTCCTCCCTCCCTCCCTCCCTCCCTCTCTCCCTTTCTTTCTTTTCTTTCTTTTCTTTTCTTTCTTTTCTTTTCCTTCCTCCTTCCTTTCTTTCTTTCTTTCTTTCTTTCTTTCTTTCTTTCTTTCTTTCTTCTTTCTTTCTTTCTTGTGTTTATTTATTTTTGAGAGAGAGAGGGAGACAGAGGATCCAAAGCAAGCTCTGCACTGACAGCAGAGAGCCCAATGAAGGCTCAAACCCATGAACCACAAGATCATGACCTGAGCTGAAGCCAGACGTTTAACCAACTGAGCCACGCAGGGGCCCCTCCCCTTCACTTTCTACTGAATGTTACAATCAGAAGTCTTTATCATATTTTTTAAAAACATGACTATAGGGGTGCCTGGGTGGCTCAGTTGGTTAAGCTTCTGACTTCAGCTCAGGTCATGATCTCCTGGTTTGTGACTTTAAGCCCCACGTCGCATTCTGTGCTGACAGCTCAGAGCCTGGAACCTACTTCAGATTCTGTGTCTCCCTCTCTTTCTTCCCCTCTCCTGCTCATGCTGTCTCTCTCTCTCTCTCTCTCAAAAATAAACATTTTAAAATTTAATATAAAATAAAATAATGTATTAAAAATTAATATTAGGGACACCTGGGTGGCTCAGTCAATTAAGCATCTAATTTTGCCTCAGGTCATGATCTCACATTTGTGAGTTTAAGCCCCGCATCATGCTTGCTGCTGTCGGCGTGGAGCACTCTTCGGATCCTCTGTCTCTGTCTCTGTCTCTCTCTCTCTGCCCCTATTTGGATCGTGCTGTCTCTCTCAAAAAAAAAAAAAAAAAAAAAAAATTAAAAAAAATTAATATTAGACCATGTGGCCTAAGAGGGTTATGGGCCCTGCTGTTTTGTTCCTCTGCCATATTTACTGTGAGCCAGGGCCTAGCGACGCCTGGAACATTGTAGGTGCTCAACAGATTGGGAGCAGTGGGGATGGGTTTCTGTCCTCTCCTAACGCCACTTCCATACTAGCACCGGAGCCCTGGAGCACTGTGCTGTATTTTATGGAGCTGAGCCTACTCTTGCTTTCAAACCTTTGCACCTGCTGTTCCCCCCCCCCTCCCCCCGGCCTGCACCCATCTTCATGTCTCAGCTCAGACCTCCTAGAAGTAGCTGACGTTGGGGGAGGCTTGCCCTAAGCCAGGACCTCTCTGAGCATCCCTCTCCCCCCCCCCACAAAGCCTTGGGGTCACCTCAAAGAGGCAGCATCAGCATCGTCACCTCTGTCTTGTCCACGTGGTTGTTATTTGGGGCTTCCTGACATGCGCGGGGAAATGGGACGGAGCCCCACAGCTCACCTTCCACAGAAGCAGGGCTTCCTGTGTGCCCGCTGTCCCGCAGACATTCCCCGATATCCATACGTCTTTTGGAGTTGCCAAGGAGGAGGAAAGGGGGGTACAAGTGAGAGAGGCACGGTGGTACAGACTTCCGGGAGGGGAGACGAGGGTGTCGGGCAAGCCTGGAGAGCCTCACCAGAGGGCGGCGTCTGGAAGGACAGAACGGGGCTCCGGTGGCCCCACAGACCCTCTTCGTTCTCCATTCGGCAGCGGCCGTACACCTGATAGCCAGTGGCTAGCTCCAGGTCCTGGATCTCAATGGGGGTCAGGGGTATGGACTTCACTTCTGGCTCCAGCTGGCGGAGAGACAGGGAAGAGCAGTGAAGCCGAGGGCGGAGTTGCGAGTATCTGACCTGGTATCTCCGCAGGGTCCAACTGCCCTCTGCTTTACACACGACCAAGGGGACTCCCAGGACCCAGGCCTTTTGGGTTTGACATTGGGACAATCCCCAGCAAAAAGAGGAGACAAATTGGCCACTCTATGGCTCATGTACAGCAGTAGGTAGGAGTAAACTCTGTTATTCTCCCCTTTTACAGTTGAGGAAAACTGAGGCCCTGGAGAGGGGGAAGTGCCTTGCCCAAGATCACAAAGCAGGTGGGCGCTGGAGATGAGAGTCATACCCAGGCAGTCAGATTCCAAAGTCTGCCTCTCAGCATTGCTCTGAATCGCATGCATAATCACAATGACAACTTTCTTCAATATTGCAATGTTTTGCATGAGGCGCCTGAGACAACTGGTGATCCCCAATATCCATTCTCCCCTTTTTCCTTTGGAAATAGAAGCCCTGAGTATCAGCGGGGAACATGGCTGTCAAGACTGAGGACTACATTTCCCAGCCTCCCTTACAATCAGGTGGGACCATGTGACCGTGTCCTGGCCAATGAGATATGAGAGGAAATGATCCTGGCAACTTTTGTGTTTGTACAAAGTGCATGGGCGGGTCCCCCAACTCCTTCTGGGGGTCTCCTCGCTCGAGGGTTCTCTTCCATTTTCTTGCTGTGCGAGCTTGGTAAGGTGCTTAACTTCTCTGAGGTTGGCTTCCCCGACTGTGAAACAGATATCGTAAAAGCATCTGCTATAAAGGAAAGTTGGGAGGGACTCATCAAGATAATCTGTGCAATTAGCCTGGGACCTGATGATGCCCAGCAGGTGCTCAGAAACGTCAGCTGCCTTTATTAATTATTTTTTAGTGTTTATTTAAACCAAGCCTTGCTCCTCATCTGTAAAGCGAGTAGGTATAAAAGGCATCTACCTCGGGGCGCCTGGGTGGCTCCGTCGGTTAAGTGTCCGACTTCAGCTCAGGTCATGATCTCGCGGTCCGTGAGTTCTGGCCCTGCATCGGGCTCTGTGCTGACAGCTCAGAACCTGGAGTCTGCTTCGGATTCTGTGTCTCCCTCTCTCTCTGGCCCTCCCCCCCCCTCAAAAATAAATAAACATTGGGGCGCCTGGGTGGCGCAGTCGGTTAAGCGTCCGACTTCAGCCAGGTCACGATCTCGCGGTCCGGGAGTTCGAGCCCCGCGTCAGGCTCTGGGCTGATGGCTCAGAGCCTGGAGCCTGTTTCCGATTCTGTGTCTCCCTCTCTCTCTGCCCCTCCCCCGTTCATGCTCTGTCTCTCTCTGTCCCAAAAATAAATAAACGTTGAAAAAAAAAATTAAAAAAAAAACTGTTAAAAAAAATAAATAAACATTAAAAAAAAGGCATCTACCTCAAAGAGTTCTTGTAAGGGTTCAATAAAGAGCCTAGAATAGTGCCTGGCACACAGCAGACGCTTTCTAAATGTCTTCTGTTATTTTAAGGTTAATGTAAGCTATCGGAGGGCTTCTTTGCATTCACAAAAAGGCTGGAGGAAGTTTACTGAGTTTCTCAAAATTCCCAAGTGGAGTCTGGATTGGGACTGCATGAAATTTGAGATTATTTGGTGGGGCGGGGTGTGATTTTTTTTAGCTGAACAAGATGCAACATACAGGCCTTTTGTGTGAGATGGGGACAGACTCCAGGAACAAGTGAGGAACGGGTTCTGGGCTGGGTCTCTGATTTGGGGATGATGCCTTGGACCTTGCCTGGAGTAGGGTGGGGGAAGAGGGGCCCCTGACACTCACCAGAGTCCAGGCAGTCCCCTGGCATCTTTGATAGTAGAACTGGCAGACCAGGACCTTGTGGGGTGGCCACACCGGCGGGGCCCAATGGACAGTGGCCTCCAAGGGGTCATCCTCTGAAAAGTCGACGTCAGGGTAGAGCCAGGGGGCATCCGGCTTCACTGAGGAAGGAGAGGCCGGAACGTATTTAGCCGGGGTCTCCAGGACCACCCCCCCCCCACAGCACGCCCCCACCCCCTATCCCCCCTGTTACTTCGGGTTTCCAGGTTCACGAAGACTGGGGGCCAGAGAGGCTGGCCGGCCTCAGTACCCCAGACAAGCAGTTCATCAGACATGGTAAGCTGTTCCCGCGGAATGGTCACCCAGCTCTGCCCAGTGGGCACTGTCACAGTCCACGTTCTGTTGGGATGGCTGTGAGGAGAGATGTGGGGGTAGGGGGGTATAGATTGGGTTGGGGCCAAAGCCATCATGATAACTGCTCTGCCTGGGTTCAAATCCCAGCTTTGCTGCTTCAGGGCTGTGTGACCTTGAGCAAATGGCTTCACTTCTCTGTGCCTCAGTTTCCTCATCTACAAAATGAGGGTGACAGAAGCGCCTGCTGAAGGGCAGAAGACCGAGGGGAATCAATGAGGGAAGACGTGGAATGTATTACCACGTACGTTTAGAACATAAACCGCGTGGTAATACATGGAACGTTTAGAACAGCATTGGCGGGGGGGGGAACCTGGGTGGCTCAGTCGGTTAAGTGTGGACTCTTGGATCCTGCTCAGGTCATGATCTCACGGTTCCTGAGTCCGAGCCCGGCACTGGGCTCTGCACTTGATAGGGCGGAGCCTGCCTGGGATTCTCTCTCCCCCCCTTTCTCTGCCCCTCCCCTGCTCGAGCTGTCTCTTTCTCTCTCCAAATAAATAAATAAGCTTAAAAAAAAAACAACAAACCAAAACAGCAGTGGGTGCCCGCCACAAGCCACGTGAGCATTGCTCGTTGCATTTATTGAGCACCTACTTCCAGGCGGGCACATTTACACTTATGCAACGATACAGTCAGCAAATCCATATTGTGCCAGGCCCTGCTGTAGGAGCTGGGGACAGGACTGGGACCAGAGCAGGCCAGGACCGGCTCTCTAGAGCTGCTCCTCCAGTGGGGGGGGAGGCCAACGAGAAACACATAAATATATAATCGATGGCAGTTATACGCGATACACAGAACAATCATCAGGGTGGAGAGGATACAGTGCGGTGATGTGGTGAGGAAAGACAGTGCTATTTTAAGCAGGGTGGTCAGGAGCCTCGCTCAGAGGTGGAGACCTTTGAACAAAGGCTCGGAGGATATGAGGGCGGGGCCGTGCAGTACAGGGTGGTGGTGGGCGGGGGAGGGAAAGCGTTTTTTAGGAAGAAGCGGCAGTCGGTGCAAAGGCCTCGAGGTCAACTGACCGGTGTGTTTGAGGAACGGCAAGGAAGCCCGCGTGGCCGGGGTGCAACGAGGGAGGCGACAGATGCGCCCTGACTCAGGTGTCCACGGGCGCCCTCTGGCTGCTGTGGCGGAGAACACGCCGGGAGGGCGCAAACCGGAGCCCAGGAAGGAGGTGGGGACTGCGTGGTCCGGGCTCTGCTGGCCAGGACGGGGACTAGACCAGGGTGGGTGCTGGGGAAGGAGAAAGTGCCAGATTCTGGATGCTGGAGAAGGTGGAGCCGGCAAGGCTCGCTGACAGGTCAGAGGTGGGTGACAGAGAGCGGCGCTGGGGATATCCTGAAGGATGAGGTTGCAAAGATGCAAAGACGAGGCCTTCATAAAACAGCAACAACAACAAAAACACAGGCGCTCGTGAAGATGCCGAGGAACCGTAGGCCCTCCTACGGGAATGGAAAATGTTGCAGCTGCTGCAGAAAACAGTTGGGCCGTTTCTCAGTTAAACCCAGAATTGCTGTGCGACCCGGCAACTCCACCCCTATGCACGGACCCAAAAGAATGGAACACAGGGACTCAAACGCTTGTAGGTGTATGTTCCTAACGGTGCTAGTCACAGTTCCCAAAAGGTGGAAACAAACTAAATGGCCATCAACAGATGAATGGAGGGGCGCCTGGGTGGCGACTCTTGATTTTGGCTCAGGTCATGATCTCACAGTTTGTGGGGTTGAGCCCCGAACCGCGCTCTGCACTGACAGTGCAGAGCCTATTTGGGATTGTCTCTCTCCGTCTCTCTCTGCCCTTGTCCCACTCACTCTCTCTCTCTCAAAATAAATAATAAGCTTAAAAAAAAAAACCAAACAGATGAGTGGATACGCAAAATGTGGTCAATCCTTACAGTGGAATATTATTCAGCCATAAAAAGGAACGGTGTTCTGACTCATGGTACAACGTGGATGAACCTCAAAACCCGCTAAGTGAGGGGCGCCTGGGTGGCTCAGTCGGTTAAGCCTCTGACTTCGGCTCAGGTCATGAGTTCGAGCCGGACATCAGGTTCTGGGCGGACAGCTCGGAGCCCGGAGCCTGCTTCGGATTCTGAGTCTCCTTCTCTCTCTGCCCCTCCCCTGCTGGCACTCTGTCTCTCTCCCTCTCTCTCAAAAATGAACAAACTTAAAAAAACAAAACAGAACATGCTAAGTAAAAGAAGCCACACACAAAAGGCCACATAGTGTATAATTCCTTTTATATGAAATGTTCAGAACCGGTAAACCCACAGAGACAGAAAGCAGGATGGCGGTGACGGGGACCGGTGGGGAGCACGATAGGGAGCAGACTGTTCGTGGGATGGAACTTCCTTTTGGGGTGATGAGAGTGTTCTGGAAGTAGAGAAGGTGGTTGCACAACACTGTGAATGTACCGAACGCCACTGGATTGTTCGCTTTGAAATGGTTAACTTTGTGTTATGTGAATTTCGCCTCCTTAAAAAAGGGGGGACCTTCTCCGACTGCCCCCTCTTAAACCGAGGGGGCTTAAACCTAGGCCCCTCTGGAAAGGAACGATGGGGACCGCTGCCCAACGATGTGAATGTACCGAATGCCACCGAACACTTAAAAATGGCTGAGAGGGGCGCCTGGGTGGCGCAGTCGGTTAAGCGTCCGACTTCAGCTCAGGTCACGATCTCGCGGCCCGTGGGTTCGAGCCCCACGTCAGGCTCTGGGCTGATGGCTCAGAGCCTGGAGCCTGTTTCCGATTGTGTGTCTCCCTCTCTCTCTGCCCCTCCCCCGTTCATGCTCTGTCTCTCTCTGTTCCAAAAATAAATAAACGTTGAAAAAAAAAATTTTTTTAAAAAGGCAACAGCCCCTCCCCGACCAGTGGTTCCCACCTTTCCATGCCCCTTTTACGCCTCCCTCACTTAGCCAAATTCGACATGAATTGGAGTTTGCAGGTGTGATTCATCATGAAGCAACCCAGGTCTCCCCCCTTCAACTGTGACTTCCACGAGGTCCAGGCTGTCGGTCGGCCTCTTTCACTGCTGCGTCCCCAGCACCAGACCAGATCCTTTTTACACGCTCAGAGAAGTTAAGCTACTTGCCTAAGGTCACACAGCAATAAACGCCAGCTTCTAATTATTAAGCAACTTCTCTTGGCCAGTGCCTAACTCGTTGAACCCTCAAAGCCAAAGCTGGGAGGCAGGTCCCTTTATTCTGGCCATTTGGTGAGGGAGGAAAGAGAGGCTCAGAGAGGGAAAGTGACTGCTTTAGGGTCACACAGCAAGGAAATGCACAACCTGGAATCAAAGAAAGGGCTTGAGAGTGGGGGGGGGGGGGAGGGGTCCTCTCAACTGAGTATGCTGGGACCTGACTGGCCACCCTTCCAAAGCCTCAGTTTCCCCACGTCAGCCGGTTGTACTCACTACTTCTGGCTCTGGAGGTGCAGCGTGGAGGGGGCTGCCAGATCCCCAAGAGGTCCCCACGAGCAGTTCAAGTCGCCCAAGGGTCCAACTCCATAGCACTGCAGTGGCCCGGGACTTCCTGGAGAGGGAGGTGGGAGGGTCCCAGGGAAGAGGGTCAATTCTCCCAGCCGCCTGCACATCCCAGAACCTGAACTTCCCCCGGACTTCTGCCAACTGGGGAGGGCGATCCAGGGTCCCTGCCGGAGGCGAGCAGTAGGAAGGGGGCGCTGGATACCCCTCCCCAGGCTTTGGGCATAACTACTCCACTCCCTCTGCCAGCCACATCCTGTTGCCACCCCAAGAGCCTCCACCCCACCCCCGGGCCTCGGGCTCCCACCTCGCTGCCGACCCCCGTTCCCCAGCTGCCCTCTTGGCGCGGTCCCCGCCCCAGGAGGTGCAGAGAGGCGGCGGTCGTTCCGTAAACTTGCGGTGCACCCGGAGGCTTTGCGCCCCCGGGGCGAGCGCGGCGCCAGAGCGCCCGACACGAGCTCGCTCCAGAACTCACCCTGGGGTCGACTCCGGTGGCACAGCAGCGACAACAGAGGCAGCAGCACCAGCTCCGGCCGCGGCCGGAAGGGAGCGGCCCGGGCCCCTCGCATGGCGCTCCCCCTACCGCGCCCCGAGTCCGGCCGGCCCTGCCCGGCCCTGCCCGGCCCTGCCCGGCGCGGCAGCGCCGCTCGCCTCGCTCTCCGGGTCCGGCACCCAGGCGGCCACGGGAAGCGCCCCTCCCCTCCCAGCCGCCTCCGCACCTTGCGCTCCGGGTCCCCGCCCCTTCCCGGTGGCGGAAAGTCCCCAGCGGCGCAGGCTGGGGCTGTCGAGAGGGAGGGGGAAAACGGCCTGGGGCGTCTGGCGGGTGCTGAGCGCCTCGCCGAGCTCGTGTGAAACCCGTGCCCTCCCCACCCCGCAACAACGCACACGCCGCAAAGTCCTTTGGAACTTTTATTATTGGGGTCGAAGAAGGTTCCGATCGGTCCCCCCCCCCCCCCACCGAGCCTCCCACCCCAGGATGGGTGAAGGGAGCCCAGGGGTCCCCACCATTATTTCTAGGGCCCACAGCTCTAGAACCCCAGCTGGTGGGGTTGGAGGAGGAGGGGCTGGAAGGCAGGGAGCAGGCACCGAGCAAAGGCTGGAATGGAGCTGGGGGGGGGGGTTGGGGGGGGGGTGTAATTTGGAAGAGTGGCCACAGTTGGGCAAGAGAGAATCACAGTTTGAGCAAAGGTCTCAGCGTGGCCGGTTTCAGTACAATAGGGGCGCCACTGCGGCAGGGAACGGTATAGGCCAGGCAAAGGCATGATAGGACTTAAGGAGAGGTCAGGGGTCAGGATCAGAGGTTCCCATTTGGCCAGGTAGGGAAAGTTTGCTCGGGTTTAGGAGAGGCTGGTCAAAGGTCAGGGTCATTGGGTGGGGGGGGGGGGGCGGCGTGTCCAAGTGCACAGTGCCTGACCCCTGACTTGCGGATGAATGAACGCATGAGGGGCCAGAGTCAGGTGCCCAGCTGGCCCCTGGGCCCCTGGCCACCCGGTCGCTGGTCTAGCAGAGACTGCTGATTTCACTCTTACTGCACCCCCACTTGCAGCAGTTGCTGGAGAGGCCATCCAGGACATCACGGACAGCGCGCGGAGCCCCTGGAGTTCCCTGCCAGCCAGGTCGGTCTACATACAAAGCCCGGGGGTACTTGGTCAGGGCCAGCCACTCGCTGGAGGCTACTGCCCCGTCCAGCTCGCTGTCTGTGTCAGAGTCTGTGTCTGGGAAGGTGAAGGATGAAAAGAGTTAGTGCTTGGGGCTCAGCTGCGATCACACCCAGAGGCTGTCTCAGCTACTTCTATTCTTGTGATGCAGCTTCATGGTCAAAAGTTTTATCCCATTCAGGCCTACCTTCCAGTTTTGGCAGGCAGATTATTCAACCTCACAGAGCTTGACTGTCCTCTCTTGTCATTTCTTTTCTCCTACTCTTTATTCATTGAGGACCTGATGGTTAAGAACATGTGTTTGGGAGCCTCTCTGAGTTATACTCTGGAGCACATGAATGTACTTCTCCGACCCTTGGTTTCCTTGTGTGCAAAGTGGGGATAATAATAATGCCTACCTTCTAGGGTTTTACGTGGAGTAGATGACAGAATTAATACCCATGGAAAAGCTTAGAACAGAGTCTGGCATGCGAGAAGCACTCACCGTATACTTACCATGTGCCAGCCACTGTGTTGTGGTTGGTTTTTTTAATGTTTATTTAGTTTTCACGGAGAGAGAGAGAAAGAAAAAGCAGGGGAAGGGCAGCGAGAAAGACAGAGGATCCAAAGTGGGCTCTGTACCGACAACAGAGCACCTGATGTGGGGCTCGAACTCACAAACTGTGAGATCGTGACCTGAGCTGAAGTCACACCCTTAACCGACTGAGCCTCCCAGGCACCCTCTGCCAAACGCTGTTTTAAAGGATTTAGTGGGCTAACTCCTTTATTCCTCACAATGACAACCCCATGAGGTGGGGGCACCTATTACCATGCCCATTTGCCAGAGGAGAACACCGAGGCACGGTTTCGTAAACCAACTTGCACAAGAACACGCAGCCATTAAGTTGTAGGTCTCCTACGTGAACCCAGGCAGCGTGTCTTCCAAGTCCACCTTTATATCATCACCATCATGAAAACATTTGTTTAATTTTTTCGCCAGGCTCCTGCCCTTCATGAAACCAGGCCCCCTGCCCCCCCGCTTGAGCCCAGACTGAGCCCCCTGCCCACCGTCCTGATCTGCTTTGACTCAGTGTTGCCACTTAGCCATCCTGGGAGATTCAGGGACTGTGCCTCTCATTTGCAGATAAGGAGGCTCAGAGAGGGTAAGCAACTTGCCAGGAGGGTCACCAGCTAGGTGGCAAAAATCTGGCCTTGTATACACCACACCCCTCACACTACCTTCCGCAGAGGGTTGAAAAGCGGTTCAGTGTCAGTTTCTCAATGGCGTCCCATCTCCCACCCCACCCCCCATCCTTAAGGACAGGCTCATACACAGCAGGTGCTCCAAAAACAGCGGCCAGTTCTCTCACGACCGCAGGTCTGCTAACCGGCTCCTCCCTGCCTCGGCACAGCTCTGAGGCCTGAGCCAGTTTCCCCAGCTGTACATCATAGGACAGGGACTCTCCTGCCCCGGCCCTTCATCTCATCTCCATCCCTGGCTCCTTGGACCATCCCATGTGCCATCCATTGTCCACCCCTCCCTGCCACACTACCCCCCCCCCCGCAGCCGCACCCCCCCAGCCTCACCCGTAGCTTCATGGGCCAGGATGTCTGACCGCCTCCATCGGGAGCCCCCGCAGGTGAAGATGACGGCCCGGATGAATTCCCGGCCGCAAAGCTTCACTCCGTAGGGTGATGCCCGGGCCTCGGTGCTCAGCCACAGCTCCCCAGCCAGCACCCACACGGCCAGCAGCAGCAGCAGCGAGCGCTTGGCCATGCTGGACAGGAACACCTGGGACCCTGGGGCACAGCGACGCAACCTCCCTGGGAGTCTGTGTCTCTGCTGCCTCCTGGCCCCCCATTTATACACCCCGGGTTCCCCCCACCTGTCACGGAGAAGGCAAGTGACCTCCTTTATCTCCTCCAGCAGAGGGGAGGCTGGCATGCCCCCCCCAACCCCGACCTTTCCCGTTTCCAGGAGCAAGTGATAACCTTTAACCAGGGACGGAGTGACGTGCTCCAGCTCACTGTCATCTTCATCTAGAAGGGCGAGAAGGTCTCGATTCAGCAGAGACCGGGGACCCAGACCCCACCAGACCCGAAGAGAGGGCACAGCCAAGATACAACCCCCGCATAGGGCTGGATCTCCTCTAGAATAACAATGATAATGAGCGTTTCTGCTTCTCAGTGTGGGTTAGGCTACAAGGCCAGGCACTGCTCTAAGTATTTTGCATCTGTTTCATCCTCCCAGTGACCTATGATAATGGTTCTCAAATTTGAGCAAGCCTCAGTATCTCCCAGAGGGCTCGTTAAAACACAGATTCCCGGGCCCTATTTACAGAGCATTTGAGAATCTGCATTTGCAACAAATCTCCAGGCCGTGCTATTGCTACGTTGCTCCAGAAACGGCACTTTTCTGTCTTTCTTTTTTTTTTTTTACATTTATTTATTTTTGAGAAAGGGGATGGGGAGGGGCAGAGAGAAGGAGACAGAGGATCTGTTGCAGGCTCCTCGCTGTGACCGCAGAACCCGATGAGGGGCTCGAACTCACGAACGTGAGACCGTGACCTGAGCCAAAATCAAGAGTCGGCTGCTCAACCGGCTGAGTCACCCAAGGCACCCCAGGAACCGCACTATTGAGACCCACTGGACTATGAGATTAGGACTAAGATCATGCCCATATTACAGATAAGGAAACTGAGGCACAGAGTGGTGACAGAAGGGGCCCAAGCTTGGCTAGTAAGTGGGGGGGGGGGGGGGATGGGAATTCAAGCAGAGCCACCTGACTCCAAAATCCATGCTCTCCAAGGGAAAATCTTAAAGATCACAAAGAATATATTATGGGTACAGGGTTGTAGTTTTGCAAGGTGAAAAGAGTGCTGGAGACAGATGAACTGGACACGTAAAAGCGACGAAGATGATCAATTTTATGCGTATTTTACCACCATTAAAAAATAACTTTAAAATGTTTAATTACGATAACATACATCAAGAAGCTGGGATGTGCTGGGAAGCGTTTACCAATGAGTTCTCCAGAAGAAAGAAAAAAAAAAAAAAAGAAAGAAAGAAATTAAAAAGACCCTGGTTTGTAGCAGCTGTTGGTTTCCGGCCAATTTCAAGCTACCGATATGACGTCTGCGTGGTCAGCAGAGTCCCGAAGAGTCAACCATCAGGTCTCATAAGCGAGTGTCAGCTGACTCGGCCAGAACGTGCATTTGAAAGAATCATAAACAAGACACCCATGTTACCGCTCAGGTCAGGAAATGGGACTGTGCCAGCAGCATAGACATCCCCCGCTGCATAATCCTGTCACAGGCCCTCCCAACCCCTAGGGGTAGCTTTAGTTGTCGCTTCTTTGTATTTTGTTGCGATTCTAACGCCAACATGTGCATTTCTGGGACAGATAGTTCTGTTTCCTTCTTTCCTTGTGCATTTCTCTTGCCTTCTTTATTATTTTTTATTTTAGAGGAAGAGAGAACAGGAGGTGGGGAGAGGTGCAGAGGGAGAGGGAGAATCTCAAGCAAGCTTTATGCTCAGCACGGAACCCAACATGGGGCTAGCCCCCATGACCCTGGGATCATGACCTCAGCCAAAACCAAGAGTCCAACGCTCAACCAACTGAGCCACCCAGGAGCCCCATCAATTGAACTTTTGATCAAAGTATGACACACTTAAGGAAGAGCACACAGATCATTCGTGGACACCCGGAAGAATTTTCACAGACCAAACATACTGCGTAACTATGACTCGGGTCCAGAAACACCCCTTCCAACCACCCCCCAAGATAGAAGAACGAAGCTCCACCTTTTGGGAAGGGAGAATTTGGAAGGATTTGTGGACATACGTCAAAAGTACAGTAGTTGAGGGGCGCCTGGGTGGCTTGGTCGGTTACGCGTCGACTTCAGCTCGGGTCATGATCTCGTGGTTCCTGGGTTCAAGCCCCGCATCGGGCTCTGTGCTGGCAGCTCAGAGCCTGGAGCCTGCTTCGGATTCTGTGTCTCCTCCTGTCTCTCTGCCCCTCCCCCACTCATGCTCTGTCTCTCGAACATGAATAAACGTTAAAAAAATTTTTTTTTTTACAGTACAGTAGTTGAGATACGCTTTGGATGAAACACTTTGAGGCTCTGCAAAGATCTTGTTTCCCAGTTTACCCACTCGCGCTAGCATTCTGGATAGATTGTGTGCATAGACGTGTTACTGTGGTGTTTGTTTGTTAGTAGTTTTCCACATACCTCATCCCTTCCACATTTACTGTCACTTATTATTTGGAATTCTGGAGGAAGAGTTGTTCTGTCTCCAGTTATTTGTTCATTCAATCATTTATTTATACCAATATGGACTCGTGAACGGTTATTTCAGCCTTTGGGTTGTAACCCGACACTATTGTTATTTATTTTGTTCCTCACACTGTTCCAGCTGTGGCCGTTGGGAGCTCTTTCAGTTGGCTCCCGCTCTAAGCATTTATTTCAGGCGCCGTCCTTTCGCGGCCGTGACTCCGTACTTTTTGTTGGTTTGTTTTTGTTTTTTTAGCACTTCTTATTTCCTGGCACCACAAAAAACGCAGGGCTTGCCTCGTGTTTTCCCTGCCCCAGTCCTAGAATCAGACGCTTTCCTAAGGAGTCAGGATTCCCTTTTATTGGAGTATCGCAATGGGAAGTCAAGACCTGGGCACTGGGTGTGTCCATCACTACTGGGAGTGCGGGTGGGACGGGTACGTCATTGCTTCCAGGTCCTCTCAGCTGAGAGTCTTCCTTTTTTTATTTTTATTGATTTATTTTAATTTTGTAATGTTTATTTTTGGGAGAGAGAAAGAGAGAGAGCAAGGGAGGGGCAGAGGGCGAGGGAGATACAGAATCCGAAGCAGGCTCCAGGCTCCGAGCTGTCCGCACAGAGCCCGACGCGGGGCTCAAACCCACAAACTGTGAGATCGTGGCCTGAGCCAAAGTCAGACGCGTAACCGACCAAGCCCCCCAAGGCGTCCGGCATTCATTTTTTTAAAATACTGGGTAAAATTCATTCAGGTAAAATTAACCATTTCGGTGTTACATGTACATGTATGTTGATAGCACTATTCACACAAACAGCAGGAACAACCCGTCAACAGATGTATGGATAGACAAAATGCGGTAGATCCATACAATGAAACATTATTCGGTCATAAAAAGAAATGAGGTTCGGATACACGTTACGGCGTGGTTGAACCTTGAAAACATTACAGCGAGTGAAAGAAGCCAGACCCGAAAGGTCACATATTATAGGATTGCGTTGATCCGAAATACCCAAAATAAGCACATCCCTGGAGACAGAAAGCGGACTAGTGGGTTGCCAGGGGCTGGGAGGAGGACAGAGTGGGGAGTGATCACTACTGGGTATCCCTTTGCGGGGGTGAAAATGTTTTGCACAGAGGTAGTGGTCGCAGAACATTGTGACTATCCTATCTGCCGCTGAATTGTTCACGTTAACATAGTTTTGTGTTACGTCAATTTCACGTCGATTTAAATAAACAATACTAGGGGCTCCCATGATGGGCTGAGCTGCCTTGGAATCCCACCCTTGCCTCTTTCCTGCTGTGTGACCATAGTAGGCAAGGAAGGCATTTAACCTCTCTGTACCTTGGTTTTCTCACCTGTAAAACAAGGAAGATTCAATGCGCGCATCTTAAAACATCCCGGGGCCGGCGGGCAGCGCTGTGTACTTCTGTTATTTCTACTTGACACATTCTCTCTGGATCCGAACTTTATCCCTTTGTCCTTTTCTTCATGACAAACTCCTGGCCTCTGTTGCCCCCTGTGGTGTCTTGGGCCCAGGCAATGCTCCAGGAGGCGGGAGTCATATCTGATTGTACTGCTTTGAAAGGGCTGATGAATAAAATGCTCCCCCCACCTCCTCTTCTCCCAGCGACTCTCCAGGGACATACCCCTTCTGCCCTTTTCTCCATATCCCCAGTGCCTGGCTCAAGGGCTGGCAAAGAACAAACTCGCTGGGAAATAATTGCTGTCTGTCTGAGTTTGACTGCCTGGCCCATAACCAGAAGGCTCTTTTGTGCTTCACACAGAATCAGAGTTTTGAGCCCAATATAGCTGCATTCAAATTCCAGTTCCTATGTGAACTTGAGAAAGGCCTTACACCTCTCTGAATTCATTGGGAAGACGGAGTTAATTATCATATTTCCTGGGGCGCCTGGGTGGCTCAGTCGGTTGAGCCTCTGACTTCAGCTCGAGTCATGATCTCGCGGTTCGCGAGTTTGAGCCCCACGTCGGGCTCTGTGCTGACAGCGGTCCCCCATTCTCTCTGCGACTCCCCCGTTCACACACACTCTCTCTCTAAAATGAACAAACATTAAAAAAAAAAAAGAAAATTAAAAAAAATAGGCCTATTTCCTTCCTGGGGCTGTTTGGGGACTTGGGTGAAATTCTGTAAAGTGCTGAGCACCACGCACAGCGCACGGTAAGTGCGGTGGGTTGGGTGTGACCCTGCACAAAGATACCTCCCCGCGTCCTAACCCTCCGGAACTCTGAACCTGATATTATTTGCGGAAAGGGTCTTTGCATACGTAATTAAGGCCTTTGAGATGAGATGGTCCTGGATTATCCGGTTGGACCCTAGACCCAATGACACAGGAGAGATAAGGCCATGTGAAGACAGAGGCAGAGGTTAGAGTGATATACACGAAGAAACCAAGTCATGTCTGGAGCCACCAGAAGCTGGAAGAGACACGGAAGGATCTTCCCCCAGAGTCTTTGGAGGGAGCATGGCCTTGCGGACCTTGATCTCAGCCTTCTGGCCTCTAGAACCGTGAGAGAATACATTTCTGCTTTTGTAAGCCCCCCAGTTTGTGGCAACTATCAAAGCAGCCACAGGAAACGAATACGCAAGAATTAGGAAAGCCCGCCTGCTACTAATATCATTATTATTTTCATTACCATTATTATTTTTGGTCAGCATACAAATGCACCCAAAGTTTACCAATCCTAAATAAAACCACTCTCTCCAAACTTAAGTAATCCTATTTCTGGATGGTCGGTACAGCCTTGTGCATCAGGAGATAAAAAGCATAAGATCGGCTGCGGTATCTCCCTCCCAGTCTCAGCCCCCACTTTCCCCTACAGGTAACTCACTGCTCTTAGTCTCCTGAGTATCTTTCCAGAATTTCTGTGCACCTGTACAAACATGTGAATATAGGTTCTTATCCTCCCCACCCCACCCCCCCACATACACACACCTACTTTTACATGAAAGGTAGCATTTAAAATTGTTTAATTGTGGTGGGGCGCCCGGGTGGCTCAGTCAGTTAAGCATCCGGCTTCGGTTGAGGTCATGATCTCGCGGTTCGTGGGTTTGAGCCCCGCGTCGGGCTCTGCACGGACAGCTCGGAGCCTGGAGCCTGCTTCGGATTCTGTGTCTCCCTCTCTCTCTGCTCCTCCCTGGCTCGCTCTCAAAAGTAAACAAACATTAAAAAAATGTTTTTAATTGTTTATTGTGGTAAAATATACATAACATACAATATGTCATTTTAACCCATTTTAAGTGTCCTGTTCAGCAGCATTAAATACGTCGCATTGTTGTACAGCCGTCCCCACCATCCATGTTTACCACCCCTATGTTTTTAAATCTTCTCAGATGTTTTTAAAATTTACTTTTAAAATTTATTTATTTTGAGAGAGAGCGAGGGAGCATGCACACACGTGCACAATAGGGGAGGGGCCGAGAGACAGAGAGAGGAAAAAAAGAGAGGGAGAATCCCAAGCAGACTCCACAATGTCAGCACAGAACCTGACCTGGGGCTCAATCCCCCGAACCCTGAGATCACGACCTGAGCCGGTATCAAGAGTCTGACGCTTAACCCACTGAGCCACCCAGGCGCTCCTCTTCAGAACTCTTTCATTTTCCCAAACTGAAACTCTGTCCCCATGAAACACTAATCTCTCACTTCCCCCCCTTCCACTCAGGCACCCATCATTCCCCCTTTTTGTCTCTATGGATTTGCCCATTCCAGGTACCTCGTGTGAGTAAACTCCTATGACGTTTGTCGTTTTGTGTCTGGCTTCTTGAACTTGGCACAATGTTTTCTTTTCTTTTCTTTAATTTTTAAGCCTATTTCTTTATTTTGGGAAAGAGAGGGGGTGGGTAGGGGCACAGAGAGAGGGAGAGAGACTTCCAAGCAGGCTCCGAGCTGACACAGCGCAGAGCCTGATGCGGGGCTCGAACTCACAAACCGTGAGATCACTGTCTTGAGCGGAAATCAAGAGTTGGAACCTTAACTGACTGAGCCACCCAGACGTCCCTCTTTTCCTTTTTTTTTTTTTTAAGTTAATTTATTTATTTTGAGAGAGAGAGAGAGAGAGAACAAGGGAGTGTGTGCATGAACAGGGGAGGGGCAGAGAGAGAGAGAGGGAAACAGAGAATCCCAAGCAGGCTCCACGCTGTCAAGTGCAGAGCCTGATGTGGGGCTTGAACTCACAAACCTCGAGGCCATGACCTGAGCTGTAATCAAGAGTCAGATGCTGGACCAGCTGAGCCACCCAGGTGCCCCAGGCACGACGTTTTCAAGTTCATCCATGTTGTAGCATGTGTCAAAACTTCAATTCAGGGTGGCGTGTTTTATACATTCTGCTACACCTTACTCCCCCCCCCCCCCCCGCCCCACTTAACAACAAATGCCGGAGATCTCCCCATATTGAAACTCTCTTCACACACCTTGTTGTTGTTCCACAGCTAGGTAATATTCTGCTGTGTGGATGTCCCATAGTTAATTTCACTCCCAGAGACGGGCGACATTTTTCATCCGTTTGTTCTGGAGCTAACACTGCAGTGAAAAACCTTGTAGAAATGTCATTTCGCACATATGCAAGTGTATCAGTAGAAAAATTTCCCAAAGTGAGATTTTCTGGCTCGAACAATATGCGCATTTGTGCTTTTTATAGATATTGCCAAATTTCCCCTTTGGGGGATAGATTAATCCACACTCCCTCCAGCAATTAATGAGTGTTCGGCTCCTCTATGGCCTCACCCACAGAGTGTGTCAACCTTTGGATTTTTGCCAGCATAACAGGTGAAAAATGGTATCTCGGAATAGAGAAAATTTACACTTCCCTTCCATAAGTACAGTGGGACATACTCCATGTGTTCCAGAGCTATTACAGTGTTCTCGTTCCTCTCTGGTCACCTTCGTTGCCCGTTATTTTTTAGGTTGTTGATCTTTTTCTTCTTGATTTCTAGGGGTTCTTTATATATTAAGGAGATATCTTATCTGGTTATCCGGTGGGGGATAAATATTTTCTCCCAGGTTGCCGTTTCTCCAAACTTTTAAATTAATGAACAATGACATTTATTGAGAATTTGATGGACGCCTGGTCTTCTGCGGTGCTTTAAACACCCTAGTCAACCTGACTGACATCATTTTTCGTCTCTAAATACTACGTGTAACATGCATCCCTAGAAAATAAGGATATTTATACACTGACAAATATACAAGCATTCTTCGGTATCATCTTACGCCGAACACATATTCAAATTTCCCTGAGTCTGTGAAATGTCTTTTCAGAGTTGATTTACAGCCCAGACCAACAGAACTTTCTACGAGGGTGGGAGTGTTCTATATCTGTGCTTTCCACCATGGTGGCCACCAGCTGGCTACTGAGCGCTTGAAATGTGTCCAATAGCGATGAGGAACTAAGTTGTTCGTTGTATTTTATTTTAGTTACTTTTATTTTTTTTTTAAGGGTATTTATTTATTTTGAGAGAGACGGGTGTGTGTTAGAGAGTGGGGAAGGGGCCGAGGAAGAGACAGAATCCGAAGAAGGCTGCACTGTCAGTGCAGAGCCCGACGCCAGGCTCGAACTCGTGAACTGTGAGATCATGACCTGAGCTGAGATCAAGAGTCCGGCGCTTAGTTGACTGAGCTACCCAGGCATCCCAAGTTACTTTGAATTTTAACAGCATGTGGGAAATTGCTAGTCAGGATCCCTGATGCACGTAGGTGCAAAAACCCTCAACAAAATATTAGCGAACTGAATTCAACAATACATTAAAAGGATCACACACCACGATCAAGTGGGATTTATTCCGGGGATGCAAGGACGGCTCGGTATCCGCAAATCAGTGTAATACGCTAGGAAAATGAAGGACAAAAATCATAAATGATCATCTCAAGAGATGCAGAAGAGCATTCGACAAAATCCAACATCCTTTCGTAACGGAAACTCTCAACAAACTGGGCATAGAGGAGACGTAGTTCGACGTAATAAAGGCCACGTACGACAAGCCCACAACTGACATCATAATAGTATAACACTGAAAGCTTTTCCTCTAAGACAGGAACGAGACAAGGGTACCCGTTCCCACTACTTTTATTCAACACAGTACCGCGAGTCCCAGCCAGAGCAATTTGGCAGAAAAAGGAACAGAAGGGAGGGGCGACTGGGTGGCTCAGTCTGTTCAGAGTCCAACTTCTGCTCGGGTCATGATCTCACGGTTCATGAGTTCGAGTCCCGCGTCGGGCTCTGTGCTGACAGTGCAGAGCCCGCTTCAGATCCTCTGTCCCCCTCTCTCCTTGCTCCGCCCCCAGCCCTCGAGCCCTCTCAAAAATGAATAAATGTTTCAAAAACATTAAAAAAATAAATAAAAGGTATCCCTTTCTCCCCCCCCCCCGCCCCCAGCAGCCACCATATTAGTGCAGATTTCAAATCTGTCTTCCTGACCCAAATACATCTAACCTACATTCACTGTCTCCATTCACCTCCCAATTGGCCCTCAGCCGTTTGCCATCTGCTATATGCTCCCCAAATGCCAGTGAACCTAGGTCTCACCGAGTCCCATCTCTCCCCAAACACTATTACGCCCTCACTGGTCCAGGCAAAGTGCCCACTGGTGTAATTTCATCCCAGATAACCAATTTCTTGCTCTTCCCAAACCACTGCCAGAATCTCTAAGACATTTGCCCTGTGTTCCTGAACAGGTACATAACCTCGAGCAATAGGATGTACCACTGTGTATGTTTATATGCTCACTTTGTATGTGTGTGCAAGTATGTTGTGACTGGCACAATGGGACTGTGTACTAGATTTCCATCTGTACCCTTTTAGCTCAGTGATATATTGCATTTTTGTTAAGAGAGTCAAAGCGGTTATTAACTTATTTCCTTCAGCCTCTCCCCACCAAAAATTGTCTTACCACTTGGTGGGGGGTGGGAATAGGTTGACACAAGTTCATGTGGATACGCATGTGTCCCAAGCATTTTCTCTCAAAGCCCAAGCATTTAGGGGATCACCTCTCAGATTTTTAAAAAAGTTTATTTATTTTGAAAGACTTGGGGGGGGGGGTGGGAGAGAGAGAGGGAGAGAGAGACGACATGTGCCAGAGAGAGCAGGGGAGGGGCAGAGAGACAGGGAGAGAGAGAGAATCCCAAGCAGGCTCTGTGCGGTCAGCACAGAGCCTTACGTGGGGCTTGAACTCACAAACCTCAAGATCATGACCTGAACTGAAATCAAGAGTCAGAGGCTTAACCAGCTGAGCCACCCAAGCGTCCCTCACATCTCAGATTTTTGTTTTTTAATTTTGTATTTATTTTAATTTTTTTAATGTTTATTTATTTTTGAGAGAAAGAGAGAAAGAGCGTGACCAGGGGAGAGTGAGACACAGACACAGAATCCGAAGCAGGCTCCGGGCTCTGAGCTGTCACCACAGAGCCCGATGCGGGGCTTGAACCCACGAACCGTGAGATCATGACCTGAGCTGAGGTCAGATGCTTAACCGCCTGAGCCACCCAGGCGCCCCTGTTATTTTGTAAATCTCAGTTCATTCCTTTTTCTTCCCCTCAACTTTTCCTTCCGCTCGATGATGCAATACCTTCAACAATATTTTCCCAAGATCACCTTAACTCATCAAAACCCTGCTTGCAACATAGTTCCCAAAACCTGTTGGACTGGGCGTCCTCTGACACTAGATTCCATTTTATCCATGGATATATCTGCACAGTATTCACACATTTACGATATATTTTTTTCTCTTACCCCATTGTGTGGCTTGAAAAGTTAGAACTAGCCTGCTAAGCATAACACTTAATAATAAGCAGAAATGCACCGGCTTTTATGATGATTTGCCAGTGTAACAGGAGGATGTCTTGTTTGCATTCCAATGCACCGAGGGTCAGATTCTCCTTGGTAGCTGGCACATTCGTAGATAGTTTAAAATTTCTTCTTTTTCTCCCTTTTAGCAAAACTCCACGGAGATCTCTTTCTCCTGCCGCTTGCGGGAGAAACAGGGTTGCCGGGTCTTAAAATGCTATGGTGTCTGGGTTTCACGCCCATTACCACGATACTTTGTAAGCTACTTTTTGCTGCCGGGCTACTTGGCTGAGGAGTCTGGATCATGCCACTTTCTTAGTTCATCTTGCTAGAAAGATGGACATGTACGTTGCCTCCAGTGACCCACCTCAGTGAGTATGCTCACCCGGTGCAAAACTTTCAATGAATATAAAAATTTGGAACAGAACCACCGAGGCGCGGTTCCCTTGGTTTAACAGAGACCCGATGACTGGCTTAAATGCGAGAGAAGGTTGGTCTCTGCTGGTGGATAGCTGGGAAGCCCGTGCCCTTCTGTCCCTTGTTGTGCCATCCTCTAGGGTAGTATCTCCAAGGACGTTTGTCTAGAGACATCTTTCAGTGTCATACCTGGCTGGGGGAGGAGGCTACTGGCATCTAGTGGGTGGGGGCCAGGGGCACTGCTTAATATCGTAAAACACACAGGACAGTTTCCCACCACAAAGAACAATTTGGCCCCAAGTGTCGACGGTGCCGCCTGCCCTAGAAAAGTCCCCAGTCCCTTTTTTTCACGACTGACTTGTTGAAGAGACAGGGACAGTTGTCATGTGGTACCCCCCCCCCCCCAACTGTGGATTTGTCTGTCTGTCGCTTCCTGATATTGTCATTTAACTTGTTTCTCTACCCTTTCCATTTCCTGCAAACTGGATGTGAGGTTGAGAGACTTCATCAGAGTCAGGTTTAACGTTTTGGCAAGACGTGTCCTAGGGGAAGCTGTGAACTTCCTTTCGCATCACATCGGGAGGCCCAGGGCCCTTTACTGTGCTGCTGAGCTGCCTGGCAGCTAATGCTGGTGACAGCCTGGCCTCCGTGATCAAGTCCACACCCCTGGGCTCCGTGAGCCATCCAGCACCCTGCGCGTAGTTTGTTCCCCATCATTCTCTCACCTGCTGCTTTATGATGCCCATCGACGATCATTGCCCAGATCAATGATTTCCTTGGCTTTTGCAAAACGGCAAATTTTCTTTTTCTTTTTCTTTTTTTAAGTTCATTTATTTTGAGAGAGAGAGGAAGAGGGAAGGAGCGGCAGAGAGAGAAAAGGAGAGCATGAATCCCAAGCAAGCTCCGCACTGTCAGCACAGAGCCCAACATGGGGCTCGAACTCAACAGACCATGAGATCATGACTTGAGCCAAAATCAAGAGCTGGATGCTCAATGGACTGAGCCACCCGGAAGCCCCCAAATGGCATTTTTTCTAATTCTTTCATTCTTTCTGCATTAAAAAAAAAAAAAGTTTATTTATTTTGAGAGAGAGTGAGCAAGCGGGAGAGGGAAAGAGACAGAGGGAGAGAGAGCATCCCAAGCAGGCTCTGTGCCATTATCGAGGAGCCCGACATGGGGCCTGATCCCACGAACTGTGAGATCATAATCTGAGCTGAAATCAAGAGATGAACGCTTAATGGACTGAGCTACCCAGGCCCCCCTAATTACCAATGTTTCAGAAAGGAGTTGGTCAAGAGTATAACTTGACTTCCAATGGTATAACGTGTGTTTTTAAGTTTCAAATTGGGGTATAACATACATAAAGGACATAGATTTCGAATGGAGAGCTCAGGGAATTTTTTGTATCTATAAACCCATGCAAACACTATAAAAAAAAATAGAACACTTCTAGCCCACACTGCCTTCCCTGCCACAAAGGCTTATAATGAATATTTGCGATTGAAGAAATGATTTCCAGGCTTGGCTGTGCTCACTGGGGGGTTAGGGACTTCAGGGAGGTGGGGAAATGGGTGGGAGGTGGCAATAGGGCTTCTAGTCCCCCCCCCCCCCCCCCCCCGCCGTGGCCCCCATGCACACAGGGCTGGCCCTGGGACCTCCACCTGTCTCACAGACGCAGCTGCAGGGGCTGACTGGCTCTGCGGGCTGGGATTTATCCTGGCCACCTTATGCCTGCAAGTCGCATTCATTCTTGGGTGGACTTATCAGGGCTGGGGCTCCGAGAGCATTTCCAGGCTGATTGAAACTGCTGCTGCTTTTCCTCTACCGTGGAGGGTCACACCCCGGGGCATCAAAGCACATTGGAAAGGCCCAGAAAAGGAGACAGGCTGTCTGGGCTCTGCTGCCTCCCAGCTGTGTGATCCCGGAAGAATCTACTTCTACCTCTGAGACTCTATTTGCTTTTTTGCTTTACCCGTCTAGCGGGGCGGGGGGGCAGTGGGGGGGAGTGGATGTTCCACTTTGCGGGGCTGTTGGGAGGTGGAGGGTTTCTGGGGAATCACCTGGCTGCCTTTGCTTATCTGACCTCACCTCCTGACGCTTTCCTCTTTGCTCATTCTGCCCCAGCCTGATGTTTATCTCCCGCCTCCCCTCCTCCCCGCCGTTCCCTCCACCTGGGTTTTATGGAGTTTGCTTCTTTTCACAACTCAGGACTGCAGGACCCCTCCCTCAAGTGACACAGGCCACTGCATCCTGTCACTCCTCTCCCCCTGCCCCATGTCACTCGTACAGCCCCTTAAAAACCTATCTTATGTAGTCATTTCACTAGTAATGGTGTCTCTCTTAATAAAATGCAAAGCCTGAGGTTTTGTCTGCTTTCTTTACTTTTACAGCCCGGGCCTTGCACACAAGAGGGGTGAAGTTGGTTGAACCAGGAAACAGCAGCTCAGAGACGGAGCCGCTTCGTCACACTGTCACACAGCAGGACTACAAGTAGAACCGTGGGCTCTGAGCTTTTTCGTTCATTTTCCTGTCTCTGGTGGAGACCACGGGGCAAAACTGAAGCAGGTCGCGGGGCGGGCGGGGGTGGGGGGGGGTGGGCAAAAAACTCATTTATCAAGATAATTACTATTTTGAGAAATCAAAATTAATGCAAAAAATTTTGAGGATTAAAATATGTTTTTGAAAAAGTAAAAGACAAGATCCGATCCAGCACTCGCGTGACTCACTTCATCTTGATCCCACTCCTGGCAGGATCCTATCTTTATTTAAAATTTTGGTAGTTTGGTCATCATGGATTTATTTTTTCCCCATTAATTTTGATACTTAAAAAATATTGGATAGAATGTCATTTATCTTGATGATTGAGTTTTTGCGCCCTCAACCTAGTCTCGACCCGCTTCTGTCTCTTCTCTCCTGGAGAAACTGAGGCAAGGAGGACGGTGAGGGGGCGGCGCGACGGAGGGGGAAGAGCGTCGGGGTGCGCTGTGGAGCCTTGGTGAGCAGCCCGCACTGCCCTGGGGGTGCTGGGCACCGACCTTTGCTTATCGCCCGCGCTAGAAGCCTCTAATTAAGTCCTCCGCTTGCAGGAGACCTTTCCCAGGGCTGTCCGCACCGCCTGCGGGGCGGAGATAGCCGCGGTTGTCCCGGCAGCGGTGACCTTTTCCGGCCCGATAGGAGGGGGAGGCGGGAGCCCTCGCGGAGGCCGGGTCTAGGCGGAGGTGGCGGAGGAAGTTTGCTCGAGGGATGGGACCCGGGATCGAACCCAGCCTTCACATCCCACGACCATCTTACCAACGTAGGGCAATAGGGGGGAGGGGAAGAGCGCCCAGTGACGTCACTGAATCCCTAGCCCAGCTCCGCCGCTGACGTCACAGACGAGCCGCGCGCGTCACTGCATTCCTCCCGTGACGTAAGCGCGCGAGGCGAGGAACAGACCCACCGGGGCAGGAAGAAGTCTGAAGGAAGAGAGCTTTCCTTTCTCGCCTTTTATAGTTGGTAAGGCTTTTAAAGTACGCTGAGCGGACTACCACTCCCAGCTGGCTTTGCGTGCTGCGCATGCGCACGGTTCCCAGCTGGAGAGCGCGGCAAACCTTTGGAATGGATTGACATCCCTTTAGCTGAACCATAAGGCAGGTTTTACAGCCGCAAGCCAATCCCAACCTCACAGACCCCACCCCTTTATTCTTAGGCCGCTGCTTCCTTGCGGGAGTGACGGGTTCTTCTGCCTTTGAGGGTTCAATTTCCTTTGATGGACATTCACACCGATGAATCAGAGCGCCGAGAAGTCGAGAGGGTGTTGAAAAGCGTGACTTAGGACCAATAGCTTAGCAGCAGGACCTAGCGCCATCCAATCACTTCTCCTGGCGCCGCCAATCACCCGGGACTCCGCCCCCGCTCATGACGTGTGTAGGGTGGGTAGCAACAGTTGCCCCGGTGAGGGAAACGGAGGCGCCATAGCCACGGTAGTCGTGGCGACCAAGCAACCCGGCAACGCGAGTCAACAACAACAACCGCCCGGCCGACCCCCACCCCCACCCCCCCCTGCCCGGCCCGGGGACCCCGGCACGTTCCGTCCCCCTCCCAACATCGCCTCCGAGACCTCTGGAAAGCCCTTCTGCGGACAGAAGTAGGAAGAAGCCGAGGTAACCCGGGCGGCCCTGGGGTGGCGGGCCCGGCCAGGGAGGGCGGCGGGGCCCGGGCGGCGGGTGTCGCTGTAATCATAGTCCGGGGGGAAGGGGCGGGCGGTCAAAATGGCGGCGGCGACTGTCGGGGCCGTGGGGGAGGGGGCCGGGGCCCGGCTGGGGCGACACCACCCGCCCCTGGGGTCCGGGGCCCAGCCCCCGCGAGGGGCGGGCGCTAGCAGGCCGGCGGCGAGTGGAGGTCGGTTGGACGGGGCGGGGGGCTTTTATATGTTGGGAGGCGCGGAGAGGCGGGCCTGGGGAGGCTGGGCCAATGGGAGCGAGGGAGGGGCGAGGCGGGGCGGAGGTGAATGGGCGGGGCCAGGTCGTAAGGTGTGGGCGGGGCCGGCGGGTGCCGGTGGCTGGGGAACCGGGTGGGGCAGTTGCCGCCAGGGCCTTACAGCCTCCCAAAGGGTTGGAAAGCCACCTGTGCTGCGTCGCTTTAGAACCCACCCCACCCCAGTCATTCCCAGTACTCCGTGTCTGCCACATCTGAGGCCTCAGTTTTCCATTCTGTAAAGTGGGGAGAATCATTGCCATCGTCCCTTTTCTACATTTCAGGGATTTCTGACTCCTTTCAGGAATTTCTCTAGGCCTCATCTTTGAACTTTTACTGCTATGTGCTATTTTTGAATATGGTTTGATAGAACTGTTAGCTAATCTTGATTTCCACACTGCCGTCTGTTCCTAAATCTCCCTTATTCTCGGAGAGAAAGCAAAGGAAAACAAAGTTTCGTGGCGAAACTGTGGGCGAGGAATATGGCTTCAGCCGGAAGGATTTGGTTTGCAGAAGTCGAAGCCCATGGCAGGGGAGGAGTGATCTGGGGTGACTGAGGTCGTCGAACAGAAACTTGATTGCTTCTCTGTGCACTGCTCTCTTAGACCTCGTATCGTCCCTGGCCAGAGGACTTGTTTCTGGAGATGGCACGATTTCCAACCTTCTTGCCCATCAAAGTCTGCCTTTCTGGGAATGGGAAGCAAATGGCGCCTGGAGAAGTTTCTTAGATTTCTTAAGCTGCTTCTCTTGGCCAGACACATGTTTTTGTGTCAATCAAGTTGGTGTCAGCTGGGTCACATGTCACTGAGGAGGTACCAGCCTCCAGAGCCACGTGGGCAGGAGCGGCACATCAAGATTAGAGGAAAGGGGAAGTGTTCCATGTTTGTTACAGGAGAATCTGAGCGACTGCTTTGGCGGGCAACAGGATCTACCTGCTTGGGGAAGGACTTATTTTTTTCAGATAGCCAGCTGGGCCAAGTCCATGTTGCTTGTTCTCTGTCTTGCTTTGGAGCTCGGCATCAGCAGAGCTGAGTGGCGGTGTGCAAACTGTAGCCCTTTTCTTTTAAAAATTTTTTTTTCAACGTTTATTTATTTTTGGGACAGAGAGAGACAGAGCATGAACGGGGGAGGGGCAGAGAGAGAGTGAGACACAGAATCGGAAACAGGCTCCAGGCTCCGAGCCATCAGCCCAGAGCCCGACGCGGGGCTCGAACTCACGGACCGCGAGATCGTGACCTGGCTGAAGTCGGACGCTTAACCGACTGCGCCACCCAGGCGCCCCAAGTCCTTTTCTTTTAAAGTCAATCAACTTCGAGGAAAAGGATCGTCTCAGGCTTTCCGTCAAGAATTTGAGACAAGGGGGGAGGGGTGGGGGGGGGTCTCACTTCTCCGGGACTTTTTCTAGACCCGTTCCTCTTTGAGAGGTGACAGGACCCCTTGAAAGTTCAGAAAGGCAGAGATTAATTTTCCGAGCCAGACTGGAAATACCAAGTCGCCAGAAAGGTCATCACCACCTGTTGGAAAAGGCAAACTTTGAGCAGAAGGCGATGTTAGCAGTTATCTAGGCTTGTTAACTGCCCCCCCCCCCCCATAACTTTTACATTTGAAGGGCCCAACCCCAGAGGGGTCTTGTGACTAGGGTTGAGGGCACTGGTTTAGTTTGCTTGTGGAAGCAATCAGCTGCTTTCTCGCAATCAACTGTCGCTGTGTGCCCTTCGATGAGTTACTGTGCTTCTCTAACCTCAGTTTCCTTTTGTCCAAGCGAGGGACAGTGACCATTGGTAATACTCTTAATCTCATATTCCTATGTTATGGACCCGATAAAAGAATCCATGTTGAACATCAAATACATAGTAATTGCTCAAACTGTGTTAGTGGCTACCCTTATTATCATGATTGTCCTCTCCTGCTCAGCCCTCCGAATTACACCGCTTGTATTTATTTTTATCATTTTGAATTGGGTGAGAGCCTAGTGGCTTTAAAGGTTGACTCACTTGTTGGGCTGTGTGGGCAGATGACAGAGATCCCGGGAAGCTGGATACCAGGACTCTAGTTTCTAGTGGGAAAGTGTTATTCCCCTCGCTCCTGAATAGTCCTTCTCCCGCTTCAGGAGAGCAGCCAAACAGAAAAAATTCTCCTGGGCCTGGGCCCAGACTCAGCCCCAAGGCTTCCAGGAGGCAGCTGGGTGAGCCAGAGATGTGGGTGTCGTGGGAATGGTGTCCCTGGAGCTGAAGTCCTTGCCCTCCCCTCCCCATACACGTCTCAACATCTCGGGGATGGGCCAGGCAGACTTCCCCAGGGATGCAGTCTGCAGATAGCAACGGCACACTGCATGCTCTTCTTGGGCTGGGCAGCCCGTTCTGGACCAGGGGGCATTGCCCAGCCCTGCTGCACAAGCCTGCTGCTGGCAGGCAGAGGCAGGAGGCAGTAACTCTTTCACAAGGTCTCGTCCATTGGTAGATTCACAGTGACCTTTGACACCCATTAACAGTGTGTTCCTGGCATGTGGACACTCATTTGACAGTAAAAGTTGAGTCCCTACTATGTGCCCATCAGTGTTCTGGACCCGGAGGTCAGTGATGGGCAAGGCGGGCCAGGTCTCGGCCCTGGGAGAGCTTGCGTTTCTGGTCATGGAAGGAAGAGGAACTATGGATAAGAAAATGGGGCGGGGGGGGGGGGCGCCTGGGTGGCTCAGCCGGCTAAGCTGCTGACTCTTAACTTTGGCTCAGGTCATGATCTCACGGTTCGTGAGTTCGGGCCCCCGCATTGGGCTCTGTGCTCACAGAGCAGAGTCTGCTTCGTATCCTCTGTCTCCCTCTTTCTGCCCTTCCCCTGCTCTCTCTCTCTTTCTCTCTCTCAAAAATAAAATAAATGGTTAAAAAAAGAAAAGAAAAGAAAAGAAGGAAATAGAGGTCCAGGAAGAAAATCAAACAGGAGTCTGTGCTTCAGAGTACTTGGGGTGGGAGGCACACTTGAGACCCAAGAAGGTGACATACAAGCTGAGATCTGAACGATATGAGGCAGCCAGCAGTGGAGAATGGGAGTAGAGGTGAGGAGAGGATGTCAGTCAGGTGGAAGAGTTGGTGCAAAGGTCCTGAGGCAGGAGGAGGCATGGAACATTCTCGGAGCAAGAGCCAGTTTGACTAGAACATTCAAAGTGAGCAGGAGAGACTTGAGGGGCTAGATGCCTCAAGGCCTCAGAAGTCTTGGGAAGGGCTCTGGATTTTATTTAATTTCTGTGATAGGAGCCTTGGAATACAAGAGTGACAAGATAGGATTTGTGTTTTCAAAGGATCTTAAAGACTATAGAGGCGAGACTGGAGCTAGGAGCCAGTAATGAGAGTGTTGTGGGGGTCTGACAACTGGGATTGGCTGATGAAAGTGGAGAGAAGTGTCCAGCCTTAGGATCTGTTTTGGAGGAATTACAGAGAAGTCTTAAAAACTAACTGGCTATAGAGGATCAAGGAAACGCACATCATGATATTTAAATTCCCTGTTCCCCTGCAAGTTCCCCATTGAAGCCATTCTATGGATGAGGAAAGTGAGCTTTCTTTCCATTTCCTTCGGAGGGCCTTGTCCAAGATATAAACCATCTGGTTGTAGAATCTGGCATCCAGAACAGAGGTCGGCAAACTTTGCCACCTGGTTTTGTGTGGCCTGTGAACAAAGAATGATTTTTACACTTTTCAGAGATTGGGGGGGGGGGGGGGGGAATCAAAAAGGAGAATATTGTGTGGCATGAATAAAATGTCCTGGCGTGATAGGATATGAAATTCAAATTTCAGTGTCTATAAATAAAGTTTTATTAGCACATAGCTGCGTTCATTTGTTTACATATTATCTATGGCTGCTTTCACTGCAAGGGCAGAGTTGAGTAGTTGCAATAGAGGCTGCCTGCCCAGAGATTGATTGATTCAATGATTGATGCAAACATTCTCCAAAAACAGATACTGACTTTGAAAGATAGATACAGCCATTGGTGACTTTCTTGGCAGTTTCATTGCCAAGGAACAGGTTTGCTGAGTGATTCCCTTGTTCTGTGTGCCCTGCTCTGTAAAGAAAGGGGTCTCATGCCGTATAAATATTCGTGACTTATTTCTCTCTAGGGAGCACCTTGCAGAACAGTGCTTAACCTACTCATCCACGAATGGAAAGAAAAGGGCTTCCTGGTCACACAATTGTGGGAAACGTGGGATCCTGTATGGCCCTTCCTGGAGACTGATGGCAATGACAGTTGCCAATAGAGAAGTTGGTTTAACTGTTTCACTAATCTCCCCTTCTCTTAAAAAAAAAAAATGTTTATTGATTTTTAAGAGAGACAGAGAGAGAGAGAGAGAGACAGACTCCGAGTGGGGCAGGGGCAGAGAGCGGGAGACACAGAATCTGAAGCAGGCTCTAGGCTCTAAGCTGTCAGCACAGAACCTGATGCGGGGCTCCAACTCACAAACAGTGAGATCGTGACCTGAGCCGAAGTCAGACACTTAACAGGCTGAGCCACCCAGGCGCCCCTCCCCTCCTCCTTTTCAATTTCGCTGTTCAGCCTTCATTGTCCCTTCCTTCCCCTGCCCCTCAGTGGAAGGAATGAGGCCTTCGGGCTTTGCACCTCAAGGAGGAGAAAGCACCTGCAAGTGTGGAGCTCCCTTCCTTGTGGGAGGTACCCCAGGAGCAAGCCGTGCTGGGGCTCAGAAAAGCCCAGGCCAGGGTTTCTCACAGACGTCCCTCAGGGCCACCTGCCTCGAATCATCTGGTGGAGAGTTAGCTCAAACAGCAGACTCTGGGGCCATCCCAGACTCTGGGCAGTGGGGCCCAGGAGCCTGCATTTAACTAGCTCCGTAGGTGATGCTGATGAACAAACACCAGGGTTGGAGTCCCCCTGGGCACCTCTTTCTAAGACCTCTTTCCCCTTCCCCCTCCATCTCTACGTGGCACAGATACTTGTTCAATGAGAAGGAGAATAGTGGTTTCCACCTCTCAGGGCTTACTGGGTGCTGGGCTTGTCTCGTCGGACCTTTACACCAGCCCTATGCATCGGTGTCCTCCTCATCCCCAGGTACAGATGGGGAAACTGAGGCCCAGCGGAAGGTCAGTAACGTGTTCATGAATTAAGAGACCAGTCAGGGTTCGTGTCGAGGCGGCTCTGACCCCAAACAGACGAACACTGATCAGCAGCCGTGACTCGAGCCCCTGAGCTCGGCCGGAGTTTGGACCTGATGGTGTGAGGAGCCCCCATAAGGCAGCCCCTCTGATGCCGGCACGAAGACTTTGGGAGGGCAGGGGCTGCAGGATGATGACATCTTCTTGCGCGTGGCAGGTGTTTAATCTCTGTGCATGGGGCTCAGGTATCCCCATCTGGAAAACAGGGAACACGCTATGTACTGATTGAGAGAAGTAAGTGAGCCCTGCGCCTGGCTCCCGGGGTGGGGCTAGCAGTTAAGAGCACGCATCTGGAGCTCAGAGAGACCCGGGTTCAAATCCTCTTCTTACCAGTTGCTGGGCACCCTTGGCGTGGTTTTGCTCATCTGTAAAATGGCCATGGTGGCTCCTCCGTCATGGGGCTGCTGTGCAGAGGTGATCGCAGCCAGGGCTCCTGGGGCTTCCGGTCAACCAAGAGTTGTCCCCACCCCCCCCACCCCCACCCCCTGCGTCCTTCCCCTTGCGAATCCCACTCCTCGTCACCAGTGGCTGGAGGGCTGCCTGTTGGCGCGCGATGGCACACAGGTGCTCAAGGGTTAGCGCAAGAGAGCCTCTGGTTCAGCGGCCATCGGGGCCTGGAGTGCCCACGGGTGTCACAGGCGACCACGGGCAGGGCTGTCAAACTCAAATACTATCCTGGGCTGGCAGGGGCCGCGAAGATACGGGGGCTGGAGCTTCTGTTAACCACCCCAGTGTTTGTTCCGCTGTCCTCAGATATTCAGGGGCTGGGGATGGCACCCGTTAGTGTGGGCGGCGGCGGCGGCGGGGGGTGGCGGGGGGGGAACCGTTTGCCCATCTTCTGGGCTTGGTGAGAGGGAGGTGGGGCTTGCGGGGGTGGGACTTAGCACTGGGAGGGGCGCAGTCAGCTAGAAGGGACTAGGCTCATCAGGAGGGGCGGGTGCCTAGCCCAGTACCTGGGAGCGGGACCCACGACCCCTCAGCAGCCAGAAAAGCTGCCTCTGCCTGGTTGGGCCGGCCCCATTCTGAGGTCAGCGGTGACTGCTGAGCCTGCCCTGTGGCCGGGGCCTGCTCCCAGCCCGGTGCCCCTAGACTCGGAAGGGCACTCTTCCTGTGATGAGCTCACATCTGCTATGGTAACCCATTATGGTCCATTCAAGGGCCTGAAAGCCTCTGTGGCCACAAGCTGCTCTAAGAGCTTTTTGGACTCAAAAACACTCTTCCCTTGTCTGGCACCCCACTGGGAATGATACCCAGCCAAGAATCCAAGCCCAAATAGCAGGCATGTAGGGAACTGGGGCAGGCTGGCTGCGAGACAGCTTTCCCCACGACCTTACCTTCCAACAATTAGCCAGCTACTCAGGTGCTCAGAGTGCCCAGGACTCAGCCTCAGCCTGCTGTGTGGCCTGGGGCAAGCTCCTTAACCTCTCTGAACCTCAGCTCCTCATCTGGCAGGAGCAAACCCAAACCCAGGCATGGTTGTTGCAAAGTTTAAAATGAAATAATGGAGAGAAGGCACTCAGCACATTGCCCAGTCTGCAGGAGCCCTCGGGAGAAGTGTACTATTTGTCTCTGGGTGAGGGCCCAAGACCCCACCCTCCCTCACCCTCCTTTGACACAGGGGTCCCCCAGGCAGCCGAGGCTGGGAAGGAAGAAGGCAGAAGCCCTGGACAGGGGTGAGTGGAAGAAGCGTGGGCCAGCCCCAGTCCATAACCAGTTCCCCTGCAGTGATGGGTTGGTTGTCTCTGGCCACCAGCCTCAGGATTTAATTAAGTTAGCGATGAACCTAACCGTGTCTCTAGGGAGCCAGGAGCTGCCCCTGGTTTCCTCCGCCTGTAGATTAATTCTTGTTTTTCCTTCTTTTTTTTTTTTTTTTTTTTTTTTTTTGTTTCCCCCCCCTCCCCTTCTTCCCAAGGAAGAAAAAAAAAAAAAGCCTTATTTATTATCATTTCCCCCACTGTTGGCATGGCAACACCAGCGTACGTTACTGAGCTCCAGGCAGCCCCACAACCATCCCAGCCACCACAGGCCCAGCCCCAGCCACCACCGCCGCCAGCAGCGGCGCCCCAGCCCCCCCAGCCGCCTGCCGCCGCGGCTACCCCCCAGCCCCAATATGTCACTGAGTTGCAGAGCCCCCAGCCCCAGGCACAGCCACCAGGCAGCCAGAAGCAGTATGTGACGGAGCTCCCGGCCACCCCCACGCCCTCGCAGCCGGCTGGCGCCCCCACCCCGACCCCGGCGTCCCAGCAGTACATCGTGGTCACCGTCTCTGGTAAGTGGACATGTCCTCGGAGCCGGGGGTGCTCTGAGAACGACTCGGACAGGACTTTGGGGAGCCCTGCGTCCTGGATGGAGGGGGGCAAAGGGACGCCCTCCCTCTGTCACTGTGCCTGTCAACAGCACGGCAGCTTTCAAACTTGCTGGGGTCCCCGGGGGGGGGGGGGACGTGGTGGGGGGTATTTCTGGGGAAGGAGGGGTCAGGCCAAGCAACGAGGCTTCTGTACGCCTGAACTCCTTTCCACCAGGGCAGCCCTTAGAGCTGTTTCTGTCTCTGTCCCCAAGTAAACTGCCACTTGAGGAAAGGACTGGGCGGGGGACTTAAAGTTTGCAAACGTCTGTTGGAGACGGAGGGCGAACGGCCTGCCCTCATTTCATGTGAGGCATTCGTGGGGGCACTTTGGGGAGGTCAGCCGGGAGGCCTCCCCAGAGGTGCACCCTTTTTGTTTCTGGCAGGACCCAGGGGCCGAGGGAGGCTGTTGGTTGGGCAGTTTCTTGATCGCGTGGCCAAGGACCCCTGTTTCTCACTGCAGTCTCCCCTGTGGCTGTAGAGAAAGTGGCCGGGAAGCTTGAGTCGTGGCGTCCGTGATTCTTGCCTGGACCATCTTTCCCACGTCCTAGAGATGGGCCCAGCAGGAGGGACTGGGAGCAGAGGGTCAGGACAGGGAGTCACGCCCCTGAGGAGGCAGAGCTCAGACCAGGACTGGGCATCTTCAGTGGTTTCCAGTGTGCACCGAGGGGTGGGGTGGGGGTAGGACAGGGGGAGAATGCCTTGAAGCCCCTCAATCCTTCCAGAATGGAAAGGGAAGGAGGGGGAATCGCAAAGCCATCCTGGGAGGCTGTGGAAGGGGCAGGTCAAGGCCGGGTTTAGGAAGATAGGACAATATAGAGTGATATGTGGCAACTGACATGGCCCCAGGGGACCAGAGCGGATGTAGCCGGAGCCCCGAGCAGCATCCTTTAGGCTCCTGGCAGTGTCGGAGTCTCCAGAGAGGGGTGGGGGTGGGGGCAAGCAGGGGCTCAAAGTGGTGACTCTTTACCACAGGGGCTGGCCTGGAGGGATGTCATGTGAGAGCCATGCTGAGAGCACCAGCCATGGACATGGCCAGGGTCCCCAGGTCGCAGATCTCCAGCAGGTTCCCAGCACTGCCCAGTTATCCTGCTGGGTTTTCTCACCAGCATACCCCACCTCCCAACTCTGCAAGAAGCCGACCCTCACCTCCATTATCTCATCTCACTCCTCCCTCCTGATCCCTGACCCTGCTGCCTACCTCACTGGGGACTGGGGACAGGCGCCATCACTTATCAAGAAGGACCCCATCTCCCCTGAGCTGGTCTCACAGCTCTCAGGGTGGGTCTGTGCCCACCAGCTCTGAAAATCCCAGGCCATCCCCTCCAGGGCCTCGTGGCTCAGTCCCTCTCTTGCACATCTTTCCCACCAGCCTGCAAAAGTGAAACAGCTCCCATTTTAACCCGAAACCCCAGTTCCTGCACCCCTCCAGCTGCTGCCCACGGCTTCACTTCCTTTTAAGTTCAAATTCCTTGAAGGGTTCCCCCTCCCTTCCTTAACTCGTTTTCTCTCCTCTGCTGGCCTGTGCCTTTCCCCCACCCCCCGCCCAGGGCCCCAGTTGGGAGTCGCCCACAGCTCCACCTTGTCTGTCTGCTGGTCTGCTTCCTTGGTCCCTGGGAGCCACCTGACACACTGGTCCCCTTCCTCCCAGAAGCACCCTCCTGCCCTGGTCTCTGCCCACTTCCTGCCTCCCTTCTCAGCCCCCTTTGCTGTTTTCCTCCTCCCGTCCCTTCAGGGTGGCCTTGTCCAGTGTGTCCACTTCCACTCCCACCTCGGTGCTAACAGCACTCCCTGGGCCATGGCCTGGAACCCCAGCCACCTGTGACCCATCCATTCAGGGTTGAACAGGCTTCCCAAGCCAGCATGGCCAGATGGAACTCTGGATGTTTTCCCCTCATCAGTCCGCCCTCTCCTGAGACTTCCTCGTCCTAATAAATACCACACCCGGGCTCAGGCCAGCCTGGATTCCCGTCCTACCCATCCCTGAGCAAGACCTCTTGGCCCCACCTCCTAAATGCTGCCAGCACCCACCATCTCTCCCACCTCCACGGCCCCCCCCACCCTGATCCAGCTCCTGCCCTCACCCACCACCGTCCACCCCCACAGCGCCCAAGAGGGAGCCTGATGGCAACTATTGATTAATCGCATCACAACCCAGTTCAACCCAGATGATTCGGAGGCAGGTGGCCCTGGGAACCCTCTCTGAGAAACCCTGACCTTGGCTTTCTCACCTGAGGAGAGCTGGCCCCCCGTGGCCTCTCCCACAAGGAAAGGGCTTTCAAAGCTCCGCCCTTCCTACATCCCCTGCCGACAATTGCCTAGCGTTCCAACTCTGGCTGGGAGATCTGCCAGCCTCCCAGCCCTACCTGGTCCCACCTGCCCCCTCCCACATCTGCTCCAGCCCTACTGGCCTTCCTGCGGCTCTAAAAACCCACAAGGCTCAGTCTGACCTCCAGGTCTTTGCGCTGTCGGCGCCTTCTGCCTGGAGCGCTGCTCGTCCCAAACCTTCCCATGGCTTGTCCTCTCTGTTCTGGTGTCTGCTCAGATGCCACCTCCCTGACACCCACACCTCCCCACCCTCCACGGCTCGCTCTGTCTCCTGACTTTGCTTTATTTTTCTTCTTAACACTCATCGTCACCTGAAGTGATGACGCCCATCCCCTTATCCCTGAGGGCGGGGCTCTGTCCACTGGGTCTTTGTGGAATGACTGGTGAGCACCCACGTGAGTGCCAGCCTGACCCATCACAGCCTTCCCGTTCGGTCAGCCCTGGGCAGCCGAGAGCAGGCGGGAGGCCTCGCCTGTCACTGCGGGAGGACTTCGCTCAGCATACAGGGCATCTGATTGGCCCTGGACTTCCTGGGTGCTGGTTTTTGCTGCTTTGGGGGTCCGGGGCCCTCAGGGCAAGGGTTTGGAAAGGGCACATGGCTCCAGGCCCTAGGGCACCCCCAACTCCTGGCATGTTCCTCTCTCCCCGCCCCCAGCCTCTCCTGTGCTCCCTGATGCATGCCCAGGGAGCAAGCCCCTGGTGCTTAGAGGTCAGGCCTTTGCTCCCACTCCCCTGGTCCCCCGTTATACCGTGGGGCCACTCTATGCTGGTGGGCTGCAGTAAATGGGCCACGGGGTGACACTAGAGATTCCTTCTTTGGTCTGTCTTTCACAGTGGTGCTGGGGGCTTTCTGTTCCCCGCTGCTCCCTGTTCCGGTGGCAGGGAGCCTGTCCCCCAAAGGGTTACTGGGTGATGCTTCCTTCGTCTGTTCTGAGGAAGAGGAGGTTGGCTGTACCTTGTCATTCCACTTGCTGCTCCATTGGCCCCTCCCCCCTCCCCTCGCAGTGATTTCCCAGGGTTCCTCCATGACCCTCTCCTGGGTTAGTGTCTCTTTTCATCTAAGGGTGGCCTCTGGGTCACGTGAGCCCATCCCAGCCGTGGCGGCGGGGGTAGGGGAGGTAACTGACACCAGTCAAGGCTGCGGCAAGGTGCCAGGGGCTCCTTCAGAGCCAGAGCAATCTGAGCTGACCAGGGACCCAGGGGGACGCAGGGAGGAGGTGGGGGGGGGGGGCGCGGGCCAGATCCAACCTGGAGCCCAGGCTGGAATCCCAACTGAGAGCAACACCACACGCCAGACTTTATGGGCTCTGCCCGAAGGTGTCTTTGGAGGTGATGGGAAGGAAACTTGTTTCCCTGCTCAGGACCAGCCCTCTAGATCCATAAGTGCCTGTCCTCACAGGCTGCCAGCCTCTTGCCCGAAACTCGAGGTGGAAGGAGGGCACTGCGGGCCCTGGCTGCCACGGCAGGAAGGTGAAACTGAGCCGGCCTGCAGGAGACAGGGCTGGGCTGAAGGAGGGTCTGCGGCCAGCCTGTCTTCCCTGCTTAGCTCACACTTGGAGTCCTTGGGAGTCCAGGAAGACTTGTGTCCGAAAGAGAGCTTTACAGACGGGGAAGCCAAGGTCAGGGCAGACGAGGGACCCAGGACCCACAGGCCGCTCCAAGAGCGCCTGACGGAAGTCATTTCAGGATCAAAGGATCGGGAGGGAGAGAGCCAGACTGCCCCGTCTGTCATCCGTGAGGACGACAGCTTGTCATCAAGCCTCTGGGGCTTCCCTCAGTCTTCCCCCCTCATAGCTCGTGGTCCTGGAGATGTGAGTAGGTCTCAATGGGGAAGTTGCAGGGCCCGGGGAGGAAGTGATGCTCATCAGATTGAGGGACAGGAAACCAGCTGCCACTTCCTGACTATAGACTTGAGGCTGCAGGGCCCTCCCTGGTCTCATGCACATGCCCAGAATGGAGAAAGCAGACAGACAGATGCAGAGGCCCCAACACACACACACACACACACACACACACACACACACACACACACGAAGCCCCTCATCCAAATATTAGACTCTGGAATCTCACCTGCTTACTTCATGGTGCAGCCTGGCACCCCCTCCTGGCCTGGCAGATCCGGGGCTCCCAGCCTTGAGGACCATCCCAGACTGTTTCCTGGGGCTTCCCCATCCCCTGGTCTCAGCAGGTCCCCAGGCCTCCCAGCTGCTGAGGGTCCCGCTGAAGGTCCCACTGAAGGCGTTTTCATCGGAGGCCCCGGGCCTAGGAGGTAGCTGGGGCCAGCCCTCCACTCAGTGGCCCACCATGAACTAGGCAAAACCTGTCAGAGGCCTCTTCGGTTGGGTGCCATTCCTTGGGCTGGGCCTGGCTCCCCGTGTCCCACGGACGGCCAGGTGTGCCAGGCCCCTCACGTGACTCAGGGCTTTCTCAGGTTTCTCCCGGGGGCCCATCTCAGTGATGGCTGCCTCCCTCACTGCTCAGGGAAGCCTAAGTGGATACGAGGGAGGACTCTAGCCGGATCTAGGGATTGGTATCTCCTGGAACTGGCTGCAGAGGCAGCTGGCCAAGCGGGCCTGAGGTTGTCCCAGTGTGTGTCCCACGTGTGGCCCGTGAGAGGCCTCCCCCAACAACCACCTCCCGCATCTGGCCACCACTCCCCCTCCCCGCGATGCAAAACACGCTCCTGAGCTCTGCTCCAGACTTGGTCCCTGAGGTTCTCGCTGCTCCCTGGCACTGCCCTTCTGCCCTGGCCAGGCTCTTCTCCAAGCCTGTGTCCGCACATAGCCAAGGCCCAGCTCCCAATGCTCTGGTCCTTCTGGGATTCCCGTTGACCGCCCCCCCTCACTGTTGACCACGGCCCTTGGGGTGTCAGCCCAAGCATGACCCGAGACTCTGGATTCTACGCACAACGTGAGGTTTAGGTGGGCACAGATCTGGGCCAGCATCCTGTCTTGCCACTTCCCATCTGGGTGACCTTAAGCAGGTCACTTCCTCTTTCCCTGTCGCTTGCCTTATCTAATAACAGGGGTGATAAAAGTTCTTTCTGTCTCCAGCTACCCGGGAAGACCGTAGCGCAACACTTTGGGCACTAGAAGCACTAGAGGTACCCCTCCTCCTTGCCCACCACCCTCCAGTCCTGCCAGGGACCCCCCGGGGAGGTGGCACTGGCAGCTTAGCTCCTGGTAGCACTTTGGAGGAAGGCAGGCACATATGCGCCCCACCACCCTACCCTGACTTCTGGAACTGCTGGGACCAAGCCAGGCCACAGGGAGGGGGCAGGATGGATGGTATCCTGACTGGGGCGGGGGGCTCCCAGCCAGCATCCCTCAAGGACAGTTGCCCCCCGTGCCCCTCCCCTTCTCAGCTCCCTTGTTAATCACTCAGCGAGATGTGCATGAAACTCGACCTGCGCCTGCCCGATAGCATCTCCGGGTACCAGCCTCCCTCCTGACTTCATAGCAAGGCCCGGCCCAGAGAAGGCCCTGCTTGGGCCGTGTCTGCTGGGAGGAGAGTGTTTATTCTAAGAGGGCAGCCGGGAGCTCTGCATCCACCGGGAGGGATTAGCTCCCCAAGGTTGCAGGTAGAAAGCTGCCCACGCACCCTGCTGTTCCCAAAGAGGTGGGCAAGGAGTGAGGACCGTGGGGCAGGTTCCCCTGGATGGACGGGGGCAGGGGCAGGGGCAGGGCGGGGACAGGTGGGCACCATGTTCTACGACTGCCTCTTCTCGGCTGCCTGTCAGCGTGAGTACCTGCCTGCCCACCTCCAAGCCCCCCCGCTGCCCCCGCCCCACCGAGGACAGGGAGGCTGGGACAGTGGAGGGGGGGGTGGTGCTTGGCCACAGGCTGGCAAGGCCTTCTGAGCTCACTCCTGACCATCTCCTATTCCTGGGAAGCCAAGAGTCCTCTTGAGGAAGGTGGCCCCAGGACCTTGGTCCTTCCAGGGCTGCTGAGACCCTGGGGAAGGGGGTCAGTCACTGGCTGTCCACAAGTCCTATCTGTTGGGGAAACGGATTCAGCCCTCTGGGCCTGAGCATCACGGCTCCTCAGTCACCCCTCCTGGTCTAGCGTTGGGACGAGGAGGGGTGGGGTGGGGTGGGGCTGCTTCTACATGTCAAGGGCCACAGGTCCTTAAGGCTTATCCCAATGTGCAGTGTCAAGGCCTGCCAGGAGACAGGCAGGATCTTGGAGAGACCCCGCTCTGTCAGAGGATCAGCTTCAGGCCACTTCGTCCCCTCCTGATGGGCTCAGGCTCAGGGTTGACAGGGACAGCAGGCGGAGCTGACCCAGTGACCCTTCCTCACAGAAGGCGCCATGCGGGCCAGTGAGACTGTATCAGAAGCCAGCCCGGGCTCCACAGCCAGCCAGACCGGAGTCCCCACTCAGGTGGTTCAGCAGGTGCAGGGCACCCAGCAGGTAGGACGTACTCCCCTCCCCCCCCAGGGGGCAGGGCGGGAGGGCACACGAGAGGGGCATTGGTGACGGTGGCCACAGGTACTTGGCCTCCCCTCCCACCCTGCTGCCAGAGCCATCTGCACCTGTTCTTAGCAAGATGTTCGCTTCAGCCACCACCCCCACCCCGCCCTGGGGAAGCCTGCATGGCTCAGGTCCTTACTCCCTGCCCCTACAGCGTCTGCTGGTCCAGACAAGCGTGCAGGCCAAGCCGGGCCACGTGTCTCCCCTCCAGCTCACCAACATCTCAGTGCCCCAGCAGGTAAGGCTGCCACACCAGGCCCGGCCTCCCCCTGGGTTGCAGAGCCAGTTCCTGGTGGCCTGCTCAGATGTGCCTTCACCAGCATCAAGGACCTAGGCCCCATCCAGGGGGATGACCGCCGCCTCCGGCCAGTGAGACGGTGGCAGTCAGGGCCCGTTGGGGAAGGAGTTGCTGCACGAGACATCTTAATAGACAGCCGAGGAGTAGCAGTAAGGAAGGTGGCTTTCAGGCCCGGCCCCGATATCTCAAAGCAGAGAACCCAATGCCAGTTAGGAGCCAAGAGCCCGTAGCCAGCACGGGGACCGTGAGTACATGGTGGCCTGTCCCCCAGAAGGCTGCCGGCGGTGTGACGGGGCTCCGCCCAGAACGGGCTTCAAGGGTGAGAGCATATTGCGCATGGCCTGTGGAGCCGGGCTCCCTAGACGTCAACCCTGGCTCGGCCACTTACCGGTTCCAGGGCCTCAGGCGAGCGCTTTCGCCGTCCCAAGCCTCGCTGTCACCGTGTGTGCGGTGGGGGTAGTAACAGAGCTGCCCGGGGGGCCGTCGGGGCAGTTTTGTGAGCTGACGGGTGAGCACCACCAGGACATCGCCTGGTGTGGCGCAGATGCTCGCGGGAACCAGACGGGCTGTTGTGAGTGAACTGTGGTCCTTTTTCCTCCTGGTTCTAGGCTCTCCCCACGCAGCGTCTGGTGGTGCAGAGCACGGCCCCAGGCGGCAAGGGTGGCCAGGTTTCCCTGACAGTGCATGGCACCCAGCAGGTGCACTCGCCCCCTGAGGTAGGTGGTGGCCCCATCAGTTGCCCTCTCTGTACCTCTCTCCCCGGGTTGGGCATGTACCCCCAGAGTATACTTGGAGGGGTCCCTGTGCCCCCAAGCCCACTCGCTCCTCCAAAGTCCTTATTGAGCCCGGGTCGGGTGGCTTGGCTGCCTGACTCGTGGCCCTGCCAGCTCTGAGCTGCTTCCCACCCCAGGCTGAGATGGGCCTCGCAGCTCCACATCAGGACCCCGCGTCCCAGGAAGCAAAGCGGGTCCCCCTGCGCCCCTCAGGGCTGGTAGAGGCTCTTCCCCAGACTACAGGGTGGATTCTGGGGACCCCCTAAGCACTAATGAGTGTGTTGGAGGCAGGCAGACCACGGGTGGCTGGGAGCATAGGTGGCAGCATCAGGAGCTTGGGGTCAGACCCCCAGCTCAGCCATTTCTCCTGGGGGACTCTGGCCAGGCCCCTGGAGCCTCCTGAGCCCAGTGTTTTCTGTGTAAAACAGCTAATAATACCAAGTGCCGTCAGTTCCGTGTGGCCACAGCATGGCCCAGAGCTAACAGGGACTCTGTCACCAGTCTGCCTGGGGTCAGTGCCCGGTGCCACCACTCAGCTGTGTGGCCTTGGGACATCCCTTCCCATCTGGAAAGTGGGGCTTGCCTCACCTACCCCTCCTCACCTCAAGGCGGCAGTCCCTCTGATTTCGGAGGCACGGGTGTCCTCTGAGCTGAGGCCATCTGGGCTGCAGAGGGTGGGTCCCCCCACCAGCACCTCTGAGCCGAACCCCTAGCCTTGCCTGGGAGTGAGCGGGGCTACGGCAGGGACTAGGCATTTGGATTCATGAAACGCGGCCAGTTACCAGCCTAGGAGACTGAGACCTCTGTAGACTGCCACCCTCCCCAAGTAGCTCTTGGGACAGCCCTCCTGAGAAGGGTTTTCCAGGGCCTGGGTGCCCAGACTACGCTCCCGTGTCTCCTTCCCTCGCAGCGGTCGCCGGGGCAGGCAAACAGCTCCTCCAGCAAGACGGCTGGGGCCCCCGCGGGTGCAGTGCCGCAGCAGCTGCAGGTCTGTGGCGTTCAGCAGAGTGTCCCCGTCACCCAAGAGGTGCCAGGCCAAGGCGGGCGGTGGCTGGGGCAGGGGGTCCTGGCCAGGCAGCCTCTGCGGCCTCCTTGGCTGTCTGTGAGAGCTGCGGTCGGGAAGGTCTGTGGGAGCCAAGCAGGTAGGGGTGCATCCTCAGCCGGCCCCCGGGGGCCTCTGGCAAGAACCTCTGCTCTCCTTCAGACACGGCATCCTTATCTGCATAATGGCTTCTGCCCTGGGAGTCTGGGGGCAGGGTGGCCGGGGTTGCTGGGGGATGAGATGTGGTCCTCACAGGTGGCACCTAACACTGAATGGGCGCTGGAAACAACTTTGAGAAACAACCTTGCCTCTTTGGGCCCACTCGCCGGGAGGAAGCCCCGAGGCCAAGTTCAGGCTTACCCCTAAGGAGCTCAGGGAGAGACCCAGCCTCCAAATGCACGGCCCGCCTTTGGGAGGAGGCTATGCTCTGAGCTGCTGGAGCAGGTTAAGTGGCAAGGGTCGTCTGCCATCTGGTTGTCATCACTCACGTTGCGGGGTCCCAAACCCCTGGCAAAACCAGATGAAAGGCACAGACCTCCCCCAGAGGAAAAGCAGAAACCCCATCCCGAAGGATTCGCAGATGTCCTGCCGAGCACCACGCACCCTCTGAACCTCCAGGCCTGGGTCCGAGTCCTAATCCACCACTCGGCACCCCACCCCACCCCCGGCCTCTGCCCCTCGCTCTGTGCCCTGAGGGCGATGTCAGTATTCCTGCGGTAGCGTGAAAGTAAGGAGGAGGAGGCATGGCGGATGTGGGGGTGTGCGATAACTCATGTCCAGAGTAGGGGTGGGTGGCAAGGACTCCCGCAGTCAGTCCCAAGTTCAACTTCAGTTCTGCCACTTCCTGTCAGCCTCACTTTGATGCGCCTCTGTTCGCGCCTCTAACTGAACGCCCGGGGTCAATGTGGTCCTGAATCTCAAAGGCACTTGGTGCAGGGCCGGCAGGGAAGAGCTGGAGAATGGTGGCCTCTTTCTCACCGGGCTGCTGTGAGGCTTACAGGAGTTCATGTGGGCATGGGGTGGGTGCTCAGGGATGGGTGGGCCTTTGGTCGCCACGGTTACCACAGTCTGACTTGCCTTTTCCATCCCAGAGGTCCGTGGTCCAAGCCACGCCACAGGCGCCCAAAGCCGGCCCCGTGCAGCAACTTACGGTGCAGGGGCTCCAGCCAGTTCACGTGGCTCAAGAGGTGCGTGTCTTCTCCACTTACCTCTGGGCAAACTGGGACTGGGGAGGCCCGGGCTGGGGAGGGGTGGGTGCGGGCCCATCAGGCTGCAGGGAGGGAATGGGGCGGGGCGGGGGGCTCGGGGTCGGGGTGGGGGGGGTCGGGGTGGGGGGAGTTCCTCAAGGGCTTGGGCTGTGGGCTGTAGACTCTGTCTTGGAGCCTCCCCTCTCCCCGGCACCTGGCGGTTCAAGGGCCCAGGTTTTGCTAAGAGAGAGATCTGGATTCTCCCCTCCCTGAGGCACCGGGCGGGATCTTCTGTGGGGTTGCCGCGTGGGCTCAGCGACCCGGTGGGCGGCGGAGGCCTAGAGCCCCGCCCGCGGCCGCTCCCGGTGACCCCCCAGTGTCTCTGTTTGTCCTCCAGAGCTCAGGCAGTCAGTTTCCCGCTAGGAAGGCAGAGCAGCAGGAGCCCCGGCCCACGCCGCCGCCGGAGCCGCCGCCCCGGCCACCCACGCCCGGGCCCCGGCCGAGCGCGCTGGCCCCGGAGCCGCCGCCGCTCCCGCCCGCGTGCAGGGGCGAGGTCCGGCAGCTAGGCAGCCCCCAGCCGCCGCCGCCCCATTACGAGCCGGGCGCCGAGCAGTGGGTGGAGCTGGTGGGCGTGATGCCCCCGCACCTGCTCCTGCCGCAGCAGAAAGTGGTCTTCGAGCCACTGCCCGGGCTCCCGGCCCGAGCCAGCCCCGACCAGAGGGTCAGGATCCAGAGAGTCCCCCAGGTGCTAGTGTTCGGCACGGCCGCCACGGCCCTCAAAGTAGGTGGCCGACGCACGGGCGGGGGGCATCGGGCGGGCGGGGGCGGGATCCGCCGGCCCGGCCGGCGCCCGGCCCCAGGCTGCCCCCTGGCCCTGCTGGCCCTGAAGACCCCACCTCCGCCCGGCCAGTGTGGGGACCCACCTCCGACCCCACCCCCACCTCCCACCCCCCACCCCCCACCCCCCACCCCCCACCCCCCACCCCCCACCGCCAAGACTGGGGGTCCCAGGTCCCAGCCTCCACTCCAACAGACGGGCGGGGGATGGGGGTGGGGAATTCAGGCCCCGCCCCCCAAACCTTGTCAGTAATTCCAGGTTGTGTCCCGCCAACCGGAGCCCCACCCCTGGCCTCTGGCTCCTCCCCTGACCTCCTGTACTTAGCTTCCAGGCCCCGCCCCTACAGACGGGGATCCTTCCCTTGATGCAGGCTCCACCCCTGAGGCCCTGTTTGTATGTGGTTTTCAGGCTCCAGCTTTGGCTTTAGCTCTAGTGACAGCCTTGTCCCAGTGCTTGGCTCTACTTGTGGGGTCCAGCTTTCGCGCTCAGAGTAGGACTCCGGGGTCTCCTCAGCCCGCCTCGCGTCAGGCCCCATCCTTGCCGTCCGTAGCCTGAGCACAGAGTCCTGGCTTCTGACACAGTGCCACCCGGTTCCCAGCCCTGACCAAGGCCACAACCCCTGGGCCTCTGACCCCTGGCCCTGTCCAGGATGTGTTCAGAAAGTCCAGAAATGCAGCCTCCCCGCCGGGGAGCCAGGCGTCCTTGCGAGCTTGGACAGCTACCAGCCCTTTAGAGACAGAGACAGAGGCAGAGGAACCGCCCCACCCCTGACCTCCTGTGTGCCCTTCCTCCCACACCAGGTGCAGCAGCTCCAGCAGGTGCCCGTCCCACACGTGTACTCCAGCCAAGTGCAGTATGTGGAGGGTGGTGACGCCAGCTACACGGCCAGTGCCATGTGAGTGGGCGCGGGGGGGGGGGGGGGGGGGCCGGGGGCCTAGGTCGCCTCAGGACCCTGCTGGGACTCGAGGCCTGAGAGTCCCTGCCCCTAGCCGACCAGCCAGCTTCAAGGCTCAGGTGACAGGTGATAGGTGCTTCCCCAGGATAACCAGCAGCCATCAGGCAGGGGCAAAGCAGAGGGGGCCCTCGCAGGTTGGGAAAGGCATCCAGTATAACTTAAGACCTTGGGGTCAGATGGGCCTGGTTTTTAGAAAAGAAAAAAAGAAAATTTAATTTTTATAAGACAAACTTTCTGAATTAGTAGGGAATGTTAAAGAAAAGAAATCTTCCCTGTTGACCCCCAAGCTTGCTCCAAAGGCAGTGCTGTGACCAGTTTCTTTGTTTCCTCCTAGAGACACCCTGAGAATAGAAACTAGCCCCTTTTTTGTTCAGAAACAGGCAGAATGTTCGGTCCTTTATTTCTTCCCAGTCGTGTGTCTCAAAGCTCTTCCCTGTTTCTCTGACCGGGTCCCAGTCACCCTGTTTAACGGCTGCATAGTACTCCACGGTGCAGACATAGCGTGAACGTCGTAGCCAGTGCCGTCAGCCAGTGCAGACACTTGGGGGCCCTCCTCTCCCTGCTGTCGCGTGCCCTGCAGCATTATCAGCACCTGCCATGTCAGGCAGATGCCATGCCCGAGGCCTGCCCGAGCCTCCGCTCTGGCTCACTGTTGTCCGGGAGACCCCTCCCACCACCTTTGCTCTCTCCTCCTTCACAGTAATAGTTCCAGGATCACGGTGATTGTCGGTTAATTGTCGGAAGCTTCTTTCGGTTTTCTTTACATTGTGTCTGACCTTTTTTCTTACATCCCCCACCCACCTGTCCCATAAGGGCGTGATGCTGGGGATTAGCTCATAGAGCAACTCAGTCCCTGGATCGTGGTGCTGTGGCCTATCCCAGGGGGCTTGACCCTGGCACCTGAGTCATGGTCGACGGCCTCCAGCTACCTCATAGTTCCGTTGACTTATTTCCCATGCTGCCGGTCTCTTAGCCACGCAATTAACCAGAGTGGGTAGGGACCATACAGGGCATTCCGGAAAGAAGAGTGGCCCCCATAGGGCCCCCAGAAAGTAGAACTGAGGCACAAGCCCAGGCCTTGTGGTGCCGGGCTGGCTCCTTCTGCCTCCCCTGGTAGTGTCTGTCCTTGCTTCTGTTTGAATTCTCCCTCCGTGGTTATCGCGTGTGGGATCACACGTAGCCCATCACTGCCATCGGATTCTGGTGAAATTGTTAGTAGCACTGTGTCCCCTGCCTGTCTCTTGCAGTGGATTTTAACTGGCTTCCCAGCCCTTTGCCAGCCTGGACCCCTCCCTGGCCAAAGCCACAGTCCCTGAACCTCTGGCTCTGGCTCTGGCTCTGTCCAGAGACGCACACGTTCATTCAATCATGCAGCAAATTGCTGCCAGAGCAACATTTTTCAAGCACGTGTGGCTCCAGATGTGGGGTGGGGGTGGGGTGCTGGGCTGGGCTGGCTGTGGTCCCTGCCTGGGGATGGGTGGAGGGCACTTGCTGGTGCCACCCAGTGCCACTTCAGTAGACGTGGACCAGGATGCCGCAGTCAAGAGCTGCCTCTTGGTGTCCAACAGGTAGGGCGCCCACTTCAGGTGACCAGCCTCCCCCCCCTCCCCTCCCCCCTTGCCCCTCCCCCCGCCTTCTCCTTGCCGCCCTGGAGGCCTGCAAGTCTCCTTCCCAGCTTCCTTCAGGAGTCTGTTACAACAGAGCCTTCTGCGGCGGGTCCCATCTGGCTGGCCTTGCTCCCTTCTGGATTTTAAAATTTGATGTTATTTTGAATCACTAATAAGTTAAGAGGACTCAGAAACCAAACTGTGTCCAACGATGTCTTGTGAGATGCCCACTCCCCATCCATGGGGCCTCCACCCGCATGATGCAGACATAGATAGGAAATGGGGCACAGTCTCCCCCCTGTTCCAGAAACCCCATCCTTACCTTTCCCAACCTTTTTCGTTCACCTGAAAAAATGTTCTGGAGCTTCTTCTTTGGCAGGATCTTCCTCTCTCTTACCCTTTCTTAGGATTCTGTCACCTTTCACTTAACTGTCCTCCAAAGAGGGACCCCAGTTGTTTTGCTCTCTTGCTATGAACTGCGGCCTTGAGCCCCCGCATCATCTGACGCGGGTCCTGGGACGGCTGAGGAGAACGCTCCTCTGCCTCAAAAGGGACATGCTCTGCACTCCAGAAGTCGTCGCTGAATGGCCCCCCAGGGTGGCCACCGGATTGAAGGGAGGCCACCTCCCCTTTCTCCAGCCCCCTCTTCCCGTCTCATTTACTACCTGGGCACAGACCACGTTCTGCAATGCCTTGATTCACCTCTGTGCTTGCTTCTCCTCTGGCTTCCCGGCGACAACGTGAACTCCCCCGGGCAGGGCTTTTTCTGTCTTACCCACTGTTGGGTCTGTAGTGCCTACAACAGTGTCCAGCATACAGTAGGTGCTCGATGAGTTGGTTTTTTTTGTTTTGTTTTGTTTTTAATTGAGTGAAGTGTGTGCCCTATTCCAAGTGACCTAGCCATTCTGTCTTGGCTTCTTCACATCTGAGGTGTGGGCTCCCATGCCAGGGGCCGTTCTGATGATTACATGGAAAATTGCGCCCCATCAGGCACTCGCTCAGAGTGGTGCCTGGTCCGGCATGGGTAAACCGTTGGCGGCCTCTGGCTCCCATCCTGGGAGGGCCCCGGCGCCACAGGAGCCCCCTCCGCCCCGCCCCTCGGCTGCCCAGCTCCTGCCCGCTGACTCCTGCCTCTGCTCCCTCTCAGCCGCTCCAGTACCTACCCCTACCCGGAGACGCCGCTGTACACGCAGACAGCGGGGCGCAAGCTACTACGAAGCTGCAGGCACAGCTGCGCAGGTCAGCACGCCCGCTACCTCCCAGGCGGTGGCCAGCAGCGGCTCTGTGCCCATGTACGTGTCCGGGAGCCAGGTCGTCACCAGCTCCGCCAGCAGCGCGGGTGGGGCCAGCGGCGGCGCCGGCGGCACCGGCGGGCACCGGCGGCGGCGGGGCGGCGGCGGCGGCGGCAGGCGGCGGCGGCGGGGCGGGCGGCGGCGGCGGCAGTGGCGGCGGCGGCAGCGGAGCAGGCACCTATGTGATCCAGGGCGGCTACATGCTGGGCAGCGCCAGCCAGTCCTACTCCCACACCACGCGTGCCTCGCCAGCCACCGTGAGTGCCGACTCGGGCCCCAGAAAAGGCATGCAGGGCCGGGGGCGGGGGGAGGTGCTGGGCGCGGGCGGTGGGTGGTCACTGGTCGCCGGCAGCAGGAGTCCTCGCACCCTTGCGCCGGAGTCCTCAGATGAAGATGTCCGGGGATCAGATCCTGGCTGTGTAGCCTCAGACAAGTTACTCAGCCTTTCTGGGCCTCAGCTCATATGCATGAGGCTGTTAGACCAGGGCCCCAAGAAGTGTTGTCTCCTGTGATCAGAACTGATGATGGCAGGGGTATAGCAAGGGGAGGGAGAGGCAGGCACCAGCATGGGGGGAGCTGCCCTGAGCAAGGCACTTGGTCCATCTAGAAGGCGACAAGAAAACCTCTCTCTGCCCAGAGGTGGGCTGTATGGAGTCACTTGGGCCGGGCCTCTCACTAGCTCTGTGACTGTGGTTGGATCAGGGCCTAGTAGTCTCAGGGTGGTCCTTGTCCTCTTGGAAGTTGGGGTCTGGAGTGATTTTTTTTATTTTTATTTTTATTTTTTAATATTTAGTTTTGAGAGAGAGAGAGAGAGAGTGAGCGAGCAGGGCAGGGGCAGAGAGAGAGGGAGGGAGACAGAGGATCTGAAGCAGGCTCTGAGCTGTCAGCACAGAGCCCAATGCAGAGCTCGAACTCAAGAACCGTGAGATCATGACCTGAGCCGAAGTCAGGCGCTTCGCCCACCGAGCCACCCAGGTGCCCTGGGGGTCTGGAGCGATTTTTTTTTTTTTTAATGTTTATTTATTTTTGAGACAGAGAGAGACAGAGTGCAAGTGGGGGAGGGGCAGAGAGAGAGGGAGACACAGAATCTGAAACAGGCTCCAGGCTCTGAGCGGTCAGCACAGAGCCCGACGCGGGGCTCGAACCCACGGACTGTGAGATCATGACCTGAGCCGAAGTCGGACGCTCAACCGACTGAGCCACCCAGGCGCCCCTGGAGCGATTTTAAATACCGCCCTTTGGGGGCGCCTGGGTGGCTCAGTCGGTTGAGCGTCCAACTTCGGTTCAGGTTGTAATCTCACCGTTCGTGAGTTCAAGCCCTACGTCGGGCTCTGTGCTGAGAGCTCTCGGAGCCTGGAGCCTGCTTCAGATTCCGTGTCTCCCTCTCTCTCTGCCCCTCCCCTCCCCTGCTCACTCTCTCTTCTCTCTCCTTCCAAAATAATAAACATTTAAAAAAGCTTTTTTAAATAAAATAAATAAATACCGCCCTTTGACATAGCCACCCATCACGGACCACATAACCGAGACGGAAGCTTTCTCAGAAGGCAGGCTGAACCTCCCTTATACCCCCATGTAGCCCGGCTTCAGGTCTATGTTGTTCGAATGCTGGTTGTGACCCACCCAGCTGATTTCATGACCCTGTAACGGGTCCTTACCCGAAGTTTGCAGACACGCTTCACTAGAACACTGCCGTCCTCTAGACATTCCCCATTGATAGAAGTATTCCCTCTGTGCTGTTCAATACAGAGGCCTCTGGTCACATGTGGCTATTGAGTGCCTAAGATGTGGCTGGGGTCACCAAGGAACTGAGTTGTTTGTTTTTCCTTACGCTATTTTGGTATAATTGTAGATTCATAGGAAGCCGCAAAAATAGTACAGGGAGACCCCCGTGGGCGGCTCACCCAGGTTACCCCGCCCACTCAGATTACCCCACTAGTTACGTTTTACATGACTGCAGTACAGTATCCAGCCAGGAACCTGGCCTTGGTACAACGCGGGGGGTCTACTTCTATCTTTTTATCACAGGTGTACATTTGGAAACCACCGCTACAATCACGATGCAGAACTGTTCCACTGCCACAGAGATCACCCTCCAACTACCCCTTATAGTAACCCCTGCCCTCCTCCCTCCCAACGTCTCTAACCCCCAGTAACCATGAATCTGTTCCCCATTTCTATAATGCTGTCATCTCGAGAATGTTCTATGAATCATACTCCACATGACCTTTTGACATTGGCCTTTTCCACTCAGTATAAATTAATTTAAATAGCTACGTGTGGTTGGAGGCACCTCTGTTGGACGGTGCAGTTTTAGAGAGTTCCATGAGATTTAGTTCCCACCAGTGATTATGCTATGATGTGACCTACAACGTGGTTGTCAGCGTCACAATTGGAAATGGGCACAGAGAGAAGGGACGCCTGGGTGGCTCAGTCAATTGAACCTCCACCTGCAGCTCGGGTCACGGTCTCAGGGTTCCTGAGTTCACTGCTGTCGGCGCAGAGCCCGCTTTGGATCCTCTGTCCCCCTCACTTGGCCCCTCCCCTGCTTGTGCTCTCTCTCTCTCTCTCTCTCTCTCGAAAATAAACATTAACAAAAGAAAAGAAAATAGGTACAGAGAACACTTCACAATGAGTATTCCAGAAACTAAAGCAATTCCTCATGCTCTTCGGTCCCTGGTCCGGCCCCAGGTTCAGTGGCTCCTAGACAACTATGAGACGGCCGAGGGTGTGAGCCTGCCACGGAGCACCCTCTACTGCCACTACCTGCTGCACTGCCAGGAGCAGAAGCTGGAGCCCGTCAATGCCGCCTCCTTCGGCAAGCTCATCCGCTCCGTGTTCATGGGCCTGCGCACCCGACGGCTGGGCACCAGGTGGGCCATCCACCCCCGACAGCCGCAAAGCCCGCCCCGTCTTCCAAGTTTTCCAGGGCCTCGGCTACCCCTGTCACGCCCTCGCTCACTGGCCCCTTCCTGTCACACCCACACATCCCCACCCCAGGGCCTTTGCACCAGCTATGCCTTCTCCTTCACGCACTCTTCCCCCGTATTCTTCCTCAAACGCCGCCTGGCCCCGTTAACTAAAACTGCAGCCTTCCCACCTCCCACCTCCCTGACTCCCCAGACCGCCCCCTTCCCCGCTTGCTTTTTCTCCTTACGGAGGAGCACCATCCAACATGACTCTGGGTTACTCCCTTCTCTTGTTTCTGATCTGGCTTCCAATGCTAAAATGCAGGAGCTGCACACGGTTGGTGCTTAAATCAGGGCCTTCGAGTGAATTCATGTAGGGAGGAACAAGGAGCCATCCCACGAACCCACTCTTCCCTTCTTCTCCTTTGCAACGCCCACACCTCCCTGGGGTGAGCCCTGCTCATCTCTCCGGTCCAGTTCCCAGCTTAGGCGTTGCCTCATTCGCTTGCACGTGCCTGACCGTCTCTCTGTGCCGCGGTTTCTTCTTCACCTGTCTGTGGAGGGTGCCAGGAGCACCCTTCAGGGGAGAGGGCTGAGGAACACGGGCCTTGGTGCGTGCGGAGCGCTCAGGCCAGGGCCCGCGGTGTCCTTGTAACTACTAGTCTACGAGTCCGTGCTGAGCTCCCGGCCCGTGCCAGCGTCAGGGGCCCAGGCGTGCCCTCCGATGCCGGCCCCGCCTTCCCAGAAGGCCGTTGGCACGTGGGGACCTCGCCTGGCACCCACAGCCCCTGTCCTTCCCCAGCGTGGCGCCCGCTCGGCTCTGTGGAACACGGGTCTCGCACCCGGACTGTTCGTCCCCCAAGCAGAGAGGAGGCAGGGGGGACGGGAAGGGCCCGGCGAACAACCGGAGCCCCCCACCCCCCCCCCCACCCCAGGCGCAGCCTGGCTCTCACCTTCTGCCTCCCCCAGGGGCAACTCCAAATACCACTACTACGGCCTGCGGATCAAGGCCAGCTCGCCCCTGCTGCGACTGATGGAGGACCAGCAGCACATGGCCATGCGGGGCCAGCCCTTCTCACAGAAGCAGAGGTAGCGGGAAGGGGCGGCCCCGCGCGGGCGGGGGCGGGGGGCAGGGCTTGCCGGCCTGTCTCAGGGCCCCAACCGCCCCCTCTGCAGGCTCAAGCCCCTCCAGAAGATGGAGGGCATGACGAACGGCGTGGCTGTGGGGCCGCAGCAGGCCGCGGGGCTGTCGGACATCAGCGCGCAGGTGCAGCAGTATCAGCAGTTTCTGGGTGAGAGTGTCCTGGCCCGCGGGGCGGGCTCTGGGGCAGGTCCGAGGCCTCCGGGGAGCATGCACATGGTTCCCTTGTCCCCCCCGCCCCCGCCGCAGAGCCTCACCGTCCCCCACTGCCTGCGGGGCGGGGGGGTGGGGTGGGGTGGGGGCCCTGCTGGGGAGGAGGGTGATGACAACCTGATACGATCCCCGGGGAGAGGCCTGGGGGGGGGGGGGTGCACGCAGGTAGAGGATAAAGGCCTCATGGTGTCTCCTCCCGCCTCCAGATGCCTCGAGGAGTCTCCCTGACTTCTCGGAGCTTGACCTCCAGGGCAAAGTGCTCCCCGAGGGCGTCGGGCCTGGGGACATCAAGGCCTTCCAGGTCCTGTACCGGGAACACTGTGAGGTAGGGCAGCCGGCTGGGTGGGCAGGGGTGAGGGAAGGCCATGCTGCCCCACCCCCGCCCCGTCCCTGAGCATCCAGCCTCCCCAACAGGCCATTGTCGACGTCATGGTGAACCTGCAGTTCACCCTGGTGGAGACGCTGTGGAAAACCTTCTGGAGGTACAACCTCAGCCAGCCCAACGAGGCGCCTCCGCTGGCCGTGTGAGTCCCTCAGTGGGCGTGGGGAGGAGGGAAGGAAGTGGGGCACTGTGTGAGTCAGCAGCACCCGGGGCCGGGGCAGCCAGACCTCGGCCATCACGTAGAAGGGGGGCATCTGCCCGAACCCCTGCAGTCTAGGGGGTGTACGTGGCCTTGTGACCCCCACCCCGGAGCGTGCCTGTGTGTCGGTCTGACGGCGCGGGGGTATAGCGCGCCTCGCTGGGCCGTCTCCTCCCCGCAGTGGGTGGGTGCCTGTGCCCGTGTGACCCCGGGGGCATCGGGGCCCGTGTCAGCCTGACCTCAGGGGCGGGGTGGGTGTCCACAGGCACGACGAGGCTGAGAAGCGGCTGCCCAAGGCCAGCCTGGTGCTCCTCTCCAAGTTTGAGCCAGTGCTGCAGTGGACCAAGCACTGTGACAACGTGCTGTACCAGGGCCTGGTGGAGATCCTCATCCCTGACGTGCTGCGGCCCATCCCCAGTGAGTGCGCCGCTGCCGCAACCCCCCCCCCCCCCCCGCCCTCCCGCCTCTCCCCTCCCCCCTGCGGTCCTGATACGCCCCCGCTGCCACCCGCAGGTGCCTTGACCCAAGCGATCCGGAACTTTGCCAAGAGCCTGGAGAGCTGGCTCACCCACGCCATGGTGAACATCCCAGAGGAGATGCTGCGTGTGAAGGTGAGGGCGGGCCGAGCGGCCAGCCTGGGTGCACAGCCCAGCTCCTCCCTCCTGGCCATGGAACTGTGGGCTGGGGGCCTTGGTCTCCCCTGCCCGTTAGAGAGGCAGTTCCTGTTCCCTCAGAGTGAGCTTTGGGTGTTGTCTTTACAAACCGGCTTCCTCAGGTGCCCACTTCTGAAACACAACCCCTTGGTGGTATTTTTGTACACGATCCGACATCTTAAAAAAATAAAAACCAAATGCAGCTTGAAGTAGTTCTCTTCAGACGGTTTCTATGTTGGGGGGGGGAGCACCATCTATAAGGTAACAGAATAATGGCCCTCTGCATCAATGCTGCACATTCACTGCTTACATGTGAGGGATTAGATGCGACGTGCTTGCTCTTGACCAAAAAACGTAAAAGGAAGAAAAGGGTTGTTTTGTTGTCCTTAAAATGGTAACAAGACAGCCGTACAGAACCAGACATCTGAAGCATCACCCCTGAGTGCACTGCACACTGGGGGGGGGGGGGGGGGTGAGGGGTGGAAAGAGTAGAAGCTGGATCCAGGGGGAAGCCCTTCAGAACTGGCAAGACTCATGTATTCATTCGTTTATTCAGCATGCATTTATTGAGCACCTGCTGTGTGCCAGCATGGTTCTCAATGCTGGGAGCACAGCAATGACGGAGATGAACAAAACCCCACCCTCCCTGACACTCAGAGGAATAACAATCCAAGCAATGGCCTTTCTAGGCAGTGCCCTCAGAGTTTGTATTGTGTCCTTTAATTAAAAATAATAATAACACGGGGCACCTGGGTGGCTCAGTCGGTTGAGCTTCTGACTCTTGATTTTGGCTCAGGTCATGATCCCAGGGTTGTGGGATTGAGCCCCGTGTCTGGCTGTGGGCTGAGTGTGGCACCTGCTTGGAATTCTCTCTCTCTCTCTCTCTCTCTCTCTCTCTCTCTCTCTCTCTCCCCTCCCTCTGTCCCTCTCCCCTCTCTCCCCTGCTCGTGTGCACAGTTTTTCTCTCTCGCTCAAATAAAATTTAAAAGAAAAATAATCTGGTCAGACACATTGCATTGATTTTTTTTTTTTTTTTTTTGGTCCCATACTTTGGGTGTCCACCCAAAGTTTGAAAATCCCAAACCCCTTGATTGCCCAACAAAAATGACAAGATACATCCCTCCCTTTTAGGAGAAAGAAAGGATCAGAGAAGTTGCAGTGTGTGGGGCAGGGGATGGCGGGGGTGGAGGTGGGTTCCACACAAGCCACAAGCCTCCCCCCCTCCCCCCGCCCCGCAGGTGGCGGCGGCCGGTGCCTTCGCGCAGACGCTGCGACGCTACACGTCGCTCAACCACTTGGCGCAGGCGGCGCGGGCAGTGCTGCAGAACACCGCACAGATCAACCAGATGCTGAGCGACCTCAACCGCGTGGACTTCGCCAACGTGCAGGTGAGCGCGCGGCGGAGCCGGTGAGCGCGCGGCGGAGCCGGTGAGCGCGCGGCGGAACCGGTGAGCGCGCGGCGGCCCCGGGGCGGTGGCTGAGCCGCGGGCACGTGCCCGCTGTATTATTGCAGGAGCAGGCCTCGTGGGTATGCCGCTGCGAGGACCGCGTGGTGCAGCGTCTGGAGCAGGACTTCAAGGTGACCCTGCAGCAGCAGAACTCACTGGAGCAGTGGGCGGCCTGGCTGGACGGCGTCGTGAGCCAGGTGCTTAAGCCCTACCAGGGCAGCGCCGGCTTCCCCAAGGCCGCCAAGCTCTTCCTCCTTAAGTGGTCCTTCTACAGGTGCGCTCAGGCCCTGCGCGATCCGGGCGGGAAGGGGCGGGGTGGGAGGACCCTGATCTGAGGGCGAGGGCTTAGGGACGGCTCCTCCCCTCCGGGGGCGGGCCAGAATGGGATCACAGGAGGCCCCGCCTCCTCGGGGAATTTGGGACGGGAGAAGACCTCGCCCCCCCTCCCCGCCCCCGCCTTCCCTGGGGCTCAGGTGCCCTTTTACGAAGGCGGAGGCCCTGTTGGCGGTGGGCTGGGTGATGACCGTTTGCTGTCACTGACGGAAGCCCTTGGGGAGCCAGCGCGAGGCCGGGCTCGGGTCGCGGGGCTTGCCGGCGCTTGGGGTCTTTGCGGTACTATACGGGGGCGAGAGGCGGGGCCGGGCCTGACGGTCTCCTCTCCCGCCGCCGCCTACAGCTCCATGGTGATCCGGGACCTGACCCTGCGCAGCGCTGCCAGCTTTGGGTCCTTCCACCTCATCCGGCTGCTCTACGACGAGTACATGTACTACCTGATCGAGCACCGCGTGGCCCAGGCCAAGGGCGAGACCCCCATCGCCGTCATGGGCGAGGTGCGCGCGGCGGGGCGCCCAGGGCGCGGGCGGGTCCCCCCCCCCCCCCCCCCCCCGGCGGGACCCTCACCCCTTGTCTTGCCTCCTTGCAGTTCGCCAACCTGACCACCTCGCTGAACCCCCTTGACCCGGACAAAGGTAGGCGGGGCGCGTCCCTACCCAGGGCCTGAGTCCAAGGGGCGGCGACCCAGGGGGATTGGGGCGGAGGAGGTGCCCACGGTGCTCTGGGGGTGCGGCCGCCACACGCTGAGCCGGGCCTGCTCTGTGTGCCCCAGACGAGGAGGAGGAAGAGGAGGAGGAGAGCGAGGACGAGCTGCCACAGGACATCTCACTGGCGGCCGGCGGAGAGTCACCCGCGCTGGGCCCGGACGCCCTGGAGCCGCCGGCCAAGTTGGCAAGGACAGACACACGGGGCCTCTTCGTGCAGGCGCTGCCCTCCAGCTAAGCCCGCGGCCTCCCCCCACCCCGCCCCGCCCGCCCCCGCCGCCCATCCACGCCAGGGTCCCTCACAGCTTCTGTGGCTTCGCTGTCACCGTTCCAGCCTCGGCCAGGGCCGGGATGGGGGCCTCCAAGACAGGGAAGGCTAGGGGGTCCCCGCCCCCAGAGGGGCCGGCACCAATCACAGGGCCGGGGCGGAGCCGCAGCTGCAAACTGACACAAAAGACGTGCCTTAAGGAACCCGCCTCCGTGCCCAGGTGCCCCGTGGGACAGCCAGCTTGGCTCCTTGGCCTCCAAGGCCTCAGCATCTCCCTCTCCCATCCCAGGGGGCAGGCAGGCAGGCCCCCCTCCCCTGTGGAACCGTTAACTTATTCAGCTCGCTGGCTTTGCACAGTCTGTCCTGGGCCCAACCCTGAGCCCCAGGTGGGCACAGGTGGGCGTCACCTGGGGACCCCCACTGTCAGCAGCAGCCCCGGGACCCCTCCCCCAGCAACCCCACCGCTCCCCACTCCTTGGTATAAGTGCAATTAAAGCCGTGGGTGTCGCATCTTCTCCAGAGCTGGGCCCTCCCTTGCCCCGCAGCCCTAGAGGGGGGCACTGCCTGGCCTGGTCGGGGGTAGGGTGGCCGGGGGATGCCGCCTCCAGCTTCCAAAGAGCAGCAGGCGGGGGCTGGGCGTGGGAGCCCCGAGGGGCCTGCTGCCGGCAGTGGGGTCCAGAAGTGCCCGCGCCCGTCCCGGCCCAGGCTGGGGGCTCCACTCCCTCAGATCCAAGACCCCAGTGTCCCAGGCCGCCCGCCTCTGGTTTGTAATGGAACCTCCGTGCTCCTCCTCTCCCAGGAGACTGTGCTTCTCCTCCGTGCAGTGCGCCCCGCCCCCCACACGACTATTGTGCGATTTTTGTGAGCCGCCTGAGCGGAGTTGGTAACTTGTTGGTTTTTTTCCAACCATCATGGCCTTATCTGTTCCGGTTTTCTCAGTGTCTTCAACCTGTGAGATAGATGTTTATGGCAAAAAGCAAAAAGCAAAAAAAAAAAAAAAAAAAAAAAAAAAAAGGAAAAAAAAGAAAAACCTGAACCTATTGTATAAAAAATCACTATTTTGTGTGCTCCGCGTGCTACAGCTTTTGGGGTGGCCCACCCCGTCCCCCCCCCACTCCCCTGCCCTCGGGGCCTCCCCTCTCCTGGCCGTGAAAGTGTCCACGCGTGTGGTAGTCTAGTGTGCCGAGCTGTTTTCTACCTTTTTGTAGTCTTTCTTAAAACACAATAAATTCCGCTGTGATATTTGGCTACTGCTGACTCGAGGGGCCTCGGGGCTGGGGGCTCCAACTGGGCCCTGAGCGGCAGTAAAGGGAATTCAGTGAGGCTCAGAAATAAAACATTTATTACATGAAGAGGAATGACGGGCAGGGGGAGGGGATGGCCACGAGGTCTGCCACCTCAGGTGGGGGAGGCTGGGACGGGCAGGGCAGGGGAAAGGGGTCCATTCGGCCTCCCCGGGGGGCAACGTCCACACCTGTAGCCAAGGAAAGGGGCGGACGCGCAAAGAGCAAGGGCCTGTGCCCAGCGCGGGGTGAAGGTGGGCGCTTGAGGCTGGTGGGGCAGGGGGCTCCCTCCCTCTGCCCCTTCCCAACTTAAATAGGCATAAATAAGAAGCGTCCAGACTCTCAGGCCACCAGGGGCTGCCCCACCCAGCCCCCTTCCCCGCAGCCTAACACTAGTGCCGGTCGTCAGTCGGTCACCGGTCGGCCGGCCAGCCGGGGAGAGGCTGCCAGGAAGGCGGCCAGCTCCCAGGCCGCGGAGGTAGTTGGAGTCAGTGTCCAGAGCGGCCGGGCCCTCACAGCACAATCCACGTGTACCTCTCACTGTCTGCCAGAACCTTCAGCGAGCACCCTGCAGGGAAGGGGCAGAAGGGAGCCGTGGAGTCTCTGCGGGCCCAGGCTGTGGGAGGGGTCTGCCTCTTTCCCCGACTTGATTTGGGCCACACAAGGTTCCAGAAGGCAGTGAGGCCTGCAGCCACCCAGCAAAGCTCTGCTGAATGAAGGACTGGCCGCGGTTCCCCGGGCGCCACGCCTGCCGGGTCCTCTCCGAGCCGGCCCCTCGCCTCGCCGGGCCTGCCCTCCTCCCCTCACCCCCATTCCACCGTGTCCAGTGGCACAGCCAGCGGACTCCTCCATCAGGAACACTTAGGAATCAGCACCCGCTCTAGGCCTGGCATGGCACCAGGGTAAGGACCTCAGTCCTGACCGCCATCGGGTCGCGGGGCCCACCTTTGTGCAGCGCCTCGTTGGTCATCCTATTGACGTAGCGGCCGCTGCTCTCAGGCACCAGCCACTTCATGACCATGTCCACGCAGCTCTTGCGGTATGAGCTCCAGACACTGCCGCTGAGGGCAAGGGGGTGAGGGCTCTCATCACCCAGGCCCCAGGCCGCCCACCCCCGTCCCAGGCCCCCCCCCCTCCCGGCCCTGGCCCCAGTCCCACCTCACCTGGTCTGCCCCTTGACCTCGGTCAGGTCGCCTACACTGACTGTCACAAAGATGCCTGTGTTGAGGTCCCATGCCACTTTGAGGCTGGTGTGATAGGTCTTTGGTCTGCAGCGGATGAGGAGCAAAGGAGAAAGGGACGGGACCAACGGGTCCCTCAGCTGGGACCCAGGCAACCCTGGGGGGCTTCTGTCTTTGGAACAGTAATGGAATTTGGGGGGCAGGGGAAGTCTTCTCACATCCCCACTCGCCCACTCCCCTGAAGTATCCGAGCGTGGCCCGCTGCTAGGCGGGGGAGAGGGGCATCCAACTCACTCACCGGAGCTGGCCCTCCTCAGTGGGGGACGGGAACGCCAGGAGCAGCAGGCCGATGTTGATGAGGACTTGATTGGTTTCCGGGCAGACCTGGGGGGCAGGGGCGCGGGGGGGGGGGGGGAGGCAGGCAGTGGGACAGTGACAGTTATTGAGGGTGATGCCCAGAACAGGGAGGCCCTGGGCACCCCTCCCCACCCCATTCCCTCCCTGGGCCCACCTCGAGGATGACAATGTCATAGTCACTGAAGGAACAAAACTGGTGGGCCCAGGTGGCATCGTGGCGGATGACCTCATTGATGACGTATTCGAAGTCCAGCGTGAGCTGCTCCACCGTCAGGTACTGACCCTGTGGGCAGCGGGCGGAGGGCAAGACTGCATCAGCTGTCACCCCAGCAGGCTCCCCAGGGGCTGCCCCTAGGCCTGCCCCCCACTGGCACCAACCTGGACGGCAGCCCGCTCCCTCATGGGCCGCAGATTGCGGCCACGGAGATCAGTCACCACAAAGGGCAAGGAGATCTTGTCATCCTCGAACTCTGAGGGGGCAGGAAGTGGGGGTAGGGGTGGTGGGAGGCCTGGCTGGCCTCCCATGCCTGGGGCCCTGCCCACCAGGTGGGTTCCCAGCTCACCATCCTCCGCTTCGGTCCCTTCGCTGGACCCCAGCACGTAATACAGCTTGGTGTAGTTGACGTAGCCGGGCTCAGGGGCTGGTGCCTCCGCCGCAGGGGGGCTGTCTCGGGGTACCACCTCCCCACATGGGGCCAGGGGCTCTGAGGGCGGGCGGCAGCGACTGCCCGAGGGCCCCGGGCAGGGGGGCAGCCGGGCTTCCTCCGAGGTCCCGCCCTTGGCCTCTCTGGCCCTGCGGAAGATGTCGGCCACAAACTCCTTGGCTTTGGCGATGGCGGGCGAGGGCTCAGGGGCCCCAGGGACCCGGGCGGGGGCTGTTTCGGGACAGGGACTGGGGAGGGTGGGGGGCACCTCAGGGCTCTGAGGCCCAGGGGGGCTGGGAGGGGCCGGAGGGGAGGTGGTGTGGTCATACAGGATTTGGCAGAAGTTGTTCTCGCCTGAAACGAAAACAGTGAAGGGGGGGGGGGGATGTCAATAAACAAGTTCAAATCTAGGGCACCGCAGACCTCCCTCATTGCCCGGGGGCAGGGGGGTGGGGTGGGGCGGGTGGTTCTTAGAAATCCGCCTTGGGGACACCCTTCTAGAAGACTTCCCTATGCTGAAAGATCAGTTGAAAACACTCGGAAGGGGAAAAGGCCTTACGTGCGCGTGCAAACACGGGCATAAACAATACCTTCAAGCTTTATTTCTGAGCATCTACCAGATGCCACACTGAGGATGCGAGGGAACGAGACACAAAAATCCCTGCCCTTGGGGAGTTCACGGTTTACAGTGACAAAAGCTAAAAATCACCAAAGTCTGAAAACTTACTCCATAGCCCTCCATCCTCCCCAACGGGAGCCTGACTGACTTGGGCACAGTGCCCATCTATGGGCACCATCAGGAATGTGGGCTCGCCACGGACAACCCCAGTGTGTTCAGAGGAGCACTGTAGCTGAGCCCTGGGCCCTGCCTGCACCACCTCCAAAGGACCCCCCCCACAATCAACACTGAGAGGGCGGGGGCTGTGTCCTCCCAGTTCAGAGACTGGGGAACGAGGCTCAGAGGGAAACTTATCCAAGGGCACGCTGCATGACAATGCGAACCAAGGCACTCCTGTCCACCAGAGTGGACGACGGCCAAGTCAAAACTCCCCCTTTGTGTAAACACTGTCCTATGGCGAGGTGTTAGACACGGGTGACGATGTCCCCCTCACCCCAGTGTGCACAAAGCTGAATCCTGTCCCACGTGACCCTTCCTACAGGGACCCATAGCCACAAGTACCGGGGGCAGGTATCGGCCTCAACCAGGCCTGGGTTCTGGAGAGGACCCTGCCCACAGTGGCACAAGCAGCCAGGGAAGGAGGCCCCTGCACGGGCCTGGGGACAGGACATCCTGGCCCTTGCTGGTTTGTGGCTTAATTGTATACATTTAATCCTTTTTTTTTTTATATCCACTCCACTCCCTCTCCCAGGGACAACCGTTTTAATGTACTTAGTGGGTGTCTTCTTATTGACTCCATTCTTACAAAATCGGGACGTAAGTGGTGTCGTTGACTGGTGACAGATCTCCTTGGTTTCTTTTGCGTTTGGATGTGTCTTCAAGGCATGCTCCCCAGACACGCGTGCTGGGGCGCTCAGTGGACTGCCGATCCAAAGGAATCACTGCCTTGTCCTACCTCCCCGATCCCCAGGGATGGACGCCAGGTAGCCCCTACCACCAAAGCCTTGGACGTGCCCGGGCTCAGGCCGGGCTGCGGTCACATTGTTGCCCTGTGGCCCTGAGGGTGCAGGTGAGGCCCCAGGGTCCCCCATCGCCGCCAGTGGTAACATCAACCAGCTTAACATTAGCTACTCTTAACATTAGCTACAAGGGACATCACCTTGTGACTTTCACTGGCGTTTTTCCTATTCCCGAAGACATAAGATGGCCTTCTGTCTACCAACTGAAATTTTAAGTGACCGTTTCTGCTCGAAAAGGGCACTGCACTGTCCAGCATGGTGGCTGTGGCCACATGGGGCTACTTGAGCTCAACTAAAATTAAATAAAATTTAAAAGTCAGTTCTTGGGTCACTCAGCCGCTTCCAAGTGGCTACCGGTGGCGGCTGGAGCGGACACAGCAGATATAGACCATCATACCCCTACGGAAAGTTCTAGTGGACGGTGTCGGGGAGGAGCATGGCTAGCTTCGGATCCCGTACTCCTGCTGTCCAGCCGTGTGGCCCCGGACAAGGGACTCCACCTCTGCGTACCCCGGCCTCCTCATCTGCCGTGGGGGGCAGTGACAGGACCACCCCCGGAGGGCCGCTGGGCGGAGTCGGCAGGTCACGGGCTCTGAGGCTTACAGCCCGTGCTCGGCCCATCGTCGGGCCCGGGGGCCTACCTGCCGAGTGGACCGAGACCGCACAGGCCACCAGAGAGTAGCTGGTGTTGAGCAGCACCACCTGGTCCTTCTTGAGCTGGAAGGCGGGCTGGAAGGTGGGGAAGGGGTAGACCACCTGGTACTTGGTGTGCAGCATGAAGCCGTGCCGCAGGCACTGCGCGCTGGGGTCGCCTGCAGCAACACAAGCCACCCAGGCTCACTCCCGGCCGCGGGGCGGGGCGGGGGGGGGGGGGGAGCAGCCCGCACCCCGAGGCCCCCGGCCCGCTCACCCGGGTGGGCCCGGCTGGCTTCCCGGCAGGCGGCGCAGCGGCCCGGCGACGGCACCGCCACGGTGCTGATGTAGATGTCTCGGTGGTTCTCGTCACTCATCATCATCATGTTCATGAGCATCCCATTGGCCGAGCGGGTGCTGGGGGCCGGCACACCTTCAGCGGCCTGGCCCACGCACCACCCTCGCCAGGCCTTCCCTGTCCCCGGGTCTTACTTGAAGCCGAAGACGATGACCTTGGAGGCATCGCTGGGCCACTCGCACACGGTCAGGTACAGGTCGCTGTAGATCTCCTCATCCTGGAAGAGCCGCACCTGCCGGACCTGAGCAGCATGGTCGGGGTCGGTATGGAGCCAGAGCAGGTAGGGTGGGGGGAGAGGGGGCCCGAGGCTGCACGATGCTGGCCTGGAATCCGAGCTGGGGCTGAGCTGGCAGGAGCGCCCTTTCTGGGGGGTGGGGGGGTGGGGGGGTGTGTGACTCCAGCCAGGGAGTCTAAGCAGCCCCTGTACCTTAGCCTCTGCCTTCCTGAGGATGGGCAGGGGAAGCTACCCTCACAACTAGGGGAAGCAGGGAGGCGGCCTGGCACGGGAAGCAGGGCCCTGGCCCAGCAGGGAGGAAGCTAATAGAAGCCCTGCCTCACAAGAGGGGACCCTGCTAGACACATCGGTTCCAAGCCGGCTCCACCCTGAAACCTGTCCACCTCCCTGGGTTCACGTGTCAGCTGGTCTGACAGCACTCACCTGCTGGAATGGGGGGGTTCAAGGAGTCAAAGTCAGGGTTAAGCGAATGGGGTAGCAAAGCTAACGGCTCCCCCCTGGCCTGAGCCCGCCGTGTTCCGCAGGCTAGACGTGGAGCCGAACCTCACGAGGCTGCTGCCGTCTACCCGCTTTCAACTATAAAAACGGCAATTCCGTGTGGCTTGACCTCCCACGTGGTAAGCCCTGACAACGACCTTAGGAGTGCGATTTCTCTGCTTTACAAACAAGGAAACTGGGGCTCAGGGGTGCTGTGATCTGCGGGTCCTGCTGCTGGAAGGGACAGCCCAGCACCGGGCCCAGCCCTACCAGCTTGAGCTTGCTGTGGACGTTGAACTCCCACCAGTACAGATGGTAGATGTAGAAGGAGAAGTCGTCGTCCCCGCTGCTGCTGGTGTAGGAAAGAACGTAACGGCCGCACTTGGAAAAGCCCAGGAAGATGTGTCTGTGGGGGCGGGGGCAGAATGGCCAGGTCAGGGCCAGCCTGCCACCCCACCCAGCCACCCCCCTGCTCGGCCCAGCCTCACGCAGCCTCACCCTGCGTAGAGAAAGTCCTCGTCCACAATGTTCTTGAGGGAGACGCAGACCCTGGGCGGCAGCTTCCGGAAGAGGCGAGGGGAGAGCTGCCCACTGATCTGGGGAAGGGGTGGCCCTGGCTCTTAAGGCACCATCGCCCCCCAGTGCCCTCGCCTAAAGCAGAGTAGCACCCCCAAGTTCTTGCCCACATAGCCACCCCCCCCCGCCCCCCCGCCAACTATGACGGTCAAGAGGGGTCCGAGCTCCGGAAGGTGGGAATAGCTAGGGAAGATGGCTCAGCTGGGCCTCACTTGAGCCTCGCTCTCCAGGAGGGACCCATGCCACCCTCCCAGCCTCACACCTCTTCAGTCTCAGAGCCCCTCTTGCGCAAGCACCCAGGTCCTGAGGACCAGCACTGGCATCACCTCCTCCAGGAAGGTTCCCCAGTCAACCTTGGTCACAAGGGGCCACACTGGCTGCCTTCCTAAAGGCTGTTTCCGGTGGGTGCCATCCACCACTAAAGAGGCTTGACCAACCGCACTCACCTATTCCTGACCCACTAGCCTACACACAGGGTGCTCAGGGCCTTTGGGACAGCCCTGGCCTCAGGGACAGGTGAGGCAGCAGAAGGGTGGGGCTGACCAGTGACCTTCCAATTTCTGCCCAATTCCCCCTTCTCAATTAACCTAGCCGCCTTCCAACCGACTCCCTCATCCCAAAAACTTCAAGGAAGAATTTGGGGGGGGGGGGGGACAGGCAGGCACAAGCTGAGTGCTAGGGGATCAGAGCACCCGGGTCCTACAGCCCAATCTGAGTGAGATACTTGGCCTTGCCCTCAAGAGGTTCCAGTCTGATGGGAAACACCCCCATCTGGGGAGCTCTCTGGCACACTCTTCAAGGAGATCCCCGTCTGATGGAACAGCCCTGTTGGGGAGGCCCAGGCTGACGGGAGACACAATCCCAGTCCAGGGAGCTTCCAAGCTAAGGGTGGAGCCACAGACCAACCCAGGGAGCAACCAGGCTGAAGGTGGCGGCTATCCCTGCCCAAGGAACTCGTCAAAAGGAGGAGACACAGCCCTGCCCTCACAGAGTTCCCAACCTAATGGAGAAGGCACTCTCGCTACCCACAAGGAAACAGTTCTGCCCAGGTTGCTGCTGACCTCACAGCAGATTCACATGTCTGCCCTCCCGGAGCTCCCAGACTGATGGGAGATAGATACGCGGACACATTGTAAGTTTACAGTCTGATGGAGAAGACAGAGCCCTGCTCAGGAAGCTCCCAGTCTGAGGGAGAAGACCAGGCTTTCTCCAGGAAGATCCCTCCCATTCGATGGGGGAGGCAGACACAGGTACAGGAACTCCCAGCTCCCGTGTGGTCAGAGCCGGGACAGAGAGAGGAACACCAGGCAGAGGAAGCCCAAAGCCGGTAGCAGGGGCTCTGCCAAGGGGGCGGAAAGGCTCCATAACGGAGGGGCCATGGGAGCAGGGTTTTGAAAAACGAGTCTGACCCTGGATCGCCCCCTTTCTCCTTATTCCTCCAGCGACCCCCCTCCACCCAAGCTCTTTCGCGGCCACCTCCAGCAGCTCTTCCATCCAAGCCCCCTACCGCGGACCCCGCCCCCAGCCCACTCCATCCAAGCCCCCGTCCCAGCCCCCTCCATCCAAGTCCGCTCTCCTGGGCCCCGCCCAGCCCCCTTCCTCTGAGCCCCCTCCCCCGGGGCTCCGCCCCCAACCCCTCACCCCGCGAACTCCCTCCCTCCCTCCGCCTCCCTCGTCCCTTTTCCCCACCCTCCAGCGAGCTCTCCCCAGACTCCAGGCCTCACCTTGACCCGCTCCAGCTGCTTGAGGACGTGCTCCCGCCGCCGCCCCGCTGCCCGCTTCCCCCCGGCGCCCCCGGGGCCGCCGCCGCCGCTCCCGGCCCCGCTGTTCCGCTCCGATTTCGAGCTGGGCGCCATTTTCACCCCCTCCCTCCACTTCCGGAGCAACCGGCCTTTTCGTCCCACCCCCGCCTCCTCCTCATTGGCCCTTTCTCGGCATTGCGGCCAGTCTGTTGGGTGAAAGCCCGCACTTGGGGCCTCTTCCCGCTACGCCTGTCCATCAAAGCGATCTCGGCACTTGATTGGTAGGAACGGCACAACCCCCGTGGTCCGCCGCCGTATCCCCGCCTTTCCGCAAGGACGCACCCATCAGAGGCCCCATTTGCGCCCCTTGCCGAAATGACTTTGACCGGATAGGCGGAGGCCTCTATCCGTCTCGGCGGCGTCACGCCCCCCTGCGGCTAGTGGGTTTCCATGGAGACCGCGGGCGGTCCAGGCCTGTGGGCGGGGCGATGGGAGTCTGTGGTCCACAAGGGCCAGAGTCCCCAGCCTAGTGATGTCGGCGCTCTCTACGGAGGTGCAGAGGCCTGACAGTATCCTGAGACCACCAGGGCAGGCCGAAGAAAGGGATTTGCAAAAAAAAAAAAAAAAAAAAAAAAAAAATGAGATTCGATTAAAAACATCTTTCGTTGAAAGTAGGGACGGCCTGGTGGGATGACGATGACGATAATGATAGAATCTATCGCTTATATAGCACTTCACCTGTGCAAGACACGGTTCTGAGCTTACAAACAATTCTATGTAGTAAGTCGCTGTTGTGCCCATCTTACAGATAACAATACTAATAATTGTTGAATGCCTGCTGAGTATCATTTTCATATGTGTTAGCTCATCTAATCTTCGCAACAGTTTTGTAGATAGGTCCTTTTTAAAAAGATTTTTTTAATGTTTTGTTTTTTTTTTTTTATTTTGTGAGAAAAAGTCAGGACGTGAGCAGGGGGAAGGGCAGAGAGAGAGGGAGACACAGAATCCGGAGCAGGCTCCAGGCTCTGAGCCATCAGCACAGAGCCTGACTCAGGGTTCAAACCCGTGAGCAAGATCATGACCTGAGCTGAAGTGAAACGCTTAACTGACTGAGCCACCCAGGCGCCCCTAGATAGGTCCTTTTATTACGTCCATTTTACACAGGGTGAAACTGAGGCTTACCGTGTAGTGCTCCTGAGTACCTGGCACGCATATGCCTCAATTATGGCTGTAATCAAAGAGGGAGTGAATGGATCTTGTTCTTTGTACTCTCCCAGCCTCATGAATGCATTCCGTGCATTCATTTATGCAGCAAATATTTCTTGAGCACCTACTATGTTCTAGGTTCTAGGGGTACAGCAGTGAACAAGACAGATGATAAACAAAGAAATAGATTTCAGTTACCTAATTCCAGGTGGGATTAGAAATCAAAGAGAAGGAAGAAGGCTGCTCAGGCCAGCTAGAGAGAGGTCCCCATGCAGGTGAGGAGGAGGAATATTCCAATAAAGACAAAGCCTTCAGAGGGATGAGGGTGACATGCCTGAAAGACCCCAAAAAGTCCAGTTGGGCCAAAGCAGGAATAAGCAAGGAAGAAAGTAAGCAAGTCAAACAGACAAGGACCGGGAGGTGGGCAGGGAGTGTCGGGTGAGCAAGATAGTTGGATTTTACTCTTAAGCATAAAGTGGAGCCTCTGGAAGGTTTTTAGTAGAAGATGATGGAATCTGATATGAGATTTAAAAGATCATTATGATCGGGGCGCCTGGGTGGCGCAGTCGGTTGAGTGTCCGACTTCAGCCAGGTCACGATCTCGCGGTCTGTGAGTTCGAGCCCCGCGTCGGGCTCTGGGCTGATGGCTCGGAGCCTGGAGCCTGTTTCTGATTCTGTGTCTCCCTCTCTCTCTGCCCCTCCCCCGTTCATGCTCTGTCTCTCTCTGTCCCAAAAATAAATAAATGTTGAAAAAAAAAATACATGGTCAAAAAGATCATTATGATCCATGCAGCACCTGGCTGTCTCAGTGGGTAGAGCATGCGACTTTTGATCTCCAGGTCTTGAGTTCAAATCCCACATTGGGCGGAGAGATTACTTTAATTAATAAATAAACAAAGAAATAATCATTGTAATCCAAAGAATTAAATAAATACCCATGAGTTCATACTGATGTAAATAAATGAATAAAAAATGGGCAGGGGGCGGGCACCTGGGTGGCTCAGTTGGTTAAGCATCCGACTTCAGCTCAGGTCATGATCTAACAGTCTGAGTTCGAGCCCTGCGTCGGGCTCTGTGCTGACAGCTCAGAGCCTGGAGCCTGCTTCAGATTCTGTGTCTCCCTCTCTCTCTGCCCCTTCCCCACTCATGCTCTGTCTCTCTCTGTCTCAAAAATAAATAAAAACATTAAAACATTAAAAAATTAAAAAAAAAATGGGCGGGGGGGGGGGAAGAGACCATTCTTCCATATAGAAGATGTTCAATTAATAGATGTTCAATTAATAAGTGTAGAAAGAATGAGGGAAATAGGAAATTATCATGAGGCAAACACCACAATTACAATTTGCAGCAGGCGAGATCTACCAATGGGTGCTAAAATTTGTGGATGAAACTGGAAGGAGAAACACCTACCCTAAAAGTATCTCTCCCAAAATATTTATTAACTACTGGGTTTTTTTAAATATATGTCCACAGATTGTTTGATATGCCTCCTTCCAGGAGGTGGAGCTTAATTCTCCACCTTGTTGGGTGCGGGCTGGATTTAGTGACTTGCTTCTAAGGAATAAAGTTATGGGAAGGGAAGCAACGAACTTGACAGTGGAGAAATCTGGCAGACATTACCTCAACCAGGTAATCAACATTGTCATCATAGCGATGAGTCATGTGCCCGGACCCTTGATATGATGTGATGAGGAGGACACATCACCTCCTCAATATCGTCACTTAAACCCCCAAACTCAATCTAGTCGTGAGAAACCATCAGATGTTTGTCCCAACTCGAGGGAGAGTCTACAAAGACCTGACTAGGATACTTCAAAAACGTCAGGATCACGAGAAACAAAGCCTGACCAAGACACTGGCACGACTTAGAGAAGTCTTAGGAGACGTGATAAATAAATGAAATGTGGTGTCCTGGATGGGACCCTGGACCAGAAAAGAAAAGGACATCAGAGAGACAACTGGTGTCACTCACATTAAGCCTGTAGTTTAGTGAACAGTCTTGTGCCAAAGTTAGCTAACCTCTTAGTTGTGACAACTGTACCGTGGTTATGCAAGATGTTCTCATTCGGGCCAGTGGGTAATGGGTAGACAAGAACTTTCTGTGCCTCCTTTGCAAATTGTCTTAACTCATTGAGCTGCCATATTAAAAATGCTGTACACTGGGTGGATTTACACCCAAATTTGATTTCCCATAGTTCTGGAGGCTGGGAAGTCTAAGATCTAGCCAATCCTAGATTGTATATCCTTGCTATATCCTCCCATGACTGAGAGAAACAGCGAGAAAGAGGAGAGAGCAAAGGCACACGAGCACTGGCTCCTTTATAGGGCGCTAATCCCATTCTGGAAGTCTCCATCCTCATGACATAACCACCCCCAAAGGTCCCACCTTCCAGTACCATCCCATCGGGGCTGGATTTCAACATATGCCTTTAGGCAAGGCACATACATTTAGTCCATAGCACAAATCTTCTGTAAATTGAAAATTATTTCAAAATACCAAGGTTTCTGAAGAGAAGACTCTTCAAAAGTTCATTTGGCTTCCGTGTGGAGGATGTTGAGGGGAAGAGGGGTGGTGGGGCAAGAAAGGCCTCAGGGAGGCCAGAGGGACAGGTTATGGTGGCTCGGATTCGAGTAATAGCAGTGAAGACGGAGAAAAGCGGCTGTATTCGGGGCCCATGGGTCATGTTCAAGGACTGGGCATCGGGGTAGAGATAAGAAGTAGGTTTCAGGGGCGCCTGGGTGGCGCAGTCGGTTAAGCGTCCGACTTCAGCCAGGTCACGATCTCGCGGTCCGTGAGTTCACGATCTCGTGAGATCTCGAGTGATCTCGCGTGAGTTCGAGCCCCGCGTCAGGCTCTGGGCTGATGGCTCGGAGCCTGGAGCCTGTTTCCGATTCTGCGTCTCCCTCTCTCTCTGCCCCTCCCCCGTTCATGCTCTGTCTCTCTCTGTCCCAAAAATAAATAAAAACGTTGAAAAAAAAATTTTTTTTAAAAAAAGAAGTAGGTTTCAGGGGCGCCTGGGTGGCTCGGTTGTTTGGGCCTCTGACCTCGGCTCAGGCCATGATCTCGCGGTTCGTGGGTTCGAGCCCCGCGTCGGGCTCTGTGCTGACAGCTCAGAGCCAGGAGCCTGCTTCGGATTCTGTGTCTCCCTCTCGCTCTCTGCCCCTCCCCCGCTCACGTTCTGTCTCTGTCTCTCAGAAATAAATAAAAATGTTAAAAAAAAAAGTAGGTTTCAGTTACTCTACATCCTTGCCAATATTTGTTATCTTCTGCGTTTTTTAAAAAAGTATTTATTTATTTATTTTGAGAGAAGGAGATAGAGAGCAAGCAGGGAGGGTCAGAGAGAGGGAGACAGAGAATCTCAAGCAGGCTCCGCGTTGTCAGTGCAGAGCTCTGTGCAGGCTCAAACTCACAAACTGCAAGATCATGACCTGAGCTGAAACCAAGAGTCTGACACTTAAGCGACTGAGCCACCCGACTGCCCTGGTTATCTTTTTTTTTTTTTTTTTTTTTTTTTATAGAAACCATCCTAATGGGTGTTATCATTGACGTTTTTAAAAATGTTTATTCACTTTTGAGAGAGAGACAGAGACATAGTGTGAACAGGCAAGGGGCAGAGAGAGGGGGACACAGAATCCGAAGCAGGTTCCAGGCTCTGAGCTGACAGTACAGAGCCCGACGTGGGGCTCGAACTCACGAACTGTGAGATCCTGACCTGAGCCCAAGTCGGACGCTTAAGTGACTGACCCACCCAGGTACCCCTCCTTTTTTTTCAAGTTTATTTATTTCGAGAGGGAGAGAGATTGCCCATGTGTAAGGTGGGGAGGTGCAGAGAGAGAGGGAGAGAGAGAATCTCAAGCAGACTCCACACAGTCAGCACAGAACTTGACACGAGGCTTGAACCCACAAACCATGAGATCATGACCTGCGCCGAAGTCAGACGCTTAACTGACTGAGCCACCTAGGCGCCCCCTCACTTATTTTAAATAGGCATTATCTTTATACAGTCTTAAATTCAACACGGAGGAGACATAGGATGGGCCGTGAGCACGTGAAAAGATGTTCAACATTATTAGTCGTCAAAGAAATACAAATAGAGTCACAATAATATAGCAGGACACACCCACCAAAATGGCTAAAATTAAAGACTGACCACAAGTGTTGACAAGGGCTTGGAGGAACCATAACTCTCACAGCCGCCAGTGGGGGTGCAAAACGACACAACCACGTTGGAAGGCAGTTTGGCAGTCTCATAAAAAGTGAAATGTGCACTTACTGTGTGATTCAGCGCATTTCACTCCGACGTATTCACCCGAGAACGTCTTTTTTTTTTTTTTTTTTTTCACATAATCTCCACAGGCAACGTGGGGCTCGAGCCCACAACCCCGAGATCAAGAGTCACACGCTCCACCGACCGAACCGGCCAGGCACCCCTACCCGAAAGAACTTTTAAAAAAGACATGTGTCCTCAAAGACTCGCTCAGGACTGGTCGTGGCCGTGTTATTTGTTAATCGCCCAAAGTGGGAAATGAGTAAAAGTGTATCAACACGTGATAAATAAATGAGTAATAAACTCACGTAATAAACAAAATGAAGTGCTGTGCACCTAAAACTCACGTTGCATCTCAATTATATCTCAGTTTCTAAAAAAAAAAATGTTCAGACACTTAACTGACCGAGCCACCTAGGCGCCCCAATATCTTTTTCACTTTATGAAAATGATCAAAACTGTCAGCCTCGCTCTGTACCCTTTTTCTCCTCACGAGATTAGCCCTACCCACACTAATCCATGTAATGGTTTGAACAGTGACCCACAAAAGGGTATCCTGGTGTCCTAACCCTTAGAACATGCAAATATGACCTTATTTGGGGGGGGGGAAAAAAAAAGACGTAATTAAGTAAAAGATCTTGAAATGAGATTATCCTGGATTAACCAGCTGGGCCCTAAAGTCCACGGCCAGTGTCCTTATAAAAGAGAGGAGGAGGAACACAGACACTCTCATGGAGGAAAAGTCCACATGGAAACCGAGGCAGAGATGGTCCTGACACAGCCACAGGCCCAAGAACGTCAAAGATTGCCAGCAACCACCAGAAGCTGGAAGAACTACAAGGAAGGAGCCTCCAGAAGGAACAGCTCTGCCAACACCTTGACTTGGGACTTCCAGGCTCTCTCCGCAGGTCCAAATAAATAATCTGGACTTCTGAAATGAATAAATGCCTGCCATTCTAAGCTACCTTGTTTGTGAGCATTGGTACCACCGTTCCAGGAAGCTGATACATTACGTATATAGAGTGAGTCCCTTGTGTGTCCTAGATCTGATTCTCTATTTTTTTTTTTAATGTTTATTTATTTTTGAGGGAGGGAGAGAGAGAGAGAGAGAGGAGACACGGAATCCGAAGCAGGCTCCAGGCTCCAAGCTGTCAGCACAGAGCCCCACATGGGGCTTGAACCCACGGACTGCGAGATCACGATCCGAGCCGAAGTCAGACTGAGCCACCCAGGCGCCCTTGGTTCTCTATTATTTTAACAGGAACATGTTTGGTTTGTTTATTCCCCTCTTAGGAGATTATTTTTCACTTGTTCACACGACATATGTTCACCGCTCACCTGGTTTGTATTCGACACTGCTCTAGGTGCTGAGGGACAGAGGTGACTATGGCCAAGTGCCCCCCTCCACAGTGGGGGAGGACAGTGGACGGTGGGCAGATATGTAAGTCAGGATGTGAGAAATGCCAGGAAGAAAAGTAAGGCAGGGAAGAGGAGAGAGAGAGAGACAAAAATGTTGCTTCTGATTGGGAGTTCTGGTGAGGGGTCCTCCGAGGAAGTGACATGAGTTAAAATCACCAGCCGTGTGTGATCCCCCGCGGCAGAGAATTTTCACTGTAATAAACGAGACTACAGGGAACTCTTGTATGTATCTGTTACCGGCTGTGTAAGAGGTTTTCCAGAGCAGACTTCTGGTCCTTGGGTGTTGCAGAGAGAGTAATACTCCAAATAGTCCCCTTGCTCCTCCCCAAGCCCCTACCCCGACCCCCACCTTCTCTGTCCCTTGCAGTCAGGCAGGACCACGTGACTAATCCTGGCCAGTGAAATGCAAACAGAAGGTACTTCTGGGTGGAAACCCTGAAAAGCTGACTTGGGAGTCCTCTCTTTTCCACAGAGCCAGCAACTGTGGGGGCTGCTGTTCAAGATGGTGAGGCTTCTGGTGGACTGGATCCCTGAGTGACTGTGTGGCTCAGAGTGACCCTGCTGAGCCGTTGAGATCATATTGTGTGGATGACCAACTCTGGGGTTAGTCGCTGACCCTTGGGGCTGCTTGTTACACAGAATGATCTTGCCTGTCCATCTAATACCCACAGGAAACCGAACCAATAACAAATGTATCTACATATATGTGTATCCATATGTGATATATCTTATCATGTATATATATCCTTTATATATAGATATATACGTGTATATATATCTATATTTTTATATATAGATAGATATGTGTATATATATCTATCTTTTTATATATGCACATGTGAAACAGAACCAGTAAGATATCCATATCTAAATCATCTATATCTATCTTATTCCTGTATATGTTTATCCTTTATTCTTTATATATATATCCTTTTGTATGTACATATGTATATATCATTTTATATATATATCTTCTTCTTTCAATCTATTTATAGACATAGAATTCTATCTCTATGTATTGATTGATCTATCTATACCTATATCTACACCTATCAATCTATAGAAAGATTTAGGGGCACTTGGGTGGCTCAGTTAAGCCTCTGAATTTGGCTTCGGGTCATGATCTCACGGTTCATGAGTTCAAGGCCTATGTCAGGCTCTCTGCTGTCAGCGCAGAGCCCATGTCAGATCCTCTGTCCCCCTCTCTCTCCGCCCCTCCCCCGCTCTCTCTCTCAAAAACAAATAAACTTTGGTTTTTTTAAGTCGAGAGTGATGCCAAGGCCGTGATCGATTTGACCTTCAGTGCTCACCTGCATGCACCCACCCACCTTTGCCCCCCATCTTCCTTATACCGACCTGGAAGTATTTTTGGCACTTGGGAGACAGTCTTCGAGAGCTCGTCCGCTGTCTTCCCGGTGTAGGCCTCACTGACAGAAATTCCTTTCCTGTTTCATCACCACTGGTTTCCCTGCCTTTGGATTTTGTCGCCGGCGAGCAGCGGAAGCCGGTGTATTTGGGAACCCCTGGAGCCCGGTCTTCTAGCACTCCTGCGCCCCTGGCCTCACTTTCTCTGCTTTCTGTTCCGTTCAGCCCCTCCATGGACTGGATGATGCCCATCCATTTGGGGGAGGGCAATCTACTTCACTGAGTTCACAGATTCAAGCGCTAATCTCTTCTGGGAACACTGTCACAGCTGCACCCAGAAATCAGGTTTAATCTGTGCAGCCCATGGGCCAGTATCACTTTAGAGTATAACGTTTCACTGGACCTGTACGGTTAACCATCACAAGTACACGACAGGCACATTTTCGGTTTTACCAGATACTTCCAGGTTCGTCCTCTCTTCCGGACCCTCCTTCTCCATGATCTTTGCTGGCTGTCTTCTGCCCACCCCTCGGCCATCAAGCTTTTCTCAGCAGTGTCCCTTGGGTCTCCCTGCTCGTTTTCTTTCCTTTTTAAAAAATGTTTATTCATTTTTTTTTTAATTTTTTTTTCAACATTTTTATTTATTTTTGGGACAGAGAGAGACAGAGCATGAACGGGGGAGGGGCAGAGAGAGAGGGAGACACAGAATCGGAAACAGGCTCCAGGCTCTGAGCCATCAGCCCAGAGCCTGACGCGGGGCTCGAACTCACGGACCGCGAGATCGTGACCTGGCTGAAGTCGGACGCTTAACCGACTGCGCCACCCAGGCGCCCCAGTTTATTCATTTTTGAGAGAGAGAGAGGGAGTGCGTGAGCAGGGGAGGGGCAGACAGGTGGGGAGGGACAGAGGATTCGACAAGGGCTCTGTGCTGACAGCAGAGAGCCCGACGTGGGGCTCAAACTCACGAACCTTGAGATAATGACCGGAGCCAAAGCTGGACGCTCAACCAACCGAGCCTCCCAGGCGCCCCTCCCTTTCCATTTTATGCTTTCTCTTTGGCCAATGCCATCCACACCTTGGCTGCAACTCTCATTCTGTAGATAGCCTCCGTATCCATTAGGACTTATTTTTTTAAGGATTTTATTTATTTTATTTTTCAAAAGAGAGAGAGAGAGCAGGGAAGGGGCAGTGAGAGGGAGGAGAGAGAGAGAGAGACAGAGAATCCCAAGCAGGCTCTGCACCACCAGTGTGGAGCCCGACATGGGCCTCGAATCCACGAACCACGAGATCGAGACCTGAGCTGAAACCAAGAGTAGGAAGCTTAACCGACTGAGCTACCCAGGCGTCCCCATTAGGATTTAGAGTACGTTGTTTTTTTGAAGGAGAGGAAAAGGGAAACAGTGGCTTACCCAAGAGAGACGTCTGTTTCTCCGTCGCGTTCGAGACCGCTGGAGCCGGGGTCTTAAAAAGCCTGAGACGCCGTGGCTCCTCTCCTATCTCTGAGCCTCACAGGGCCCCCAAGGCCCAACCAGGAGTCTCCCTGCTTTTGTCAGACATGTCCTCCATCCGGAGGGAGAGGCTCCCCACCCAGCTACCTCCTCTATCAGCCAGACCACCTGCACCCCATCGGGTCCTCCGCCTAATGGGTCACCTCCCTGGCAGCCTGAGAAATCATCCAAACATGCCAATCACACCCCTTCATGGGAACCAGAGGTCACCTCCCCCTTTTGTCACTACAAAGCCTGCTTTTTCATTTTTTTCTTTATTAAAAAATTTATCCCAGGGGCGCCTGGGTGGCTCAGCCAGTTAAGCGTCTGACTTCGGCTCATAGTCATGATCTCTCAGTTGGTGAGTTCGAGGCCCGCGTCGGGCTCTGTGCTGACAGCGCGGAGCCTGGAACGTGCTTCGGATTCTGTGTCTCCCTCTCTCTCTCGGCCCCTCCCCTGCTCGCACTCTGTCTCTGCCTCTCTCTCTCTCAAAAATAAATAAACTTAAAAAAAAAATGTATCCCAGCTTCTTGGTGATTATTTGCAAAATTTGCACTAATTTGAGCATGTTGTGTTAGGAATAAGCAATTTTCATTCTAAACTTTGGAGGCCACGACTTAAATAACTATGCTAATTTTCATCGCGAGTTTGGTGACTATTCTAGTTGTTTTGACCCTGTTTCTTGACTTGGCTCCCACGTGCGCCACCCCCATGTGGCTCCCCGCGTGGCATGCCGTGTCCTTCCCTCCTCCAGGCTGTGATTATATGTGAATAATAAATCAACACCAGTTTTTTCTATCCAGGGTTGGCTGTCAACGTGCGTGGCTATCTTGTATCATTTAGAGCAGACCCCTCCTTCACCAACAGGGTGGGTAGGAGGTGATCAAAACACTCAGCATTGCAGGGATGGCCTTCCATTGTATGTGACACCCAGGTTGCTTCTATCTTGTCCCTCCACCATTCAAGAATAGTGGTCTTGACGTCATGGCCCAAGATGGCTGATGGAGTTCCAGCCATCACATCCACATTCCAACAGTAGAGAGGAGAAACGCACTCCTTTTCCCTCAAAGTGGCACATACCACCTCCGTTCACACAGTCATATGGTTGTACCCAGCTGCAAGGGAGGCTGGGAAATGTGGCACTTTATCTTAGGCAGCCATAGGCCCAGATAAGTATCAGTGATTTTATGAATTTGGCTCAGACCTTGAAGGGCTAATTAGCCAGATGAAGGCCGATTGAGAAGTTTGGCCTTAGCCTGGGTCTTGAGGTTGAATGCCATCAGAGCATGAGGGGCAGGCCCAAGGCGTGCCTTGGGATCATTAGTGCGTAGTGATTTAAGGCCCCTCCTTTCCTTTCCTTCTTTCTTTCTTTTTTTTTATTTGAGAGAGAGAGACAGAAAGAGAAAGAGAAAGAGTGATCATGAGCAGGGAAGAAAGACATAGAGAAAGAGAGAGAATTCCAAGCAGGCTCCACACTCAATGTGGAGCCTGACATGGGGCTTGATCCCATGACCCTGGGATCCTGACCTGAGCTGAAATCAAGAGTCGGACGCTCAACCAACTGATACCCAGGTGCCCACCCTGTTTTTTTCCCCTTTCCTTTTCTAATTGGGAGACTACATTTCTCATCATCCTCTTGCCCTCTTTAACATCAACCCCCACCTCCTCCCCATACGCCCCAGCAAGCAAAATGAGACCAGATTGCTGCCCTAGCTGCCCACAGTGTTCCTGCAACTGTCCCTTGTCCCCATGACCCTACAGTCCTCCCTACTCTGAGATCAGAGCCAACACTGCCTCCCCATGCAAACCTCTCCCACACACACAGACACCATCCTCCACACATGCATTCCATGAAGGTGTCATAAATGCTGATTATGCCGGGCTCTATATTCGTGGACCATAGTCAGTCCTCCAGTGCTGTCCCTGCAGAACTCTTTGTTGGGTAGGGGAAGGCTGGACCAGGCAGGGCAGGGCTAGGAAAGGCAGGGCAGGGCTGGGCAGGGCAGTGCAAGGTAGAGGAAATGGAGTTTGTCGCAGGGAGATAAGGCCAGCAGGTCATTTACAAGAGCAGTGATTAGGTTCCTAGCTAATCAGCGCGGTCCATCCTTCTGGCCACGGGGACTGGTTCCAGACGGACATGTGACCAAAGCGAGGCTAATGAGATTGAAACTTGAGACTTTTCAGTTGGAGTAAAGCTCAGAGTCTGTCCATGTTGCTGCTGGGGATATCTTGGCACTCAACAGAGAAGCCTGCTGAGAGAGCTAAGAGGCAAAGGATCAAACGAGAATGTCATTTGAGCCACTGGATCCAGCTATGCCTGAATGATACATCCACTGGATGTTTCTGTTCATGAGTCAATAAATGCCCTCGTTTGCACCGGCTAGTTTCGTTTGGGTTCTCTGTCCTTTGCAACTGAAAGAGGCCTGCCAGAAGCAGCTTGGTTCTCACCGGGGCCAGCATCAAGGCAGTAAATTCAGTAGCTCTGTGAGGCTAGTCCCATTACCCTGCTGGGGAGACTGAGGACATTCCGAGCTAGCAGCTACTGGTTCCACATGGAGATCTTGGGCTGAGGACTGTTTCTCTCTTCTGGCTGAAACTCAGACCTGTCTCCTGCCCTAGCCCTGAGGGACCCTGAGTGTCTCCTGTCATGAGTGCACGCCGTCCTGGGACATGTGGGCAAATGATCACCTCCAAGCTTCTTCCTTTGTGGGAGGGGGATTAACAATGCAGATACCCTCTCTGTCCGTCATTCCCCCACATCGGTCCCTTCCTCCCACTCCCCTGATGTACTGCCGTCTCTCCGTGGCTCAACCTCCCACTCTCCCTGGCAGGTGATGTCTGGAGCCTGCCAGGCGCCCCCAAGCCTCACCATCAGGCATTTATATCTGTTTAGGGCTGGGGCCTGTTCTACCCAAAGTGCCAGGGAACTCAGATCCTGCAGCCTTAGCCCTCAACCAGTGCCTGAGGGAGGGAGTTGGAGAATCAATAACCCAGCTCCCTCACCCCTCAGGTAGGACGTGTGTCTTACAAAATCTGCCAGCACTCCCCAGCAGGACCGAGCCCTATGCCTCTGGTGGGAACTTGTTTGATAACAAGCGTGACAAACCGTCCCAATTTGCCCAGGACTAAGGGTTTCCTGGGACACAGGGTTTTGAGTGCTAAAACTGGCAAGTTCTAGGTAAGTTGATTACCCCGGAGATAACTCGTCATTGACTACTTCTTTCCTTCCCTCTGTCATTTCCCTGCTCCCCTACAGCTTCTTTGTCCAAGACAAATGCACTCAATCCTTGTCTCAAGCTCTGCTTCTGGAAAACCTTCCTCCCCCCCCCCCCCCCCCCAAACTTCAACCTCCTTCATGCCCTTCACACAGCCCATCGGCTCGGCCACTTCTGAGCTGAGCACTTGTAAGGGGCAGATGTGATGCTTAGAATTTTCTGTCCAAAATCTGGTTTTGCCTTTGAGGAAGGAAGGATATTCTGTCATCTCTGTCCTACGTGTGGGAAAACTGAGGTTTGGGCAGGAAAACAATTTGCCTGAAGACACCTTGCGGGTAAGTGGTGCATCCTGGGAGATGGGATCTGGGGCAGAGGTTGGCTTCTTCCCCCACGCTACTGCTCTGGTGTAAAGGCCAAGGAATGTGCCGGGAACCTTCTCACCCACCTCAAATGTGTTATCTCATTTAATCCTTATACCACTCCTGGAGATGAGACGACCACTCCCCACTTTGCAGAGTGGGAAACCAAGGCCCAGAGAGGTGCCAGAGCCCAGGTTCAAGCCCAGGCAGGCTGGCGCGGAGTGCATATCCTTAACCACCCTTAACCACCGGGCTCGTGCTTCAATACGTGTCATTTCCTTTCAGGCAGCTGCGGCTGTGGCCACTCAGGGAGGAGGAGGAGGGGCCCAAATGGCAGGCCTGGCTGAGAGCCCCCAGGCTGGCATCTGGGCTGGCAGGCTGAGCCCAGGCCTGCCCTGACCCCTTGCTGCCAGCCCCAGTTCCTTGGGGACCCTCCTGTGGCCTGAAGCATCTTCCACTCCTCTGCCCCCACCCCTATTTCTGCGGTTGGCCCAAATACCAGACAGGGCGAATCTTAGCTTTCCCCCAAGCATTCCATGCTCCTGTGGCCCGGCCCAGGCTGGCCGAGGTTACGCAAGCTGAGCAGGGGTGGTTGGTGGGGGTGGGACCGAGGGGACGGGCCGGCCTGTCCTCGCCACCCCATCCGGCAGCCCTCCCACCCTCCCCAGGGCGGGGAAGGGGGTGGGCCGGCTAGTTCCCCACCCCCACCCCCCAGCGCCTGGGAGAACAAGCCGGGTGGAGGGTGACCTGTGCCAAGAGATGGGGGGCGGTGGCGGCCACGGAAGAGGCTCCAGGAGGTGACCGCCTGGTTTCCATTAGGGAGCCCTGGTCGGCATTTCAGGCGAGACGGCAGAGCTGGGGCTGGCTATGGTAAGGTGGGGTGGGGGCGGGAGGGCAGGGGAGGGAGGGGAGCCTGCCTGCTCCCCCTCTCCCCTGCCCCCCCCCGCCCCACGCGGGGATGCTCCTGTCGCCATGGTGACCTGGTGCTGGGCCTGGGGCCACCGTGACCCATCAGTCCCTCTACTCCCAGCGGCTGAGCCTGCTGCTGCTGCTCCTGCTGCTGCCCGGCCCCCCACCCGCCCCAGGCATGGAGGACGCCGCCTTCCCCCACCTGGGGGAGAGCTCGCAGCCCCCGCCCCGGGCCTGCCCCCTGCGCTGCTCCTGCCCCCGGGCAGACACAGTGGACTGCAATGGCCTGGACCTTCAGGTGTTCCCGGACAACATCACCCGGGCAGCTCAGCACCTCTCCCTGCAGGTGGGGCCCCGGGGGCCAGGGTGAGCACGCCAAGTGCCGGGTTTCAGGGTGATAGGGTGATGGGGCGTTGGGCGTGCAGGTCTTGGCAGCGATGGAAGCTGGCCTGGGTGAGAGCGTCGGGGTCTGGGCATTAGAGGCGAGGGCAGGTCGGGGGGCGGGGGGGACAGACACTGGAACTTTTAGGAGGGGCTGAGCGTTTGGAGGTGTTAAAAGGTCAATGTCTTGGCAGTTACGGGTTTTGGGGGGGGGTCAGAGTGATGGAGCATGTGGGTCCGGTGTGGGGGTGATGAAATGTCAGACAACATCTTTTTGGTTTATAGGGTTGTTTGGGGTCAGGGTGATGGGTGTCAGGGGTCAATTATGGGGGCAGATGGGGTGTCGGGGGGTCAACATCTTGGCGATCACAGGGTTGTTTGTGGTGACGGGGTTGTTTTGGTTGCAGGGTAATGGGGCTTTGGGGATCAAGTGTGGGGGTGAGGGGTGTCAAGGCTTACTTGCTTAACGCGATGGGGAGCTGGGAATCGGGGCTCCGGCCACTTGCGGAGGGCTCAGGGGTGTGAATCCTCCCCCCCCAGAACAACCAGCTCCAGGAGCTCCCCTACAATGAGCTGTCACGCCTCAGCAGCCTCCGGACCCTCAACCTCCACAACAACCTCATCTCTTCTGAGGGTGAGGGGTGAGGGGACCTCGGGAGGCGGCCCCTTCCCTCCCCTGCTGGGTCTGTGGGTAGTTCTGCGGTCGTTCCCAGAACTGCCCTTTGCTGAGCAGGATGGAAACCCAGGCTGTGGCTTTGGAGGACGGGTGGGGAGGCGTGTGGGAGGGTGCCTGGAGGAGCCCCTGCCAGTGGCCAGCCAAGAGCCCTGGGGCAGCTGGGAGCACAGACTCCCCCACTGCCCCCTCCCTGTGCCCCGGGGCCGCGGGGTGGGGGGGGGGTCCCCTCACTGCCCATCCCGCTCCCAGGCCTGCCCGATGAGGCCTTTGAGTCCCTCACGCAGCTGCAGCACATTTACGTGGCCCACAACAAGGTGAGCACCCCTACCTGACCCCTGCCCCGGCCCTGAGGCCTGGCCCGCAGGGACATACAGCAGAGCGCGGAGGGCACGGCGGGGGTGGGGTGGAGGGCAGGGCTCCCTGACCAAGCGTGGCCGTGTCCCCACAGCTCTCGGTGGCCCCCCAGTTTCTGCCCCGCTCCCTCCGGGTTGCAGATCTGGCTGCCAACCAAGTGACGGAGATCTTCCCGCTTACCTTTGGGGAGAAGCCCGCGCTCAGGTAGCCCCTGGCCCAGCCCGGACCTCTCTGACCTCAGATATGCCTGGGGTCACTCCCTACCCCTGGAGGCCTGAGGGGATCAGAGCCTGCCCTTGAGGGTCTGCAGGGGCAGAGTCCTACCCTGGGAGGGAGGTGTGGGGGGTGGGGAGTGGGGATCTGAGGCAGGACACCCTGGATGCTGTCTGGAGAACCGCCACACGAGGCGGAGACAGTGCGCGGACGCGTGCGCATCCTCACACTGGAGGCCGCGCTGGGGTGCAGGGGGCGGGGGCGGGAGTGGGGGCCGGTGGGAGGGCCGGGGGCAGGCTGGTGGCCGGAGCCTGGCTCCCCTCAGGTCCGTGTACCTCCACAACAACCAGCTGAGCAACGCCGGCCTGCCCCCTGACGCCTTCCACGGCTCTGAAGCCGTGGTCATCCTCAGCCTCTCCAGCAACCGGCTCAGCTACTTGCCGCCCAGTCTGCCACCCTCGCTGGAGCGGCTCCACCTGCAGGTGCCCCGCCTCCACCCTGCCAGCCCCCTGCCCGCCCCCTTTCCCTCTCTCCTGGGGGAGCCCCCCCCCCCCCCCCCCCCCCCGAGAATGCCAGTAGTCACAAGTATCTTCGAGTCCTGCCCACTGGCGCGGGTCACTCACGGGTGCTCTCGGACCCGCGTTGCCAAAGCTAGCTCCCTGCTACTCCCTTACTCAAGAGCCTTCCGTAGCTCCCTGCTGCTGTCTGTCCGCCGACCCCTGGTCTCGCTGTCTCCTCCTTTCCCAGAACAACCTCATCTCCAAGGTGCCCCGGGGGGCGCTGAGCCGCCAGACACACCTGCGGGAGCTCTACCTCCAGCACAACCAGCTGACGGACAGCGGCCTGGATGCCACCACCTTCAGGTGGGGCCTGAGACAGGGGAGGACACAGGTGCAGCCTCGTGCTGGCAGGAGGGGCTGGAGGTTCGGAGTCCAAGCCCCACCCCCCGCAACCCTCCAGCCCCCTCCGGGGTATGACCCCCAAACCGAGGCCTCATTTGCTGAGCACCTGCTGTGCACCAGGCTCATCGGAGCACCTAGCAGCCATCCTTTTGCTCCCAGCTCCTCTGTGCCTGGGTTCTATTTTCCAAACGTCATCACCGCCGCATGCAGACTTGCACCCAGAACTCTGTCCTGGTCACCTCCACATCCAGTCCAGGGGGCCGGACTCTGCCCTGATCTCAGCAGGTGCCCCTCCCACCCAGATCTCGCGACTCGCCCACCCCCAAGTTGGGGTCTCCGGCTTCTATCGCGGGAGCACTCTTCAACCCTCACCCCCAAGGTTCACCTGTCCCCACCCCCCACTCCCCACTCCCGCTCAGCACCCAGCCCCACGCCAGCCCTCTCTCCCACCAGCAAGCTGCACCACCTCGAGTACCTGGACCTGTCCCACAACCGGCTAGCCTCGGTGCCCGCGGGCCTGCCCCGCACCCTGGCCGTGCTGCACCTGGGCCGCAACCGCATCCGCGGGGTGGAGGCGGCCCGGCTGCGCGGGGCGCGGGGCCTGCGCTACCTCCTGCTGCAGCACAACCAGCTGGGGGCGACGGGGCTGCCCGCAGGGGCGCTGCGGCCGCTGCGGGGCCTGCACACGCTGCATCTCTATGGCAACGGGCTGGACCGCGTGCCCCTGGCGCTGCCGCGCCGCCTGCGGGCCCTGGTGCTGCCCCACAACCACGTGACCACGCTGGGCGCCCGGGACCTGGCTGGCACACCGGGCCTGGCCGAACTCAACCTGGCCTACAACCGCCTGGTCAGCGCCCGCGTGCACCGCCGGGCCTTCCGCCCGCTGCGTGCCCTGCGCAGCCTTGACCTGGCCGGCAACCTGCTGACCCGGCTGCCCGGCGGCCTGCCCGGCGGCCTGCACACCCTGCGGCTGCAGCGCAACCAGCTGCGGGCCCTCGAGCCGGAGCCGCTGGCCGGCCTGGACCAACTGCGGGAGCTCAGCCTGGCGCACAACCGGCTCCGGGTCGGAGACATCGGGCCCGGCACCTGGCACGAACTCCAGGCCCTCCAGGTCAGGCGCCGGCCGGTCAGCCACACTGCCCCCACCGCCCCTCCGTCCCCTCCATCCCCACGCCTTGCAGCGTCTTCCCACAAGGCCCCGAGATGCCTCAAAGAGAGCCCGGCAGACGGACCCGGGGTGGGTGAGGCAGAGCCGGCCTCCGGGCCTTGGGCCGTGCCGTCCCTGCCACCTGGTCCTCGGCAACCAGCCCCTCCGCCTCCCCGGGGCAACCAGTCCCCGCCTCCCCTGGTTCCTCCTGAACGCGGCTGCTTCCACAGAGTTTAGAGCATCTGGGGGTGCAGGCGCTGTCCTAGGCGCTGGAGAGGTGGGCACAGAGCGACACAGCTCCGGGCCCGTGGCACCGACGCACTAGTTAGGGAGAAAGCGGTTGGTCAGTAGACGGTGTCAGGAGGGTGCCCGGTGAGGGAAGTGCCATCCTCGCGAACGACTGCTTCGATCTCTCCCGCAGCAGGCAGGTCCCCATCTGTCTGGGACCCCGGCACCTAGAGCCCAGCCTGCCCCAGACGGAACTCCCTGTACCTCTGTCGGGGCTGGAGGGAATTTGGCAACGCGGAGGGGGTTGAGGGGAGGAGGCCCAGGCTGGTGTGGAGTGCCCGGGCAGAGAGGTTTGGGGCTCAAGGCCCGGGGCCGCCGTGGCATCATCTCTGCCCAGGTGCTGGACCTCAGCCACAACGAGCTGTCCTTTGTGCCCCCTGACCTGCCTGAGGCCCTGGAGGAGCTGCACCTGCAGGGCAACCGCATCAGCCACGTGGGTCCTGAAGCCTTCCTCAGCACTCCCCGCCTGCGCGCCCTCTTTCTCAGGTGCCCCGGAGGCGGCTGGGGAGAGCGAGTCCTGGGGGCAGGGGCTGTGATGGGCTCCAGCAGGCCTGGGTGGGCCAGGACGGTCGTGGCCCCCCCCCCCACACACACTTCCTTTGCACCCACCCTCACGCCTGCCTCTCGGTTACAGGGCAAACAGGCTTCACATGACCAGCATCGCACCGGACACCTTCCTGGGCCTCCTGCACCTGAGTGTGGTGGATACGGCGGGCAACCCCGAGCAGGTCCTGGTCCGGCTGCCACCCACAACTCCACGTCAGCCACGGGCAGGGAGCCCCCGAGCCCGGAGGGGTCCAGCAGTGTAGCCCAGACCCCTGGGGCTCCACTGGGTCACGGACCGAGGAGACGGTGCCCATCCGGGGCCTCAGCCAGGCTCTCCCAGGCCTCAAGGGCCCGGCCAGGAAGCTGGGGACAGGGGCGCTGCGTCCACACACAGGGAGCCCCGGGAGAGACTCAAGCATGCAGCTCGCACGCCAGGCACGCAGACCACACCAGCCCTGCCGGACGCGGTCCCCACTCCCCGCACAAGTGGAGGCGGCAACAATAAAGCCTAATAACCCTGTCAAGTGCTCACCACCTGCCAGATGCCCTTCACCTTGCAGGAGGGGCTCTCACCATCCCAGCATCCAACTGAGGAAACTGACGCTGTGGGATGCTAAGAGGGTCAGGCAATCTGGTCCAAGTCCCAGGGCCAGTGAGCAGCCGGGCTGGATTTCGAGGGGTCAGCAAGAACCACCACGTGACAGCTGACCGTACGTACACACCCGAACACACCCAAGGCCACCAGCTACAGAAACACACGGCACGGCAGACGCCCTCAAGCAGGCCACAGCCCTCACACATGTCCCCGGAGCAAGCGTGCGAATCGAACACATCCTTCACGGGCACTCTCCCCCCCAACAGCCTGCCCCTCTTATGGGCACCTTGCCATCAACCCCCGGGGGACTGTGGGAGAGACCCAGCTGGCCACAAGGCGGGGGCAAGAAACATCAACAGGACAGAGTGAGCCAGGCGTGGCCCTGGCTGTTTATTCCCTGTGTCAGCCCTGGGGAGCCAGCTGGGCTCTGGCTGACCTCAGTGGCTTCTTTGGGGTGTGGGTGGGCTTCAGGGTTAAGGCTGGGGAGGGATAGGAAGTAAAGTGCTTGCAGGGGCCCTCGGGGCTTGGTCCTAGCTGCCCCCCCCCACCTCTGGGGCAGGCCAGGGGCCGGACACCCCAGGCTGTGCAAACGGGACTCTCCAGGGCCCACCCAGCCAGGCCGGGGCAAGGGGCACAGGCTGGCTGGTGGTGCCATCCTCAGGGCCCCCCGCCAGGAAGAACCCGGCGGAGGACACGTCCATCTGGAGCTGACGGTCTGCTGATTGTCTGCTTGTCTGGCCTCCGGCTGTGGCCTGGTCAGCTCCTCCCGGTGCCAGGGCCTTGGGCACTCTCCAGGGGCCGCCCATCCGGCCGACCCCTCACCTGCGGAGCCGCTGCAGCTAAGGGGGAAGCCGCCAGGGTCGGGGGGGGTACTCATGGCCACAGCCGTGCCCCACACCCCCCGGCCTGGCCGCTCACCTCACTCTCCACCAGGTTCCGCCTGTAGAGTGCCTCCTTTGCAGCCTCCTGGGGGCCGAGAGGCGGTCAGCGGGCGGCCGCGGGCAGCCCCGGCCCCCCAGCGCCCACCCGGCCCTCGCCTGGCTCACCCTGCTGCCGTCGTTGCCCAGGCGCCGGGCCGCCTCTGTGTAGAACTGCAGCTGGCGCTCCAGCTGGGCCGCGTACTCTGAGGGTGGGGAGGGGTCAGGATGGGGGCTGCTGCCTGCCCTCCCCTCCCCCACGCGCCCATCCCCGAGACCCTACCCCTCCGGATGCCCGGGCCCCCCTGCTCCAGCTGCGCCCTCTGCCACTGGCTGCGTTGCATGATGTCCTGGTACTGCTGGGCCACCTCCGGGGGCACCGGCCGCCGCGCCTGCCTCAGGGCCAGGATCTGGGGGGGTGCAGAGCGGGGGACTGTGACGGCCCCGTCCGGGGCCTACCGAACCCCCAATCCTGCCCCGGCCAGCCCGTCAAAGCAGGCACCCACCTTCCGCTCCAGACGCTCTTGATCAAAGGCCAGCACGCTGAGGCTGTGCAGGGGCCGGGCCGCTCTGTGGAGTTGGGGAGGGATGAAGGGCCGCAGGGACCCCCCAAGCCTGACCTCATTAATTCTCACAGACGCACTGGGCGCTGGGGAACAGCAGGAGGTAAGCTAGGCCCACCCTGGTGTTGCAGAGCCCACGACCTAGTGGGGCTGAAGGCTATACACTCAGGCAACTGCCGTGCCCGGTGGTCAGGGAAGGTCTCCCAGGGAAGAACGCAGCCAAGCTGGGAGCCAGAGGAGTTAGAGCCGGGCAGGGGAGTGGGGAGCAAGTGCTGGGTAGGGGGGCTCATGGCATCATCAGAAGACAGAAAAGCCCAGAGGCCAGTGAAAACGAGGTGTAGATAACCATGAACGAACAGGAGGAAGTGGGGTGGGACGAGACTACTGGATATATTGATGATGGTCCAATCACAAAAGGTCCTAAAAACCAGGCTGCGAAGTGTCAGGACGTTTCAGGAGACGGGGAGCCAGGAGACGTTTTGGAGCAGGGAAGGGATGCACTACAATTCGTGCCTGATGGGAAACTGTCCAGGAGGGGCTGAAACAGGAAGAAGGGACTTCTCTCCAGCATGGCTTGACCCAGCCACCTACCTGTTCCCTGGCTCCCTCGAAGGGGTGGGTACGGGAGGGGCCTTCCCTTTGGGCCCAGCAACCTGCTTCAGTGGACAGAACCAGTCTTGTGATTCCCGGCCCGCTTGAACCAAGCCTCCCTCCCTGGGGTGGCTGATGGGCAGGAGTCTCACCGTGGGCGCGGCTGCTGGCACGGGGTCAATGACCAGCCACCTCTCGGTTGTGGTCTCCAACTGCTGGGCGGTCAGTGGCTCCCGAATCCGGACCATCACCTCCAGCCGCCCCCCGGTGGGCCTGCGACCATCCAGGACCTGGGTGGAAATGAGGGGAGGCTACTGAGAAGCAGGCAGTGGCTGGAGGCCCAGGGCCGGGATCAGAGAGAACCAGGGTAATTTCCAAAATCTGAGCCCCTGGATAGATAGAGCTGAGACGCCGATTGGTCAAAATGGAGCAGGGTGCTGGGAATATTTAGGGCTGGGTAGTATGGAGGTCTGGGATCCCTGGGGGAGAAGCTGGGTCAGCAGAAGAGACCCCTAGGAGGCCCAGGGCCTGTAGGGAGCTTTTGAATAACGTTAACAAGTGACACAGCCACACCAGAGCCTGTGGGCAAATGTCCACATCTCACCTCAAGGATCTCCCGGACCTCACACGCGGTCTCCAGGGCGTCCAGCTTCAGCTGGGCTGTGCCCAGCACCCGGTCAGTCTTGAACAGCCCCCTGTGTGCGTGAGGGGGACAGGACGGTTGGCCCAAGGCAGCTCCCCCTCCCCCAGAGTCCGCCCAGCACCTGCATCCCCAGCTCACCCCTTGTGGACCACTTCAAATTTGATGCCTTTGGTCTGGATGGCCCTTCGGAAGCCGCGGTGGCTGCGGTTGATGCAGAGTTTGAACTGCTCCTTGAACTCTACTCCAGGAATGAGGACAGGCCCAGGAGGAAAGAGGGAGGGGTCAGGCTATGGTTTCAGGTTCTCTCTGCATGGGGCTGGGGTGCCTCCGGCAGCCACGGCAGCCACGGCCTCCTCCCCCTCCTCCTCCGCTCACCGGGGGAGTCTGTGTTCTTAATCACACTGGTCTTGTCTTTCTGAGCTTCTTCCTAGAGCCAAATCAAATAGGAGGCAGGAAGGCTCAGGGGCTGGGGCCTGCCCTCGGACCCCTGCCGGCCCACTCCCGCGGATGAGGCTTGAGCCCATCTTTCCTACATACCACGTTGGGATAGGGGAAGTCAAACCGAACAAAGACATCCAGGTCGCTGGGAGACAGCCCTGTGGGCAGACAAGGGTCAGAGCCGGGCAGGGAGGCAGTCCCGCAGCCCTGACCCCTGCCTGGCGCCCCTCACCTGGGGGCGTGGGCAAGTTGATGCCCTTCACGATGAACAGGAGCATGTCGTTGCTGCTGAGGTCAGGGAAGATCCTTCCGGGAGGGCAGGTGGGGAGACAGAGGCACGTCAGCCCCAACGCCTGCCCGCCTTCTTTTCCCTTTGTGGATCCAGGGAACACACCCCATGCTGGCCTTTGTAGCTATATGGGCTCCTGGGCTCCAGTTTTAGGATCTGGACAGACTGGAATTCTTTGTCCAGATCTGCCAATGGCTTATTTTCGAGACTTTTCTTCAGTCTGGGACCCACTCTGCGCCAGCCAGTGGCTTCACTGCTGGGGGACCTTCCCTTCATTTAACAATACTTCTGGGGGGCGCCTGGGTGGCTCAGTCGGTCAAGAGTCCGATTTCAGGTCATGATCTCAGGGTTCGTGGGTTCGAGCCCCACGTCGGGCTCGGTGCTGACCGCTCAGAGCCTGGAGCCTGCTTCAGATTCTGTGTCTCCCTCGCCCTCTGCCCCTCCCCCGCTCGCACTCTGTCCCTCTCTCTCTCTCTTTCAAAAATAAATAAACATCTTAACAAATTTATAAGAGCAATATTTCTGCAGCCCCTACTATGTGCCTGCTGGTGTCCTCACTGATGGGGATATAGTGAGACAGACCCCATCCCTGTGTTCTTGGAGCCCAAGCTAGCTGAGTGAAGAGAAGACCAGTGCATATATAAACAGAGGAAACAAAGCAATTCTGCAGAAAATTAAAATAGGGGAAGAGAGTGGAGCATGCTCAGGATGGGCTGTTGTAGACGGGAGTGGTCAAAGAGGGCCTCTCAAGGGAGGCGACATCACAGGTGATTCTGGATGCCAAGAAGGCGTTACTACACAGAGACCTGGGGAAGAGGGTCTGTGCAGAGGAAAGAGCCAGTGCAAAGGCCCTGAGGACGAACATGCTTGGTTTGTCTGAGGGACCAAAAACAGGCCTGTGTGGCAGGAGGCAAGCAACGTGGGGACAGTGGGTGGGGATGAGGTGATGGGGAGCCAGGCTGTGCAGATGTGGGAGAGCCAAGGTAAGGGGTGTGGGGTATCCTAGGTTGTTGCAGTGGCTGTGCCTAACCCCATCTGTAAGTGGGGGAAATGATCCCAATTCCCCACGGTGTGGGAAGGCTTAAGAGGAGCAGGACCAACAACAACCACGCTGAGGGCTCGCCCCGGCCTCGGGACAAGGCACATCTCTGCACTCACTCGGTCTTCCCCATTTCTCAATGTGTCACTGGCAACTCCCCAACACCATCTTTCACTTGCACCTCATGCCTGCCTCAGGACCCTTGCATATACTGTGCTTTCACCGTGCAACCCAACTCTCCCCCAGAGGCAAGTCCTCTGCTGGCTTCTGGGGAGTGCAAGCCCCTCTCCAAAGGGGCATCTGGGCCAAGGGGCATCAGGGCCTTACTTGATGACGCTGAAGGTTCTCTGCTCAAAGCGGGCAGTGGGCGTGGGGAGACCTCGGGCGAATGCCTGCTTCAGAATCTCCATGCTCCGCTTACAGTCCTCTGCCAATTTCTCAAATCTGCCGGCAAGAGAGCCCTGTTCAGGTCCCTGGACCCAGGGATGGGATGGGGGTACAGACGTCTGGCAGAGGCAAGGACAGGGGTACTTACTTGCTGGTTTCGGCAATGTTGCCCAGGTGGGTGAACTGGTTAGAGTGGTTCAGGCACATCTGAAGAGCAGAAGGCAGTGAGGGGAGGGGCGGGGGGCCACGACCCTGAGGCCTGCTGATCTGGGCCAGGGGCCCACCTCACCTCATGCTGCTGCCTTATGAGCTTGGTGAGTTCACCATAGCGCCGGGCAGACTCCTGAGACAGACCTGGGCCAGGCCGCTGGACCAGAGAGAAGTCGTCTTTGTTGACGGGGGCGGGTGGCACCTAGAGAAGACAAGCCTCATGGGGAGGGGCCTGCTGGTTAGCAACAAACAGGCCCGCGCATGGAAATGTCACCCCTTCTTGGGGAGGCCTTCCTGGACCACTGCTTTGCCCCAGCCCTGGTCTTTCTTCTTCCCCGAGGAGAAAAGTGGTGCTCAGAGAGAAGTGGATGGTCCCTCCCAAAGTGGCACACAGCCCAGGTACTACGTGTCCCAGCATCCCTTGCAGCCGGGTACCGCCATGGGATTCAGCTGCGGCCAGTGGAAGGTGAGAAGTGATGGCATTCCATGTCACTTGCTTTAAATGGAACTGCCTGCCTTGCCCTTTCTTTCTCTCACTGCTTCCCATGGACTGAATGCAGGAAGGGCATCAGTCCACTCTGAGCACGTGGACAAAGATGACCTTCCAAGGTGTGACAGAGCAACAAGATGGAAGGAACCTGGGCCCTGGAGGGCTCTGTCTTTTCCAGAGCCCAGACTGCCCTGAATATTCCATGCGAGAAAACATATCTGTCTTCTTTCAGCCACTGAGTCGGGGGGGTACTTATCTGTTACAGAAGCTTAACCTGGATCCTGACTAATATACCCCAAGTTACGTGGCTGCTAAGCGGCCACAGCCCAACAGGGGGTGCCTGGGGAGGTCCAGCAGGCCTAGAGGGTTCACCTTGGCGATATCCACAGGCAGCCCATTGCGCGAGGCCTCCAGCATGGGCTCCAGCCCCTTGGCCTGGCGCAGGTGCATTTTGGCACCCTCCACGTCATTCTTCTGCTTGGCTCTCAGTGCGGCCTGTAGGAGCTGCTTCTTGCGGCCCTCCAGGAAGGCCAGTTGCTGCTGGGCTGTGGGTACAGGGGGGTCTGTGGATGCGGCCTGGCCCACACCAAGCAACAGGCAGCCCAGGAAGGGAGGGCATACCTACCTCTGGCGGATGTGCCCTTGGGGGCTGTTTTGGCTGCTGGGGTGGAGCCTGATTGGGGTGCCCTTGAGGGTGGGGCCTTGGGCTGGGCCGTGGGGGCCGGAGGGCTGGTGGGCTGCTGACAGACAGGGAGGGAATCAGAGCTCTCCCAGCACTCGCAATGGTTCCACTCCCCAAGGGGCCGGGGCCCGAAACTGACAATGGTGACTGTCTTAGTTTCTGTTTCCTCAGCAACGAATGCCCCATATAGTCTCATTCTCACTGAATCTTTGCAGAGACAAAGACAGCCCCTGTACCCACTTTACAGATGAGGAGGCAGGATCAGGGAGCAAAATGGCTGGCCCACGGCTGCACAGCCAGGAAGTGGCCAGGCCGGGAGGGAGGCCAGCTCTTCCCAGGCTCTGTCAGGGCTTTGCTGCCACTCCCGTCTCACCCCAAGACCCCAGCCCCTCCCACCTTCTTAGGTTCCTCATCCTCTTCATCCTCTGCGCCTTCATCCTGGTTAGCCAGCTTCATGGCGGTCTCCAAGACCCCCACCAGGCTCTGCTGGGTGGGCTCGGTGGCCTCCAGGCCCTGGATGGGGGGAAAGCCTGGGCGGCCAGTCAGGGCCCAGTCAGGAGGGAGGGACCCGTGCCGCGATGGCGGAGCCGTGGGTTCCTCCCTTTCCTAAGGAGCCTCGGGGCTTTGGATGTACTTTGAATCCAGGAAGGAGCTGCTGCTGGTTCTGTGTAGATGCCAGATTATTCCAACCTAATCTCCTGCTGCCTCTCACCTGACCCTGGGCCTTGACCAGACGCCAACGGGCAAGCACGGGGTGAGGCGGGCTACCAGGTACAAGAGGCGGTCACAGGCCTGGAGGGATTCCCAGGGGACCAAGGTGTTGAGGAATAATTGCTCTCCCGGGGGTGCGCGGGCAGCTCTGAGAACCCAGAGGAGGCCCCCAACCCACTGGGAGGCTGATGGAAGGCTGAGTAGAGTGTAAGGCCGAGAGCTGATGCGAAAGGAGGAGTCGAACACAGAAGAAATGGAGGAAATCAGACAGACGATGGTGGGCTGGTGAACAGGCTCTCCAAGTAAAACCCCCTGATTTTTAGTGTCTGCCGATTTCCGTGGTACAAACACTCCAATTGGGACCCAACTGTAAGGTACCAATTATCTAACAAGTTTGCAGAATTCCCGAATGCGGAGCACACAGCTCCCTGGGCCTGTGCGGTCAGGAGGAATAGCACCTACGGAGACTCAGAGGCCGGGAGGGGCAGGGGTGGGGGCTGTGCCTACCTGGGGGCACCGGCAGCTCGGCCACATCTACTGTTCGGCCCGCCTTGTGGGCTCGGATGGCATCTTGGTATTGCTGTAGTGGACACAGGATTAGGGCTACCTGGGCAAGGCCTCCGGGCGCTGTCTGCCTGCCCACTGGGCCCCCACACACCTTGACGATGCGCTCATGCATGCGAGCCTTCCGCTGGTCCCCTTTGGTCTTGGCCTGGGCCGCGGCCACGTGGTATCGCTCCATCCGCTGCTCCAGTGCCTCCAGGAGAGTCCGCGGAGGTGGGGGAACCTCTGGGCCAGACGGGGGCCGAGGGGGAGCAGAGGGGCAGGGTTAAGAGTCTTGGGAAGGAGAGACTTGTCACCCTGGCCTGCCCACCACACAGGGTTCCAAGAGCCTACCTGGCGTGGAGGGCACCGTGCTGGGAGCCGGAGGCTGTGGTGATGGCGAGGGTGGCTCTGGGGGCAGCTGGTCTGAGGGCAGAGAGGTCCAGTCCAGTGAGGGGCTTGCTTGGGGACCCCCTACCCCACGCTGGTGTGGTCTGAGGGGGTCCCCAGGTGACCAGAGAGGGTGGCAGCACCAAGTCCCGGAGGCTGGGCAGGGTGGTGGGGTCCTCACCAGGGGGAGGTGGCAGGCGGGACAGGTCCACAGGCTCCCCCCGGCTCAGGGCCTCCAAGATGGCATCGAAGCTCTGAGAGAAAGGAGACGAGGGGAAGAGGCTGCGGTTGGGGGCCAGGACCCTGTGGGGAGCCTCTGTCCATTCCTCTGCAGCATCTTGCTTAAGCCCCTTCCAATACTGACGCCCATTTCACAGGCAGGGTAAACCGGGGCTTTAAGAGATACGGAAAACTACACGTACAGAGTGACTAAGGGTCAGGAGTCAAACTGGGGTCCGTGTGACCACAGCGCTCCCGTTCTTTGCCACCACGCAAAGTCGGAAGCGTCGTGTCTTCTCCCACCGGTCTGGACGCACCTTGGCCACACGGAAACGTCTGGCAGCAGTGGCAGTATCTCCCTGCTGCTTGGCGTGGAGGGCGGCCAACTTATATTCGCGCTGGCGGCTCTGCAACTGGGCCAGGAGGTCAGGGCTGCAGGGACCTGGAAGGGGGAACAGCATACGAACCGCCTCTGTTTAACCGTCACGACGAAGCCTGTTCCTTAGGCCTGACCTACAGATGTGAGCACCGAGGCTGAGAGGCCATGCCGTCTCCCCAAGATGGTGTGGCGGGGACTCTACCCCGGGACCTGAGAAAGAGACAGAATCCGCAGCAGGCTCCAGGCTCCAGGCTCCGAGCTGTCACCACAGAGCCCGACGTGGGGCTTGAACCCTCGAACCGTGAGGTCATAACCTGCACCGAAGTTGGACGCTTAACCGACTGAGCCACCCAGGCGGCCCTCATCTTAACTTTAAAAAGTGGCCACAGTTGTCATTCCCAGTGTCGTGCAAATACTGACATTCACAAAACAGAACTATCACATCACTCTTTAAAACTTAATGTACTTTAAGGGCGCCTTGGTGGCTCAGTCAGTTAAGTGTCCGACTTTAGCTCAGGTCATGATCTCACGGTCTGTGGGTTCGAGCCCTGCATCGGGCTCTGTGCTGACAGCTCAGAGCCTGGAGCCTGCTTTGGATTCTGTGTCTCCCTGTCTCTCTCTCTGCCCCTCCCTCACTTGTACTCTCTCTCTCTCTCTCTCTTAAAAATAAATAAACGTTAAAAAATTTTTTAACGGGGGCGCCTGGGTGGCGCAGTCGGTTAAGCGTCCGACTTCAGCCAGGTCACGATCTCGCGGTCCCTGAGTTCGAGCCCCGCGTCGGGCTCTGGGCTGATGGCTCAGAGCCTGGAGCCTGTTTCCGAATCTGTGTCTCCCTCTCTCTCTGCCCCTTGCCTGTTCATGCTCTGTCTCTCTCTGTCCCCAAAATAAATGAACGTTGAAAAAAAAAAAAATTAAAAAAAAAAAAATTTTAACGTTTTTTAATCTAATGTACTTTAACTACCATGGTGATTTGAAACTCACCAGTATTCACTTATTTTTATTTTTTATATTTTTGCAAGCTCTATGCCAACTGTGGGCCTCGAACTCATGACCCCGAGATCAAGAGTCACACGCTTTACCGAATGAGCTGGTGGTGCCCCTTGTTTTCTTTAATTGCGGCAAAATACACATGAAATTTACCCTCTTAACCCTTTTTAAGTGTACAATTCAGTACATCACGTACAGTTGACCCTTGAACAATGAGGGTGTCAGGGCCACCAACACCCCCTGCCCCCACCATGCAGTTGGAAATCTACTTTTGACTCCCCCCAAATTTGACTACTCATAGCTTGTCGTTGACCACGGGCATCACCAATAAAGACAACCGATCGACACGTTTCGTACATTATGCGCGTTATATGCTGTTCTTATAATAAACGAAGCTGTAAGAAATGATACTAGGAAAACCACAAGGAAGAGAAATACAGTGCTGCACTGTGTTTATCAAAGAAACAGGGGGCCTGCTCAGTTTAAAGCTGCCTTTTCTTTTTCTTTTCATACTGGGTGGGGGGAGAGAGAGTATGAGTGGGGGAGGGGCAGAGGCAGAGAGAGAATCCCAAGCAGGCTCCACCCTCAGCGCAGAGCCCAACGAGGGGCTCAGTCCCACGACTTGGGGATCATGACACAAGCCAAAATCAAGAGCCCGACCTCAACTGACTAAGCCACCCAGGTGCCCTGTTAAAAGTCTTTTCCTGACCGCCCTATGGTATATTTGTGCAACCAAAATCCATCTATAAGGTTCACTGGCAAAGTGAGGAAATGGAGAGTTAAACTGCTTTTTTTTAAAAATTTTTAACGTCTATTCATTTTTGAGAGAGAGAGAGAGACAGAGTGTGAGTGGGGGAGGGGCAGAGAGAGGGAGACCCAGAATCCGAAGCAGGCTCAAGGCTCTGAGCCATCAGCCCAGAGCCCGACGTGGGGCCTGAACTCACGGACTGCAAGATCGTGACCTGAGCCAATGTCGGACACTCAAGCGACTGAGCCACCCAGGCCCCCCTAAATTGCTTTTTTAAACAGTATGCTAGTTACAGTATTAAATGACACGTTCGATAGGTTTTCAGGAGAAGTATCATTAAATTTAGGGCAACTGGTGCAATTTTTGACATAAAAAAACAAAGGGCTATTGCACTTACGACCACCGGGGTCCACAAATCCTAGAAACGCCTGGCAAGCTACATGCATCGTACTTTTTCAGACTGACAACTGCACCTACAGCTTTAAGTTCAGGCGTATTTGCCTGAAAAGGTATCCGTGAGTGGAAGCAAAAGAGCGTTGACATTTGATCGGTTTTATCTCCTATCACAGTGAGTCTCTCGGAGTCAAAAAAATGTCCTTCCGGGGGCACCTGAGTGGCTGAGTCAGTTGAGCGTCCATCTGACTCTTGATTTGGGCTCAGCTCATTATCCCAGGGTTGTGAGATCCAGGCCACACTAACAGCTTAAGATTCTCTCTTTCCCTCTGCCCCTCCCCTGCTTTGTGCTCCCTCTTGGTGGGGGGGGGGGGGGGCGCAGAGAAAACATTCTTCCAGGTTGAATCATTGGTATTATTAGCATAGCACTGAACAAAGCCTAAATATATCAGGCTTTTTGATAAAGAATTTTTATATGCCAAGAGCACAATTTCATCGCACTGGCACCTCTCGCTGACAGGGCTGGGGCTGGGTCCACCTTCTACCAATTAACTCCCGTTTCCCTGTTCATTGTTTCCCAAATTCCCTTTTTTCTTCTTCAAAGCACCAGGAAACCTGCTTCATACCAACAAATAGACGGGAAGACACGGGGTCCTGTTATCACCATGTTGCGGGCTTCCCTGGACCCTACCCAAGTCGTATGCCAAAACCCCATCGTGAAAAAAGCTTTGGTGATTTTGGCTGAGCATTTCGGGTGACGATTTCCAACAACCTTCCCTGAACTTTGCCAAAACAATAGCTTAGAAACCAGCCAGGCTGTGGAAAGATTTAGACCTGGTGTTTACTTTCTCAACCGGGCCACCCCAGTTTTAAGTGTCTCTTCGTATGTTTGGGGAGCGTTTGCCCCTGGGGCAGTGCCTGTGTTGATATTCTAGAAGGGACAGAGGCGGGCACTCCTTTCGGGTAGTGGGAGGAAGGCCATAGGAGAGGGAGAGGTTGGGAAGGAAAACCTCCCGCAGGTGAGGGTTTGTTTGTTTTTTTTAATGTTTATTTTTGAGAGACAGACAGAGAGACAGAGACAGAGTGTGAGTGGGGGAGGGGCAGAGAGAGAGGGAGACACAGACTCCAAAGCAGGCTCCAGGCTCCGAGCTGTCAGCACAGAGCCTGACGCGGGGCTTGAACTCATAAGCCCGCAGGTCAGTTTTAGAAGACAGACATGCTGAGGGCTGGGGAATTATCCACTTATAGCTCTTACGCGTTAGTCCTCAAAAGGGACTCCGACGCATGCTGCAAGGTGACGCTAAGTAAAAGAAGCTGGCACCAAAGGACAACTCGTGTGTCGTCCCACTTACGTGACGTGTCCGGGAGACGCAGACTCATAAAGCATGGATGGCGGCTGTCAGGGGCCGGGGGAGCGGAAATGGGGAGCTAGTGTTTCGCGGGAAGAGAGTTTTTGTTCAATGAAACAGTCTTGGAAACAGAGGAGACCGGCGCACCACATGGTGAACCTGCTACTCAATTGCACACCGAAAAAGGGTTCAAAGGGCCAATGTCATGTTGTATGTATTAAACCACGACACGTACAAAAAACGGCATTCGTGAACTCCAGAGACATGAGGACCTGGGGAGGCGAGGGGCGTTAAGGGTATCTGACAGTCAGTGCAGGGCCTGCACCCCCACAGAATGGCCAAGTGCTGAGTAAATCCCACGCCTGCAGCATCCCATGTCAGCCCAGCCCTGCCCCCGGCCTACCTGGCGGAAGCTGGGGCTTAGCCAAGCCTATGGATGAGGCTGGGGCAGAGGAAGGCGGGCCTTCTACCGTGACCCTGGGCTCCGGGGCTGGCTGGCTCGTGGTGGAGGCCGGCTGGGAGGGTGCGGGCGTGTGGCTGGGGGTGGCTGCCGGACCCTTCCCCACTGCCACGGGCGGTGGGATGTCCCCTTCGTCGATGGCGTTACCTTTCCGGACCGAGGCCAGCAGGTTTTCAAGTGTCTGAGAGAAGGTGCGAAATGGGTTTCCGAGGAGCCTGACAGCTGGGTGCGGTGGGCCGGCGGTAGGGTGCCAGCGCCCTCCCGTCACCCGCCCGCCCGCTCACCTTAAGCCCCCGGTCGTAGCGTCGCATCTTGGCTCCACCTCCAGCTTGCCTAGCGCTTTCGATCGCCCTCTGGTAGAGGGCCAGCCTCTCCTGCAAGGTGGCCTCCACCCCGGGGCTGGGGGCTGCAGCTTTGGGCTGCAGGAGGGACCGGGGCATGGTCTGGGTGGTGACCCCACTTGGGCTCTCCCCAAGGGCTCCCCTGGGCGAGTGCCTATCACACACCAGGCATGGTGCCCGGGGGGCCAGCTGTCCCCGTCGCCTCCCCCACCCCCCTCCCCAAGGTAGAAATCATCATCGTTGTTCCGGATGCAGGGAACTGGGTCTCAGAGGTGTCATGTCACCTGCCCAAGGTAACATGGCTGAGGGGCAAGGGAGGGCCTTGAACCCTGCACTACAGGGAGCAGGTTGTCAGGCTATACCTGAGCCACAGGAGGGTGGGACTCCAGAGACTTCTGCTCCTCCCCAAGGACCACATTTAGTTCTGCCTGCAGGGACACACGGCCATTGGCCAGGCATGAGGGCCTGCTGCACGGGGCAATGACAGCATGGGTGGCCCCCTGCCCTGCCCTGGGTGCTCACCAGCAGGTCGTCGTCAGCCTCCACATCCTCCTCGTCGTCGGTACCCTCCTCCTCATCCGGGTCTCTCATGCACAGGCTCGCCATCTTCTCAATGGCCTCCATGGGCAGGGGACCTGGTGGCAGTGACAGGCCCCAGATGGACTGGGATCCTTCAAAAGTCCCCATGGGGCGCCTGGGTGGCTCAGTCAATTGGGCGGCCGACTTCAGCTCAGGTCATGATCTCGCGATTGGCGGGTTCGAGCCCCACGTCCGGCTCTGTGCTGCCAGCCCAGAGCCTGGAGCCTGCTTCGGATTCTGTGTCTCCCTCTCGCTCTGCCCCCCCCCCCCCCCCCGCCCCGACTCATGCTCTGTCTCCCTCTCTCTCTCTCAAAAATAAATAAACATTAAAAAAAAAAAAAAGTCCCCAGCCTCCTGTCCCAGTTACCCATGGCCCTAAAGAATAGGGCAGCATGCCCCCCTACTGGCCCTTCCATGGCACCCTACTGCCCTCAGGCCCACCAGGTATGATCCCGCTAATCCTGCCGGCCTCCTCTCGTGCTTATCAAGCCGGACTTCCAACCCTGGCTCTGCAGCTTTCTTACTGTGGAGCCCTGGGCAAGTCACGTGATCTCCCTGGGCCTCAGTCTTCCCACCTATTAGACGAGGGCAAGTTTCTCCCTCACACACGCATCGTGAGGACTCAAGGTAAATGAGGTTCTAGAAAAGCACGTCATCAGCACTTTGTCATTCGAATTATTCTCATTATTTGCATTACCTACGTCCCATAAAAGTGCCTTCAACACTGACTTAGCAAGTACTGGACCACTGCCCCTAGAGGAAATACAAGGTTAGGATCCCATGAGCCTCTGGGCACAGTTTCGTCAACCGGCCGATGCATAATCTTGTTCAATGTGTGCCTCGATCTAACTATACCTTTTTAAATATATGTTGCTGGTTTGTTAACATTGTTAACTCAAGGCTACTCGTGTCTGAATGAGGCTTATCTGCTAGCGTATTTCCTCCACAAGACGCATCACAAACTTCTTGCCCTTAAAGACACGAGACAGCTCTAAGCGCCACACTTTAGTGCCATTCTGAACAGCAAAATGTACCACGCAAAGAGTACCCACAAAGAGTGCCAAAATGAGCAAAATGCAGCCTTACACAGACTGTGAGAAGGACCCGTGTTTACTCGAAGCCCTGCAGTGTTGCTGACCCTGTCACCTCCCACGGGGGGAGGGGGGAGGGCTTTGCACGCGCTGGGCCTCCCGGCCGCACTTTCTAGCTCTTCTGCTGACCATCCTTGTTGTGGGTGTCTCTTGCGGGCACCTGGCCCCAGCTCACAGGTCTCCCCCATCCCTCTGTGCTTCCCTCACCCCAACCTGATCATGGGACAGCGTGTTGGAGGAAATGTGAGACCCTGTGTGAAGTACTTAACACACACGAGAAGATGAACTACTGTGACTAAGGGCAGTTATTATTCCCATTTTACAGACGGGGAAACCGAAGTCCACACAGGTGCTGGGACTCATCAGTCACACAGCCAGTAAGCAGCACAACTGGGATTTGAACCCTCACTCTGGGCCCAGAGTTGATCGCTTAACCTCTTAACCCAGGCTGCGGGTTCTAGGAGGGCAGAGACCTTCTCCGTCTCCTTTCCCCCTTCTCCCCCGGGCCCAGGGCTGAGTCCTGCCCACAGCAGGTGCTCAGAGAATGTTCAGGGGTGTGTTGAGAGTCTCACCTTTGCCTTTGAGCTTCTCCAGGACTTGGGGCTGGCCCCCCACCAAGGCCAAGAACTCGGCCTCCAGTTCCTCATCGTTAACTCCATCCTCGGGGATCATAAGGCCGTCTGGGGAGAGGTCAACGAGCAGGCCCAGCTGAGGGAACAGTAAGGGTCCAGTCAGACCTTGGAATGCACCCCACCTGTCCAGAGGCAACCAGGACAGACCCAGGTTTCCCTCAGGAAGGAAACCCAGGTCTCGGAGGGAAAGTAATTTCCCCAGGGAAGTGCCAGGAGGCTGGAATGGGTTGAGAATGCAACAGGTGTTCCAAGATGGGCCAGGCCCTCTGGCCTAGATCAACCCGGGGCAAAGGGCAGGCAGAGAGACCCTGCTCCCTGCTCCGAGCCCACACCCACAATGTGCTGCTGACTGAGTTCAGTGGGAAAGACAGGCCCTACACCCTGCCCAAAGCTAAGCCACTCGGTACACCTGGGCTTTTCCTTCCAGCATACTCAGCAGAGGGGGCCACGAAGGAAGCCTGGACTTATCAAGAGCAAATAGAAGCCCGGACAACATAGAAACTGAAAGCGGGGTTTTCATTGTGTAACAGACCTGTCTTCCTATCCCGTCCCAGCTAATGACCAATCGTGATGTGATGATATTACACTGAACTACACAAAACGGCCTTTTCTGTCGGTCAGAATGGGCAAATACTGGCTACTATGTATGCCTCCTTTCAACAGTAATAAGTTACGCTTATTGGCTCAGTCGGTTGAGTGTCTGACTTCGGCCCAGGTCATCATCCCGCGCTTTGTGGGTTCGAGTCCCGCGCCGGGCTCTGTGCTGACAGCTCAGAGCCTGGAGCCTGCTTCAGATTCTGTGTCTCCTTCTCTCTATGCCCCTCCCCCACTCTGTCTCTCTGTCTCCCCAAAATAAATAAACATTAAACAAAATAAGTTATGCTTATTGAGTGTTAGGTTCTAGCACTTTCCATAAACTATTCCAGTGAATTTTCACAACTGTGCTGTGACATAGGGACTCTTAGGGCCTCCATTTTACAGACGAGGATACAGGTGTAAGAGCTGGGAAGTTGAGTGTCCAACATGCAGAGGCCAGCAGGGAACTCCAGGTTGGCCAGATTCTAATACCCGGGCACTAAACTACGGCCTGAGCTCCTTCCACCAAAGCTAAGAAAAATCAAACCTTCCAGGTGCCTGGGGCAGAGGAGACGGAGGAGGGAAAAGGACGACCAGACACAGTCCCGTGGGCTCATGGCAGCCGCTCTGGATTTTGCACTTGGCCCTGGCCAAGCTGTTAATCCCTATGACCTTGGGAAGCTGTCTTCACCTCTCTGGGCCTCAGTGTCCTCATCTGTACAGTGGGGATAGAAAGTCTGACTTGGCCTGGCTGATGCGAGGTTCCATGAGTGTCCAAACCAGGAGTACATTAACTATCCTTATCTCAGGTCCGAGGCCTTCCCCTCCCAAACTGGAGAGGCTTCGGCAACAGGTGGCTCTGAGCCCAGGGCGGGGCGCCAAGAGCTGAGGAGCTGGGGAGCCGGGGCCACTAGGCCCCACTTTGGGGGCAGAACCTCATCTGGAAGGCGGGGACCGGGGCTCACCTGGGGGTGGTGATCGGTTCCCCTGGTGGGTGGGGCCCTCCTCTGAACCTGTGATAGGGGTGAGAACGGTTCTCTAGGCGGGGCCGTGGGGTATAGACTCACCTGGCGGGCGGCGGCGGCACCTCGGCCGGGGGGCCCCGGGGGTCCCTTCCTCTTGTGCATCTTCCAGGCAGGATGCCCAGACCACTGGCCACCTCGCCTGGCCTTGCCCTGCCTCCTCCCCTGGGGCCTATCGCCGCGCACGCGCACTTCCTGAGCCCCGCGCCCCTGGTTGGCGCCCCGCGACCGCTGACCCCGCGCCCTCGACCCCGGGGGTGGCCGCCCCACTTCCGCCTCGGCCTCGGCGCCGCGGCACCGGAGCGCAGCCACTGGACTTGCTGGGCCCGCCGCACTGAAACTACAACTCCCGGCAGGCAGTGCGCGGGCACGCGTGCGCACTGCCGGGCGGTGGGCGGGCCGCGGGCCGCGCGGGAAAGAGGCGGGGCGTGCGCGCGTGTGCGGGGGCGGTGCTGTCATCGCGCCTGCGCACGGCGGTGCCGTGAATGCGCGGGAAAGAGGTGGAGCGCGCGCGCAGGTGTGAGGGGCGGTGTCGGCCGCGCGGTTCGCGGCGTCGCGCGGCCACCTGCGGGCTCTGGCCTCTCCTGGCGGCCCGGGTCTGGACATTCCATATTTTTAGGTGGCCGGGGTAGGGTTAGTGTGGGTCCGGCCCCCGGAAGTCGGGCCCACAGCGCTCGGGCTTCGGGCCTTCTCCGCCCTTCCCCCCCCCCCACAGTCAGCGCCAGACCCCCGGCCTCCGTGAGGGCCAACTTTTGCCCTTCATATTCTCAGAAAATTCTAATGCAAGTAATTTAACCGAGTTGTTCCCCGACAGATCCAGGCAGACCTACCCAGTTCCTGATCAGGACAGAGAGACCTTGACAACTTCTGTGGCCCAGGTCGGTGTCGACTTGTCTGGACGGCCCCAGGCATCCCCCACAGGGCTCCCTGACCTTTTGAAGGGCCCCAGGTGGCTCCTTCCAGGGTCCTCGGGTGTCCCTGGAAGGGCCTCCGACCAGAGCGGAGAGGGACGGCGCTTCCCATGTTCTGTCCCGACGTGGGGACTAGAGCCGTGTCCCCAGGGCTTCCCAGGCGGGCGGGCCGTGGCCTGAGGTGGCTGTGACTCCCCCCCACCATGTTCCCTCGGGGCCCAGCTTGACCTCCCCCCCGTCCCCCCCACCCCCTGCCCCCACCCCGCATCCCGGCAGCCTGATGGGCCAAGGTGCGGGGAGGGTGGCTTCTGCCCTCAGCCAAGGTCACTGGGGCTGTACCCAGGGGCGAGGACTGCTTACAACGATGGGATGGTGCTCATTTTCAGATTTCTCAAAGGAGGGATAAAATGACCAAGAGGAAAAAGCTTCGGACTTCAGGTATTTGGACACTCAAGTTGACGCGTCTTTATTGCTGCTTCCGGTTACGGGAGGATGTGGGCCTGTTTGTTGTAGAAATGCTAACACGACCCCGCCAAGCCCCTGGGCGGGGGGAGTGACTTCATAGGAGCTGGTGAGAAAAGTGTGAATTGTGGAAAGTGCATATGGTAAAAAAAGTGAAAGCTTTCTGGAGTTTCCTCCACCCTCGGGTGGGATCCCACAAGCTTAGGGCAGGGGTGCGCTCTCAGAGACAACCTGTGAATAGAGCTACAAGGTCTTTTTTTTTTTAACGTCTATTTTTTTTTAACTTTTTAATTTTTTTTAAGTTTATTTATTTTTGAGACAGAGAGAGACAGAGCATGAACGGGGGGAGGGCCAGAGAGAGAGGGAGACACAGAATCGGAAGCAGGCTCCAGGCTCTGAGCTGTCAGCACAGAGCCCGACGCGGGGCTCGAACTCACGGACCGCGAGATCGTGACCTGAGCCAAAGTCGGATGCTTAACCGACTGAGCCACCCAGGCGCCCCTCACGTCTATTTATTTTTGAGAGAGAGAGACAAAGTGGGATCATGGGAGGGGCAGAGAGAGAGGGAGACACAGAATCCGAAGCAGGCTCCAGGCTCTGAGCTGTCAGCACAGAGCCCAACGTGGGGCTCGAACTCATGAACCACAAGATCACTACCTGAGCCAGAGTCGGATGCTCAACCGACTGAGCCGCCCGGGTGCCCTCAACTACAAGGTCTTTGATATACTACAGGGTCATTGGTTGGTGGCTAAGTGTTTCACTCTGGAACCAAAACCCTGGGTTGAGGGCAGCCTGGGTGGCTCATTCTGTTGAGTGTCCAACTCTACATTTTGGCCCTGTGCTGGGATTTGCACGGAGCCTGCTTGGGATTCTCTCTCCCCCTCTCCCTCTGCCCCTACTCTGATCGCGTTCTCTCTCTCTCTCTCTCTCTCTCTCTGCCCCTACTCTGATCGCGTTCTCTCTCTCTCTCTCTCTCTCTCTCAAGATAAACAAATAAACGTAAAAAAAAAAAAAACTGGGTTCATCCTAGCTCTCACACTTGCCCTGTGATTGCAGATGACTTACTTTGTGCCTCAGTTTCTCCTTTCTGTAAATAGAAGATAATAAAGGCACCTACCCTGTCCATTCAAACAATGATTCTCAACCTGGCGGGAGGATTTTTTGCTCCTTGGAAGACACTGGAAATGTCTACAGACACTTTTGGTTTTCACAACTGATATATGTGGGGAAGGTGGCAGGGACTGGCATTTAGTGGGTTGAGGCCTGGGATGTGCTTAAAATCCTAGAATGCGCAGGACAGCCCCCCACAACACAGAATGATCTGGCCTCAAATGTCAACAGTACCGAGGTGGAGAACTCTGCCCTAGAGCTCACATGTGGGTTAGTATTTGTTAAGCACAGAGGATAGACCCTAGGTATACACAAGTGTATGCTGCTGTTATGATTCTCCCCCCAGACTTAAAAAAAAAAAAAAAAAAAAAAAAAAACACAAAAAACCACCTTCATTCTAAAGTAATTTTGGTCTTACAGAAAACTTGCAAAAATAGTTCAGGGTTCTGTCTGCCCTACCTCCAGCTTCCCAGGAGGTTAATGTCCAACAAAACCACAGGACAACGATCAATCATAATATTGCATAAGAAGCCAAGAAATGAACCTCGCTACACTACTTGTTCCAAACTTTCCTATATATACACCAATATAGTGTTTTCACTGGAAAATAGAATCATCACACATATCGACCTATAATCTGTTTTTTGCTTTATGGGATATCACGTCCTCTTTATTTGTCAACCTACATATACGTTTCTTCACTCGAAAAGAAAAATACCCAACATTACATAGTATAGCACCACCTCCCTGTCATTGTCTAAGATAACTTAAACCTCGTAGAAGTTTAGAAATGATTACTTACTGGCTAATGAACATAAGGAGTAGCATTCATTTCCCACCCCACCCCCCCCAACTATGTGGGACAAAAATTAGCAACGGATTGAAAATGTTTTGTGTAGAAATGAGCAACAGGCTGCTTGGAAACACAGGAATTTCACTGACCTTGGAGGGGGAAGCTGGGGACAGCCAGGCCCACCCACAGCATGTCATTTGGGGCCTCTCTTGGCAGTGGCCTCCCTAGCTCGGTGGACCCCAGGCTGGCCCAGGACAGCTGTTTCTGTGTGTCCTGGAAGGGGTGGGGACAAAGGAAGAGGATTCTGGCAGGTGGTGAAAGAAGCCCTTCCCTCCCAACGTCTTTGGCCTTTGGTGTTGAACATAAGGTTCTGCCTTAGTTTTTCTTAAATTAGTCCTGTGGGGATAGATCACAGGAAGGAAATGGGAGGCTCTTCACTTCTGTTGATATTTTTGTTTTTTATTTGGTACACATGTCCATTGGATGAGTAAAGCGAGCTGGTGTTTGGGCATCGTAAGAAACCAAATAAACAAAGCTGCTCGATTTTGCCTTTTTTGGCAGACCACAGGGTGGGAATATGCTTGTGTAAGAAGCATTCGTTGGAGCCTTGCTCTAAGTACAGCACTGGCGCGGGCATCTAAGCAGGTTACACTGGCAGGCGGGGCAAGGATGAGATCAAAGGGTGCCGCAGACTCAGGTCCTGCCCTCATGACCCTCAGGGTCTAGGCAGGGGAGAAAGAAAATTGCTTCTCGCCGGGAGCACTAATTCAAATACACGGCAGTAAGGTAAAGTTCTAAAAGGGTACACGTGAACCATAACAGAATCAAAAAAATTACAGAAAAGTCACAGTGGTCTACTGGAGCACAAACAGTCAAGTGAATGCTAACGAGGACCCTAGTGATAGATGTTGGGAATGGGGGGCTCATTCAGTGGGTTTACTTCTAGCTGAGGTTGGAAAGGATCTACCTGACTGAACTCCAGAAAGACCACCTGGTTTGCCTTTTTGTTCTCACTGGTCAGAGGCACGGTACATAGTAGGTACTCAATAAATGCTCAAGTGCAGGCTCTGGAGTTGGACTGACTGGATCCCATTCCAGATTCCTTGGCCTCCAGGTGCCTCAGCTTTCTTATCTGTAAGATGGGCAGAACAGTGGGATGCTGCCTCAAAGTTTTTATCATAACATACCCAACTTCTCAGGATAGCGTCTGTCATGGAGTTGTCTAGGTTCAACCTTTATCATTTGTTTTTTGAATAAATGAGTAGGTTGGGGCCAGGTTTAGAGAGGTATTACAAGTCAGCCACTACTGGCAGTTTCCGTGTAAGGGTGTTTCCTTCATTCAGCAAATAGGTGTTAGGCTCTTAATTGCTTTCAGTGATGGGGAAGGTATTGCAGTTACTCAAGGGGCCGAGGAGCAGCTGAGATGTCACCTCCCTAGCACTCGATGACTATAGGTCCCAGTTTTCCCAGGATGGGTATTCTGCAGGCATCACAGAAAACTAGAGTGGTACATAATCTAGTCCTATCAGTGTTTCCTGGTGGTGATCTCTGTTTTACACGTGTGTTTATTTAATCATGTACCAAGTACTTATTGAGCACCAGTGGTATACTAGATGATCTTCTAGGCACTTGAGACTCAGTAGAGAGTGAGATAAACCCCTCTTTGTATGGAGCAGGTTGTATTGAGGGAGACAGAAAATAACCAGTACATCAGATACTGGCAAAAAAAAAAAGCTGTGAAGTGAATGAAACAGACCGTGGGTCTCTATAGGGGGTGCCCTATAGAGAAGTCAGGGATGGCCCTCTGAAGGAATATTTGAGCTGAGACTCAAGGAAGCCAGTACACATCTCTCCCCACTTTCCCAGAGAGACAGGTGGCTGGACCAGGTTGTCTTATGTAGTTTGGTGCCAGGCCACATCAGGATTTGGTCTCAGTCATGACCAGTCCTTAGGTAAAAAGTCTTTGAATCCCATGGCTACCTAAGCTCCTAGACAAGGCTCCATCCCACCTCTCTCTCCAGGCTAGTGTCAGAGGAAGGGTTTCCTGCTCTTGGAACAGGCTTGTTCATGTTGCAGCAGTGGCCCTGCCATGTTGGTTGTCAGCCGTGAAAGTGCCTGCTCCCTGTACCTCCCATCCCTTCATTTTCCTTTCTCTCTAAACTAGGTGGAGAAGGAATCCGTCCTCCAAAACTCCCAAAGAACCCAAGGCTAGGAGACTCTGGCAGGCCCCCCCAGAGTTCTGAGTGGGGCTGTTTGTGTCTCCCTGAAGCGTCAGAAGGCAGATCAGGACCTGTTCCCTCTGCCGAACAGAGGACAGAGGAACCAGTACAGGCAGCCTCCAGGTAGGTGGCTTGGAACATTCCAGCAAGCCTTCACACCAACAGTGGGCACAGCACAGCCGTCCAGTAGGCAGGATGCAAAAGCGTGGGGACAACCATGACCCATCCAACGCCACGCCTCCCTCTGCGGGTTCAGGGCCCCTCAGGTTGCTTCTCAAAGCCATTCCTAGGACTCTCCTTTCCAGAGAGAAAGGTTGATATTTTAACCACGGGCAAGGAAAACCTTGAATGTTTCAAGGTCACTTGGTAATAGAATGCATCTTGTCCTCTGCTGGTCAAATCCATGTTTATCCCACATTCCTTCTTAACCAAGAAAGGATCGATGGAGTTGTGGGTCTGCGAACTAATAAGCCATGAAAGGGGATAGCAAATATTATGTGCCAGACAGTGCGCTAATAATAAATGGTTTACGTCTGTCTGTTCGTTTAATCCTCGTGGCTATGTGAGGTAAGTTTTTATCCCTGTGTCACAGGTGAGGACTCCGAAATTTCAAGAAATCAAATGGCTTACTTGCCCAAGGCTACTGAGCTGGTGCAGGGCAGGCTGGGGTCTGGCTGTGTCTGGCTCCTGTGTTCCTAACCACCATGGTTTCCCAGCTTCCTTATTTTTATTTTCAGGAATATGTAATTAAGCACAATGGGGGAAAAAGAAAGATCTGGAGCATAGTCTATTCATGGAGTTAAACCACATGTAACTACAACAAAGTAGAAAGGGTTAGCAGGAGTTAAGAGGAGGATTCCTGCTACCAGAAGTCTTCAAAGAAAGTATCATGGATCAGTGTACCAAATTTTCTGAGTAAACAATTGCGGCACATGGTCTGACCAACAGAGCTGGTTTTGGCGGTGGGGGCTGTGTGGTCGCAGGTCATTGCAATTTAAGACTAAAGGCAGCCCTGTGGTGTGTGGGATATGAAGAGGGGCCGCATGTCACAGCTAACCCGTTCTCCCAGACAGGTAGCATGTCACTGTGCTTCACGCTCCTGGAGAGGCCAGCAGGGCTCATGGGGTCCCAGGCACTGCCCACCCTACTGTCTTAGTCCATAAGAATAGTCAGAACCTACAGAAGTGGGTTCCCACTCTCTTTTTTCTGTTTTTGTTTTCAGAATGTTTAATTAAGAAATACCATGTGCATAGAAGTACAACAGAAAAAAGCAAAGCCAACAAGCTTAACACATTTATGTTGAGAAATGAAATCTTTACCAGTACCCTAGCAGCCACCCAAATAATCCACTCCAATTAAAAATTTTCAAACTCGGGGCGCCTGGGTGGCGAAGTCGGTTAAGCGTCCGACTTCAGCCAGGTCACGATCCCGTGGTCTCGGAGTTCGAGCCCCGCGTCAGGCTCTGGGCTGATGGCTCGGAGCCTGGAGCCTGTTTCCGATTCTGTGTCTCCCTCTCTCTCTGCCCCTCCCCCGTTCATGCTCTGTCTTTCTCTGTCCCAAAAATAAATAAAAAACGTTGAAAAAAAAATTAAAAAAAAAATCAAAACGCTATAATGCAAATTGGACTTTAAAAAAAAAAATTTTTTTTTTCAAACTCTTGGGGCACCTGGGTGGCTCAGTTGGTTGAGCATCGAACTTCAACTTAGGTCATGATCTCACAGTTCGTGGGTTTGAGCCCCATGTTGGGCTCTGTGCTGACAGCTCAGAGCCTGGAGCCTGCTTCAGATTCTCTCTCTCTCTCTCTCTCTCTCTCTCTCTCTCTCTCTCTCTCCCCCCCTCCCCCTCCCCCACTCTCACTCTGTTTCTGTCTCTCTCGAAAATAAATAAGCATTAAAAATTAAAAAAAATTTTTTTTCAAACTCTTGCTGTCAGTATCTAGATTTATTCTGTCTCCATAACCTCCTGACATGGTTTAAACCTGTTACTGTATCTTCGTGCTTTTTCCTGTTCCACTTATAAAGGTGAAATCGTGAAGGTTTAGTTCCAGATTTTGATTTTTTTTAACAACACATACATCCACATTTATTTAGATATAACCATAAGTCTCACAATCTTTTTAAAAAGACCTAATATTTGGGGGGGGGGGGGGGGCGCCTGGGTGGCTCAGTTGGTTACGTGTCCGACTTCGGCTCAGGTCATGGTCTCGCAGTTTGTGAGTTCAAGCCCCGTGTCGGGCTCTGTACTGACATTGCAGAGCCTGGAGCCTGTTTTGGGTTCTGTGTCTCCCTCTCTCTCTCTGCCTCTCCCTTGCGCTCTGTCTCTCTCTCTCTCTCAAAAACAAATAAACATTAAAAAAAAAGACCTAATTTTTTAAGGTCTTTGGGTGTATAATAAAATTGGAAAGAAGGTAATGGAGAGTTCCCATATAGACCCCTGGCCCCACACATGCGTAGCCTTACCCATTGTCATGATCACTCACCAGAGCTGTGCATTTGTTACCCAGGATGAACCCGCACTGACACATAATAATCACCTGCAATCCACAGTTTACTTTAGAGGTCACTCTGTGTTGTATGTTCTGTGGGTTTGGGCAAACATAGAATGACATGTATCTACCATTATAATCTCATGCACAGTATTTTCACTGCCTAAAAATTCTTTGCGCTCCACCTGTTCATCTCTCCTCTCTCCAACTCTGGCCCCACGGATCTTTTTATTGTCTTCGTAGTTTTGCCTTTTCCAGAATGTCATAGCGTTTCCATCATACGATATGTAGCTTTTTCAGGTCACTTATTTCACTTAGTAACACGTGTTTAAGCTTCCTCTCTGTGTTCTCATGGCTTGATAGCTCATTTCTTTTAATGCCGAATAATATTCCATTGTCTGGATGCACCACAGTTTATTTATCCATTCACCCACTAAATGCAATCTCAGTTGCTTCTGCATTTTTGGCAATTAATGAGTACACCTGTTTTTTCTGACATTGTGTCTTTTGCATCTACAATTTCCTTTCTCTGGAATTTGCAGAGTTGGGGGTTAGAGTGTCATTCCAAATGTGAAATCCTATTCTTATTTCAGGAGCCAATTCCTGGGATTCTAAGGGTAAAGTGCTGCCAGAGCAGGAAGCTTGGATTCTAGATGTGAGACTCTGCACCCTTCTTGGCAGTCACATGTCACCCTAGGCGCAGCTCCCCTTCTCCACCCCACCCTCTCCAAGCAGGTGCTCCAGGACCTCCCTTGCAGGAGACTGAGCACTACTTTGCCTTTGGATTCATTCTGTTTGTCTTACCACGCGCACAGACAGCTTTCCAGGACTTCGGAACCACCTCTGTTTTGCCTTTCTCCACCCAGCTCCCCTGCTGAGGAAGCACAAGCTCCCGCCAGTCTCCTCGGGGAACCAGAAAAGGAGCCAGCACCCCTTCCTCTTTCCCAGGTGAGCCTGTTCTATGGCCTCATATATGTACTACAAACGCTGCCTCCCTTAAGCTGGAGTTCTTATCTCCATTCAGCATCAACAGGCTGACAGGTTGGTGAGACTGTGTGCTGGGGATGGAGTGGAGGGCAAGGACTGCATTTGAAGCTGCAAGAAAGGAACTGGTTTGGTGTTTGTTTTCTGAGACCTCATTCCGCCCTTATCTTTATTGCTGCTTTGTTCTTGTATCTGGTCCACAGAATTCAGCCAGGAGGTTTGTCCCCCAGTTTGCAAAGTCCAGGAAGACAGTGACAAGACCAGCAGAGTTGAGGGAAGAGGACCTCAGGAGTAGAACCCCTAAAATCAGCCAGGTGAGCCCGTTAGACACCCAGTAGCTGCTTGGACCAGCCTTGGCTACTGAGTTCAACCTTGGTTTTCTTTGGCATTGGCTAGACCTGCATCTGTCTGCATGCCCTTTTTCAGTGCGTGATGCTACAGATGTGTGTGGAGCGTGTGCCACGCCTGTGTGAGGCGCTCAGGACAGCTGTGCCTGCACCCAAGTGGTCAAGGCCACAGCCCTTTTCCCCAGGTTGCATGATAGTAGTAAAAATGCAGAAAGACAATCTACATTCTGTCCCTGAACCCCTTTACTTCTTGGAAGCTTTTGTGTGGTTGGGGGTAGGGGATGGGTCTTACAGCGTACTTTCTTGTCCTTTCTACCATGAGCTCCCAGGGTGATGATGTCTCTGGCAACAGGGGCCCCTACAAAAGTGAGGGATGGGCATTCCCAGCAGCCACGTTTGTAATCATCCCCAGCGGAGAACAGCCGATATCCTTTCATGGGCGAATTGCTGAACACACCATAGAGCACAACCCAGCAATGAAAGAGGAACAAACCAGTGATACACGCAACAATCTAGACGGATTTCTAGGGCGTTATGTGGAGTGAGAAAAGCCAGTCCCAAGAGGTTATATACCGTAGGGTTTCATTTGCATAACGTTATTGAAATGAGAAACTTATAGAGATGGGTTGGTTAGTGGTTGCAGGGAGTTAGACCAGGGTGGGGTGGGGAGGTGAGTGTGGCTACACGTGGCAGCACAAGGGACCCTGTGTTGGAGATTTCCCATATCTTATTTGTGTGGTGGATGCACAGCCTCCACCACTGAGAGAGCTTTGTAGAACTTCATACACACACACAAACAAGCGTAAGTCAAGCTGGAAAGCCAAATAAGGTCGGTGGACTTGATCAGTGTTGGTATCTGGACTGTGATATTATACTCAAGTTATATAAGATGATACCACTGGGGGAAACTGGGTAAAGGGCATGATGAGTCTTTTTCTGCCATTTCTTTATAACTACATAGGAATCTACAATGATCTCACAAAAAGTGTAATTTAAAAACAAGAGGGGTCGGGGGGGTGCCTGGGTGGCTCAGTCAGTTAAGTGTCTGACTCTTGGTTTCAGCTCAGGTCATGATCTTGCGGCTTTGTGAGTTCTAGTCCCATGTTGGGCTCTGTGCTGGCAGCGCAGAGTCTACTTGTGCTTCTCCCTCTCTCTCTGTCCCTCCCCCGCCTCGTGTGATGTTTGTCTCTCTCAAATAAACTTAATAAATAAATACATACGTGCATACGTACATACAAACGAGAGGTCGGGTGCCTGGTTGGCTCAGTTGGTAGAGCATGAGACTCCTGATCTTGGGGTTGTGAGTTCAAGCTCCATGTTTGGTGTAGAGCTTATTTAAAAAAAATAATATTAACTAACTAATAAGAGGGGTCTTAGCTTCACTGTCGACTGAAAATGTGCAGGAAATGCTATGTGTAACTCAGCGGCTGGTTGCCAGTGGCTTTACTGAAGCCAGACTGACAGGCCATGACCTTCAATGCTCTGATATTTGTAACACACACCCTCCTAGAAAGGTTGGACTTGACTGATGTAGGGAGGTAACTGTGGAGGAGGCATCTCCCTCAGTGCTGATAACCGTATGGAAGAAGCATGGGAAGGGGGGGGACAATCGCTGTCTATAGGGTGCCCTTGGGTACAGACCTCAGTCCCTACCTGTCAGATGTAATTACTTGTAGTCCAGTTTGAAAGGAGAGTTGATGGCATGGTTGTGAGAGGAAGGGAGGTGATGGGTTGACTCCAGGGTTTGGGGCCTGAATAGCTTGAAGGATGGAGTTGCTGTAGTTGAAACAGGGAGCCTCTGAGGGCATACTCAGGAGCTGGTGTCGGTCATGTGACATTGGATGTCACTAGGAGATACCAGAGGGAGATTCCAGATACCAGTGTCTCGAGTTGGGGGAGATCCAAGGGCTGCAGTGGTTCTGCAGGTTTAGGTCTGAATGCCTGGATTGAGCTGCCATCTACGTAGGGGACAATATCTATCTACGTCCCAGTCAGAACCCTCTTTCCCACCCTGTTCTGGTCATCTCTGTCTCCATTAGGGACATTTCGCTTCTCCCTCTCTCTTTTAAGTTTTTTTTTAGTGTTTGTTTATTTATTGTGAGAGAGAGAGAGCAGGAGAGGGGCAGAGAGAGAAGGAGAGAGAAAGAATCCCAAGCAGGCTCTGTGCTGTCAGCATAGAGCCTGATGCAGGGCTTGAACCCACGAACCGTGAGATCATGACCTGAGCCAAAACCCAAGAATTGGATGCTTACCCGATTGAGCCACCCAGGCACCCCATCTCTCTTTTAAGTTTTTTTTTAAATGTTTGTTTATTTTTGAGAGAGAGAGAGAGAGAGAGAGAGAGAGAGAGAGTGCAAGTGGGGGAGGGGCACAGAGAAGAAATACAGAATCTGAAGCAGGCTCTAGGCTATGAGCTATCAGCACAGAGCCTGATGTGGGCTTGAACTCACGAATCCACAAGATCATAACCTGAGCCAAAGTCAGATGCTTAACTGACTGAGCCACCCAGGTGTCCCTTAAGTTTTTATGTTGAAATAATTATAGGCTCATAAAAAATTGCAAAAATACTATGGACCCAAGTGTCCACTGATAGATGAATAAACAAAATGTTGCATATCCATACAATGGGATATTATTCAGCCTTAAAAAGCAAAGACATTCTGATAAAGGCTACAACATAAATGAAACTGGGCAATATTATGCTGAGTGAAATAACCCAGCCACAAAAGGATAAATACTATAGGATTCCACTTACAGGAGGTCCCTAGAGAAGTCAAATCCATGGAGGCAGAAAGTAGACGCTCGATGCTTGGATGCCCGGGGCTGGGAGACAGGGATTAATGGGGACAGAATTTCAGCTTGGGAAGATGAAAAGAGTTTTGGAGATGGAAGGTGGTGATGGTTGCACAACAGTGTACATGTATTTTATGCCACTAAACTGTATACTTACTGATTAAGATGGTGAGTTTTATGTAATGCGTATTAGACCACAATTGAAAACAAAAACAGTACAGGGGCGCCTGGGAGGCTCAGTCAGGTAAGCGTCCGACTTTGACTCAGGTTATGATCTCACAGTTCGTGGGTTCGAGCCCCGCATCGGGCCCTGTGCTGACAGCTCAGAGCCTGGAGCCTGCTATGAATTCTATGTCTTCCTCTCTCTCTGCTCCTCCCCTGCTCATGCTTTGTCTCTCTCTCTCCTTCAAAAATAAATAAAAACATTTAAAAATAAAAAAAAATAAAAAAGAAAGAAAATAAAACAGTACAGAGAGGTCCTTGTGTGCTCTCCTCCAGTTTCCTCCAGTGGTAACATCTTCTAACTAGCATCCATTGCCAACACCGGTCAGTTGACATTGACACAATCCACAGGCCCCCTTGATTTTTATATTCTTGATCTGTCCAAGAGCCTCCATGTGCCCAGTGTTGGTGGGAAGAAGGAGCTGATGGAAAGAGGGATTCCTTTGCTTCTGGTCCCCATTCCAGCCCCTGGCTCTAACTATGCCCAGCACTGGTACTGAATGGTACTGGGTGCACCATGTGTAACATCTGAGACTTTGTACAGGTATAGTTACAACTAGAAAAAATTTTAGTTGATTATTGAAGGCTCAAGGCTGAGTCTTTTACTCTCCATAGGAAACACCGCCAGGGCCCAGTAGCCAACAGGCCAGAAGCCGACTGCAAGAGGAGTCACTAGGGCTTGCTTCCTGGGAGGCCAGGGAGCTGGGAGCCCAGACCCAGGTAGACAGCACTCACCCTGAACACAGAGACCGAAACCCCGTGACACCTGTGCCTGGAAGTGGGGATTCTCCGCCCTCGGCTTCCACCAATGTCTCTCCAGAACGGGGGATGGTACCCTTGGCCTCAGAGAGGGCCAGCCAGGACCACCTGTCGGAGCAAGGAACCAACACACCGGATGGTGAAACCAGGAAGGGATGTTGGGTTCTAGGCTATCATGGCCAGAAAGGGCTCCTGCTGAGCAGTGATGCTGAAGAGAAGGAGCCAGACCGAGGAAGCTTCCAGGAAGCAGGTGTCCAAGGGGGAGCAGAGGCTGACCTGCCTGAGGGGCACAGAGAAAAAGGAGACAGTGTCCTGGGTCCCTCCTCCACTCAGGGCCCAGAGCCCGGATCTGCAGACCAGGCCCTCTCTGACCCCATGCATATACCCAGCAAGACTAGCAGGGAAGAAGAACAGAGCTGTAGTGGCCCAAGTCATTCCTCCCTTGGGACCATTGTCATCACAGACAGGAGGACAGACCCCACTGAGCCAGAACGGAGGGCTCCAGAGGTGGCCAAGCCAGATGAACAGGCCAACACCAGGGCACCTTCCTCTCCCAGTGGGAAGGCCCCTGATGGAGGCCACAGTGGGGCCCTGCTCAGCTGCACACTTCTCAGTGGGGAGACAGGAGGCAGAAGGGAGGCAAGGTGGGAAGACAAGCCCCCTGGCAACATCCTGGGGGGCCCTTTAGGCTCCCTGACTCTGGATCGCAAGATAAAAGAGCCCATAGTAGGTGCTGGAGATTCCAGTCTTCTAGCCTCAGAAGTGGGCCCACCTGTTGATCAAACAAGGGCGCCTGGCCTGGATGAAGAGGGACTGGGGGGGATATGTGCACTGCCTTTGCTGTTGCAGCCTGAAGGTGAAAAAGCAGCTGAGTTAAGGAGCCAGAGCCCTAAAGAAGACCTTGACTGGTTCAATCTGTCTCTTGGAGCCTTTGCTCCTCCAGTGCACAGAGAAGCAGTGGGTGGCCCTTCCCAGGAGACCAGGGCCTGCCACGACCACCCACATGCCCCTGAAGATCCCACAGGCTGGTCTGAACCCCCTCCTGGCTCTGCAGACCAGGCTCTCTTGGGGGAGTCTCCAGCCATGGAACCTCACTTCCTGCCAGACAGCCAGTTACGGGATGCCCTAGAAGTCCCTGACCTTGCAGCCTCACCTGAGCAGGTAAGAGTTTCCCCACATGATAGCCAGACCATCCCAAGATAGGTGTCAAGTGGCCATGAGCCCTGTCACAAACCACCCACCGGTGGGGAATTTGGGGTGTGTGGTCATCTGTTTATACAGCACACGGGTCTAGGAGAATGAGGTTTAGCTTCAGTGTGTATGGAGTCAGTGATTTTCCAGATAGGACAGTCCTGCCTTTCTTTCTGTAAGGAGTTTGTGTGGGAACTGCAGAGCCCCAGGCAGTGACACACATGCATTCCGTCAGCCCAGGCAGAGTTGATGGAGGTCCTCCATTCCTTGACTGGAGCCCCCAGGTGTGCCCACCCTCTCCACGCTTCAGGGCCTGGCCCTGGCTGCAGGTTTCTGAAGGATATAAAGAGGATGCCTGAAGCCTTGAGGGTACCTTTGAAAAAGCCACTGTTGTCAAAGCTGGGCATGGGGGAGAGGACTTCAGTCTCCAACTGAAAAGAGCCTTTGCCCATCTTAAGGGTCGTTTCAGGGTCCTGATATGAATTTTTTTTTCCAAATATATACAAGAATTTTTCTTTCCTGCTGGAATTCGTAGGGACTTTCTTTCCTTCAGGGATCTGCCTGCCCAATAGGCAGTGGGAGAGCTGCCCCAAATCACCTTTCCTGGCTACTGAGCCTACACTGGCCATTGGCATTCACCTGTCTAGGGCAAGTGGCAGCCTTGCTTCGGCCCCACTCCCAGGGAGGCACCACATCCCTGACCACTGGCACACCTGAATCTGGGCTAAGTGCTTTGTGGTCACACCCTGGAAGGTAGGTGGTTCTCTTTCCACACACTGGGTGTGGATAAGAGGCTGAAGGAGGTTGGGCACCTGCCCAAGGTGAAGCAGCTGAGTGAAGCAGGCTGGGTCTGTTCCCAGGTTGGCCTGATTCTGCAGCTGTGTCTGTCCTGGAACACAGAACCCAGCTTGCTTCACAAACATTGGCCTCTGTTTCTTCGGCTGTCCTGTTGAAATGTTTAAAAAATTAATTCAGTTACATGCTTATCAAGAGCCTGCTCTTCCAGGAGTCAGCACATCAGGCGTGGTCCCTGCCCCTGTGAGGTTTGTGGTTATACTGTTCCCACCTGCCTCTCCCAGAGTAAACATTTTGTACCCTATCATTTCAGCACTTAAAGAGTTTTTTTATACAATATGGCCATGAAACAGAAGCCTAGTATTTCATCTGGTGCCTAGCTGAAGAGAGCCAGCTGTTCCAGCCACAGAGGGGAATGTGGCTGGGTTGAGCAAATGTGAGTCTCCAAGGTGCTGCCTTCCCAGGGGATGGCCAAGGGTCATCTTTGGCCCTTCACCATGTTTACCTGCAAGGTAGCTTCAGACCAGGCCCCAGGTGCCACATGTGGGCCCCCAGTACCTTGGGCCACCCATTTCTCAATCACCAGATGAGTAAGATCATGGAAAGCCAATCGCCGTGCAGTCCACTCATAACGTTTGAAGACAAGTACCTAGGATAGATGGGCGTTCAGCTCCTGGCACAGCTGAAATTTTATAATTGAAGCCCCATCCCTTGAAAAATATAAACCCCTCCCTTGGAAAGAAGAGCAGTCTAAGTTACCCCCAGTCTCTGGCTGCTGGGCAGTGGCTAAAGGAGCAGTTGGGCTATCTAGTGGCATCCAGCAGGCAAAGAGCAAGCCCTTCCTGATCGGCCACCAGTGACTTTGGGCTTTGAAAACACCAAGGAATCCGCAGTGGTGGGACCCAGCAGACAGCCGGGGTGGTCAGACCTGACAGGCCCCCCAGGGGCGGAAGCGCTGCCCTGACAAGGCTGCTGATGCCTGGGCACGTTTCGTTTAGATAATGGGCGTTCCCAAACAAGTTGGGGCGACCCCGGCACAGGCAGGTTCCCACGGAAAGCTTCTGGATGGGGCCCAGCAGGAAGGCTGCGTGGACAGGCACACTTGGGAATAGAGTGCAGGTAGATGGAGAGAGTGGCAGCAGCCGCCTGCCCACTGTCCCTCACGGTGGCACAGCCATGGGCACTGCTTCGGAGGAGGCAACTCGGGGTGTCCCAGAGGTTACACAGCAATGACAGAGCAGTTTCAAACCCAGGTCTCCTCACAGGAAACTATGGTGTTTTCTTCTCATAGTAGCTCCCTTAGGATGTAACACTCCCCACAGAGACACTGGGGCCTCTGTAGGCCACTGCCACGTAAGTCACTTAAAAAAAGCTGATTCCAAGTCCCTCTTGGGTCCTAGAGTGGTGGCCTCCAGCACATTCTGGAGGAGAACTGCCCTCACTGTGTCAAACATTCACAGAACCCTGGTGGAGGCAGTAGTACCTGTCAGGAGGGAGAATATTCCTCATGGCCAAGAACAGCACAGTGAGTTGAGTGAACATGTGATGCCAAGTTGTATTTTAAGCCACAGAGTCACTTACGTGAAAGTCAACCAGATGCCTGGGAGATAACTGGACGGGCTTCCCAACTCGGCACTGCTGGCATTTGGCCCCAGATAGTTCTGTGTGGTGAGGCCGTCCTGTGCACTGTAGGGTGCTGAGTGGCCCTCCTGACCTCTACCCACAGCACGCCCGTAGCACCTTCCCCAGTACCAAAGTGTGCCGACCAGCGTGAAGTGCCTAGGGGTGATCCTCCCTGGTGAGAGCCGCTGGGCTACAAGCAGCTCTTCACGTCTGTTCCTTGGGATTCAGGGACATTTGCAGCTGTAAGCTGTAGCTCAAACCCTTCATCCCATCCCCCACTGCTGTCAGGAGAGAGGGGCTCGGCTCTGAAAGGATGTCTTTTGGAATGGGTCCCATCTTACTCTAGGACTTTGGTCCCCCCAGAAGAGGCCCTGGGCCGGCCACTCTGCCCCAGCCTCTTTGCCTCTTTTCAGAGGGACATATGTCACCTCCATGATTGAGCCTGACATTTTCCATGAAAGTTAAACCACCGTTGACATTTAGAAACTTAAGCTTCTCAGGGTTATCTGGCTTTCTCCCCTATTAATTATAAATTTTCCCTTAAAATGTATTTGCAAAATCTCCCCCTGACATGAAACCTGGCTGACCTCTTCCCCTCAACACCAGATGCCCACCTCGCCCCAGTCACCATTACTGGGGGTCTTCTCTGTATCTTTCCAGATACTGCAGGATGAGCAGGAGACAGTGCTACACCTCAGCCATCAGAGACAGAGCCATCTGCCAGCACAGATCAGCCCTTCAGAAAGCACAGGCCCGGCAGGGGACACCAGGGTCAGGCCCCACATTGCCCTGTCTGCTCTTTTGGAATGGGGAGGTGGGGAGAGCAGCCAGGGCTGGCGGCCCCCGGGTCTAGCTGTTACAGCATCCTGTCCCTTCCCTATACCACTGTTCTGCAGGATTCTCTGCCTCTGTGTCCCTGACATGGCCCGGAGGAACCGAGAGGTCCCCTGCATGACCCTTCCCTGTGCAGGGCTCACAGCTAGGTCATTCATAGGTGTGCTCTCTCTTCACAGTTGTTTCCTCTGGGGAGCAGGCTGGACTCTTGTTGGCCTGGCACAAGCCTACATGCTGATGGAGGCCCCCTCACTGACTTCCAGCTGAGGTAGACATGATGGGGGGAGGCTGACCCAGGACCCTTGCCCCAGTACCGGTTGTCCCTAAGTGCCTGGGAGGGGAAAACGTCACTGCTTTCCTGGCACTGGCGCTTCCCACACTCTCCCTCACCATAGGCCTGCCTTGCCCTGGATGGGCCTCAGTAAGGGAGCCAACCCCCATCTTTCAAACTGTGCGTGTCCCCTGATCCCCATGAGTGGAAAAATCGTGATCATCGATCTACAGACAAACCACAGTCTCTTCCCAGAACCCCTGGGAAGGTGCCCCCAGGTCCATGGGCTGTTGTGACGTACCATGTACTTTTTGTGGAGAGAGGTTCTAGAGCTTTCTCTAAATCTCTAGAGGGGAAGAGGACCCAGACAGGGCTGAGAACCGTTGGCCCATGTGACCTTGGAGTCTGTCCCCACTCTGGCACCTTCTGGACCTCCAGGGTCCCTGACTGGTCCCATCTCCTCACTTGGCTCTGTGCCCTAAGGCAGGCCACTTTCTCCCTCCTGCAGGCCATGGAGTGTGTGTGTGTGTGTGTGTGTGTGTGTGTGTGTGTGTGTGTTGGGGGGGGTCCTCTGTCTCTACCCCAGAGCCTTTCACAGTCCCATCACCTCCCTTTGTGTCCTTTCTCCCCACCCTGCCAGGCGCTAACACTGAGCCAGCCCTCTCCTGTTACCTTGTACTTGAACTGGCCTCTCTGCAGAGGCTGCAGCTTATCGATTATTCATGGCCAAGTTTCTGTTTCTGGCTGGCAAGTGTGGAGGAGGGGTGAGAGACACAGCCCTTGGCAGAATTTGTCTCCTTCCTTTTTCTCCTCCTCCCCCTTATCCTCAGGATAGAGGTGGCCACGTTCCCACCTCTTACCCATGCATAACGTCTGTAAATAGTACCTGTTGTACCACTTGTTGCCACACACACACACACACACACACACACACACACACACTGCAAGGGGATCAGTGGCAGTTTAGTCAAAGTGGCCTTACTATTGCTTGAGCAAAGAGGAGAGAGATTCATGTTGTGAATCTCCAGTGGCCTCTGATATGACCCACATGGATGACTGGAAGCCCCAGGCAGGTCATGGGTCTGGTTCAGTGGCCTGTGGCTGAGTGGGACGTGCAGAGGCTAAGGCAAGCCAGCTCAGGGTGACCGAAGCGGGTGGGGCAGAACTGGAGTTCCCACAGTGACAGCCCGGCAGACACTGCTAAGCTGGGGTGTGGGAGGATTTAGGAACAGCTGTTGGCTCGAGTCCCGGAGGGCAGCCCACTGCCCACACCCGCAGGCCACATGTGTTAGATACAGTGGGTGCTGTGGTGCATCTACCCTTCAGATACTAATGCCATCCAGTGCCAGCTCTTCCAGGAATTGCTCTGGGCATGGGGGAGGCCGTGTGGGACAAAACACAAAACTTCCATCTGGTGGGGGTGGGAGGGTGAGAGACCAGCAAATTAGTCAGATGGTGAAGTGTTGAGAAAAAGACTGTGAGGAAGGGGTTAAAAATTTACAGTGGTGATCAGAGAAGGCCCCCTCCCCCCACCAGGAGGAGATATTTGGGAAAGAACATTCCAGGGCCCTAAGAAGTGCTCAGGGAACAGCCAGGAATTCAGTGTGGCTGGAACAGGGGGGAAGGGAATGAGAATGAGGGGATGGGGTCTGGAGGTGCTGGCAGATGGTGCAGGGCTGCAGGGAGGGGCACTGGGCCCGACCCGGTTTCCATTTTCACAGCCCACCCCACCCCAGCACTGAATGGGGGACAGGCTGTAGGGGCAGGAACTGGCGGCCAGGGAGGCTGTGGCAGCTGTCCAGACAAGGACCAAGGTGGAGGGGAGGCGGCTGGATTCTGAGTGTGCTTCTCATGGTACAGCTAGCCAGGTTGGCCATGAGGGCTCTGCCTGTGGTGGCTTTGTATCTGTAAAAGGTATTAACATCCAGAGAAGACCCAGCAAAAGCCCCCAGAACAGACTTTGACAGAGCTGTCCAGTGAGGTCAGGCTTCATGTCATCCCTCCCTTCCCCCCCAGGACATGTGTAGGGATCAAAGCTTGCGAAGCTGCCAGGATGGAGGACGCAACAGACACCGTGCGTGGCCTTGTCGTTGAGCTCTCCAACCTGAAGTAAGCATTGGGCAGGGATCCATGGATGAGTGGGGTGGGAGGGGTGGCAGAGGGGACAGGGCCTTGGAGGGTGGTGGGGAGGGCCCAGTGCCAGCATCTGCCTGTGTGCGTGTCCATGATCCGTGAGTGTGTAGGTGTGTGAGCTTGTGTGGGAGAGTGAGCAGCCACTTGTGTCCGAATGAGAGGTGGGGTCCTCGCACAGACGTCTGGTGGAGCACAGCTCCTGCTGGCACTTCCTGCAGCCGGCTGATCATGAGCACCCACCGGGACCTGGAGGCTTTCAGGCGCCTCAACTACAGGAAGGCAAGGCCAGCAGGGAAAGCGCCGGCACCCTACACATCAAAGGGAGCTGGGAATCTCCCTCCAGGGGAGCGATCCTGGAGGGATTTGTAGATTACTTCCAGACCACCTCAGGAGCGCCCTGTGCACACACTTGTGTGCAAGCTCACAGTGCCTATGCATGTTTCCTCTGCGCTGGCCCCCAGAAGTGCCTGGTACTCCTGCCAAACAGCTGGAAACAATCCCTCAGCAGACCCCAGAAAGCCTGCAGGCCGTGTGTGCCCCCTGGTTTACCCTAGAAGATGCTCCAGCGTTTCCCCAGTGGGCCCCAGAAACCTTCCCTCAGCCTACCCAGAAGTCAGCTTTCCATGGGAAACACAGGAGGCCAGGCCTCAGTCAATAGCCTCCCTTGGGAGTTGGTACGGGAGGGGACCTGCTCCTCCCTGGGGCTGCAGCAAAGGCCAGAGGCAGGAGGCTGGAAGCTGACCGTGCCCCCAACATTCAGAAAGCCAGCTGCTCTGAGCAGGGCCTAGAGCTGCCCGGATGTTTATCTGGATTTGCAAATTTCAGTTCTTTAGCTCAGGTTATGGGAGGTTCAGAATTTGTTTCTTTCCTGGAGGAGAAAAGGGTTCCCTTTGTTGGCAGTACCTTTGTTTTTCTCCAGATTTCCATTTTATTTGTTCTGGTTAGAGCATTAATAAATGATTCCCTAGTGTGGATCTGTGACCTGTTGTTTGGGGTTTGAGGCATTTTCAGTTCCTTATGTTTTGCCCACAAACCTCCCTAACCACCTCTTTCTCCTTTTACTTCTCATCCTCCCCAGGAAGGCAGGTTGGGCCACTGCCGGGGCCTGTGAATCAAGGGGTCCCCACAAGATGCTAAGTGTGTCAGTCTCCAGGAGTGGGTGGCTGTGTGTCCATGTGTGTGTACACATCCAAGCACACACACACCCCCGTATCTGTGGGGCAACAAGCCCACTGAGACATCATAGTTGATCACCCAACTGCGGAGTTGGTAGGTTCACTTTGAGAGCTCAGATGGCCTTACCCATCCCCCAAGGAAAAAGCTGCTTCTAGGCCCCAGACTGGAAGGAGGCAGTGCTGGGGGATTGTTACTGATACAAACACAGCTAGTGTCTGCAGGTGCTGCTGTCCAACCCATTTTACAGAACACGATGCTTCAATTAAATTGGTCACCAAAAGGTTGACCAGACTGGAGACTTCATTAGTCCTCTGACCTGTGACTCCTGCACCCATTTCCTATAGTCAAGGCAGAGATCCCCTCCTACTGCCTTCTTAGACCCCAGGAAACCCTATGCTGGAGGAGAGCAAGGTGGGTCATGGTCCCCCTTCTCCTGGCTGGATGTGCAGCTTCTTCCTTGAACCTGCCTGGACATGCCCCTTCTCCTGGTACCCTGGGTCTCAAGTGCCAGCAGCTCTGGCCTATACAATGAGCACTTACAAGCAGCTGGGGGTGACTGGGATGTTGTGTCCCCTAACGCAGTTTGAAACTCTTGGGGCTGCTAAGGAGCCTTCCTCTGGGTCTTCTTTCTCCTCCTTCCCTCCCCTCTCCAAGGAGAGGGACCAGGCTGTCCTCAAAGACTGTCTCCCATCCCCAGCCCTCCTCCTGGGTGGCCTCGGGTCCTGGTCCACGTCCAAAAGCCAAGGGCCAGAGGGGACCTGCAAAATCCAAATCCCGCTTCCACCCAACTCTGGGAGACCGTGTGAGCTAGGGATGGAACCCCAGACCCCAGGCCAGCCCTTGGCTTGGGGGAAGAATTTAGACAGACACTTGCCACCTGCTGCCCTCTGGAGGCCAGGGGAGCAGACAGGGAGTGGGGATTCCCACAAGCTCAGCCTTTGCCCCAGGAGAACTGGATCACACTACCTTGTAGGGATGGCTCTCCCTCCCCTGCCCAAGCAGAGCCAAAGCCATGATGCCTTCTGCCCAAGGCCTTGGCTGGCCCAACCCCCCAGGACATATTCCCATTCTTTGCCAACCCCCTCAAGAAGTTCTTCCCTGTTCTGAAGGGTCTGGCATGTGACTTCATGGCCTTGGTTGCTAGGACATCTGTGATGACCTAAACATTCACTGAGGGCCTCCTTGGTCAGGATGATTTGGGGAGGAGGGGGAGGGACAGTCTCCTATCAAGCCTCCACCTCCAGGGTGGAGGATTCTGCCCATTTGGCATGTCAGTGTGTGAGAGATGGCTGGAAGGGAGTTCAAAAATACCAAACATCACAGAAATGGCTTCAGGGTGCTAACTGGGCAGCAAGTGCCGTGCTCAGGTGCTGGGCTGTCACCCTGTGGTGCCCACTCCCATTTCTCAGCATAAAGCAAGCTCACCCCAGCGCTCTAGGATGATCCAAAATCCAAATAACAGTTGGGGAAAGTGGGGGTCAGAGTAACATGTGGGGGCTGAAAGATGCAGTGAGAATAGAAAAGAGGTGCCCCATCCCCTCTGGAGCTGTTCACACTACCTTGTCCCAAGACCTGGCCTCGTCTGACGCTGATCCATTCATAAGCATTTATTGAGTGCTGAGTGGGTGGCCAGTGCTGGGGAGGGAGGGCCAGGGTGACTGACGGCCACCTCCTTCCTCATGGGGGTGCTCTTTCAGCTGTGCTCCCAGGCCCTGCTCTCTTAGCCAGGCCTCCAGGCTGGGGGAAGGGCCCAGGGGCAGGTCCTTGCAAAGTGGACCTTCCCCAAAATACATCTTCCATCGAGCTTGGGTCCCCACACCCAGGGGAAGGCAGCATCTCCATCCTCCCTGCACCAGTCTCCTAGGTAGAAGTGGAGGGACAGCAGGAAGAGGGTGAAGGTCCAGAAGACTTCCCAGCACCTTTGGAACCTGGATTTTAAAAAGCGGAGGGAAGGAGAAAAACGGTAATAGGGTATGATTCAAGGCTCTCAAAGTCCTGGTTCAAACTTCAAGGCTGCCAGGGCTCTGGCGCCACCTGGGGGCCGCTCCTGGAATAGCATCCCTGTGACCGCCAGATCAGGACAGCCCAGGGTGGGACCCAGAGCTGGATACAAAGCCCAGAAACTCCCACTCTGGCTGGCTGCGCTGCCCCCTTGCGGCTGCAGGGCTCTGGGACTCCACATTTGTTACACCCAGAATGTTACAGGAGGCTGGCCTTTCTGCCAGTATTGCGGTGAGGGCTGCTCCACCCCACCCTCCAAACCTGGGGAGTTTTCCTATTCCCTCCCACTTAAGAAGGGAAAAAAAGCAAATTCTGAGGCCATCATTTCTATGTACCCTCGGCTTCCCCCATTTCCCAGATGGACTTCACTTCATCTCTTGGGGAATATGGCCTTCTCCTGGAGGGACTCATCTCTTTGGACAAATGTTCCCTGCACAGCTTCTGGGGGTGAGGGTGAGATGGTCCCGCCCAGTCATTTCCCTCAAGGAGCTCACACTCTGATGGAAGAGGCTATACCCACATCGGGCACCCAAATGGGCAACAACATGGCCCAGTCAGACCTGCCTCTTCTGTTAGCCATCTTCCGCAAAAGCAATTAAAGTTGCTAAAACGATTTGTTTTAAAACCCCACAGGAGCTGAGGCCCTTCGCATCTGTAATAACTGCTGCCACGTAAACTCAAACTACACCAAGCCTGCGGCCTGCCTGGTCCCTGGCCTTCCTGCCTGGCTGGGAGCTCGTTAGAAATGCAGGTGCTCAGGCCCCACCCAGACCTGCAGAAATGGAATCCAGGCAGTGAGCCAGGCAGTGTGGGGCCAGTTTAGACCTCAGGGAGGCTTCAGCCAAAGCTTTCATAAACTTATGCCCCCGCTGCCCTCCTGAGCTGATCCACACACAACCTGACGTTTCCCTGGATGCTGGGTCTCTCCCTCCTTGCTGCCTTGACACCTTTGCCTGGAGGACCAGCCTCCTTCTTGCCTTCTAACACTCTGAAATCTGTCCCGACAGTCCAGTCTACCACGGTCCAACATACTGTTAACATGCAGACCTGGTCTTGCCCCTTCCGTGGCTCCCTAGTACCCAAGTCCAAGATTTATAAGGCTTTTGTGCTGTTCCCCCAAGTCTCTGACACCTCTTCCACCATACATGCACACGCATTCTGTCCCAGATACATTAACTTCACTGGGTTCCTGAACAAACTCCAATGCCTGGGCCACACTTCTCAGCACTCCATTAAACTGAATTAGACTTTCAAAAGTCACTTCCCCCAGGAAGCCCTCCTGGACCCCTCCATCCGGATCCAGGTGCTTCCTCCAAGACTCTCCCATTCAGCACTCATCACACTCTCTGAAATGCCGCTCTCCCATCTACATTTTCACATCGCTGACCCAGCCCAGCACTCAGCACAAAACAGACACCCAAGCTATTTGGCGAAAGAGTGAACAAAGGAGGAGCATGAAGCAGCCAGGGTTCAGAGACGCTGAGAACTTCTCTCAGGCCACACAGCTCCTAAGTGCCAAGCAGGACTGGAGCCCCTGCTATACCTAACTGCAGATCCCACTACTAGTCCCCACAGCCTCCCTGACAGATCACCCCATGCCTGGAAAAGAAGGCACTTCCCACATGGGCCCAAAGAGGGAGAGTCTTGCCCAGGCCACAAGTTAATCCCAGCCCCAGTTTACTCACATTGGGCAACACTCTAGAATATTGTTCTAAAGTTTCTACACAGATCATCTCCCCCCGCCCCTCTAAAGTGGGTGCTTGGGCTAACCCCACTTCATAGAGGCCCCGAAGGACTCAGCCACAGCCTGGGGCAGGTCCCCTCCACAGCGGATCTCCCCAGCCACCTGCACAGGCCGCCGCCGCTGCTCCCGCGCCTGCTGCTCCCGCGCCTGCTGCTCCTCCTCTGCGATGCCCCGAGTCCTGCATCCTCGCCTTATCAGGCCGGGATACCCTCTTGCCAGCTGAGTTGCGGGTGGTATAGCTGTAGACGGAGGTGTAGCCCTGGCCAGTGAGCGGGCAGAAACGACGGGTGTGGGCACGCTCACGCGTAGCGCCGCACTGAGGGCACACGTAGTCACGAAGGATGGGACACAGCACCCGGCCGGCCTCATCCTTGAGCACATGGGACTGGTAGATGGCCCGGGACTCGCCGTTGTGTTTGCAGAAAGAGCACAGGCGTTCAGGAGCTGCTGAAGATTCCGGGCTGGGCCTCTGACCCCCAGGTCCTGGAGCTGGCTGTGGCTGGGGATCCAGCCTGGTCTCAGGCTCCCCTTCCCCACGCAGAGCCCCGACCAGGCGTGCCAAACCCAGGTAATCCGTCCATAGGTTGAAGGTTCCCATAGCTGGGCAGCGTGTGCGCCAGGGAGAGGGGCAGAGAGAAGAAGCCTTGCCTGCCCAGAGCTCCGCTTTCTAACCCTTCCTCTGCCCCTCCCTTCCCCTCTGTGGAGCCTAGGAGTCTGGGCTGTCAGTTCCCTCCTTATACCTCCAAGGGAGTGTGAAGGGGGAGGAGCAGGCCATGGGAGGTTCCTTATTGTCACAGGGGGGCTTGCTGCCGCTCCCCCATAAAGGCACCTGCCAGGGGATACATGGTCTCTAGGTGGGCTGGGGGTGATGGGGAGTGACAGGACACAGGCTGCAGGGGGCACCCACAGTTGGGAGCCACCCCCCACACAGAGGGGCATGGGGAGGGCTACCCCTGCCTACCCCTCTTGGAGGCCTGTGAGGCCAGCCAGTCCTGCCCCCACAGGGAGACGGGGAGGGGAGGGGGAAGCCCCACCCCAAAGACAAGCACCGATGTAGTCAGTAACTTAGTAACTTGTGTCTTCCTTCCCCTGGGCTGGGGGAGGGGCCGGGTGCCCCTGGGCTCTTTGGGGAAGGTGGGGAGCTGCTGATGCTCTGGCTGTCTCTGGAAGGGGGATGGTGCCTGGTTCGTGGGGAAGGCCAAGGATCAAGACCCCCCAGCTCAGGAGTCCCTCAGGGAGCTTTCACACCTATTTCAGTGGAACCACTTCCCTGGATGAACACCCTGAGGTATGAGGCCACCTGCCCATACTTTGCACAAAGACAACACAAAAGCCAGTCTCCCCCATCCAGTTACCATAGCCCCTAAGGCTAGGTGCTGGCCCTGGGGTGGACAGGAAGTGAGAAAACATTATGGGGGCAGCAGAGGCACAGGCTGGGTTAATGGAGGGGGGTCCCCCCAGCACCTCAATCCCCACCCACTCCCTCAAATGAGACCCTCAAGAGGTACCCAGGTGGGGCAGAGACTCGGCAGATGAAGGGATGAGCAGGCACCAAGGTGCTAAGGGGCAACCACAGGTAAAGCAGAGGTCTGTGGGTGCTGGGCCCAGGACCTAGACACAGAGAGGAGGGGCTCTGCTGCCTGCCCACCCCATTCATTGGTTGACTGACTCGTTCAAGAAATCCTAGTCCTGAGTCCTCTGGAAACAGGGCTCACTATCCCGTCAGAAAGGTTTTCCAAGTGCCTTCCAACTCCCCCCACTCCCCTGGATTTATTCCCCAAATCAGGCCTGTGTCCATAAGGATCCCAGATGCCAGCCCTCCCCAAGGGGTGAGGAGCTGAGGTCAGGGCATCGCGTGAGTGGGTCTTGTCCCTTCCCCTCAGGCTGTGTCCGGCCCAGCCACAGTGACATTCATCCCTCGGTGGGTCTGGCCTCCGTCCTCACAACCCACCGACAACAATGAATGTTGATTGTGACCTTCGCTGTGGCCTAAAGGAGGGGATGCCCAGGCTGGATCTGGGAGCTACCCCGGCCCTCCAGATATAGAAGGCAGGGGTCATGATGGGTGGATGGCAGTTCCAGGCCTCGGGGTCCACTCAACGGTCGATGGTTTGCCTGAGCTGCCCAAACTCACCGACAGGTTGAATGTTCCCCCAAACCCTTGGCAACTTCTCCAGGGGGGACAGGACTGGACAGTGGGGTCGGGGCAGGAGAGACTGGAGGGGGTGAGGGACCTATTAACTCAGTAATTCAGCAAGCAGGACCTGTCTGCTCCAGGACCTGGAAAAAGCACAAGATAAATATAAATAATAACTGTAGATATTTACGTAGGCTTTGCTACATAGAGGCAGCAATACTGGGTAGTGGGCTTGTTTCTCGGCGCATCTACTCAAATCATCCTCAAAACGGTCCTGGAAGGTGCAGAGGACTCGTATTTGTCAGTTGGGAGACTGAGGCCAAAGGGCACCCACTGCTAGTGAGAGGCAAAGGAGGGATTCCTAGTGGCCCCAAGAGGTCTGGCTGCCAGACGGTTATTGCCCCAGGACATTGATGCAACAGCGATAAACAAGTCATTTTAATACAATGTAATACCTTCTGTGAGCTTCACTGTGTTCCCAGCAAGGCAAGATTGTTTATGAATCACAACAACCCCAGGGGGTTGTTCCTCTTTGCAAATTTGGGGCTAGCAGTAGGGCCACTTGGTCCACCTGACAGCGGAGAATCCTGAGGACTAGAGGAGAGACCCCCCTGGCCATCTGCCCCCTTGATGTGGGGGTACAGGGTCGCTCACCCTGGGACTTCAAAGTAGGCATCAGTCAAATCCCTGCTCAGACTCCCAACTGCACCAAGATGCTGCCCCCTCCCCATTCCCAGTCCCTCCCTCCAGGGGCCCACAGATTTGGGCTCCCACCCCCTCAAGGTCCCCCACCCCAACCTTCCATGCGCAGTCTCAGGAAAAGCCACCTCCAACCGGGGTCTGGGGACTGCCTGGGGAGAGGCCTTCAGATGTCCAGTCCCTTCTCAGTTTACTGGGAAATACTGAGGGGGTCAGGGATCCCAAGTGTGCTGAGCTTAAGTTAACCCCAAAACGCCCCTTGTCAGAGGTGGACGGAGCCAGCACAACTCTCCAAGCCAGGTGCCAGATCCCTACCCAGAGCCAGCCCCCAGAGACCCTTGCACCCACCCCGGCCCCTCCCTAAAGCCTGACTCTGAAAGCCCACACTCCTATGGCCAGTTCCCGGGACCCGTCCTCTAAAGCCCACCCCCAAAGTCATCCGTCATAAAACCACCTTCAAAGCCAATCTTCAAAGAGCCCACATCCTCTAAGTCCTGCCTCCACACCCCGCCCTCTGAACCCACCCCTCTGGCACCCCCATATTCCAGCTTCAGGAGCACCCAAGGCCACTAAGCCCCACCCCTCAGTCCCGCCTCTAAAGTCAGCCTGCCTAGACCCCCATAACCCCGTCCCTACAGAGGCCCCAAGGCCACCCCCTTGAAGCCCACGGTCCTTAAGTTCTGCCCCTGTAGGACCTGTCCCCAAACAGGAAGCCCTGGGAGGGGATCCTGGAAATGCTCGCTCCTGTGAAATTCCCCTACTTCATGAAGCCCCTTCCCTAGAGCCCACATTCTTGACCTTGGCCAGGGATCCAGCCACGTTCCCACACCAGACTGGAGTTCAGAGTAGGGAGCCCTCCCCCACCACCCATCAATCCAGCCAAAAGGGCCCCATTCTGGGGATAGTTTGAGGGCCCCCCTTTACCAGGCTCAGGATATCTAGGCCCTTCTGAGACAGCCATGTGGGGTCTCCTGCAGTGAAAATCAAGGTCCTAAAGAACAGAATGCCTAAAACTATGGGGGAGAAGCATGGTTCAGGAAGGGAAGTTTATAATAATAATGCTTTACCTACACCACTATTATTAGGATACCCATTTTATCGATGAGGATGGTGAGGCTCTAAGAGTTTGGAACAGAACTCACCCAGGTTCCTCAGAAGCTTTGTTTGTGACGATGACTATGGAGCTAGAATGAGGGGTCACCTGGCATAAGGTACTGGGCACAATGGTGGGGAGACTCCTCAAGACACCCTTTTCCTTCTGTGTCTCCTCTCTGACTTGATTCCTTGAGGACTCTGACCTTGACCTACCAAAGAGGGAAGTCCCTAAAGGGGTTGTCTCCAAGACAAGTTAAGGACCATCAGAGGGTGCCTGGTCCGGAGGGTCAGAGCCCAGGTAGGAAGGCAGGGTTTCCAGCCAAAGGAAAGGGTGGGAGGAAACCCAAAGCCCCTATAGGCCCTATGGAGAAGGGGTTGCCTGGGGCTTACCCTGGGTCTGCCTGTCTCTCTGTCCATGGTGGTCAGTGCAGGCTTCTGCCCGTGCCCTTGGTGTCTGTCTGGGTCTGACTGTGCCCCTCATGGGCCAGTATTTGTCTGGATCTCCTGCTCTGTGTGTGCTCCTGTCTGTTGCTGTCTGGGTCTGCCTGTGTGCGTCTGCCTGTTTACATCTGATCTGTTAGCCTATCCCCTCCAAGTCTGGGTCTGGCCCTTGGTAAGGGTTGGCTCTGCTCTGTCTGCATCTCACTCTCTGGACTTGGGGCCCTTGGGGAGGTGGGAGAGCGGAAGCTGACCGTTCCTCCCATCAAGCGTCCTACGGCTTTCTGAAGGGCCAACTGGGCTTCCATCTGATTTTTTTTTTTTTTTTTTTTTTTTTGACAGAGAGAGAGAGAGAGAGAGAGCGAGCTTGCACGAGGGAGGGGGCAGAGGGAGAAAGAGATAATCTTAAGCAGCCTCCACGCCCAGCACAGAGCCCAACACAGGGCTCCATCTCCCAACCTTGGGATCATGACCTGAGCGGAAATCAAGAGTCAGATGCTCAGGGATCCCTGGGTGGCTCAGAAAGTTAAGTGTCCGACTTCAGCTGAGGTCATGATCTCATGGTTAGTGAGTTTGAGCCCCGTTGTCTGGCTCTGTGCTGACAGCTCAAAGCCTGGAGCCTGCTTCACAGCTTTTGTGTCCCCCGACCCCCTCCCTGCCCCCTGCCCCTCCCCTGCTCATATTCTGTCTCTCTCTCTCTTTCAAAAATAAGTAAAACGTTAAAAAAAAATGGACTGAGTTCAATGGACTGAGCCACCCAGGCATCCCCCTATCTGACTTTGAAGCCCAGCAGAGTGAAGATGGGGGGCTGTTTCCTACCCCAACCCCAGACCCTGATGCAAGGAAGGAGGACTTTTCAGGGCCATTTTAGCCCTCATTCTCCCTCTTCCTGTTCCTTAGTCCTTGGGACAGCACCCCTCCCCGCCCCCCCAGCTCCCATCCCAACTGGGAGGATCTGTCTAGGCAGGGGGTTGGGAGTGATGGGTGAGGGGAGCCATCCCAAAACCACACTGACCTGCCCCCACACCCACCCTCACCCTGAGCTCCAGGAGGGCAAGGCAAGGCAGCTGGCATGGGTCTGGGGGTCAGAGTTGGAGGTGAGAGGTCCCAACAGAACCAGATGGGTAGAGACGGAAGGAGGCAGGTCTGTCAAGCTGAAGAACAGGGGCCAGGGGCACGAGGTCAGAGGTACAGGGCTTCCAGAGGGTGTCTGGCAGCCGGCACGTCTTTGTGCGCCCCTCTGTGTATGTCCATGCGAGTGTTCCTGGTTGCACGACCCCGTATTTGCTCCAGTGTGCACGTGTCCCTGTGTGTGTGCCCTTGTGTGTGTGGATAGACCCTGGTGGGGCACGTGCAGGAGGAGCTGGTCATGGCCTGGCCGACAGAGCCCATTATGGAGTGTGTAGCAAAAGTGCACTTGGAGGTCCCCAAGTGGAGTCCCATCGATGGCCCAGGCTGTGTAGACTGGGGGGAAGGGGACTCCTCATCTCCCTGATACCTCCATGACCTCTCAGGTTCCCACCTGCCCTCCCCATGGCTTCCTCTCCACCTGCCCGCCCTTTCACACAGGGTCCTCAGCCAAGGGGCTCATCTGTCCCATCAAGACCTGGGGGCAGCCAGTGGGCTGGGACCCTGGGCTTCTATCCCAAGGCTACCAGATACGGGGCCAGAGATGGAGGAGGCAGAAGGGTCCAGCTTCTCCGGGGCTAGGGTGGGGGTGGGGGGTGGGGAGGGGGAGGGGCCTAGGCAGGTCGATGGGAAATTCAGACACTTCTAGTGAGGTTCATGGTGCAGGGTGACCCTGGGTCTGGGTCAGGGTGGACTGTGCCTGCCAAAACTCGGGCAGCAGCTACCAGTGGACCTGTAACTGGGGGGTCTGCAGTGGGCTTGGGCTCCTAGCTACTCTGCTGGGCTATTCGGGGGGTTCTGTGGGTGTCTGTATATCCAGGTGGGCGTGTGCTGTAGTGGGTGGCTGTCTACGCCAGTGGTGTCTTTGTGTCGGCACAAGTGTCGGCACTCCCGTGGGCTTCTGTTTGTGTGTGGATGTCAGTATGACTGTGGGTGTGTGTCAGGCTAATTGTGAGTAACTGCAGGTCGACTTGTGAGCCAGCGTGTGTGGGTGTCTGTCGTCTGTCAGTGTCACTGGGGGTGACTGTAGTCTGTGTGTCATCTGATCATGGTGCCCCCCGACCGCCCTCACTAAAATGTCAGCTCCAGGAGGACAGGGATTTTGATCTCTTGCATCCCAGTGCTAGAACAGTGCCCGGTACATAACAGATGCTCAATAAACAAGTGTTGGCTTTACATCCAGGTGACTGTAGATTTCTGCTTGTCCCTCTGTCATTTTCCCGTGGGTCTGTGGGCCATTGCGCGTGTGTTATTCTGTCTGTGTGTTGGTACCGTGGGTGTCGAGGTGTATAATCAAGTGTTAGGGTAGGTGACTATAGGTGTAGGTACTGCTGAAGGGTTCCCATGTCTGTGGGTGACGGTGTCATAATGGGGGTCTAGGAGGTCAGTCTTACCATGGGCCACCGTGTGTCCTCACGTGCAGCTGTGTTACTGGGGATCTGTACGTGTGTACGTCACGATTATGATGGCCTGATGTCAGTGTCCACACAGGCCTCATACCAGCTGTGTGGGTGTGTCCAGTCATCTGGGGGACTGCAGATCCTTGCTTGGGCTGGCACATGGATGTCTACATCGTGTACGTGTGTCTGCTCCAGTTCTTATGGATGGTGGTATCTATCAGTACGTGGGGGGGGGGGGGGTTAAGTATTTGCGGTAGTCATGGTTACCCTGGGTGACAGCCTGCGGGTGCCCGTGCAACACTGAGCATCCGGGTGTGTGTGCGCGTGCAGTAGAGAACTGTGTGAATGTCCACGTTTTAGGCAAGGCGGTGCCTACACTGCGGCCACTGTCGGCGATGGCTGCATTTTTCAGTGTAGCAATGTTTTCCAGCTGTCAGCCCTGCGCGTCCTCGTCATCGCGGGTGATGTGTGTGCCCACGTGGCAGTGTTATCGTGAGTGACTGTGTGTGCGAGTGTGCGGATGACTGTTCCCGCAGGTGATGGGAGTAACAATAGGGATGATGTATGTCCACGTATAACGTGTGGATTGGGAGACTTCATCAGGGATTTGGGAATATCTAACTGTGGCTCCGTAAATGTATCTGTGAGTAGTCCAGGGCAGGGGGATGGGTGGGAAAGGAGATGGGGGGCACTTCTCAGCTCCTATCAGCCAATAAGAGCCCTTCATCCCCCCACCCTCAGCATGCCCACCAGGGCGAAGTCCCTGTGAAAGGGGTCCTGTCGCTTTAAAAAGGCTCCCCGGCAGTGGGATTCTGGGCCATTTTTCCCTTCTTCGGCCAGTTTTGGAGGGCGTGTTCCTGTTAGTAAACCTTGGCCCCAGTAAATACCCTGCAGCCTCCGCAGGTAATGACAGGCCGGCGGGGAGCCCGCGGAGGGCGCCAGGGCTCCTGCAGGCGGCGTCGCTGCAGCCACGGGGCCACGGCCACAGCCAGGCCCTATGCCCCCCCCCCCCCCCCCCCCGCCTCCCGAATCGCGCCTGGATCGGTCTCCGCAGGGCCCGCGCAGGCCCGCGCGCCCGTGAACTTGGCCGGGGGCGCCTTCCCGAACGCGTGCGCCGGACCTGAGCTTCTCCCAGCCCTGGATATCGGAGGCCCCCACCCGCTCTGCGCCCCCAAGAACAAAGCTCGCCACCGCCCGGCCCCGGGGCCTCCCCGTGGTCAGGTGTCGGGCGGCCCAGGCACCGCTGCCCCTACGCCCCCCATCATGCAGCCCCTCCCGGCGGGGGCATCTCGGCCTGCCCTCCCCCTCGGCGGCCCAGCCTCGGGTACTTGAGGGCCTGTCCTCTTTAGGGCGTCTGGTCTCCCCGGCTCCCCTTCTCGGGGAAGGCGAGATGCAGAGATGCCGCCGGGGCCTCCCCGCCCCCCTTCTCCAGCCTCCGCAACAATGGAGGGCCGGGCTGCAGAGGCCAGGGCGCCGGCCCCCGGGCCGCGAGCAGGTGCGCGAGGGGGCCGCAGCCGGGTTCCGCCGCCGCCCCGCCCCGCCGCGCCCCCTCCCCGCGGGCGGCGCCCCCGCCCGCCTGGCGCCCGCGCTCACCTCGTTTTGGGCCGCGGCCGCGTCGCCCCTCTTCTTTCCAAACCCGCCCGGAAAAGCCCCCTGAGCCGAGGCGCCTGCACGGGAAATTGCATTTCGGCGGCTCCCGGGCTGGGCGGGGGGGGGGGGGGGGCCAGGCCACGGGCCGGGGGAGGGGGCCGCGGGGCTCCGGCGCCGGCTCGAACCCGCGGCCGCCGCCTCCCGCCCGCCCGCCTGTCTGTCTCGGTGACGTGCCCGCGCTCCCCGCCGCTGCCGCCGCCCCCTCCCTCCTCCCCGCGCCTTGCCGGGCGGTGGGTCCGGCGGCGACCGTGTGTGCCCCGAGGCCTCCCGCCAGGCGCACCGGGACGCACGCGGGATACCCATGGGGCGTCAGGACGCAGCTCCCGGGGCCCGCGCGGGGGACACGGGGGCGCGAGCGGGCACACGCAGGGACCCAGACGCACGTAGACCTCAAAGGCGCACGGGGAGCACACGCGCACAAAGGCACGCGGACCACAAACACAGGGAAGGGTGTGCAAGGGGTTTCCAGATACACATACCCGCAGGAGGGGATGTCAGGACACGCGGGGACACCGGGGCACCGGCCACACGAGGATGTTCATAAAACTGAGCTACACAAATAGGCCCAGGGAGCACACAGACACATGCAAAATACAGACACATCGCTTCCACAGGACAGGATTGTTCAGAACTGAAATATAGGTAGAGAGGAGCCCAGGGGCATGCACAGAGAATACCAAACGGGCACATACACAGACTCACCTCGAAGGGATGGCCACAGAACACACAAGCCCAGGGAGACAAGAGCACACACAAGATACACAGACATACAGGGATACACAGAGAACCAACATACCTCCCCACCCACCAGGTGCAGTCATGGGAACACCTGGAAACACAATACCCCAACACACATGGATATACACACAGAATAGAACACATCTATAGAGATATGCCAGGCACACACAGTCTCAGGGACACACACAGACACACAAAGTTCACAGACACACAAATATATGCGCAATGACTCATGTACAAAGGGCAGAGGCATGCTAGAATTCATAAAACCAACAGTCATAGCCACACAAAAAAAACCCCAGACAGGTCCCCAGGGCGCAGGGGTCCATAAGAACACAGTAAATACAGGGATATTTGGGGACACATGTACCTCTGACCATCTGGCATAGGCATGCACACAGGCCAGATACATAGGCCACATACAGAAGATAGACTCAAAAGTTATACACAGGTCGGGGGGGGGGGGGTCCCCTCATCACCTAGAGATGCTTACATGGAGCTCCCCTGTTCCCTCACATACACGCACATCAGGTACACAGGCACACCCGGCAGGAAACGGACACTCGCTGAGACTCCCACCAGGGATCCACACACAGGTATCCCCATATACTCTGAACACACACTCAGAGTCCCTGCCTGCTGTGGCCATGATGGCTGCTGGTTGGTGGAGGGAAGTCACCTCACCTCAGGGACCGTGAGGGAGCTAGGCGGCCTCCCCATGTCCAGGGCTGAGCTGACAGATTTCTCATTCGACTTATCCCCCCATCTCAGTCTGACAAGGCGTCAGAGAAGCCTTTGTGCACCCCACGCAAGCCCAGACTTTAACCCTTGTGGAGCCATGGCCCTGCTCTACCTGGCCATATCCCCCCCCCCAACCCCCGACCCCCCCCCCCCCCCCGCTTCGGCCCCCTCACCATAGTCCTGCCTGAGTTTCCCCTTCACAGGTCCACCTTCCCCACACCCTGCACCCTTCCTCAGGTCTGCCCGGAAAGCCAAGCTCCAGCTGGCCCAGGCAGGTGGATGTCCCTAGGATCCCCCAGAGGCTACAGGGGTCCAGGTCTATTCTATGCCTGACTCCCCCCAAAATGGGGGATAATTCCCTGAGAGGGAGAGCATGTAAGGAAGAGGACAGGAGTAAATAGTAATTGGGCCTTCGTGGGTGGGGTCGCCTCCTGCGCCTTTCCCTCTGATAACTGAAAAGAGGGTGAGGGTTACTCTGAAATGTACAACATTCATTAATTCATTCACGGACAATCATCTCAGACTCTTCCCAGCAAGCCAACGAAATGCATATTGTGCTTTTTACAGACGGGCAACTGAGGCCCAGAGAGGGGCTGCCCCTTGCCCAAGGTGGCACAGCCTGGACAGCAGCAGAGCTGGAATTCTGCCCGAGGCCTTTCCCAATCTCCTTCTCTGCAAGGACTGGCCCGGAAAAGCGCTCCGAGTTCTGCCCGCTGAGCTTCCCGAGGCCACCAGCAGGGGGCAGCAGACTCCAGAACCCTCCCCTCCGTGAGGGCAGGCTGGCGCTCAGCGCTCAGCTCCCGTCGCCTCCCACACCCCATACCTCTCGGCAGCTGGGACCCCGCCTGCACCCCCAGGCTGGAACCTCCACTGCCGAAATGCAGAGGCCCCAGAAATAAGGAGCTCTTCTTAAATAGAACCGACGTCCCCACAAATGCCTCCCTTGCACGTGGTCCCTCTTAACGGCTAGCTCTTCTCCTTCTTGCTGCAACATGTTGTTGGGCGGGCGGCCTCTGCATTCCTGAACCGGGTCAGATCAGGAGAGAGGATTCCTGGAGCCCAGTCCAGTGGTCAGCACCCTTCCCCCGCTTCCTGCCCCTAGAGTCCTCCGAATATCCCCCCCGGGGACCGGCACAGGATGGGAGAGGCAGTAGGGGAAAGCCCCAGTGCCCCAACCGCCTGGTTCCTCTGGGCGTGGGAACTGCCCTACCCACCCCAGCCCCAGCCCCCAGTTCCTGGGGCCCCTGCCAGTGCTGACTCATAGGGGACCCAGGGCTGTGACTCAGCAGCAGCCCTTCTTGAACTTCTTGAGAGATTTCCCACCCCATGTCACCTCCTGTCCCCCCCCGGGGTCTTCTTAGAGACCCAGATGTACGCCAGGCGGGTGCCTGAGCCACCCTTCTCAGCCATGACAGCTCAGAGCCCCAGGCCCAAGGGGTCCCCAAGTTTGTGGCCATGGGTACACATGCCAGGTCAGCGGGGGTCTTGGGTGGTGGCTGCACGTGCCCAGATGGGCGCGTAGCTCGCACACTCAGGAGTCAGCCAAGAGAAAAGCTTGAAAAGGCAGGGCCCAGAGTGTGAGGATGCCTCCCTTTGCACCCCCACCAAAGACTGGAAAGGGACAGTCCAGGGCCAGGACGAGGCCCTGGGCGGGAGTTTTGCTCACTCCAACCACAAACCAGCTTCTCAGCCATCTTCTCAATCTGTGGAAATGGCAGCTCCATCCTTCCAGCCGCTTGGGGCCAAAACCCTTCTTAACAAAATGCAGCCTGTTAATAAATTCAGTTACTGTCCCTCCTAAATGCATCAGAATCCTACTCGCCCCAGGGCCCCCACCAGGTCTCCTGGTCCCATGCAGTCACTAGCTCCCTGCTCTCCTGCCCCAGCTTCACACAGTCTGTCTGGTCCACCCCCAGCAGCCCGAGGGCACCTGGGATCAGCCGAGTCAGGTCGTGTCCCTCCTCTGCTCGGAATTCTCCATGCTTCCCATTTCACTCAGAGCACACTCCTCCCCACGGCCCTGCACACGCTATTCTGTCCCATCCCCCCACCCCCGCCCTCACCTCCTCCCTCGCTCATTCTGCTCTGTGTACACAGGCCTCCTCGCTGTTCCTCAAACACACCAGGCACAGTCCAGTCTCCGGGCCTTTGCACTGGCTGTTCCCTCTACTAGGGACTCTCTTCCCCCAGATACCCACATGGCTGCCTCCTTGGACTGTGCTCAACAATCACCTCCACAGTGACACCTTCCCTGCCTGTTTAAAATCACACCCCCTTGCTTTATCCTGCCCTATTTTTTCACCCATCACCCTATCACCTTTGACCACACTATATGTCTTACTGCATATCTCATTTCTTGTCTGTCTCCTGTACTCACGTGTCAGTGTCAGTTTCTTCAGGGCAGGAAGCTTTGTCTTGATCATTGTTGTGGCACCAGAGCAGAGTCTCAGACAATTATCTGTTGCATCGATGTATTGATAATTACCATATTCCTGGCATGCTGGGGAACAAAATAGACATGGCACCTGCCTGCCACTGTTTGGTGGGGGGGGGAACAGTCACATAGCTAGCTGATAGTAATGAGTTCTCAGGGTTGAGAGCTGGAGGCACGAGTGAGTACAGGGGCGGGGGCATGGGGGCCAGCCTAAGTATGGGGTGCAATCAGGGAAGCCTTCTGGAGGAGGTGGGGCCATGCAGTGGCCAGGGAGGAGTTTGGATTATAAGTAAGACAGGAACATTTGGAGGGTTTTTATTTTTAGTTCAGTTTATTGAGGTATAACTTACAGAGAGTAAAATTCAGCCTTTATACAATTCTATGAGTTTTGATAAATAAATATAGCTGTGCAGTCACTGCCTGGATCATGAAAAAGCAGAGTCTTTGGGAGGTCTTAAGCAAAAATAGGTCACATGTACCAGGTCATGCACCCTGCAAAGGGGACAAGGTTGGAAGCAGAGGGCCAGCGGGGAGACCAGTGTGGCTGTCTGGGAGAAAACACACGGGACTGGATAAGGTAGGGGTCTGGGGGAAGATGGGAATGGGGAGCCCAGGAACTGGGGCCGACAGGGCTGAGGGAGAGAGAGAGAGGGAGAGCGAGAGGGAGAGGGAGAGCGAGCGAGCGAGAGGGAGTGAGGAACCAAGGACGTGCATGGGGACAGGGTGAGTCAGAGACACCTGTAGGACTTCCTGGAGGAGATATTCAGAGAAGGGGTCATCAATACACGGTGAGCAGAGCTATGCCTGGGGAGGATGGCTTTTGGGAGGTAGTTTACAGAAAGGACTGAAGAGGAGGAGGGACACCAGGAGAAAGTAGTGTCCCGGGGCCAAGGCAGAAGAGAGCAAAGGTGACAGATGTTACCCAGAGATAGAGGACAGCGATGGCTGAGGAAGTCGGGTGGGCTGGGCAACTTGGTGTCAGCGATGTGCCCAGGCAGCTCCTTGAGAAGCAAAAGAGAGGAAGGGCACCTGGGTGGCTCAGTCGGTTAAGTGTCCCACTTCACCTCGGGTCACAATCTCACAGTTTGTGAGTTGGAGCCCGGAGTCAGGCTCTGTGCTGACAGCTCAGAGCCTGGAAGCTGCTTCAGATTCTGTGTCTTCCCTCTCTCTGCCCCTCCCCCACTCATGCTCTATCTCTCTGAGTCTATCTCTCTGAGTCTCTCAAAAATAAATAAACATTAAAAAAAAAAAAAAGTAAAAGAGAGGGAAGGAAACCAAGGCAGTGGTTCCAGCACAGCGCTCTTCAGCAGAAGGCTCTGGCAAACCACAAACGCAAGCTGTCACATGCGGAATTCTAAAAACTTCGAGCAGCCACATTAAAAAAAAAAAAGGGCAAAAGAAACAGGTGAAATGAATGTTAATCATATATTTCATCTACCCAATATACCCAAAACAGTACCATTTCAACATGCAATCAAATAAAAATTATTAAGCAGATTGTTTACATTCTTAAAAAAAAAAAAAATCCACACCGGGGGGCACCTGGCTGGGTCTGCCAGAGGAGAGGGGAGACTCTTCATCTCGGGGCCGTGAGTTCAAGCCCCATGTGGGGTGTAGACATTATTTAAATAAATGAAAACTTAGGGGCACCTGGGTGGCTCAGTTGGTTAAGCGTCTGACTCTTGATTTCAGCTCAGGTCATCAGCTCGCGGCTTGTGAGATCGAACCCCAGGTTAGTCTGTATGCTTCCAGCTCAAGCCTGCTTGGGATTTTTTTCCCCTCTCTCTCAAAATAAATAAACTTTTAAAGTAAATAAGTAAGAAATAAATAAAATACTTAAAAGATTTTTAAAAATCCACGCTGACAGCATATCTCAATAGCCCTGTGCGATCAGTGGTAACCTTCCTGGAAGGCTCAGGTCTACACCTGAGGGGCGCCTGGGTGGCTCAGTCGGCACAGCATGTGACTCCTGATCTCGGGGTCGTGAGTTCAAGCCCCCGTGTTGGAAGTATACTTACAAAAAGTTTATTTTTCTCAAATCTTACTTAATCTCCCACACAAAACTTACACAGAATGTTCACAGCATAATTATTCATATCAGCCCCAAAGTGCAAACAACCCAAATGTCCATCGACTGATGAATAGATTTAAAAATGTGATGTAGGGGCACCTAGGTGGCTCAGATGGTTAAGTGACCGACTCTTGGTTTGGGCTCAGGTCATGATCTCACAGTTTGTGGAATTGAGCCCTGCATCGGGTTCTGTGCTGATGGCTCGGAACCTGCTTGGGATTCTCTTTCTCCCTCTCTCTCTCTCAAATGATTAAATAAACTTAAAAAAAGGGGGGGGGGGGAGGGATGTGTCCATACCACATATTATCTGGCAATTAGAAGGAACGAGGTAGTGATACATGGTCTAACACGAATGAGCCTTGAAAAGTGAATGAAGCCAGTCCTAAGTCACACAATAGGAGTCCATTCATACACAGGGATAGAAAGTTGATTAGTTGTGTCAGGGGCTAAGGAGGATGAAGGGGAAATGGGGGGGGTGACTACTAATGGGTACCTGGGTTTCTTTTTAGGGGGATAAAAGTGTTCTAAAATTGATTGTGGGGGTCAATATACTAAAAGCACCTAATTGTGCATTTTTTAAAATTTTTTAAAATGTTTATTCATTTTTGAGAGAGAGCACAAGCAGGGGAGGGTCAGAGATAGAGAGGGAGACACAGAATTCAAAGCAGGCTCCAGGCTCTGAGCTGTCAGTGCAGAGCCGGATGCGGGGCTTGAACTCTCGAACCGCAAGATCATGACCTGAGCCAAAGTTGCACGCTCAACCGACTGCACCACCCAGGCGCCCCCGATCCACCCAGGTGCCTCCCCCCCAGTTGTATACTTTAAGTAAGGCATTTGTACGGCATGTAAATTTTATCTCAATAAAGCGGTTGTAAAAAATGATTCAGGGGGTGCCTGGGTGGCTCAGTCGATTGAGCGTGACTCTTGATCTTGGGGTTGTAGGTTTGAGCCCCACACTGGGTGTAGAGATTACTTAAAAATAAAATCCTTTTAAAAAAAGTTTCATCTTGATTACTGTTTGGGTGTCGCTGTGAATTGTGGGACCCGACCCTGCAGAGAGAGCCTCACTCTCCTCGGCCACAAGGCCCTGCTGCTCCTTCCACACCAAGTTCAAGGACAGCTAAGGTGGGGAGAAGTCCCCAGTGTAGACGAGGAGTCCTCACTGTAGACAAGGCAGGGGGTGGTAATGCCAAGGAGACATGGCCAGATGTGCACCCCTCTTCCTGACAAAAGCCATGGGTTTCCCTGAGCTGCAGGTTCCCAAGCCGGGGGGGGGGGGGGGGGGGGGGGGTTGGCTGGAAAGATGGCTCTTCCTGGGGTTTTCACAAAGCCAGAATCCAGGCCCCCCCCCCCCCCACCTGCCAGCCTTACTAGACAGCCTGACTCAGTTTGTCCACTCTGTGCATGTGACCCTCTGCTGTCCCCGGAATGACTCAGGCAGCCTGGAACCCCCTTCCGTGGGGGGGGGGGGGGACGGGGGGGGGGACACCCGGCTGCCCACGGTGACTTTTCACAGACATGGCGGAAACCGGCTGTCGCCTCCCAGGCCAGGCAGGGCTCCTGGGGGTAGCCCATCAGGGTCGCGGCCCACATCCCACCCTCCAGAGGGGCTTAAGGACTGGAGGAGGGGGTGGGGAACTCTTCTCAAAGGCCCTTTGTGGGAGCGGCTGGAGGGGGGGGCTGTCGGCGGGGACCCCGCCCTGCGTGACTCACTCCTCATTGCTGGGCGGTGACTCAGCCCAGGCCCCCCTCTGGCCAGCTTGCAGCAGGTGCTGCCAGCTCCGGCTTGGGGATGGGGGCCTCTGCAGCCGCCTTCATGCCATCCTACTCTGAGCCTGTGACCCACACCCATTTCCAGAGGCACCTGCCTTGCGCTGACCTCCTTGCCCTGTAGGGCTCAGACCACTGAGAAAACTTCCCACACTTCCTCCCCTCCTTGGTTGGGGGCAGACCCCTGGCACTGAGATGAGCCAGCCATTGTCTCACTATTGATTTATGGATCCTCAAACCACCCGTGAGGTAGGGAATTCTTGCTACCTCCTTTTACCAGATGGGGAAACTGAGGCTCGGCGTGATTCCCTTGCGGCCCAAAGCCACAGGAGATCAAACCGGGTCGGGGCTATACCAAAAGCGCTGCTCCGGAGTGTAACGGGGTAATAATCCCAGCTGCCTCGTGCGCCAGAGCAGGGTTACTGCATCCTGCAACGTGGACTCCATTTTATCGATGAGCAAACTGAGGCAACGAGCACCTAACTCGAGAGTGAGAGGCTGGGCCCGGGTTCGAACCGAACCCGAGAGCTGGGGCCTTGCTCGGCCGCTTCCCCACGGGCCTCGGGCGCCCGCTTGGGGGCTGGGACGCCCCCGCCGCCGGGCCCCTCCGGCCGCCGGGGCCGGCAGAAGCCGGGCCGCCCGCCAGGCTGCCGGGCGCGTTGCCCGGCCGCATCACGCCGCTGTGAGTCACCGCGCGCGCCGGCCCCGCCCCCCGCGCTAACAAACAGCGCGTTGCCGGGCAACCGCCGCCGGGAGCCCGCCCCGTCCGCCCCGGAGAGCAGGGTTCGAGCCTCTCGCCGGATGGAAGCTGCGCGGGGCTTTGGGAGCGGCGGCCTTTCCGAGATTGAGGACTCTGATCGGGCCTGCGGTCCTGGTGGGCGCAGACACGAGGGCGCAAGAGACAGCTGCGGTTCAATGAGGGTCGGGGGACAGAGGGTGTGTCGCCGCAAGCCGGACCCTCCCTCGGGCCTGTGGAGTCCGGTGCCAGGATCAGGGGATGGCACGATGTACTTGCTGTGGGGTGAGAAGAGCCCTGAGGAGCTGGACCAGGGAGTGGAAACCATTTTTGTAGAGGGACTTAGGGTGCCTGCCTGGGGTTGGGGGGATCAGGAGGAGGAGGGGATTTGGGCTTCTCATCCCCACCCCCACCCCCCAAAGGAGCTAACACTGAATACATTCTGTGTTCCAAGCTGCTCTACTCACGTGTGTACCTATGGATATTAACTAATGTTCACAGTAGCCCTCTGACGGCTCGCAGGTATTATGCCCATTTTACAGATGGGGAAACTGAGGCCCAGGCACATTTCTTTGCCAGAGGATGCAGAACTCCGAGCTTGACCGCAGGCAGGGTATCGTGGGCTCCCCCTCGCGGCAGTGGTCATATCTGGGGGAGTCTGGAGCATAGGTCTGAGCTCACGGTTCAGGTGGGACCTGCAAGAGTGTGGTGGGGGCTGCAGAGAAGACAGTTGAAGGCCTTGGCCTCCAGAGGCTATGCCAGGCTAGTTGAGGCCAGGGAGAAGTTTCCCAGGAGTCGGCATCACTTCATTCCAGCTCCCCAGGACCCCATAATAGGTACCACCGACTGGGGCGCCTGGATGGCTCATTCGGTGTAGCGCCCGACTTCGGCTCAGGTCATGATCTCCCGGTTGGTGAGTTCCAGACCCACGTGGGCTTCTGTGCTGACAGCTCAGAGCCTGGAGTCTGCTTCTGATTCTGTGTCTCCCTCTCTCTCTGCCCCTAGCCCACTCGCATTCTGTCTCTGTCTCTCTCAAAAATAAACAAACATTAAAAAAAAAGATTTTTTTTTAAAAAAAGATTTTTTTTTTTTAACTCAAATGATTGAATAAATCACTGGGATGGTGAAGTGCGGACGCAGAAAAGTACAGGGTTCCTGGAGAGTCTAAAGTCAGAGGGTCACGGTGGGAGGGAAGGAAGCCTTCCTGGAAGAGTAATGCCCTAGGATCTGAAGGATGCTTTACGAGCGGGCGGGCAGGTGAGTGTGAAAGGCTGGGGAGAAGTGGGGATCTGACAAGCAGGGCCTGTGGTCAGAAGAGGTGGGAGACCCTGGAAGAATGGCAGGGTCTCCCCCTTAATCCCATCCCCCTGGGAAAGGGGGGATGGGAATTTTCGCAGAGTGAATGGTAGAGGGAGGAGGAAAGATGTGATTAGATTGTCTCCGGAGAAGGGGTGGAAGGGGTAAGGCCAGGAGCAAGGAGGCCAGGGAGGTGTCTGTTGGCGTGTTTTTCGGGCCAGAGATGATGGCTGCGAGATTTAGCAAATAAAAATACAGGAGACGCAGTTAAATTTGATTTTCGGATACAGAACAAGTAAAAAAAAATTTTTTTAAGTATAATAACGTCCCCCAATATTGCCGGGGACATAACTTACGGTACAAAGTGATTCCTTGTTTCTCTGAAAATCAGCTTCAACGGGGTGTCCTGTGTTTTATCTGGCAGGAGTACTTGAAGGTCTCAAGCCCCCTAGCCCCCCTCCTCCCCAGGGATGGCGAAAAGATAATAGCTAACAGTACTGAGCAAACGCACCTTGAGGGGAGCACTGTTTTCCCATTTTACAGATAGGGAAACGGAGGCTCAGAGAGCTTTCGGTAACTTGCCTAGACAGTGAGCGAGTGCCCCCCGACTGGAACCCGGGCACGTTGGTCGCCGTCCACCAGCGGGTTGGAGCTGGCACACCCCCCTCCTCCACGGGCGGGGGGGGGGGGGGATGGGGCTGGGACACGAAGGTTCCCCTGGTTTCTGGTGGCAACAGGATCCTCAGCCCCGTCCCGCAGCCCGGGATCCGTGCCACCCCCCGGCGCCCCTCCTCCCAGGACACCGAGGCAGTGGGAGGGGCGGGAGGCGGCCTCAGGGGGGCTCCGCTCCCCGGCTGCGGCTCGGCCTCGCCCTCCTCCAGGCCGGGAGGATCCGCCGTCTGCGCCCGCCGGCAGGGGGAGGGGGAGGGTTATTTTTACCTCCCTCCAGGCAGCCGGGGCGACAGGAAGTGAGCGCGCGGCCCGCCAGATGTGGGGAGCCAGGCAGCTGGGAGCAGCCACAGCTGGACTGGCGGCCGGCCGGGGTCGGGGGGGGCGGGGTCTGCGGGGGGCGGATCCCAGGCCTCAGGTCCCCTCTTTGTTCCCCGCCGCCCTAGCCTCGAGTCCGAGGTCCCCTCTCACCCCCACCCCCCCTCCCCACCCCCCCGCGCCCCGCTCATCTCGGTGGTGGCCTTGCTGTCCCCCATCTGTGCGCCGGTGCCTTCGGTGCTCACAGGCTCTCGGGGCCCGGGCGGGAGGGGGGACGCTGCTCCCCGACGTGGGGACCCCCCAAGTCCCAGCAGAGTGGGGGGGGGGGGAGACGGCCCCTCATCGGCCCCGCCTGCCACCGCCATTGTTTACCCGTCGGCTGCCTCCTAGGAAACTTAACCCGCCCGCGGTAATTTTATTTGGGAACTTCGGCCAGTTGCCATAGCAACCCCCAGTGACGTCAGAGGGGCTGGGGCCCGAAATCCCCGGGAAAGGGGGGATGGGATTAGGGGGGAGACCCCCAGGAGGGCCCCTCCTTAACCCTGCGCCTGCCAGGTCCCGGTCTGAGGGGAGAGGGCAGCCAGATGTGACACCTCTCGGGCGCCCCCATTCTGGCGCGGTGCCAGGTGAGGGTGGCAGGCCAGGCCCTGATGTCATCCGGTGCTGGGTGGGTGGTGAGTCAGTCCTCGGGTGGGGGCTGGGCCAGGCCTGGGGGCTATTCCTGTCTGACTCACCCCTCCAGTGCCCCTGAGCAACACCCAGACGCTGCCCTAGGGATTTCAGGCGCCAGGCTGGGGGGAGGGGGTGGGGGTCCCCACAGATCCCTGGGGCCTCAGCTTCTCTCAGCCGTAGGTGGGTAGGCAAGGGCTTCCCTGGTGCTGTCACCTGGGCCGAGGGTGGCTCAATGGAAGGGTTCGTGGCAGTGAACCGGGGCCACCTCGTAACGTCGTTCCCCGGATGTGGGGAATGGCTGGAACTGGCTAGGGAGGGGGCAGGTGGTGGGATCCCTGCTCCGTCCACAACACAGCCCGTCACTAGGGCGATGGGAGGCAGAGGCCCTGACTGGCACGGAGGAGCACACGCGCGCCAGGGGGGCTGGGCTGGGAGGAGCCACCCTAACCACAGTGACGTGGGACTTCCTCGGCAGGGCCTGTTTGATGTCTCTGTGTGCAGCGTTGCCATGGGGCCCGGCAGGCAGCCGTGCGTGTGAGCTGGGGTGACCTATGGGGCGGCTGGGTCTGTCAGGGTCCCTTGACCCAGCCACCACCCCCCCCCCCCACCCCCCGTCCCGGGCCCACAGGACTGCATGTACCTGGTGTACCTCCGGGCACTCGCTTATCCAACTTTTACCCCATCCTGGGCCCTGGGCCGGGACATTCCTCATCTCATCTCAGAGCCTTGGCATAACTGCAAACTGCACGTTTTCAATATAAGGAAACTGAGGTTCAGAGAGGTGTGATCACTTGGCCAACGATATTCAGCCAGAAAGTTGGGGAGCAAAGATTTGAAATTCATTTCTTCCACCCTGCTCCCCTCGTCCGTCCATCACACTGTTCTCCTCATTGTTTCTCAAATACCCCAGGCATGTTTCTGCCTCGGGACCTTTGCACTGGCTGTTCCCTCCACCTTGAACTTCTCCTCCAGATGTCTGGACGGCTCCTCCTTCACCTCCTAGAAGTCTTTGTTCAAGTGTCACCTGGTCTTCATGCAGCCTTTCCTGACCTGGCCCCCACCTCCTCAGCCCCCTTCTATTTTCCCTTAGCGTGGATCACCCAACACACAATATATCTTTATACCTATCTGTTTTGTATGTGTGTGTTCCCTACAGATGTCAGTCCCATGAGGGCAAAGCTTTTTTTCTGGCTTGTTCTCTGCTGTGGTCTCCGGTGCCCAGAACAGTGCCTGGCACACAGCAGACACTCAGCGAATGTTTGAAGAACGAACAGATGGGCGTGTGTGTGATCCCTATGCCACTTGACCACTTAAGCTGGCCTCACCCTGGCCCTGTCCCCCTATCCCTCCCTGTCGTGACAAAGGATCTGTTGGCTAGTTTGGAGAACTCCTATCCCTGTTGGCTGCTGTCCCTGGGTAAACTGGCCAACTCAGGACCAGGGCGTACGGGGCAAGCACTGGGGGGGCAAGCACTGGGAGAGCTGGTGGCACCTGAGGTCCCTCCAAGCTTAGTGAGCTGGGTCGCCTGGGGTTATAAAGGGCCTTGGCACAGATATCTCTGGAGGACAGCATGGAGGAGGCATTTCTGCTAAATGTGTGCCCAACTGGACTAATGCCAGGCGAGGGATGGTTCTGGATGGGAGGCTTGTTCTGGGGTCCGAAGGAAGCATTCTGGAGGTGCAGCGTGGGGGGGGGGTGGCGGTTGTAATTTGGTCACTTTCTATTTGGTCTGTTTCTGAAATGACAAGCCTGTGTGTGTGTGTCCACAGGGAGACCCTGGATTCTGAGAACTCCATTCCCCTGCGCTTAGCTGCTCAGGAGGCCATGTGGCAAGTACCCCACCCCTCTCTGGGCCCCACCCCGAGTCGGGGAATTCTGTGCCACCCCAAATCTTCCCCCAGGGCCCCACAGGCTGCTCTGCCCCCTCCTGCCCCAACCTGCCAGATCCTGCAGCTTGGGCCAGCCTGCCCCTTGGGCCCCACAGAGAAGAAAGACCCAGGAACCCCCCAGGCTGGGTCCCATGGGATGGGAACTAGGTGTGGCTTCCACCGGCTTCTTCCAATTCCCACTAAGATCCAAGGTGGGAGCCGGCTGAGCTGAACTGAGGAAATGGAGAACCTCGGGAGGAATTCTGGGGTACGAGGTGACCCAGAGGCATCCAACCAGCCCCTACGGTCCCCTGCCTGGGCCTGCTGCTGGGTTCCCACTCCCCAGCGTTACCCTTACTTCCCAGGAGTTGGGTGGTGAACAATCTGGCCCCCCCACCCCCAATCATATGACTTGGGAAATGTTGGGAGCGGGGGGAGAAAAACGGCCCCCAAAGCAATGCCCACACAGGTCTGTGTGTGTGTGTCCACAGACACACAGCCAGAGGAGGGTCCTCTGGCTCCAGAACCCCCCGCGCCATGGCACCATAGGGGTGGCCGTGGTGGCGATCTGGCGCCATCGGCCCCTGTCCCATCTTGGAGAGGGTGAAGTGGCAGTTAGGCATGCCCAAGGAGGCTGTCTTGGCGGTAGAGGGCACCCCGCCCCTCCTTTGGTTAGTTTTGTTCCTGGCCCCCCACCTGGGCACAAGGCCAGGCCCCAAGGCAGGGCCCCGTCCTGGGGAACAATGCCTCCGTGTTTCTCCCGGTGGAGGGGAGGCCGGTGGAGGATGTGGTGGGACAGACGCAGGCAGGGAAGGAGGGAGGGATCCAGGGAGGGACTCTATCCCAGGGAGACTCCAGTAGCTGGGGAGTTTCCCAGAGCCCCTGGGTGGGTGGGGGATGGGGATGCTGGGAAGCCAGAGCCGGGAGGCAACCTTGATCCAGGGACCACCTGGACTGGGGTCGGAGGCTTCCATGGCAGCAGGAGAGGGTTGGATGGGATAAAAGGAGGGACTTCCTGGGGCTGGAGAAGGCACTGAGGGACTGGAGGAAGTGGGGATTGGTGTTTGGCAGGAGCCCAGACGCCCAGGCCCGTGCCTCCCAAGGAAGGGTACATACACAGCAGAAGTATGTCCTCCGTCTGGCGCCATTTCTCCTCCCCCACCCCCTTCCCCATCTCCCCTGCCCCTGCCCACGGCCTCCAGCGTTTCTCTTCCTGCGCAGGGGCAGGACTTTGCCAAGAGGGGTTTGGGGGTGCGAGGGGCATTAGGACCCCTGCTTCTGTCCTTCCTCCCGCAGGGAGAGCCTAAGCTTAAAATCTGGGGCTGCTTCTCGAGGCCAGGACCCGGACGGGGGAAGCTGGGCTGGGTTTGGGGGCCCAGGTGGAGTCGGGACAAGGAGGGAGAAAGTTGGGGCTGAGTTGGGGGACCAGAGAGAGAAAGTGGGGGCGGACCGGCTCCGGGGGCACATGACGGCGGCGCCCGCCCCGCCCCGCGCCCGCCCCCTGTCCGGCCCGGGGGGAGGAGACGGGAAGGTTTTAAAAGCGATTCGGCCCCGCGGCGGGCCGGCCAGTGAGTGGGATGGAGCCGGGCCCGTGACCGACCCCGGCCCGTCTCGGGTCCGCCGCCCGCCCGCGTCTCTGCCGCCGGGCCCGGGGCGGCGGCCGGAGCCCCGAGTGCCGGCTCCCCTCCCCCGCGGGTGAGTCGGGGAGGGAACCGGGAGGGAGGCGGCGGCGCCGCGGCGACGGCGGCAACTTTTCTGCGCCGGACTCGTGGGCGGAGTGGGGGGGTGCGCCCGGCGGGTCCCCAGCGCTTGGAGAGGGGGAGGGCGCCGCCCCGCCGCCGGTGGCTCTGTGTGTGTGTGGGGGGGGGGGGGTGCAGCGGGGATCGTGCATCTGGCGGCGGCGGTGGCGGTGGCGGCAGAGTCCCGGGGCGCCCCCTACGGAGCGGGGGAAGGGCAGCCCAACATTTACCCTCTCCCCAGGAGACCCCTGGCCACTCCCCCCACCGAGACCCTTGAGAGCGTGGTGGGGAGGGCGGGTCCCATAGTCACGGGGGCAGGTCCAGGTGGGCCGGGAGTCAGCGGCAGGGTGGGAAGGGGGAGGGCATATGCCCGGGCTGGGGTGGGGAGGGACGGATACACACGGGTACCTGGGCTCCTAGGGTGCCTCTCAGGGCTTTGGTGGGGATGGGGCTGGAGGAGTGGGTGGGTGGGGGGTCTCCCAGAGTTCCGTGGATGGCGGGTGACACGGTGGTTCAAGTTCTTGACATGTCGGCCAAGGAGTAGAGGGAAGGCCTTCCATTGAGCAGATGGGCTTGGGGGCCCCAAGGTGTAGCCCTAGCTTGGTGGAGATTGGGGCACCCCTCCCCTCCCTCTTGGCTCCTCCGGGCCCAGGAGAGAGGAGCTCATTCAAGGTTGCTTAGGAAGGGGGCCAGGTGTGGGAGATTCCTGGAGGGATGACTCCCCAGTCCCGTGCCCCGCGAGCGGCCCGCAGTCCTCATGCCCTTGGGCTGCAGGCCCCTGACTAAAACCTGAACCTTGTATTCTAGCCCCACACTGACCTCTGACCCCAGCACTGGACTTGACTGCCACCAGAGCCCCCAGCCCTACACTGACTTGCCTATTCAGCCCAGCCAGGCCCAGCCAGACCCAGTGGCCTCCCGAACGCCTTGAAGGTGCAGTTGGCTCTCTTGTCACCTGCCCCGTTCCTGCCCCAGTCCTAACCAGCTGCTCGCTCACGATGACGGGTGCCGTGTGAGGTTAAAGCTGGGGGGCGGTGTGGGACCCCTGGCATGAAGGCTGTCCTCTGGTAGCTCTTCCCATGCCCGCCAGAGCTGGAGGGCAGTACCCGACAGGTGCCCCGGCTTAGAGGCGAGGTGATGTGGGACACACCCTGTCCCCTCGCCCACGCACCCTGCCCGGGCCGGCCCCTGCGCATGTGTTCACACGCCGCAGTCCCGGGAAGGCACGTCCTGGGAAGGCACGGGCCCTGGGGCCTGGTGCCAGCTCCGTCCTAGCTCCCAGAAGGGCACCCGTTGCCCTCTGCCCTTGCAGGATGTCCTCTGGGAGCTCCTTCGAGACCCCAACTGGCAGGCCTCGTCTGTGGGCCCAGAGGGGGCCCTAAAATAGCTGCCGGCCTAGCCCAGGGCTGGCACGCGGAGCACATGCGTGACAGGGCGTGTCCAGGGGGGTCGGGCCTGTCTGTGCTAGCCCGGCCTCCAAGTCTCTGCAGACCCTTGCTCACTGGAGAGAAATCTCGGAGGCGGATGCTCCAGGGGTCCTCCCAGGGCCCCCGTACCAACCTCTGCCTGTTGTAAGTGGAGGCCAGATGTTCTGCGCTGGCCGCAGCTGCTGAGCAGTCCCTGTCGCTACTGCAGTCCCAGGGTAACTGGCATCATGGTCCGGGTGGGTGTAAGTGGGGTGACCTGCTTCCTATGGGCCCAGATGGCACTTGGATATACCTTAAAGCATTTTTTTCAGAGTGTGCCCTTCACCTTGGGAAGCTGAGCGGAGGGGCTCTGTTTTCGGTGAAGAATACTGCTGGGAACCCTGGGTGGTCGCAAAAAGACACCTTCCTGCCCCTCGCTGGGCTGTCTGGCCAGCCCTTTTCCACTCTGGATACGCTTTCTGCCAGGAGCAGACCTGGCTTTCCTTTAGATTTGCTGCACGACCTTGGGCCCGGCCCTGAATTCCTCTGGGCCTCGGTTTCTCCGTCTGTAAATGGGGAGCACCAGAAAACAAGCGGAAGAGAGTGCATTTCCCCTCCTTGTCGCGGGCGCTCGCCTTCAGATCCCTTTTGGGGCACCCTGGCCACCTTCCCTCCTGCCATCAGGTGTCCTGGGTGGACAAGGAGATGTGTTGGAAAAGGCTGGTCACCTGGAGAGGTCGTACACCGAGGGCAGCGGGCGTAGGCGTGTGGGAATCCTTGGGCAGAGAAGGACGCCGCCATGCTGGGCACGGCTGAGTCATGCTCCAGCAGCGCCTTGCCCCAGGGTGCTGGAGCTGGCGCCACCCTGGGTGTGGTCACTGAGCTGTGGCCCTGGGCAGAGCAGGCCTGGGTGGTCTGGGATGGGGGGCCTGGGTGGTGAGCGGCCAGGAAGCTGACTTCTGAGACTTGAAGACCTTTGGCCTTCCCCTGGCCTGGGTCTGGCATCACCATCCAGGACTGTGGTCACCCACGCCCTTAGAATGCCTTGAGGATCCTGGGGACCCCTCAGCCTTGGGCCTGGGAGTTCTGGGGGTGCTGAGGAAGGAGGACAAGGCCCAGAAGCCCGTGATTCGCCTCGAGGCTGGTGGCCCCCCTGCAAAAGTCAGGCCAGGGCTACGATGGGGACGTATGGGGACAAGGCAAGAGGTGAACATGGCAATAGGGTGTGCCCCTCAGTTAAGGGCTCTCGGTGTGGATGTTGGGGGGGGGCCCTGGGAATTCCGTGACTGATCCTAGGGGGATTGAAGTTTAAGGCAGGGGTTGGAGTGTGGTGTGGTGTGGCTGGGCACAGTGGGGGCTGGGATGTGACTTGCACGGTTCCCCTATTTATAACAAGTGATTCAGTCCTCACTTACTCACCCCTTCCTGGGCCTGCCCCCTCCCCCCGGCCCTGGGTGGGCAGTGGGGGCCCACCCACTTGCCACTGTCCTGCCTGCCTCCACCCAGGTGCCAGCCTCTGAGCGTCGCCCATCGGGATGGTTGTTACGGTTGCTGTGTTGGGATCAGGGTAATGGATGGGGGGCTGGTGGTCAGGCAGCACTTGGCCGAGCAGCCCAGGTTGGCGGCTGGCTCTGGGCCCGGCCCAGGGAGCCTCTGCGGAGAGTCTAGGCCCATTAGGCAAAGCGTTAGTGACAGGCTGGGAGGGCGGGCGGTGGCGGGCAGGGCGGGGCCTGCAGCCCTTGGTATTTTCCGATCCCAGCTGCTCCGAGAGGGTGGAAAGTATTTGGGGACCAGGCTTGGGGGCGGTGGTGGTGGCGCCCCCGGCGGAAGCTGCCCCTGATTCATTCTTGGAGCATGGGGTTGGGGGGTGGTGACAGTAAGCCTGCCTGCTTGTGTCTCGTGCCTCCACGCCCTGTACTCAGGCATACATACATACATCCGTGTGGCTTGGGGCCTGCTCTGCTCCTCCGGCCCAGGGGCCCATCTTCCCCCCACGCCTCCAGCTGCCAAGGACTTGGCCCTCCCTGGACACCCATCTCCCATGAGCCTGAGAGGCACACCTTTGGTAACAGGGGTCCCGGCTCCTGGGCACCTGCACGGCAGCGCCCCATCCATGAGAGACCCAGGCCTTTTGTGCCTTTGGGGATGGGGAGTGGCCTTGGCCCCGGCCTGGGGCTCTGTGCAGGGGAAACCCCACAGGAAACGGGCCTGGCCAAATGGCCGCCCTTCCCGTTCTCGTCCCTGGGACACGAATGTGCTGTCTCACTTCCGGAGGCGGCCCAGGGAGGCCGGCCGCCCTGCAGGGCCTTGTCTGCTCCCGGTTGGTGCCCCCAGACCCTGAGGGGACAGGGCTGGGGCCTGATGGGAAAACCAGTGGCCACTGTGTGTGTGTGTGTGTGTGTGTGTGTGTGTGTGCGCGCCCCCGCCCGCGCCTATATGTATGCGAGGGGTCGGGGAACAGAGCAGGACATCTCTTAACACCTGTCTCCCAGTGACGGGCGCCACCATATGTGGGTGCCAGGGTCCCACCAGTGTTTGGAATCTTCACTGCCACCGTCTTTTCTGTTTCTCCCTGATGATGACGGCATGGCCCCATTCTAATTACATGTACCACTTGTGAGATCCTTACCACGGCATTATCTCTGCTTTGTGGATGGGGAAAGGGAGGCCCAGAGGGGTTGAGTGGCTCTCTAGGAGTCACCCAGCTAGGATGCTACAGAACCAGGGTTCAGAGCTGCCCAAACTGGCTCCAGAGTTGGGGTCTCCTGGCCAGAGGGCTCTTATCATTAAGGAGAGCTCCGTTTACGACATGCAGGCTGGCGTCGTGGGCTTGTGATCATGCAGTTCACGGGGTCTCCCCTGCTCGGAAGGACCTGAGCTTGGGTTGATGCTCTTCTGTCAGCGTCTTGAAATTCGCAAGTTGTGAAGAAGGGACCCTGCAATTTCATTTTGCACTGAGCACTGACAATCGTGTAAGGCGGTCCTGGTGCTGGGTGCTTGTGAATGACATACGCTCTTGGTGAAACCTCCCTGTGCTGTGCGGTTGAGGCCCTGGGCTGTTTTACAGATGGGGAAACTGAGGCTTGGAGGGCATTTGGGAAACTGCAGAGTGGAGATCTGCACCTTGGGCCTGCGTCCGGTGCTCTGGGGATGTGTGTGCCCACGGGAAGAGCTGGGTACCCGCTGTCGGCATCCGCTCTGATGGGGTGCAGGCTAAGGCTTGGCCACTGAGGAGACGGGGCCACGGGAGGGGGGAGAGGCCCTGGTGGTTTCCTCCTGCCCTTCAGGCTTCTAGGAAGTGGCGCCAGCTGGGGTGAGATCACTTCCTCACCCGCCTGCCCGCCACCCCATCGACTTCCTCTCCTCATGGCCCCGTTTAGCCTGCCCGGGGCTTACTGGGGGGGGGGGGGGCGGGAAAAGGGGGGGAACCTGGCTCTGGACGTCCCTGCAGCCCTCTTAGCTCAGAGGGATCCTTGGAGCATCTCTACCTCTCCGGGCCTGGGCCTGAGCGTGTGGCTGCGGTGGGGGCGTCCAGCCTGTTGGTCCAGCATTCCCTTCAGCCGCCGCCGTGTGTGGGGAGAGGGCTTCCCTACCAGGCCTCAGCGGGGACGTGGAGCACAGATGTCTTCAAATCTCATTTACCTCCTTTGCTCTCTCTCCCCCCCCCCACCCTCAGGTGCCAACCTCCGGTCCCACCCGGTGCCCCCCAACCCCTGTGCCATGGCCGGCTGGGGTTCCTGGGGATGGGATTTGCTGCCTGTCACAAATCACATTGCCAGGGATTTCCAACCGACCCTGAGCCCTGCCTCTGGGGCTGCCGCCACCGCCTTCGCTGCTGAGGACGCTGCCCGGGGATAGGGCCGGGGATGGGAGGCCGAGAGGCCCCCCCGCCCCCTGCTGCCTGCGTCTGGCCTGGGGAGCAGGGCTTAGCTGCTTGTGAGCAGAGTCCACACCAAGTCGTGTTCACAGTGGCTAAGTTCCGCCCCCCGGGACCCCGCCTCCTCTGGCCCTGCCGCCTGCCTGTCCCACTGTCCGGGCCTCCCTGGGCTCTGCCTCCCGTGCCTACTGAGCTGAAACACAGTTGATTTGTGCAGACTGGCTCAGTTCAGCAGGAACAGGAGTCGAGCCCCCTCGAAGCCTGTGCAGCCTGCCTTCCTCGGGTGGGCTGATTCCTAGGAGAAAAGCTGAGGACCCAGACCCAGACCTGTGTTGGGCGGAGGGACTTGGGGGAGGGGCAATATAGCCTGGAATGGGGTGGGTGGACCTAGCTGTCTGCTGTAGGCGCCCTCCCCCAACTCTGTACGTGGGGGTCCTGCCCCCTGCACAGTCCTACTTCCGGCTGAGGCTGGACAGAACTCCTAGAGAGAATGGGCAGGTGGGTGGGTGGCCCTCCCACTAGAAAGGGAAGCCATCTGGGTCCCTGTCCCCTCCCAGTAACCCTCCCAGCCTGGAGCCTTGGCCTTTTCTCTCCCAGGCCTGGTGGGACGTGAGCCAGGCCTGTACCTTCCCAGCAGCCAGTTACTCAAGAGGAAGCTGCCCTGGGCCCCCAGACCGTTAAATGCCAACTCCGGCTTCCGGAACCAGGCTGGCCTGACCTGAGTGTGCCTGGCCTCTTCTCCCTGAACCCTGCGGCGTCCTAACTTTGGGGGTGTGGGGAGAGCTGTGACACTCTCCGGGCACGTGGAGCAGGGAGCAAGGTCCCTTGGGGGCCCAGAAAGGACACAGACGGGCCTGTTGAGTCTGCCGGTGGCCCTGCAGCGCACCTGCTACTACAAGACCTGAGACTGTCCAGTATCAGATGGGATGGACTCTGAGTGCGACCAGGCAGAGAGAAGCCCCCTAGGCTGTCAGCGCTGGCCCAGGGTACCCTTTCACCCAGGGATAGGGGCATACTTCAGCTCGGGGCAGGGTCTGTGCTGTGTGTTGCTGCTGTCCAATTAAATAAAACCTGCCTCCTACCTCATTCCTGAAGGTCTGGTAGTTTGTGACTTCCTCCTGTCGCTGGAGTTTTGGCTTTTCAGGTGGGGAGGACCGATGGGCTTGAATTTATTGTCCCTGCACCCTGAGCTCCTGACTTCCCAGGATCCCTATGCCTGTCCCACCTATTGTGAGAAAGGTCGCAAGTTTAGTCACACAGGGCAGAGAAAGCTGGAAAGGTGACCTTGAGGGATGTCCTAGGATGGGGGCGGGGGGGAGGGCTGATGCAATGGCAGGGAGAGCTGTTCTAGGAAGAATCTAGATGGGGTCATAATGAGGAGCACCCCAAGCCCAGGGCCTATTGAACCCAACCTCAGGTGGCAGTGGGGGGTGACCCCGAGGGAAACGCTGGGCATTCAGAGATGGATGGGGCCCGAGGGTCTTGAGCTGGTGATATTTGGGGGTGGCGGAGAGATAAGGGAGAATTCAGGCCTCAGGTTAGACTTGACCTGCTGGTGTCCGAGAATTCTGGCAGGGAACTCGTGCTTGAGGTGTGCGTGGGTTACGAGGGAATCCCCGGGCCCAAGGGGGACATTTTTGGATGACTTTGAGAGCTGAGGGGCATAAGAAGGGAGCCCCAAGTCCGAGGACGGCATTTGTAGGCAGCTGAGACTGTAAGGGGTGAAGCAAATGCTCGGCGCCGAGCCTGGCCCCTCTACCCTCAATCACGCCTCTAGGCGGCGCAAAAGAACACGCCGGCACATACCTGCGGGAACGGGGAGGCGGGGCAGATGGGACCGTCTCCAATGGGCCCTCTCGGGCAGAGGGCAGTGCCACGAACCAATCGCTGTGCCCAGCGCTGCCGATGCCCCGCCCACGACCGCGCGCGCTGTCTCGGCGCCCTCTGGCGGTCAGCTCCACCCAGCACTGCTCTGTACCCCGCCTGGCCGCGAAGCCCGTCCTCGCTTGCCCCGGCCCTGACAGTGACCCAGACACACTTGTTCATCTATCCGCCACACCCTAAAGACGGGGGGGGGGGGGGCGCCCTGCTTCTCAGGGAACTAGGGAAAGAAGGCAACCGAAGGCCTTCTTTGCGGCCCCCCAGACGGCTCACTCCATTTGGGGACTACTGGAAGCCTCCACGGCGGCGTAGGAATCCAGACACGCCCGGGCCGCGCCCCTCGCTGACCACACCCACCTGCTTTTCTCGCCGACGCCAGAACCCGCCCACCAAGGACGAGTCGAGGCCCGGGATTCCTGTCTTGTGTGTGTCTCTCCCACCCAGGTGCACCCAGCACCTGTCAGGGTCCCCGCTTTCAGCAACTCGGAGACAAGTATCTCCAACATTGGTGTCTGGGGGCAGGGCACCCCCTAGTGGCCATTCCCAGCAGTTCAAGGGCCATGGTGTCCGAGGTGGGCAGGGTCAGTGGCTTCACCATGGTACTGATCAGGCTCTGCCTTTCCTTACGCTTTGGAACCCCACTATTCTCGGAAATGATATTCTTCCCGACTCGTAGGGCCACTGTGACACGTGTTGTAACAGGTGACAGGTATAAAGCTCTCCTCTTGGGGCTTGCCCAGCTCTCAGCCCTATTATCTACACTACTGCAAACGGACGAAACCAGCAAGCACTCCCATTCCACGCCTCGCTTGAAGCTGTGCCCAAGCTGTGCCGGGAGCAGCCAAGGCTGGAGTTTTTCTGTCCAGGGATCAGGTGGTCCTGGTTCGGGGCGGGGGAGGGGGGGTAGGGGACACACCTCAGTCTCAAAATTTGTGTTATTAAAAAAAAAAAAAAAGGAAAAAGGAAATACAATATACGGTTCAATAAATAGAAAAAAAGTTACAAAACGACATGATTTTGTCCTTAATTACAAGAGGAGAAAAGACAGAAGGGGTGATTGGTCTGGGACACTCTCCCTCTTCCTCCCTGGGCCAAGGTGGGAACGGGAGACCCAAGAGAGTCAGCAGCTGAGATTGAGACACAAATAGAAAGGCTAAATGAAGGGAAATAGGGAAAGGGAGAGAGTAAGATGAGGGGAGGAGCAGGGACACAGAGCAGGAGAGAGAGAGAGAGCCAGAGTCGGAAATGCCAGGATGCCAACCTGTCTCCTTTCCAGATCTGGGGCGGGGAGTCCCTGGCTCTCCTGCGCTCGTCTCCCACCCCCCCCCACCCCCCCCCCCGACACACACCAGGTTTGGAGGACAGTGTGAGCCTGGCTCAGTTCCTGAGTTGTATCCAGTGACTAGCAGGTAGGGGGAGGGACAGTAGTGACCCCTTGAGCCTGCCCTGGGACCTTGGCATCCTCGGGAATGGGAGTCCCGGCCGGAAGGGGGTGAGGTATGTGGCTGAGGCCTGAGGCCTCTTCAAATCCTTCAGTGGGAATGAGCCATTGGTCCCAGCTGGGCAGCCTGGAGGAGGCCCTGGGATGCAGAACGGGGCCCCTGAGGCAGTGAGGGGAGGGTACAAAAGGAGATTTAGATGCCCTAACAGGAGTCCCCTGGCCACCCAGAGTGGGGTGTGGGGCGGTCTGCTACGCTGGCTTTAAGAGCCACTTTCTGGAATGTCCTGCCTCGAAGATCCCACCCCCACCCCCAGTCCAAGCCAGGCCTGCCTGTCTGGGGAGGGAGAGCTTGCCTATTGCTTTTGGGGTGCCCAAGGCGGGGTCATACCGGCTGCCCAAGCACACACCCCCTTCCGGGCCCCTGGGTGGCGGTATGGCTTCTGATCCTCACATCTCGCACTCACTTGCACACTCCTAGGCACGCGTGTGGCAGGAAGCCACCCCCCCGCCTCCCCCCCCGCCCCCCCAGCAGGCCTCCAGGGGATGGCAGGCAAGATCTCCTAGCTGCGGCCGGGCTCCTTCCCTGACTTAATACTGAAACGCCACGTGGGCCTCCAGCGCCGAGGCCCTGGATGGGGCGCTGGTGCCGCGGAGGCAGGGGTGAAGGGGGCCGCAGCCCCTCAACCGAAGCGCTCCCGCACCAACAGCATGAGCTTTTTCTTGCCCTTGTAGGTCTGTTTGAGGTTCTCCAAGAACTGGGCGAACTGCAGGTGCCCGTCAGGCGCCAACAGGAAGGTCTCACGGGCCTGGCCTAGGAACTCGATGAAGTCACCGTAGTGCCGCGGGCTGATGTGCGTGAGGCGCGAGTGGCTGGTGGCGATGTAGGCCGCCACCGCGGCGTCCAGGAGCTGGCAGAGCGGCGCCCGGTCAGTGCCCAGCGGTTTGGCGGCCCGACGGGCCCCCAGGGGCCCCAGGCCAGGTGCCGAGAGGGTCCAGCGGCGCAGGATGTCAGAGAGCATGGGGGCGCAGTGGATGCTGCGGATGATGAGGGGGACGATGGCAGAGAGCTCGTGGCGGCCCAGCGAGTGGCTGAGCGAGCAGGCCCAGAGCACATCGTTGACGGCGGGGTGGCTGTCCTGGTTGAAGGCGATGCTGAGCTGCGCCAGGGCCAGCGTGGCCAGCTTGTACGCCCGCAGTGGGAGGCCACGGTGCTCCATGTAGCGGGCCACGGTGAAGAGGTGGGCATGGCCCAGACCACCGGCCGCGGCGTCCAGCACGATCTGGTAGGCCGCCTCGAAGGCCGCGTGGTTCTTCTCGCACAGGGTGAGGGCGGGCAGGGCACAGTTCTGCGGGTCTTTCATGGCGCACTGCAAGGCCAGGGTGCGCGCACAGGCCCAGAGCTCCTCCCGCCGGGGCGCATCCAGCTGCAGCCGCGACAGCGTGGCGTGCGTGGTGCCTGTCACCGCCACGATGGTGGCAGCCTCCACTGGTGTGAATAAGGAGTACCAGTTCTGCATGATATTCATCAGGGCCTGGGGGCCTGGGGGGAGGCAAGAGGGCAAAGCTGGCCGGGAAGAAGGGCGGGGACTCCCAGGTGCGGGCACGGATTTGCCCTGATGCGCCGTCCCCACCACCCAGGGCTGAAGACAACCCCTCTGCCGCCACCCCAAGCCTGACGGAAGCCGCACCCCACCTTTCCAAAGGAGCGGGGAGCAGCGGGGCCGGGTGGGGAGAGGGCACGCTTTGGAGGCGCTGTCCCTTCTCCAAGCCACTTTAGCCTGGCCGGCTTCTGGGCCTCTGTCCAGCTCTGTCCCCCCACAACCCCCATCGCACCAGCCTGGCCCTGAGCTCGGGCTGGAGTCATGGAAAAGGCCCGGCCTCTCTCTCATGCCTGCCTGCCACCATAGGGAGACAGACGGCAGGTTCACTGGGGGACTCTCACCAATCTCTGTGGCACAGCTGACCAGCCAACGCACCATCTCCCTCCGCCTCCAGGTCATGGTGTTCAGGGTCATCCGCATCACCTGCAGCGTGGGAGGGGACAGGGAAGGGGATCAGGGATCCTGAGGGGCCCAGGAGACTCGGAAGTTAAGGGCTGAGTCAGTGAGCCACACAATCTGGACACGTGGCCTTGCCTCCTGGGGCCTTAGTTTCCTCGTCTATAAAATGGGGATTAAAGGGGCGCCTGGGTGGCTCAGTCGGTGAAGCGTCCAACCTCAGTTCACGTCATGATCCCGCAGTTTGTGGGTTCAAGCCCCGCGTGGGGCTCTGTGCTGAGAGCTTGGAGCCTGGAGCCTGCTTCGGATCCTGTATCTCCTCCTCTCTCTGCCCCACCCCTGCTCATGCTGTCTCCCTCTCTCAAAAATTGAAATAATAAAAACACTAAAAAAATAAAAAGCTCCTGCACAGTACTGGTTGCTTCAAAGCGCTCAGCCCAACGCCAGCCATTACTGTTACTGTTATTGTTGGTGTTATTCTGAGGCCCCACGGAGCCCACCCCAGACAACCAACCAACCTGCCCCTTCTCTCTAGAAAGTTCCATGCTCCTGTCAGATTTCCCCCTGGAGGCCCAAAGCACCTGCCCCACAAGTCCCACCTTCCCTGCTTGCCTCTCCCCCCGGCTCCGTCCCCAGGTCCTGTCTGGGGGCTCTGCCTTCTGAAGGCTCCTAAACAGTGTGTCACATCTCTAAGGGACCCCTCCCTGCTCTCACCTCCCAAATACCCCCTGCCATGCCTCCACTCCCCCACAGGAGGTTGTTCTGTTCTGTTCGGGGCTAATCCTGCCTTCTGCAGCCCCCCTGCTTGCCAGTTCTGGGAAGGTCCCACCCCATCCTGCAAGCCTGCCCCCAACTGTTCCCTATCCTCCTATTTTACTTCGCAAGCACTCTGAGGCCCCGCCCCCTCCGGGTCCCACACCCGGCTTTTGACTCCTCACCTCCAAGCTGCACCCCTGCTGGCCTCTGACTTGCCCCAGCAGGACAGCCCTTGCCCGGGCGGCCCCTGGGGACGGCCCCAACTCGCAGGCCCGGCCTCGAAGACCTCAGACTCAGAGGTGGCTCCTCACCTTCAGGACCCTCCCCCGGGCCCCGCCCCCTCCGCGGTGACCTTTCCTTCCAGGCCGGTTCCCAGCAAGCCCCGCCCCCAAGCAGGCTCCTTATTGGCTCTGCTCCCTCAGCTTCAGCCCCGCCCACCCAGGGGCCCTAGCCGCGAGCACACCAGCCCCAGGCCCCACCCCAAGCCCAGCACCCTAGGCTCTGCTGCTTTTTGTGGCCCACTGGCTCACCTGCGGGACCCGGGACCCGCATCCTTGTCCTCAGTCACACCTCCAGAAGTGGACTGTCACCTTCAGACTCTGCCACAGAGTCCCTCGCTCACAAGCCCACCCCAGCTGGTGACCCTTCTCTCATTCCCAGACAGGGCTCCTCGCGGCCCCGCCCCCAGGTGTCGCTCACACGCAGGCGGGGCCCCAGGCAGCCTTTCCCCCCACCCCCCCTCCCCCGACTCCCGCCCACCTGCAGGCCCAGTTCCAGCGCAATGCCCAGCAGCGTGGTGTCCGGAGGCGCGCTGGCAGGGGTGGCCGTCTTGCAGGCGTCCTGGGCCAGCTTGAAGAGCAGGGCAGGCGAGTGGATGTTCTGCTGGATGGAGCCCAGCACCGCATGCAGCCACTTGGGGTCTCCTGGGGTGAGGGAAGGAGGAGGGCAGGGTCAGCACACCTGGCACCAGACCCTGCTGCCGCCTGACCTGTTCACACAGCTTCCTCCCCACTCGGTGCACCCGTGTGAGGAGGGAGAAGCACCCGGCAGTGGTTCCGTAAAGATCCAGACCGCTCTTGGTACTCCTTCACCCGGCGGGACAAAGCCACAAAAGGACCCCTAATTGTCAAGGGCATTGATTCTGGACCCCGAGCACCAGGGTCCCAATCCCTGCCTGGCCATTCACTAGCTGTGTGATGCTGAGCAAGGTGCTCCACCTTTCTGTGCCTTGGCTGCCCCATCTGTAAAATGGGTTAAACTAACACTATGGTACCTGCCTCACGGGATGGGGAGCCGACACTTGAAAAGCTTTAACAGGGCAAGAGCTATAGAAATGTGAGCTTTTATTGCTGTTATTATCACCGGCCCCGATCCTACAATTCTGTCACTCCACTTGCGGCCACACGGGCCTCCTCTGTTCCTCAAACATACCAGGCACAATCTAGCCTCAGAGCCGTTGAACTGGCTATTCCCTCTGCCTGGAATGCTCTCCAGCCCTGGACTGCACCCTCCCCAGATTCATGGTGAAGCCCGGATCCCCAGGATGGTGGTATCTGGGGGTGGGGACTTCCGCAGGCACTGGGTCCTGAGGGTAGGGCACTGTGAGGGCATCAGTGTCCTCCTGAGAAGAGGAAGAAATTGGAGCTCTTTCTCTGCCAAGGGAAGACACAACAGGAAGGTGGCCGTCTGCAAGCCAGGAAGAGAGTCCTCACTGGGAACCGACCAGGCTGGCACCCTGATCTCGGACTTCCAGCCCCCAGAGCCGTGAGAAAATAAACGTCTGTTGTTTGAGCACCCTGGTCTGTGGTTCTGTCATGGAGGCTCCCGGTGACTCGGAGAGCAGATATCGGCCATAGCTCAGGCCTCTTGGCTTAAGCATTAACCTGCTTTAGGCACCTCTTACTGTCTTGCTTACTGAGTAACATAACTGTTTACCTTGCGCGTGGTCTGCCCGCCCCCACTAGAACGTAACATCACAGGGCGCGGGATTCGGAACTGTGTTGTGTGTCCCTAGCGCCCGGGGCACTGCCTGGGCCATCTAGGAAGTGCTCAAGGAAAACTGAAATCCGATGAAGGAGTAAAAAGGAGAGGGGAGGCGTGACAGAAAGGAAGAAAGAGAAGGCAGAGGGGGACAGGGGGCAGCCGCTGCCCTCACCCTTGGCAGCTGTCAGCATGGCAGAGGCCAGCTCGCATTGGCGGGTCTCCAGGTGGCCAAGGATGAACCAGCGGGGGAAGCGGTTGCTCATGATGGAGTCCAGCGGGTTGGGGTGAGGTTCTCCGGCTGGAAACGCGGTCTCCAGTACAGGCAGCCTGGGGCAGGGGACGGGGAGAAGCGCAAGATGTTCACCAAAGTACTGCTGATGCCCTTCACAGTTGATTAAATAAATGATACTCTATTCATATGCCAGGGCCAATAAAAATGTGAGGTTATTTGTGTCCTGATGCGGCCCCTGTTAGCCTTTCTGTCACCCCTACTCTGTTCCAGGTACTGTTCCCCTCAATGTCCCTCAAATACAATGAAGCACAGTCCGACCTCAGGGCCTTTGCACATGCTGCTCCCTCTGCCTGGAACACTCTTCCCCAGACATCCTTACGGCTTCTTCCTCACCTCCCTCAAGTCTTTGCTCAAATATTTTTCAGTGGGCTCTTCCATGGGCCCCCCCCCCCCACACCGTGTGAACTTCCCACTCCCAACTTCTCCCAGGGCTTCTTTGCTATAGGTCACATCTGACACACAATATAGTTTACTATTAATTTCTTTTTTTTTTTTTTTGTTAATTTTAAAGTTTATTTGTTTTGAGAGAGAGAGAATTCCAAGCAGGCTTCATGCTGTCAGGGCAGAGCCTGACACGGGGCCTGATCTCACAAATGGGGAGATCATGACCTGAGCTGAAATCAGGAATCGGATGCTTAAATCGACTGAGCCACCCGGGCCCCCCTATTAATTTCTTGATTGTCTCTCCCACCCCAAAACCTCAGCTCCATGAAGGCGGGCATTTGTGACTATTTTACTCACTGCTGCATATCCAGCAGCCAGAACAATGCTGAGCACACAAATGTTTGGGGGAGGACTTTACGTGCCCACTACGGCATATTGTTAACCGGCTCACTCTCTATAGATGTGGTTTATATTTAGAAAGTCCTTCTAAGTTGTCAGATGGGATCAACAGCACAGAAGAGGAATCAAGACTATTCTGGTTTCAAATATTACTGAAGTTTCCTCAACATGTGACTCTGGACACACTTTAAGTGTGTTTACGTGTCAAATGGGGGTCAACAGGGGCGCCTGGGTGGCGCAGTCGGTTAAGCGTCCGACTTCAGCCAGGTCACGATCTCGCGGTCCGTGGGTTCGAGCCCCGCGTCAGGCTCTGGGCTGATGGCTCAGAGCCTGGAGCCTGTTTCCGATTCTGTGTCTCCCTCTCTCTCTGCCCCTCGCCCGTTCATGCTCTGTCTCTCTCTGTCCCAAAAATAAATAAAAGTTGAAAAAAATAAAAAAATAAAAAAATAAAAATAAAAATAAAAAAATGGGGGTCAACATACTTATTTCTCTAGGTTGTTAAGATTACACGAGGTGCTGTGAGCCATGGATTTGGACCAGGGACCGGCACCGTTTCTTTGCACGAGTCTGGACAGCCGGTATTTTTGGCTGTGCAGGCCATTCGGTCCCAGTCCCAACGACTCTGCCACTGCCACGTAAATTAGCCACAGACGATACGTAAATGAATGGGCGTGGCTGCGTGCCAATAAAACTTTACTGCTGGACACTGAAACTTGAGTTTCGTATACTTTCCATGGGTCACAGAATATTCTTTTATTTTCAAACACTTAAAAATGTAAAAACCATTCTCGTCTCCTGGGTTGTATGGTAACAGGTGGCAGGCCGAATCTGGCCCATGGGCTGTTAATTTGCTGGGTCCTCCTTAGATATCCACAGCTCTTCAGAGATGATTCTTTCCAAATATTCTGGAAAGATGCACCCTAAATGGGATCGTCTGAGACCGGGGACAGAAGGCACTTTATTTGTTGGGCATGGCTTAGGACACAGAGGGCCTCTAAAAATTCCGCTGGGGCTGCCGGGTGGCTCAGTCAGTTGTGTCCAACTCTGGATTTTGGCTCAGGTCATGAGATCAAGCCCCACGTCAGGCTGAGCGTGCAGCCTGCCTGAGATTCCCCTCGCCCCCTCTCTCTCTCCCTCACCCTCCCTCTGCCCTCCCCTGCAGGCACTTTTTCTCTAAAAGAAAAAAAAAAAAAAGTGCAGGTGCCAAGAAAGAGATACAGGATGCATCATGGGTGTAAACGGAAGACCAACTTTCAATTTCCAGACCATGGGTTTGCCGAAATCTTGATTCTTGTGGGTTAGATAAGCAGAAAGTAGTGACACGGCTTGCCTCGGAAGAGATTTGGGTAGGTTGGGACAAAAATGTCTAGAAAAGGACTCTGAATTCTGTGCCGTGTGGGTATCTCTCAAATTCAAGAGCATAACACCCATGCATATTTAATAATCAAAAGCACAGGGCAACCGGGCTGCCAGCGTGAGGGAGACTGAATTAAGCAGGCTGCTAGTTCAGGCGGGAGGACGGGGCTCCAAGGGCGCCTCTCACCCTCCAGTCCGGCCCGGTCCCCTGGGCCAGTCCCCAGCCGCCCCTTCTCACCTCATGGCTCGCAGCGCGAGGCGGTAGGCCAGGTCAGGGTCGTGGGGCAGCAGCGCGGTGAACAGGTAGCGGGCACAGGTGTGCATGGGCACGCTCTCCCGGAAGAGCACCTCTCCGAAGCCACTGAAGGGACCCGCTGCAGGGGCATGCTGAGCTCAGCCCCCAAGTGAGGGCTCGTCTCCGCCCCTCCCCAGGCTCAGAGTAGGGGATAGGCTGGCCCCAGGACAGAGGGGCAGGGGCTGGGGGTTAAAGAGGTCCCGGAGATGGGGGTGCAGGGCCGAGTCAGAAAAGCGCCGGAGAATCCGAAGAGGAGACCCGGCCTCCCCCTTGGTAGGAGGCAGGACTCAGATACGAGACGGGGCCGCACCCGCTCCAGGGGCGGGTGGGGGCCTCAGAAGGCAGGGCCACGGGCAGAGCCACTGAAGTCCAGCTGGGCATCAGGGACCAGGCTCCTCGACTCCAAGGTGGGAGAGGGGCAGCGCCTCAGAGGCCACAGCGGCTACTGGCTGCCGGAACTTTCTCGGGAGCAGGGCCAAGGGCCGGATCTCACCTTTCAGGCACTGCCTGCCGAGCTGGGAGCGAACTACGAGGGCCGAGAGCCGGGTCTCGAGATCCGGCAGCAACCGACCACCGCAGGTGGGGGGAGGGACCCCGCCTTCAGGAGCGGGCTGGGGGGGGGGGGGGGGGGGGGAGGGGCCTCACCTTCCAGCAGCAGCCCGGCCTGTCTGCGCAGCACCTGCACCAGCCGCTCGTCCAGCTCCACCTCCTCCAGCAGGGCCAACAGCTGCTCCTCGCTGCGCACCACCTTGTCTTGGGCGTACAACCCCTCGGGCAGGGCCCGCTGCTGCCCCAGGCCCAGCAGTGCCACCTCGAGGGCCAGCGCCAGGTAGGACTCCCCAGGGCTCCCGGGCACCGGCACGTGCTGGTAGGCCACCTTCCGCTTCTCGGGGCCCGAGTCTGTGGGACACGGGTTTCAGGTTTCAGGACCCGCTTCCTGGGACCCCAGCGGCTCTTCACCTCAAGCGGGGGGTCTGGGGGCTTAGGTTTAGGGGGAACCCAGCGGCTCCCAGCTCTAACCAGACACTTCCTACCAGCAGACACGTAGGTCTATATGGTGGCCTCGCCGTCAGGAGAAGCGGAGTCTACGGGCTGCTGGCACCGGTTAGGGGTGTGGCCAAGGATAAGGGTGCGGCCCCACTTTCTTTTCTCGGGGTGCTGGGCCGGGGAGGGTGGGGGGATGCCCCTCTTCCTCCCAGGGGCCCCAGTGTAGGCACCTGGGTAAAGGGCGAGGGTTTCCTCCTCCAGGCGACAGGCCTCCAGGAGCGCCCTGCAGAGGCAGCCAATAGGGTCCAGGGGGTGGCCCACCCAGCCTTCCGTGTTGGTGATGCAGGTGTTCCCTTTCTGCAGCAGCTCTGCAGGCAGTATGGGGGGGCTCAGTGCCTGCCCCTCCACAAGCCTAGTGGGGGGGGGGTTCTGCCCTTGAACCCCTAGCCCGGCCTCCCAGAGCCTGCCCACTGCCCACCCACCCCGCAGCCATCTTCTCTGCCCCCTGAGCTCTGTAGCAGCCCTCACCTCCACAGCCTTGGCCTCCTGTCGCACAGCCAGACCTAGGCCTGACAGGTCACAGGATGGAAACTGGGTGCTTTCTGAAACACCTAACCGGTGCCATTCTCCTCTTCTTAATCCCTCCCATCATTTTCCATCTCACCCAGCTGTCCCGACCCCACGTGGCCACCTGCCCCATCCGAAAGCCCATTCTCCGATCTCCTCCCACTCCTGCCTCTGGGATCCTGCCCATGTTGTTCTTCTCCCTCCTGTTCCCCTGGAAAACCACAATACATCCCTAAGATGTACAGCTCTCAGTGGCTCTGCGGCGGGGCGGGGTTTCTCTGTGCCTCTAGGCCAGGCCAGAACTCTGCCGGGGTCCCAGATCCCCCAGGTTCCTGTTATACCCTGGGTTCAATTTCCTGATAAGTTGCCCTCCTGCCTCCCCATAGCCAGTCCACAAACAGGTTCTTTTTTTGGCCCATACACTGTGGCTTTTTTTGGTCCCCCTAATACGAATTTGAATTTGGTGCCCATGTTTAAAAATTTCAGTAAATTGGAGCCCGTGGGTGGCTCAGTCGGTTAAGCATCCAAATTCGACTCAGGTCATGATCTCACTGTTGGTGAGTTTGAGTCCTGCACCAGGGTCAGCGTGGAACCTGCTTCGGATTCTCTCTCTTTGCCTCCCCACTGCCCCCGCCACTCACTGTCTCATCCCCCAAATGAATAAACTTAAAAAAAAAATCACGGGTGCCCGAGTGGGTCAGTCCGTTAAGCGATTGACTTTGGCTCAGGTCGTAATCTTGCGGTTTGTGAGTTCAGGACCCGCGTCGGGCTCTGTGCTGACGGCTCGGAGCCTGGAGGCTGCTTCGGATTCTGTGTCTCCCTCTCTCTCTGCCCCTCCCCTGCTCACGCGCTGTCTCTCAATAACAAATAAACGTTAAAAAAAAAAAAAAATCAGTAAATTTGCACATCATACAATCCAGATTTCCGGCCTGTCTTGAAAATCTGGGCACACTGGGTCCACGTTCCTGAAAGACTTGTGGCTGGTGCACCCATCCTGTTCCACGGGAGCTGGAAGCTTAGAAACTACACGTCCCAGGCTCCTTTGCGTGAGGTGCAGAGGCTGGGAAAGGATGAGGCTCTTCTGCAGCCTCCATGAGCAGGTGTGTGACTGTGCAGGGCACAGACACAAGGGCTTGCCAGAAGGTTCCGAGTGTCCTCCTGGACGCAGCCCACAGTGCAGCCACAGGCTGCTGAGCTCAATGTCAGCAGTTTGCGGTAATCCCTGTACTTCGGGAGTTCAGGTTCTTGAACCTAAGCAGTGGTATCCCTGACTCTTAATGCTGCAGCCCCTCCAGTAGTTTTGTGAGGCCTCAATCCCCTGTATTAAATTCTTTTCGGTTCCCGACACCTTCGGCTGATCTGGCTTTCCCGGTGGGACCCCGAGCGGTACCCACAGATGTCAGGGTTGCCACAGTGCCCAGCAGTCGGCATTTGTGTCTAGAGCCCCAGGGTAGTATGACAGTCGTGGCACCCACCTTTTTTCTGCTGCTTGTAGCTTTCAAGCTGATGCCGTCGCTGCAGCCGGAGTGAGTTCACTATGGCCCCTGCCAGCCGCAGGGCCTGACGGGGGTATCCATGGGCACGCAGGGTGTCCACACGGGCGCACGCGGTGGGGAAGGGCTCACCCAGCCACAGTGGGCGGCCCTGGGGGTCAAAGGTTGGCTTTTCACCGCCCATGGTGCCTGTGAGGCTGGGGCCGTAGGAGTCGCTGGCCAGGATCCTCTGCAGGTGAGTGTCGCTCCAGTGCAGCGACCCAGCCTGCAGGGCGCGGCCGAAGACGGTGTGGCGGGAACCTCTAGCCCCCACCTCCTCTTCCTCCTCCTCCTCTGGGCCTGCGGGAGAGGCGCCCAACATGGCCTGGTAAGGGGGCCTAGCACTCGGGGCTGAGGCCAGCTCCCCTGACCGGGTGCCAGCTGGGAACTAGGCTCTGGGCTCAGTGATGGCTCTGTTGGAGGAGCTGTTACAGCCCTTCATGCCAATGGACAATGGAGGTGGAATAACTGTCCACTGGTCTCTCTGTCCGTCCTGCCCCTTCCCTGGACTCCATTCCTCTTTCTCTCTCCGTCTCTACTCCCACCCCCATTCCTCACTTTCTCCTCTCTCTCTTCCTCCGTCCCTCCATCTTGACTCTACCTGTCTCTCTCTTCTCAATAGCTTTTTCCTTTTCTCTCTGTCCCCCCACCCCTGCCTCCATGGCCAGGAGAGCAGCCCAGAACTATAGGCGCCTTAAACATTTCACTTCCTGTGACTCAGGCTGCCTGCCGCCCCTGCCTGGGCACTCCCTCCCTCCCTCCTGCTGGCAGGGGCTGGGAGACCCTCTGCTCTCCCCCAGAGCACTGTGATGGGGAGACTGGGCACCAGGCCAGCTTTTTGCAGGGGGAATAGCAGGGACCCCTCTCCTACCTCGGCTGAGGGTCATGGTGGGCTGCAGGCTGGGCTCGTCAAAAGAGTAGTTGCCCTCTTCCAGCGGGCACACGTCCAGCTTGTCCCACTTGCCAAGCAGCTGCAGCCAGCTCACTCGCTCCTCTGGTCTGCAGTGGGGGCTCAGGACGACACACACCCACAGGGCCCCTGGGGAGGGAGGGCGGGTGGTCAGTGTGGGCACGAGGCAGGCTCAGCGTTCATGCCAACAGGAACGGGCACACACCTGTGGAGTGCCTAGTGCGTGCCGGGCACTGGTCTCTGCTGACCCCTCATCTCCAGCCTCTGAGGTTGCAACTGATAGTCTTTTCGCCTTACAGCCCAGAGAGGTAAAAGCAGTTGCTCAAGGTCACACAGCTGGGAAGTCAGGACTGGAACCCAGACTCTTCCTCTTGCTGGTTTTGTTTTTTTTTTTTTTTTTTTTCCCCTATAGCACTTATCACCATCTGTTTACAGGGGTCAGCAAACTACCGCCAGTGGATAAAATCGAACCTGCCACCTGGTCTGAACGGCCCGCGAGCTACGACTGACTTCTATGTTTTCAAATGGTGAGGGAAAAATAAATCAGAAGAAGATTTTGGGACCTGTGAAAATTACGTGAAATTCACATAAATAGCCGCTGTAAACAAAACTGTATTGGGACGTTGCCACGCCCATCTGGTGATATGTCAGGGGCTACTTTTCCACGACAACGGTCAAAACTGAAGCTGTGGGGGCGCCTGGGTGGTGCAGTCGGTTAAGCGTCCGACTTCAGCCAGGTCACGATCTCGCGGTCCGTGAGTTCGACCCCTGCGTCCGGCTCTGGGCTGATGGCTCGGAGCCTGGAGCCTGTTTCCGATTCTGTGTCTCCCTCTCTCTCTGCCCCTCCCCCGTTCATGCTCTGTCTCTCTCTGTCCCAAAAATAAATAAAAAAACGTTGGAAAAAAAACAAAAACAAAAACAAAAAAAAACCCTGAAGCTGTGACAGAGACAAGTGCCCCGCAAAGCCAAAGCCACAGACAGTCGCCCTTATGGAAAAGGTGTGGTCAGAGGGGTTGGTAGTATTTGATAGGATTTTATAGCGTTTAGTGTCAGCTCCAAGAGGGCAGGTATTTAACCTTTGTTTTCTGCTGCAGCCCCAGCACCCGGTACAGTGCCTCTTACATCAGAGGGGCAAATGAGCAGAGAAAGGATTCAGGGGCCAGACCCTAATGTCAGGGTGGGCAAGACCTGGCTGCCAGGGCCGCCGCGGGAGCGGGAGCCCCGGGTCCAGTGCGCCGCCTCGGAACAGGCCTTACCCAGCTCGTCCCACAGCTGCCGGCACTTGTCGGTCATGCCAGCGCCCTGCTGCCGCCACAGGGCCAGGCGCGGGTCCTGCAGGAACTGCTCGGTCATGAGGATCAGCATGCGCGCCCCGTTGGAGTCCCGCATGCGCAGCATCTCCCGCACCTGTGCCGGGATGGGGGCGGGGCGGAGTGGTGAGGAGGGGGCGGGGCGCCGGCACCTCCCAGGCCCCGGCCCCGGCCCCGCCGCGCGCCTGCGCAGCACCTTGCAGAACATGGAGCGCAGCTGCTGGCTGGCGCCGTAGTAGCCGCCGTTGGATAGCAGCTGCTTCACCTGCTCCTGGATCTGCTCCTCGTCCAGGTGCCAGCAGTTGGCATCCTCGATGCCTGCGCCCGCTGTGGGGTCTGGGGCACCTGCGGGGACGGAGGAAAAGTGAGGCCGGGGTTTCCAATCTTCCACCAACTCCCATCTGTCCACCACCCTCGGTCTACCTTGATCCTAATCAAAGCCCATCCCCCCTCACCGATGCGGTCAATACCACCCACTCCCCATTCACCCACCATCCTACATGATCATTCGCTCACCCAACACCCCACCATTCCCAATGGCCCATCCATCTCCCTACCGTCCATCCTACGCCACCCTCTCCCAGCCCCCTGTAGCTCCAAACCCTCCCGGAGCTCACAACGCCTCCTGGTCTGTCTCCCACCTGACACCCACCCACGTCCACATACCCTTCATGCCCTCCACCTACCCACACGCAGGCCTGCTCCTGTGATCTTGGCGCACCCCCACCCGGGGGCTGAATCTCCCGGTTGGCTGATTTCCAACCATTCACTCATCTGCCCGGGGTCAGATCCAGGATCTGCACTTAACTGGGTGTGTGACCTTGACTTCAGGCCATGGCTCCCCACCCCGATTCAAGGATCCGGGGGACCTAAGGATTCCATGGCAAATGCCTGCCTCGAGGCCACCGAGGTGGCTGCAACTGAGGGCGCGCCGCCCCATCAGGCCCCCGGGTGCCCTCACCGTGCACCAGGTTGATCTCGGAGCCCAGCAGGAGGATCTCATCAGCCAGGCGCTGGGCAGTGGGCAGCACCTCGGTGTGGTGGGCGCTGATGAGGTACTGCACGAACTTCTGCAGCTGGTCTCGGTTCATCTGGGACAGCGTCTCAGAGATGGGCAGCCGCAGCTCCACCTGGCGGGCGTGCCGAATTCGGTAGAGCGACAGGGCCACCACGTGGGCGCAGTAGAAGAGGTCCCGGTTGTCGCAGCCGCAGCTCACAGATGTGATCTTGCAGCGGTCAAAGCTGATGGAGACGTGGTAGAGGCGCTCGGGCTCTCCGGGGCCCCCGGGCTCCCGGATGTTTCCGCTCAGATGGAACCCTAAGACCAAAGCCAAACCAGCCGCCCGCTGTGTCACCCGGGAGACGGGGGTGCTGTCCATGGTGCAAGGCAAGACCCGGATGCAAATCCCCGCGGAGGAACCTAGAGCAAGCCACTTAACCTCTCTGTGCCTCGCTTCCTCATCTGTCAAATGGGAGTGAATAGTGACATCTTCCTCATGCCTTTGTGATGAGGATGAAACGCTTGGTAAATGTTTAGAACACTCACTGTAGGTATATAGTAAGTCCTAAATAAATGCTGGCTCCTGTTCTAAATCTGAAGAATTTATAATGATGACGTTGAAGGTGGTTTTCTCCGCCCTTGGGTTACCGTGGATACAGCCTGGGCTCCGGGGGCCCTGTAACTTCCTGGGAAGATGACAGAGGCCTATGACACTTGGGGGTGAGGGGCCGATGTGGCAGGCGAGGGGCCAGGTCATCCCATCACCCCCTGCCCCTCCCTGGCCCCTGGGGAGCCCAGATGCCAGGCTTATCCAACTGGTTGGGCAGCTCAGGCCCCAGCCGGCCCTGGCTGCGTCACGCAGAGAGACAGTGGCACAGAAACAGTGGCTTCCTCATACCGGCTGAAGATGGCCGAGCCTGGGGTGGGCTGGGCCATGTCCAGGCAAGGGGGCCTCCAGGCTGCCCGGGTTCAGGGAGGACCGTCTTGGCCAAGCCCCTGCCTCCAGTTAGGAGAAGCGGCGCTCCCACATGAGAGGTGTAGCTTTCCAGGGCTTACCCCCTTTCGGGCTCGACCTCTACTTGTCCGCTCCTGAGCCCCGCTGCCTGGGGTCTAGAATGCTCTTTCACCTCTACTTCTAAACCTCTGCCCCCTACCCTCACCTGGACCCCACTGCCTAAGGCCTAAGACCACCCCTCACAGCTGATCTCAAGCTTCTACTCTAGGCCCCCACCTAAGCCTCGTTGCCTTAGGTCTGAGACCGCCAGACCTCTGATGAGAGCTCCCCCGAGTCCCTCTGCCTGAGGTCCAAGACTCCTCACCTCTGGCTCTAGATCTTTGCCTCCAGCCCTCACCTAGCCCCTGTGTCCTGAGGTCTAGGATCATTCTCACCTTTGGCTCTAAACCTTGGCCCTAAAGCATCACCAGGTCCCTCTGCCTGAGGTCTGAAACTTACCCTCCTTCTTGTTTACAATTGCTCCTTGACGCCTGCCTCAGGAGCGTCCTGGCTGAGGACTCCAGGGCCACCTTTGCCTTTAGCTCAGAATCCTGTACCCACCCCCAAGTGGACTCAAAGCCTGAGGTCTAGGGCTTTTCATCACTCTGTCTCCACCTCTACCCCAATCCCCATAGTGGCCCTCCACCTAGGATCTAGAAATAGCCTCAGCCCTCAGCCCTCAGCTGGTCCTGGCTGCCTAAGTTCTGGGACCTTCCTTCCCCTGCTTTCTAGTTCACCATCCTTCCTCCCAGCCGCATCTAAGCCCGCTGCCTGAGGTCCAGGCAGATCTCTGATCCTTAGCTCACAATTTCTTGCATAATCCTTCCTGGGCATGGAAGCCAGACATCTGGAACCTCCCCTCGCCCTGGCCCAGGCCTCCCTCCACTCCCTCCTCCTCCTCCTCCTCCTCCTCCTCCTCCGCGCCTGCTCTGGACCTCCTGGCCTCCCCGGCAGGGGTGGGGGCCAGCACTCACCCACTTGCAGCACTCGGTCTACGGCCCCGCTCTGCAGCAGGTGCAGCCCGCGGGTGAAGGGCACCCGGGCATCATGCTCGCCCTCTGGGGGCTGGTAGCCCAGCGACGAGTACATACATATCTCCCGCTCGCTGCGTGGGAACGACCAGAACACAATGCGCTTCTGGACCGGCTCTGGCACCCGGGAGAACCGCTCCTCAACCTGCGGGAAGGGCCGGTGGGTTAGAAACCCCGGCTGGAACCCTGGCTTTTGCCGCTCAGGAGTATGACTTTGGGCAAGTCACTGTGCCTCTCTGTGCTTGTTTTTTCAAACGTGTTGTGGGGATGTTAACAGCACTGCCCTCCTGAGTATCACGAGGATTAAATATTCATTTACACATGTAAATACGTTTACAATAACTCCTGGCCTGTACTTAGTGTTCCAGAACTTTCTGCGACCTCCTTCCTGGATACCAGGTCCGGGGGTCCTGCTGTAACATAGACCCACCTCCAAGGCTTCGAAGGGGCAAGAGAAAGGGAGACAAAAGCAATGAGAATAGTGATCAGGTCTCCATTTTCTCAGCCTACACTGTGCTAAATGCTTTATGTATGTGATTTCCCATAATTTCCATAGCAACATCTCAGTGATACTAGTTATCATCCCATTTTGCAGCCTGGAGACTCTGAGGCTCAGAAGTGGGGTGAATTCACTTGTTCAGTCTCCCAGCTGGCAAGCTCCAGCTACCAAGACAGGCTCTGTTCTCAGTTTCCAACGGCCCACAGGAAGGGAGGGGTGTCCTCGTCACCCCGTGGGCTCTGGGCAGTGAACCAAGCCGACTGAGCCTGCGTTCCAATCCGGGCTTGCTAACTCACGGGCTTTGTGACCTTGGGCACGTTTCTCAACCTCTCTGTGCTCCAGTTTCCTCAAAGTGGGAGGGAGAACGACAAATCCCAGAGGGCTGCAGAGGACTCCATGAGCGAGAGCTTTCCTAGCACCAGGCCTGACCAGGGCAGGTACGTGGGAGACCCAGAGATGGTTTAGGATTGTGAGGGGTGGCAACCTCCCAGAGCCCCCAGTCCTGGGTTTCTGGGGGAAGTGGGTGGGCCAGTGACTGGCTGAGGCCTTGGGGATGGTTTGGCAGATGACTAAGGAGGGATTTTTCCAGGCCGTGAATCAGAGCCTGCCCCATCCCCACTTGGCGGCCCAGACTCATCAGTCCTGCAGACTTCCTAACTCTGGAGAGGCCAGGGAGCAAAGAACACCCCTCAAAGCCAGACAGAGGACAGAACCTATGGGGGCTGCAGAAGGCTTGGTCAGATCCAGGCCACATCTCCACTCTCCAGAGGCCCACTCTGAGGCTGGAAAAGGGGACTCTAACCTCACCAGCCCTGGGGCATCATGGCAGAGCCCTCAGAAACTACAGAGGTAGGGTTCCAGTGCACCCGTCCAGGTACTGTGACCCAGGCCTCGCCCTGCTGCTGATCCCCTGGAAGGACTGGGATGGCTGGGGGGTGGGGAGTAGGGGCGGGGGCAGAGGGAGGGCGAGCACTGGGGAAATAGGGGGATGTGGGAGGGTACCCTCACCCTGGAGGGGTTGGGAAGCCCCAGGTGGGAGGTGGTCTCAGAGGGAGGGGGGCAGGACCCCAGGGAAGGAGCTGGAGGAGGAGGGGGTTCCCCAGGAGACAGGTGGGTTCTGGAGGCACAGATCAGAGACAGAAAGGAGTATCTTGAGGCTGGGATCTGTAGAAATGGGGGGGAGGGGTTCTATTGGGGGTGTGGGGCAGCGATCTGGGGTGTCCAAGTGGGGGCGGCTTACAGGAGTTGGAAAGAGGAGTGAGGATTGAATGGGGTGCCGAGGATGAGGTGGGAAGAGAGGGACTACGGGGCAGGAGGAGAAGGAGAAGGAAGTGTCCTGAGCTGGGATCTAGGGCGCTGAGGGCATCTCTGTTCTTGTGGGCTGGACGGCAGGGATGGCAAAAGGAATGGGGGCGGGTCACAGGGCTTGAAGAAGTGAAATGGGAGGATGAGGGGGTGTTTCGGGGCGGACTTAAGGATCCTGAAGGGGATCTCTCTCTGGGAGTGTCTCATGTGGGGGCAGGTCCGAGACTGGGGGTTGGGCAAGGGGAGGAGAAGGCAAGTCGGAGAAGGGGCTGGGGGTGCGTCCCTTCCCCCCTCCACCCCCCCCCCCCCCGCCCCCGTCACCTGCTCGAAGGCCCAGCTCTCGGCTACTCGCTTGGCGCTGAGGTCCAGCAGCGCCTCGGGCCGGCCCCGGCCGCGCACGGCCCCGGCCCCGGCCCCGGCCCCGGCATCGCGCTCCTCAGGTCCCACGGGGCAGCCCCGGCTCCGCTTGGCCGCAGGGGGGTCCATCGGCCGGACCGGGGCCGGGGCGGGGCCTGTTGGGGGGTCGGTCCGATGCCCGCTTTGCTTCGCCGGATCCCGCGCCCCCTACCCGCCTTCCAGTTCGTCTTCCGCGCTCGGCCGCCCCGGGACCCCAGCCGCACCCACCCCCGCCCCGCGCCGGGCCGGCCGGGTGATGCGGCCCCTTTAAGACTCTTCACAACAATGAAGCTGCCTCAGTCGCCGCTTTATCCTCCGCCGTCGTCCCGCCCCCGCCGCCCGTCCCCATTGGCCCCCCCCTCGGCCTCCGAGGCCCTCCTCCACCATTGGCTGCACCTCCAGACTCATCCCTAAATTCTCGCTGTTCATTCGTTGTATGTGCTGCCTGTCTTTTGGAGGAAACCCAATCAGAGAGCTCATCGGGCTGCGCTGTCAATCATGGGGCACCTGCGGCCAATCACAGTAGGAGGACCCCCGCGGCGCAGGCCGTACGCGAAGTTTCGGGGCGGGTCCTGGGTTCATTCACAACATTCCTCTCCCGCCCCCCTCCGGCTGGACAGCGCGCCCCGGGCAGCTGGGGCTGCGCCCACACACGGCTTTGTTTACTGAGGGTCGCTTCCGGGCTCCGCAAGGGGACAATCAACAAGGCTCGGCCAGGGAGCGAGACTGAGCGGCGGGATTCCAGGGCAGCAGCTCGGCCCCTCCTCCCTCTGGGCTGTGTGATGCGAGAAACTCTCTCAGCGTCTCTGGGCGCGGAGTCAAGTTTTGATGTTCTGGGGGATGGCGGGGCGGGCGGGGGGCGGGGAGGATCACAGTCTCCTTGTAGAGCTCATGGGGGCTGCAGACCTCCTCCCTAGAAATAGAGCTCAACTCAAGCCCTAAGAGAGGAACCCCTAATCCATTCTATGCCCTGAACATTACGTCGTCATAGGCAGTTGCTGATTTTCGACCGGTTTTGACCGACTAAAATGGCAATTTCGTAAGATTTAACTAATACTTGTCGAATCCGATCACCTCTAATTGTTTTTCCGACCCATTTTGTCCTGGACACCGTCTCTCGCCCGGAAGCCGCCCTTGGTCTTGATCGCCGGCCCCGCCCCCACGGCCCACGCCATCCTTCCTTTCCCCTGTCCTTAGAAAACCCGACGTTTCCCCTTCGGCACGCTTTTCGCCATTATCATTACATTTCTGCATGTGTTTTAGCAGCTGTTTAGTTTCTGACTCTTTCCTCTCCACCGAGACCCCCGGGGGCGGTCGTTTGTGTAACTGGTGCACTGCTACACCGCAAGCGCCCGAACAGCAGCCGGCGTACAGCAGTCAACCCGTAACTTACCGACCGAGCCAACTCAAACTCTGTTCCCGTTCCGCTGAAATGTCTACAAAGCAGGAAACACCGAAGCTGGCCCTTAAATGGCCCGATTGCTGTCCCCAGTCTCCCCACCCCATATGGAAACTGGCTTTTTCCTTCCAGGAATTTCCAGCTGCACTTTCTGGCCAGTGCCCAATCCACCATTCAGTAAACTCCCTCCGACCTGTGCTGTCCCGTAGGGTCACCACTGGCCACAAGTGACCTTTGAGCCCTTGAAATGGGGCCGGGGGGAATTGAGGTGTGCTGTAAATGTAACAAGATGGATTTCAAGGACTTAGTAGGAGGGCCACCTGGGTGGCTCAGTCGGTTAAGCGTGATCTCACAGCTTGTGAGTTTGAGCCCCATGTCTGGCTCTGAGCTGTCCCTGCTTCAGATTCTGTGCCTCCCCCCTCTGCTCATGCTCTATCCCCTTCTCTCCCTCTCTTAAAAATAAATAAACGTTAAAAAAAAAAGTTGCTTATAAAAAAAAAAAAAAAAGGACTTAGGGAAAAAAAGGCAAAATATTTCACTAAGAATTATTTATTTTAAAAAAATTTTTTTAAACGTTTATTTATTTTTGATACAGGGAGAGACAGAGCATGAATGGGGGAGGGTCAGAGAGAGAGGGAGACACAGAATCCGAAGCAGGCTCCAGGCTCTGAGCTGTCAGCACAGAGCCCGACACAGGGCTCGAACTCACGGACCGCGAGATCATGGCCTGAGCCGAAGTCGGACGCTTAGCCAACTGAGCCACCCAGGCGCCCCAAGAATTCTTTATACTGATGTGTTGAAATGGTAATATTTTAGGTAAGTTTGGGTTAAATAAAATACATGATTCAAATTAATTCCACCTGCTTCCTTTTATTTTTTTATATTTTATTTGGTATCAGGACATTTAAAGTGACACAGGCGACATGCATGGTTAACTTGAGACACCACAACCTGCCATAATAGCAGCAGCAGGAACAACGTGGATAATAATGTGCTCTTGCTGTTCTGGCATATTATCACTTTTTTTAAAGTTTATTTATTTTGAGAGAGAGACAGAGAAAGCACAAGCTGGGGAGGAGCAGAGAGAGAGAGAATCCCAAGCAGGCTCCACACGGTCAGCATGGAGTCTGAGGCGGGGCTCGAACTCACTAACTGTGAGATCATGACCTGAGCCGAAATCAGGAGTTGGATGCTTAACCGACTGAGCCACCCCGGTGCCCCTAGCATATAATCACGTTTAAGCCTTCCAACAGTGCTGCCAAGTGGGGCTCGTTGCCTCCATTTCTCAGACGAGGAAACTGAGGCTTGGAGCGGAAGTGCTTGCCCGAAGTTACCCAGTCTGGGATGCCCTAGACTTATTGCCAGAAAAGTCGAGGCAAAGACGGACCGATGGGGAAGGATAACTGGACTGTGGGGAGACGTGGGGAGGATGAGGAGGGACTTCAGTGAAGCCCACGTTTCAGGTGCTCCCCTTGCCAACAGGACCCCAGAGCCACCCTTACCCGTGATCCTCTTCAGCAACTGGAACGTGGCTGTGTCAGCTAAGCCCAGGTCCCAGTCCCTGAGGATGCTTCAGTGGGTGTCCCGAGACGTTGAATCAGAGAAGTCACCCCAGGCTGCTCTAGTGGGTTAACCATGGGAGGAATGGAGACTAGGGTATCACAGAGTGAGGATGTTATTTTATTCTCTGACATTAGATATTAATACTGTCACCATCCCCATCAGGCACAGAAAGGCCAGGTGAACTTGCTCAAGGTCCCCAGCAGGGAAAGGACAGGGCCCCGCCTTCAAGCCCTGCGGGTGGTTCTGTCACATTGCTGGGGATCAAATGCACAGAGTTTGGGAAAACACCAACATTCTATTCCATTTCCCTGATTTTGCAGAGGAATGAGACCCAGAGAAGGTCAGAAAGTTACCCCAGGCCACGCAGTGATCCCAGGAGAATATATGAGGTCCGAAAAGCCCCTGGGAATCTCTTGGCCTGCTCTCCTCCCAGCAATGCTTTTAGGAGAGGTTGGGAGCCAGGTTCCAGACATTCACATGTCCTCCCTTCTCCATGCAGCCGGCGAACTTGGGCTTCAGAGAAATGGAAGCCACGTTTATCCCGCCAGGCCGCTGTGAGCTCATTGTCTAGGCATCCACAGCTCCTGACCCCAAACCCACATGTATTTGAGACCCGTGGGAAATAGGGTGGCCCCGGCGGCTCAGACGAAGGGGGATAAGGGCCCCCAGCTCTGTGGCCACCCCACCCCAATTTTTCCAGGGTCCCTCCCTTCTGCCAGCCCCCTGCACAAACCCATGCCCTTGTTGACTCAGGCAGGAAACCAGGCGGAGCAGTTTCACTTCCTGGTTCTGATGCAGCCCCTCTGGCCTGTCCAACTGGCAAGATTTACTTCTTACATTTCTTTTCTTCCCTTTTGGAACACAGGTTCATGGGCTGAATGTCAGGGCCCCGCCAGGAAAAACGGGCATTCAGGCGGAGGGGGATGATGGAAGCAAGACAGGAGAGGCTTGGGAAGGAATAATTGTATCTGAAAAGCCACACTTTAGTGACTGCTCTGGCCCTGGGGAGAGGGCCAGGGTGGCGGGCAAGAGAGGACCGGCTGAGTGGCTAGTCTCGGGCTCCAATCTTTGGACAAAGGCAACTCTCACAGCCCTCAGGCTCCAGAATTCTCCTGAGGCAGGGGTGTTAAGATCCCCATTTAGCAGATGGGGAAACTGAGGCTCAGTGAAGTGACAGGACTTGCCCAAGGTCACACAGCCACGAAGTGGCAGAAACTGACCCTGAACTCAAGGTGGAGGTATTTCCCAGAGTCTGGGGCTCTTGGCTTCAGCACCAATGGGGGGCTTCGTGGGCAGGTCAGGGTTAGCAGAGAAGGAAAAGGCACGCCGCTGGCAGAGGCGGTTTGGGGAGGCTGCGGGGGTTGGGGGAAAGGGGAACACGTGGGTTGACATTCCAGACCTCATACCTGTTGCGCCTGAATGCCTTTTCCTCGCCCCTGGGGTCCTCCTCACAAGGGCTGGCGTCAGAGGGACAAAGGGAGCAGGTTTACGGGAGTCCCTGGCCCGCCGGGGCGCCGCCAGCCTCAGTGGCGCTGGCCTGGATTCGAGGTGCCTCCTGGTGGCCGAGGGAGGCACCAGAGGGCCCTTGGAGCCCACCTTCCCCCAGTCCTTGCCCTTCCAAGATTCCAGATAAAGGTTAAACGAGAATTTCCAAAAGAGGAAGAAATCCTGAGCCTCACGGACATATAAAGACGGACACGTGTTAAAACGTTTATTGAGCTCACGTGGGAAGCAGGCAGATGTTCTACGCGGTTCGAAAGAGAGTCTGGAGACCAGACACTTTTACATATCAGACTATTTACCCAAATCCACGTGCAGACGGGGGCAAATTGTTTTTTTCCACAGGGGAGGAGGGTTGTCAAAGAAACCTCTCCCGGACCGGATGGGATTTGCACGTCTACAGATAAGGGTGGTTTTATATTGCTATCAATTGCTTACAATTTACAGAGCCGAGAGTTCAAAGACAATGCTATGAATCAGATTAACCCGGAAGGGTGTGTTGTATAGAGATGATGCACTGAATAACCAGAACTGATTCATTGAAATGCAAAATTTTCCTTGCAAAAGAAAAAAAAAAAAGAAACAATACATTACTTCCTTCCTTCAATGAACACCTACTGTGCACCTTCCTAGGTGTTGGGAGACTCAGCAGTGAACAAAGGAGCAAAGGAGAAAAGTCTGGAGCGGAGCACAGTGACCACTCCTGGGGGTGGAGGTGCGGGAGGGCTGAGAGGGGCTCCCGGAGGCGGCATCCGGGAGGTGGAGGGAACCACAGCAGGAGGCAGGACGGGAGACAAGGGGGCGGTGGCCAGCCTGAGGTTTGTTTTCTGTTCTCTCCACTAGAATGCCAGTTCTCAGCTCTACCTAGCCGTGCTTGGCACACAGTAGGTAGACAACAAATGCCCGGCGGCCAATGTGGCTTCCTCTCAAAAGGCAGAAGCCGCTCGCTGTCTGCTTAGGGGATAAACCACCGTGCTGTGACCAGATGGCAGGGGCGCCCAGGTTGACCAAATGGGGCTCAAGGTGGGGCGTGCCCCGAGGATCAGACTCCCAACCCCAGGCCTGCCCTCCAGCCTCCTCCCCCCCCCCCCCCAGAAACCTGAGTGCTGGATCCGGGGAAACCCCAAACTAGTCTTTGCATCAAATTTGGGTCCTGTTGCCACAAGTCCCAATTTTTCTTTTCTTTTCTTTTTTTTTTTTTTGAATAGTAGGCTTCAGGCCCAGCGTGGGGCTTGAACTCATAACCCTCGGATCGAGACCTGAGCTGAGATCAAGAGTTGGACGCGTGGGGCACCTGAGTGGCTCTTGGTTTCCGCCCAGGTCACGAGCTCTCGATCGATCGGGGAGCCTGCGTAGGGCTCCAGGCTGACGGAGTGGAGCCTGCTTGGGATTCTCTCCCTCTCTCTGCCCCTCCCCCAGCTGTGCTATTTCTGTTTCTCTCAAAATAAACTTAAAAAAAAAAAAAAGAAAGAAAAAAAAAGAGCCACCCAGGTGCCCCAGCCCTGATCGTTCAAGTCGTAACTTACAATTTTTGTGTATGTGAAACTGCTCACAAACAAAATCTGTCAATTAAAAGAGTAGTTCAGGGAGCCTGGGTGGCTGGGTCAGTTAAGCATTCAGACTCTTGGTTTTGGCTCGGGTCATGATCTCAAGTTCCTGAGATCGAGGCCCGCATAGGGCTCTGCACGGACAGTGTGTAGCCTGCTTGGGATTCTCTCCCCCTCTCTCAAAACAAACTTAGAAAAAAAAAAAGCACACAGCTCAGCGGCATTCAGCACGTTCACCACGTTAAGCAGCCGCCCCTGCAAACCTTTTCTTCCTGCAGGACGTGACCCCAGCGTCCAATGGTGGACCCCACACCCCCCCCTCCCCGGGTCCCCCAAGAACCACCCATCTGCTTTCTGGTTCTCTGTGGGCTGGCCCATTTGGCACGTCTCCCATAAACGAGAGCATACAGCACGTGGCCTTTCACAGCGGCCTCCTCTCCCGGAGCGTGGACTCGAGGTTCAACGAGGCAGCGAGCTGGCGCTTTGTACCTTCGCGGCAGAATGTGACTCCGTCGCGCAAACACGCCCTTTATCCTCCGTCTGCTCAGGGGTATCTGGGCCGTTTCTGTCTTCTGGTGACTGAAACTGGCAGTGCTGTGAACGCTCACGTCCGAGCCGTTGGTCAGGCCCCCGTCCTCAATCCTTTTGGGCGCGCGCCCGGGAGTGGAACGGCCGGGTCGTGGGTAATTCTACGCTGAACTTACTGAGCGAGGGGCCACCAGACCGTTCTCCACGGCGGTCGTCCCCTACTGTGCAGAAAAATTTTAGTCGTTCAAAAAATTTTGACCACCACTCCACGGGATCGAGAAAAGCTGCCAGCGGTGGGTCAGGCTGGCCGGGAAAGGACAGGCCACCGGGGGATCGGTCACCCACACGTGCGGCCGACTGCACCCACAGGTGCCACCACCTCCCCTGGACAGCAGCTCAGTGTCACCCAGACCGCAGCCGAGTCCGTCAGCTGTGACCTGCTCCCCACACCCCTGGGGCATGGCGGGGGTGCTGGGGGTGCGGGAAGAAGGCCGACAAGCTCTTGGCTGATTCGCAGGCACCGTGTGGTCCAGCAGGACCGCAAACAATGACCGAAGGAGGAGGGACCCAGGAGGGAGCAGGGGAGGCAGCGGGGATCGGGGACCCCGTTAGCGGCTGTGCACATCCCTGCTCGGTAGCATTTACACCACCTAGCCTGGGCATCACGAGGGCTGGGCTGGCACGGAAAGCGCTGGCACGGCGCCTGGGCCACTCGCAGCGCCGCACACGTATGAGCCGTCAGGACTAAACATCGAGGTGGCCTCGAGCAGCTGACGCGCGCGTCCGGGCTTACCCGGCACGGAGACCCTACCGGGTGGCGTCACCCTGTCACACAGGCGGGAAAGGAGCTCCCCGGGACGCCTGGCTGGCCTCTGGCAGAGGCAGTGACCTGGGCATGCCTGCAGGGGGTGTCAGGTAAGCGAGGAAGCTGGTGGGAACGGCCCAGGGGGTGAGGGACGAAAAGCCTCTTCTTCGGCTCCTGGGCTGAAGGTGCAGAAGCCTCTCCGTCCCTCCCCGGGCACACAGCCGGTCTCCGGTGGAAGCCGCCGGGACCGGCCTGGGTCGGGGCACCGAGGCGCCAGCTCCAGAAACGGCCCACTCACAGGAGCACGTGAATGGCATGCGGGAGGAACGGCGGTCAGGTTTATTGCTCTGGGTTAAACCAGTGGAGGGAAGAACCGAGGAGGGGGACAGGGACACAAGAAACCGGCGGACATTTCCTCCGCTTCCGGCGTTCTTCGGGCCCCGGGAGTCTGACCGGGGCGTTTCAGGTCCGCGGCTCACCTACTCTTGGGCTCACCTACTCTTTCCCCAAGGAAACTCGAGGTGCGCGAACCCAAGGCTCGGGAGAGCTCAGCTCCTCCTTGCGGTGCCACCTGCGGGGTCCCCGGCATGGATCTGAGCACGGAGGCTGTGCCGATGGCCTCCACTGGGCTGGTGTCCTTAGGAAGGCGTCTTGGTGGAGGAGGAAGAGGCTGCCTCTTTCTTCTTGGCGGGGGCCTTCAACAGCGCCAGCTTCTTGGGCAGGCTGGTGCTGGCTTTCATGACCACGTCATGTTCGATCTTCTTCCGGATCCCGACCTCCAGGTCCTGAGGGGGCAACCACAGGGCGGTGAAACTGGGTCCTGAGGTGGGGGGGTGGGGGGGGCTGACCCGTCACCCTCTTTCTGCCAAGAGCTCACAGGAGACTGGATGAGCAACTTCCCATGAACGGTACCTGGGGTCTGGGGTTGAAACACAAGTCCTGTTCTCATCTCTGAACCTCAGCTTCCCCATTTTACAGATGGGGAAACACGTTCTAGCAATGTGGAGGCACCTGCCCAGGGTTCCCAAGACAGGTGAGTGAAGGGGGACTGGAACCCAGCATGCCCAGAGCCTTTGGTCTCAGTTTCCAGGCACCAGTCCCCTCTTGTCACGTGTTATCTCCACTTGGCAGATGGTGGCCTGGGGCTCTGAGACAGAAATGTCAGAAGGCAAAGGCACACGGGTTTGGGTCCAAAACTGGTAGTTTAATCATATTTCCCAAACTGCCCCATCCTGCCCATGAGTTCCAATGACCATGACCACCGCGACTGTCACATACCTAGATGCAGGGAACAGAACAGCAAACAAGACACAGAAAAGTCTCTGCTCTCAGGGAGCTGACACTCAGCATGTATATGCAGACAACATAAATACCCATAACCCACTAGGTGAAAGTGATGGTAAGTGCGGCTGTGGAAGAAAAAAAACAAGGGATAACAAGCGAGGGATGGGGGCTGTTACCAAGGACAGCCGCTCGGAAGTAATGCCTGCAGTCAGACTAGACTCAGAGGAAGGAAGCCGTGTGGATTTCTGGGAGAAGAATCCCACAGGAAACAGCCAGTGCAAAAGTGCTGAGGTGGGATAAGGAGTAGTCAAGGGCCCAGTGAGCAAGGGGGAGAGTGGGAGATTAGGGCAGGGAGGTGACAAGGGCAGATCACGCAGGGCCCTGTGGGCCACGGGGAGGATCTGAGCTTTTCTTGGGGTCACGTGGGAGACACTGAAGGGCCGGGAGCAGAGGGGCTCGGCCAGACTTGGGTGCTCACTGGCGCCCTCTGGCTGCTGTGGTGGGGGGTAGGAGATCAGGGAGGGTGCACCTGCCCTGGTCCGGGTGGTAGTTGATGGGGTGGGAAGGGGAAGGGGGTCAGGGAGGTGGGAAATGGGTGGATTGTAAACTAATACTGGGGGCAAAAAAGACGGGATCAGACCCAAATGTGAGAGAAGGGGGGAAACGATGATCCCAAGTATCTGGAAGGACAGAATCTTCCTGAATCAAAAACGGTGGCAGGGTCATGTCGGGGAGGGAGAGGGAAGCATCAGGAGTTTGGTTTTGGATGTGCTGAGACTGAGACGCCCATGTGACAGCCCGCCTCCCGCTGCCACATGGAGGTAAGCAGGCCCTGGGGTCTCAGAAAACCTATGCTCTGAGCAAACGAAACAACCTGCTCAAGATCACGCATTAGTTCGAGTGGAGTACAATTTGAACGCAAATCTGACTCCAGTAAAACTAGTTTTAAATCTCTGTAAACTTCTTTATAAGCTCCACCCTAGCCGCCTACATAAAGAAGTTGCATTTAAACACAACCACAAAAATGACAACCAACGCAGCTAACGTTTACTTGGGTCCTGTGCTGTTCTCAGCGCTTTACCAGTGCCCTATGGCATTAAATCCTTACGACTCTAGAAAGAAAGGTGCAATCACTATGACCACGTGACAGGTAAGAGACCTCGGGTGAAGAAATAGCCGTTGACGGCTGCGATCGCACCCGCGCGGCCTTCCTTCGAAACTGGGGTTTCTACTTTCCATGTCACCTCCCCTCCCAAGTTCCACTAACGAACGGTAACAGCGAGAGCAACTGGCGTGCGTTTAACACTTCCTGCACGTCGGTCGGGCCTTGCTTCTACGGGGTTCGGTGAACGATGTGGGAGGTTCCGGTACCCACGGCACAGGAGGGCGGAACTGAGGCTCAGAGAGCGGAGTTCTCCAGGCTCCCCCCTCCGCCCTTCGCCAGCCTCCAGGCTCCCCCACCGGCTCCAGTCTCCATCCTCCGCCCATCACCGATTTCAGGCTCCTCGCACGCCCCCACTCACCTTCTTGAGCTTTCGCTGCTGCACGATGCGTGCCTTCTTGGGGGCGATGACACGACCTGGGAAGAGACGCACTCGTGTGAGGCCGGGGAGCCCCGGGTCCCCCTCGCCCCCCATAGCCCTCAACAGCTCCTCACCACCCTTCCTCGGGCCTCGGTTCCGCTCGGAGGCCGCCGCCGCCGCCTTGCTCTTCCCCGGCTTCCGCGCCTGGAACTTGCGCTGCCCCTGCGCCATGATGCGGCACGCACCGGAAGAGGCGGGGCCGCGAGAAAATACAGCCGGAAGACGCAGAGCACGACGGGATACAGTGGGGCCGGCGGGGCGCGCGCAAAGACTCACGGGACACAACGGGGCAAGGCATTAAAGAGACAGACGCCCACAGACGTAGACGATACGGAGGGCTTCGCAAAACCTTCCAAAGAAAGGTTAGGATGATCAGCTAACGCTTCCTGAGCGCTCTTTTGTAGAACTTAGTTTTATGCTCTTTGTACATAAAAGCTGGTCTAGGATTCTTCACCAACTGAGCCACCCAGGCACCCCGAAACATAAAATTTTAGTATCATAAACGTAAAATCGTCAAACCACAGCCTGCAGAGCAGGTGCCTGAGATCGCAAGTAAGATTTTCTTGGAATGAGGGCCAGTGTCAGGGGTGAGGTAAGGTCAAGTTGTGCAAGAAGCTGTACTTGATTACTGAGCTTTTTGGGGTGCCGTTTAAAATTCTGCACCCCAGGTACCATCCTAGTTCCGGCCCTGAAGCAACCTGAGAACATTTTATACATGAGAACACCAAGGCACGAGGAGGTGAAGTGACTCGACCAAGGTCACACAGCAGAGAAAGTGGCTGAGCTGGGTTTTGAACTTGGGCAGGCTGGCTCCAGTTACAGGGCTCCTAAAGCCATCCAAAGGCCCTGCGTGCTCTCCCTGCTCTAGGAAGAAGTGTAGCTGCGGGGAAGAAAGTCAGTTTTGGGGCAAGCCATTCGATGAATAAGTTTATTACAAAACCTAAGGGAATGGGGGCAGGATATGGAGAGTCAGCTTGGTTACTTCTGGGGTCCAGCTGGGGTACCCGCCCTCAGGAGACGGTGGTGCTTAGGGCTGCCCGGAGCTCCTCAGGAGCAAAGACCCCCAGTTCTGTGATGATGCCGCCGGTGATGAGGTTGTGGGGGGTGACATCGAAGGCAGGATTCCAAACCCCAATCCCTACAGGAGAGAAGGAGGAGGCAAGAAGGCAGTATTTGGCTCTGTGACAGCTCTCAAGCTGTTGTGTCCTGTCTCCCCCATGGGGGTTCTGGGACTTCGAGAATCCTTGAGAATCCGGGAATAGTCACTCTGCAAGTGCATGAGGGCGTGGGTTTTAGCACTCAGTAACAACCCTGTTGGCTTCGTCTCAGAAGGTTTAGAAGTCTTACACACATCTATCCCGCTTCCGCCTGCTCCAAGGATCGCATTAAGAACCTCAGAGAACCCACCCGAGAGCCTTTGCACGGGCAGTCCCCTCTGCCTCCAACATACACACGACTCACTCACTGTTTCGTTTCCTTCAGGTCTTTGCTCAGATGTCACCTTCTCAGCGACGCCTTCTCTAATCATTCTGTCTAAATCTCCCTGCACCAACACTTCCCGTGCCTTTCCTTGCCTTTTCTCCTCAGCCCTTGCCCGCCTCTAACACGCACTGTGATTTTGTTATTTATCTTGGATTGTCAGCTCCACAAAGCAGGGATTTTATGACTTTTTCATACCTGTATCCCTTGCGTTTAGCACAGCACCTAGCATCGGTCAGGTACCCTAAAATATTTGCTGAGTCAATAACCACCATTTACACAAGAGGCTGCAAACTGGGGGCCCGTGACGATTTTCTCTGGCTCACAGTTCTTGCTTTTTTTAATGTTTGTTTTTGAGAGAGAGCGAGAGAGCACGTGTGTGCACATGGGGAGGGGCAGAGACAGAGGGGGACAGAGGATCTGAAGTGGGTTCTGAGCTGGCCAGCCCCGATGCGGGGCTCGAATTCATGAACTGTGAGATCATGACCTGAGCTCAAGTCCGACGCTTAACCGAATGAGCCACCCAGATGCCCCATGTAATTGTTACTATCCAATGAGCACTAAGTAAGGGTCAGGCGCGGTTCCTCATGTCACCTGGGCTGATTCGCTGACCACCCAGGGGTTTGTGAGGCAGGTCATAGTAAGAGTGCATCTCACAGACGTGAACGCTGGGGCTCTTGGGAATGGGAGAACTCAGGCAGCCTGCTCCAGGTGGGGTGGGGAAGCTGAGAGCATCAGTGTCTCTTCACAGGCACTGGGCTAGGCAGTATTCTTATTTCTTCTTCAAGGGAGGAAAACGAAATGGAGAAGAGCAGGACAGCTTGCCTGAAGTCTCCTAACTCATTAGTTGTACATTCCGACCTTGAATCTGACCTTCAAGATGCTTCTGTTCCAAGAAATGGGTCGAAGGAGCCGCTTATGCCCCAGAAGGCCCGTGATGCCCTAAATCCACCTGCCCCCAGGAAGGGGCCAAGGTGCCTAAAGGGACGTGCCCAGGTGCCGTGGTGCCCACCTCTAAGGGGCCGGCTTACCGGGGGCTGCAATCCTGACCCCGTTGACGTCGGTCAGCTCCCGCCCTGGGCGCTCCTCGATGACGATGTCCCTGCCTGTCTCCAGATGGAGGTCACACGAGGAGCTGGGGGCAGCCACGTAGAAGGGGATGCCGTGGTGCTTGGCAGCGATGGCCAGCTGGTAGGTGCCCACCTTGTTGGCTGTGTCACCGTTGGCAACCACGCGGTCGGCTCCTACGATGACGGCTGGGGAGCAAGATGCTGGGGTCCTCACCTGGCCCCGGACGCCTGGAAGCCCCGCCCACCGGCATGGCGCCCGCTGACCTGACACCCCTCTGTGGGCCATGGCGGCTGCTGCCGCGCTGTCGGCGATGAGCGTGGCGGGGATCTGCTCGTAGACCAGCTCGAAGGCAGTCAGCCGGGCTCCCTGGTTGTAGGGCCGGGTCTCCGTGCAGAAGGCGTGGTCCAGACGGCCCAGGGTGTGCAGCGAGCGGATCACCCCTGTAGGGCTCGGCCCACCAGAAGGTCAGGATGAAACAGACAGCGACGCTTGGGCCGAGTGGCTCGCGGTTTAGAAGCGCAGCTCACCAAAGCCTCGCCAGGCACAGTCTCATCCCCGGGCCCCTGCAGTGATGATTTCCTCTGCCCGGTACGTGTGGGCTTAGAGAACACCTTCTCCGGGAGGCCCTCCCTGATTCCTCGATCTCGCACAGCCACCCCCCCACCCCTACCCCTCCGACCCCTTCCCTGCTCTTTCGTACTCATCACCCTCGAACGCAGCGTGCATATTTACCAACTTGCTTGTGTTACTTCTTCCTACTTTCCTGTTCCTTGGGGCAGAGGTTTTGTCTACTGTTTTCACTGCTGGGTCCCCAGTGCCTAGAACTGTGCCTGGTACACAGCAGGTGCTCAGTAAGCATTGAGTGAATTGAGGAATGCATGTATGCAGGAATGGTGGGGGTACTCGGCTTCTTAACTGATGTTTATTGAGTGAATAAACGAGAATCTTGCCATCAAGGCCTCAGTCCCCAAGCACAAGGGCAGGACCCAGGCAGGTAGGCAAATCTCCTAGGGTCAAGTGGCATCTACTATTTTCACCCCCAGGACCTGTTCCCCACTGTCCTGGTCACAGCTACCCCAATCTTTCTTTTGGGGGGCCACTCCCTTCTCAGTCCTCTTGGAGTTCACATCGTGCCCATTCTGAGCATAAGGCTCAGTCTGGGCCCGTTGACCGATTGATCCTGGATGGGCGAGTGGCCCTATCAGAGCCCCTGAGATATAAGGAGACTTTTCCAGCACTGTCAGCACAGAGACCCTTGGCTCTTTTCCTCATGATCTGAATCCTAGCAGCCTCCCTGCTGACCCGTGGAGCATGAGAATGATGCCGTCGCGGAGGGCAGGATTTAGGGGACAGGGATAGATGGATCCTGATGCCACTATCTAAACACCTGGATCCAGCCACACCTGAAGCCAACCACCTAAGCACTTCTGTACAAGAATAACTTCACCAGGGCACGTGGCTGGCTCAGTGGGGTAAGCATCCGATTTTGGCTCAGGTCATGATCTCATGGCCCCACATCAGGCTCTCTGTTGTCAGCACGGAGCCTGCTTCAGATCCTCTGTCCTTCTCTCTCTGCCCCTCCCCCACTCGCTCACTCTCTCTCTCTCAAAAATAAATAAATGTTTAAAAGTACTTAAACTTATTAAAACAAAAAAAGGAACAACTTCACATCTTTTTGGTGGGTAAAGTGACTAGGGTTTCTTTCTCTAGCATCCAAAAGGGGCCCTTCCCCCTTCCCATGATGCCCACTCACCCAGGGCTGTGCCATAGCCAGCAGTGGCCAGGGCACCAGTGTTGCAGTGGGTCAACACGGTCACCTTGCCGCCCCCAGGAGCCACCTGCTCCAGGAGGTGGCGGGCTCCTAGGTCCCCGATGCTCCGATTGTCTCTGAGGTCTTTCTCCAACATGTCCTCGGCACAGCAGATCACTCTGGGGCCGACAAGGGGCTCTCAGCACCAGCCACCAGGCCTTGGGGCCCAGGCTAGCCCCTCCTCCCTGCCCAACACCGCTCAGTAGGATCCCTCCTGCTCACAGCCTCTCCAGGCTGTGGGACCTGCACTCTTCTGGACCGTCACCTGTCACACCACTTGCTCACTTAACGTATGTTTACCGAGTACCTCATGGGCACTGGAGAGCACAGCACAAAAATCTCTGCCCCTGTGGAGCTCCCGCTAGGGTGGGGGAGGCAGGTGGTAAGCAATTAATGAAGGAGAAGGCAGCCGAGTCAGGGGACAGAGATGGGGGGGATGAGCTGTGTTACAGGAGGTGTGGGGAAGACAGAAACCTGAAACCTGACAGAGAGTAAACTCTGTGGATACCCGGCCTGCAAGAGATGGCGTGTGCAAAGGCCCTGAGACAGGAGTAAGCTTGGTAAGGTCAAGAAACATGCCAAGTGACCACGTAGCTGCAACAGAGAAGAGTAGAAAAACAAAAGGGCAGGGAAGGGATCAAGGCAGGAAGCAAAATTCCTCAAAAGAAAAACTAGGAGAATGCAGTGGCTCCAAAAGGGACGAGGCAGATGGGGCTGGGCATGTGCTGGGGAGGCAGACTCAAGAGACTTGAACTTGAGTGCAAGGACCTTGGGACCCAGCTGTCCGGTAAGGGCTCTTAGTCCCGCTTGCGTGGCCTTGGACTGACATGCCGTGCCTCAGTTTTCCTGTATGTAAAACGGGTCGCTGTGCGAAAAGATGAGTCAACAGCTTCCACGCGGAGCAGTGTTTGGCCCAAGGCCTCCCTACCTCTCCCGGACCGTCTCTTCCGTGGCGCCCTCGCGCTCGGCCTCCAAGGCTGCGGCGTCGGCCAGCTGGCTGGACGCGCGGGCCAGGTTGACCGCGGTGGGCCGAGCGGTGACCAGGAAGCTCAGCGCGTCGCGCACGAAAGCCACCAGTGCGGCGAGGCCCGGTCCCCCCGCACCCGCCTGCAGCTCCACGGCGAGGCTGAGACAGCCCACGAGCGCGATGGCCGGGGCGCCGCGCACCTGGAGGGGAGGGATCGGGGCGTCAGAAGGGGCCGCCCCCCTCTCATCCCTGCCCCGTCGCTGCGCCGCGCGGTCCCACCTTCATGGCGCGGATAGCCTCCCAGGCCTGGCGCACCGAGCCCACTGCCTCGTAGCGGCTGTGCTGGGGCAGCAGCAGCTGGTCGAGGATCTCCAGCGAGCCCCGGGAGTAGCGGATCGCCTCCAAGGCCATGGTACCGCCGCCTCGCTCACGCCGCTCTGGAAGGACGGGGGTGGGGGTGGGGGGGCCCTCCCTGCGCACGCGCGGGGATAGGACGCAAGGAGTGGGCAGGACCCGCCCCGCCCTTTCGGAAGGAGGCGCGTGCGCACAGCAACCCCGCAAGACCGGCAGTCCAGGAGGCCGAGCCCGCCCTACCCCCAGGGCCGACTTTGGGCAGTTAGCCGCCTTCTGGAAACCAGAGCGCACCGTTTCTGGGGCCACGTTGTTTACGGTTCGGCTGACCGGAGTTAAGGGCTCGCAGCAAGGTCCCCCAAATCCCGGGTGGGCACCCTTAGGTGCCTGATTTCTTCAGCCACAGAGAATGCTGAAGGTGGTCTCAAATAAAGGCCCGCACTGGGTATTTCAGAGACTAAGGAGCTCTTACTGTTGCCCTGAAACCTTCCCTTCTCTGCAGGGAGCAAAGGCTGGTGGGCTGGGGACAGCCCCCTGGGGCCACCATGCCCCATCAGGCGAAATATGAATCTGGCCAGAACCTCAGCACCAAGCGCACTGTGTGGCTGGGTCACTGCCGTATCCCCTGGGGCTACAACCCCCCACATTTGTTAAATGCTCTTCCTTTTCCCCGGTTTAAGGGGAGGTGGCCGTTTGGGTTTCTGGGTCGGTGCCCTGCTGTTTCTGAGCTATTTCCTGTTCAGTTTACCGGTTCCCTCCAAAAGATGCACCATGGCAGGGAAGGGGGTAGGGGAGAGGGCCTTTTCGCCCCCTTTCCAAGGCACCCCTACAGGCTGGGGAGAACAAAAACCCCACACTTGCATGCTCCGGGTTTGACTGCTTCAGGCACCTCCTATGTTCCCAGTCCTAACTGTGCGGTTCCTGCTGCCCGGTCCCCCCTCCACCTTTCGCACTGAGACTGTACTGCCTCCCCTGGGAAGTCCGCTCTGATTGCAGGCCAACCTGAGCTACCACACTGAAACCCTCATGCTGGGCGGGGATCACGGCTGTGGCCGTAGCATCACGCTGGCTGGTGAGGGTCCTGCGAAGCTTAGCTGGGTGGTGGGGTGCGGGGGGAGTCAGCCCCCGGGCCCATCCAGCAACCTGAGGCAGGGACAAAGAAGCAGGGCTTTAATGTTGGGATGTTGTCCCACAAGGCACAAACACCCTCTCCAGGACCAAATAAATAACTCCACTGCTGCAGGAAGGCGAGGTCTCGGGAGGGGCAGCGTCTGAGCGCTCGGAGGGCTGGGGGGGCAAGCAAGGCTGCAGTCCGGGAGGGGCCTCCTGGCTGGGTCGCAGCCTCTGGAGCAGGTCCAGTGCCCAGAACTGCTCACTCACTCTCTGAGTCGGAGTAATCGGCCACCAGGGAGGAGCTGAGGGTGCCCGGGTGTGGTGTGTCCTGGGAGGCGGCTGCCTCCTGAGAGGGGCCTGGTGGGGACCGGGGTCTGTCCTGACGTTTCCCCGCCTGCCCCGGAGGTCCCCTGCTCCTGGGGGTCTGGGCTGTCTCCGGAGAGCAGTCTGGGGGGGATGCGGGCCTGTCCTGGGTGTTCCCCTCTGGCACCCATGGCTCCCCAGGCTTGGGGGTCTCCGCGGCAAGCCGGAGGTTCTCCAAGGCCTCTCGGGACCGCCGCCGCACGATGCCCAGGTCCTCTACGGTGATGGGGGAGCCGACGGGTGCGCATCTGCGGTTCTGGGCCAGCTTCTTCAGGACGCTGCCGACTTTGCTGCTGCTGGCTTTGCTGCTGCCGGTGCGGGGTCCCGGGGTGGAGGAGAACCAGGAGCGGCTGATGATCTCCGTCCGCTTGAGTTTCTGCTTGTCCTCGTAGGCTGGGGATGGGGAGGCAAGAGAGGGAAGGAGGTCCACAGCCGCCCTCTGCCTTGGCCTGCCGTGGCCCGCTCACGGCCGGGGACCTCCGTGTCCTCCCACCCGGTCCCCCTTGCCCACTGGCCCCCCAACGCACAGTCCAGGGTGTGGAACTTGAGCAGGGCGGCCAGCTTGCGGTCGTCCTCCGTCTCGGGCACCAGCGGGATGGCCAGGCTCGCCTTAGCCTGCAACGCCTGGTCCCTCTCCTCCTCCTCCTGCATGGCTTTTTTCTTCTCCTGTGTGGTGGGGGACAGGGTGGGGGAAAGGTACGGTGGCTGTCGAAGACCCGCCTCTCCCCTGCCCGCTGACCCGGGGTGCGTGGCGCCCCTCGGTTTCCTCCTCTTCAAGCTCATCCGAGGCAAGGGCCTCACGCGGTGCCCGGGACGTGGAAGCCACCCAGCAAGTGGGCGACGCGAGCAGACATCGAGGGAGGACCGTGCCCCCGGGGGTGCGAGTCGGGGTCTGCACGTGTGCCCTCAGCGACTCTGCACTCAGGCACTTGTACACTGAAACACGCATGGCCACGCTTCGTCGTAAGCGACTCTCCCCTTTCAGACATTTTTTACCACAGGGTACGGCAGAGATATTTTGGCAATCGTGCGGGCGTGGGTTGATGATCTCGGGGCTCCGTTCTGGGATGGCTGCGTGGACCCGTGAAATACGTGTTAGGAGCTGAGTAGTAGGTCAGGGCCCTGCTGGGCCTCGGCTGTCCCCCTTGGCGGGGCTGGGCCTCACCTGTGCTCTAGCTCGACGCTTTCTTTCCCTCGGAGAGTCTGCTGAAGGCAGAGCTGGGGCTCCCCGGAAGGGGCTACCTGCTTAATAACAGCTGCTGGGCCAGGGGCTTCCCGGGGGTGCCCCGAGGTAGGGACGTGGTCCGATGGGGACACTGAGGCTCCGAGGGCTAAATGGCCCAGCTGGAGCTGGCACGTGGTGGGGCCAGGGTCGCATCTGCGTTCTCCCCCCTCCGACGTCGGTGGCCCCTGCCCCCTCGTGGTCCCGACGCCACGCGGGAGCCCCACTCACCCGGAACTTTTTCCGCAGCATGCTGTTGAGAGCGAAGTCATCCTTCCAGGCGCTCTGGGCCTCCTGGATGTGGCTCAGGGTGGGGAGGGCCTTCTGGAGCGTGCTCCGGTCGGCCTCGCCGTGCTCCAGGCGAAACATGGCGTCCGTCTCCAGCTTCTGCTTCTTCTCATGCTCTGCCACGGCAGGAATGCGGCAGGGCCTCCAGGCTCGGGCTCGGGCTGGGGCTCGGGGCTGGCCTCCGGGCCCACCCCTCCCCCGTGCTCACCTGTCGTCAGCACCTGCTCGTTGTCCTCCATGTCCCAGCGCTCCTCCCTGCGCTGGGCGCCACTCACAATCACGTAGTCGCAGTTGGCGGGGTCCGTCTGCATCTCGATGTAGTTGACACACAGGTGGCACTTCATCCGGAACCTGGGTGGGCAGAGGGCGCACGTCAGGACACCGCGGCGGCCCCAGGCCACCCGTCACCCCTCGCCTGCTTCCTTCCGCTGGTGAGCATCATTCGGGAAGCGTTCACTGAGCACCTGCTACCCACCAAGCTCTGCGTCTGGGGTCATGGCTGTGGGTGAGACACACACCGTCCCATCGCCCCAGAGCTGATCTGTCTGGAGTTTGCTCCTTCGTGCATTCAACAAACCCTCCCGAGCGAGGCTGCCCTGTGGCAGGCTTGGCAGCGGCTGCTGAGGACACGGCGGTGAAGGACGTCAACCTGCTCTTAGAGGGGCTGACGTCCCAGCAGGGGCCACGCTCGCAGCAAATGCACAAGCAACCAGTGTTGGGGGGTGAGTGCTGCTCTGGAAGAGGCCTCTCTGAGAGGTGGTGTTGGAGCAGAAACCCAAGGAAGGAGAGGGAGCCTTGCGGATGTCTGGGGAAGAGCATTCCAGGCTGAGAGCATCGAGGTGGGGGGGGTCTTCCTGGGGGGGGGGGGGGTGTGTGAGGGAACTCAGGGGGAGAGCGGAAGGGGGTGAGGACACAGACGGGACCGGGCAGAATGTGCAAGGCCTTGTGGGCAGTGGGGAGGACTCAGGCTTTTTTTAGTCTGAGGAAGGTGGGAGCCATGGAGGGTTCTAGCCAGAGGGATGTGCCCGGACTGACAGACCAGGACAGTTTCCGGGAAAGGACCGTTGCAAATGGCCATCAGGGAATGGCTGCCCTCCTACTGCGACTCCTTTGTAGCCCCCTCACCCTGTAGCTAACCAATGTGTCCCTCTGGGGACACCCGCCAGGCTGCCCCTACCTGTAGATGGGCGTTGTGTAATAATTGCCAACCTTCTTCTTTTCTGCATTGTAACGAACACCTGGGAGGAAAGGGAAAGAACGGAGGCTCAGGTTCAGGCCACCCCCAGCGTCTCTGCTGACGGGGGGCAGACAGGGGTGCTATTCCGTGTACCCGCAGGGGAGACACCTCTGGAGAGCCCTGAAGTTCAAGGTGGGAAAGAGCTGTGTCCAGGCCACACAACGGGGGCTCAAGCCACAGAGGAGTGTGGGTGGCGGCAGGAGGGTCCGGGTTCAAATACCGACTTCACCGCATACCAGCTACGCGGCCGTAGGCCGGCTGCTCGGTTTCCCCACCTATTCAACAGGGACGACTATCCTGTTCACCACACAGCGCTGCGGTGCCAACTACAGGGGCTGACGATACACACACATCACTTAGCACGGGGGCTGGGACTTGGCAGGTGTTCAAGGAGGGTTGGCTTTCACTAATAACATCTGCGTTTTCTGGTTTTTCACTGATTAGATAGTTCGTATTCTTGATCGCTTTAGTCTCGCTTATGGGGTGGAAAAAAAGCTTTAAACCACAAAAACAGACCTTGGGCTGGCGGGTGGCATGGCCTGAGTTTCCCTTTCCTGGTGGCTGCTTCGGTTCACAGCCCTGAGGGTGACCCACCTTGGGTGTTAGGCTGCGTCCTGCTTTCTGTCCCCTGAGCACCCGGGGGCCTTTGGGGCAGGTGCCCCTGGCTGGGTCTGATCAGGGGGACCTACTGGGTGGGGAGGATTCACTCATCCTCCGTAGCAGTGGGGCGGCCCAGCCCCTCCTTCCTGCTCTTCTGTGGCCCCTGTGACAGTGGCCAGCCCCTACTGCCAAGGGCCACCGCTCCCGTTTACAGAATGAGCTGCTGCACCGGGCCAGGCGCTGCGTGAAGAACTGAGGGTCCCTGTATCCGAGGAGGACGTGGAAGCCAGGTGGGTCATGTCACCTGCCTGAGATCTCAGAGCGGCCCAGTGGGGCCGTGGCCCCACGTCTGTCTGTCTGCCCATCTGTGGCACGGACAGGGGTCCAATATTAAAGGTCACAGCACAGGCAGCAGCGGTTTAAGTCCTGAGCCCTCGTGCGTACTCTGTGCCGTGGGTTATGCACTTGGCCTGCCACGCAGCTCTCCTACCACGTGAGTCTTATGGGTAGGTAAACTGAGGCACACAGAGACTAAGTCACTTGCTGAGGTCCGGCTAGGTAGGAAGTGGCAAGCCCAGGCCTCCCGACTGCTCTGCGACAAGGTGTCCACAACCCACCAGTCACTCGGGTGCCCGTTTCCTCTCCGAAGCCTGATCGGGGGCCCCTGGTGGAGACGGTCTCTCCTGGGCCCAGCGGCCAAGGGGCTGGCCATCTGCGGGGCTGAGTGGTCGGGGGCGGGGCGAGGAACGGAAGGGTGGGCGGGGCTCACCCATGCCGATGTGGTTCTTGCAGCCATCGCACCAGATGTTATAGGGCATCTCAAACCTACGCGAAGAGAAAAGAGCTCGTTGGCGCCCGGTGCGCTCGGGCTCTCCCTGGGTCCGCGCACCCGTACCAGCCAAGGCCACGGCGGGTGGGGGGAGCCGAGGGGAGGAGCAGCGGCCCAGCCAGAGTTTAGGGAACTTGCTGCACCGTCACTGGATTTCTTCTCCGTGCTTCTATTTGTGACGCGTGACCTGGCCGTCCGTGTACGGGAGCGACAGGGCCTCCAGTTTGGGACACCGTTGTGTAAGGAATAATGGGGCGAAGGGAAGACACCGTACAGATGAGCTGAGGGCTCAGCGAACAGAGCGGCTGGAACATGGAGGTGCGGGGAGGGTTTTGTGTTTTGAAGGGACCTTCAGCTCTCGGCTTCCTGAGGCCACTGCTGGGCCTCCGATCTTGATTCTTTTTCCAAAGACATTCTGACCTCTCGTGATTCTGTCAGTGGATCTGCTCAGGCCCACGATGGGCCATGGAGACTGAGGTCAGAGTCCACGAAGCAGAGAAGGGCTCGTCCTCCCGAGGCAGCACAGGCTGGCTTCTGCTACTTGTCCTGGGTGGCCCGCGGGGGCACGGGCCAGAAATAAAAGGAGAGCCCTGCGGGAAGGGCCACTGTCCTGGCTCAGTGGCAGTATGGCTGTGATTCTTTCTCCTCCCCATATCCGTGCCCTTGGCAATGTGTGTCTGCAGCACGTCCTGTCGAGAGGTGGAATGAACTCACCGCCCCTCCCCCTGCAACACGACTGGGCCATCAGTGAGACAGAAGTGACGGTGTGCCAGCTCTGGGTTGTGGCCTCAAGAGTCCTTGCCTGCCTCCGCCCAGTCTCTTCTGGAAGCTGGGTGCTGCCATGTGAACACGGCCAGGCTAGCCAACTGGGGGATGAGAGACATGTGGAGCAGAGCCCGGTCGTGCTGGCCCAGGCCATGCCGGACCAGGCAGTCCCCCAGGCAGGTGACCCCCGACGCATGAGAGAGCCCAGCCCAGGTCAGCCAAGCCCAGGTAAGGCCAGCAGAGACCTCCAGCTGAGCTGCAGAATCGGGAGCAACACACAATACACGTTCATCATTTTGTTACCCGGCAACAGCTGACTGATAACAGCGACTTTCTGCTTTATGGAATTAAGGCCCTGCCAATGGGGCAAAATCAGGGGCGCTGAATTCTCCCAGAGACCGATGCCAGGTGGCACAAATGCAGGGATCCTCAGGTGATGCCAGGGTCTTACCTGATAATGAGGATGCCTTGGGACAGCTTCCGAGCCCGCTCCCGTAGCGGGTGGCTGTTGTGGTATCGGTTGAGAGAGCCATGCTGCACGGAAAGGACACAGGAGCAGGTTAGCACAGCAAGGCTGTCTCTCGCAGGCTGAGAGAGGCCTCTTTCTCAGGTCCTGTGGACGGTGTTAACAGCAGACCGTGAGGCACTAAGGCCTTGGTGGGGCAAGTGGGGTTGGAATCAGGAATATGTGAGTCTGAATCTTTGTTCTTCCGTTGAGGAGCTGAACGAGCTGCATGACCCCGGGGAGTGACCTCACTTTTTGTTTTCCAGCCTCTGTTTCCTCTATCTGTCGACTGGGGACAATGACTGTCATCACCTCTGGTGCTGTGGGGCAGACCAGGTGAGATGTCAGTACTGGTTAGTGTTTACTGGGTACTACGTGTGTATCTTCTCTTTTTCTGTAAAGGTGACTTTACGATTTATTTATTTTTTTCTAATTACCTTTTCTAGTGTTTATTTTTGAAAGGGGGGTGGGGAGGGGCAGAGAGAGATGGAGACACAGAATCCAAAGCAGGCTCCAGGCTCCGAGCCGTCAGCACAGAGCCCGACGCGGGGCTCGAACCCACAAACCATGAGATCATGACCTGAGCGGAAGTCGGTCGCTTAACTGACTGAGCCGCCCAGGCGCCCCAATTTTTTTTCAGTAATCTCTATACCCACCCTGGGGCTCGAACTTACAACGCCAAGATCAAGAGTTGCACCTCTACCGACTGAGCCAGACGGGCGCCCTGTGTCATCTTGTTTCAACCCCTCAAGGATCCTGTGACATAGGGCCGTTTTTTATTTTCCCCTTTTGACCTATGGGGAAACTGTGGCACAGAAAGGCCAGTCATGTGCCCAGGACCACGAAGCTGGGATGCGCCAATTCACTCACCGGGCCCTTACTGAGCACCTACAGCGTGGGACCACAGTTGTGAACAGGACGGATGAATGTCTCTGCCCTCAGGTGGACATTCTAGAGGGGGACAGGGAACAACATCCATATGAAGGGATAGCGCATCCCGGAGTTGTAACCGCTACGATGAGAAATAAAGCACTAGGTGATGCCACAGAGAACGAGACGGGGGTCAGGGAAGCCCCCTGTGGGGAGAGACCTGAAGGAGAGAAGGGGAGAGACGGGTGGTTGCTGGGGGCTGGGGCCTGTGGTCAAAAGTAGAAGAGATTCCAGGCGGAGGGAACAGCACAGGGAACAAAGAGGAACGCAGAGGAGCCAGAGCTGAGAGTGCAAAGGGGGTCTGATGCAGCCCATGTGCTGGACTTCACCCTGACCTTCGCAGGAAACGGGCCATGCTGGGCCCAGGGTAAAAGGTCACTGACCACACAGCCCGATTTTCCACGGGGAATAAAGACCGTCCTGTGGGGCGCCTGGGTGGCTCAGTCGGTTAAGCGTCTGACTTCGGCTCAGGTCACGATCTCACGGTTCGTGGGTTCGAGGCCCGCGTTGGGCTCACTGCTGTCAGGCTGTCAGTGCAGAGCCTGGAGCCTGCTTCAGATTCTGTGTCCCCCCCCCCCCCCCCGCCCCTCCCCTACTCTCCCCTCACTCTGTCTCTCAAAAATGAATAAATGCTAAAAAAAAAAAAAAAAAAAAAAAAAAAAAAAAAAAAAAAAGACTGTCCCGAGACTCCTGTGACAAGTGCAAACCAGCAAGGCAGTGACACTTCAGAGGCCACCCGCGCTCCTGCAGCCGTGGCCCTGACGTCAGGGGGGGATGCCGTGCTACGTGGCCCCTGCTCTGTGGAGTCTCTTTGCTATCATGGACACAGGGAAGGGAACCCAGCCTTACCTTTTCGGGATTGAAATCCGGAGGGTAATACTTGTTTACACCTTTCCTTTCACCCTGGAAAGCAGAAGAGACATGTGACTCAGAGAGGGCCCTCCAGGAGGCCTGCAGGGGCAGGGCCCGGATGGGGGGCCGTGGGGGGGAGGTTGAGGGACATCCCAGAGAAGCCCTGGGCTCTGGGTCGGACTGGGGACCGTGACTTGGGGACTGGCGAGCCGCTGTCGTCACAGTGGAAAATTACAAGAGAATCCGACTCTGCTAAAGCAAGGGCTTCCCGTGTTTTGGGGACCATGACTGACAGCAGGACACGTTAACACAGCCGCTGCGTAAACACGCGCGTCGTACAGCCAAAGCACAGCACGGGCTTCGGGAAAGAACGCCTATCCAGCTGCCAGGGTCTCACTTTCTAAATGCTGGCAGCCGCCCCATAAATTGACCTGATGACCCAGGTAGGAGTGGGTCTCCACCTTGGCCGAACGTTGCGTGCACCTGACGAGTTTCTAAAATCCCGACGCCTGGGCCCCGCCCCTCCTGACGAGGGCTCCTCCGGGGCCTGGCACCCGGACCCCCGGGCTTTTAAAAAGCAACCTGGAAACAGGTGTTTGGCCAAATCGTTGTGCACGCACGCTCCTAGCAGCCGTAGTGATGACAGCCAAATGGCAGAAACAACTGAAACGTTCTTCAACGGATGGATGGGGACCCACCATGCGGCAGATCTGGACGGTGGAATATTATTCGGCCACAAAGAGGAATGACGTCCTGACTCCCGCTACGACGTGGATGAACCTCAAACACATTGTGTTTGGTGAAAGAAGCCAAACGCAAAAGGCCACATAGCGTATGATTCCACTTACATGAAATGTCCCAAACGGGAAAGTCCATGTGGACAGGAAGCAGACGGGTGGTTGCTGGGGGCTGGGGAGGCACTGCTCGTGGGGATAGGATTTCCTTTTTGGGGAGATGGGAATGCTTTGGAAATAGATAGAGGTGGTGGTTGTCCAACAATATGAAAATACTAAATGCCACTAAATCGTACACTCTAAAATGGTGAATTTCATGTTGTTTGAATTTCACCTCCTTAAAGAAAGAAAGAAAGAAAGAAAGAGAGAAAGAAAGAGAGAGAGAAAGAAAGAAAGAAAGAAAAAGAGAAAAAAAGGAGAGAAAGAAAGGAAAGGAAAAAGCTCCCTGGGTGATTTTAGTGCAATGCCAACTTTGAGAACCAATGCACCAAAAAGATCATGATCCGGAGTTTGGAAATACCTCCTTACAGCCTGGGGTGGGGGAGGGAAAGGGCTACTTCCGGGGCCTGACAAAGACCAGAAGAAAAACCCGGTGAGCGCGAGGCTGTCTACTCACCATCTTGCGAGCTGCCTACTGGTCCTCGCCCTCGACTGATCGGCTGATCTGAAGAGGTGATGAGACACGGATCGCAGATTGCGCGGTGTCGACTCCCTGCCTCAAGTCCCAGAAGTCTCTTGGGACTCCCTGGAAAGGAAAATTGCTAACTATGAGGGCTCACAGTGCCATCATCCAAAAGTGTCTGGTAACAGGGACACCTGGGTGGTTCAGTCGGTTAAGCGTCTGACTTCAGCTCAGGTCATGATCTCACGGTTCATGAGTTCGAGCCCGGCGTCGGGCTCTGTACTGACGGCTCAGAGCCTGGAGCCTGCTTCGGATTCTGGGTCTCCCTCTCACTCTGCCCCTCCCCTGCTTGCGCTCTGTCTCTCAAAAATAAATAAACATTGAAAAAAAATTTAAACTGTTCTGCCATGACCCTGAACATCTCTTCACCTCAGATCCTTCATCTGTAAAGTGTGCCCTTGGACTGGATTTTCCCAAGGTCGCTTCCAACCTAACAATGCTAAGTGCCCACCCCGGCTTGGGATACAGTTCCCTGGGGCTGCATCCCAGCTCCTGTCCTCACTAACTGGGTGACCTCAGCCAGTGTCTGAGCTTCCCTGAACTTCGACTTCCTCATCTGTAACAAGTACATGAGGGTGACCGGACTGACTTTCTGGGGTTGCTGTGAATGAAATAAGATGCTGGAAGTGTTCGCAGGGGACCTCATTTACAGGAGCTGGGGCTCTTACAGTGGTTTTGCCACCCCAGGGAGCGGGTGTTATAGGATGGATGTATAGAAATTTCTAGTCGTTGGTGCCAGGAGTTATTATAAACCCCACTGGCTTAGGGCATAGTGCGTGGGCTTGGACCCCGATTCGGCTGCGTGCTAGCGGTTTTGACTTTTGGCAAAGCCTTTCTCTCTGAGCCCGAGTTTTCTCATCTGTAAAGGAGGGTTTATAAAAGTATCAACCTGATAAGGTTGCTGTCAAGGCTCAGTGAGTTGAAGGACTTAGCACAGCGCCTGATGCAGAGTTAAATGTTGGCACTTTCGATTACTTCTCATGCCAAACCATTTTACGAGCATCTAAATCTTCACCATAACCCAGCGAGGCAGGGGCTCACTGGTCCCATCTTTCGGATAAGAAAACCCAAAGGCCCTTCAGACATAAAACTGCCTGGGGTTGGGACTAAGGTCGCGGCTGGGACCGGAGCCGGCTCCGGACATCGTGTCCACAACCGCAGTGCCCAACGACCCCCCGCGCGCTCACCCCGTCGAGCGGCTCCGAGGTCGGGTGAACAACGACCAGACCCCCGGCCCTCACCGCCCCCACCACCCCCACCGCCCGCTTGTACTTACCTGCCCTCCTCCTGACGTCACGCCGTGCCAGTGCCCGGAAGTGAGTCCCGAGCGCTCAAGGGGGCGTGGCGCACTCCCCGCGTAACGCAGACGCTAGCGCGAGGCGGGGCAAAGCGGCAGGGCCGCCCTGATTTGATTGGCCGACTGCCAAACGGAGTGGACCAATCCGGGTTTTCCCTTCCCAATGCGCGACGACACGAAGCCCCCCCCCCCCAGGCCCCACCCACTCTGCCTGGCCCAATCCGAGGCCCGCTTTCCTGGGAGCTCTGTCTTGTTAGGGGAAGAGGTAGGGCGAGGGTTGGCCGACTGCAGCCCGCGGGTCAAATCGAACCTGCTCTCTGCGTTTGAAAGGCTAGCGATCTAAGAAATCTTTATTCATTTTTAAATGGTTGTGGAAAAAAAAATTTACCTTTTATGAATTGCGAAAATAATATGAAGTTCAAAATAATATGAAGTGCCCGTAAATAAAATATTGGGAGACAGCCGTGCCCATTCATTTACCCACGTGTCCATGGCTGTTTTCCCACTCCAAGAGCAGAGTTGAATGGTTGCAACAGAGTGTGTGACCCACACAGTCTAAAACAGTTTACTACCTTTGCAGAAGTGGACCAGCCCTTGTCTCTCGGAGAGTGGCTTTTGAGTTTACTTTTATGCCCTGTAGGGCCCAACAGAATCTGTTTCTTTGTCATTCAACAGCCATTTATTAGGTGCCTGCTGTATGCGATTCAGAAGCAAACGACACACCCTTTCCTCTGATGAGGCAGCCACTTCCACTGGCAATTTATTCAGGACAGTGTGAGAAATGATGACAATACTAATACTACATTGTTCAATGCCAAGCCCTGTTCTAAAGCCCACACAAGTCAGTTCTCACGTGATCATGGTGCTGCATATTGAGTGCTCATAACTCGCCAGGCACCGTTCACCAGGGCTCACTGCTCACTTACATGTGTCATCTCAGGGAATGCTGCCCCTAGGAAATGGATACTCCATCATTCCCAGTTTGCAGATGAGGGGACAGGCCCAGAGGGGTTAAGTAACTGGCCTAAAGTCACACAGCTAGTGGGGGGTGGAAGATTGGATCTCATTCTGCTGATGCTACACCTTGTTCCTCTGATTCCTGAGCTATGCTGTTTCGGATTGTACGCGTTAAGCCTAAGGGCTACAGGAACTCAGGAATCTTTGACAAGAGTGGTGGTTTGGGAGCGGGCAGGAGTGAGGCAAGATCGCTAGGAGGGGTGACTCCCGAGCTGGATGAAAAGGAACGAGGCAGAAGAAGGGGGGACAGGGCAGAGTAATGGTCACAGATCCTGATGGACAAGATGGAGCTGTGGAACTGTGCCCAACCCCAGTCTTGCTTATCACGTCTAGATTTTGCTTGAATCCTAGTCCTGTACCTGACTGAAGAGAGTGATGGAAAAACCACAAAATGCCAATTGTAATATTTAGAGGAGGGGGACGTATGAGGATCCTTGGCTTTCAAGGGACATATAGAGCCTCTCATCACTCACACATAAGGCAGGTGATGGAATCCAGACATCAGCCTGAGATGTCAAATGCAGGCCAGTTCTATAAAGATGTCAAATGCAGGCCAGTGCCTGTGGGGCCAAGGGAACCGACTTAGGGAGAGGAGGGTAATTAGCCAGTCTGGGCAGGGTGGCAGGGAGGGACCTGAATTCTAGCTCTGGGGACCCTCAGTGAATCATCTCATCTCTGTTTGTGTAAAGTGGGATATCTTGGCTCCACCCAGGGGAAATAATGCAATAAATGCCCACAGATGTACTTGTAAAGCATTCTGAATAAGAAAAGAGAATGCTGTGGGCTGGGAAGGGCATTCCGGCATCATAGTGCAGCTTTGGGTGCAAGGGGCAGGCTCTAAGCATCAGGAAGTTCTTGACATAAAAAGCTGAGACCTGTTTCCCTGCAATTGGCCTTACCCTCAAGGGCCACAGAGGACCTCTTAGTTTGGGGACCTGGGGCAAGTTGTTAACTACTGTGTGGCTCAGTCTCACTATCCAAAGATAGAGATAATGATCCCTACTTGGTTGGAGAGGTTTCATGGGATAACGTCGAGAAGGCAGTTAGTATGATGCCTGGTCCTTTGTCTAGATTCTGAGGATGTTGAACTGGAAGTCTTTGGCTTAACAAATAGGCTCCCCCCTCCCTTCATCCCACTGTATAAATTAACTGATATTGGGGCCCCTGGGTGGCTCAGTTAAGCATCCAACCTCAGCTAGGTCATGATCTCACGGTTTGTGGGTTCAAGCCCTGCGTGGGGCTCTGTGCTGACAGCTAGGAGCCTGGAGCCTGCTTTGGATTCTGTGTCTCCCTCTCTCTCTGCCCCTCCCCTGCTCACGCTCTGCCTCTCTCTCTCAAAAATAAACAAACATTAAAAACAATAATAAATTAATTGAGGTTTATCAAAGCTGAAATAAGATCAGTACTTTTAACTTTTGGACTTCTGGATCTGAGGGCACCTCAAGGTTGAGTCTATCAGTTTATGCTAGTAAATATGGTCTGTAGGAGAAATGGCCTCAAAGAAAAGAATTGTATCCAGAATATCATCTTTAAGACCATGATTAGGACAAACTAAAATCTTTTAATTTTTAAACTTTTTTTTAAGTTTATTTATTTTGAGAGGGGGAGGGGCAGAGGGGGAGAGAGAAAATCCCAAGCAGGCTCTGAGTTGTCATATGCAGGGCTCGATCCCATCAACCTGGAGATCACGATCCGAGCGGAAATCAAGAGTCGGACTTAGCTGACCCAGGCGCCTCACTAAAATCTTTTGAAAATATTGGAGAGTTAGGCTTGATATAACCGTTGTGTGTAGACAAATGACATATGAAAGGAATTGAGTGGAGTCCCCCCACTTGTATCACCTCCTGGGCCAAGTAGATTTTTACTACAGACGGCTCTTCTCCTTAAGAAGTAGTTGTCCAGGGGCGCCTGGGTGGCGCAGTCGGTTAAGCGTCCGACTTCAGCCAGGTCACGATCTCGCGGTCCGTGAGTTCGAGCCCCGCGTCGGGCTCTGGGCTGATGGCTCAGAGCCTGGAGCCTGTTTCCGATTCTGTGTCTCCCTCTGTCTCTGCCCCTCCCCCGTTCATGCTCTGTCTCTCTCTGTCCCCCCCAAAAACAAATAAACGTTGAAAAAAAAATTGAAAAAAAAAATAAATAAAAATAAAAAGAAGTAGTTGTCCAAAAGCCATGAACACAATTGACAATTTTTTTGTTGCTTATTTATTTATTTTGAGAGAGAGTGTGAGCAGGGGAGGGGCAGAGAGAGAGAGACAGAGACAGAGACAGAGAGGGAATCCCATGCAGGCTCTGCGATGCCAGTGCAGAGCCCGATGGGGGGGCTCAGTCTCACGAACTGGGAGATCGATCGTGACCTGAGCCAAAATCGAGTCAGATGCTTAATCGCTTAATCGACTGAGCCACCCAGGCGCCGCCCAACTATTGAAAATTTCTTAAGAGGAAGTCTGTTCCTTTGTTGCTTCTGTGATGGATTCCAATAAAAACATGAAGAGGCTAAGTAGGAAACCGAACTCAGACCTTTGGGACAGCAAGCCTCAGCACAAAGTTTGCTTGTGAAGCTCCATTTCCAAATGATGTTTCTTCATTGTGTCCACCTGCTCTGAATCATCTGCCTTAAGGTGATGTTTCCAAACAAGTGCAACATGGCGGGGGTGGGGGGGGTGGGGGGGGGTGGTGGTGGTGCAGGAATCAGGTTTAGGCACCACAGGACTGCCCCCACCCCATGTAATAAATCCCTTGTCCTGCCCCCAGCAGCACATGTAAATGTCACCCTCCAGAAAGCTGCCGTGCACAGACCCAGTGAGGAAGGAGATGCTTTGTCAAATGAGAGTCCGGGGGGGGGGGGGGGGGGGGGGGGGGGGCAAGACACAGAAAAAGGTGTGAAATGAGGGGAAGGGGCGAAAAGAGAGGGAGATGTCAAGTACACTGATACTTTCTAGAACATAATCTCAAACTTCAAGCAAAATGTTTAGATCGCCTTGGGGCGCCTGAGTGGCTCGGTGGGTTCAGCGTCCGACTTCGGCTCAGGTCATGATCTCGCCGTTCGTGGGTTTGAGCCCCGCGTCGGGCTCTGTGCTGCCAGCTTGGAGCCTGGAGCCTGTTTCGGATTCTGTGTCTCCCTCTCTATCTCTGCTCACCTCCACTCGCACTCTGTCTCCCTGTCTCTCTCTCTCTCTCTCTCTCAAAAATAAATACATATAGGGGCGCCTGGGTGGCGCAGTTGGTTAAGCATCCGACTTCGGCCAGGTCACGATCTCGCGGTCCGTGAGTTCGAGCCCCGCGTCGGGCTCTGGGCTGATGGCTCGGAGCCTGGAGCCTGTTTCCGATTCTGCGTCTCCCTCTCTCTCTGCCCCTCCCCTGTTCATGCTCTGTATCTCTCTGTCCCAAAAATAAAATAAACGTTGAAAAAAAAAATTTAAAAAAAAAAACATATTAAAAAACTTTTTTAAAATGTTTAGATCGCCTTTAGTCATTACTTACCCAAATATGTCAGGGACTCCTTGTTCATTCATTAGTTGGACACGTAGTTACTGAGTGTTACTAGGTGTCTAACCTTGCTCTAAGCACTGGGGATGCAGCCATACGCAAAACCGTCTTTTTTTTTTTTTTTTTTCCCTCTCGAGCTTACATTCTAATGGGTTCAGGTTGGATTGTTCTGGGCGGACTACTTACTCCCTTTGAACAGGATCTCAATTCCTTATTTCCAGTTCCTGTTCTTTGAGGAGAGGATAGACAGTCTTCTGACCCGTTACCCCAACCCGGCAACTGCAACATACACAGAAAGGCAGGTGGGTGCTGAGGAGAATGAATTAAAGGGATGATCTATGGCTTTTTGTCTGAACACCAGCGAGGTCAGAATAATTTCTGAGGATGCTTGGGACATTTCTACAGTTCAGCACCGCATCAGGGAGCATTTTAAAAGGCCAGTTTTAAGCTTCATTTTATTTTTCCTCACGGAAACATCGGGGCATCTTGTGCTTAAACACTGTAATTTGCCACAAACAAGCCCCTGACACTGCTTTGGTAAACATCACCATAATTTACTTGTTAGAATCAGGGATAATAATGCATTTGTCTGAGTGGTAACAACAGCCTAGAAAAACGGACTCTGAAAGATGTGTCCGAGGGACCAGACCGGGGCGGGGGGGGGGGGGGGGGGGGCTGAGAGATGTTAACAAAAGATGTTTGGAGGTGAAAACCCCTCGGAGGGAGGCGGGTGGCTTTAATAACTCCAAGGGGCAGGGCGAGGTGGGGAGAGGGGTCTTATCAGAATATGAGCATTTCCAGGCCCTTAGAAATCATCTCAGGGGCACCTGGGTGGCTCAGTTGGTTAAGTGTCTGACTTCGGCTCAGGTCACAATCTCCCAGTTCGTGGGTTCAAGCCCCGCGTTGAGCTCAAAGCCTGCAGCCTGCTTTGCATTCTGTGTCTCCCTCTCTGTTTCTGCCATCCCCACCCCCCCCGGCTTATGCTATCTGTCTCTCAAAATAAACATTAAAAAAAAATCATCTCAGTATCTTCACCTGGCAGAGGGGGAAAGTGAGTCCAGGGAGGTTGAGAGACAAAGCCATAGAGCCTGTAATGACAGAAATGGGGACAGACCCCAGGTTTCCTGATTCTTGCCCAATGCTTGGTCCACTCAGTTGAACTGTCCATGACAATCATCTATGGTTTCATAAACTCCAATTGGGCAGCTAGTTTCCAGAAAATCTGGCTATTGTTAAGAATTTCCATATCATTAGAAAATTGGTATAGCATATACTTTGGGGCACAGAACAATGGTAAAAGAATTTAATTTTTTAACATTTTGAGAGAGAGAGAGAGAGAGAGAGGTCTCACCCCACCCCCAGATTCTCCAGTGAGGGTTACCCCAAGGTGGGCATCTTCCCCTCCTGGTCCTGCCCAGGCACTAGCTGAACCCCTTGGGCGGGTCACTTCCCTTTTCTGGGCCTCAGTTTCCTTCCCTGTAAAATGGAGAAAATGTTAACACCCACCTCCTCGGGCTGTTTGAAGAGGGTCCCTCCCCCCACCACTCCCGCCACAAAGGGCTCGCAAGCACTCCCCACGGAGCCCACCTTGTTCCCAGTTTTCTAGATCTTCTTCGGGTGCTGAGACAGGGGCTGTGAACCCACACACTACAAACGGGGAAACCGAGGCTGGGAGCACAGAACTGGACCACGGTCTCAAGCTTTGAAGGAAGGGGCTGGCCTGGAAAGGCGGGGGTCCTCTCCAGGGCTCCCCGAAGGGCTCTCGGCACCAAGGGGGCGCTCAGACGTGCTTCCGCCTCCAGGGCTCCTGCGACCCCGCTTCCCGGCTCCGCGAGGACCTCGGCGGCGGAACAGAGCAGCCAGGCGAAGAACTAGGGGTCTGCGCAGGCGCAGGCGCGCGCGCCAGGGGCTCAGCCCGGACGCCGGTGCGGTTGTCCGGGCAACCCGGACGGGGCGAGACCGCGCGGAGTCCCCGTTGCTTGTTCTTTAACGTTTGGTCTTTTGCCTAAACTCGGTGAAGCTTCTGCGGGTTGTTCCTCGTCCCTTCGTTCATTCCCTTCCAACTGGACAAAAGCTGATTTCCTATCCCCAGGAGCACTTAACAGTTAATTAAATGACAACCAACGGCGGGCGGATCCTGGCCACGATTGGGTGCGGGTGGAGACCACACTCCCGGTGTCAATCCCGCTTACCTTCACGTGTCATTTTTTCTTTCCTCTTTTGCTTTTAAGTACTCTATAATTTATTAATGGCATCTATAATTTATCTGACTTCTCCGGCCAGATCTTGGCTTAGACCGAATCACGAATCTGAATTTTGCAGAAATGACTCAGTGGTGACTAATTCCATTAGGACAGCAGTCTCTCCAAAGGACTTCAGAGCAGGATTTCTTTAAATAGAAAACGTCCTCAGTGCACTGACAACTATTCACTTTATGTAAAATTTATTTAGGGGCGCCTGGGTGGCTCAGTCAGTTGGGCCTCAGACTTTGGCTCAGATCATGATCTCCTGGTTTGTGGGTTCCAGCCCCACATAGGACTCTGTGCTGACAGCCGGGAGCCTGGAGTCTGCTTCACATTCTGTGTCTCCGTCTCTCTCTGCCCTTCCTCTGCTCGCATCCTGTCTCTCTCTCTCTCAAAAATAAATAAATGTTAAAAAATAAAAAAAAATTATTTAGCTACAAGACCCTCCCCCCTTTTTGCATTTAGACATAAACCGCTGTGTGTGGTTGGCTGTGCTGTTATGCCTGGCTGAGGGCACCGGCATCCCTCAGGATTTCAGGGGCTGAAATCTAGCTTAGCTGTGTTCCCCAAGCTGGAGACAGGGTACCTTCTAGTTTGTCTGTCGGAGTGGATGCCTTTTTTTCCCCCTATAATTTATTTATTTTGTATAATTTACATCCAAGTTAGCACATGGTGCAACAATGATTTCAGGAGTAGGTTCCTTAAGCCTTTTACCCATTTAGCCCATCCCCCCTCCCACAACCCCTCCAACAACCCTCTGTTTGTTCTCTATATTTAAGAGAACATTGTATATCTATGCCCCATCTTCTTCATCCATTCATCCCTCGATGGACATTTGGGCTCTTTCCATACTTTGGTGCCTTTTTCTATTTGCACCAGGTTCCGAAGTTTCCTATGTGCCTTCCTGCACATAATTAAACAGTAACCAGTTGAATGGCTTTGGGCTTTATGGGATGCTTATAACAAGCTTTAATTATTTAAATGTAATTCCCTTTAATTCATGTCACAGATTTCATGTGGACCCAAACGTGTGATTGAAATGAAACATGGTGCAAAGAAAATCATGTAGGGCTGGGCATTAATTCTCTTTCTGGGCTCCAAGGGGTCATCTGGAACCCTAGATTCCTTTCATCTTGTTGTTCCCCTAGGGTTGTCCTCACCCACCTGGTAAGAGCTTGCCTGCCTCCATTTCCAATTTGCGGCCAGCAGAAAGGGGGAGGAGGAAGCCTAGGGCAGGTAGCTTGTGTTTAAGGAGATGACCTCCAAGTTTCTCTCGTGTTTGCTTGGATCCCATTGACTCAAACGTGATCACACAGCCACACCTGGCAGCAAGGGTTCCTGGGAAATGTAGTTTCCAGCTGGGGGGCCATGCGTTCCCCCCCCCCCTAAAATTCAGGAGGTTCTATTACTTTTTTTTTTTTTTTTAATTTTTTTTTTTCAACGTTTATTTATTTTTGGGACAGAGAGGCAGAGCATGAACGGGGGAGGGGCAGAGAGAGAGGGAGACACAGAACCGGAAACAGGCTCCAGGCTCTGAGCCGTCAGCCCAGAGCCTGACGCGGGGCTCCAACACGCGGACCGCGAGATCGTGACCTGAGCTGAAGTCGGACGCTTAACCGGCTGCGCCACCCAGGCGCCCCTGCGAGGTTCTATTACTAAAAGGAACCCACAGAGAATGGGTTCTGGGAGACAGTTAGCAATTGTAAGCCCCTTGAGGATAAGGACTGGGTCATCATCGCATGGTGCAGAAGCAGGGATTCCAATCTTGCCCGTGCCACTTACTGCCTGTGCCATCCTGACCAAGTGTTTCTAATCTCAGCCTCAGTTTTTCTCAGCCTCAGTTGTTCCAATCTGCCAAATGGCTTACATAACCCACTTTTCACAGGGTGTGATGAGGGTCAGGGGGAGAAACATGTGAAACTCCAGCACATTGCTCAGACCTTGTGATTTCCCCCCGACCTTTAGCTACAGTAAAAACATCTTTGTTTTTGGGGCGCCTGGGTGGCGCAGTCGGTTAAGCATTCGACTTCAGCCAGGTCACGATCTCGCGGTCCGTGAGTTCGAGCCCCGCGTCGGGCTCCGGGCTGATGGCTCGGAGCCTGGAGCCTGTTTCCGATTCTGTGTCTCCCTCTCTCTCTGCCCTTCCCCCGTTCATGCTCTGTCCCAAAAATAAATAAACGTTGAAAAAAAAATTAAAAAAAAAAAAAAGAAAGCGAACTTTCTCCTCTCCCTCGTTTACTACTCCAGCTTTGCCACCGACAGCTTCTGCGGGTTGCTTTCGGGGGAGAATTGCAGAAGTTGTAAGAGAGATGTGACAAAGTTGGCATCCTGTAGCACCAACCAGATTACTCGGGGTTTTTTTGGGGGGGGGGAAGGTCTTGGAGAAGACAACGCGAATCAACCTCAGTTATGTGTAAGGAAAATTAGAGTGGTTTCCAGCTGTCACTTTCTCTGCCTTACACACATTATTCAGATAAGTTGGCAGGGGAGTGTTGTTTCGGTTTGTATTAGGGAATTATGGGGATGTAAATCTGGGACTAAGTGAAATCTAAAATGGAGAATCCTCGGGGAGCCTGGGTGGCTCAGTCAGTTGGGCAGCCGACTTTGGCCTAGGTCATGATCCCACGTTTTATGGGTTCGAGCCCCACATCGGGCTCTGTGCTGATGGCTCAGAGCCTGAAGCCTGCTTTGGACTCTGTGTCTCCTTCTCTCTCTGCCCTTCCCCGCTCACACTCTGTCTCTCTTTCTCTCAAAACTAAATAAACATTAAAAAAATTTAAAAAAAAAAAGGAGAATCCTTTAACGCTCAGGGTTGGGATAGTGCTGTCATCAGGAGGGCACCTTCTGTGCTGGGCCATGCGGTTGGCGCTTTATCTCTTCCATTCCCTGGCTGTGTGACCTTAGCAGAGCTCCTTAACTACTCTGTGCCTTGTTTTCCTCATCTGTTACATAGGGATTCTCTTAGCTTGGGTCCCCTTGAGACAAGGACTTGGGTTCAGGCTGTTTATTTGGGAGGTGCCAAAGCAAAGTTGCAAGGGGCAGTGTGAAACAGGCTCTATTCAAGGAAGACTTTATTCAAGAGGTGGGGGAATTCTTACTACACGGGGCTCAGCCTGCCAAGGCTGATGAGGCCTGGGCGGGAAGAGAGCTCAGAGCAACCTCACTATAGTTCGGGTAGGCAGTGGTCCTTGTCGGCGGTGACCCCAGGGAGCAGGAGAGAGCTGGGAGACTGACCAAGAAGGAGGAAAAGCCAAGAGAAGGTGTATCACCGGGGTCACAGGATAAAGATTTCTCCCAACAGCGTCCATTCGAAAGCTGGAGGCATGAATATTTAGCCACTGGATCACAGTCTCCATTGGCTGAGGGTTGAAACCTGGAGTATTTATTTATTTATTTATTTATTATTTTAGAGAGAGAGCAGGGGAGGGGGCGGGGGGGGGGTGGTGGTGGAGAATCCCAAGCAGGTTCCATCTCCTGAACCCTGGGATCATGACCTGAGCTGAAATCAAGAGCTGGATGCTCAGCCAACCGAGCCACCCAGGCGCCCCTAAAGTAGGGACCTTCTTTTTTTTTTTTTTTTAACGTTTATTTATTTTTGAGACAGAGAGAGACAGAGCATGAACGGGGGAGGGTCAGAGAGAGAGGGAGACACAGAATCAAAAGTAGGCTCCAGGCTCTGAGCCATCAGCCCAGAGCCCGACGCGGGGCTCGAACTCACGGACCGTGAGATTGCGACCTGAGCTGAAGTCGGACGCTTAACCGACTGAGCCACCCAGGCGCCCCTAAAGTAGGGACCTTCTAAAGGATTCGCCAGGTTTCCCACCGGGTCCTTTATCTGATCCGGGAAACCATCCACGTTTCACTTAGTTGTCACATCTGCTTGTCTCTGCCGGTCTGTGAAGTTCCCTCAGGCTTCGCTTGTCTTCCGGGATCTTAACATTTCTGTCGTGTTCTGGCCAGGTATTTTGGAGAGTGTCCCTCCTGATGTTTTCTCACAATTATATTGAGGTTATGATGCTGTTGTTGTTGTGTTTTTTTACACAACTGCTTGCAGAAATATGACCACAATCGACCTAACATAAAATTGACCATTTTAGCAACGTTTAAGGGTCCAGTTCACTAGAATTAAATAGAACCATACTGTCGTGCAAACCATCCCTGCCATCCACCTCCAGGACTCTTTAAAAAAAATTTTTTTTTTTTTTACATTTATTTTTGAGAGACAGAGAGAGACAGAGCACAAATGGGGGAGGGGCAGAGAGAGAGGGAGACACGGAATCCGAAGCAGGCTCCAAGCTGTCAGCACAGAGCCCGACGCGGGGCTTGAACCCACGAACCATGAGATCATGACCCGAGCCGAAGTCGGACGCTTAACTGACTGAGCCGCCCAGGTGCCCCAGGACTCTTTTCATTTTCCCAGACTAAAACTCTGTCCCCGTTAAACACAAACTCCCCATTCCTGCCCCCTCCCCAGCCTCTGGAACCCATCACCTACTTTTTCATCTTTTTTTATAAGGGCCCAAATCCCATGTACAAGGGCTCCATGCTCCTGACCTAATCACCTCCTAGAGGCCTCGCCTCTGACTGTCATCACACTGGGGGTTAGTTTTCAACACATACAATTTGGGGAGACACATCTAGTTTGAATATGTCTTCTTAAGGGACATGCGTTATGTTGATGTTGTCTGTGGTCATTATACTCACATTCTTTTTTTTTTTTTTTTAATTTTTTTTTTCAACGTTTATTTATTTTTGGGACAGAGAGAGACAGAGCATGAACGGGGGAGGGGCAGAGAGAGAGGGAGACACAGAATCGGAAACAGGCTCCAGGCTCTGAGCCATCAGCCCAGAGCCCGACGCGGGGCTCGAACTCCCGGACCAGGAGATCGTGACCTGGCTGAAGTCGGACGCTTAACCGACTGCGCCACCCAGGCACCCCTCTTTTTTTTTTTTAATATAAGTTTATTTATTTAGTTTTGAGAGAGCGCAAGCGAGCAGGGGAGAGGCGGAGAGAGAGGAAGAGAGGATCTCAAGCAGGCTCCACACCGTCAGCGCGGAGCCGGACGCGGGGCTCAAACTCACGAACCGTGAGATCATGACCTGAGCCGACGCCAAGAGTCGGACGCTTGACCAACTGAGCCACCCCGCCGCCCCATTACACTCCCATTCGTTAGCCCCACACTTTTGGGCTGCCCTGGGGCGTTGGCAAACATGGGAGGAACTGCATGCATGTATGTGTGGTACAGGCTTGACATGTGATATTGTCAACAAGAGGTTACTTGCAGGAACTGTCCCCCTATGGTGAAAGCGGGGGTGGGGCGGGCTGAGGGGAGGGGACACGGGCCACCTGAGGGTCTGCTGCAACAGACATAATGATACACCAGCCCGTCAGCTCATGGTATGGTCAAGCTGAAGGCGGTATATACCCAGCGCCCCCTGGGGGTTGGCCAGTGCTATGACGTTCCAACATCAGCCAGGGCTGTCTGAGATCATCAAACCGTGGACCCCACCAGCTTGCCCGCTGGCAGCACCTTTATTTCTTGGCCATCCCCAAGATCAGGGAACCCAAGTAGTCGCAGCAACGCCCAGGCCAAACATTCCGTGTCCCTCAGGAAATAATTCAGCTGTAACAGCACTAACAGAAGTGAAAGGATTGAAGCCCCGGGACCTGGGTGCCTCCAGCCTCTGCTCCGGCCTCGTAGGATCGTCTATTCTCCACACAGCAGCCAGAGGGAGCCTTTGTTTTTCCTTTTTAGCAAAGTTAAAAGTTTTCAAATTTGTAGCTCACTTTTTTTTTTTTTTAAATGGAAGCGGAACGCACAAAACACAAAGTTAACCCGTTTCAGATGAACAATTCAGTGGCACTTAGGACATTCACAGCGTTGTGCAAATATCACCTCGCTCTAGTTCTAGAACATTTTCCTCACCCCAAAAGAAAACCCTGTACTCGGTCAACATGTGTTGAATGTAATAGCCAGAACGCCTGTGGTTACGGGGCGACCCGGAAGGGGGTATGCATGGCGTTGGGGTTGCGTCTTTTTATTTATTTATTTATTTATTTATTTTTAACATTTATTTATTTTTGAGACACAGAGAGACAGAGCATGAACAGGGGAGGGTCAGAGAGAGGGAGACACAGAATCGGAAACAGGCTCCAGGCTCCGAGCTGTCAGCACAGAACCCGACGCGGGGCTCGAACTCACAGCCCTCACGGACCGCGACATCATGACCTGAGCTGAAGTCGGCGGCTCAACCGACTGAGCCACCCAGGCGCACCGAAGGGTTGCGTCTTAATGGGGCCCTTATACTACTCAACATTGCTGTTCTGGCACTTCTCGCTTAGGGGCAAGCTGAGCAAATAATTAATTAAATCACCCATCGATTTGTTTACGGACAGTCATTTATTTTTGTGCAGGCGTTGGAGCAGATGGTGAAGACGCAGGGATGGAAAAACTTGCCCTTGCCTTCAAGGTAGTTACGTTGATAGAGGAGACAGGTGAAGCAATTAAAACGTGGTGTATACCAAAGGCAGGCAAACTATAACCCCAGGGCCAAATCTGGCCCCCCCACCTGTGCTTGTGGATAAAGTTTTATTGGAACACAGCCATACCCATTTGTTTATGTAGCATCGGGTTACTTTCACACTACAAGGGCAGAGCTGAATCATTGCGACCGAGACCATCTGGCCCCCGAAGCTGAAAATATTTACTCCCTGGCCCTTTAGGGAAAAACGCTTGCCGGCTCTGGGTGTATATAATTATGGCAAACTGGAAATGTGGACAGAGAGCCTTGGAGACTGAGGAGGGGCAGTTAGCTGGAGGTGGGAAGAATTGCAAGCATAGAGAAAGCTTGCAGGTGCTAAAACTTAGATCCATAAATGCAAAAATCTTAACTCCTACATCTCGGTGGGTTTTTACATATGTATATACCCATGTAACCACCACAGGATCAAAACACGGGATCCCTGCAGCCCCCAGGAGGCTCTCCAAACCACTCATGGAAACTGCATTGTGCTGTAAGTCCTGGACTTCATGCAACGATTGAGTCTCAGGCGGCTGCTGTGTCCTCTCAGCTTGCTCGCCTTCCTGCTGCCTGGAATGTCACCGCTTGCTGGCTCCTGAAAAGGCTCGGAGCCCCTGCGGTTCTCACCAGGGTGACTCAGAGCTGTGCTGGGGGCTTTAGCACACGGTGCCCACAGGAGGGTACAGGAGATCTGTCATGGCAGCCAGAGTTTTAGACTTTGCTTCAGGACCCCCCTCTTTTTTTTTAAGTTTATTTATTTATTTTAAGAGAGAGAGAACAAGTAGGGGAGGGGCAGAGAGAGGGAGAGAGAGAGAATCCCAAGCTCCGTGCTGTTAGCGCGGAGCCCCACATGGGGCTCGATCCCATGAACCATGAGTTAAGGACCTGAGCCGAAATCAAGAGTTGGATGCTCAACCGACTGAGCCACTCAGGTGTCCCCAGACAAATGTTCATAGCAGCATTATTCACAATAGCTGAACGGTGGAAATTTCCATCAACGGATGAGCAAACTGTGGGAGATCACACGGATTCCACCGTAACAAGGAGCTAAGCCCTGACACTGGCTACAATGTGAACAAATCTTGAAAACATCATGGTGGGTGAAAGAAGTCAGACACAGAAGGCCATGTATTCTAGCATTCTATTTACCCAAAACCAGAATAGGAAAATCCATAGAGACGGAATGTAGATAGTGGTTGCCAGGGGCGGGGGGGTGGAGTGGGGAGGTATGGGGAGTGACTGCTTAATGGGTGCATGGAAATGTTCTGGAACTAGAGAGAGACGCCCCTTGAATTGTGGACTTTGAACTGGTTAGTGTTATGTGAATTTCCCCTCAATAAGATTAAAAAAAAATAGCACAAAGAATTCCGATACATCATTCACCTCGATTTCCCAGATGGTAACCTCTTATAAAACTAGAGATGATTGGGGCGCCTGGGTGGCTCAGTCGGTTAAGCTTCCAACTTCAGCTCAGGTCACCATCTCGCGGTCCGTGAGTTCGAGCCCCGCGTCGGGCTCTGGGCTGATGGCTCGGGGCCTGGAGCCTGCTTCCGATTCTGTGTCTCCCTCTCTCTCTGTCCCTCCCCCGTTCATGCTCTGTTTCTCTTTGTCTCAAAAATAAATAAACGTTAAAAAAAATTAAAAAAAAAAAACTATAGCATGATAGCCAAAATCAGGAAATTAATATTGATGAGATACTCATATCTAATGGACAGACTGGTTGAATCCCAGTATTGGCTGAAGGATCTCGGTTAAGGTGGCACCTGCTAGGGTTCTCCAACTGTGAAGTTTGTAATATATTAACAGCCCGTGGAGAGGGAGAGGTACTTTGAGATTCTGCCAATATCCCATCTCTCATTAAACTTTGGCCACTAACTTTAGCACCTACCGATGGTCCTTGCCTGAAAGAATGATTCTTTTCTACCTGGATTTTTCAACGTTTTTATTTATTTTTGGGACAGAGAGAGACAGAGCATGAACGGGGGAGGGGTAGAGAGAGAGGGAGACACAGAATCGGAAACAGGCTCCAGGCTCCGAGCCATCAGCCCAGAGCCTGACGCGGGGCTCGAACTCCCGGACCGCGAGATCGTGACCTGGCTGAAGTCGGACGCTTAACCGACTGCGCCACCCAGGCGCCCCACTACCTGGATTTTTAAACTTTGTGGTAAAAGATACATAACACAGAATAAGCCACTTAAACCATATAGCTCAGTGGCATTAAGAACACTCGCTTTGTCGTGCAACCGTCACCACCATCCCCATCCAGAATTTTCCATCCTCCCAGGCTAAAGCTCTGTCCCTGTGAAACGCTAACTCCCCTCCCCCCACCCCCTGCCCCTGGCACCCGCCACTCTCCTCTCTGTGTGTATGAACTTGACTTCTGCAGGGACTTCATGTAAGTGACACCATACAACATTTGTCCTTTTGTGTCTAGCTTATTTTACTTAGCATAATGTGCCTGGATTTTTTTTTTTTCTTTAGCAGAGAAACTGTATTTTTATTCTCTGTCTTAAAATGAGTACAGGTGGGACAGGCTGGCCTCTAGGTATGAATTCATATCATGAAGGTTTCTCATGATTTTTCGTGTCTCCTTAGCAACTCTGTTCTCTTCATTATCTCCAATACCTCTACCCACATGCTAGAGGAACAGAAAAGACAGGTAGAAATACAAGGGAGCACATTTATTTGCTCTCTCTACAAATTTGAATGAACGCACTATTTTTAGAATAGAACTAAACACTTCTGCTTTTTCCCTGGGATGAGTTAGGGATTTGAAGTGGGTTTCTTTCCCCTCAAGCCCCCCCCCCCGCCACCCCAGTTTTTTTGCTTGTCTCATCGTGACCATTATTTGTGATCCGTCTGCAACTTTTGATGTTATGATCACGCTTTGCCTTTAAAAGTGTTCTCTTCATGGAGCGCCTGGGTGGCTCCGTCGGTTGAGCATCCGACTTCGGCTCAGGTCACGATCTCGCGGCTCGTGAGTTCGAACCCCGTGTCGGGCTCTGTGCTGCCAGCTCAGAGCCCGGAGCCTGCTTTAGATTCTGCGTCCCCCTTTCTCACCGCCCCACCCCCTGCTTGTGCTCTATCTCTCTCTGTCTTTCAAAAATGAATAAACATCAAAAAAAAAAAAATTAAAAGTGTTCTCTTCCACAGTATAGAGGTTCCTCAAATAATTAATCATAGAACTGCCCTGAGATCAAGTAATCGCACTACTGAGCACTTACCCAAAGAATACAAAAACACTAATTCAGACAGATACATGCACCCTGTGTTTATTGCAACATTATTCACAATAGCCAAATTGCGGAAGCAGCCCAAGAGTCCACTGATAGATAAATGGGTAGATAAGAAGCGGGGTCTATATATACATAACGGAATATTTTTCAGCTGAAAAAAAAAAACCAGAATGAAATCTTGCCATTTGCAACCACATGGCTGGATCTAGAGAGTATAATGCTAAGCAAAATGACAGATACCATACGATTTCAGTCATATGTGGAATTCAAGGAACAAAACAGGGGCGCCTGGGTGGCTCATTCGGTTAAGCATCCATCCAACGCTTGATATCAGCTCAGGTCCTGCTCTCAGGGTGGTGAGTTCAAGTCCCGCGTTGCACTCTGTGCTGGTCGTGAAGCCTACTTAAAAACAAAAACAAGAACAAAAACAAAAACACAACAAACGAATAAAGGAAAAAAAAAAAAAAGAGAGAGAGAGACAAACCGAAAAGTAGACTCAACTATAGAGAGCAAACAGAGGTTTGCGAGAGGGCAGGTGAGTGGGGGGCTGGGCGAAATAGGTGAAAGGGATTAGGAGCACACTTAGCATGATGAGCACTGAGTATTATATGGAAGTGTTGAATCCCTATATGGTACTCCCGAAACCAATAGAACAGCGTATGTGAACTCTACTGGTATTAAAGTAAAAAATAAATGAACCTAAAGTGTTCACTCCTATTGTGTCTTACTTTTTTTTTTAATTTTTTAAATGTTTATTTATTTTTGAGAGAGAGAGAGAGAGAGAGAGAGACAGAGCATGAACGGGGGAGGGGCAGAGAGAGAGAGGGAGACACAGAATCCAAAGCAGGTTCCAGGCTCTGAGCTGTCAGCACAGAGCCCGACGCGGGGCTCGAACTCACGAACCGTGAGATCATGACCTGAGTCGAGGTCGGACCCTCAAAAGACTGAGCCACCCAGGGGCCTCTTTTGTTTTCTGACAGTTTATCTGGCAAGTAGGTTTCAGGAAGCAGGCGCAGAGGAGTTGAGAGAGGAAGGCAGGTAGGGAGGGAACCTGGGAGGGCGGTACCTGGTGAGGGCAGGCTCCCCGGTGGCCCTCTGGGGGATGGGGTAGAGTTTCAGTCCCCGACTCCTTCTCTCCAGGCTCAGAGTTCCCTCCTGGAGACTTGAGCCCCTTCTGTACTTCTGGCTGCACCTACACAGAGAGTAGTCTTTTGAGGCTTCAGGAAGCTTTGAGGCCGAAACATGGGTTACCGCGGGGTAGATGTGAGGTGGGCGGAGGGGTGTATGCACAGAACTTCCCCGGTCATGTTCTGCCATCTCTGAAATCGGAGGTGGGCCAAGAGGACGGGACACGGGTGCCAAAAAGTGCCGGCCTCACCTTCTCAACTCACTCTCTGTGCCGGCTTGACCAGCATCCCCTCAAAAGTCACATCCACCTGGAACCTCGGGATGGGACCTTAGCTAGAATCAAGGTCTTTGCGGATCTAACTATTAGCTGAGATGCAGCCAGTCTGGATGGGGAGAGGCCTCGTATTTGTCACAGTTCCCTGGAGAAACGGAACTGATGACTGTGGAGGCTGAGAAGCTCCCGAGACCCAGGAGCTCGCAGGTGGTGCAGTTTGGGGGCCAGAGAGCCGGAGAGCTGATGTGTGGTCCAGTCTGGGTCCGAAGGCTTGGGAGCCAGGGACACCGAGGGCAGGTGTCCCAGCTCTAACGGTCAGGCAGAGACAGGCAAAGAACAAGCGGATCCCCCAGCCCCACTCCATTTTTGGGGGGCTGGGGCTTGGCTGCTACAGGTGGAGGGCAGCTGGGTGGCTTTGATTCACGCTCGAACTTCTCTCTGTCGGTTGGAATCAGCGGTACCCTGTGTGTGTTTATTCTGGGGTCTCGGCCGAAGGAGTAGCCGTGCCTGGAGGCGGGTGCTCTCCCTCTCTGATGATGGAGACGCGGGCAGGTGGAAACACATGAGGTCTCTAGGGGTCTAGGCTGAAATTGGCACAGTGATTTTTTTTTTAATTTATTTCTTTTTATTTTGAGAGAGAGAGAGAGAGAGAAAACAAGCAGGGGAGGGGCAGTGAGGGAGGGAGACAGAATCCCAAGCAGGCTTCTCGCTGCCAGTGCAGGGCCCGATGCAGGGTTTGAACTCATGGACCAGGAGATCATGACCTGAGCTGAAGTCTGGACGCTCAACCGTCGGAGCCCCAGGCACCTCACTTCTTTTACATTTCATTGACCAAAGCTGGTCAGGGTGTATTAACTATGTCTTGGGGCGCCTGGGTGGCTCAGTCGGTTAAGCGTCCGACTTCGGCTCAGGTCATGATCTCGCGCTCCGTGAGTTCGAGCCCCGCGTCGGGCTCTGTGCTGACAGCTCAGAGCCTGGAGCCTGCTTCTGATTCTGTGTCTCCCTCTCTCTCTGACCCTCCCCCCGTTCATGCTTGTCTCTCTCTGTCTCAAAAATAAATAAACGTTAAAAAAAAAAAACTATGTCTTTTGTGGGGCGCCTGGGTGGGTCAGTCGGTTAAGCATCCCGACTTCGGCTCAGGTCACGATCTCGCGGCCAGTGAGTTCGAGCCCCGCGTCAGGCTCTGTGCTGACAGCTCGGAGCCCGGAGCCTGCTTCGGATTCTGTGTCTCCCTCTCTCTGACCCTCCCCCGTTCATGCTCTGTCTCTCTCTGTCTCAAAAATAAATAAACGTTAAAAAAAAAACCTGTCTTTTGTCTTCTGTGTTGTGATTTTTAAAAAATTTATTTATTTTGAGAGAGAGAGAGAGAGAGCAAGCGGGAAGGGGAGGGGAGAGAAGGAGAGAGAGAGAATCCCAAGCAGGCTCTGAAGACTTAGCACAGAGCTCGAGGCGGGGCTCGAACGCACGAACCATGAGATCATGACCTGAGTCGATCCACCCAGGGGCCCCTGGACGGTGATGCTTTGACATCTGGGGCCTTGATGGCCCTGGAGGGCCTGCCCCCCCCAGGGCTCACCAGTTCCAGGAGACAGTAAGCAATTTGCACCCAAGTGTGCCTTTCATACGAAACCAACCAGCCCAGAGCTCGCTACCCCAGCCACCCCGTCTCCTGGGCTCTCGCACGCTGGGTCCCTGACTGCCCGCTCTAACCATCCCATGGCTCAGGATCAGAGAAGCGGGGGCAGCCCCTGTGCCCCACAGCCTGCTGAAATTATTCAAACCAGCCCATCCCAAACCTGCTTACCTTGCCTTACCTGTTTCTTCCCAGGAAAACCACAATAAAAGCTCCGGCCCACACTCCCCTTTCCTCTGCCTCCAGGCAGACCCTGGTGCTTCCCCAGGTGGCCCTGCATGGCAGGTGTGACCTCGGTTCTTGGAAACTTTGAGTAAGAAACTGTGTTGTCAGTGGAAATCGTCTTCTGGTCTATGGGCCTTACTATACGGTAAGCTTTCTCTTAATATGCTGTATTTTAGGGGCACCTGGGTGGCTCCTTCAGTTAAGTGGCCGACTCTAGATTTTGGCTCGGGTCACGATCTCACGGTTTGTGGGTTCGAGCCCCACGTCAGGCTCTGTGCTGACAGAGGGGAACCTGCTTGGGATTCTCTCTCTCTCTCTGCCCCTCCCCCATGCAACGTGCACTCATGTTCTCCCTCTCTCTCAAAATAAATAAGGTTTAAAAATATATGTAATATGGGGCGCCTGGGTGGCTCGGTCGGTCAAGCGTCCGCCTTCGGCTCAGGTCATGATCTCGTGGTTCGTGGGTTTGACACCCGTGTGGGGCTCTGTGCTGACAGCTCAGAGCCTGGGGTCTGCTTGGGGTGCTGTGTCTCCCTCTCTCTCTGTCCCTCCCCGACTCACACTCTGTCTCTCTCTCTCTCAAAAATAAACATTAAAACGATTTTTTAAAAACCTGCCACATTTTAAAACACAAGGGGCAGGGGCTTCTGCCTCTAGTGAGTAACAACAAAGTCCATGATGCAGGGTGTGGGCTGGGTGGGGGGAGTAAGGGGTGAAGCAGGACACAGAATTCAATCCGCCGCACGGGTCACTAGTTGTCTCTCCCTCGCTGGGCGGCTGTAAGCCTCCAGGGGCAGGAACCGGGAGAATCCACTGTGTTTTCCAAAGCCTAGCGTAGCACCCGGAACATCAGCACCCTACGAATGTATACCAAACAAAGCAATTGATAATAGGAAGCCCGACTCTCTCGGTAGCCCGAAAGGCTCGGAGAAGTTCGCGTAGCTTCCCAGACAGCTGAGAAAATGCCTTGGTTCGCCAGCTGGGTGTTTTGACCCAGATACGGCAAGTGATGAAAGGGCATGTTTTCATGCACAGCTTCTGCGCTCTCCCATATTCTCAGTCTCCGCTTGACATTCAATCCCTCCATGATGTCACCGTCCCCACCCGGCATTTGTCTGACGTGCTGTGAAAGGGCATCTTGAACAGCTCTATTTTGGGATTTTGGCAACATCGCCTCCCCACCCAGCCACTCCCTCCACTCAGTCTGTTCTCACGGGGGCAGAGACCTTTCTACGGGTCTCGTGTCTTGTCGGGGTGGCGGTGGGGGGGGGCCCTAGTTTTCTGGCAGATGCTTCGCGCGGACATCCTGTTTTACCTCGATTTGATTTCTCGCCAGCTCCAAACTATTTGAACAACCCACATTCCAAGAATCACAATTAGGCTAAGGTTCCCTGGCTCCAAAGTGGCTGATGCAATTCTTGAAGGAGTTCTTGCTTTCGGAGGAGGAAACCAGCTCTCCGTTCTGGCGCACGCAATGTTGTTGAATAGATGCTCGCAAGGAGAGGTGGAAAATGCAGATCAACTGTGGCTAATGTGTCGTGGTAAAACCAAATCGCTTTTAAGAGTCTCAAATTTTCCTCTGTTTTTTCCTTCTTTAAGTTTTACTGTTGATTTATTTTCAAGGGTGGGGGAGGGGCAGAGACAGGGGGAGACAGAGAATCCGAAGCAGGCTCCAGGCTCTGAGCTGTCAGCACAGAGCCCGACTCGGGGCTCGAACTCCTGAGCCGTGAGATCATGACCGGAGCTGAAGTCGGATGCTCAACCACTCAGCCGACTGAGCCACCCAGGTGCTCCCTGCTCTGTTTCCTGTATTAAGTTCTCACAAGGGGGTATTTTGATCGCCAGGTGCCACACCTGAAATAATAAAATTTTGGGGGTAAGTAGACTGCGTGACTTCTTTTGTCAACATTTTACTTTGAAAATGTGTAGACCTATAGGAAAATGACAAGAACAGTACAATAAACACCCACAAATCCTTCGCCTTGACTCCCCAGTTAACATTTCTTTTTTTCCTATTTTTTATTTTTTAATTTAGCTTTATTTATTTGTTTTTTTGGTGCCGAAACCCGGGAGCGAGCCAGAACCTTTATTCTTCTTCATTTTTTAATGTTTATTTATTTTGAGAGAGAGGGACAGAGAGAGAGAGAGAGAGAGAGAGAGAGAGAGTCCCAAGCAGGCTCTGCACTGTCAGGGCAGAGCTTGATAGGGGGCTTGATCTCACAGACCATGAGATCATGACCTGAGCCAAAACCGAGAGTCGGACGCTTGGCACCCAGGTGCCTCTGTTTGGATTATTTTATTTTATTATTTAAAAAAAATTTTTTTTAAACGTTTATTTATTTTTGAGACAAAGAGAAACAGAACATGAACGGCGGAGGGGCAGAGAGAGAGGGAGACACAGAACCGGAAGCAGGCTCCAGGCTCTGAGCCATCAGCCCAGAGCCCGATGCAGGGCTCGAACCCACGAACCTCGAGATCATGACCTGAGCCAAAGTCGGACGCTTAACCGACTGAGCCACCCAGGCGCCCCTTTAACGTCTATTTATTTTTGAGAGAGAGAGACAAAGTGGGATTAGGGGAGGGGCAGAGAGAGAGGGAGACACAGAATCCGAAGCAGGCTCCAGGCTCCGAGCCGTCAGCCCAGAGCCCGACGCGGGGCTCAAACTCACGGACCGCGAGATCGTGACCTGAGCCGAAGTCGGATGCTTCACCGACTGAGCCACCCAGGCGCCCCTGGATTATTTTATTTTTACAGAGTGCAAACAGGGGAGGAGCAGAGAGAGAGAGCGACAAAGAAGCTGAAGCCGGCTCCAGGCTCTAACCTGTCAGCACAGAGCCCAACGCAAAGCTCGAACTCAACAACCACGAGGTCATGACCTGAGCCGAAGTCAGAAACGTAACTGACTGAACCAACCAGGCACCCCTGTTTGGATGATTCTAGAACGCCACCTTTCACATTAAAAAAAAAAAAAAAAGTTTAGTAGGTTTTACACCCAACATGGGGCTTGACCCTACAACCCCCGGATCAAGAGTCGCATACTCTACTGACTGAGCCAGCCGGGCACCCCAACATTTTACAGTTTAGAGTAATAGCTGCATTTTTATACACCACACATTTATTGGAATGGTTTGGGCAAATGAAATCATGTACACAGAGACGATCAGGCAGTTAAACTCCAATGCTGCTGAATTTAATATATGTACAACTCAAGGACTGTGCCTGAGCTGTTAGTATAATTAGTTTTCTGTTGGCAAAGTTTTTTTTTTTTTTTTCCTCCTTATCCTGCCCCAGGCACTTAGGCATTTACAAGAAATGTTTGCATGATGAACCTCTCTTATTCTAATTTGATGAATGTGACCTTTCAAACTGAGGACACAACAGCAGACAGGAGAAGAGAAACTCCAAGTAAATTTGGATATAATCAGTTTTGTGCACGCAGAACCTTTCCGGTACTGAGGACAGACCAAACATAAAAGCAAACAGGCCATTTGTTAATTTCAGAGAGTTTGTTGGCAGAAAGAGGCAGGAGGGGGTTGCCAAAAACTCTGCCAAGTTTAAATTTAGGACATCAGGTTCCTTAGGAGTGGAGAAGTTTTAGAATCCTCGCTCCATTCACACTATAACCTTTCTGTGATCTTTAGGGATTGCCACATGAGGGGAAATTATTTCCAAACTTCCTTTCTGCTCTCCTTTCTCAAATTATCCAGACAGAAATTACAATCAAGAGATTTTTTTTTTTTTTTTTTTTGATGAGACAGTGGATTGCAGAGACTTTTCCATTCGGCCTCCCAAATGGGGAAACTGAGGCCCAGAATGGCGAAATGACTTATGTGCATCACTCCTGGGAGAGGACTCCTAGAGAGTCCCTTTCAAGAGACTTCTTGGGGCGCCTGGGTGGTTAAGCGTCCAACTTCAGCTTAGGTCATGATCTCACGGTTCGTGGGTTCGAGCCCCGCGTCAGGCTCTGTGCTGACAGCTAGGGGCCTGGAGCCTGCTTTGGATTCTGTGTCTCCCTCCCTCTGCCCTTCCCCCACTTGTGCGTGCTCTCTCTCTCTCTCAAAAATAAATAAAAGGTTAAAAAAAAAACTTAAAAAAAAATGAAGAGACTCCTTGAGAGTCCCTGTGTAATAAATGATTTTTTCCTCTCTCATGAAAACAATGGGATCAGCAAACCGCTGCCCATTGATCTTGGTTCTTCACTAAGTTCTGTGAGTTTCTCTTGCAAAAGGAATTACACACATTGTAGCTGTGGGGAAAATGAAAGGTAATGTCTGTAAAATGTCCTCGAGAAGTCTTCCTTTGCCCAGAAAGTAGGCTCGCGAGTCAGCGTCAGGCTCCATTCGGCGGCGATAACAAGCAAATTGGAAACTTTAGCGGCTGCCCCCAGGACAAGATTGCTTCTCCTTTCTGTAAAGCTGGTCAGCAGGGCTAGCCGCGGAGCAGGGACTCAGCCAGCCAACCTTCCTCCACTGCTCAGCAGCACCACCTCTCCCAAGGCTCACCCTGCCATCTCTGGAGGGATGCACCTGCTCTCTACTGCCTCCGCCCCAGTCGTGATCATCTATTGGCTAGAATGAGTCACGTGGGCTGTCCCTACTGCAAGGGAGTCTGGGAAATGTAGGAGAACGTAGGGGTGAGCTTTGAACAAGGCTTGTTCTTTCCACTAAACACGCACCTGCCTCTTAGTACCTTGAATATGGCAAGAGAATTGTGTTTGGGTATCTCCAGGGTGATAAAAGGGGTCAGAACACGTCCCCTTTTTGAAAAGCAGACATTTAGAGACGCCAGTGCTCTTGACCGTCCATAGCAGGCAGACCCTGAATCTCTCACAGGACCAAGTAAATCACATTTATTTAAGGCCGATGTTCTGCTCAGATATTTGAAACCCCAGCTTTAGCGGAGGGTGAACCCAGCGAGGGTAGGATGGGCTAAATTTTTAGGGACTTGAAAAACAATAAGGTTTGTTTCTCTCCCACACTACCCATTCTACAGCTGAGTAACAAAATGTCCCCAAACGTAGTGGCTTAGAGCGATCACCATTGTTATTTCTCACGATGCTGTGGTTGACCAGGCTGAAGCCAGGCAAGGACATTAAGTGGAGTGAAAAAAAGCCAATCGCAGAGGGATACAGATTGCATGACTCCATTTATATAACATTTGTGATACAATTACAGAGACGGACAGCAGATTAGCGGCTTGAGAGTAGCAAGACAGAGTCTTGTGACGTTCCAGTTAAATTCCTCACTTGTGGTGGTGGTTACATAAAGCTCTGCGTGACAAAATTGCAGAGCGCTAAGCACACCCCCCAGACACACGCAAGACACACACACGTGGGGACACACACACATTCACCAATGCCTCTGTAACTGACGAGATCTGAATGAGTTCCGCAAATTGGAGAATTGCACTCATGTCAATTTCTGGTTTGAGGCTGAATGACAGTCATGCACGATGTTACCTTTGGGAGAGGCTTGGTGAAGGGTGCACAGAACCTTCCTGTACCTTTCTTTGCAATTCCCTGGGCATCTGTGATTATTTCAAAATCAAAAGGTTAAAAGCGTAGGCAGGTGGGGGTTCTAGAGCTGGTCCTTTTCGGCAATGACTTAATCACCAGAGCCACTCTTCACCCCCAGCATCACAGAAACTGCCAGAGCACACTGAGGAATGTAGCAGACTGAATGCAGTGACTGAAAGAAAGTTTGTCTGAAAAACAAGTTGAAATATTAGTGTAATGGGATTGTGGATGTTCTTCTTTTTACACGCCTTTCTTTTTTTTTTTTTTTTTTTCAGCTTGAGTTCCTCCTTTTTTTATTTTAAATGCTTATTTTGAGAGAGAGAGAGAGAGAGAGAGAGAGGGAAATTTAGAGCGTGAGTTGGGGAGGAGCGGAGAGAAAGGGAGACAGAGAATCCCAAGCAGGCTCCCTGCTGTCAGCGCAGAGCCCGATGTGGGGCTCCAACTCATGAACCATGAGATCACGACCTGAGCCGACATTGAGGATCGAGAATCGGACGCTTAATTGACTGAGCCACCCAGGCGCCCCAGCCTGAGTTTCTCCTAAAGGAGATGCCAAGACAAGGATGTGAAGTAGGTTATTTTGGAGGTGACACCCCCTCCCCACTCTGGTGAGGGGGAGGCGGGTGTGAAGGAAAGGAAAACAACGAAGGGTGTGTTTCAAGTAATTTTCTGTGGAGCAGCTGAGGCTTAATCCTGCTGGGGACGCCTGGTAACCAGCATAGGGCACGGCCTCAGAGAGCTGGGCATTCACCCACCGACTCGGTCAGTTACTGGTTGAGAGCTGCTGGCCAGGGCATTCATTCCGTGGCTTCTGTGTGGCAAAGTGGGGTTTGGTGGCAAGCAAAAGCCCCCAGTTTGGGCAGCTGGAAGACAGGCTGGTGCTAGAATCCCTGTGCAAGAAATAAAAACCGGAAGGAAAAGGCAGCAGGCTTAAATGTACAGACACTGCTTACTACATCCTCAGTCCCCGTCTTTTCTATTCTTTGTTCCAACAGAAACCCCCTCACCCCCATACCGGTATTTGCTGGGGATGACAAGGTGCTCAGCTAAAAAAAACAAAAACAAAAACCCCAAAACCAAAAACCCAAAACGTACACTTCCTAACCTTTAATGCAGATAGCCGTGGCCCAATGAAATATACGTGGAAGTTACCGAGGGGAGCTTCTAGTAACTCTTTAACAGGGACTCAGTTGGGAGATGTGCCCCTAGCCCTTTCCCTCTTAATAGTGCCAGAACATGGATACGATGGCTGGGGCTGTGGCATGCATCTTGTGGCTACGAGACACATCCTTGAGGATGAAAGCCAAGGAGGAGAAAACAGAAAGGTGCCCTTCCAGCTGTGAACTGCCTACCACCGTAAACCTACATGCGAGAAAAGCACGCCTCTCTTGTTACTTGAGCTTTCCCATCAATGCAACAGAGCTGAATTCTAATTGATAGGCTTATTCACGTTCGGAAAGAGGAAACGACGACTAAAATACTTTCTCCTCCCTCCTTCTCCTCCTCCTTTGCTACAATGTGCTTTAAAGAGTCTGAAAGCTCCGTTTCTTCTTCTGTGAGACACTGAGTAGTTGGTGTCCACCTTGCTGTGTTTGTGGCTAGGATCAAGTGCGATCCTGAGGCATATAGAACAGGGTGGCGGGCACCTAGGTGGCTCCGTCAGTTAACCGTCCGACTCTTGATTTCGGCTCAGGTCATGATCTCATGGTCTGTGGGTTTGAGCCCCACATCGGGCTCTGCGCTGACAGCACGGAGCCTGCTTGGGATGCTCTCTCTCCCTCTCTCTAGGCCCCTCCCCTGCTCCCTCCCTCTTCCTCAAAGTAAATAAATAAACTTGAAAAAAACATCCCTGGTATTTGGCTATTTTTCTTCTTATGTGAACCAGTCTGTTTATTTAACTGCCTTAATTGGAACGGGAAGAAATTGCATTTCACATCTCCAAGCCAGGTTTGTAGGACACTGACTTTTGGCTAAAAGCAGAATGTTATCGGAATTTTGACAAGCGAGAATCCCTTCAATCTAGTTCGTGTGTTCTTTTTTTTTTTTTTTTTAATTTTTTTTTTCAATGTTTATTTATTTTTGGGACAGAGAGAGACAGAGCATGAACGGGGGAGGGGCAGAGAGAGAGGGAGACACAGAATCGGAAACAGGCTCCAGGCTCCGAGCCATCAGCCCAGAGCCCGACGCGGGGCTCGAACTCGCGGACCGCGAGATCGTGACCTGGCTGAAGTCGGACGCTCAACCGACTGCGCCACCCAGGTGCCCCTAGTTCGTGTGTTCTTTTCACAAAATTCTTTAGTTTTTGAAAGTCCCTTCCTTGCTTTCTGACACAAGCAGATATTCTAAGCTCTTCCTGTTTATTTCCCGGGAACAGGTTTCTTTTTGTCTTTGTTGTCTCCTGTTTTCCCAGTTGCCCAGAACAGAGCCTGATGCTGAACGAATGAATGAATGAATGATTGCACTTCACTCACTCCTCTGCTTCTTCCCGAATAACTTTCAATTTTCATCATCTGCTAAGTCAGAAATCGGAACTTGCGCATTATAGGGATGCTCAAAAACCTCTCCGAGGTGAGACCACCCACTGATATCCCTTTGCTGTAGCTAAGCCCAGCCTGGCCACAACTCCTGGATCTGTTAAAAATAGCTCTGTGCAGCCTCAACAGCTCCCAGCATTCTGGCTATTTTTAGGACAGAAGAGGGGGTGAAGGAAAAATGTGACCAAGAGTCACCTCCAGGGAGAAGTATCCCCTTCCACTAGTTCAGGACGAGGGGACTCACCCACTGCCCAGAGATGCCCACTCCTGTGAATGGCTCAAGTCTGAGAAGTTGATGGTCACATGATATGGTTTCCCTCCATCCTGGATTCTGAACGCCAGGCAGATTTCCTGCTCTACGGGGCTTGCAAGAAAATTCAGTGCTCCAGGGTCCAATCAGAGAGGCCACTAAAATAAACTTAACGTTTATTGATTCATTTTGAGAGCGAGCGAGCGTGCGCGCACCAGTGGGGGAGGGGCAGAGAGAGAGGAAGCGAGAGAGACTCCCAAGCGGGCTCTGTGCTGTCAGTGTGGAGCCCGACGTGGAGCTTGAACTCACGACCTGCAAGATCATGACCTGAGCCAAAATCAAGAGTTGGGTGCCACCCCACTGAGCCCCCCGGGTGCCCCTCCACCTGCCTTATTAACCCCGAGGCCAGATATCGGACAAGGAGGGGCAGTGCTTTTTTTTTTTTAATTTTTAATATTTATTTATTCTTTGAGAGAGAGAGACAGACAGACAGAGAGTGAGCAGGGGAGGGGCAGAGAGAGAGGGAGACACAGAATCCGAAGCAGCCTCCAGGCTCCGAGCTGTCAGCACAGAGCCCGACGCGGGGCTCGAACTCACAAACCGCAAGATCATGACCTGAGCCGAAGTCGGTCGCTCAACCGACTTAGCCACCCAGGCGCCCCTCGGGACGGTTCTTATGCTCCAGAACCCACTGCAATTATTCAGACTAGTCAATTCTGAGCCTACCCACCCTGCCTCAACTGTTCCTTTCTGCAGGAACACCCGCCCGTGTGTCCCTTTACTCTCCCCGCCTCCTGCCTGACCCTGGTGCTTCCCCTGTGCCCTTGCACGGCATGGCGTACCCCCTCCTCATGGGAACCGAGAATAACAAACCACCTTCTTCTGTGGTGGTCCCATCTCCTGATCTGTTGGCCTCACCAGAAAACCTACGTTTAAAAACAGGGTTCGTGTGATTTTAGGTGGGATGGCTTGGTGTGGCCTCAGTGACAAGGAAAGATTTGAAGGAAGTAAGGAAGCCAGCCCCGTGAATAGCTAGGAAAGGACGTTCCAGGTAGAGGAGCAGTATGTGCAAAGACCCTGAGGCTGGATCAGAGTGGACGAGGGGAGCAGTGGGAGATGATGGCAGGGATGTGAAGGGGCCAAGTGTGCAGGGCTTTGTAGGTGGTGGGGAGGCCTTTAGCTTTTGCTTTGAGGAGGTGGGAGCCATGGAGTGTCCCTCTGGCTGCTGTGGCAGGAAGAGGCGGGGCCGGGCGGGGGGGGGGGGGGCGCTGTTGGGGGGGGAGGGTGGTGTTGGGAGCCCAGAGACCAGAGAAGAGGTGATTTGTACTGGACTGAAAGGGAGATGGTGGGGGCTGGGCCAGGGTGGCGGCACTTAAACAGGACTGTGAACATGGACACGTGGGGCGGCAGGGGGGAGCAAGCAGCCCGCGTTTTCGTCTGGGTTCAGCAGAGGTGGATTCGGTGGGTCTTAAATGCAAAGGGTGGGTTGTACAGAAATAACACCAGAGGTGCTCAGAAATCGACCAGAAGCGGGGCGCCTGGGTGGCTCAGTCCGCTAAGTGCCCGAGACTTGGGCTCAGGTCATGATCTCGCAGTCGGTGGGTTCGAGCCCTGCGTCGGGCTCTGGGCTGACAGTGTCTGCATCTTCCCGCCCAGGGGCCTTCTCTAAAGTTGTCACGGGCCGGAAGTGCCCGTGGAGGAACAGCCACGTCCCACCCGTGCCACCACCAGCAGCGCTCAGCCAGTGACCGATAGCAGCGGGTGCCGGGACCCCAGCTCCCTCTGCGACACGTGCAATGGCTGTGAGCCGGTGTGGACCTCAGCGTTCCCCAGCAGAGCTGAGCCCCAGCTGCCCATGCGGGAAGCCTGTTTATCACTGCACCCATTCTGGGCTGCCCTTCCCTTTCTGTCTCACGTCCCCCGTCCCCTTCCGGAATCTCCTGGGGTCATCTCCCAAATGAGCGATTTGCGCGTGAGTCCTCGGACCAGCGTCTACTTCTGGGGGGGACCCCGAGAGAAGACAATTGCATCCCTTGGCAGAAGCCTCCAGACCCAGGAATCGAGGATCCCCGCTGAGAGAGAAGGGCTGAGAAGCGGTGTTGCTATCAGCATCTAGAAGTTTCCTCCAAGTTTCCCAGTTACCTGGAGACGGCAGCCCCTGAAACAGAAGCCGGGCACAGCGGGTGTCCCCAGCTCTGGGAGCACGGTGGGAAGCTCCCAGCAGGGCTCGGTGCCCCCCTTCTCCCGGTCACTTGTGTATTGTCACGGGATGCCTGTGCACATTCAGGCTGGATTAAAGGGTTTGTAGGAAGCTTATCCTCGGCACGTCTGTGTTGGATGAGCCTGCCTACTTGGGGGCCAGCAAGAGGCGTCAGAGCCAAGGTCGCACGGAACACAGTGCTGGCCACGTGCTACCCTGCCCCTGTCCGTCAGGCATTCCCAAGTGATCCTGGAGTCAAAGCAATGAGCCGGGGCCGGGGTTGGCCACGCGTGGATCCCATGCCTGCCCCAGGACATTGGTGTTGGAAACAGCCCTTGTGGGAAGACTCCTCCCCGCGGGGGATTTCACCCCCGCGCCCCGCCAAGGGAGAAAGGGGTGCTAATGGGAAGGCAGAAGGTTAGATGCTGTACAGTCAGAAATACAGCCAATGTCAGCTCTCCGCAGGGAATGAAGCCCCGTCGCCTTGGTGATTTCTTGGTAGCATTTATAACAGGTTTACAGAGATAGGAAAAAAAAAAGTTGCAACCTGCTGTAGCAGGCGTTACTGGCGATCCTGTGACCTTGGACCGCCTCAGAGGTCACGGGTAAGCACTCCCCGTTTACAGCAACCACTGCCTGCAGCCTGTGTTGGTTTCCTAAGGCTTTTGTGACAGCTGATCACAGACAGTGGCTTCAGAAACAGAAACGTGTACGTTCTGGGGGTCAGGAGTCCAAAATCAAGGTGTTGGCAAGTTTGGTTCCCTCTGGACGCTCCGAGGGAGAATTCACCCCGTGCCTCTCTGTCCTGGCTTCCGGTGGTTTCCAAAGACCCTGGGCGTTTCTTGGCGTGGGGCCGTATCACTCCAATCTCCGCCTCTGCCATCCCACAGCCTCCTTCTCTGCGCAGGTCTCTGTGTGTTACCTCCTCTGAGGACGGCAATCACTGGAACCAGGGTGCACCTGCAATCCAGGATGGTCTCATCTCGAGATCCTTGATTACATCCCGAAAGACTCTTTTTTTCCAAATGAGGTCACATTCGCTGGTTCTGGGGTTCAGGGCACAGACATCTCTTTTGGGAGACTGTCATTCAACCCACGGTCTGTTACGGTCTGAATGTTTGCATCTCTCCAGAGTTCATACGTGGAGATCCTAACCCCCGATGGGATGGCATTTGGAGGTGAGACTTTGGGGGTGTAATCAGGTCTGGAGGGTAGAGCCCACCTCAATGGGATTAGTAACCTTACAAAAGAAATCCCACAGAGCTCTCTCTTTTTTTAAAAATTTTTAAATGTTTATTTTTGACAGAGAAAGACACAGAGTGCAAGTTGGGGAGGGGCAGAGACAGAGGGAGACACAAGATCAGAAACAGGCTCCAGGCCCTGAGCTGTTGTGGCAGGGTCCCCTCCCTAAGGAAAAACAAAAACAAAAACCCTCAAGGCAACCTGGCTATAAGCTTATGCGACCTCAGCCCTCAATGACCTTGTAACACGAGACCACTTAATCAGACTACGCCTTTGTGTGTTCCCATATATGGGAGACAAACAAGTGAAACAAATAAAAAACCACACCACGTGGTGTTCGGGGCTCGGGGCTCAGTTCTTTGGTCGGAACCCACCTGAGCGGCGCCAGCAGGAATAAAGTTGCTTCCTGGAAAGGAAAGCCTCAGTGTCACTGGCTTTCTACGCGAGAATCCTGCTACATTACACTGCCAGCACAGAGCCTGACACGGGGCTCAAATTCACAAACCGCAAGATCATGACCTGGGCCAAAATCAGATGCTTAACCGACCGAGCCACCCAGCTGCCCCTAAAGTGTGCTGTTCTAAATTGCTAGGTTTTGGATCACTTGTTACACAGCAGTAGCTAACCAATACAGTGCTCACTGTCCCACCTTTAACTGGCTTCCCTTCTGTATCTGGCTTCTCCGCTCCTTCACCCCGCTTCCTGGGCTCCCCTCCGCCGTAAACCACACGTGTGCTGAGATGCTTAATCCGCTGAGATGCTTAATCCGCAGGGTTGCCCTTGAGGCCATCCGGACGAAGACGCCCCCGTCGTTAGGACGGTGGGACAGCTACTTTTGTTTATAGGAAAATCCACGCAAGTTGGAAAATGTCAAAGAACAAGTGTCCTAAAAGGTTTTGTCTGGCGTTCAGTGTAGACGGATGTGTACCCGGCCTCCGTCCCACTGTCCTTCTGACGCAGTTTCTTGTGACGCAGAGCCTGGGCCGCAAAACGTGGCCCTTCAAAGCATCCCTTTTGCAGCTAGAATGCTGGAGATGAATTCGGTCCGACCAGCTGGAAGCTCAGTAGGTTTGGAAGGTGCGGTGAGTTGGAGGCCAGCTCTTTGCTGCTTCTAGGGGTTAGCACTAGCAAGGATGGCTGGCGAGACCTTGGTTTCTCATTTTTATTCCCCAGCAGAATTCCAATGCCCGGGGCCTAGCTTTGTGCGTGTCAAGAGAAGTTTTGGTCCAGCTTCCTGGTTTCTGAATCATGACCTGGGAATTGTGGTTTCATGGCATCCGAAGGAGGATTGTTTTGCTCACGGGAAGTCAGTGGAGCGTTCGGCAAATGGTTTCCCTGGCGGATCTGGGACATCCAAGGCGCGGAGGTCAAGATGCGATTAGCCATGTGACAGATTGTTGGGGATGGTGATGGAGGGCCATTAGCGATGTACCCCAGGGAGAGTAAGGGAGGGAGGGGAGGGGGAGGGGAGCAGATTAGGTGGCAGGGCAGCTCTGAGGGATCTGGCCGGGCCATCAAGCTCATTTTCTTGTCCCAGAGGAGTCCTGCGTCTCCCAGGACCTGGCCTGCCTTAATGTCCCTGTTCTACTCAGTAACTGGCAGGAAGCAGCTCATGGGAGGCATGGCCTTGGCAGTGATGGACTTCAGAATCCAACAGTGGGGGGGTCTTTTTCGCCTCCAAAAAATCTTCACAGCAGGGTTGATCGTAACTGCTAAGAAATGGAAACAGCCCAAGTGTCAGCGTCAGCCGAGGAGCGGATACACAAAACGGGGTCTACACAAAACGGGGTCTACACAAAACGGGGTCTACACAAAACGGGGTCTGCACATACGGCAGAATTTTAATCAGCCTAAAGAGAACCGAAGTCCCAAAAGCTGCTACAAGAGGGCCGAACCGTGGAAACACCGCGCCAAGTGAAATAAGACGGTCACAAAAGGACTGCACGAACCCACTTCTATGAGGTCCCCGGAGGAGTCACATTCACGGAGACAGGAAGTAGGCTGGGGGGGAGCCAGGGGCTGGGGGAGGGGCTAGGGAGTCGGTGTTCAATGGGGACAGAGTTTCGGTTTTGCAAGATGAAAAGAGTTCTGGAGACGCGGATGGTTGCACCACAGTGTGAATGCACTTAATGCCCTGAAATGTACACTTAAAAATGGTTACGATGGCAAATCTTATGCATTTGGGCCGCAGTTTTATTTTTATTTATTTATTTACTTACTTGTTTATTTATTTACTTATTTAATGTTTGTTTGTTTTTGACGCACACATACGCACACGCACACACACACAGTGTGAGCAGGGGAGGGGCAGAGAGAGAGAGAGAGAGAGAGGGAGACACAGAATGCAAAGCAGGCTCCAGGCTCTGAGCTGTCCGCACAGAGCCTGACGCGGGGCTCGAACTCACAGACCGCGAGATCATGACTGCAGCCAAAGTCGGACGCTTAACTGACTGGGCCACCCAGGCGCCCCTGTACCACAGTTTTAAAAGGGGGGGGGGGGTGCTTTTCTCCTGTAACTTACCCTGCCTGGTTCATGGAACCTGTCAGTTTTACACGCATCACACGATTGATGGGCCACAAAAGCTTACTGTGGCTTCTATGGCAAGATTCTCATCCCCAGAAGCTCAAGGTCACATGCTTCCCTCTTCTTCAACATCCTAGTGAACAATGACCAGAATGTCTCTGCCCAGGGGCTTTCTCTTGCAGCCAGGGTCCGTTTTGGCCCTGTGGCAGCCGGCAATGCTGGGGCATCAAAGTCCCCTGGGAGCAGCCTTTGAAGTAATCACCGATAGAAGGCAAAGGATCAATACCCCAGCATCCCTCACCCCACAGATGGGCGTACTCTCGGGGGCAAGTTCTCCACTGGCTCCCAGACCTCCCCAGGGGGATTAATCTCCAGTTACCCACGTGGGTAACTGGTCACACGATACCTTGCTCACCAATGCATCCTTACTGGGTGCTTTACTGGGTACTTTCTCTCTTCACCTGACCTCCCTGTTCCCTACTGATGCTTCCTGGGGGCTACTTCCTGAACACCGACTTATCCTCAAATCCTTGTCTCAGGGTTGACTTCTGGGGGAATTCCGATTAAGATACTCTCAAAGTAGACTGAGTATGTTAAGTCTATCCAGCCTGAACTTAGTTGTGTGAGTGTGTGTGTGTGTGTGTGTGTGTGTGTGCGCCTATATGAAGAAAGCACAATTTGGAAAGGCAAAAACTCTACAAAGAGTTGGCATTGCCCCAACACAAGACGTTGTCTTGATGTCTCCCGTAGCACGGAGACTAGAACCCCCGGTAGAACTCTGTGTCCTAGAAATGGTTGAGTTGATTTGTGACTCGAAGCAGGGAGAGAAAACTAAAGAACTACCTTTGCTCTCAGCTCGGAATCGCTAAACCGTTCCTTTTATATTTTGAAGTGGGTCGAGGAGGGGTTGGCAGCCCCCCACATCCCCCCAGCATGCCACTGGAGGCACCCGCAGACGTTTCTGAGTGCAGAACCAAATGCACACCCATTATGTGCCCACCCACTGACACCATCCAAGAATTTCCATTTTCTGACCCCACTTGGAAAATGTCAAGGCTGTCGGTATCTGTAAAAGGCTGAACAATTTCTTCGCTAAACACAACTTCAACTGGAAGAAAACTGTAGGGTTTTTTTTTGTTTTTTGTTTTTTTTTTCCCAGCTCAGGAGCACCTGCTGTAGTTGGCACCACACCTGGCTTGGCTGCTCTGGGGGATGATGGACTGGTGCCTGCCCTCCTGAGTCACAGCCTCTCTGTAGGCACCCACCGTTGTCAAAGGCTGCCAGCCTGCCGACAAGAGTCTCATCACCCGGTGCCAGCCCCTGACGTCCACGGAGCCCAAGTCTTGAATCACTGCTTCTTCCTGGGGGTTGGTCAAGAAAGAGAAGCAGAAAATGGATTCTTCGTTATTGCGCAGAAGTTGGCTGGCTTTCAAGGCAACTTGAATGCTCAAGTAGGCTTTGGGTAGAAGCTTCTCGTATTTTCGCTCGCTCTCGGCGATCAAGCGGGGGGACCAACCCGGGAGGTCACCCAGGTCTTGGCAGTACTTTGGGACCATCTCAACGAGGGGGAAGTCAAAGCCCTGTGGTCACCATTATGGATTTTGTGAAGAAAAAAAAAAAAAATCCGAGAACTCTTTTGGTCAAATTGCCCGGGCTGTGAGAGGAGATGGGAGACTAAGTCTGGAAATTTTCGACTCTAGCAGAAAACTTCTGCAGCCTGGCATGGAGTGACAGACATCTGCCGACACCCAATTAAAACGTACTTCCCCCATCAAAAGAGATTGATAAGGTGTTTTTCGTTTCTCATTCCTACTTTCTCAGCAGGAGGTACTTGACCCCAGCTCTGTGTGCTCGACCTCCCGCTTCAAGCTTACCTGCTACCTTCTCACACCTGTGACCTTCAGGGGTCGCTCATGGCCACTGGAGCCAGCCTGCTCATATGGAGGGCCAGAGAACCTGGGAGTTTATCTCACCCCGTCCCCCCATCCTGGGTGGCCGCATGCTATTGGGTTTAGGAGTCTGTTATGGACTGTGTCCCCACAAAATTCGTCTGTGGAAGCCCTATCCCCAACGTGACTATATTTGGAGACAGGGTCTTTAAGAGGCAATTAAGATTAAATGAGGTATTAAAGGTGGGGCCCTGGTCAGGGACGATTAGTGTCCTTACACGAAGAGAAGGAGAAACCAGGGAGTTCTCTCTCTTCACGTTTGCACTGAAGAAAGGTCACGTGAGCACCCAGTGAGAAGGCAGCCATCCGCAACCCAAGACGGGACCCCTCGCTAGACTTTCACCCCGATGGCACCTTGATCATGGACTTCCAGCCTCCGAAACTGTGAGGAAAAAGATTCTATTGTTTAAGCCCCCCAGTCTGTGATACTTTGTTATAGCTGCCCTAGCAGATGAACACAGGGTCCCAAAGCCAAACTTCCTCGCCTGGTGTGTAATTTACAGCCCCCCCCCCCCCCCCGGCACTCTCCACTGGGTCAGTCCTCTTTCAGGGCTGCACTTGACATTTTATGTCCTTGTGTGGCTTCCTCCCTTTGCCTGTCCTGATCCCCCACTCCCTCGCGGTCATCTGGGAGAGCATCTGAATTCTTGTCTCTAGTTCTGCTTCTGGGAATATCTGACCTAAGAAATCAGTGATGCAGAACTTCCCCAAAGGTAATGAGAGTGGAGGACACAGAGACTGCTGGGGAATGAATTTCACTTGCAGAGATTCCGTTAGTGTCTCTTAACGGGAGTTCCTTGGGTAATCGGCAGAGTAAGCAATGTCAGCTGCTACACTGGGCGATTCCTGAAATCTCAGTGGCTTAAAAAAAATTTTTTTTTCAATGTTTATTTATTTTTGAGAGACAGAGACAGAGCATGAGCAGGGGAGGGGCAGAGAGAGGAGGAGACACAGAATCCGCAGCAGGCTCCAGGCTCTGAGCTGTCAGCACAGAGCCCGACGTGGGGCTCGAACTCATGGACCTCGAGATCGTGACCTGACCCGAAGTCGGACGCTTAACCGACTGAGCCACCCAGACGCCCCTGAAGTCTCAGTGGCTTTACACAACAAAGGTTTAGTTCTTCCTCCCCTGCGGTCTGCGGTAAGTTGGGCAGCCCTGTGTTCCGTCTTGTAGCTGTCCAGATGGAACACATGGTTTCTGAGGTTGTTGGGCAGCAGAGAAACACATGTTCGTAACTGCTCGGTCCAGAAATGGCACGCATCCTTTCTGCTCACAGTTCTTGGGTCGAAACTAGTCGTCTGATCCTAATCAAAATGCCAGGGGTATTGGGAAATGTGGGGGCACACATGGGCTGTTTGGGGAACCACAGTTTATTCTTAGAAGCGGAGTTTACCTTATATAGTGATTAGGTTCTTCAGAAAAGAACAGTGGAAAAGACAGGAGCTGCATGTGGCCCAAACTGCCTTTTTAGGAAGGCAACATCAATGTGATTTGTGGGCTCATACTGTCTTTCAGGACAGAAAATAATTAATAACAGAAAATGTCTTTCCTCTGCATTTTTTGGGCAACGATTAAGAAATGCTTCTAACATTTTTTGAAGATTTGCTAGTTAAAGTAAACTAAAATTCGAACGTACTTTGTGAATTTCAATGAAAAGGCATATGCTTTTGTTGGAGTAAGAAGGTGAATGAACCCCCCAAAACCGTGAACCATAAAATATTGACAAATTAGACTTCAAGATTAAGACATTTTCTTCATCAAAAAAGCCCACTGAGGGGCGCCTGGGTGGCTCAGTTGGTTTAGTGTCTGACTCTTGATTTCGGCTCTGGTCGTGATCTCATGGTTTGTGCGTTCAAGCCCCACACCAGGCTCTGTGCTGACAGTGCAGAGCCTGCTTGGAATTCTCTCTCTCCCTCTCTCTCTCTGCCCTTCTCTCTCTCTCTCTCTCTCTCTCTCTCTCAAAATCAATAAATAAACTTAAAAAAAAAGCCATTGAGAGAATGCAAAGTCAAGCCATGGCCTTGGAGAAGATATTTTTTCCGCATATACTTGTCTCAAAGGACTCATATTCAGCATATATAAAGAACTCTCACAAAGCGGTAAGATGGATCAACGAATAACAGAATGGGCAAAAACCTTGAACAGGCTGGGTGATTCTGCCTCACGTTGTGGATTGTTTGGGTCTAGTTGGTGCCAAGGATTGGGTTCGCTCTTCTCCATGCCTGTCAATTCTGTGGCCCCGATAAACGGGGGAAGCGACTCCTTGGGTATGCTCTTCTCCTAACAAGATAATGGAGCACACGAGTTAAATTAAATCATGCAGGAACATTTAAATCCTTTGTTCGCATCTGCTAACATCCATTGGCCAGAGCAAGGCATCTGATCAAGCTTACTGTCAACGAGTTGGGGAAATATACTTCACCCACAGGGGGAGGGCACTATACAGTCACATACAAGCGGGTGTGGATGTACTGCATTTCTAGAAGTGCAGTCCCATCTACTATAGCTGTTGTGGATAGGTTATGGGAGGCAGGAGGTCCTTACCCAACGCGCAACCGATGTGAGAGATAGCGTGAGTTCCAGTGACATCTTTGGCAGCCCTGGATCTGGTCATACTTGGAGCTGGATTCAACTTTGGACTTTGCAGCGTCCCCAGTCGATATATCCACCTGCTGCCCTCCCCGCCGCCGGCCCCAACCCTTTATGACTAAGCTCTTTTGAATCAGGATCCTGTCCCCTATGACCACATGATTCCTAACATACACTTTCCCTCACGGTACATTAGAATGCTCGTTTCTCTTCACCAACAATAACACTGGGTGTTAATATTCTTTTTTGGTTTCTGCCAGTTTTCCAGGCGAAGAATGGCACCTTGGCAGTAATATCAAAAATCTTCATTCGCCTGCTGACGGGTTGTATCTCTCCTTTATGAACTGAATTTGGCTTACTTTCCAAATGTGCTGATTTTTCAAGCTGGAGTTGGGTTTGCCAAAGGGATACGTTTCCCAAGAGTTCTGGGTGCTGAAATGGTTTTGCCGTTGATTATAATATCCCTCCAGGCTGAGAGTGTTGCTACCTTTACGTAGCCAATGTTTCTTGTTGAAATGAGCACAGAATGCCTTGTGTCACCTTTTCCAAAGCCTCAACGAATGTTATTTTGGGTTAGAGAGCAAGAGAAAGACAGAGGGTGAGACAGCTGTCACAAGGTCCCGGGAAAGTGGCATCATATTTCACAATTTCATGGTGACTGCTCTTTGGAGGCGTGACACCTTCCTAGGAGAAATCTAATGCCTGAAAGAGAATTTGCCTATTCAAAACACCCTCACGGTATGAATCCAACTAATTTCCAGAAGAAGGGAAGAGCACAGAAAGGGGAACATATTTTTTGGGAGACAATTCATGGTCATTTGAGATCTGAGACCGGAATTTGGGAATCTGGACACTTGGCTCCTAATTCTTAGGGGGAGGCAGGGGCATGAGCTGGTTGAAATCCTTGCTCTACAAAGCGTGACCCGTGGCTTAGCAGCCGCGGCAATACCTGGGAACTTTCTGGAAATGCTGGATTACTGAATCAGAACTTTCTGCACGGGCTTTGGAGCATGATAAACCTCGACAAATTTCAACCTCTGTCATGCATCATTTTTACTGTGATAGTTCTCGGTCCTGAGCGACTTTCAACCTGTAATCCTGCCACACCGCTTGTGATAAATCACAAGTTGGGACGTATCGTTGTCTCTGCTGTTTGGCCAAGTTATTTATCCAGTTCTTTCTAATTGGTCGGGGGGGTGGGGGACAGCATGGCAGTTACCAGGGGATTTAGCGGCTGTGGTGTATTTAGAACACTTCCCCGTGTGTAGGAGGCTGATTAGCTACATTTGCTAAGTACCTAACAGCTGCTATTAGCCTTTAATGATCTTAATTCCCAAAGTAGCTCAGTGGCAAAGGCCGGTCTCAGACTTTTTCCTGCCAGGGTTCCCAGGGGACAGACATTTGCTTTCAGCATCTGGGTGTGAGGGACCGGAAAGGAATGTTCTCTGGATCCTGAAGATTTCTAGCCAAGGGGTTAGTAACAAAGCCCGTATTTGGCAGAAAGATTAAACCCTGAGATTGAAATTGCTCTGACTTTATCCCATGGGCGAACGGAGTATGTTCTCTTCAAGCTTTTGCCTTTAGAGATGAAGCAGGGCGAAGGTTTTTGTTCTGTGTTCAAGAGCAATTTGCCTTCTTTGTACTAAAATTGCCAATCAGGTGCTTTGCGGGCTGTCTTGTTCACAGTCCTGGGAATGCCCTTGGCATTCCTCCAAATAATTTGCAGGTGAGTGCAAAATCGCATTTTTGGAAATGGATTGTCTTAAAACTTTCGGCCGAAGTCTTTTATTTTTTTTAATTTTTTAAATGTTTATTTATTTATTTTTGAGAGAGAGAGAGAGAGAGCGAGCAGGAGAAGGGCAGAGAGAGAGGGAGACAGAATCCCAAGGGAAGCTCCGTACCGTCAGCACAGAGCCTGACTCAGGGGCCCGAACCCCCGAACCGTGAGATCGTGACCTGAGCCGAAACCAAGAGTCCGACGCTCAACCACCCAGATGCCCTTTGGCTGACGTCTTAAAACTCCAGCTGTACCACTTACTAGCTGTGTGTCACTGGTCACATCACTTAGACTTCCTATATCTTAATTTTCTCATTTATAAAATGAGATTAATAATAGTCACCATAGGGGCACTCGGCTGGCTCAGTTGGTGGAGCATGTGACTCTTGATCTTGGGGTTGTGAGTTCAAGCCCCATGATGGGTGTAGAGATGACTTAAAAATAAATCTTTTAGGGATGCCCGGGGTGACTCAGTCGTTTAAGTGTCCGACTCTTGATTTCAGCTCAGGTCATGATCTCGTGGTTTGTGAGACTGAGCTCCGAGTCGGGCTCCGGGATTCTCTCTCTCTCTCTCTCTCTCTCTCTCTCTCCCCCTTTCTCTCTGCCCCTCCCCTGCTCAAGCGCTCCCTCTGGCTCTCTCTCTCTCCTCTCTCTCGCTGAAAATAAATAAACTTCAAAAAAATGGCATGGTTATAAATAAAAAACATTTAAATGTTTATTTATTTTGAGGGAGAGAGAGATGGAACGCGAACAGAGGAGGAGCAGAGAATCCAAAGCAGGCTCCAGGCTCCGAGCTGTCGGCACAGAGCCTGACACGGGGCTCGAACTCACGGACCGCGAGATCATGACCTGAACCGAAGTCGGATGCTCAACCGACTGAGCCACCCAGGCGCCCCTCAGCTGGTATGATTTTACTATTAGTGCAAACAATTGTGAGTCGGGGCATGCTCTTCCTTTACCCCTGCCCCCCCCCCCCCCCCCCCGCGTGCAGGCATCGTCACCCACCCCCGGGGAGTCCCTCCCCCCTTCATACTTCTGGTAATTGAACTCCCCAGAGTTTTGGCAAAGGACACGGTGGTCCAGCTTCTCTCGCGGCTACACAAGGCCGTGCGACTGAGGTCCCAGCAGTAGAATATGGTGGAAACAATACATAAACTCCTGTGCTCCTTCCTTAATAGGAAATTCTCGCCCTCCACTTTTTCTCCTCACCCCCTCTCGCGATGGCTGGAATAAAGACACGGTGATAGGCCAGGTTGGGCAGATGGATGAAGACACTCTCGGAGACGTGTCAGAGCTACGAGACAGAGGGAACTGGTCCCCAGATGACCTTGTACAATGAAACCGTTTGCCTGCGTCAGACCTCCTGCCCACGTCTGCGAGGTGAGAGAGAACAAAACCTGTTTCTTATCTGAGCCATTGTTTTCCTGGGTCTCTTTGCTTCCATTTCTTGTTTCCATGCTCAATAACACATCACTTACAATCTGGGCGTTAGAGTATATCTCAGGGAAATAAATTTAGTTCTTTTTTTTTTTTTTTTTTTAGTTTATTTATTTATTTTGAGAGAGAGAGAGAGAGAACGAGCTGGGGAGGGGCAGAGAGAGAGGGGGACAGGAGATCCGAAGCAGGCTCAGTGCTGACAGCAGAGAGCCCCGATGTGGGGCTTGAACTCACGCACCGTGAGATCATGATCTGAGCCCAAGTTAGATGCTAAACTGACTGAGCCACCCAGGTGTCCTGAAATAAATTTAGTTCTTTAAAAAAATTTTTTTAATGTCTATTTATTTTTGAGAGAGAGAGAAAGAGCAGGGGAGGGGCAGAGAGAGAGAGAGAGGAAGACACAGAATCTGAAGCAGGCTCCAGGCTCTGACCTGTCAGCACAGAACCCGGCGTGGGTCTCGAACTCACAAACCACGAGATCATCACCTGAGTTAGAGTCAGATGCTTAGCCAACTGAGCCACCCAAGCACCCTAATTTAATTCTTAACGTGAGCCAAGCTTTGTTTAAAAAAAAAACTTAGAGTTAAGGGGCACCTGGGTGGCTCAGCTGGTTAAGCATCTGACTCCAGCTCAGGTCATGATCCCATGGTTCATGAGTTCGAGCCCCGCATCAGGCCCTGTGCTGACAGCTCAGAGCCTGGAGCCTACTTCAGATTCTGTGTTTCCCTCTCTCTCTGGCTCTCCCCTGCTCATGCTGTCTTTGTCTCAAAAATAAATAAGCTAAAAAAACCCAAAACCAAAACAAAAAAACTTAGGGTTTACGGGTACCTGGGTGGCTCAGTCAGTGGAGTGTCTGACTCTTGATCTCAGCTCAGGTCTTGATCTCAGGGAAGTGAGTTCGAGCCTCATATTGGGCTCCATGTTGGGTGTGGAGCCTACTTAAAAATCTTTAAGGTTTAGGGACGCCTGGGTGGCTCGGTCGGTTAAGCATCCGACTTCGGCTCAGGTCATGATCTCGCGGTCCGTGAGCTCGAGCCCCGCATCGGGCTCTGTGCCGACAGCTCAGAGCCTGGAGCCTGTTTCAGATTCTGTGTCTCCCTCTCTCTCTGCCCCTCCCCTGTTCATGCTCTGTTTCTCTCTGTCTCAAAAATCAATAAACGTTAAAAAAAATTTAAAAAAATCTTTAAAGTTTAGGGGCCCCCCGGGTGGCTCCGTCGGTAAGCGTCCAACTCTTGATCTTGGCTCAGGTCATGATCCCACGTTTCGTGAGATCGAGCCCCACGTCGGGCTCTGCCCCTACTTGGGATTCTCTCTCTCTCCCTCTCTCTCTGCCCCTCCCTCCACTCACACGCTCTCTTTCTCAAAATAAATACATAAACTTAAAAAAAATTGTAAACACTATGTTTCAGTGAGCCTTACTGACAACAGGTTTGCTGCCGTTCAAGTCCCAGCAGCAGCCGCCTTGCCGCCTTCTCTAGTGCTTTCCACGGGGGCCCTGTTCTTTTGGAGGCTGGGGCCCAGCGATCCTTGGGGATGGACTTCTCAGCTCTCACGGCACCGAAGCTGCCAAGGGTCTTTGGCGGGGGTGGCTTTTGCTCCAACGCTGTCACGATTCCATTTCAGTGCTATGTGCCTTCCATCACTGCTACGGGAAAGTGTGCCCGTTAACGCTGACATTCCTTTGTAGGTGATGTGTACTCTCTCTCTGGCCGCTTTAACCATCTCTCTGTCTTTGGTGTTTACAGTTTCACCAAGACGCGCGTAGGCGTACGTTTATTTGTATTTATCCCACTCGGGGTATGTGATGTTTCTTGAACCAGTAGACTTAATGTTTTTCATAAGCTTTCAAAAATTTGCAGTTCTTATCTCTAAGTTTTGCCTTTCCTCTATTTTCTCCACTTGATCCTCTTGGATCTTTTTTTTTTTATTAAAAAAGTTTTTCTGTAATGTTTCTTTATTTATGAGAGAGAGAGAGAGAGAGAGAGAGAACGCGCGAGCAGGGGAGGAGCAGAGAGAGGGAGGCACAGAATCCAAAGCAGACTCCAGGCTCCGAGCCATCAGCACAGAGCCCGAGGCAGGGCTTGAACTCACAAACGGCGAGATCATGCCCTGAGCTGACTGACTTCAGATGCTTACCTGACTGAGCCACCCAGGCGCCCCTGATCCTCCTGGATATTTGATTAGATGTACCCAAATCAGCTGGGATGAAGTTTCCACGGCCCACAGAACGGGGCGGGGGGGGGGGGGGGAATGAAGACCCCACCCCTTCCCACTTTCCAGTGGAAAACAATGGGAGTGTCGTCCTCAAAGCTGGGGAATTGTGGGTACATCGGCTTTCGCAACACACGTATGGACGATTCCCTATTTTCCCTCAGTGCGTACATGACTTCAAGGCTGCTTATTGAAAAATTATAGGCCAAAAGTGTTGCTGCTGCAAATGAGTGTTATTAAGCCCTGTCGGATTTGCCAAACACCCCACAGCAAATTACATTGACAATAGCAAGCTAAACCCACAGTGATTTATCATGGGCAAAGCCAAAGGAACAGCATCGGAAAACCGTGGCCGGCTCCAGATGACCCAGAGACAAAACGTTCCTTCGGGAAATCGCGGGAATTCCTATTATTGGATTACATGTGGGTACAGTGCAGAGGGGTGATATTCGGCAGCCGGACGTCTAAGCGGAATACCCAATCAGAGTGCTCCATACACTAGAGTGGCTATTTTTAATTTGCACGCACTGTTGGGGCACTTGGGCATCTCAGTCCGTGAAGCGTCTGGCTCTTGGTCTCAGCTCAGGTCATGATCCCGTTTGTGGGATCCAGCCCCACTTCGGGCTCCACCCTCTCAGCTTGGGATTCTCTCTCTCTCTCCCCGTCTTTCTGTCCCTCTCCCCACTCACACGCTCGCTCTCTCTCTCTCTCAAAATAAATACATAAACTTAAAAAAATAATTTTTTTTGATGTTTTTATTTTTGAGAGAGAGAGAGACAGAGACAGAGCGTGAGCGAGGGTGGGGTGGAGAGAGAGGGAGACACAGAATCCGAAGCAGGCTCCAGGCTCTGAGCTGTCAGCACAGAGCCTGACGCGGGGCTCGAACTCCTGAACCATGAGATCATGACCTGAGCCGAAGTTGGATGCTTAACTGACTCAGCAACCCAGGAGCCCCAACCCCAACCCTATTTCCAAATTAAGATTCCATTCTGAGGTTCTGGGGAGTTAGGACTCCAGCATATATATATATATATATATATATATATGTATGTATTTATTTATTTATTTTTACCCGCTCCGCCTCCCAGTCCCCACTCAAAACTTTATTTTTTTTAAGTTGAGAGAGAGAGAGAGAGAGAGCGAGAGAGAAAGAGAGCATGTGAGCAGGGGAGAGGGGCAGAGGGAGGGAGAGAAAATCATAGGCAGGCTCTGTGTCCAGCATGGGGTCTGACATGGGGCTCAATCCCATGACCCTGGGATCGTGACCTGAGCCGAAATCAAGAGTCCAACGTTCAACAGACTGAGCCACGCAGGCGCCCCTCGATTCCATTTTTTTTAAAAAGCCCATCAAAATAGCTGTTCTGCATCAAGGACACATTCGAGGGAGAGGTCTTCTTTTGGGTAAAGCTTGAATCCCTCACCCACTGTTTTCTCCGACCCCTCATGTTTGCATGGAAAGCCCTGTCCGCTTTTCACTGATGGGGTTCAATGTCAGCATGTATCTCCCCAAAGGGGCAGGAGCCCAGTGGACTCCTCTAGGAATGCCCCTCCCAGAGGCAGGAATATACCCTCAAGTGACAGGGAGATTCCCTGGCTGCGTATCCACGTCACTCACAGAGATCTAAACTTTTTTTTTTTTTAATTTTCTTTATTTCTGAGAGAGACAGACACAGAGTGTGAGTGGGGGAGGGGCAGAGAGAGAGGGAGACGCAGAATCCGAAGCAGGCTCCAGGCTCCGAGCTGTCAGCACAGAGCCCAGCGCGGGGCTCGAACCCACAGACTGTGAGATCATGACTTGAGCCGAAGTCAGACGCTTAATCAACGGAGCCATCCAGGTGCCCCTGCTTATGGAGCTTTTTAGAGACAGTGCTTGCCTGGACACACAAATCTAGGTGGGCGTTCCTCAAAAAACTCATCTGCGGATGGACATTTCGGTTGTTTTCAAGTCCTGGCTATTGTGAACAACCCTACAATGGACATGGGGGTACAGATAGGTAGTTCTATGGTAGTTCTATTTTATTTATCTATCTGTCTATCTATTTATGTATTTATTTATGAGAGAAGGACCGAGAGAGAGAGAGAGAGAGAGAGAGAGAGAGATTGGGAGCAAGGGAGGGGCAGAGAGAGAGGGACAGAGAGACCCCCCCCAAGCAGGCTCCGCACTGTCAGCTCCGAGCCCGATGTGGGGCTCGAACTCACGAACCGTGAAATCATGACCGGAGCCGAAACCGAGAGCCTGACGCTCAACCCACTGAGCCCCCCAGGCGCCCCAGTAGTTCTATTTTTAATAGCGCGAGGAATCTCCGTTTCTGGTTTCTCCAATAGCTTTTCCAACTTACATTCCCCACAACGGCGCCCAAGGGTCACCTTTTTCACGTCCTCGCCAACATGTTATCTCTTGTCCTTTTGATGAAAGTCAGCCACGTTTCTTTGCTCTCAAACCATTTCAAAGCCGCCTGAGAGGGCCGCCCCTGCTCTCCCCGGAGACCTCAATTATGTGAGTCATAAGCCCTTTTTTCTCATCCCCCCCCCCCCCCCCCCCCCCCCGCTCGGCATGTGGGCGCCACACCTTGATCAGTTTCAACATCAAAATCAAACTCTGAGCAGGGGGGAGGGGGGGGTCCCTCTGTTCTCCAGGTTTCCCGTAAAGGGAAAGCACAACAGGAAAGAAGGATCATTGATCCTCATACAAAAGGAAAACTCACGAAGTAGAGGTTTGGTCTCCCCAGAGTTTGCCAAAGTTGAGCTGAGACGAGGCGGTGCCTCCTGAGGTGGGTGCGACCCCCTGTCTCGTTTTCTCAGCAGCCGTCTCTCCCGGACAAGGGGCCCTGAGTGTCCTTGCCGTGTGGCTCTGCACCCGGGCTCCGGATTTTCACGGGAGGGAGAGAGAGGCTGTTGGCGCTCACCCATCCGGCACGCAGGGAGAAAAGGGGGGAGGGGTGGCCTGGGTGCTGGTCCCAGAAGGATCCTTGAGCAGGTTCCGAGGCTACGTGTGGACGTGAAGAGAAAGCTATTTTCCTGAGACGTTGGGAGACTGAGGCCCCAGGCCACCCTGCTCGGGGACACAATGCGATGACAACACTGGGGAGGTGCCTCCCGTTGCAGAAGCAGAGCCAGGAAAGGGTGCATTCTTGGGAACGCCGTTGCGGGTGTCAACCCCGCCAGGGATCTCCCCTTGCAGGAAAAAGCAGCGGTGTGAGCGGGAGAGGGTGCTCATGGACGGGGACGCCACCAGCATCCCAGTGGGGACGCTGAGCTTCGGTAAGGGTCAGGGAGTCTGGGACTCTCACTCAGAGAGAAGAGGCGGAGGGGTCCTCGGTCAGCGATGGCCCCAGCTCCTGGCAAACCCGCTCCCGAGGGATGCTTCCCCAAACCCGGATTTGGACCCACAGGCCTCCTACCCGGCAAGACTGAGCGACGGGACTTGTCAAGAGTATGAAGAACCAAATCCCCAAGGAAGCTTCCATGGCTGCATGGAGATCGCTCTGGGAAAAGCCGTGGGTGCCCCCCTCTTGGGGAGCATCTCTCCTGAGTTAGGAACGAGGCTCGAGGAGTTACCGTGCTGTCATCCAGCTCCTTACGAAAGGGTGAGCCATCGCCCTGGTTTGCCACGGACCTTCCTGGTGTTGGCACTGCTGGTGTGGATGCCAGGAACTCCTTCTGTCCGGGGCCAACCGGGATGGTCGGTTAATGATTTCATGAAATCAGAAACCACAGCAAGCCAGGAAGTGTGCGTTCAGTTGGTGAGTTCGTTTGTTCTGTGGATACGTATGACTAGTTTCTGGGGGATGCTGCTGGGGACACAGCCATGAACAGAGACCACATGCTCTCTGACCCACGCCGCTCACCTTCGGGGAGGGCAAAAGCGGGGCGTGATTGCAAATGGTGATAGTTTCTCGGAAGGGAGAGGCCTCGGGAGCAGAGCCGGGGGCCTGGTTTAGAAGGAGAAGATAGTGGGGTGCCTGGGTGGCTCAGTGGGTTGAGCATCCGTCTCCCGGTTTCCGCTCAGGTCGTGATCTCTCGGTTGGCGGTTTCGAGCCCCACGTCGGGCTTCACGCGGATGGTGCGGGGCCTGCTTGGGATTCTCTCCCTCTTAAAATAAATATATAAACTTAAAAAAAAAATCTCATAACATGAGGAGGTAGAGAAGGCCTCTCTCCAAAGAAACGTTTTGATCCTGATGATTCCGATACCAGTATCAGGGCGCGGGTTCCCCCCACATCTCCGAGCAATTCTACGATGCCAGCTGGGTGGCCTACACTTAAACTCACTTCTGACATTTGCCACCTGGAGACAGCACGCGATGCCACAGATTAAGGGCTCTGTGCCCCAAGATCGCCCCCACCCCAGATATCCTTTGCAGCCTCAGGTTGGTACCGATGCTTCTCTCTTTTTTTTACATTTATTTATTTTTGAGACAGAGACAGAGCATGAACAGGGGAGGGTCAGAGAAAGAGGGAGACACAGAATCTGAAGCAGGCTCCAGGCTCTGAGCGGTCAGCACAGAGCCCGACGCGGGGTTCGAACCCACGGACCGCGAGATCATGACCTGAGCCAAAGTCGGACGCTTCACCGACTGAGCCACCCAGGCGCCCCGGTACCCGTGCTTCTGACCGACTGAGTATAAACCAGGAGTTCCCGTGACCCCCCCCCCCCTCCTTTGATTAATGTGCCACAGTATCTCTCAGTGCTCAGGAAACGGCTTTCCTCACTAGATTACTGGTTATTACAAAGAGTATTAAAGGGTATGAATCAACAGCCGGGGGAAGAGAGATACATAGGGCGAGGTCCCAAATAAAGGAGCTTCTGTCCCCACGGAGTCTGGAAGCCTTCTGGCTCACCAACCCGGAAGCTCTGGCAACCCCATTCTTTTGCATTTTATGGAAACCACATGACACAGGGGTGATTGAATAACTCATTAGCTATTGATGACTGAACTCCATTTCCAGCCTCTTCCTTCTGCGGAGGTTGGAGGGTGGGACTGAGAGCTCAACCCACTGATCACACGGTTGGCTGCCCTAGCAACCAGCCCCCACCCTTAAGTGCCCCCCCCCCCCCCCCCGTCAACTCATTAACATAACAAAAGACACCTTGATCGGTGCTTATCCTAAGACCTTCCTCAGGATTTAGGAGCTCTAGGCCCGAAACGGGGAAGGAGAACAAATAAGCGTATGTCTTCTTTGAAATCACAGCATCAGATCCCAAGACTCCCTTTCTGTTTGTCAATCCCAGGAAATTCCCACGATTTCCTGCCTGTTGATCGAGTACCTGGGTTCGCCCGCGGGCAGGTGCCTTATCGCCTTAGGAAATCCTCCTGTAAACTCCCCTTTCCCCAGTGAGTCAGAAACGTGGTCTCCGGGGCAGCGAGGTTCAAGTTCTCTATGACCACGTAACCCCTCACCGCGGGGCTGAGTTCCCAGGACGAGGGAAGAAAAAAAAAAACCCAGACGCCGTATACAGATTTATGTACAACTCCCAGCTGTTATGGATACAGCCCTTCAGGGAAGCGTTTCTTCCTTCCTGTCGCTCTCATATCACAGATATTGCCCCGAAGCGAGCCCCGCATCGGGCTCTGTGCTGACCGTGCGGAGCCTTACTTGGGATTCTCCTTTCTCCCTCTCTCTCTCTGCCCGGCCTGGGCTCGCCCACGTGTGCGCCTCCTCTCAAAATGAATGAGCATTAAAAAAATTTAAAAACCAAACGCAAAGGTTTTTGTCCTTCCCTCCTCCCCTCCTATTCACCCCCCAGCATATCTAAGGGATACGACACAGCCCTTTTAGAAACACTGTAGTTGTAGGCTAACCATTTTTAACAGCGATGGGGCCGTCCCCTGAAGGGTGGATGGTCTTTGAGAGTGTGCCAACGTAGGATTAAAAAGACCCCTCCCTCACCTCCCCCCCCCCCCCACAGGTGGAATCCTATTCGGCCGTAGAAAGGAACAAACTATGGACCCTCACAAGGACTGGGCTGGATTTCAAGGCATTATGCACAGTGAAAAGAGCCAATCTCCAAAGGCCACGTGTGGAGGGATTCCATTCATATAACAGTCTTGAGGTGACAAAATTATAGAGATGTAGGACAGATTAGCGGTTGCCAAGGGTGAAGGAAGGGAAGTTTGTGGCTCCAAAGGGTTAGCAGGAGGGGGTTCTTTCGTGGAGAAGGAGCCTTACTGGTTTCTTGATTGTGACGGAGGTTCTACAGATCTACGCGTGGGATACAATTGCGTGAAACGCGCGTGCGCACACACACACACACACACACACACACACACGGCCTCCCCGGCCGCGTGCTTCCGCCCCAAGCCTCAAAGCCTCTGATTTCTCAACTGCCCAATGTAAGATCGATTATGCACGTCCCGATTTTGATCGGAAAAAAACCTGTGGCCGTACCGTTTCTAACATCACTGTGGCTCTGCGCGTTTACAAGGAGCCCTGCGGGATTAACCCCTCAGTCCACGAATATTTACTGAGTACTGACACAGCGGGTGGGCTGCCCATATCCCCTTGGGTTTCAACTTTCTTATACACATCAATGGCTTTTGACTCAGCCTGAGGGCTTTCTAATCACCTAGGGGAGTAGCTAGATGTGGGGGAGAGTAGACACCCCCAAGAGCAGCCCTCATCCAGTGATGCATGGAGGATAAATACCCCAGCTCCCTCACCCCTCTGGTGCAAGAACACTGAGGTCCGTGTTCTACACTGTCTCCCAAAATTTCCCAGTGGAATCAGCGGTGAATGGTAACCTGCTCACTAACCCGACTGTATCGGCCTCCTTCCTTTCCCTGTTTCGCGACCCGACTAATGCATCTCTCAAATAAACGACTTGACCTTGAATCCTTGTCTCAGGCTCTGCTTCCAGAGGATCCCATTTAAGACAAGGCACCAGGCTTCAATAAGCAGAGGGGAAGGGAGATATACGTACAGTGGCAAAGGAAGGATATTCAATTGCATTGGATCTTTGCCAGATGCCAAAGTGCTTTTACCTCTGTTTTCCTCATTTTTTCCCCTAGTGGCAGGTCACCATGAACCAGGACTTCCCTCTCCGGAGTGTTTGCGGAAGAGAAACAGACACTGTTTTCATTAGGGCATATCTACCGCGGGACCTCGCTGTTACAGCAGCCTATCCTGGTCTCCTAATAAATGCATTCTCTGTAATGAGAGAATTAAAGGTGAGGCAAGATTTTCCCTTTCCTTTTGAGATTTCTTTGTACTGTTTGAATTTATTTATTTATTTTTTTATTTATTTACGGCAGGGCAAGGGCAGAGGGAGAGGGAGAGAGAGACTCTTAAGCAGGTTCCATGCTTGGCGTGGAGCCCGATGCGAGATTCGATCTCATGACCCTGAGATCATGACCTGGGCCAAAATTAAGAGTCTCCAGATGCTTAACTGACTGAGCCATCCGGGTAGCCCTGTACTGTTTGAATTCTATGGCCACACACACACACACACACCCCATTGGGATTATCTAGAAGGTTATAGGTCAGTTTTTAGTTCCTCCAGCAAATGCCTTTTCAAGCATGGTTCAATGAACAAAATCATGGGGGTTTCTGGGTGGGGCAGTTGGTCGAGCATCTGACTCAGCTCAGGTCAGGATCTCATGCTTCGTGAGTTCAAGCCCCGAGTCGGGCTCCACACTCTCTTTCCCATTCTCTCTCTCTCTCCTTCTCTCTGCCCCTTGCTCAGTCGTGCTCTCTCTCAAAATGAAATAAATAATACTAAAAAAAAACCCCCAATAAAACAAAGTGAAAAGAAAATGAAATCATGGCGTTCTCGGCTGAATTGTGTGCCTCCTCCTGAATTCGTATGTCGAGGGGCTCACATTTCTTCGAATCGTCTGTTCAGTGAGTTCGAAGACTTGGGGGAACCATGGCTCGCCCGCTGTTCTGAGCTGAGCTGTGTCCTCCCCAAACGGGTATGTTGAAGCCCTCATCCTGGATGTGACTGTAGGTGGAGATGCAGTCTTTAAAGAAGTAATTAGGGTTAAATGAGGTCAGAAGGGTGGGCCCTAAACCCACAGGACTAGGGCCCTTATTAGAAGAGGAAGCGGGGTGCTTGGGTGGCTCCGTCGGTTGAGCGTCCGACTTTGGCTCAGGTCATGGCTTGTGGGTTCGAGCCCCACGTCGGGCTCTGTGCCGACAGCTCGGAGCCCGGAGCCTGCTTCGGATTCTGTGCCTCCCTCTCTCTCTGCCCCTCCTCCGCTCACCGTCTGTCTGTCTGTCTCAGCCTCTCAAAAATAAATAAACATTAAAAAACATTTTTAATAAAAAAAAAAAGAAAAAAGAAACGGCTGAGCTGGCATATCACCTCTCTCTTGGAAACCTACCCTACTTTTCATTTGTTATATTTATTATATAACAGATATATGTATCTTGGGCCACTATAACCAAATACCCTTCACTGGGTGATTGCAACAGTAGAAATTCCTTTCGTATTTATTTATTTATTTATTTGGTAATCTCTACACCCAATGTGGGGCTCAAACTCACGACCCCGAGATCAAGAGTCACATGCTCTTCTGACTGAGCCAGCCGGACACCTCATGAAATTTATTTCTTTCATTAGTGGAGGCTAGAAGTCCGAGATCAAGATTCCAGGAGATTCGGTTTCTTCCCTTCCCTCCCCTTCCCTCCCCTTCCCTCCCCTTCCCTTCCCTTCCTTGGAGATTCGGTTTCTGCCCTGCCCTTTCTCCAGAGCTGTCTTCCTGGCTCACAGACGACCATATTCTCACTTGGCCCTCACTGTGGCCTTTCCTCGGTGCATACACACAGAGACAGAGAGGTCTTTCTCTCTTCCTTTTCTTTAAAAAAATTTTTTTAAGTTTATTTATTTTGAGAGAGAGAGAGAGAGAGAGGCAGAGAATGAGCAGGGGAGGGGCAGAGAGAGAAGGAGAGAGAGAATACCAAGCAGACTTTGCGCCGATCAACGTGGAGCCTGAGGCGAGGCTTGAACTCATGAACCACGAGATCACGACCTGAGCCGAAACCAAGAGTCCGATGCTTAACCAACTGAGCCACCCAGGCACCCCTCTTCCTTTTATGAGGACACCGGTCTTATTGGATTAGGGCCCCACCCTTGTGACCTAATTTAACCTTTATTGCCTCCTCAAAGCCCTTTCTCTGAATACAGCCACATCAGGGCTTAGGGCTTTAAATGGTGAAGTGGAAATTTAAGTGATTTTTAATAAGCCCGAGTCTCACTTTCTTCATCTGAAAAATGTTGAAGACACAGGAGGTCCCTTCTGGCCTCCCACTGTCACCATGCAGGTTAAGTAAAATGATGTATTTGTGAGTATTGGGGAAAACATGCGGTTCGTGGAAGATAGTTAGAAAATTCATACAAACAAGAAAGCTGCCAGATGAGAGTCAGAGGTAGGCCCAGCAAGGCGGGAGAAAAAAGGGAAAATGACACTCCGTTTTCCCACAGAGACAGATATATTACGACACGAACACGCATGCTTGGGGTATGCGTGCCTGACTCGCAAATCCAAAAATAGCCCCTGGGACCCTATATGGAGAGAGGATAAAGATAGCAACATCAGCTGTGAGTGACAAGCCCAGTTAGAGGACACAGAGACGATTTAAAAGGTCTTCATGCGAAACATCTTGAGTAGCTATCAAAATATCTGATGTTTAGGGGCGCCTGGGTGGCTCGGTCGGTTAAGCGTCCGACTTCGGCTCAGGTCACGATCTCACGGTCTGTGAGTTCGAGCCCCGCGTCGGGCTCTGGGCTGACAGCTCAGAGCCTGGAGCCTGTTTCCGATTCTGTGTCTCCCTCTCTCTCTGCTCCTCCCCTGTTCATGCTCTGTCTCTCTCTGTCTCAAAAATAAATAAACGTTAAAAAAAAATTAAAAAAAAAATTGATGTTTACAGCTCGAGAAAGAGAGAGTTCACTATCTGCCTGTGTATCTGCTCGGTCGTAGGTGCCTTGAGTAGCGATACAGTCATTCCAGAAGCGCCAGGGAGAGAATGCCTTCTATGAGTGGCCGTGGCCAGATACCCCGGCTCTCTCACCCCGTAGCTGCACAACACTGAGGTCTGTGATCTCTGCCACCTCCCAGAGGCCCCCAGCGGGACCGACTTCCAGTTGCCCACCGAGGTGACTTCCCTAGAGTGCCCTCGGCGCTGGCTGCCTTCCTGCCCTACCTCGCTCGCCGGTCCCCTCCTGGGTCTCCTGGAGCTACCTCTACGATGAACAACCTTCACTGCACAGTGTGTAGGACTGTCTTTGAGGGAAGCCCAAAGTAGGACCCACACCCCGCTCCTGCCTGTAAATATTATGCCAAGAATAGTCAGTCCTGATTGTCTACAGTGTTTCACGGCGTCCAAGGTCCCTTCACCTACAACGGGATGCTATTCAGCAATAAAACAGAATAAAATACGGAGGGACACAACAGCAGGGATGAGTCTCCGAGGCATTACGCTGAGTGAGTGAAAGAAGCCAGACCCAAACGGCCACAGGCTGTATGCTCCCATTTATAGGACCTCATGCTCCCATTTATAGGACCTCCCGGGGACGGCAAAACTATAGGGACCGAAAATAGGCCAATGATCGCCAGGGGCTGAGGGTGCAGGAAGGGATTAATTACAAAGGGTCGGGAAGGAACCCTTTGGGGTGATGGAGCTGTGCTATACCTTGATTTTGACGATGGCTCCGTGACGATGTGTATTCGTCAAAGCTCCCACAACGGTGTGTAACAAAGGGTGGATCTGGCGGGAAATGAATTATACCTTAATAAAAAAATGTTATACATCCGCCTCCTTGAAGAACAGAGCACTCCCCACCTTTATCTCACCTGGTTGTCATAACAACGCTGGGGCAACCGGGCGCGCTTGGTTCAGGCTTGCAGCCAAGCGCTTTGAGAGGTTCTGCTTCCTTCTTTCCGTCCGCGCCAAACCTTGCCTCCCGACCCACCAGGCCCCTCAAATCGTTCTGGCCAAGGTCGCTGCTGACCTCCTCTCTGCTCAAGCCCGGGGCTAATTTTCAGCGCTAACTTCCTTGACCACTCTTACCACTTGGCACTGGAGATCCTCCTGCCTTGGACCTGGGCCAGCCCACGGCTCTCGAGATGCCACTCGGTCCCCGCTGACCTTGGCTGTCCTTGGCGGCTCTGTTTTCCCATCCTTCCGCATCCGCCTGCCCGTCCTCTACTCTGATTTCTCCCCGAACTCCCTAGGGGAGCTCACCAAGCCTTTTGGAGCTATCAATTATATACTCCTGACTTCCGAATCTGTTTTACATCTTAGCCCCTTAACTGCCTGGTCACCGGGATTTCCAGCATCATGCGCAGAAGTTGATTTTGCAGCCTACGGAAATGATATTACAGCGGGGAAGCCTTTTTTCTAAAGTTTCCACAATAAAACTTAACGGCTACTGTCACAGATTTCAGGCCACTTCCCCCCCACCCAGCCCGCTTTATTTTTTTATTTTAAATCTATTCACCAGTTGACAGACAGTTAGGTGGTTTCCTTATCTTGGCCATTGTGAATAATGCGGCAATTAATAATGCAGATATCTCTTTAAGGTCCAGATTTTCTTTCTTTCTGATATATATCCGGAAGCGGGACTGCTGGATCATATGGTAGTTCTCTTTTTAATTTTTTGAGGCACCTCCATGCTATTAACCATAATAATATGGACATTTTCTACCAATTTATATTCCCACCGACATTGTGCTCTCTTTTCTCCACATCCTTGCCAACACTTGTGATCCCTTGTCTTTTTGATAATGGTGAAGGCTCCTAATCTTGACCTCCGATGGCCAAAGACACGTGGAGGCTCCGTAGGGTACCGATGGCTTTATGATGACTGGTCCTGGTTCCTCTGACAGGCCCATCTGAGACTTGATCTCGCGTTACCTTGCGTTATTTCCCCTTTATCATCGTAAAGGCTTACACTGCCTTTAGTTAATTTCTGTCACATACTTCCAAAAATCCCAGATAAATATAAGCATGCGTGTTTCGATTTTAAAATCATAGGGGCGCCTGGGTGGCGCAGTCGGTTAAGCGTCCGCCTTCAGCCAGGTCACGATCTCGTGCTCCGTGAGTTCGAGCCCCGCGTCAGGCTCTGGGCTGATGGCTTGGAGCCTGGAGCCGGTTTCTGATTCTGTGTCGCCCTCTCTCTCTGCCCCTCCCCCGTTCATGCTCGGTCTCTCTCTGTCCCCAAAATAAATAAACGTTGAAAAAAAAAATCATATGTAATATTTAATCACCACGTTGCTCTCCCCAAAGTTTATAACGATGTATGTGTCCACTACAGAGTAAACTGATGCCCACCTTCCCACATCCTAGCCCACACAGGGTATTATTTTAAATATATGTTAACGTACAGGGAAGAGACAAGCTTCCTCGTGAGCCTCCTGGGCTGGTAAACAAAACTTTTCCTGGCACCCATTCCCTAGGGTGTCATCCTACCAGCACCCCAGCTCTCTATAAGGAATGTCAATTCTTTTTTTTTTTAATGTTTACTTATTTTTGAGAGAGAAAGCGAGAGACAGAGCGTGAGCGGGGGAGGGGCAGAGAGAGGGAGACACGGGATCTGAAGCAGGCTCCAGGCTCTGAGCCGTCAGCACAGAGCCCGACGCGGGGCTCGAACTCGTGAGCCGTGAGATCGTGACCTGAGCCGAAGTCGGACGCTTAACCGCCTGAGCCACCCAGGCGCCCCAAAGAATGTCAATTCTTATTCACCACCTGCTCACCAGGGACATGAGGCCTCCTCTCTCACCCCGCAGGGTCAGTAGAAACCCCCCCCCCACTTACGCTCTGCAAGTTTTGGGGTTCTCATCTTGCATGCCTACCTCCTGGTTCTTGGCTTTCTCTTCTCTGACTCCTGGGCAACCCTTTGTGTCTTTAGGGCTCATTCGTGCATGTGTCTGTGTAGGGCATCTTTCCCTGCTAGGGAAATGCAGAAAAGCATCCCAGTGAATTATGACTGCACCCTCCCTCCAGAATGGCTGTTGTCAAAAAGACGGGCGTCATCGCGTGCTGATGAGGCTAGAGAGACAGGCCCACTGCGCGTGGAAAATAGTCCAGTAGCTTCTCCTGGGGTTAAACGTACACTCACCAGATGACCCAGCAATTCCCCTTGTGGGTATTTACCCAGGATAAATGAAAACCCACATCCGCACAAAGGCTTATACGCAGATGTTCGTCGCAGCCTTCTTGGTAAGAGCCAAACACCGGCAACGGGACAAATGTCTATCCACAGGTGAGTGGACAAACTGGGTCGGGCCATAAAACAGAGCACAATAAAAAGGAACCAATACTGATAAACAGACCGGGAGGGATGAGTCTCGAGAGCATTATGTTGAGTGAAAGCAATTTGACACCAAAGAGGACATAGGACATCTGTCCATTCTGATAAAATTATTGAATGGTTGAGTTTAAGCCCTAGTGACAGAAAACAGATCAGTGGTTGTCCGGGGACAGGAACGGGAGCGTGGACCGCAAGCGGGCACAAGGGAACTTCTGGGGCGATGGCGATGTTCCGAGTCTTGATGGTGGTGATGGTTATGTGATGTATGCTTTATTTTTTTTTTTTTAATTTTTTTTTTTCAACATTTATTTATTTTTGGGACAGAGAGAGACAGAGCATGAACGGGGCAGGGGCAGAGAGAGAGGGAGACACAGAATCGGAAACAGGCTCCAGGCTCTGAGCCATCAGCCCAGAGCCTGACGCGGGGCTTGAACTCACGAACCGCGAGATCGTGACCTGGCCAAAGTCGGACGCTTAACCGACTGCGCCACCCAGGCGCCCCGTGATGTATGCTTTAGTCAAAACTCATCAAGCTGGCCACTTAAGCTTGGGGCCTTGCGTCACCGGCAATTTATACCTCAGTGAAGTCGATTACGAGGGGTTACGTGTTACCCAGCATCCTTCCTTGATATACACGCAGGCTTTTCTCCATGCCCTGTCCAACGGCTGGGCTCCGTCTGGAAGTCTGCTCGAATTCATGAACCGTGAGATCACGCCCTGAGTCGAAACCCAGAGTCGGTTACTTAACCGACTGAGCCACCCAGGCGCCCCTCGACCTGTTTACGAGGAGGAAACTGAGACCCAGGTTGAGTAATTGTGTCTCCTCCCCCTGTCTTAGTCTGTTGAGGCGGCGAGAGCAGAATATACAGACTGCCAGACGTTTATGTCCCACAGAAATAATGGGAAGCTGGGAAATCCAAGATCCAGGTGTGGGTAGATTCAGGGTCCAGTGAAGTCCGGCTTCCTGGTTCGTAGATGGGTGCCTTCCTGCTGTGGCCTCATAAGGCAGAAGGGCCAAGGGAGCTCTCTCTCTCTCTCTCTCTCTCTCTCTCTTGGGGGGGGGGGGCTCCTTTATAAGGGCGCTAATCCCATTCACGAGGGATCTCTATCATCTCCTAAAGGCCCCATCTTTTAGTAGTGTCACATTGGGGTTAGGCTTTCAATAAATGAATTTGGGGGGCACACGTTCATTCTACAGCACCCCCCCCCCCCAATTCATGTATATGGAAGTCCTAACCTTCAGCACCTTAGAATGTGACCTTATTTGGAATTGGGGTCATTGCAGGTGTAATGAGTTAAAATGAGGTTGTAAGGGTGGGCCCTCTAATCCGGTGTGAGCAGCGTCCTTATCAAAAAAGGGGGAGGTTTGGGCTGGGTGTGGAGAGGACAGGGAGTGAGCACGAAGAGCGCCACCTGCAGGTCAGGGAGAGAGGCCTGGAGCAGATCGGTCCCTCACAGCCCTTGGGAGGCATCAGCCCGGCTGCCATCTTGATTTTGCTCGCAGAAGATAACGTTTGTGTTGGTTCCGCCATCCAGTTTGTGGTATCGTGTTCTGGCTGCCCCAGAAAACTAAAACAGCAACCTGGAAACGATGGAGGTGGGAAGCGGCAAAGCGGAAGTCTGGTTTGGACGATTGGCGCGCGTGGGGATTGCCCTTTCCCTTGCTGTTACTGCCCTTGGACTCTGCCCGGGGCAGACAAGTAGCCTTCGTCTTGCCTGGGCAGATGGCCGGGGGCCAATGGTGGGCATGTCATGCGTCCCATCATCGCTCTGTGTGTATAGATCGCCAGCTGTCGGGCTGGGAGAGGCCTGTGCCGTCGTGGATGGCATTTAAATTTGGCCAGGTCTCTGCTCCTTTGGCCGAGAGAAATGTGCCCAGGACAACGTAAACAGTGTAATAGGCCCTCTTCTCTCAGGGGAGCTGGCTCAAAACCGGACATATAACATCACGGCGGACGCCCGTGTGTAGGTGGAATAGGGCCCGGAGACTTACTGGGGATTCCTTGGAGCCTCCAATTTTCCTTTTTCTATCTGTTTCCTTTGGTGGCCAGAGAAGGAAATAATCCGGTCGAGAGGACTGCGGAGAAAAATGACCCAGATCACGGGGCTTCAGAATGTAGGTGATGATGAACTGGTAACTGAGAATCAGTTAAAGAAGCAAGAGATTTATTAGGAGGAATTAGCGCGTGCAATTGTTGGGGGGCGGGGGGCTGACCAGTCTGTAATTTTCAACGTAGGCCTGAAAACGAGAGATGTAGGAAGGCTGATGGTACAGTTCCAGTCTGAAGGCCAGCAGGCTCGAGAGACCCAGGAAGAGCCGGTGTTTCAGTTTGAGCCCGAAGGCAGAGAGACCAGATGTCCCAGTTCTGGTCCACAGGCCTCTCTTGGAGCAAAGCTGTCTTGTTTTGGAAGGTCAATCTGTTGAGCTGTTCACACCTTCAACTGATTGGACGAGGCCCACCACGTTATGGAGCACGGTCTGTTTTCCCCAAAGCACACTGATTTAAAGGTCAATCTCATCAGAAAACTCCCTCAGGGAAACACCCAGAAGCGTGTTTGGCCAACCATCTGGGCACCCCACGTAGCTCGGTCAAGTCAACGCACCGAGGCAACCACCACGCACAGCTTCCAGTTGGTCGAGCCAACAGGAGGCACTCCCAGAGCAAAGGTGGGAGAAGAGTGAGGTTGGGGAGTTTATTTTCTTGGCTTCCTCTATTCCACGTCGCTCTGGAGTGTGTGCCTCCCTCTACTGAAGGCCACAGCTCCTTCAGGCCGCGCTCTGTACATCTGTCCCTCTGCAGGATCGGAACACTCTTCCCCCCTCTTTGCTCCTTTAGGCGTGGATGGGAACCGCTCCCCGCTGCTGCTAGCCGGTGGGGGCTGAACGATCTCACCCTCCCTGCGCTTGTTGTAAATGTATTTTATGAAGTGCTTCTCAAATTGCCCAGTCTGAGCTTGCCCTCCGGCTTCTGCATGGATTCCGCTGGATACAAAGAGTAATATATTTGAGAGAGAGAGAGAGAGAGAGAGTGTGTGTGTGTGTGTGTGTGTGTGTGCAGACGCTAGTGGGGGGGGGGGGCAGAGAGCGAGGGACAGAGAGAGGATCCGGAGTGGGCTCCACACTGACAGCAGGGAGCCTGAGGCAGGGCTCCGGCTCCCGCATTCGTGAGCCACGAGATCGGGACCCGAGCCCAAGTCGGGCGCTCAGCTGACTCAGCCACCTGGATGCGCCTCAGTCTACATTTTTTTTTTTTTTAATTTTTTTTTTTCAACGTTTATTTATTTTTGGGACAGAGAGAGACAGAGCATGAACGGGGGAGGGTCAGAGAGAGAGGGAGACACAGAATCGGAAACTCAGTCTACATTTTTGATTGAATCCTTGCTGTGACTCCTCGTGGTAGGCACCACCCTCATCTACCGGTTACAGCAGAGTCCACTGAGGGGCAGAGAGATGAGACGGCCCGAGTGCCACCCTGAGGTAGCCTGACGATTCGGATGGGCACTTGGAGGACGGTAGATGCCTGGCTCAGAACTGTGTCACCCTCATCGTTTCTGCAGACACATCTGTATCTCACTATTTGATTCAGAAAGATACGGTCAGAGTGTTCATAGGGCACACGGGCATTGGAACAGAAGGTCAGTGTCCACAAACATCGGCATGGGAACATGAAGCAGGGCCAGAAGTCAAGATATTCACTTCCAACCTAGGTCCTCCAAAGAGCGGTATGCTTTAGGAGATATTAAGGAGACATTAAGAGAGTAAGGAGAATAGTTATGGCCACTATTTGCCGTAACAGTGAGCATACAGCTTAAGCAGCCGTAGCAAAGAGAGCCAAAACATAATGGCTCAGGCCGGATAGAAATTTCTTTTTCACCTAATAGCCAAGCAGACGTCCTGGGGCCACGTAGATGGTTCTGCTCCTTTGAGATCATCCAAGCCCCAGCTTCTTTCCGTCTCGTGATTCTGTCCTCACCCAGGGTGCTGTCCTCACGGGCACGGTTGAAGCTGGTCGTTACTATTTCACACTGAATACAGAAAGAGAGCAAGTTCAGGGCAAGGGGATCCCCTTTCAGCCGGCAACCTGGGAGCTACGTACATGACTTCCGCTCACGTTCCCCTGGTGAGGCCTTGGCCATACCCGACTGCAAGGGATGATGGGAAATGCTGGCCTTTGCCACGCGCCCGGCTCAAATTGTTTTACCGTGGAAGGTGGGGGGAATGGAGCTCGAGAGACAGTTAGTGGGCCCGCCAACCAGCAGACGGGCTCTCATGGTGGGTTTTGAATTACACAAACAGGACTTTGGAGTCTAACATCCCATCCGAGATCAACGAGCTGTTTCTCCCACTCTCTCACGTCCCGAGGAAGAAATAGAAAAAGGAGGTACGATCTTGACTGATCTTGTCTTCTTTGAAGATGCAAACTCCTTCGAGTCTGAGTCCAGATGCTCCACTGAGACAGGTTTGGGGGCCGCTGGGGGTATTCAGCACAACCACATGTGTCTGGCCCACTGCAAGAACCGGCTGGATGTTAATTGGTGGGATGGGTCAGAAATCTATATACTGAAGATACATAGAGAGAAAAGAGGGCCAGGTGAAAGGAAGCCCAAGCAGCCGATTCATTGTGTTTGGCCCAGGACCTAAGAAAGCTCTTGGCACAGGAATTTTGACAGTTCTAGGCTCAGAGCCATGCACTCACACACTCATCATTCTCTGGAGGTGGGTCAAAAGAATGGAGGTGGCAGGCGGGGAGAGATACTGACTATCGTGTACCGGTTGCACAGGTTGTGCACTGCACAAACCTAGAGGCTGCCCTACCTATACGCAGCAGACCTGGTGTGATGCCAATCTCTGCCTTTCCTATCTCTGATTCCAGTCGCCTCGTATCCTGGAATGGAGGTCTCCAAACAGTGGTTAAAACAACTGGGCTAGTCTGTTGGAGGATGATATACCACATGGAGCAGAGGTGAGTTTTCCCAGCTAAGACAGGCCAACCACTAGACACGAATGAGGCCATAGTAGCTCACCCAGCCCCGGCCAAACCACCACCAGACTACGGAGAGCAGCTACCCTGGCCGCGATCGGACGAGCCACTGAGATAACCTACAAAAAAAATGGGGACGGACAATCAATCTTTTGTCGTTCTAAACCACGAATTTTGGGGTGGTTTGGTTACACAGCAAGAGATAACTGATACACAGACACAGGGGACCCCTCTCGTCTACACTGCCAAAGTCGAGGGTGGTCATCCGACTTGCTCTGGCCAATGACAAATGAGCAGAAGCGATGTGAGTCATTTCTCTGAGAGAGTATTCAAGAGCCGGGGCACAATTCTCCATTCCCCCTTTTCACCGCCACGGTAACCGAGATTGTTCTAGATGGTGGGAGCTTCGGGGGTGCCTGGGTGGCTCAGTCGGTTAAGCATCCAACTTCAGCTCAGGTCATGATCTCACAGTTCATGAGTTCGAGTCCCGCGTCGGGCTCTGTGCTGACAGCTCAGAGCCTGGAGCCTGTTTCCGATTCTGTGTCTCCCTCTCTCTCTCTGCTTCTCCCCCGTTCATGCTCTGTCTCTCTCTGTCCCAAAAATAAAATAAAAAACGTTGAAAACAAAAATTAAAAAAATTTTTTTTAATGTTTATTTATTTTTGAGACAGAGAGAAACAGAGCATGAACGGGGGAGGGTGAGAGAGAGGGAGACACAGAATCGGAAACAGGCTCCAGGCTCCGAGCCATCAGCCCAGAGCCTGACGCGGGGCTCGAACTCACGGACCGCGAGATCGTGACCTGGCTGAAGTCGGACGCTTAACCGACTGCGCCACCCAGGCGCCCCCCAAAAATTTTTTTTTAAAAAAAGATGGTGGGAGCTTCAGCAGTCTGGGAACTTGAACCACAAAGACGGGGAGCAGAGTACCCGGTGCAGGATATTTGACACGAGCGAACAGACACGTCTACCGTTGTGGCCACTGAGACTTTGGAGATGTTTGCCATTGCAGCCTACCCTAGCCCGTACTGATTAATACATTTCAGGCCCCAAACCTGAGATGTTCTTCTCTGTCCCACACAAGCTGCAGTTTGCACGGATCCTGGCCCTGGGGGGAGCTTTACAGCATCACCTCTTTCCTCTTAGAAATCACAAGTGCTTCACTCCCATCCTCATAAACAAACTTTATCTTCACTCAGCAAAACCCTTTTTTCCTTGCCTCAAGGAGGAAGGAGAGGAAACATTTTTTTGTGATGTAAAGAGACACACGGGGCACCCGGGTGGCTCAGTCGGTTAAGCTTAAGCGGCTGCCTCTTGATTTCAGCTCAGGTCACCATCTCACAGTTCATGAGACTGAGCCCCGCGCCGGGTTGTATGCTGACAGCACGGAACCTGCTTGGGATTCTCTCTCTCCCTCTCCCTCTCCCTCTGCCCCTCCCCGACTTGCTCTGTCTCTCTCTCAAGATAAATAAAGAAACATTAAAAAAATAAATAAATAAAGAGGGGCGCCCGGGCGGCTCAGTCAGTTGAGCCTCTGACTTTGGCTCAGGTCGCGATCTCGCAGTTTGTGAGTTCGAGCCCCACATCGGGCTTGCTGCTCTCAGCACAGAGCCTGCTTTGGATCTTCCGTCCCCCTCTCTCTCTGTCCCTCCTCCGTTCACGTGCGTGCTCTCTCAAAAATAAAACATTAAAGGGGCGCCTGGGTGGCTCAGCCGGTTAAGCGTCCGGCTTTGGCTCAGACTGCGGTCTCGCGGTTCGTGGGTTCAAGCCCCACGTCGGGATTGGGATTCCCTCTCTTTCCCTCACTCTCTGCCCCTACCCCACTCCCTCTTTCTCGCTCTCAAAAATAATAAACTCAAAATAGATAAAAGTTCAACAGGGAGAGAAGGGGGAAATGCGTTTAGCGAACCTCTCCCATCTCCCCAAAACCTGATCAGGTGATCTCACCACGTTCCGTATCGTTGTGGCAGAGGCCACGAGTGTGCACCCAAATCCACATTCCCCAGCCTTCCTTGCTGTTGGGAGCGGCCAATCGGGGGGGGTGGGGGGGGGGTGGGGGGGAGGTAAGTGATGTAATGTTTTGCGTACTCCTTCTGGACCAGCTGACCCCTGATCTCCAAGTCTCTGATTCGATGGGCACAGCACGTTGCTTTCTAAAATGTTTCCCCTCAGGCATCATTTTGTGGGCGGAATTGGAAAGCTCCTTGGAATTAGTGGAGTGGGGGCCCAGACTTTGGCTACGGGGCTGACTCCGTTAGATTCAGTCTGGTTCTGCTTGAATTTCATAGGTTTGATGTGCTTCTTTTCTGGGTCAGACGATCAGTGGGTCGGAGCAATAACGCTGCATCATAAACACCCCAAAGCTCCGGAGCTTAAAGCAACGGTCATATATCCCCTTGCACCTGGGAGTTAGCCAGAGCCGGCTAATCTGAGTGGGACTGGCTGGATGATGACTCTGCTCCGTGTGTCTGTCATCCTCCTCCCGGGACAGTTGTCACGGCCAGGACGGAGGCGCCAGAGGGGAGGAGGGAGCACGTGAGGCCTCTTAAAGCCCAGGCTTGGAACCGACTCATTGCGTTTTGCCCTCGTGCCATTGACGGAAGCAAGTCCAAAGCCAAGGGTTGGGGAAGCACACGTCACCCACAAGGTGAACGTGGCAGAGATAAGGAGACAGGAAGGCATGAATAAGTGGGGCCAATTGTTCAAGTCTATTCACGGTCACCAATTCTTGCAAAAGACACCAGGGTTTAAAAGGTGGTTGACTCAGGATGGTCTCATTCGCGTAAGGGAAAAAAAGCAGAACTTTTTTACATTCTCAGAGGACTTTTAAGGAAACCAGGATGGCTATTTCTGTTCATCATGACGTGACTCATACAAGTTGTGTGATTTAAAAATAGGAAAATTCAATGCTAATTGCACAGACTTACGGCTTCCGGCATAACAATAATAATATCTCACATATACAGCATTTTAGAGTGCACAGTGCGCGTTGATACTCAATGTCTCAGTATATACTCAAAACAACCCCCCTCGAGTATGATTCTCCTGGTTTTGAAATCTTACGTGACTTGCCCAGGGCCCCACGGCTTACCGGTGGCAGAGCCTGGGATTTAGAAAAGCCCTTGAGGGGCACCCGGGTGGCTCAGTCCATTAAGCGTCGGAGTTTGGCTCTGGTCATGATCTCACCGTTGGTGAGTTCAAGCCCCGCATCGGGCTCTGTGCTGACAGCTTAGAGCCTGGAGCCTGCTTTGCATTCTGTGTCTCCCTTTGTCTCTGTTCCTCCCCAACTCATACACTCGTCTCTCTCTCTCTCTCAAAAATAAATAAAGATTATGAAAAAAAAAAACAGGCTTTAAAAAAAAAAAAAGAAGAAAAGCCCTTGATATGTGGCACAAGGTAAAGGGACTTACATACATCAGAAGTCAGAAAACCTCAGCCCAGGGGCCAAATCAGTCTGTAACCAGTCTTTATAAATAAAGTTTTATTGGCACACAGCCATGCCGCTTATTCACACATTGTCTGTGGCGCCCCTACCGGCAGAACTGAGTGTAGGTCACAGAGACCGTGTGATGACGAAGCCTAGGGTATTTACCCGGCCCTTTATAGAGAAAGTGGTGCCTCTGTTGACAGACACGACCTCACTTTTTTTTTTTTTTTAAATTTTTTCTTTCAACGTTTATTTATTTTTGGGACAGAGAGAGACAGAGCATGAACGGGGGAGGGGCAGAGAGAGAGGGAGACACAGAATCGGAAACAGGCTCCAGGCTCTGAGCCATCAGCCCAGAGCCTGACGCGGGGCTTGAACTCCGGGACCGCGAGATCGTGACCTGGCTGAAGTCGGACGCCCAACCGACTGCGCCACCCAGGCGCCCCACGACCTCACTTTTTAATTTAATGTTTTAATCTCTGCTATACGCACACGTTCCCAAGTCCCCTAAATAGAAAAGGGAAAGCCGCCTCCACCCCTGTCGTCTCAAGCAGGGTCCCCGCCCCCACTAGAGCCCTTGTGATTAGTTCTTGAGCCGCTTTCCAGAGATGGTTTTAGGATGCATAGAAGCAAGTATCCTTCCCCCCCCCCCCCACTTTTCCACGGGTCTCACGCAATTCTCACAAAATTCCCAGAAGGATGAGCCCCGTTTTACTGATGAGGAGACCGAGGCTCATCTAAGGTGGCAGGGCCAGCTTGCTCTCCCAGACCCCGGGGCCCCCAGGCTTGTTCTTTTCGCTTTGCAGGCCTGGCTGCTGAACTGGGGGCGGCACTCACCCACAGGGGAGCCCCCACCCTCTTCTGTCGTTTCAAACTACCTCCATGGCTGCATTCTTCCCACTCCACCCCCACCCCCACCCCCACTTCCCTCTTTATTTTTTTTTATAATTTTTTTTTAATGTTTATTATCTATTTTTTGGGACAGAGAGGGAGTCTGAAGCAGCTCCAGGCTCGGAGCTGTCCGCACAGAGCCCGACGCGGGGCTCGAACCCACAAACCGTGAGATCGTGACCTGAGCCGAAGTCGGACGCTCAACCCACTGAGTCACCCCTCCCACTTTTCTCTGTAAAAGAGAAAATGTCAAGCACACAGCCGGCAGAGAGAAGACAATGAAAAAAAAAAAAAATACCACGCACTGCATGCCTCTTCCTCAGCAACGTTTTGCTCTGTTTGCCTTTCCTTCCCTTTTTTGTTGGAGTTTATTGTTTTTATTTTTGAAATTCTTGTCACATGAAATTAACCATTTGAAAGGGAACAGCTCTGTGGAGTTTAGTACATTGACAATGCCACTGAGGACACCACCTCTGGCTGGTTTCAGAACTCTTTCATCTCCCCCCCCCCCCCAAGGAAACCTTGTATCCATTAGGGTCACTCCCCACCTCACCCATAAACACTTAAATAAGAATCTCTAAGAAATAAGGACTTAAAAAAAAAATACCATGATGAAAATACTATCAACAGACCTTTATAAAAACGAACAAATAGGGGGCATTTACGTGTCTCAGTGGGTTAAGCATCCCACTTCGGCTCAGGTCATGCTCTCAAGGTTTGTGGATTTGAGCCCCGAGCCAGGCTCTGTGCTGACGGCTCAGAGCCTGGAGCCCCGCTTTGGATTCTGTGTCTCCCTCTCTCTCTCTCTGCCCCTCCCCTGCTGACTCTCTGTCTCTCTCTTTCAAAAATAAATAAACATTAAAAAAAAACATTAAAAAACCCCCCAAACCAACACTAATTCCGGATTCCCTAACATCCAGCCCAGGTTCAATTCTGTCTAAACAATGCCACATTCTTAGATACGCGATTCACAATCTATACAACTGTGGAATCATAATGCTGTATGCCTGAAACTGACATAATTATCTCAATTAAAAAAAAAAGTGTTGCTATCCCCAGGAAGGTAGATATCCCGACTCTGACTCTACCTTGGGAAAAATTATGGGGTCTCTCTGTACCCTAGAAGCCTCTTAGAAGAAAAACATAACCCTCACTGTTAACAGAAGGCCCCCTTTAAATAGAGTCAGGCTGGGGGGTCATCTCAGTGTTTGGAACCTAAGTGTTTGCCCGTGGCAACGAAACCCCAGAACTTGCAATCAATTGCCTTTTTTTTTTTTTTTTTTTTTTTTTTTTTGCTTGGAAAGGCTGTTTTCCTTCTCTCTCTGCCTTTCCGTTCCAAGAATACGACCCTTCGGGCTAAGGAGGGGTGGGGGGTGGGGAAGGGGAAGCTGTTTGGGGAAAGAACAGAAAAGACTCAGGGAGGGGCTCAGCAGCTGTCTTCTAATGAGTGTGTTTTTGTAAGGGCATCAATAATTTAGGTTGCGATTGGCGGAGGGGAGACGCTTAAATTGTGAGCGTGATTCCACATCCCCGCCGCCTCCCGCCTGTTGGACACGCCCCCTCCGCAGACCCCCTCCCCTCCCCCCCAGGAAGAGAGCGAGCCCTCGTGTTACCCTCTCTCCCCAGCTCCTTAAGAGAAGCCCGTCTTGAAAGGAGGTGGCCTGCAGGATAAACCGCATATCCTTCTAGAAACTAGTGCCCTGCCCCGTGCTGGGAGGTCGCGCGGCGCCAGTTGCTGAGGGGCCTGGAGAAAAGAGCAAGAAATTAATTTTCCCTTGGGAGCAATGGAGCGGCGGGGGGCGCAGCGTATCCAGCCTCCCGTGCTGGGTCCCCGAGGAGCGCTTGGCTGGAAATGAGCAGTTGCTGATGAACTGCTAGTCCTCCCCCCCCCCCGCCCCGTCCTTCCAGAATCAGGGAAACCTCCTCCTCTTTCTGCCCCCCCCCCAACCCCCTCCCTGCAGCTGGCACAGCCAAGCTTGGCGCCTGCCTTTGTGGGGAGCCCTCGGCTCGGAACACGGCTGCTGCTGGCGTCCCCCCGTCTCTCTGCTCGTCTCCTTTCCATTGGATGGGCAATGGGTGCGTGGGCTTCAGCTGGCTCGGCTCCCCGGGCGCTGGCAAGGTGGGACCCTCAGGACAGCTGGCGGGTGCGCTGCGCCGCTCACTAGCTACACCGCCGGAGCCCCGGAGCCCATGCGATACAGGTGAGCGAGCTGGGGCCGCTGGGGCCGGTCCTGCCGGGAGTCGAATCCGTTCTCCCTCAGCTGCAACATTTCCCTCTGTCTGCAGAGGTGGAAACGCCATGACCTCCCTCACCCCCTTCCTATGAATCGTGGTGGGTTTTTTTTGGGGGGGGGGATGGGTGGGTGGAGGGGAGACAGTGTATCTCCAGATTTTCCTTGTTTCTGGCTGAAAAACCGCTGCCCCTTTCTGGATAGTTTTTCTGCACGTGGGAGGTGCGGGGGGCAGAGCCCTGATTTCCAGCGTATACTTTGAACATTTCTTTCTTAAAACCCATTTTCTGTCAACGGCCCTGAGCCCTCCCCCCCCCCCCCCCTTTGGAGCGCCTCCCGGCTTCGCCACCTGCCCTGGGCTTGCGCGGTTTCCCGTGAGTAGTTTCGGATCTGAGCCAAATTGGACTTTTTCGTGTCCTCCGCCCCCACCCCCTCTCCCCCCTGCCCTCGGGTCTGCATTAAGCCTCTTCCTCCGTGGAGACCCAGGCAGGCTGGACAGGCGACAGGGCTCTCGGGATCCCGCGCGCCTTCCCCTCCCCCATCGCCTCCGTCTTGGGGGGGGGTCCCCGAAACAAAAGTTGCCTTCGCCGGTGTGGCCCGGCCTTGTTTTCTGTGCTCAGGGCAGCGTGAATGTTGGAAAGAGGGAGATGGCAGGTGGAGTTTAGGCTGTTGAGAATAATTACCTCGTCTTAAGAAACCGTTTGCTGTGTTTAATATTTAATATTCTCCCCTCCCTTGCGCCAAATGACAAGCGGGGACAGCGCTCGTCACCCCTCTAGACCAACCTCCCCCTTTCTATTTTGGACACGGTGGACTCTCGCGGTGGCTTTTTGTTCCCCAAGACGTGAGACTGGCAGCGGGATCCCTCTCCCCTCCTGCTCGAGCTGCTGACAGCGGCAGCCTCGCAGGACACGTGTCGCCGCGACCCGAGGGGGCGGGCGGGGGAAGCGGGCGGCGGGGCTCCTGCCTTCTGGGGGGTGGAGGGGGGTGGGCTCCTGCTTCGGGGGCCCTGGGAGACTGCGCCGGGAGTAGGAACCAGAATAGAATGTAAACAGGACAGAGGGCCTTCCTGGAGGCGGCAGCCTCAAGCTGGGGCCGAACCCACAGGAGGGGAGCCCCTATCCGCACCCCCTGGCTCCTGAGCTCCGAGCCAGGGTCCTGGGGATGGGTCTCTGCGGGGCAGGCGGCTCCGTCCGGATTCTTTTTCAGAGTCCACGACTTCACAGCACCCTTGCCATCTCTTTCGGGACAGTCTTGAGCCCCTTGCCGTTGGGGTGGGGGTGGGGTGGGTGGCTGGGGGGGTCTGTGACTGATGCTGGCCCCTCCCTTCCCGCTTGGCTTCTAGTCCCTCCTACACCCCCAAATCCAGGCGGCAGGAAGGCCCCCAGATCTGCAAACGTCTTAAGTAGCTGAGTTTATCCCTGTTGACAATTTGGTTTTCCTCTACTGCGTCGCAGAGATTTGCAGAAACGCCTAAAGGTGTCCCTAGGGGCAAATACATCCTTCCTCTAGGAGGGTTTATTTAATAAGACGGATTTCACTACACGCTGTCGTGTGTCTGCCCGCTCCCCCCCCCCCTCCCCCGCCGCCGCCCAGGAAACAGAAGGATCAGGACCAGGGTTCCAGGGACAAAGGGTGGAATTGACATTGAACAAAGTGCTGTGCAAGTGACCCGCAAAGTGATGCCAAGTGCAGCTCTGGGACAGGAAAAACTCTGGCAGAGGGTTTTAGTTATTGATTTCATCATTCTTTTTGAAATGTTAGCTTACAGGACCAGAGGCCCCTAAGACCTGGGGCAAGTGAGGAAGATTTTATTCCAGGATCTTTCAGCTGTCTCTGCCTTCACAGTGACCGGCAGGGGCTCTTGGGTTGTTCTGCCCCCTCTGGCAAGGCCAAGCCTGTCTGATGGAGGAAGCTGACTGACTTCGCCGAGCATCAGACCTTCCCCTCAAAGTGTTGGCCTTGGGCCAGCGGCAGCCTTTAAGGATGCAGAGTTTCAGGGGCGCCTGGGTGGCTCAGTGGGTGAAGCGTCTGACTTCGGCTCAGGTCGTGATCTCGGTGTTCGTGGGTTCGAGCCCCGCGTCGGGCTCTGTGCTGACAGCTCGGAGCCTGGAGCCTGCTTCGGATTCTGTGTCTCCCTCTCTCTGCCCCTCCCCTCCTCACTCTCTCTCTCTCTCTCTCAAAAATAAATACACATTTTTAAAAAATTAAAAAAAAAAAAAAGAACGCAGAGTTTCAGGCCCCACCCAGCTCTGCCAAGTTAGAATCTGCATTTGAACACATCCTGAGCAGCCCGGAGGTGGTCAGAGTCTGAGAAGCCCTGGGGCATCACTTGACCCTCCACCCCTCAGGGTTCCTGGCTGACCACCCAGTAACACTGGCGGCTGCCTCCTAGGGTTTCGGGAAGGCCTGGCTAGGTGACGCACAGTCCTGGGTACACAACAGGGTGCTTACTAAGTCTTGGCTACTTTTTTTAGTAAGCAATTTTTTTTCTATTTAAATTCACTGGCTTCCTTTTAAAATTTGTTGTTGGTTTTTTTTTTTTTAAATTTTTAATGTTTATTTATTTTTGAGAGAGAGTCAGCGTTGAGCCAGGGAAGGGCAGAGAGAGAGGGAGACACAGAATCCGAAGCAGGCTCCAGGCTCCGAGCTGTCAGCGCAGAGCCTGACTTGGGGCTCAAACTCACGAACCTCGAGATCATGACCTGAGCCGAAGTCGGACGCTTAACCGACTGAGCCACCCAGGTGCTCCTGTTTCTTTCTTTCTTATTTTTTTTTTTTTAAGAAAATATAAGTTATGTTACTTCTTAAAAAGGAATTATCACTGGATGTAGTTACACTGAGTTTTAAATTATATATTTATTTATTTTGAGGGGGGTGGGGGAAGGGGAGGGGCAGAGAGAGAGGGAGGGAGAGAATCCCAGGCAGGCTCCGCGCTGTCAGCACAGAGCCCCACGAGGGGCTCGAACCCGCAAACCGCGAGATCATGACCTGGGCCGAAATCGAGGGTCGGATGCTTAACTGACTGAGCCACCCAGGCACCCCTTCCATTTTAAAGTGTGTGCTTTTTCTTAAGATTTATTCTTTTTTGTAAGTAATCTCTACACCCGACCTGGGGGCTCGAACTTGGAACCCCGAGAACAAGAATTGCACCCTCCGCCCACTGAGCCAGCCAGGTGCCCCTCAAAGCATGTCATTTAATGGTGTTTAGTACCTTCACACTATTGTGCGACCCCCCCCCCCCATCTAGTTCCAGAATATTTCCATCCCCCCAAAAAGGAAAGCTCCCTCCTGGTGAAGCAGTCCCCCCTGCGTCACCCCTCCCTGGCAACCACCAGTCTCCTCTCTGCCTCTGGGGGTCCCCCCTCGTCACCATATTTCATATAAATGGAATTATACAATGGGTAGCCTTTGGGACTGGCTACTTTGACTTCTATTTTTTTTTTTTTTGTAGCTTGTATTTTCCTTTTCTTCTTTCACATGACCCACCTGCCCCTGCCCTAAATCATGCAGGTCAGATAAGAGCCGCAGAGCCCCATCACGGACCTACGAATTCACACGGCAAAACTCTTAGTTACCAAGCACAAAGGCGTAGGGGGACTGGGTCTTCGAACATTTGCCAAGACTGGACGTGAGAGTCTTGAGGAGTCCAAAGGGGCTCCAACTTCGGTAGCTGGCTATTTCTCTCCAGCAAAAACCATCACTGAGGTGTCGTGCAGCCTTAAGGGGACACCGCTTCTAGACGATTTCTCAAGGGTTTTAAGATCCCGAGGCACACGATAGCTGGATCACGGGGGCGCACGGTTGGTGCTCGGTAAATAGTTGTTGAACGCACGACGCACGGCAGCACCAATGATTGCCATCGTGACGAATTCGTGTTGTAACGTATTAATATGTGGGTGCCATGCACAGGCAGTGACCGGCCCAGAGGGCAGAATGAGTGAGGGGATAGTGAAACCCTTACCTGAGAGGTCAAAAAATATGCCTTGAGCAGGGGGGCGGGGGGGGGGGGGAAACAAAATCCAAAGATACAGAGCGTAGGAAACACTCCCCACCTCCTTCGTTTAGTGGTTAAGTTCAAGAAGACACATTGAAGGAACCCTCTCCCCCGGGAGAAACTTTTTTAAAAAAATTTTGTCTCCCCTGGGAGACAGAGAGAGACAGAGCGCTACTGGGGGAGGGGCAGAGAGAGAGAGGGAGACACAGAATCCGAAGCGGGCTCCGGGCTCCGAGCTGTCAGCACAGAGCCCGACGCGGGGCTCGAACCCACGAACCGCGAGATCGTGACCTGAGCCAAAGTCAGACGCTTAACCGACTGAGCCACCCAGGTGCCCCTGAGAGAAACTTTTTATCCCCGTGGCCATCTGTCCTTTTTGACTTTTGATCTTCCAGCAAGGATGGGGTCAAGCAAGTTTGAGAGAGAGAAGATGACAAATGGCATTGAGCATCCCGATTGTTGGTCTGGCTGCCGTATTGCCCGGCCCGGACAAGAGGGATCGTTGACCTGCCTTTCGACAAGCACTTCCTGTGTCTGTCCTGTAGGCCCGGCACCGCAGTAGGCTTTGGCGATTCTGCAGAGAATGGAATCATCCTGGCAGCCACAGGCATAATAAAAGCAAACAGGTATCTAGGACTTAGCATGTGCAGGACACGGTGTTAAGCATGTTACGTAGAAATCCGTTCATCAGTTACAACTCTGTGAAGTCAGTGATCATTTCACCGAGGAGGCGGCTGCCGCCCAGAGAGGTGAAGGGACTTGCCCCAGGTCACACAGCGAGGGGTGATAGACGGGGGGCATTTCTCCACCAACGCCCAGGTAGTCATTGGTTGAGGCATATCCAAAGGTTTTAACTCCCCAGTGCCTCGGGCCTGCCCCTCACCTCCTTCCCATTCATGCACACTCACTCCCTTCCAGCCACCCAGGCCTCCTTGCCGTTCCTTGAACCCACCAGGCAAGCTCCAGCCACAGGGCCTTTGCACGGGCTCTTCCCTCTGCCTGGAATGCTTTTCTCCACCCACGTACCCTCATGGCTCCCCCCTCACCTCTTTCAAGTCTTCAATCCTTCTTCCTCACTGGGGCCTCCTCTGGCCACCTTCTCTAAATGACGTTTCAGTCCCCCCGTTTTCTTTTTTCCAATCTGACCGTCTGCATGTTTTTACTTCTCTTGTTTCTTGGCCGTGTCTCCCATTGGAATATCAGCTTCACGAATGCAGGGTGCTTGAGTCTCTTTTGTTCACTGCTGGATTCCCAGTGCCTAGAACAGTGCCTGGTGCACAGTAGGTGCTCAATAAATGGTGCCGGGTGAATGCACCCCTGAGCCAGTGACGGGAGGCTAATGGAGGCATGACCTGAAGTTGGGAGAAAGAATTCACCTCGAGATTCAGTGGCTCACACGGATTCCCGCCCAGCAGCCCCCACGGGCAGTCTCCCTGCCCCCCCCACCCCGTCTCCCTCCTGAGTCCCAGCCAATGTCCTGGGGCTGCCTGTGAAACCCAGCGATCCCAGGCGAACCGTTCATGCTAGTGGGAGGCAGCGCACGTGTCTCGGCTGTGCCGCGATGGGCCCGCGAGGGAGAAAGCAGGTGAAAACCGACCGCAGCTGCGCATCTCGCTGGGGGATGGAGCTTTGCAGCCAAGCTCAGGGCCTTGCTGGCCGGCTGCTCTCTGCCGTCTGGCCTGGCGTTTTATTTAGCTGTGTTCTCACGTATGTGGGGGGCAATTCTGCACTTTTGCTCCAAGCAAGGAGAGTTCTTGCTGGCCCGGGGTTTATTTTTCACGTAACTTTGCTCTCTGCTTCTCTGTGCAAAGGTGGGATGTGGGGTGAGCCCACGCGGCCCGAATCGGGTAGCCTTTGTGTGTGTTTGTCCCTGCTCAGTACACCCTCGGTGGGTGGGTATCAGGATGTGAGGCAAGAAGGCTGGAACACCGGGGCAGCTGTGGATATGTAAGTACCTTTATTAAGATGTAGGGATTTTTTTTTTTTTTTTTTGTGGTTTGGAGACTTGCTGGTTTTTATTTTATTTTTTATTTAATTTTTAAAATGTTTTATTTATGTTTGAGAGAGAGAGAGAGAGAGAGAGAGAGAGAGAGAGAGAGAGAGAATGAGAGCGTGCTTGAGCGGGGGAGGGACAGAGAGACGGAGACAGAATCTGAAGCAGGCTCCGGGCTCTGAGCGGTCAGTACAGAGCCCGACGCGGGGCTCGAACTCACGAACCGCGAGATCATGACCTGAGCCAGAGTCGGACCCTTAACCGACTGAGCCACCCAGGTGTGCCAAAAGTAAACTCTCAAAAAAATAACTCCTTTTTTTTTTTTTTTATTAGAGAGAGAGAGAGAGCGAGAGAGCACATGTGCAAGCGGTGGGGGTGGGGGGGGCAGGAGAGAGGGAGAGGGGGAGAGGGAGAGAGAGAGAGGGAGAGGGAGGGAGGGAGGATCCCAAGGAGGCTGCACGCTCAGTGCAGAGCCCAATGCAGGGCTCCATCCCACCACCCTTTGGTCATATGACCTGAGCCAAAATCAAGAGTCAGATGCTCAACCGACTGAGCCACCCAGGCGCCCGGAGGATCCCTTTCCTTTTCAAGGACTTAATAATATTCCACCACATTTTGCTCATCCATTTTTCTGTGGATGGACATTTGGGTGCTTTCCTCTTTACACTCCCACCATCAGTGCCCAGGGTCACCTTTTCTTTTCTTTAAAAAAATTTTTTCGTTGTCACTCCCACCATCAGTGCCCAGGGTCACCTTTTCTTTTCTTTAAAAAAATTTTTTCGTTGTCACTCCCACCATCAGTGCCCAGGGTCACCTTTTCTTTTCTTTAAAAAAATTTTTTCGTACGTTTTTACGTAAGTAATCTCTGCACCCAACGTGGGGCTTGAACTCACGACTCCAGCACCCCACCATCAAGAGTTGCATGCTCTTCCGACTGAGCCAGCCAGGCCTCCCTAGGGTTGCCTTTCCGGAAGCCCTCGGTGACACTTCTCTTGTCCTTTTGATAACAACCATCCTAATAGGTGTGAAGTGATTTCTTAGTGTGGTTTTGATTTGCATTTCCCCGATGGCTAGTGGACGCTTAGCACCTTTTTATGTGCTCACGCTCAATGGCCATTGGGATTTCTTCTTTGCAACATGTCTATTTACCTCCTCTGCCCACTAATTAGATTTTTTTTTTTTTTTTTTTTGATACTGAGTTGCATGAGGCCTTTGTAGATTTTGGATGCTCCCTCCTTATCAGACCTATGATTTGCAAACATTTTCCTCCACTCAGAAGCTTTTTACACTTGATCTTAGCCAAAAGGCTGAAAGGCAGCGGACAGAAGCTTTTTAGTTTGATGTAGTTCCAACTTCTTGATTTTTGCTTTTATTCCTCCCTATTGTGAGTTTTTACTCTGGGGCAGAGGCGTAACACCTGCCCCATCCCTGGCTACCTGCTCGCGAGAGTGTTTGCTCAGGGCTCAGAAATCACTGTTACTATCAGCCCAGTAAACTATCATCCGGAAGGTGACAAATGCGTCTGAAGGTCGGCTGAAAATGACATTTGGATTACCGTCATCCTGGCTGTTAGAATCCACGGTCTGCTGAATTTCACACTCTTCAGCCTAGGACTCTAGGACTCTGGAGGGGACACTGTTTCCGTGGGGACTTAGCAACCTTTCTTTGTCCAGGGCTAGATTAAGATGCTGTATGACAGGAAGGAGTGAAACCACCCGGGAGAGGCTCAAACAACAAATGGAAGAGAGTAAAGACTGAGAGAGAGTAAGAGAGAAGAGGTGGGGGAGGGAGTCCATGTGGAGGTGTTATTTCTTTGCTCTCTCTTTTTTTTTATTTTTTATTTTTATCTTTAAAATTTTTAAATGTTTATTTTTGAGAGAGAGAGAGAGAGAGCGCGCGAGCATGAGTGGGGGAGGGGAGGGGCAGAGAGAGAGGGAGACACAGAATCTGAAGCAGGTTCCAAGCTCTGAGCTGTCAGCACCAAGCACGACGCGGGGCTCGAACCCATGAACCGTGGGATCGTGACCCAAGCTGAAGTCAGATGCCTAACTGACTGAGCCACCCAGGCGCCCTGCTTCCTTTCTGATTTTTTAAAAAAAAATTTTTAATGTTTTTATTTTTGAGAGACAGAGCACAAGCAGGGGAGGGGCAGAGGGGAGACACAGAATCCGAAGCAGGCTCCAGGCTCTGAGCTGTCAGCACGGAGCCCGACGCGGGGCTTGAACTCGCGGACTGCGAGATCATGACCTGAGCCAAAGTCAGATGCTTAACCGACTGAGCCACCCAGGCGCCCCCTTGGGGCATTTTTCAGTTCCCATCCTGTCTATATTTAGGAGAATCGTGTGTCTTTCCAAAGTATGTGGTGAGCTTGAGAAGTTTTAGAGATGAAGCTGCTTTACCTGTTACTAGCACTTACTTCGCCCACGGGCGGTGAAGCCTGGTGGCCAGCACAGCTGTGTAAATGTCCCTGTCCACACGCGGGGGGTCACAGGAGGCCCCCAGACTTCCCTGCGGTCCCCTCCCTCCTTCCTCCCTCCCCCGAGCACCAGTACCAGCCTCTATGAATCGCGGCATCTCCGGGCACCATCCGGTTGCCATGGAAACTCAGGCTGGTCCAGGCATGGCAGTAGGGGGTCAGTCCCCCCTCTCAGGTGGCTCTTCAGTTGGGATTCGGGGCTGTGGTGGATACGAGCATGCCTGGTGCTTTGTAAAACTCTATTCCTGTGACATTAACGACAGGGCTTTCTGTGGCCTCGGGCTTCATGCCTTATTTTGTTCTGTTTGCTTTTCTCCCCCATTGTCTTCCCTTTGCGCTGTCTGTTCACTGCTTCCAGGGGGAAGCAAAGCCCATATGCTTTGCCATTTCCTCTGGGCAGTGGTTGGGCAAACAGAGAGGGGGAACAGCGCACCTGGCCAGGGGGCCCAGCAGGTGCCAGGGACAGACACCCGGCCGGCAAGTGCCCGTTGGCCGGGGATGTGTTTGTTTCTCGTGTGTACACACGGAACAGCTGGGGCCCCGCTGGAACCGCTCGCGAGGGCACCGCAGAGCACGCTGGATGGTGTCGCTCGGGCAGCTGTCCCCTCTGCCACCAGGCTCCGCCTGCCTGTCGCGATATCAACACGAGGGAGCCGGTGCTGACCAAGCACTTGCCGTGCCCCGGCGCCGTGCTCAGGATGCTGTCTTCCCACGGGTTAGCTCACCGACCCCTGTGGCTCTCCGTGGCACTCACCATCACCTCCACGTTGTGTAGGAGGAAGCAGGGTGAGCAAACTGCTGGGGACCACACAGCGAGTCGGTTGTGTGCTGGGGTAGGACCCGGCATCTTTCCCACCATACTTCGTCCCTTCCCTCCGTAGGTGGAGCCCTGGACCCCAGGCAGTCACAAGGCGCTTCATGATGTCTTGCTGGGGAGACCCTTTCCTAAGACCCTTCGTTCACCCAGGCAAGAAATATTTAAGGTGGCAGGGACCCGACGCCAACAAGACAGGTCGTGATCCTTGCCTCCGTGGTGCTGACATCCTCTGGGGGCGGCAGATGTTATCCAAGGCTACACATAGGTCCCAGTCCCAGAGACTGACCAGCCCCATGAGGAAGACCGCACTGGAGGATGCGATGGGGGGGTGCCTGCATCTGACCCTAGCCCTGAATGATGAAAGGGAGTCAGCCCATCGGACATGAGGGGGACAGCAGGTGCAAAGGGAATGAGCTCGGCAGAGGCCCGTGACTCTGGAGCTGGGAAGGCAGAGGGGAGAAGTGAAGGGGATGAGGTCAGGGAGACGGGACAGCCCTGTCGGGTGTGGCTTTTATTCCTGTAACAGTAGAAGTGCTGACCGAAGACTGTCAGAAGGACCCACTGACTGCCCAGCCGAGTACAGGGTGGGACTTGGGAAGCCCGCTGACCCGGGCGAGGCAGCTGCCCAAGTCCAAGTGAGCGTTGTTGGGGGAGGGGGCAGGCAGTGGCCAGAAAACTGATCAGTTCCAGGATATATTTCTGGAGGCCAGCGGCTGGGACCGGGTGATGCTTTTGACCCAGGGAGTGGAGGCAGCTCAGGAACCGGTGGGGGAGGGGGGTGACTACATGGTAAATGGGGAAGCCTGCAAGGAAATGGGGAGACCGGGAGCATGCGCCGTAGGGTGGTGTGGGGTATGGAGCGTCTTGTTTTGGGGTTGCAGGATAAGTGGGGGGATGTCCCAGAAGATGTCACCCGGGATGTGTGCCTTCGGTTTTGTCTTTCCTGTTCCTCCTCCCACCTTCCCAGGTGCAAATACATCTTCTGTAGATGCGCAGAACTTTCTCCATCAAGGTGCTTCTGCTGTGCCCGGTCTCTGGGGTTTTTTAGCTCAGTGGTGGATCCTTACAGCACCCCCAACCTGTAAGCTGGATTCTTTTTTTCAATCCTGAGGCAGTAATAATATTTTTTTTTGGGGGGGGGAGGGGTGACTTCTGCAGGTAGCAATGGAACCTGGTGGCAAGGCACTTGAATCCCCCTTCCGTCCTCAGTTGTATGTCTGTAAAATGAGAAGGAAGCTGCCTTCCCCGGGTACATGCTCATGAAGAAATTACAGAATTTTTTTTTCAGCGCAAGGGGAACGCATGGAAAAACAAAGGCTTTCTAAACGCACGACTGTAGATGACTAAGCGTAAGGTTTCACGAGAGTAAATGGAAGCTTAAAGGCATTGTGAAGGAGAGATCTATTAAACCCCATCAGGTATACGATTTGGAGAGAAAACAGAGGGTAACTGTTGACGTGAAACTGCCATTGAGCTGATCGGCTCAGGACAGGCTAGGAGAGCTCTCAGTCTTTGGATGCTTCCAGCAGGGGGAGAGGAAACAGGAAATAGTTGGGGGGGGGGGCGCGGGTTGGGGAAGATGAGCTTCCGTTCCCACATACGTTATTGTTGTTGTTGTTGGGCAATCCAGAGGTGGCCGCCTCCTCTGCACCTCTCTCCTTGACATCTCTGGGTGTTGAGGTGGCTTATCAACATTCATGCGTGAGATTCAGCCTCACAACTCTGTTTCACTCATGCTAGCCTTCCAGTGGGTCTGCTTTTCTTGGACGGACGCTGAGAGGCCACTTTTCAGGTGGGAGAAATAGGTTTGAGATTGAAGAATTGCTTGGGTGGAGTGTTCCAGGGCGTTCCGAAAGCCGTGGATTATCTCCTTCCAGGAGAAACCAAATAGAGTCCTCCCCACGGTCCAAAAGGTCCCACAAGCTCTGTCCCATCACCTCTCCACCCTTATCTCCTCTACTCCGTCCTCAAGCACTCACAGCCGCTGGGGCCTCCTTGTTGTTCCTTGAGCACGTCATATACAGCCCTACCTCAGGACCTTTGCACACGCTCTTCTCTCTGCCTAGAACACTCTTCCCTGAGTTACCCACATGACTCCTGCATCACCTCCTTAGGGCCTCTGCTCAGATGTCATTCCCTCAGGGAGACTGTCTCTGATCCCCCCATTTAATAAAAAAAAAACCCAGCCCATCCAACACTTCCTGTCACCCTTTATTATGGACTCAATTGTGACCCCCCCCCCCCATTCATATATTGAAACACTAATAAAAAACCCAGCCAGGTGGCCAAGAGCAGGCAGGCTCACTGGACAGATGGCCATGCCCCACGTGGGTTTTTAAAGCCGACCCTTGACCTCGCCCTTTGATTTTTCCCAGTGACTCTGGGGCTCACGACACCCAGGGGCCGGAGGGAGCAGGCTCTCGATGGCCCATTTTGCAGCGAGGAGCCCCGAGGCGCTGAGCCACCCAGAGTCCCACCTTCCGCGGTGCGTCCCGCCATCAGGGCCTCGTCGGTTGCCGGGCAGCTCCCGAGAACCCGCTTCCCGGCCCGAGTTGCCAAGGAAATGCCCACCCCCGGCCCCGGGGGCAGCGCGAGCGGCTGTCCCCGGGCTGCCTTCCCTCCCGTCCCTGCTCGCTGCGCGCCGCGCTCACCGTCCGCCCGCTCACCGTCCGCCCGCTCTCTCTGCTCTCCCCTCTAGCTGCGCCCTGTGCTGGAGGCCGAAGACCCTGCGAGTTCTGAGCGAGGCCCATGGATGTGGAAGGCCTCCCGGGTCCCGGATCCCATGTTCTCCCCGCGCAGTTATGACGCCCTGCACGACGGCGGCCGGGGGCCCCCGGCGGCGGACGGCACGGCCGGCGCCCCGCAGGACGCACGGGGCCCCCGGATGAGCGGCCCCTGCCCCGGGCCCCCTCTGAAGCGGCGCGGCGGCGTGGTGGACCACCGAGATGTCATCTTGGCCCACCAGGCGCACAAAGTCCACAGCACGCCGCAGGCCCGGAGGAAGGAATGGGAGTGAGTCCGGGCTGGGACGGCGGGTGGGGGGCGGGCGCGGCCCCGGGGGTGGCTTTCGGGGCGGGAGCGCGCTCCTAGGGCAAGGCTGGCTGCTGAAGCCCCGTCCCCTGCCTGGGACGGGGCCCCCCTCCCCCCCCCCACGTGAACCCCCGTGCAGCCCAGGGTGCCCCAGCGAAGGGGGGAGTTGGTAGGCTTGGCAGGGCGTCCGGGTCTGTGGGTGTCCCCTGGGATGGGTTGGCCAGTCTTTCCGGTGGGAGGCATTCCTGAACCTGGCTGAGAAATGCTGGGTTTCTTTTGGCGGGTGGGGGGGGGGGGGGGGGACGGCAGGGGCGGGGATCACATTTCTACTTGAAGCCCTGGAACTAAACCCGAGGGTTTGGCGGCTGGAGGTGAAGTTTGCTGAAGGCAGAGAGAGGCGCTGGGGGTGGGGGGGGGTGGGGGGGTGGGGATGTGCTGGCTCCGGGGCGCTGGTCCTGGGCCCCCTTTCCCTCTGCCAGTGACCCTGAAAGTGGGTCTTCTCCTGGGAGTCGCCTTGGCGAGGAAGTGGGGGGGGCTCTGAGCCGGCTCTGCTCCTGTGATCTTGGGCGAGAGGCCTCCCTGGGCTCGTATCCTCTCCTTGAAGTCGCTCTTCCTAGGCTGAGGCTGGAAAGCAGTGCGTGAACGGTTCAGTCCCGGGTACAGAAGGAGAGCTGGCGCTTTTTTTTTTCTTTTTCTTTTCTCAAGTGCTTCTTTGGCAAAGGCTTAACAACTGGGGTGGATTCCTGGACGGACATCAGGAAGGTGGGATTCCGAGTGCAGATTTCAGGGCGACCGGAGCTGAGGCTGGGCTGGACGCTAAGCACTCCTGGGCACCCAGAAATGCCCCTCCCACCCACTCCATGCTCCCCGTCTGACCCCTGGGAAGTTACAGACACGGTCTCCGGCACCCCACAGGGCTGCCCCCCAGGCTTCCCTGGATGTTCGGTCTGCTGGGAGGGAGACCTGGATTCGAAATGCCAGCTGGGTGCGGGGTGCGCTCGTGAGGGGTGCAATGAACACTGTATCCTCAAAAGGCGGTGCTAGTTTGGCCTCTGAGGCGGTTTCCTGAGGTTAGGCTGACATCTGGTGGCATGTCGGGGCAATGTGATGAAACTTGATTCGCCCACAGCCGCGTTCCTTCTGATTTTCTCCTCCGGATCCACGGATCTAGCCACTCAGCAAACCTGTCCGTCCGTCCGTCCGTCCGTCCATCCATCCATCCATTCACGCATATTTCTTCTTTTCTACAACATTTACTTATTTTTGTAATTTACACCCAAATTAGTTACCATATAGTACAACATTGATTTCAGGAGCAGATTCTGTACTGCCCCTTCCCCGTTTAGCCCCTCCCCCCCCCACCCCCCCTCCAGCAACCCTCGGTTTGTTCTCCCTATTTATGAGTCTCTTCTGTTTTGTCCCCCTCCCTGTTTTTATATTGTGTTTGCTTCCCTTCCCTTCCGTTCATCCGTTTTGTCTCTTAAAGTCCTCATAGGAGTGAAGTCATGTGAGTTTTGTCTTTCTCTGACGAATTTCACTTAGCATAATACCCTCCAGTTCCATCCACGTCGTTGCAAATGGCAAGATTGCATTCTTTTTCCTTGTCGAGTAATATTCCATTGACTGTATATAACACATCTTCGTTATCCATTCACCAGTTGATGGACGCTTGGGCATTTCCCATGCTTCGGCTATTGTTGCTAGTGCTGCTGTAAACATTGGGGTGCATGTTCCCCGTCGAAACAGCACACCTGTATCCTTTGGGTAAATACCTAGCAATGCAGTTGGTGGATCATAGGGTAGTTCTGTTTTTAATTTTTTGAGGAATCTCCAGACTGTTTTCCAGAGTGGCCGCACCAGTTTGCATTCCCGCCAGCAGGGCAAAAGAGATCCTGTCTCTCCGCATCTCGCCAGCATCTGTTGTTGCCTGAGTTGTTAATGTTAGCCATTCTGACGGGTGTGAGGTGGTAACCTCATTGTGGTTTTGATGCGTATTTCCCTGATGAGGAGTGATGCTGAGCATTTTTTCGTGTGTCAGTGGCCACCTGGATGTCTTCTTTGGAGAAGTGTCTATTCATGTGTTTTGCCCATTTCTTTATTGGATTGTGTTTTGGGTGTTGAGTTCGGTAAGTTCTTTATAGATTTTGGATACTAACCCTTTATCCGATACGTTGTTTGCAAATATCTTCCCCCATTCAGTCAGTTGCCTTTTAGTTTTGCTGGCTGTTTGCTTCACTATGCAGAAGCTTTTTATCTTGATGAGGTCCTCATAGTTCATTTTTGCTTTTGTTTCCCTTGCCTCCGGAGACCTGTTGAATAAGAAGTTGCTGCGGCCGAGGTCAAAGAGGTTTTTGCCCTCTTTCTCCTCGAGGATTTTGATGGCTTCCTGTCTTACATTTAGGTCTTTCACCCATTTTGAGTTTATTTTTGTGTGTGGTGTAAGAAAGTGGTCCAGGTTCATATTTCTGCATGTGGATGTCCAGTTTTCCCAGCACCACTCACTGAAGAGGCTGTCTTTATTCCTTTGGATATTCTTTCCTGCTTTGTCAAAGACGAGTTGGCCATACGTTTGTGGGTCCATTTCTGGGTTTTCTATTCTGTTCCATTGATCAGAGTGTCTGTTCTTGTGCCGGTACCATACTGTCTTGATGATTGCAGCTTTGTAATACAGCTTGAAGTCCAGGATTGTGATGCCTCCTGCTTTGGTTTTCTTTTTCAAGATTGCTTTGGCTATTCGGGGCCTTTTCTGGTTCCATACAAATTTTAGGATTGTTTGTTCTAGCTCTGTGAAGAATGCTGGTGTTATTTTGATAGGGATTGCATTAAATATGTCGATTGCTTTGGGTAGTTTCGACATTTTAACAATATTTGTTCTTCCTCTCCAGGAGCGTGGAATATTTTTCCATTTTTGGTGTCTTCAATTTCTTTCATAAGCTTCCTATAGTTTCTGGTGTATCGATTTCTCATCTCTTTGGTTAGATGTATTCCTAGGTGTTTTAATGGTTTTTGATGCCTCTTCTTTTTTTTAACATTTGTTTACTCTTGAGAGAGAGAGAGAGAGAGAGAGAGAGCACATCAGGAGGGGCAGAAAGAAGAGACAGAGGATCCCAAGCTGACTCCACACTGTGAGCAAAGAACCTGATGAGGGGCTTGAACTCACGAACCGCAAGATCATGACCCGAGTAGAAGACAGACGCTTAACCCACTGAGCCACCCAGGCGCCCCAGTGATTTCTTAAAATATCACCTAATTTCCACTCCACAGTCAAATGTCTCTGCTTGTCTTTTTCCCAGTTGATTTGTTTGAATCAGGAAGGTGGGCGTGTTGTATTTGATCATTCTGTCTTTTGAAAAACATATTTGTGGTCGCATTTGGAGTGCCTGGGTGGCTCAGTCGGTTAAGCGTCTGACTTCAGCTCGGGTCGTGATCTTGTGGTCCATGAGTTCGAGGCCCGCGTTGGGCTCTGTGCTGACAGCTCAGAGCCTGGAGCCTGCTTCGGGTTCTGTGTCTCCCTGTCTCTCTGCCCCAACCCCACTCGCGCTGTCTCTTTCTCTCTCAAAAATAAGTAAACATTAGGGGCGCCTGGGTGGCTCAGTCGGTTGAGCGTCCGACTTCGGCTCAGGTCATGATCTCATGGTCCGTGAGTTCCAGCCCCGCGTCGGGCTCTGTGCTGATGGCTCAGAGCCTGGAGCCTGTTTCAGATTCTGTGTCTCCCTCTCTCTCTGACCCTCCCCCGTTCATGCTCTGTTTCTCTCTGTCTCAAAAATAAATAAACGTTAAAAAAAAAAAAATAAGTAAACATTAAAAAAAAAAATTGGCTACTCACATAAGTGAAATCCTAGGTATTTGTCCTTTCGTTATTAGCATAGTCCTCAAGGTTAATCCATGGTATAGCCTGTGTTGGAGTTCCCTTCCTTTTTAGGGCTGAATACTATTCCAGTGTGTGGCCATATCACATCGTGCATATCCGTTCATCTGTTGACGGACCCTGCTTCCGCCTTTTGGTGATTGTGAATAACGCTGCCGTGAACACGGGTTTATAAATATATCTTCTGGACCCTGCTTTCAACTCTCCTGGGTGTGCTGCTGGGTCACGTGGGGATTCTCTAAGTCTTACTTCATCTGTAATAGCGTTCTCTCCCTGTCCGCCCTTTATACCATCCCAGTGGCCCACAGAAGAAGCCAGATCGCTTGTTCTACAGAATATCCACCATTCTGAACCGTCTGTTTGGGAAGCTTATTTCTTTAAAAAAAAAAATTTTTTTTAAAATGTTTATTTCTTTTTGAGAGAGACAGAGACAGAGCTTGAGTGGGGGGAGGAATAGAGAGAGAGGGAGACTCAGAATCGGAAGCAGGCTCCAGGCTCCGAGCTGTCAGCACAGAGCCCGACGCGGCGCTCGAACCCACGAATTGTGAGATCATGACCTGATCACGAAGTCAGACGCTCAACCGACTGAGCCACCCGGGCGCCCCGGGAACCCTATTTCTGCACATGCTGCTGACCGTGGTGGCTTTGCCCATCTGTAGGAATCCCACGCAGGAAAAGTATCCACCGAGGTGAAACTAACCATCGTGAATGTGACTCCATATCTCAAAATGTCTTCCTGAGAATCTCGAACGTGTTTTTGGCCACCTTCTGCTAGGGATTGAATGAGATCACTAGGGTTTCTTCTTCTTCCTGTGACCGACGGAATCCTGGTGCCAGGAATGGACAGAGCCCCAGCTTGGCTGTTTCTCGCTGCTCCCGCCTGCTTCCGTTACTGTTTTCTTCAACCCTTGCTTTCCGGGCAGGGGCCTTTTGAGGCCACGTGCCCACGTTGCCAGCCTTTGTCTGAATCTGTCAACCCATTTGCACAGGGCTGTGCAGACCTTGGTAGATCACCACACACTGCATGGTTCTTTATCTCCTTTCTTGTCTGTCTTGCCCACTGGAATGTCCCGGGCCCCTGAGACCCACGCTGGTTCCGAGAAGGTTACACAGGAAATATCAGTTGAATGAACGCACCGGGTGAGAATGAGTGAGGGTTGCTATCTATCTATCTATCTATCTATCATCTAATCTATCTATCGAGGGAGATTCTTAAGCAGGCTCCGCACCCAGCATGGAGTCCGACACGGGGCTCGATCCCATGACCCTGAGATGGTGACCTGAGCCCAAATCAAGAGTCAGACGCTCGGGGCGCCTGGGTGGCGCAGTCGGTTAAGCGTCCGACTTCAGCCAGGTCACGATCTCGCGGCCCGTGAGTTCGAGCCCCGCGTCGGGCTCTGGACTGATGGCTCAGAGCCTGGAGCCTGTTTCCGATTCTGTGTCTCCCTCTCTCTCTGCCCCTCACCGTTCATGCTCTGTCTCTCTCTGTCCCAAAAATAAATAAATGTTGAAAAAAAATTAAAAAAAAAAAAAAAAAAAGAGTCAGACGCTCAACCGACTGAGCTGCCCAGGTGCCCCAGCTTTTCCTTGTTTTAGATGAAATAACCACAGGGCTGGAAGTTGGAGCATTTGGTTTCAAACTGCCGCGGATGTACTCCCTGGGGAGCCCCAACCTGCTCTGGAGATTCTTGCACCCCGAGTTAGTGAGGGGGTCCCTCTTCCCTCCCCTCTGCTCTCCTCCACCCCAACATGTCCCCTCCCTCTGCCTCCCCCAGGACTTCTTTCTTTTACCAATACTTAGGCCACCCTCTCCGTGCTCAGCGGGGCCTTCGGACACATCGGTCAACAGTCAGCTCTCCACCCAGCAGGAAAACCAACAGGAAACCGGCAGGAAGAGTGTGGAGGGTGGGGAAGGACCGGGGCAGGGAGGGTTAACTCTCATCCCCGGCAGGCAGACCCCTGCGGGGGCTTTGTGGGATGCACGTTCCCATCCAGCAGGGCTCCTGGGGCATCCCAAGCAGACTCTGGGTCGTTAGCATGAAGCCCGATGCAGGGCTTGACCTCACGACTGTGAGATCGTGACCCGAGCTGAAATCAAGAGTCGGACACTTGACCGATTGAGCCACCCAGGCGCCCCTGCATTTCTTTCTAACAGGTTCATGTGTGGGGTGGGTCCTTGGGTCCACGGAGGGCGATCTAAGCAGCCAGGTTCTAAGTCATCCCCACGGTCGCCGTCATCGCCAGAGAGCAGAGGGCTTGCGCACGAGAATGGAGGGCGGCGAGAGGAGAGCCAGCCACACCGCCGTAAGGACCATGACTAACACTTACTAATAGATAGTGCAGAATATCATTATTTTCCAGCATCTCTGTGCCGCACGTCTCGTCACGTGCACTCAGCGAGCCGGCCGTGTTGTTCTTACTATTGCCGTTGGTCTGCTTCTCATGCAGACGGGCGGGCAGGCCGCCAGGGTTACCGAGGCGTCTGGGGGCTGAGCTGGGACAGGGTGGCGTGGCCTTGACTCCCAGGCCGGAACTGGCTGTTTCTAGGATGTGGGAGCTCAGGCCTGGCCATCCTGCAGGTCACTGGCTGGGGTGGGCAGCCTGAGTCGTTCTGGTCCCCGAGCCTGAGCTCAGAGGAGGGACGCGCCGGGTGAGGAAGAAGGCAACACGGGTCCTTCTAGAGAACCGATTTTCTCGTTTATTCTCAGCCCCTTCCCTACCCCTGTTCCCTTCGTCTTCGATACCCCATAGAATAGTTGCATGGTTTTCAGCGGACAAATTAGGATTATTTAGGGTTATGTGGGACTGTTGGTAAAATAACTAATGCCACTGGACCCCAAAGAGACATGTTTTGTTTAAACCACACACGCGGTTCCTGAGTTCGAGCCCCGCGCTGGGCTCTGTGCTTTATCGCTCAGAGCCTGGAGCCAGTTTTGGGTTCTGTGTCTCCCTCTCTCGCTGCCCCTCCCCCACTTGCTTTCTCTCTCTCTCTCTCTCTCTCTCTCTCTCTCTCTCTCTGTTTAAAAAATAAACAAACGTTAAAAAAAGTTTTAAACCACATATGACCTCAATAGTGGTTGAGGTGGATCTCGGTTTTCTGTGGTTCATACCCCATTTGCGTCAAAACCAAAGTCCTCCCTAAGGCCTACAAGGTCCTGTGTGATCTGTCACTTGCCTGCTTCCACCTCTTCCCATTCTCCCCCTTACTCACCCTGCTCCAGCTACGTGGGCCTCCTCACTGTTCCTCAAACATATCAGGGCAGTTCTGTCTCAGGACCTTTGCACTGGCTCTTCCCTCTGATTGGAATGCTTTCCCCCTAGACACCCATATGGCTCCTTCCTTACCCGCCTAATGGCTTTTACTTAAAGGCCACCTCCTCAGCAAGCCCTTCCTCACCACCCCTATTTATTTATTTATTAAAAATGTTTTTAAATGTTTATTTTTGAGAGTGAGAGACAGAGAACATGAGCAGGGGAGGGACAGAGAGAGAGGGAGACACAGAATCTGAAGCAGGCTCCAGGCTCTGAGCTGTCAGCGCAGAGCCCGATGCAGGGCTCGAACCTGTGAACCGTGGGATCGTGACCTGAGCCAAAGTCGGACGCTTAACTGAATGAGCCACCCAGGCGTCCCCCCTTCTTTAAAATTTAACCTTTAGGGGCGCCTGGGTGGCGCAGTCGGTTGCGCGTCCGACTTCAGCCAGGTCACGATCTCGCGGTCCGGGAGTTCGAGCCCTGCGTCAGGCTCTGGGCTGACGGCTCAGAGCCTGGAGCCTGTTTCCGATTCTGTGTCTCCCTCTCTCTCTGCCCCTCCCCCGTTCATGCTCTGTCTCTCTGTCCCAAAAATAAATAAACGTTGAAAAAAAAAAATTAAAAAATAAAAAAAATAAAATTTAACCTTTATACATTTCGACTTCTTCTGCCCTACTTTATTTTTCTGGTTAGTGCTGATGACCAACTCATATGTATTATATATTTGGCTTTTTATCTTGTTGATTATTTATATTTTCACCATAAGCTCCCCGAGGGCAGAAAGTTTTGCTTGGTTTGTTCTTTGCTGGGACCCTAGCTTCCGGAACAGGAATCAGCAAGCTACAGTAAGGGGGCCAAATCTGGCCAGACACCTGTTGTGGTATGGCCCATGGGCTAAGAAAGGTTTTTACATTTAAGTGGTTGAAAAAAGTCAAAGGAAGGGTAATATTTCTTGATACGTGAAGTTGTATGAAATTCAAAATTCAGTGTGCATAAAGTTTTACTGGAATTCACCCCGGTCGTTTTGTGTGCCTCTTGTCTGTGGCTACTTTTGCACCACAGTGGTGGAGTCCGGTCTGTAACAGACTGGCCTGCAAAGCTGAAAATAAGCCATTTAGAGGAGTTTGCCCGCTTCGGTCCTGGCGTCTCGGATGCCCAGGCCAAGGGATGCCCATTCGCCTGCGGCTGCCACGACCAGCCACCAGGTGGCGCTGTGGCTCCCGAGCCCGGCGGACGTTGGCAGCCAAGGCAGGAAGCGATCTGCTCACCCTCCTGGGGGGACTCACCTACGGGGCTCATCCTTCCCTCTCGGGGTTCTGAGAAATGGAAGGCGGCCCCAAAGCGAGAGTCCAATTTTTGCCATATAATCCTCCATCACTACGTATATGGCACTTTCTTTTTTTTTTAGGCACAAAGGGCTTATAAAGATGAATGAGGGCATCTCAGGGTTTGAAGGGCTCCCAGAGGGCTGAGGGCTTCAGGTGGGTCCTGGGGTCAAGTCTGAGGCCCATCAGGCCTTGGGCTGGGGTTGTGGTTAAATTCCTGGACTGGGAGCCAGAGGGCGGGGGTTCACATCTCAGCCCTGCCCCTCAATGACTCTGTGACTCTGGGGGGAGGGGCATTCTTCTCTCTGCGTGTCAGTTTCCCAGTCTGTAAAATCGACGTAATAACACCCATTCCTGGAATTCTTGCAAAGATGAAATTTAATGCGTTATCATATGGCAGGTCTTTAAAACAATGCAGGCACCTAGTGAGCCTTGATGCTGGTTTGCTGTAGTCCTAGGGAATGTCGACTGTTTTGCGCCTAGAGGCCTCAGTTTACACAGTAAAAAAAAAAAAAAAAAAAAAAAAAAAAAAAGAAAAAAAAAAGAAAGAAAAAAAAAGAATAGAAGTTGTTTAGACATCACAATTAAACCAAAACCTGACCTTTAAAGACCTGCTTGGAAATCAGAGCACTTTTTTCTCCCTTCTTTTTTAAGGGAGGCAGTTGGACAATTCTAGCCTACTTGATATTTAAAAAAAATATAGGTCTGGTCCCAGGGAGTTTCTTTTTCAGTGCAAGCTGGCTGGTTTTTGGTGCAGAAAGACCCTCCTTTTGTCCTCTGAAGCAGTTACAGCTTTGGCCGAGGCCAGCCATAGAGGGCCTGGGGAGCACCCCTTACCACGGTGCCCCCCCCGGGCCCCTTCTCCCCCCATCCCATCCCTTATGATCTATCAGGTTTTCCATGCTAGTTTTTGGAACCCAGGCAGCTTGTGAACAAATGTCCCCTGAGCCCACCACTCGTTCCCATCTTTTCTTCTTGCTGCCAAAGTCTACCTTTGAAACACCCCAAGATTCTCTTGATGCTTCTGTGCACCTGCACTCTCCAGGCTGTCTGCACTGTTTCCTCCCGGGGCGGGGGGGGGGGGGGGGTCATCCGCTCCGTCTCCGCCTGCGTTTCCACCATAACTGCTCTCACTTCGGTCAAGTCTCCCTGGCCTACCTTCCATGCCTGGCGTTTTCAAGTCGTGTTTGCACCTCAGGGCCTTTGCACTTGCTGTTGCCGCTGTCTGGGATGCCCTGGCCATAGCTGGCTCCTTCTTGCAATCCAGTCTCAGGACAGATGTCTGCTCCTTATGCTCCCTGTGCAGAGACTCCTGCCCTGTCACTGTGGATCACATCACTCTGTTCATTACCTGCAATTGTGTGTTTCCTTCTAAACTGGACTGCTGGGACCATGAAGGCAAGGGTTTTTGTCCTCCTTGTCCACTGCAGTGTCCCTGGTGCATAGAAGGTGCCAATGTTTGTTGAGGGAATTGGTCCCAGTGTTTGTTGAGTGAAGCGAACATCTATGTTGATGACCTTTCTGGGTCTCTGGCTTGGAGACCTGTGAGTTCGTTAGAGCCAGTGAACCTCATTTTGACTTCAGGTCTCTGTCCAGGGTCTCCTCTGGTTCCATGTCCTGCATGATGTACTCAGGGGGGTCTGCCTGGAGGAAGAGGCAGACAAGTGACTGCCCCCATCATCCAGGGGGTACACAGAGACCAGTCCCCGTTTATCCCACCGTCACCGTGGGCCTAGGAGCTTAGGGTCTGAATTCACGGGGTCCTCACCCCGGCACCCATTTCACAGAGGAGGCTACGGAGGCACAGAAAGGAAAATAACAAAGACTACAGGGCAGAACCCGCCTTGGAGCCCAGATCTATCCAGGTACCGAGCCCAAGCTCTTAGTTCCTCTTCTTGCAAGATCATGAGCTTGGAAATGCCGGCACAGAGTAGACTGAATGCGTGCATGAATGAATGAGGTGTGACCACTTAGCTTTTCCGCGCCTTTTAGGTACTAAACTCCATGAAGGAACATCCTTTTCGTATCGATCCTTGAATCTTTCGCATTGCCCAGCACAGCGCTTTGTGGGGAGAAGACACCTGATATCTGCTAAATGTGGTTGTGTTGAGAGTCTGAGACAGGTTCAGAATGAAATCTATAAAACCTTGAAGGTGAGTGTGGCACACATAACCCGTCCTCCAAATCTGTCACTAGAATCGGCTCAGAGAGGCCAAATTGGGATAAAATAAAATGCAGTAATTTCTCACCTTCTAACATTTTCTACTTGTCACAGCCCCTTGGTGGTGGTGGTGGGGGCAGGTCTTATAACCCCTGGGTGAGCCCAGCGCCTCGAGTCAGGTCGGTGACTCGAGTTAAAAAAACAGTGCCACGTTGGGGCGCCTGGGCGGCTCAGTCGGTTGAGCATCCGACTTCGGCTCAGGTCATGATCTCGCGGTTCGTGAGTTCGAGCCCCACATCGGGCTCTGCGCCGACAGCTCGGAACCTGGAGCCTGCTTCCGATTCTGTGTCTCCCTCTCTCCCCGCCCCCTCTCACGCTGTCTCTCTCTCAAAAATTAAAAAAAAAAAAAAAAAACATTAAAAAAAATTAAAAAACAAAAATAATGCCACCATCTCCCCAAAATGCCACCTCGTAAAGCAAATCTGTTCCTTTGCCACCCGAGAAGGCTGTCCTTGCCTGTTTTAAGTTCTGCTGGAGGGTCCCAAGTGTTGCAGAGAGGATTGATTTGGGGGCAAAAAAGAGCTGCTTTCAAACCTTAGCCCCTCCCTTCAGAGCTGGGTGACCCTGGGAAAGTACCACAGCCTCTCTGGGCTCCAGGAATGGTTACAGAAGTTCCTGGTGCAGAGAGTCGGGGAGAGAGCATTGACGCGGCAGGGCTCAGCCAGCCAGGTCTTGGAGGGAGAAGCCAGCCTGTCTTTCCCCTCCGGTGGCCTGGGAATGGCCTAGAAGTGTGGGCCATGGGGCTTCTCCGGTCCGCATCTTAGGTCCGGGGATTCTGAATAGGAAGCCTTCACAGCCTGGTGACTCTGGAGCCACTGTGCCTGGATTTGCCACTCTGGTTCTGTACGTGCTGTGTGACCTCGGGCCGGTGACCCCGCCAGCGGCCTCACCTGCCTTGTCTGTAGAATGCGGACTAGCTAGGCCTTAATCTTATTGACTACGTGGCACCAGGGCGAAGTGCATAGGAGGTGGTCAGCAAAAGTTCATGCAAGCGGGATAGGAGACCGGAATGAGTCTGTGGCCGAGAGATGAAAATCTGACCTCTGAATCTGGGGTGCAGACTAATATAAAGGGCCAGAGAGTGAATGTGTCCAGCTCCGGGGGGGGGGGGGGGGTGTCATGTGGTCATATAGTCTCTGTAGCAGTGACTCAGCTCTGCTTTTGGGATGTGAAAGCCGCCATTGAAAATGTGTGAATGGATGACTAGGTACCAATAAAACTTTATTTATAGCCGTATCTAACCTGACATGTACCTTGTCTCAGCGGAGACAAAGAGAAGGTCATTCGTGTGGTGATTTCTGGACATATGGTGATGTCAAAAGCCACCGCTGGTGGCTTAAGCCTTGCATTGGAGGGTCCTCTTATTTTTGTTACTTATTAACATTTATTAAGCACATGCCCTGGCCACCATTGTAATAGGCACTCTGATACTTTTGTTTAATCTTTAGGAAAACCTTCGCAAATATTTTATTTTATTTAAAAAAAAAAATTTTTTTTTAACGTTTTATTTATTTTTGAGACAGGGAGAGACAGAGCATGAATGGGGGGGGGGGTCAGAGAGAGGGAGACACAGAATCTGAAACAGGCTCCAGGCTCCGAGCGGTCAGCACAGAGCCCGACGTGGGGCTCGAACTCACGGACCGCGAGATCGTGACCTGAGCCGAAGTCGGCCGCCCAACCGACTGAGCCACCCAGGCGTCCCCTTCGCGAATATTTTAAATTACCCTTTCCTCCTTTTTGAATCAGGGGACTAGAGCCCAGCGTGGTTGAGAAGTTTTCCCGAAGGCACACAGCTCAGAAATAACCTTCAGGCTCTTCGGGGTCCGTTTCCCCCCGATCTGGCCTTTCCCTCCAGGGTCAGAGACTGGCTGGGACCTTCTTTCAAAGCTGTCATTTACATGTTGACAGCTGCCAAAAAATGCCTCAAAAAATGGGGACGCACCCAAGACTAAACGTGAACGTGTCGGGTTTTTCAGCAGACACGTGTAAAGACCGAAATTCTCTACCAACTGGCATGGAACCCGTGGATGGGGCCTGTTGGGGAGCCCTCTGGAACGCCGTGGAACTCTTCAGTTCCTGCCTCGGAATCTGGCTGTTCCGTGCGGAGGGAGAGGGAGAGAGCGAGCGCAAGCAGGGGAGGGGCCGAGAGAGAGGGACGAAGAGAGAATCCCACGCGGACGCTGCACGGTCAGCGAGAAGCGGGGCTCGAACCCACCAACCGTGAGATCATGACCTGAGCTGAAATCAACAATCAGACGCTCAATTGACTGAGCCACCCAGGCGCTCCTGTGTGTGTGTGTGTGTGTGTGTGTGTGTGTGTGTGTGTGTGTGTTTAATACATATTTTATCTTATATTATTTTTGAGAGTGCGAGGGGGGTAGGGGCAGCAGGAGAGGGGGAGAGAATCCCAAGCAGGCTCCCTACCCAGTACGGAGCCCGAAGTGGGGCTCGATCTCACGACCGTGGGATCGTGACCTGAGCCGACATTGAGTTGGATGCTTAACCGACTGAGCCACCCAGGCGCCCCGGTTTCCAGGTGATTCTAACACGTAGTCACGCTTGAAAACTAACACATAGGCCATCACTTCTCATGTCACTTACATATACTCAGAGGAGGTCCCCAGGCTTGCACACAATTCAGAAATTTAAAATACACTAGAGGGCTAAAAAAATAATAATGTCTAATCCATTCCTAAGCCAACACGGAATTATTCTCATATGATTCACCGTTTGGATTCTTACTCTTCTGGCTTCAGTGATCTCTTCTCTGTGTATTCAGATATTCTGCTGGGACTCATTGGTACAGCTTATTGTTAAAATATTAAAATATTTCCATACCAGTTAGTAAATAGCTGTTGCCTGGAATCCTCCCCCCCGCCCCCTGGGTCCTCCCACGCCTCCTGTGAAATATTTTATTATATGTTATTTACTTTATTTTTGAGAGAGAGGGGGCATGAGTGAGTGAAGGGCAGAGAGAGGGGGAGAGAGAGAATCCCGCGCAGGCTCAGCGGGGAGCCTGCAGCGGGGGTCGAGCTCACGAAGGGTGAGATCATGACCTGAGCCGGAGTCGGATGCTTGACCGACTGAGCCGCTCAGGTGCCCCTGGTTGTTAAATACTTTAAATTTAAAAAAAAAAAATTTTTAATGTTTATTTATTTCTGAGACAGAGACAGAGCATGAATGGGGGAGGGGCAGAGAGAGAGGGGGACACAGAATCCGAAACAGGCTCCAGGCTCCGAGCGGTCAGCACAGAGCCCGATGCGGGGCTCGAACTCACAGACCGCGAGATCATGACCTGAGCCGAAGCCGGATGCTCAACCGACTGAGCCACCCAGGCGCCCCTAAATACTTTAAATTTTGCCCAGTGCGTTATGACCCGCTTGCCCATATGGGTGTCTCGAATGCAGGTGGGGATCTAGAATCGGTAGGAAACCTCTGAGCCATCAGTCCACCCTGCTTACCTTTGAGAGCCTCCCTTGTCCCAGCCTGCAAGGTCCCCTCCTTGCAAGAGGAGACTCACCTGCTTCTGAGACACATCTGGGACCCAGGAATCTTTGGGAGGCCTGGGCCCTTTTTCAAGGGTCCAGTCACCCCTGATGCCCCGGGCATCCTTCTCCTCTTGGGGAACGGTCAGGCTGTACTTGGGGCATCCCCCAACCTCCACGACCCTCCCGTTGGCTGCCCTCAAAGGCACCTTCCTCCCCCTGCCTTTGGGCACAGCTGGTATAACTTCCTGAATGAGATCAGGATTTCCTAAGAGACAAGGAGGGTGTTGACTTTAAAGAATGTTTCTTCTGAGGCTGGAGACCACAACTTCCTGTAACAGAGAGGGCTATGTTGGAAGAGAGACACGAGCAAAGCTATGGGGGCGCACAGGTGAGAGAGAGAGTCTGGGGAGTCGGGGGGGTGGATCACGGAGACGGGGGGGGGGGAGGGTTTCCTGGTGCAGAAGATGGGGAGAAGCATGCCCTGGAGGAGGGCCAGCAAAGCCCCACCCGCGAGGAGCCCTTTGCAGTCCGATCAAGTGTAGGGACCCCTTTTCAGAATCGTGTTTTTAGAATGCGTAAAATCAAATGCAAAGAAGACCAGTTGTAATGAAAGTTAGTAACCAAAATGTCTTTAAAAAAAAAAAAGCTTATTTATGCTAGGGCGCCTGGGTGGCTCAGTCGGTCAGGCGTCCGACTCCGGCTCAGGTCATGATCTTGCAGTTTGTGAGTTCGAGCCCCGCGTCGGGCTCTGTGCTGACAGCTCGGAGCCCGGAGCCTGCTTCAGGGATTCCGTGCCTCCCTCTCTCTCTCTGCCCCTCCCCCGCTTGTGCTCTGTCTCTCTCCGTCTCTTAAAAATAAATAAATGTGGTAAAAAAAAAATTTTTTTTTAATTTTAAAAATTTTTTCTGCAGGAGGGGCAGAGAGAGAGGGAGACTGAGAGCCCCCAGCGGGCTCCGCGCCTTTAGGGCAGAGCCCGACACGGGGCTCGAACCCACGAACTGTGAGATCATGACCTGAGCTGAACTGAAGAGCTGGCCGCTTAACCGAATGAGCCACTCAGGCGCCCCTGTAGCCAGCCTATCGTAAGCAACGGGTTTGTCCTATTCTTACAAATATGCTTCTTTAATAACACGTAAGAACCAAGCTCTAGTGACAAGCGTAACAATCTCAAGGTAGTGATGAGAGTCAATGATACTTCAAGATCGCTGCAGTAATTGTCATGGGACATAAAAATGTGGTTTCTGTTGATGACAGAGTCACAGGTGCTGCTCTAACACTGTTAATGCTACTGCATTTTTTTTTTTGCCTCCATTCATAATTTCAGCTAGAGGTAGTGAACCTTAGGATGTGCCTTTTTCGCCCCCCCCCCAGCCAAAGTCACGGACTCCCTGAATGAAAAACAAGTTAAGTCCTCCTTGGTCTGGTGAACGGAAGAAGAGATGTGTTCAGAGGGAACCCTGAGGTTTCGAGTCTGGGGAGGGTCAAAGTGGAGTCACCTGGGAGGCCGTGAGCAGTTGGAGGTCAGGGGCGCCTGAGTGGCTCGGTTGGTTGAGTGTTCGACTCTTGATTTCAGCTCAGGTCATGATCCCAGGGTCGGGGGATCGAGCCCCATGTCAGGATTCATGCTGAGCGTGGAGCCTGCTTAAGATTCTCTCTCTCTCTCTCTCTCTCTCTCTCTCTCTCTCTCTCTCTTTCCCTTTGCCCCTCCCCTGCTCATGTGCACACCTACTCTCTCCCTCCCCTCTCTCTCAAAAAGAAAAAAGAAGTTAGAGGGCAGAACAGAGTGGGGAGAAGGGGGTAGATTCTGGAGGAATTGTGAGACAGGCCAGAGCGTTTAAACCTGTGGCCTTGGGAGCCGAGAGTGCCCGTGTTCTAATCCTGCCCCACCTTCTCACCAGCTTTATAACGATCCTGCGTCCAACAGCACCCCCCTTCAGGTACCACGCGCAGACTCCATTGCCTTATGTATCAATCAGTGACCCAACCTCACGTGCCTCAGTGGACACATCTGGGTTCTCATCGGACGTTTACTCTGTTCCTCCTGTTGTTCCGGGCACCGAGCCGGGCGTTGGGCAGCGATCGTAACCGCTCAGCAAGCAGGTAACCGCGCGAGGTCAGCTGACATTTCCGGTTCTCTGCTTCCTCCACCCGGAGGATGGCCACGTGACTTGCTCTGGGTGAGAAAATGTGAACGAAAGCCAGTCTGTGACCTGCCACGCTCTGCCTGCCTCCTGCTCCCGTGTTGAACACGCAGCCGGAGCAAGAAATAAGCGTCCGTTCTTTTAACCCCCTGGGGCTTTGGGCCCGTCTGTCGCGGCCGCAGGGAGGCCATCCCGACCGCCATCCTAGCCTTTGTGACTTCCGCAGGTCCCGGCAGGCTGGTTTCCCCTCTGCTATGTGGGAGCACGCTCTTCCCTTCGCTTCTAATTCCTTTCCAAATACTATCGATTCGTTAAAAATAGCTTCGGCGAAGGCTCCTTGAAACTTTCATAACATTTACAGTCCCGACGCCAATGTTTAACCACCTGATCCTCTGCTCTGGTGCCTATGGTCTGTTTCTTTCCACCTGCGTCCCAGGACCTCAGCCCTCCGTGGGCAAGACTTTGGTCCCGGCATCTAAAACTTCCGGAGAATCAGTGGGCATTCCGCAAGTATTTTTGAATGAACGGACACACAGAAGAATAAACGAATGAGAACTTTTATGGGACCGCGTTTGAATCCCTCCTACTGCCTTGTGTGGGTGCAAAGCAGAGAGCGGGTTGCTGGATAAACACGGCTGATTAAACGAGTGACCTCACGGCTTTCTCCCAGGAATGTACACTTAAAAAAAAAAAGTTTATTAATTTAGTTTGAGAGAGAGAGAGAGAGCGCAAGAGAGTGAGAGTATGTAAGCAGGGAAGGGGCAGAGAGAGAGAGAGAGAGAGAGAGAAAGAGAGAGAATCCCAAGCAGGCTCCACGATGTCAGTGTCATGAACTGTGAGACCACGACCTGGGCTGAAATCAAGAGTCAGACGCTTACCTGACTGAGCCACCCACGCGCCCCAGGAAGGCAGACTTTTTGGACAGAGACTTCTGCTTGGAATTTGAGGCAGAGACTTGCTAGTTAACAGCAAGATGATGGTGGGATAATATAAAGGAAGCATAGTCTGGAAGCGGGTCACGCGAATGGGTCTGAGAAGGATGGTTGTCACCGCAATTGACAAATGCCCCATTCACGTTTAGGGAGAGGGAAACACTGACTTCCTGCGAAGCTCTCTGTACCACCAGAAGAGCCTGGTAAACTTCTCCCTGGGTCATATTGGATCCACATTGGCCCAGGCCGCCCATCTACGAACCAATCGCTAATGGCGAGATTGAGGTTGACCATCATCTGCCCAGATTCACCAACTGGGTGGCTTGACTCAGGCCCACTGCCCGAGACGAACCGAGGGCTGCATCCCGACCCCGTCATCTCCCGGCTGTGCGATTATGCATCAGTGTCTCAACCTCTCTGAGCCTCAGTTTCCTCATCTGTAAAATGGGGATCTTAATACCTGTTCATAGGGTTCTTAGGAGGGTGAGGTGCGTGATAGACGTAAAGTACCCAGGATAGTTCTCACGACAAGCAGCCCAGCGGATAAAGGCTTTGCATAACGCTAGGGTCACCACTTACCCAGACTGTGTATGCGATGGTGCCTTCTGGGGTTGTACCCATTTGCAAAATGCTTTCCGAGGATTAACTTAAGTAACCTGACGACAGCCTCATGAGCTAGGCACGCTCATCGTCCCCTTTTTTTTTTTTTTTAATTTTTTTTTTCAACGTTTATTTATTTTTGGGACAGAGAGAGACAGAGCATGAACGGGGGAGGGGCAGAGAGAGAGGGAGACACAGAATCGGAAACAGGCTCCAGGCTCTGAGCCCACGGCACAGAGCCGTCGGGGGGGCTCGAACTCACGTGAAATCACTCGAGATCTCGCGAGATCGTGAACTCACGGACCGCGAGATCGTGACCTGGCCGAAGTCGGACGCTTAACCGACTGCGCCACCCAGGCGCCCCTCATCGTCCCCTTTTTACACACGGGGAAGCAGGCACAGAGAGGGTAGGCCACTTACCCTGGGTCACACAGAGCACAAGTGGCATTCGAACGCTGGCATCCAGACTCCGGCCCTCGTTCCATCGGAAACAACCAGCTGTCGGCCTCCAATATCTGCCAGCCACCGAGCTCAGCCCATCCGAGGGGCTGGAAATCACCGATCGGTTCCAGAAATCCGAGGGGGCGGAAATCACCGATCCCGTCGACAGAGGCATGGACGAGCCACCCCGCGGGCTCCCGGCAGGTCAGCTGCAAGAGCCGGGGTTGGACCCCACGACCCCAGCGTGAGGGCCCCCCAACCCCCACGCCAGGTGGCCTCGGAGGTCCCCGTGCCCACCTGAGCGCCCGAGAGACCTCTGAGCTGGGAATCCGAGTCATTATTGCGAAGCTTGCAAAATATTGCCGTGAGTGGGTTTCAGACACTGTAAACAGGTTTAGTCCCTCTTCCGTTCCTTCGCGAAGAGGCAGTTTGCTCAGAGCCGAGGAGCCGAAGCTAAATTTAACGAAGCAGAGCTAGTGAGTACCGCAGAGCCCCAAGGAGGCGCTGCCTCGGGCGCATCAGATGAGACCGCAGGTAGCTCTGGGAGCCCTCCTGGAGGTCCCCTCCCCACTGCTGGTGGGCAGGGGTCCCAAGGCAGGTCTCGGGGCGCCTCGAATGAGGCGGGGGTCAGAGACACCCTCGTCATGGTCTTTGCCAACATAGCGGGCAGGGCTGAACGTAGAAAGGGCTTCCTCTTTTTCCATCTCTATGAATTCATCTCTCTCTCTCTCTCTCTCTGTTTCTGTCTTTCTCTGGTCTCCTGTTTCTCTGTCCCTGTCTATCTGAATCCCTCTCTTCTCCGTCAGTGTCCCCCTCCCTCTGGGTCTCTCTGTCTCTGTCTCCCTCTGTCTCTCTCTCACACGTGCACTAACTTTCTCTCACGCCCCCTCCAGCCACCCCTGGCTTTCCTGCTCCGTCCGCAGGACCAGGCTGCCGTCCTGCCTGTGGGTTGGGCCCCCCCGGGCACGGAAGAGGAATTCTCCGCACCCGCCCCAGTGACAGGTCGTCGCTGCTGGGAGGGCACATTCTGCCTAAAACACCTGTCTTGCGTCAGGTTCCCTGAAATGGGATGGGGAGTCTTGGGCAAGGGATTTACCGAGGGGGTGTTCTCGGGAGAGACCACCAAGGCAGGTCTTCTCAAAGCTGCATTACGATTACCTGGGGAGGTTCTGAAAAATCCTGATGGCCGGGCTCCACGCGTTACAAATTAAGCCAGAACCTCTGGGGGTGGGGGTGGGGGTGCTTTCCAGTTTGAGAACCGGTGGTCAACGGAAAATGCGGGAAGCAGCAAAGGGCACGGGGGAGTCCAGACTAAGGATGTGGGTTCAGCCCCTGCCTGATGCCAGTGGCAGGGGGTGCAGGGCCCTGGAACAGGAAGAACGCCATAGAACTGCCATAGAACTGATCCCCGGGGGGCTGGGAACTGGGTTGGGAACTCAGCAGCCCAACTCACAGGAGCCTGGGGATAGACGCCCCAGCCCCGTAAAGAGGCACCAGGAGCCTCCTCTCAGAGAATAAAACCAGGTTGGATGATACAGGACGTTGGATGTTCTAGGATTTACATTTCTGTTGGGCGTTCCATGCCTTTCACTCTCTAAATGATGCAGGGTTGGGTCACTATTACGATCACACTGATAGTGGTTAGTGTTGCAGGTCCGCGATGATTCCTATTGCCATGATTCGAATAATCCGTGCTCTTATCATGGTGATGTTAGTCACAGGGGCAGCTGGAACAGAGCGGCTCAGAGACCAGACGGTGTGGCCCAAACGGGGTGGGTGTGAGTTCTGCTGCTTACCGGCTGTGTGGCCTTGGGCAAGTCCCTTCACCGCTCTGGACCTTGGTTTCCTCATCTGTAAAATGGAACGGTGGTCCTGTGTGTGTCCTAAGGTGCGTTGAATCAGGTAAAGTGCCTGGCGTGCCGTGGCTGCTGGGAACGTATTTCCTATTTGTTCTTATTCGTGTTCTTGTCGCTTTTAGGAGATGTATTAAGTTTGAACCTTGCCCGTAATTTGAGATGCGTTCTTTGTGCATAAGAGTGGGTAATATATGAATGAATTAAAATAGCTCTTTCCGAAATAACCTTGTTGGATCCTGCCTGCCGCTCCGGAGGGTGTCCCCGCCCCCTCCTCCTCTCCGGCAGCCCTCCCCCCCTTCTAACATTTTTTTTTTAAACACTGATTTATGATTGAGAGACAGAGAGACACTGGGCATGAGCAGGAGAGGGGCAGAGAGAGGGGGAGACGCAGAATCGGAAGCGGGCTCCAGGCTCCGAGCTGTCAGCACAGAGCCCGACGCGGGGTTCGAACTCACGGACCGCGAGATCACGACCTGAGCCGAAGTCGGTCGCCCAGCCGACTGAGCCACCCGGGGGCCCCGTGCTGAACCATTCTAGTCAAGTCTTAGAACAATGAGGCCTTCGGCAGGTTTGCATCCACACAGGTGGGGCCAGGAGGATCACTTCTGTGTGTCCCGAAAGGGTCGGAGTAAATGTCACCGAGGCCGCGCATTTTCAAGGTTACTGGCCAAGCAGAAAGGCTTGCTCCGGAATGGCTTTTTCACCAACCGGAGGGACCCAGGCAGTAGAGAAACAAGACACGGCTGGGCTCGCCGAGGGGTCCACCTGAGAGATGACAGAGAGAGCGCTGAGCTCCCCGCTGTCGGCTTTGCCCTCGTGACGAGAAGACGGCTGTCTGTCTGTCTCCCGGGGTGGACAGCAAGACAGCCTCAGGTTAAGGGAGAAGTGAAGCCCAGGAAGGCGGGAGGGGCAGATAAGAAAGAACCTGGGGTGCCTGGGGGGCTCAGTCAGTTGAGCGGCTGACTCTTGAATTCGGCTCGGGTCCTGATCTCACGGTTCGTGGGTTCGAGCCCCGCGTCCGGCTCTGTGCTGACAGTGCGGCTCCTGCTTGGGATTCTGTCTCCCTCTCTCTCTCTCTGCCTCTCCCTCTGCTCCTGCGTGCATGTTCTCTCTCTCAAAATAAATACACATTAGAAAAGAAAAAAGGAAGGAAAGAAAGAAAGAGAGAGAGAAAGAAAGAGCCCAGCTCCCTTAACCTCCTAGGCCTGAGCGAGTCCCATCGGACAGCAGACAGGGAATTTGCAGGTGTGGTTGGGGAACCACTGGCAGAAAACTTGAACTTGCGGAGAATGCCAGACACGGACTGGGGTGAGGCTAGCGCAGCGTTCTCTTTGGGTGCAAGATGTAAGGGACCCCCCCCCAAAACTCATCAAGGTAAATATTTTAACACAGTATTTTTTTTTTTTTTAAATTTTTTTTTTTTTCAACGTTTATTTATTTTTGGGACAGAGAGAGACAGAGCATGAACGGGGGAGGGGCAGAGAGAGAGGGAGACACAGAATCGGAAACAGGCTCCAGGCTCTGAGCCATCAGCCCAGAGCCCGACGTGGGGCTCAAACTCCCGGACCGCGAGATCGTGACCTGGCTGAAGTCGGACGCTTAACCGACTGCGCCACCCAGGCGCCCCAACACAGTATTTTTTTTTAAGTTTATTTTTATTTACTTAGAGTGAGCTGGGGAGGGGCGGGGGGGGGGCGGGGAGAGAGAGAGAATCCCAAGCAGGCTCCACACCGCCAGCACGGAGCCTGCCGTGAGGCTCAAACTCACAAACCGTGAGATCATGACCTGAACCAAAGTCTAGAGTTGGACGCTTAACCGACTGGTCCACCCAGCTGCCCCTAACGCAATGTCTGTTTTTTTTAAATAAAAATCAACACAAACAGCGGTGATGAGCAAAATGTCAAAATTGAACATAGGGGCAAGATCAGTATTTCTGGCCATTCCTTTGTCCTCAGGCTCCGGTAGGGTTTGGCGTGTGTTACGGGGTGAATTGTGTCACCCCTGGAAATTCCTGCGTTGAAGCCCTAACTCCCAGTTCCTCAGGGTGTGACCTTGTTTGGAGCAGGGTCGTTGCCGATGTGATCCGTTAAGATGAGAGGAGGCTGGAGGAGGGCGGGCCCTGACCCAGTACAACCGGCGTCCTTAGGAAAAGGGGACATTTGGACACAGAGACACGTGCGCTCGGGGAGAACGCTGTGTCAAGACTGAATTATGTTGCCACCGACCAGAGAGCTACCAGCAGGGAGGAGGGAGGCCTGGGATGGAGCCTTCCTTAGGGTTCGCAGAGGGAGCCGGGCCCCGCCAACGCCGTGATCTCGGGCTTCCGGCCTCTAGAACCGGGGACCATACTTTTCTGGTGCTGAAGCCGCTCCGCGTGCGTGTGGTGTTTTGGTGGCCCCAGCTCACGAGTACCCGGCGGGGCAGCTGTTAACGTTCTGTGCCCAGAGTGAGTGCTTAACTCTCCCCTCCTTTGTTCCAGGCCCAGTGCCAGGGGTGTTAGGAAAAGGATTTAGGCCCTGGTTTTGTCTTCCTTTCTTCCTCCCTCCCTCCCTCCCTCCCTCCCAGCCTCCTCCCTCCCTCCCTCCCTCCCTCCCTCCCAGCCTCCTCCCTCCCTCCCTCCCTCCTCCTTCTTCCTTCCTTCCTTCCTTCCTTCCTTCCTTCTTCCTTCCTTCCTTCCCCCCTCCCCTCCCTCCCTCCCTCTGCCTTTCAAATAAGAGCTTTCTTGAGATACAATGCACATGTCAGGACACTCACCCCTTTAAAACGTACAGTGATTTGTATGATATGCATAAGGTTGTCCAGCCATCAACGCTGTCTAATTTCAGGCCATTTAGAATCCCATATGCCTTATAGGCTGTTGTTTTCTGCATTCGCCAAAACAAAAACAACTCAGTGCCGGCCTTACCCGTCCAGCTCAGGCAAAGCCGATGACACCCGGTTTGGTCCGCCCTCGGAGGACTCGCCACCCCGGTGATCAGATGCGGGTCAGGTGTCTTGCCAGAGTGCACGAGGACTGTAACCCTGGAGTATGGCCCTGGGACTCGTCTAGGTGCCCAAATACCCCTGGAGAATGCTGGCTCAGGGGGAGGTCCAGGGTGGCTTGGAGGAGGCCAACTCCCTGGACAGCAGATGGGCAGCCCTCGGGGAGACCAACGATAGTGGCTGTTTATCAACCGGAATGGAAGCATCTCACAGTCTGAACAACCCAGAGGGCCAACAGCAGCCGCGATCGGAACTCCTGGTCGGTTTGGCATTTCTTCCTTTAAATATTAGCTCCCCAGTTAGACCCGGAGCTATTTGAGAGGGGAGCCCACGAATCTGTTATCTACGTGGCCCTAGCGTGTGCACGGCATACTGTGGGTGCTCTATAAATGTTTGTCGGATTGAAAGTTAAAGCCTGGAGAGTAATAGGGTTTGGGGAAAAAAAGGTGGTGAGACTGATTTTCCCCATAATGCTTTTGATGTGAGGACTTTCTCCTGAAAGCGTGCAGCCTGATGGACAAGGCAGGATCATACACTCAGCAGACGTGGCACCAGACTCCTCGCTGTGAACCTGGGATGAATTTTCTGTCTCCTGGTCTTTAAGTTGGAGGTAATAATAGTCGGGGTCTTAGTTTGGGCTCTCTGAGGCAGATCCTGGGACAAGAATTCAAGTGCGGGGGCCTCTGGGTGGCTCAGTCGGTTGGACATCTGACACTTGATTTCGGCTCAGGTCATGATCTCATGCTTCATGAGTTCGAGCCCCACATCGGGCTCTCTGCTGTCAGCACTGAGTCTGCTTCAGATCCTCTGTTCCCCTCTCTCTCTGAGCCTCCCCCGCTCGGACTCTCTCAAAAGTAAGTAAGCATTAAAAAAAAAAAAGAATTCAAGTGCAAATAGTTATTTGGGAGGTGGCCCAGGAAACACCAGGAGGGAAAGGAGGCGTGAGGTGAAGGCAGGCAGGCAGGTGGTTAAGGGAATGTTAGCAAGGCAGGTACCACAGTGGGTAACTGGGGCTCAGTTCCATCATAGGCCTCTGGGAGGCAGCAGAGAGCATGCTTTTCAGAGTCACCCCGCCGAGCGGCAAGGGGGCTGGGTTGTCAGCAGTTGAGGACGTTAATTGCTTCCCAGGACACTTCTGGCTGGCCTCCACCTTCAACACTCATTGAGGGATATGGTGGGTGGGACACCGGTAGCATCTGGCGTAGGGCTTTTGTGACTCTCCGCCGAGATACTGGGTGAAGACCACAGGTGCTATTTTCCCTGCAACTGTGGCCCCCAAGTTCAATGGAAAGAAGGCGGATCTGTTCACCGGGGTGAGGCTAGGCAGCTCTAACAAGAGGCCCAATGCAAATTCAAGGTCTGAAAGAGGGCAGGCGTCTGTTTCTTTCGCCTGTTACGGTCTCGCCTGTTACGGCGGTGGGGTGGCTCTGCGCCAGGCGATTATGCAGGTCGTGTGGCTTTTGCCGCCGCTGCAGACGCAGTTCTGTTCCCCACGCAGCGCCTCTGGCACCTACCATTTCTGGAGCTCATCGCCCCGTTCTCCATGGACAGCACCTGCCTCTGTCTGCCTCCGAGCCCTGCCTGGCAGCCAGAGTTCGCTGTGGGTACAAGCAAGGCGAGCCTGAAGTGTTGGGGAGACCACCCCCTCCCCCTGGAGGCGTGGTGGATACGTGCGCCAAATTCCTGCCCCCCCCCCCCCCCCTTGGGAAGGAGGGCTCGGAGGGGTGTGTGTGTGTGTGTGTGTATTCCATGCTGCCTTCCAGAACTCTCCAGCAAGATGGAATCCGAGGTGTGCCTGGTGGTAACTGGCTGCCTCCCCTACTCTGTCTCACTTCCCCATTCCCCCACTGGGGTTTTCTGGGGTCATTTCACATCCTTGTCTCCGGGTCTCCTTTAGGGGGAACTCGGACCAAGATACCGTTCTCCGGGTGTCATCATGCCCTGGGCTCACCAAGGGTTACGGCCAAATGGGAAGACGTGTCCCTTGTCCCTTTCCTCAAGGTCCAGAATCGGCACCTAAAACTTCTGCTGGCATGTCACTGGTCACATGACCACACGGAATGGCCAGGGCAGCTGGGAAATGTAGTCCCTCCGCCTGCCGGGATGTTGGCGGACACAGCAGTCCCTTCCGCACAGGCGATTGCTCGAGGATCCGAAGTTGACAACCCTTATTCACGAAGTGCATAACTCACCTGCCGATAACGCGTTCACGATCACGTCTTTTTGCCTGGGTTAACTTAAAAGTTCCTTTTTTGGCTCATGCCGGGGAGCAAAAGCCAGTTCCCAGCCCTGAAATCTTAGTATGACGGCGCTTAAAAGTGAAGCACACAGAAATTTTTTTTTTCTTCTGTTTAGATGACACATCTAGGGATTAAGCATCTGGACCCTAAGATACCTGCCCCCACCCAAGACTGCCGACCAGACAGTCACGGAGCCCAAAAATACGCCTGCATTTCTTCAGTTAGACTGACCTAGTATTTGTACCCAATTTTCTTGGGAACACTTTCCGGCTAAATATTTTTTAGAAGGCTTTCAAAAAAATATTTTAAAAATGAGTTCTATTTTTCTTTCTTTTTTCTTTTCTTTTCTTTCTTTTGTTTTTTTTTTTTTTTGGTTGGGGGGAGGTTGGTGAAGTTTTAACATCACGCCTCCTCTTTTCTCTAGAGGAGGCAGGGATGGGGGGGGGGGAATGTCTCCACAGCCTGCCAGGCGATGCATCCAGAACCCAGAAGAGCTGGTTCTTAATCCTTTTTGCCTTGGAAGCATTTTTTTTTTTTCCACCACCCCAGCAGCTTGCCAACCAGTTCTGCAGTCTCCTCTTCCTCCCCCGACTCAGAGCCTTTTTCCAAAGCTCTCAGATTAAAAAGTGCTGAGGCCAGTGTCTCTGAGTGCTCTGGCCTCCTGTTGTCATGGCGAAGGGAGCTGGCAAAGAAAGGCTTAACTCCTGCCTCCTTGGGGGCTCCGGCACCTGGGGCCACGTCTCCACCTGGGGCTTTCTGTTTCCCACAGCAGCTAGCTCATCATGCTTTTTTATAAATAAATAAAAAAATAAATACATTCATAAATAAATATATGTATTTTAAAAGTTTTTAAAAAAATTGGGGAGCCTGGGTGGCTCGTCGGTTAAGCGTCCGACTTCGGCTCAGGTCACGATCTCGCGGTTTGTGAGTTCGAGCCCCACGTCGGGCTCTGGGCTGACCGCTCAGAGCCCGGAGCCTGCTTCGGATTCTGGGTCTCCCTCTCTCTCTGCCCCTCCCCCACTCACACTCAGTCTCTCTCTCTCTCGCTCTCAAAAATAAATAAAACATTAAAAAATTTTTAAAAAAGTCTTTAAAAATGGAATCCTAAGATGCGTTGGGCAAGATGTGTAACACGCATCTGCTTCAAGTTCACAGCGCCACGAATTGTTGCGAAGCTACACAACTCTGGGAACGTTACTCACCTCCAGATGTACAACAGCCCGTCTCCTCCCAAGGCTCCTTGGAGCTCCTGCTCAGACTCAACCCCAATTTTCTCTCACTGTGGGTAGGGTTTGCCTCTCTTCCCGAACTTCCAGTAAACAGAAACCCCGTGGCGTTCTTATTCTTTGTCATAGACCGTTGTCATTGTTCTAGTTGTGTGAATAAGACATCTCCGGGAAATCTTGCTACTTTTTGAAATATTTTATTTTTTTCCTCATTATGTTTGTCTCAGAGAGAGCATGGGAGAGGGGCAGAGAGAGGGGGACAGAGGATCCCAAGCAGGCTCTGTGCTGACAGCAGTAAGCCGGATGCGGGGCTCAAACTCATGAACCGTGAGATCATGACCTGAGCTGAAGTTGGATGCTTAACTAACTGAGCCCCTAAATCATTTTTTTTTTTTTTTGAGAGAGAGAGAGAGCAAGCGGGGGAGGAGCAGAGAGAGAGAGAGAGAGAGAGAGAGACAGAATCTGAAGCAGACTCCAGGCTCCGAGCTGTCAGCACAGAGTCCGACGTGGGGCTCGAACTCACAGACTGGGATCATGACCTGGGCTGAAGTCGGATGCTGAACCGACTGAGCCACCCAGGTGCCCCTTGATTCGCTTCTAACAAGAAAATACAGCAAAATGATGGGATCCCCTTCCCAATTGGGTTACAAAAAGCCCACAGCTTCTGTCTTGCTCTGCCTTGGGGTTCTCTTGCTTGCTGGTTTTGATGACGTCAGCTACCAAGGAACAGAGAGCGGCTTTCAGCCAACAGCCCGAGAGAAGCTGAATCCTGCCAACAACCATGTGAGTGAGCTTAGAGGCCCTTCCTCAGCTGAGTCCCCAGATGAGACCACAGCCCTGGGTGATAACATCTCATAACACAACGTAAGGCAGAGGCAGCCGCTAAGCCCTGCCAGAAACGACGAAGTCCTCAGTTGTTTGTTCTAGGCTGTGAAGTTTTGGGGTAATTTGTTACACAGCATTTGATAGCGATTAAACCGAACAGAAGCAGTAGTTTTGTTCCGCAAGCATGGCTCCAAAGTCACGCCTCCAGACCGAATACCCATCCTGTTGATGCCCCGAAGCCTTTTCATTGTAGAATTTCCAGAGCCGCTTGAACCTTGAAGGCCAAGGTTAACAAAAAGCCCACCCCCACCCTCAGCCCCAGACCCTTGGTCCAAAATTGTTAACAATCTGGATGTGGTGGTCTTGAACTAAGGGCAACAGGAAGGATGGGACGTGCTGTCTTTCCACCCCAAAATATGTTTTGCTGTGAGGTCAGTGCGTTTTTATTTTAAAAACTCTGTGTTTTAAAAAATGTTTTTAAAACTGAATTTACCCGCCCCTCCTCCCCGCCCAAGATGATTCTCATTAATGGTGGTGATGGGCCCCTTTGTGTAGTCAGCAAAATTAACATCCTACATCCCTATTGCTTTGGAATGTGTCTGTCCCACTAAGTAGGGGATGAGATTGATGTCTTTATGATGGGGCTAGGATTTCTTCTGAACTTTCAGTCCATGTTGTTTAATGAGTACCTGCGGTGTGCTGATCTATGTTTCAGGGCTTGGGATCCATGAGTGCCTTCCTTTGAAAAAGAATTTTTAATGTTTATTTACTTTGGAGGGGGGGGGAGGGGCAGAGAGCGAGAGGGAGACACAGGATCCCAAGCAGGCTCCAGGCTCTGAGCTGTCCGCACAGAGCCCGATGTGGGGCTCGAACCCACGGACCGCGAGGTCATGACCTGAGCCACAGTCGGCCACTCAGCCAACTGAGCCACCCAGGCGCCCCACAAAAGGGTTTTTCAAAATCCCTGTTTTGTCAGGGTACCTGGCTGGCTCCGTCAGGGCAGGCTGTGACTCTTGATCTCGGGGTCGTGAGTTCGAAACCCCACGTTGGGTGTAGAGGTTTCTTAACACAAATAAATAAACTTAAAAAAAAAAATCCCTGCTTTGTCTTTCGCCATATTTCCCCTCCCCCTTTTCATCTGCAAAATGGGGATAATGCTACGACCTACCTCATGCATTTCGAGGAGGGCGAATTGAGTTACTGCATGTCGAGCTTTCAGCCAAGGGCCTGACACACGGCAAGCTCCGTATTTGTCAGGATTGCTGGGATGATTCCTCCTTGCGACGTTCCCTTCCTTCCTTCTGCATTCCTCTTTCTGCCTGCCTTCTCATCTTTCCTTTTCTGTAAGGAGGAGGGGCGGTTGAATGCTGACAGTGTTCTGTGTGGGTCCATTACCAGCGTCTGGGAAGGGAAGAAAGGACTAAATTAGATGTGTTTGGCCCGCTCCCGGAGCGGTAGTGGAGAGCTGGAGCCAGCTGGAAGGAGCCGGACCCGTCTTCCTCCCTCTCCCCGTCCTGTTTCCCCTGCCCCCTCCTCGGACAAAGGGTTTCTCATTGTTTCCGGGGCTCCAGAGGAGGTTAGCCTGGCAGGGGGGGCACTGGAGGCAGGGGCTGGCCACACGGCAGAGGCTGAAAGAAAGGCCTGTGCTGGCAGGAGCCACCCACTCCTTTATCTGCCTGTCTCCGAGGTCCCTCTGTTCCCTTCCCACACACCTTGCCTGCTATCTCATCGGAGGAGAGAATGCACGCATCGGTGCCATCCATCCGCGGCAGAGACTCTTGGTTTTTCTCATGCCTTAAAAAAAATAAATCCATTGTCAGAGGAAGGTGACACTTTACTATTCGATCGTTCACTTACTCGTTTATTCGACCCTAACAGCTGTTTGCAGGGGAGGCTGCTGGGGCCAGTGCTGGGCACAAACGTGCGAAGGCCGTAGCGCCCCCTCCTCGGGAAGAATGGTCCGGTGCGGCGGACATAGATCAGCGGTCACCAAGGTGGCGGGGGGGATGCCGCAGGGAGGCAGCGGGCACCGGGAGCTCCTGGGTTTGCTCTGTGGAATCAGGGGAGCTCTCCCACTGGAGGAAGCACTGGGCCAAGATGTGAGTGACGAGCCCGAGTTTACCAGGCTGATAAATGTTGTCGGTCTGAGGGGCGTGTGTGTGTGCACGCGTGTGTGCGTGTGTGCGTGGCATTCCGGACGGATGGGGAGATCAGACAGCATTCGTTTGGTTGTGAGAGATAGAAACACGATGCACATTGAGTCAGGTTGAAAGCAAAAAGGGTTTTGTGTGAGGGGGCATGTGTGTGTGTGTGTGTTGACTCAAGTAATTTAAAAAGTCTGTTTCAGGAATGGCTGCATCCAGGGGCTGAAATAAGGTCAGGAATGGCTGCTTCAGGCACTGGAATGAGGCCATCAGCTTGTGGAATAATAAAAACATATTTGGGCTTTGCCTCAGCTCCCAGCATACAGCTCCTAAAACTCTTGGAATCTCTGAGTGATAAGAGGGTCGTTGGTATGCTAAGGAGATGACTCTTGGCCGAAGGCTCCGGGTTGCCAGCAACTGGTTCTAGATCGGGCGAGTAAAGATAAGATGGGATCCTTCTTCTCAGAGGGCTTATGTTCTAGATGGGGGGAAGGAAGCCCTTGTTAGATCGGGACTCCGGGAGGGACTGGTTGATTCTCCTGAGAAGTATTAGAAAAGAATTTATGCCGTGTGTGATTCTTTAATTTTTTTAAATGTCTATTTATTTTTGAAAGAGAGAGAGACAGAGCGAGCAGGGAAGGGGCAGAGAGAGAGAGGGAGACACGGAATCCCAAGCAGGCTGCAGGCTCCGAGCTGTCAGCACCGAGCCCGACGCGGGGCTCGAACTCACGAACCGGGAGATCACGACCTGAGCCGAAGTCGGCCGCTTAACCGACTGAGCCCCCCCGGGCGCCCCTGAAGTGTGTGATTCTTGATGTGGGCTGGTGTGTGTCAAACGCTCGGGGAAGGAAATGGTTTCCAGGATGGAGGGAACTTGGTACCCAGAGACCTAGAAGTGTGGATGACTTCGGTGTTGGAGGAACCGGAAAGTGACTGAGTGTGGATACCCGCTTGTGCTTCTCGGAGCGGCCTGCCCACCTGCCGCCGAAGCCAGGGCCACACCCGAGACCAAGTGCATGATACTGTCCCTGAGGGTAGCAATTTTAAAAGCTTCCCTTTTCCCGGGGATTCTAGTAGGCACCCAGGACCTCTGGGCTAGAGTCTGTGGTTCAAGGAGGATGTGGCAAAACAGACGTCTGTTAGAAGTCAAATCAAGGCTTTTGGGTTTACCCGGGGGGCGGAGGGCAGCCTCCAGCAACAGAGGAGAGGGGTTTAATGTAGAAGCAAGTGATGGTCATTGAGGGGCGCCTGGGGGGCTCAGTCGGTTAAGCGACCGACCTTGGCTCAGGTCACGATCTCGCGGTCCGTGAGTTCGAGCCCCGCGTCGGGCTCTGGGCTGACAGCTCGGAGCCTGGAGCCTGTTTCGGATTCTGTGTTTCCCTCTCTCTCTGCCCCTCCCCTGCTCGTGCTCTGTGTCTGTCTCTCAATAATAAATAAATGTTAAAAAAAATTAAAAAAAAGAATTGAATGCAGGGTCTGGAGGAGATATTTGGACACCACACAGCCTAGGTGTTTGTCAGTGGGTGGATGGTTAAAGAAAATGCTTTATATGTATATAAAATGGAGTATTAATCAGCCTTCAAAAGGAAGAAAATTCTGGGGCGCCCGGCTGGCTTAGTCGGTTAAGCGTCCGACTTCGGCTCAGGTCGTGATCTTGAGGGTTGTGAATTTGAGTCCGGTATCGGGCTCTGTGGTCTGGGCGGAGCCTGCTTCGGATCATCTGTCCCCCCCGGCCTCGTTCTCTGCCCCTCCCCCGCTCACACACATTCTCTCTCTCTCTCTCTCTCTCTCTCTCTCTCTCTCAAAAATGCATTAACATTTAAAAAACAAAAAAAGGAAGAAAATTCGGACACATGCCACGACGTAGGTGAACTTTGAGGCCATTGGGCGAGGTGAAAGGGGCTGGTCACCAAAAGACACTGCACGATTCGATTTACATCCACAGAGACAGAAAGGAGGTGATGGGAGCCAGGGGCTGGGGGAGGAGGACTGGGGAGTCAGTGTTTAATGGGGACGGAGTTTCAGTTTGGGGAGGTGAAAAACAATCCCGGAGACCCTGGGCGGGGATCTGGTGGTGTGAACAACACGAATGCACTCAGTGCCACTGAGCTGGGCACTTCAAACATGGTAACAAGATAAGGAAAGAGAGTCCGTGGAGAATTTCGAGCCAGGGAGTTTTTTCAGACGGGGTGTGTGCATGAGGAAGAGCCCTCGGGGGACGGTGTGAGGGATGATTGAAGACAAGAGATACTAGAGGCTGGGGGATCGGTGAGGGGGACACTGCCACACGGCAGGCAAGCCGCGACGGAGGCCTGGACGGAGCGGTTACGGCATGGACAGGAAGGGATGGGTTAGAGGGGGTTTTGACGAGTGACTGGTTGGTTAACGGACGAGGGGTGGCGAAGAGGGTTCTGAATCTGTTTAGACCTATTATTCTTGCTTCTAAACACTTGCATCATCTGAACGAAACTGGGATTCCGAGTGTGACGATTTCAGACGCACGGTTGCCCTTGTGGCCCACCTTGCTGGCAAGTCTGTACAGGTTTGCATAAACTGAGAGGCACGGGCCTCCGTGAAGAACGCTTGATGTGATCAGACCAGGGTGGGTGCTGGGCTGCAGGTCGTAGAAAACTGAGGCAGGAAGGGAAGGTAACGAGGTTTCGTGACCGGAAGTGCAGGGGTGGCGTGGGCTTCAGGGTGGGGTTGATCCAGCACCACTTTAATTTCTCAAGGATCCAAGGTCTTAGGATGGCTGCCATTGTAACTGGGGCTACCTGCTTCCCTGTTCGTGCCCCACGGAAGAAGAAAGGTAGTTTCCCATGGCTCTTGTAAGAGACACTCTTTGCCGCTGTCCCCAGGAGATGTTCTTACGGACTTTATGGTCCAAATTAATGCGTGGGGCACGTTGGGATTTTTTTGTGGTCCCTGTTGATCATGCGACGTGGCTTGAGGCAGATTCTACGATGTCACACAGAGGTGGTCGAGTTAGGCTGGGTTGGGGGGAGGAACTTAGTAGCCCCGGAGGTCAGAGACCCACGTCATCCCATCATTCCATGGGCAGCTGCACCAAGGCCTGGGTGTCCTGATGGACTGCAGTGGGGGTGGGGGATGGTCTGCAGTTCAGGACATGTGGCCTGGCTACTGGAGGGTTCCTTCAGGTGAGACGACGCTGCCTCTCCCTCTGGGCTTACAACAGTCTATCCTGAGGAGCATCTTTTAAGAGGACGTAGGTCCAATCTTTCGTTTTCAAGAAAACCTTTTTATCATGAAAAATTTCAAACTTACGCCGAATTGGAGAGAATTCTAAGAATGACCTTTCCTAATTTTAATAATTACCAACATTGGCAAGTCTGGTTTCTCTACACCTACTGTCTGCAGTTGGCAGGATTCCTTTAACATTTTTTTAAATGTTTTTATTTATTTTTGAGACAGAGACAGAGCGTGAGCAGGGGAGGGGCAGAGAGAGGGGGAGACGCGGAATCTGAAGCAGGGTCCAGGCTCCGAGCCGTCAGCCCAGAGCCCGACGCGGGGCTCGAACTCACGGACCGTGAGATCACGACCCGAGCCGAAGTCGGACCCTTAACCGACTGAGCCACCCAGGCGCCCCTCGGGTAATTTTAGACTTAACAGAAAAGTTGCAAAGATAATAGGGAGTTCCTGTATGTCCCTCATCCAATTTCCGCTAATGTTATTATCTTACATTAGTGCAATCCATTTCGATGGTACATTACTATTAATTAAACCACAGATTTTATTTGCGTTTTACCAGATTTTCCATTAATGCCCCGTTTGCTGTTTCGGGATCCCTGTTCACACCGACCCCAAAATGACTAGTTCCTTAATATTGCCAAATATCCAATAAATATCCCCATATCCCTGGTTGGCTGATACATCTTGCAAGTGTCTTGGAATCTAGAACCGTTCTGCCACCTTCTTTTTGTTGTCTTGCCACTTATTTATGGCAGGGACCGGATCATTTTTCCTGGAGACCATTCCACACTTTAGGTTTTGCCGATCGCATCCTCTGTGGTGTTGGTTGGGCACGTTCCTCTGTCCTCCATACTTCCTGTGAACCTGTGCCTCGATCTAGCACAGGGGCTGGTGAAAAAATCCCTAAAGGCCCGGACAATAAATATTCTAGTCTTGGCAGTTCATATGGGTTCAACTCTGCCATTGTGCTGGGAGAGCAGCCATAGACAGTAGGAAACCGAATGGATGTGGCTGGGTCTCAACGACACGTTCTTTACGAAATCAGGGGGAGGGCTGGGGTTGGCGGGGAGATCGCAGTGTGATGATCCCTGCACTAGAGGATTAATCGGATTCAGTTTTGGTGGTTTGGTGCTCTTTTTGCAAGAATAACTCTTTGACAGTGCTGGGCATTTCCCATTGCCTCATCAGGTGGTACGTCACATCTGGTTGTCTCTTTTAGTGACGTGGAATTTGACAGGGATTCTGATGTGACCAGCTGGGGCCACGTATCATGAAGGTCTCTCCATCGGTGGACTGTATTTCAGCTTTCCTCTTTCTTCTGCGGCTGGGAGCCCTTGTGCAGTGCGTGCCTTGAGCAACCGTACGTGGCAGCCTCTCTCCAGCATTTGTGATCGCCTCTTGGCATCTCGGGGGTCATACAGCACATCCAGCAGTTGCCCTGCAGGTTCGTAAAGTGCCACAAAGGCTGCCACGCCGCCAACAAGAAGTTTCCAGAAGATTTCCCAAGGAGGCACAGATCCTGCATTTCTCTGGAGCAGAGGTTGTGTACAGACTCCAGCTTTTGCTTTCCAAAACAAAACAAAACAACCGAGTCTCTGCTAACTCCTAAAATCTGGAAGATTTGACAGAAAAACCTGGCTTCTCCACTCCTCTTGGAAAAGGAGGGAATCTGGCCACTCGGGGCCCACAACCCAGCCGAGAGCAAGTGCCCCCTTTAGGTGAGGCGCGTTTATCAGGCAGACATCAGGGCACGGTGGGGACTGTGGCGAACAGCAAGGCACGGGCCCTGTCATTTACCAGGTGAGAGGTGCCTCTCCTGAGCACCTGGGAGCCTCTCTGGCTGAGTTGTTGCTGTTCCCGCATGGGATGCATTTACCTCTCCTTTGCCTCCCCGAGCGGGGCCATAGCCCCCGTGCCTGCAACATTCACTGGTTTCTTACGTGTCTCTCCAGACCTACCTCGTGCAAGCCCGTCAAGTGTGTGCAAATATCGATCCTTCCTTTCTCAGCTTTCCCCTCCTTGCTTACGCAAAAGAGCATATTCTCAGCCCGCGGTTGGGTAGCTTGTGTTTTTTTCCCACCTACCCGTATGTTCTCGGAGATCTTTCCAGCTGAGTTCAGGGAGAGCTTCTTTGTTCTGAGAGAGGCAGGGTTGCGGCCGTGTGGTTGAGGGAGCAGGGGTAGCTAAGGAGGAGGGAGACACTGAGGCTCCTTCTTCTGTCCCAACCACGAGCACCCTCTTTGGGGGCCTGGATGTGATGTGACAGTGACCCTAGAGCATCTTGTTCCCCTACCCTGCCACTTGTCTGCCCTGTGCTTCAAACAGCTCTCTTGAGTTTCTTTGTCTCTCTCTTAAGCTTATTTATTTAATTTGCGAGGGAGAGAGCAGGGGAGGGGCAGGGAGAGAGGGAGAGAGGGAGAGAGGGAGAGAGAGAGAGAGAGAGAGAGAGGGAGAGAGAGAGACAGAGAGAGAATCCCAAGCAGGCTCCTAGCTGTCAGCAGAGAGCCCAGTGCAGGGCTTGATCTCATGCACGTTGAGATCACGACCTGAGCCAAACTCAAGAGTCAGATGCTTAACCGACTGAGCCACCCAGGTGCCCTTCTCTTGGGTTTCTTTAAAAAAATTTTTTTTTAATGTTTACTTATTTTTGGGGGGGGGGGGCAGAGAGAGAGGAGAGAGAATCCCAAGCAGGCTACGCCCTGTCAGCACAGAGCCCGACACGGGGCTCGAACCCACAAACCGTGAGATCGTGACCTGAGCCGAACTCAGACACTCAGCCGACTGAGCCCCCCAGGCTCCCGTGATTACTATTATTATTTTTTTTAACGTGGCGGTTTATAACTCATTTAAGCCTCCCCTACTCATGGTACACGGGTTGTTTCCAGTGTCCCGCCGTCACATGCAATGCTTCAGTGGGTAACTCTGTACATACACGCGGCTTGAAAAACCATGCCAAACGTAACCGGGCCAAGGGGATACATTTGGAGAGGGTGGGTGGCTGCATCGCAGAGCAAAGGCTTGGGTTACGTGGCCACGTGGCCCTCCGTGAGGCTGGTACCAGTTTCCACTCGCCTCAGGACGCACGAGGCTGCCCGCATTTGCCCAGGCACCTGGGGAACGCGCTGGCGAAGCCAAAGGCAAGGGGCGCACACCTGGGGGCTGGTCTCTTTTTAAATCGCAGCCCCTGCTGCGCGTCGACGCCCTCTGATGATCACGTGGCTCAAGGTCTGGCGTGGAGTTGACGTTCTCCCTGCTTCGTGTTAATTTCCAGCGTCTGACGTCCCGGGTGCTGGTGCCTCCTCCTCGGAGCGCGATCTGCGTGCCCCCTGTTGCCTTTGCGCCCTCGCCCAAGAGAAGGCGAGCTCCATGAAAGCAAAGATGGGCAGAATGCGGCCTTGGGGAACTTCTGGTTCTAGGGCGCTCGGATTGACAGCCACCTCCGGCTTCCTTTGGACGCGCAGATTCCTGCTCGGCGTCTTGAGGGAGCAAGTCCTCCGTCCGTCCATCCGTTTATTTCTTCAAGGACGTGGTGCCACACACCTGCTATGCGTCGGGCCCCACGGCCCAGACCCTGCAAACAATAGCGAGCCGCACAGGGATGGGCCCTGCGGCCAGCATCCTAGTCTGGCGGGTTCCTAGAGTGCTCTGAAGGGAGGACAAAGCTTCTGATGCCGAGCGGAGCGAAGAGGTCTTCCGGCCAGGCCACGTGGACAGTATCACAGCGGTCTGGAGAGGGGAAAGAAGACGGTGCGTTTAAAGACTTGGAAGGAGTCTGGGTCTGCCAGAATGGGGAGCATGAGAGAGAGGAAGCTGGGGCTGGGGCAGGGACCACGGTGATGGATTTGGAATTTATCCCAAGAGATGATGGTGGCCTGGAATTTGAAGGAGGCAGTGGTGATAGGGACAGATGGATGGGTTTGGGAGGTCTCTGACTGTAGAATCAACACGTCTTGGTGACTGATCAAATAGTGCGGTGAGCGGGCGAGAGGGGTCGAAAATAAATCCCAGTTCTCTGCTTCAGTCACTGGGTTGTCTTTTTTTTTTTTTAATTGTTTTTAATGTTTATTCATTATTGAGAGATAGAGAGAGACAGAGCATGAGCAGGGCAGGGGCAGAGAGGGGGGGAGACACAGAATCCGAAGGAGGCTCCAGGCTCCGAGCTGTCAGCACAGCGACCAACGCTGGGCTCGAACTCAGGAACCGTGAGATCGTGACCTGAGCCAAAGCCAGATGCTTAACCCACTGAGCCACCCAGGCACCCCGATGTTTATTTATTTTTGAGTGACAGAGCATGAGCAGGGGAAGGGCTGAGGGTCTGAGAGAAAGGGAGACACAGAATCCGAAGCAGGCTCCAGGCTCCGAGCTGTCAGCACAGAGCCCCACGCGGGGCTCGAACTCACGAACCGCGAGATCATGGCCTGAGCCGAAGTCGGACGCCCCACTGACCGAGCCACCCAGGCGCCCCAGTAACTGGGTGGTCTTAAAAGCTTCCTTCCGTGCTTGGTTTGTCTGGTGGCTAGCGAGCACGTATCACCAAGGCCAAAGTCATGGGTGTGAGGCTTCCAATAGACCTTCTGTTTGTTCCACAGGCACAAGACCAAGTAAGAAACAGCTTGGAGAGGATGGTGGAAGGTGAGCGATGGGGGTGCCCAGGAGATCGTGGGGATGCTGAGTCCCAAAGGAAGATGGATTTTCCCTCAAGGGCGGGAAAGGAAAGGTTTAGAAGCAGAATTGGAGAGAATGTCAACTCTACTCAAAACGAGTTGGCTATGCACGCCGTTACCGAAAGGCTGTGTTCAACAGGTTAAGCAGTGATAGCTGCGTAACAGGTAGTCCGGGAACACTGACGGGCCTCTTGCTCACGTCGCTGTCCAAGGTGGCTGGGGCGTTAGACAGGAAGTGTAATGCTAGCTGCTGTAACACACATGCTCCCTGAATGCTCCGTGACGGCACAAGGTGAAAATGTCCTTGCTCGACTGTCCCAGATGGATGACTTCTCCTGGGTGGCTTTTCTCCAGGTGGTGACTTGGGGATCCGGGGTCCTTTCATCCTGTGCCTTTGTCTTGCCCTAAGTAGGGCATCTGAGTTCCCCGGTGGCGCTTCTGAATCTGACTGGCAGATAAGGAAAGAGAGAGAACAGAAGGACCGGGCATTTATTATGGGTCAGGCTTACACGTGGCTCACCATCTCCGTGACTTGCCGTGACTGGAGGAAAATGCGCACGCACACGGAGGGTGTGGCTGTGGTGGCGAAGGGTTAGGAACATCACCCGTGAAGTCGGAGAGAGCTTCAGAGCCAGGTCTTACCAACGTACTCTCCCAAGATCGTATTGAACGCCGGGACCTGCTCTGGAAATCACTCCCCGCCCCCCTCTTGTTTTAGCACCCCCCCCCCCCCCACCTTCCTTCCTGACCCCAGGGTCTTTTTACTTTGCCAGAACCTTCAGACTGGTTTTCTCCAATGCATGACTTCTAGGCTGGTCTTTCTTTCGAATGTCTCCCCAAGTCCTCGGTCCCTTCTCCAGCACACGAGTGGTTCTTTTCCCTGCCAGCCCCAGGCGAGAGAGAGACTGAGCTGCTGTTACACTAATTACCAGGCTATTACTGTTATTATTCAGCTGTGGAAAAGAGCCTTCAGAAAACCCCAAATATAATTCACCTTACTGACGTCTCTCTCCGTCTCTGTCTCTCTCCCCCGTCTCTTTCTCTGCCATCTGTCTCTGTCTCTCTCCGAGCACCCCTGTTTTATTGCATCCTGTGCCTTGCCTTCATTGTCCTTGTCAACATTGTCATTTAGCTTTTATTGATACGATTATTTGAGTGAGAAGAAGATAAGGGCTCCGTGCGGTTTTTCTTCCCTTGTTTCCTTTTTCTTTTTCTTTTTTCCAGTTTTTCTTTTTTTTAAAAAAAATTTTTTTTTTCAACGTTTATTTATTTTTTTGGGACAGAGAGAGACAGAGCATGAACGGGGGAGGGGCAGAGAGAGAGGGAGACACAGAATCGGAAACAGGCTCCAGGCTCTGAGCCATCAGCCCAGAGCCCGACGCGGGGCTCGAACTCACGGACCGCGAGATCGTGACCTGGCTGAAGTCGGACGCTTAACCGACTGCGCCACCCAGGCGCCCCAATTAATACCTTAATTATTAACAGTCCTCCCTTATGGTTTTCCCATTCCTGTGACTCGTCCTTGCCACCTGCTTGGCTCCTCACCGCCCCCCCCCCCACTCCTTCCGGTGTTCCGGTCACTGTTCCCTGACCCCGCCCGCCCAGGCGACGGTTACTCCACGACAGCACCGACTCTTACCAGCCCCAGCAACCCCTTGCTTCTTTCCCCCTTGTCCTTTTTTATTAAAAAAAATTTTTTTTTGTTTTAATGTTTCTTTATTTTTGAAGGAGGGAGACACAGAGGGGGAGTGGGGGGGGGGGAGGCAGAGAGAGAGGGAGGCCCAGAATCCGAAACAGGCTCCAGGCTCTGAGCTGTCAGCACAGAGCCCGATGTGGGGCTCGAACTCACCAATCGTGAGATCATGACCCAAGCCGAAGTCAGACCCTTAACCGCCTGAGCCCTCCAGGCGCCCCGAAACAGGACCCATTTTTCATGGTTTCTCCTACATATGGCCGGATGGCTTCTCCAAAGGGCCTACCAGTTTACACGTTTACCAGCAATGCCTGCGTCTGCCCAATTGAAGGGACACTAACCAGTATCGAGTATCGTGTTTTAAACTATTTTTGTTAATTTAATAGACAAAAATAGCACCGCCTTATTATCTTAGAATCCTGATTTGTTTGATGGGAGCTGACATTAGTCATTCCACAGATATCTATTAAACCTCTTCTCCGTGCTAGGCCCGTGTGCTGGGCCCCGGGGCACTGGTGAGTAAAGCAGGTACATGTTCTGGTGCCCAGAGGCGTGGAGTTCACCACCAGGTGGGAGGGGTCTCTCGAGGTCCAAAGAGGAAAGAGAATTCACCTCCCTCCCTATGGTTCAAACGCAGAGGCTTTAGGGAGGGACGTGCTTGAAGAAGTGTGGACAGAGGTGAGGGATCCCGCAAGGCAGGGGGGCACTCAGGAGCTGGCAATAACGGAGAGCCTTTACCACCCTTGAGCTGTAGCATTGGCATGGGGAGGGCTAGAGCCAAGGAGGGCTGGAGCTTTGGGGGAGGGGCTGCCTGGCAGGAGCCGTCCTGGCGGAGGGACCCAGCCACTCACCAGAGACGGGGCAGCAAAGCAGAGGGGAACTGGGGAAAAACTGCTCTGTCTTCCTTCTCCCGGCTCTGAGTTCCTGCAGGTGCCTCCCATTGGCCGAGAGCAGCAGGAATCCAGGGGGCCTGGGAACTGGGTGATGCTCAGAGGAGGGAAGGGCAGACGATGGGTCTGGCAGGGGCGGGGTGGGCATGTGGAGAACCACTTTCTCAGGAGGAGATGCTCAGAAAATAAATAGACCGTCAACAAATAGTTGCACAAGCGCTCCCAAGGAAAGCCGCGGGAGGCAGCGACGGGGAAGAGAGGTGGCGTGGGGGGTGGGATCTGCCTCGGCTGGGGATGTCAGGGAGGGACAGCAAGGGCAGCACGTTGAGTGGCCCTGAGAACGGGTCAGAGACCATTCTAGGTGGCATTCTAGGTTTGGCCGTGGCAACTACCTCGATCCTCACAAAACGCCCCTGATGGGCACTGTGATTACTCCCATTTCACAGATGAGGTTTTCTAAGGCCGTAGGAGTTCCTTGTGGAAAGCGGTGGCGGGGGTGGGGGGGAGCTCAGATGGTGCCCGATGCGCATTTTGTCATCCAAAATCTGACCCACTGGTTTTCAGTTGTATAGGTAGAACTATCTCGTTCATTTATTAATTCATCTGATGTTTCTTTTGTTTTTTTAAGGCAGTGTTATCTTTTTTAAAAATATTTTTAGAGAGACAGAGAGAGTGTGAATGGGGGAGAGGAGCAGAGAGAGAGAGAGACAGAATCTTAAGCAGGCTCTACGCTCAGTGTGGAACCCAATGGGGGGCTGGATCCCACAATCCTGGGATCACGACCTGAACCAAAATCAAGAGCCGCATGATCAACTGACTGAACCACCCAGGCGCCCCTAGCTCACATTTCTTGAGGGCTTAACAAGGCTAAATAAAACTGGTTTTTGTACTCGAGGGGTCTTATGCGAAGAAACACGTAAAGGTAGCTTGTTCAGACCGTTTGTACGTAGCAGCCAAGACTTTTATTTGGTTGTATGTAAAATAAAATACTGCAGTGACCCGAGGACCTTTTTTTTTTTTTTTCCTCATGATCCGTCCCAAAATGGCTGCTGTAGCTCCAGACATCACATCTGCATTTCAGGCAAGAAGAAGGTGGAAGGACAAAGGCCAGTTAAGACCGGTGCCCTTCTGTTTCACTGGCCAGCATCGTTCATGTGGCCGTACCTCCCCGCAGAGGAGCCCAGGAAATGTAGTTCCGAGAGCTGGAGAAGGCGGCGTGAGTGGATAACGGGTGGGCCGCCTCCAATCCTTCTTCAGCTTCCTTATGTTTGTCTTTGCGTTCAGACGATCCCCGGTCTTATAGAGGGTAGATGAAGGAACGGTAACGTTAGATTAAGTAGATCTTCACATGAGGCAGAGGCTTTGCCTTTCTCCATAGTCTCCCTGATGGCGTTTTATTGGCTTCGATAGCTGCGGCAGCTTAGTTCGGGGTTTTTCTGGCAAAATTCCCAGAGAGCAGGGTTTATCTAAACTACCTAATGTGCGGCGTTTGCAAATAATTATTAATAGATGTTTGCATTTTCCTTCTTTGTGAGTGCTGCTGTGGGGTGATTCTGTAATTGAAGAGGGACGTGGCAGAGTGTGGATTGCTATCCTTCCCACCCTACCCCTCCCGCAGCCTCCTCCATCAGGCTGCTCAGTGTCAAAATCCCCGAGGCGTCCTTGACTCCTGTCCTTCACTGTCACCCCACGTCCGATCCGTAAGCAGCGCCTGTCTGCTCTGCCTTTAAAATATATGCAGAAATAACCCTGCAGGGCACCCACCTGCTCAAGGCCCCCATCATGGACCGGGGCCGTCGCCTCTTCTGCGGACGCCCAGCTTTGCTTTCCTTCTCTCTCCGCTCCAGCGGCCGGGGAGAGACGGCGAACGCCTGAGTCGGTTCACGTCTCTCCTCCTCCCAGCACCCTTTGTGGTCCCCAGTTTACTAAGAATGAAAGCCCGAGTCCTCACTGCAGTCCGTAAGGCTCTGCACGTTCTGCCCTTATCGACTTGTCTGTACACATGGAGCATGTTCCTGCCGCAGGACCTTTGCACGTGCTGCCCCCCCCACCCCCCTCCAGCCTGGGATGCTCTTCCTGCAGATGTCTGATGGCTCCCTCCTTCACTTCCTTCAAGTTTCTGCTTGCATATTACCTTACCACGGAAGCTTCCCTGGCCATCCTGTCATTAAGTCACCCCACTTCGGTCCCCATTCCCGATGTAGGTTTCCTCACCGCATCTGCCGTATTACGTAATTATTTGTTGGTTGGCCATTGTCCCCTGTTAGAATGTCCCTTCAATGAGGGCAGGGATGTGAGCCCATGTGGCTCTGCGCTGTGCCCCAGGTGCCTAGAACAGCTCCTGGCACACAGTAGGTGCTCAACAAACGTCTCTCTCTCTATACAAATTATAAACGTGTATTTGTTTTTGAGAGAGAGAGAGAGAGCATGTGAGCAGGGGAAGGGCAGGAAGAGAGGGAGACAGAGGATCTGAAGTGGACTCCACAATGACAGCAGAGACCCTGGTGCGGGGCTCGAACCCACGAACCGTGAGATCGTGACCTGAGTTGAGGTCGGACGCTTAACTGACTGAGCCACCCAGGCGCCTCTCAACGAATATATTTAATATGTGAAGCAGGGCATGTTTGTATGGCCAGTCTGGAGAGACACTACATCTGATCCAGTTTGCAAGGGCGCCTGGGTGGCCGAGTCGCTTAAGCTTCTGACTTCGGCTCTGGTCGTGATCTCGCGGTTTGTGGGTTCGACCCCCGCGTCGGGCTTGGTGCTGACAGCCCGGAGCCTGGAGCCCGCTTCGGATTCCGTGTCTCCCTCTCTCTCTTTTTCATGTTGCCGTCGATCCACATCATTTCGAGTCATGTCGTCGCGTTTCAGACAACGATCGACAACCCGAGATAAACATTGGCAAACTCGTCGATCTGATGGGCTCCGGAGCGATGTTTGTGCTAGCCCGGAATGGATCGTTGTTGTTTTTTTTAAATTTTTTTTTAACGTTTTTTTTTTTTTTTAATTTTTTAAATGTTTTTTAATTTTTTTTAATGTTTATTTATTTTTGAGACAGAGACAGACAGAGCATGAACGGGGGAGGGGCAGAGAGAGAGGGAGACACAGAATCTGAAACAGGCTCCAGGCTCTGAGCTGTCAGCAAAGAGCCCGACGCGGGGCTCGAACTCACGGACCGCGAGATCATGACCTGAGCCGGAGTGGGCCGCTTAACCGACTGAGCCACCCAGGCGCCCCGGGAAGGGATCATTGTGAAGTTGTTGGTTCATTGGCGAAAATGTTTATGTTAGGACGACGTCAGCTTCCCTAAGCTCTTAACCGTGTGGTTATCGGGATAATGAACCATATAATGAATACTTAGATGATGAGGAACTATTGTATATAAAACATCTTTCTGCTATAATTACCTCTGTCTATCAAATAAAAGCCCGGGGGTGGGGAGGCCAGACAGAAATACCACGGAATACCCCCAATGTTTGTACTGGGGCAGTCAGGGGACAGTGGCTTAAATTTGTTTTTGATGGGGCACCTGGGTGGCTCAGTCAGTTAAGCACGGGACTCTTGATTTTGGCTCAGGTCATGATCTCACGGTCGTGAGATCAAGCCCCACACCAGCCTCTGTATTGAGCCTGAAGCCTGCTTAAGATTCTCTTTCTTCCTCTGCCCCTCTCCCCTGCTCATGCTCTCTCTCTCTCTCCCTCAAAAACAATTGTCTCTCTGACACGCTGTGTGGACTATCTCATTTAATCCTTGCGACCACCAAAGAAGACACTGTAATCTCCCCGTTTCGTAAATGGACACCCTGAAGCCAGAGAGGTTGGGCAACTGGCCCAAAGCCACACGGCTCAGCCACACATCATGCTGCCTTGTAACCCATCTGCGAGCCCGACTGAAATCTCTTTCTCGGGGCGACCTGGGTTTTTCCTGGAAATGGGAACCCCTAACACCGCGAGACACGTTCTTGAGCGAGCATCTCAGGTGGGAGAGTGAAGGGATTCCTGTGATGAAAGCATTTCCTCCACAAAAGACCCAGATGATGCCCGGGGAAGGAATAAAAGAGACGCGGAAAAGAGGCTTAACCTTCTGTCAAGTCAACCCCTGTGGTGTCTCTGTGGGACCCCACGCGTTGGCACAGCCTGAACAGAAATGCACTCGTGTTTCTCTCCGCAGGTACTTCTTCGGTGGAACTTTTAGTCCCTTCGGAGGAGTGGTGTTGGAATCTCTTTTCCGTTACCTTTATCTGTCTGTGTCTCTGACGAGTCCTTCCCTGCGTTTGACCTCCTTATTTGGGGAGCGCGGGAGGCTTCCTTTGGACGCGAGATAGAATTCCACCCGACGCGCAGTAAAGACCATCGAGGGAACCGGTGCTTGGGTCTTCGCTCCCCTGTGCCCGGTGCATCCCGCACGGGGCGTCACTCGCCCCTTCCGTGACGCCCCGGGGCACGTCCTGCTTTCGTCTCCGTTGTGCCGAAAAGGCAGTTGAGGTTCAGGGAGGTTCAAGGATGGCTCATCCTAAAATAGGGAGGAATGCTATTTTCGTTCTCTGGTGCTGCTTCTGGGCGGGGAAACCATCTCTGTGGCGTTGGAGGTCTGGTTCTAGGTCCCGGAGCTCGGTCGTGTGCAGAGCTGGGCTGACTCCCCAGACGGACGATGTCCAATAGAAACACAACAGCAGGGGCGCCTGGGTGGCTCTTAGGCCACTGACTCTTGATTGGGTGGAATAGAGACATTAATAATGAGATATTTTGCATTTTGATTCTTGTACTAAGTCTCTCAAATCTGCTGCGGATTCTTATACGTCTGACTTGATTTGGATCAGTCGTATTTCAGGTGCTCAGTGGCCACCTGGGGCTTGTGGCTGTATTTTGGGGCGAGTGAGTCCGAATCTTCTATAAGCAGTTCTGGGATTTTTCTGTTACACGATGAAGTTAGGGCAGCACATATGTTGGGGGTTCCTGATTTATATTCAGCTTTTATCCTGCAGTCCCCTTCAGTATTTTTCTTGTAGAAGGAAGGAAGGAAGAAAAAGAGAGAAAGGAGAAGGGGAATAGGGAAGAGGACAGGAAGGACGGGACAAAGAAGGAAAGGAGGAGGGAGGGGAGGAAAGGAGGGAGGCTGGGACTTCCTCTGGCCCCCAGATCTTGGAAGAGGTAACGGACTCTGTCCAACTCCGTTGTCTTAGTTTGGGCTCCCCCCAGACGCAGATCTGGAAGCCAAGAGGCAGTTGCTTTGGGGGCAGATCCCAGGACAGGCTGGCAGAGGAGGCAGAGGAGGGAAAAGTGATGGAGGTGCCATCAGTCAAGACAGCATGAGCGACTGGTCCTCTGTTACCAGCGGGGGCCTCTAGTGGGCAGCAGAGAGCACCTGCCTCCCCGCGACCACACCCCAGGACCCAGAGAGCTGGGGTCCTTACCCACCAACTTCCCTCGCAGCGGTTGAAGGATGCTCTCCTGGCATCCCAGCCTGCCGTGTGGACACTGTGGTGGCCAGAGAAAGCCCCTCCCCGACCACACCGGTGACGCCCCTGCCTCCTCGTAACTCAAAAGCGTTTCTTCCCCATCGCAAGCCCTCCTTAACTCGAAGCCTGTTAACGTTGTGACAGTCGGGGCGCCGCACGGGACGTGAGATTGTTTCTCTGTTGTCATCTCAGTGACGGAAAAGGCAGAACAGCTATGGAAGGACATCGCAGACGAATGCGGATATTTACATGTGACCCCGCAGGCACCCGTGTGCTCCCACATTTGTGTCGTCGCCGTGCTTAACCCTGGCCGCCCCCTCTGTTGTGGTGGTGTGTGTGTTTCCTGTTCTCTTTTTCAGTCGTTGGTCAAGACCGAAGAAAATAAAAGGGGCAAGTGTACCCCAGGCAAATTAATGCCGCTGTGAATCTAAGCAGGTGTCAGCGCCCGATTTCTCCCTTCTCGGTCCCCAGCCCCTTCCCTTCTCCCTATGGTGACATTGTTTGCATTTGGTCTTTGGTTTATTCCTCTGCTTCTTCTTAAAAAGTCTGCACAAGTGTCTTTAAACGTTCACGTCTTCCGTCTCTCTCTCTTAAAGATCGTTCTCATTCTGTACTTCCCCACAACGTCCCCCTTTCGCTTTCTGGGGCAGTGGGTTTCTTTTTTTTTTCTTTAATTTTTTAATGTTTATTTTTGAGAGAGACAGAGGGCGAGCAGGGGAGGGGCAGGGAGAGAGGGAGACACAGAATCGGAAACAGGCTCCAGGCTCTGAGCCATCATCAGCCCAGAGCCCGACGCGGGGCTCGAACTCACGCGAGATCACTCGAGATCTCGCGAGATCGTGAACTCCCGGACCGCGAGATCGTGACCTGAGCCGAAGTCGGACGTTCAACCGACTGAGCCACCCAGGCGCCCCTGGATTCCTGTTTTGACCTCTCTTGGCTGCTGGGGCTGGAGCGGTGAACAGGACAGGCAGGACCTGGGGGGCCCCAGAACTCAAAACATTTTAAGGGACACGCTGTGAATTTACGGGAGAACAAGCCTCGCAGGCGAGTTCCAGAAGACGAACGCATTAGCCGTGGGCTTTGAGTGTTTTGACTGCGCCTCCCAGGGCTGGCCGATCACTAGACATAGTGAAGGGCTCACCAGCGAACACGCGTTTCAACCGCAAACCCACCAACCCGAGCCCACGCCCCGCACCTCCTCTGTGGGGCTCTCGCACTCAGGGCCACCTACCCTGATCACCCCAGCGCCGGGTACCAGACAATCAGGGACAGCCTGGTGTCCCAGAGCCGTGGGGTCATGGGGACCAGCCAATCCTGAGCCTGCTTATGCTGCTCTGCCCCTTCCCTGGGGAAACCACACTACGGGGTCTTGCCCACATTCTTCCCTTGTTCTTGACCCCCACCTCCCCGCCCCCCAGCAACCCTCTGCTTCCCTCCGTGGCCCCGCACGACATGCGTGTCCCTACTCTTGGCATCTGGGAGGGGAACGAGCTGTTTGGTGGCCGTCATTTCCTCCTCTGGTGGCCTCACCGTAGCTGAATCGTAATAAAACCTGTATTTTATTTTTTGAAAACATGTATTTTTTTTTTTTAAGTTTATTTATTTTGAGAGAGAGGGCGGGCACGCACACACGTGTGAGTACAAGCGGGGGGGGGGGGGGGGGGGGAGAGAGAGAGAGAGAATCCAAGGAGGCTCCACACGGTCGGCACAGAGCCTGACTTGAGATCATGACCTGGGCCAAAATCAAGAGTTGGACGCTTGACCGGCTGAGCCACCCAGGCGTCCCTAAAGCCTCTACCTGAAAACAGTAAGGGTCTGACACTGGATGACAGCTTTTGGTCAGCCTGGTCACCTCCCTCCTCTCATCCTGTGTCCCTGTCTTCCCTCTGGCAGGAGGAGCCTCCTCTCTGCTCTCCCCCATGCCAGTCGCCAGGCTCACGGTCCGCGCTGTTGACGTTCCCTCGGCCCGGCCACCGTCCCCGATGTCTGCGCCTCTGTTCCTTCCTCTCCAAGGATCCCTGCCCGAACGCCACCCTCTCGGAGAGCTCTTTGTGAAATAACTCCCCTCCTCTTCTGTCTGACCCCCCACGCGCTCCAGTTTTCTTATAAAAATGATCTCTACCTGACATGTGATAGATCTACCCGAGTTCCCTCGTAGTTTTCTGGTTTCTCTGTCCTTAAAACATAAATTTCATATTTGTTCTATTCATGGCTCTGCGTATCCCTGATTGCCCAGGGGTAGGGCCTGATATTTAATAGATGCTCAGTAAACATTTGTTGTAGGGGCGCCTGGGTGGCTCAGTCGGTTGAGTGACCGGCTGTTGAGTTCGGCTCAGGTCACGATCCCACGGTTCATGAGTTCGAGCCCCACATCGGGCTCTGTGCTGACCGTGTGGAGCCTGCTTAGGATTCTCTCTCTGTCTTCTCTCTCCGCTCCTACCCCACTTGCTCTCTCTCTCTCTCAAATATAAAAAAACTTAAAAAAAAAACCCACCCATTTTGTGTATGAATGAAGAAACGGGCAAATGAAATTGACCAGGTTAACTAGCACGTTTGACTCGGTTATCTGTACCTTTGTGCCAGAACTTGTGTTGTTTTTCCAGCTGAGGTCGGGACTGAGCTCAGTGCTCAGCCCAGAGGAACCACCACGGGGTTTCCCGAAGCAGATGTAACTCATTTGACTGAATCCCCCTTTGCTAACGTCTCAGGATCCACGTGAATATGTAAGTTAGCATTTAATCAAGCTCCCGACTTAACAGAGAGGTGAGACGCTGAATATAATTTGCAATTGCCTGAGAATGTAGTAAGCTGGAACACCCTTGTTCCCATAATTAAGTGCGAGGTTCCTGCCGCCACACGAGTCAAGAACGCCTCAAGTGGCTTAGGTGCAAAGGACACTGTTCCTTCCGGAAAAGTTCAAACGTAGCACAGAAGACGAGACACCGGAATAAGAGCCACCGTGTTCCTACCGTCTGTCTTCAGTTGTTATTAACTCGTGACTCATCTTGTGATACTGAACCTAAACTTGTAACGTAACCTTACTTTGCCCATCAGAGCAGACCTTTGATTTGCTTTAACGGAACCCCGGGTTCCGTTAAAGCAAACCTCAGGCATCGCGTGATCTCATCTGTAACTATTTTAATACGCACTTCTGAAAGGCGAAGGGCTCTGCGGTCACTGTGGGACGCGTGTGTGGCCATTCCTTGAAATATCAAACATCAAATTACCCGTATGCCCCGGCGTCCCGCCTTGGGATGAGGAATATGCCCCAAAGAGGGACGCAGAGAGATTTGTATACCCACGTTCGTAGGATTGTTCGCAATAACCAAGAGGCGGACGCAGCCCGGGCGTCCGTTGACAGATAAATGGAGAAAAGCAGTTCAGCCACACGCGATTCTTCAGCGTTAAAACGGAAGGAAATTCTGACGCCTGCTCTAACGTGGGTTAGACCCTCGAGGGCATAACGCCGAGGGAAATCAGCCAGTCGCAGAAGGACAGATGCGGTGTGATTCCACTTCATATGAGGTCCTTGGAGGAATCAAATCCCTAGAGACAGAAGTTAGAGTGACAGGTCCAGGGGCTGGAGGAGGGGGCCGGGAATTCATTTTCAGTGGAGAGGATGGAGTTCTGGGGATGGACCGTAAAAAATGGCTAGGATGGGGGCGCCTGGGTGGCTCAGTCGGACTTCGCCCAGGTCATGATCTCACGGTCTGTGAGTTCGAGCCCCGCGTCGGGCTCTGGGCTGACGGCTCGGAGCCTGGAGCCTGCTTGGGATTCTGTGTCTCCCTCTCTCTCTGCCCTTCCTCCACTCATGCTGTGTCTCTCTCTCTCTCAAAAAATGAATAAACATTAAAAAATTGGTTAAGAGGGGCGCCTGGGTGGCTCAGCCGGTTAAGCGTCTGACTTGATTTCAGCTCAGGTCACGATTTTCATATTTTGCGAGTTCAAGCCCCCTCGTTGGGACCTGCTTGGGGTTCTGTCTCTCCTTCTCTCCATCCCTCCCCTGCTTGTGCTCTCTCTCTCTCTTTCTCTCAAATAAATAAATAAACTTAAAAGATTCAGATGGTAAGTTTTATGCGATGCATACTTTACCATAAGAAAGGACCGGCTCCTTTAAAAAACCCTGGCGGTATTCGTATGTGCGGCGGGACCAGGGTGCTACTTCTCAGTCCTTGTCTGGCTTTATGTCTGGCAGCCTTTGACCCTGGACTCCCCGTCCGCGGGGCTTCTGGATCACACGCCACCGTTTCCTTCTTCCTCCTTGATGGTACCTTCTCAGTCACCTCTAGAGGCTTCGGTTTCTCTGCTCTGCCTTTATTTTTTAAATATTTTTTAATGTTTTTATTTCTTCTTGAGAGAGAGAGAGAGAGAGAGAGACAGAGAGACAGAGCATGAACGGGGGAGGAGCAGAGAGAGATTGGGAGACACAGAATCCGAAGCAGGCTCCAGGCTCTGAGCCATCAGCCCAGAGCCCGACGCGGGGCTCGAACTCATGAACCGTGAGATCGTGACCTGAGCCGAAGTTGGACGCTTCACCGACTGAGCCACCCAGGCGCCCCTGCCTTTATTTTTTTTTTAAGTTTATTTATTTTGAGAGAGAGAGCGAGGGAGGGGCAGAGAGACAGAGACAGAGAGACAGAGAGAGGGAATCCCAAGCAGGCTCCATGCTGTCAGCACGGGGCCCGGTGCAGGGCTTGAACTCACGAACTGTGGGATCCCGACCTGAGCCGAAGTCCAAGAGTCAGACGTTTCACCCACTGAGTCGCCCAGGTGCCCCTCTGCTCTGCCTTTCAGTGTCCGCCCTTCTCACAAATCCCTCCTAAAGCCTCAACCCTCTCTGGGTCCATTGTCCGGGAACATTCCGTCTGCCTTCCAAGGTGTCCACACTGATAGTCCCTGTGCTAATTTCCTGTAGCTGCCGTATTTACTACAAACTAGGTCGTTTAAAGCCACAGAAAATTAATTCTGTCACTCTTCTGGGGGTCAGAAGTCCCAAATCAGGTGTCAGTGAGATCACACCCAGGCTCGAGGGGAGAATCTGCCCCTTGCCTCTCTCTTAGCCTCTGGCGTTTCTGGCAATCCTCAGTATCCCTCAGCTCAGGGAAGCACCTCTGCAATCTCTGCCTCCGTCTCCCATGTGCCATCCCCTCTGTGTCTGTGTCTTCTCTTTATCTCTTGTAGGGACACTTGTCATTGTATTTAGGGCCCACCTGCAGAGTCCAGGGTAAGCTCGTCTCGCAAAATCCTTAACTTGATGGCGTCTGTGGAGACACTTTTTCTAAATTAGATCACATTTTTAGGTTTTGGAAATCAGGATGTGGCCCGGTCCTTAGGGGCCACCATTCGACCCATGACAACTCCCAAATACGTGTCCCTGTTGGGATTTCTCTCCCGAGTCTGGAGCCGTGCAGCCAGCGGGCAAATCTGACTCCCAGGAGTACCCCAGTCTAATCGCGAGCAAATCGCAGGCAAACCCAAAGCGAGGGGCACTTTACAAAATACCTGGCCGGATGTTCCTACAGATGATCAAGATTGTGAGAAACAAGGAAAGAAACCGTCACAGAGAAGACTAGGGAGGCCAGGTGACTCGATGGCAGGCGGCAAACAGGAAAGGTTATTAGCGGCAAGACTAGTGGGATCGGAGCATAGGGAGCGTAGGGTTTGGTTAGTAGCACTGTCCTGATGTGGGTTTCTTAGTATTTTTTTAAATTTATTTTGAGAGCGAGAGAGAGACAGAGTGTAAGCGGGGGAGGGGCAGAGAGAGAGGGAGACACAGGACCGGAAGCAGCCTTCCAGCTCCGAGCCGACGGCACAGAGCCCGACGCGGGGCTCGAACCCGCGAACCGTGAGATCGTGACCTGAGCCGAAGTCCGATGCTTAACCGACTGAACCACCCGGGCGCCCCTGGTTTCTTAGTCTTAGCACACGTACCCGGGCTACGTAAGATGTGAACATGAGGGGGAAGCTGGGTGAAGGGCATATGGGAACTCTCTCGAACTATTTTTTCCAGCCTTCGGTAAATCTGACAGTCTTCCCAAGTAAAACGTTTGTTGGAAAAACTAAAAAGAAGCCAGTACTGAATCAGTCTGGGTCAATGATATTCACAGACTCCGATTCCAGGTGTGGAAAGTTGACCTGCGGTGGTTTTTAAAAAGCAGACTTTACGTTTTGGAGCCCACGTTTTAGATTCACAGCCAAGCAGAAGGCACAACGATTTCCCTTACACCCGCTGCCCTGCTCATGCATAGCCTCCCCCATCATCAACAGCCCCACCAGAAGGTACATTTCCTCCAATTGATGAGCACGCACCGACGCGTCCTTAACACCCGAAGTCCGTAGTTTGGTTACTTCCGGGTGTTGGCAGTTATGAAGAAAGCTGCTTCTAGACATCCGTGCGTAGGTCTTTGTGTGGATGTAAGTTTTCACCTCCAGTGGGTAAATACCAACGAGTGCCAGTTGCTGGATCGTGCGGGAAGAGGAAGTTGAGTTTTGTAAGAGGCCGCCAACCTGTCTTCCGAAGTAGCCGTACCATTTTGCGTTCCCGCCAGCAGCGAATGAGCATTCCGGCTGCTCCACATTCTCGCCGGCATTTGACTTTGTCAGTGTTCTGGATCTGGGCCATTCTGAGAGGTGTGCGGAGGTATTTCCTTGTTTTAATTTGCATTTCCCTGAGGACATGTAATGTGGGGACTCTTTCCATATGCTTGTTTGCCATCTGTGTATCTTTGTCAAGGTGTCTGTTGAGGTCTTTGGCTCATTTAAAACTCAAGTTTGAGTTCTTATTATTGAGTCCGCACTTGTCTTTTATTCTCTCGACAGTGTCTTTTGCAGAGCAGAGCGTTTTCCTTTTAATGAAGTTCAGCTTTTCCATTCATCCCAAGGTCGCTTCGATTTTCTCCTATGTCATCTTTTAGGGGTTTTGCAGTATTACGTTTTCTATTTAGTCTGCGATCCATTTTAATTTACGTGACGAGTGTGAGATCTGTGCTTAGATTTCCTTCATTTTTATGTGGGGATGTCTAGTTGTCGAAAAGTCAGTTTTCCCCATTGTATTTCCTTTGCTCCTTTGTCAAAGGTCAGTTGACTGTATTTATGTTGGTCTATTCTGAGCTCTCTCTCTCGTTCCATTGACCTATGTGTCTGTTCTTTCACCGATATTATACTGTGTTGATTACTGTGGCTTTATAGTAAGTCGTGAAGTCGAGTAGCATCGGTCCTCCAACTTTGTTCTTCTCCCTCAGTGTTGTTTGTGTTGGCTATTCTGGGTCTTTTGCGTCTCTGTATACACTTAAAATTTTTTTTAATGTTTATTTATTTTTGAGACAGAGGGAGACAGAGCCTGAGTGGGGGAGGGGCATAGAGAGAGGGAGACACAGAATCTGAAACAGGCTCCGGGCTCTGAGCTGTCAGCACAGAGTTCAACTCAGGGTTCGAACCCACGAACCGTGAGATCGTGACCTGAGCCGAAGTCGGACGCTTAGCCGACTGAGCCACCCAGGCACCCCTGTGTAAACTTTAGAATCAGTTTGTCAATATCCACAAAATAACTTGCTGCAGTTTTGATGGGGATCGCATAGAATCTGCAGACCAAGTTGGGAGGAACTGGCATTTTGATTATATTGAGTCTCGCCATCCATGAACATGGACTATCTTTCCAGATTGTGGAGGTTTTGACAAAAGTCCATTTACCTTTTCTTGACTGCTTGTTGTGTGGTAGTCATTGGGCTACGTGCCTAGCTGCTTGATCTGAATTAATCCTTACAGGAACCTGTGGGGTACGATTTGTGTCTCCATTTTACACACAAGGAAACTGTAGTTCAGAGAGGCCAAGAGCTTTTCCAAAAACACACAGCTAGGAAGAAGTGCCATAGCTAGGATTTGAACCCCACTCTGCATCCAGAGATAGGCTCCGGCCTCATTTGTTTTCGGAAATTTGTAGGGCATGGACTTCTTTAAAGTTATGTCTGGAGTGACAGCCACATTCCGTCTCTGGATTCACTCTTACTGCCTACATCGTGACCCACAAATGTCCGGATCATACGATCTGGTTTTTGTCATTTATACCCCCTGTCTCCCAGAGATCTTGGTCCTCATTCCCTGACTGGTATCCAGACCAGAAGGCAGAGACCAAATATCTTTTGGCTGATCCATTTTCGCAACTCAACATGACTGGCTTAGCTGGTAATTGTTTTAGAAGCCAAATGAATGCGATCCACAGTTATTTATTTGGGGCACCTATTTCAGAGATGCTAGCCCTGTTCACTGGAATAACATTCTCAAAGCCAGTATGGTAATGCTGCTGCTGATTGATAAATGAAACTTCCAGCTGGCAGATGTGTTAAAGATTAGAACCAATGGCTGAGACTGATTTCCGGAGGCCTGCTGTTAAACCGCTTCTATGATGCTAATGAGATTCTGTGTTCTACCTGGTCAACATTAGTAATTTGGATGAATGGGGAGCAAGGAACTGCCAACTGCAGTCATTCGAGAAGCCTGTGAAGATTTCTTGCTCACCCATCCCCGCTGGCTAGGTGATAGTAAGATATTAGAGATTCATTCCTTCGGCTAGCTGCATTTTGTTGTTGTTGTAGTTCTCTGTAAAGTGAATCCGTAGGATAATGCCCGTGGGGGCCTGTCACACTTTTGGGTGCCTGAGTTTTGAGTTCATTCTAGAAAAGGGTGATGGAGCAGTTGAGGGGGTTGGAGGACTTGGGATGATGCTGAGGAAGGAGAGGTATACTCAAACATGTCAAAGTTCGTAGTCAGGTGAGTTTGGGGGATGTCATTTGGTGGGGGGAAAGGGTAGACTCTCCTGGCACTTCGGTGGGGAGCATTTGGAAATGTGCGTGGATATCCGTGCTTGTCACAAGATTGGGGGTGCAGATGACACTTAGCAGGCATGGGCCGGGCGTACTAAACAGCCCACAAGGTACCCGACAGCCCCGAACAACAATCTTCCCACCACAATCGCCACAAATGCCCCGCTGATAGTTCTAGAGAATGCCAAGACAGGGATGGCAAATTTGTCCCTTCCAGGGCAGCGACTGCCAAAGCTGGCCGTACCCCCAAGGACTTGCTGAATGAAAAATCAGGGTAGAGGGGAGGGCCCAGGAGTCTGAATTTTTACAACACCCTGCAGGTGGCTCTGATATGCAGCCAGCCTGCCTGCTCTCGAGGCGTGGGTTAGAGCGCTCCGGAGGACTGTTCTTCGTCTTCTAGTAAAACAAAACAAAACAAAACAAAAGAACGGTGTCTGTTGCAGGGACTTCACAGTCAAAGTACACAGTGAGAATTACAGGCCACTATGACAAGTGGTGCCACATGGGTATCTACATTCAGAAGGGTTACAGACGTTTGCTTCTCAAGTGTAGCGCACGTAGAAAACTGTGTAACTCATAGATGGTGAGTCTAGCGTGCGCGTGTGTGTATATATGTATCCTATAGCCATTCATCTACTGATGGACCCTTAGGTGGCTTCCATACCTCGGCTATTGTAAATATATGTAGGAATCGTACACTATGTTCTACTGCGTGTCTGGGTCTTTTGGCTCCGCATCGTGATCGTGAGACAGACCCGTGCGTTTGTACGCAGCTGGGGAACCACCATTCCCGCTGCTTCCCGGGACCGCACGTGCGAATGTTCCACGGCGCATTTAGTCCACTTTACTGTCGAAGGACATCGGGGACGTCCCCAGTGCTTAGCTAGTAGGAATGTGCTGCTGTTCACATTCTAGGGCGTGTCTTTCAGCGGACGCACGAGCTCGTCCCACCTGGGCACGTACCCACGGGGGCCGATGCCGGACCGCAGGCTATTCAGACGCCAAGTGTTGGTAGAAATGGCCAGCGTTCCCAAGGGGTTGTACCAGATTACACTCCGGCCAACAGAGCCCAAGTCCCATGTGGTTTCAGATCCATGGCGGGGACCCGGTGAAGTTTTAAAACCTCTCTCAGCCTCAGTGTTTTCATCTGTAAACTGGGGCTTCTGTGAACGCTCCGTAGAATCTTTACCCTGGTGTGGACTTTATCAGCGGGAGGCCACTCTTTCCTGAAAAACTCTGGGGTCTTAGAAATCTGGGTAGGTGACGCTCTTGTGACGAAACGCAACGGTCTTCTCAGGCAAGTCCACAAAAACAAGTAATATAAAAGTTCACTTTTCACGATGCAGTCTTCTTACACGACTGGCTGTTTGCATCCATGTACGTGGGGTTACTTTTCGCTTCACGTTGGCTCCCATTTGCCTTTGAGATACGAAACGACATCAGATATAAAAATCATTAAGATTTGTCGAGAATCCTATATATACCATCTCCTTGCCTCTGTGTTGCTTGTTTTAATCATTTTGCCCATACCTCGACAAGCTAGAAAATCTTATTTATTAATTAATTAATTAATTAATTTATTTATTTATTTATAGAGAGAGTGTTGGAGTGGGGGGAGGGAGGGGGGAGGGATAGAGAGAAAGGGAAAATATTAAAAAAAATTTTTTTTTAATGTTTATTTATTTTCGAGAGAGAGAGCACAAGTGAGGTGGGTAGGGGGAGGGTGATGCAGAGAGAGAGAGAGAGAGGGAGGGAGACCCAGAATCCGAAGCAGGTTCCAGGCTCTGAGCTGTCAGCACAGAGCCCGATACGGGGCTTGAACTCGTGAACTGTGAGATCATGACCTGAGCCGAAGTCAGATGGTCAACCAACTAAGCCACCCAGGCGCCCCATGAGAGAGGGAAAATCTTAAGCAGACTCCACGCTCAGCGTGATGCCCCCCGCGGGGCTCAACCCACGACTCTGGGATCATGACCGGAGACGAAATCGAGAGTCAGACACTCAACCAACTGCGCCACCCAGGCACCCCGAGTTAGAAAACTTGAAGGTGCTATATAAGCAACCTGTAAAAGCTGACTCATAGGCACAGAATGGGGAATTTGTATAAAGATGTATCTTTTCTAGAATGTTCCAAAGAACTCAGTTACTGATGGGGGCGGGGCACCAACTCAGATTCACCTAGCTAAGGCTTGAAAATAATTTGCCGCCTTCGTCCTCTTCCCCAACCCTATCCGCATCCCTGCCTTCCAAATCTATACACTGCTTTCTGAAAATTCAGTGGTTTCTGGGTACATCTACTCTGAAAGACAGTTTGGTGACATCTTATAGACCTGAGGACAGGCATACCCTGGGACCCAGAAATTCCATTCCTAGGGCTATTCCTACAGAAATGCATGCCTATAGGCACAAAGAGTATTTGAGGCAGGAATGTTGAAAGCCCCAACTGGAGACAATCCAAATGTCCATCAAGGGGATAATGGGTAAACAAATTGTGGCATACTCTTTCAATGGACTACTATGCAGCAGTGAGAGTGAACCAGTCAGCTACACGTAACAACAGATGAATCTTTTTTTTTTTTACATTTATTTATTTTTGAGAGACGGAGTGAGACAGAGCACAAGTGGGGGAGGGGCAGAGAGAGAAGGAGATACAGAATCTGAAGCTTGCTCCAGGCTCGGAACAAGCCGTCAGCACAGAGCCTGACGCGGGGCTCGAACCCACGAACTGTGAGATCATGACCTGAGCCGAAGTCAGTCATTTAACCAACTGAGCCACCCAGGCGCCCCAACAGATGAATCTTAAAGACATGATACTGGACCAAAGAAGCCAGACATCACGGGATACATGCTGTATGTCCAAAAAGATGCAAAGTGGAGCTGTATTGTTTAGGGATGCACAATAAGGTAGCAAAAGTATAAAGAAAAGCTAGATTATTAATACTATAAAGTCACCATAGTGATTATTGCTGTGTGTGTGTGTGTGTGTGTGTGTGTGTGTGTGTGTGTGTGTGTTTCTGGGAAAGGGGCAATGTTCCATTTATAGCCCTGGACCTGGGTGTTAGTTTCAGGGGCAACATCTTCACCTGTACATTTATGCTTTAGACATTTTTTCTGTGTGCTGATTCAATGTCACAGTATACAAAGGGGAATGGGAAGTAAATTGCGGTGGTTCTGGAAAGAAGCGAACACCACGCCCCAGATACCACCGGGAAACCCTGTCCAGACAACTAGGACCTGGTTTAATGATCTGCCGCTGGCCGTTAAGATTTGCCACCTCTGGAATCTTTTCAAGATGAGCCGGACCTTTTATGCCAGCTTGCAGGGCCTCTGTGATTTGAAACTTTGACAGAAGTACCCCCAGACCGTTCTCCTCAAAATTGTGTCCTCTGCTAAACAGACCAAATTTGTTTAGGACTGATTGCACCCCTAGACTCGAATCCCCTTCTCTTTTTATCGTGAAGTTTCTTCCTCCCAAGCTCCTCTTTGCAAGATGCCGAGAGCGTCCGGTTGTCAGCAACCGAAATGGAACCCGTTGGAAAACAAGGTTTCCTCCCAGGGGAGGAGGAATCTGTCGTCCCAACTCCCCCCCCCCCCCCCCCCCCCCCATCCTCCCGACCATCCAGCTCTCCCCTCTTCTCCCCACAAACTCCGCTGAGCCGGGTCCCCTCGCGCCTCCGCGATTGGTCGCGGGCCATCATGTGTCGGCATTCTGGGTGGGTCTTTCTCCCGTTCAACTCATCAATCGCTCCTCTTTGGAGCTTCGCTGGCTAGTGGTTTAGACCTTTGAGCCCATTTTCCCTCTTCCTTCCTCTTCCCCCACCCCTCCCCACCAGTCTTATTTTAGCAAAACCTAGAAGAGGGAGGAGGAGGAGGAGGCATTGGGGGGTGGGGGGGTGGGGGGACGCCAGGCACTGCAGCATCCGGGAGCAGCTATTGAGTGGCTAAGCGAACGGCGCATACCTCTCTCTCCCTCTCTCTCTTTTTCCCCTGTTGGAATTTTCAGGATTTCATTGCTGCAATTTAACCCCGAGATGAGGCACGGTTAAGCGAAAGGCTGCGTGCGCGCGCGCGCGCGCGCGCGCACACACACACACACACACACACACACACACACTCCTTCGGGAGCAGAAGAGGCAGCCGCTCGTGATTCAGGAAGAAAAAAAAAAAATCACCTGCACCCTGCGGCTTCAAGACTCCTTAAGAGCCCCTCCGGAACGTTTCCCTCCCCCTCCCCTTCTTTCCTTTCCCGTTAATATTCATTTTCCTTTAATTTCATTATCATTATCATTATTATCATTATTTTTGGCTACAGATCTTTGAGCATTTTTAAGGTCTAGGAACTCAAGCAAAACAGAAAGGGGGATTTTTTTAAAATTTTGGGGGCTGCCCTCCCCCCCCCCGCAAAGACCTCGTTTTTATTTTTATTTTTTCAATAAAAAATTTTTGTTTCTAATGGGCCGAGCGCACTCCTTTTGCAAGATGCCAGCCTGAACCCGGACCTCGGAGGAATTTGAAGCTTCCACTGCGTCCCGGGGGGGGCGTCCTTTGCAAACCGTTCGCGTCTTAAAGGGGGTGTGCGTTGTTTTTTTTTTTTTTTAAACTGTCTTTTTTTTTTTTTTTTTTTTTTTTTTTTTTTTTTTCCGGAGTGGGTGGACTGGGGATTGCCTGGATTCCTTCCTCGGTTATTTTTTGCCTCGCTTCCCTCTCCCTCCCCCCTCCCCGGCCCCCGCGCCCCGCCCCCGCACCCTCCTCCCGCCCCTCCTTCTCCGGGGTCAGCCGGAAGATGTCCCGAGCCGCTATCCCCGGCTGGGGCCGGGGCAGCCGCCTTGTGAGCCCCCGACCCGAGGCGCCGAGCCGCCGCCGCCCGATGGGCTGGGCCGTGGAGCGTCTCCGCAGTCGCAGCTCCAGCCGCCGTCTTCACAGCCCCGGCAGCATCGGCATCGGCATCGGCGGCGGCGGCGGCGGCGGCGTCTTCCGCATCGTTCGCCGCAGCGTAACCCGGAGCCCTTTGCTCTTTGCAGAATGGCCCGCTTCGGAGACGAGATGCCGGCCCGCTACGGGGGAGGAGGCTCCGGGGCAGCCGCCGGGGTGGTCGTGGGCGCCGGAGGCGGGCGAGGAGCCGGGGCAGCCGGCAGGGCGGGCAGCCCGGGGCGCAAAGGATGTACAAGCAGTCAATGGCGCAGAGAGCGCGGACCATGGCCCTCTACAACCCCATCCCCGTCCGACAGAACTGCCTCACGGTCAACCGGTCTCTATTCCTCTTCAGCGAGGACAACGTGGTGAGAAAATACGCCAAAAAGATCACCGAATGGCCATATCCTTTGCCCGAACCCGGCAGCGAACCCCGGCAGCTGCGCCTCCCCCCTCCTCCCTCCGCTTCCCCTCTTCCAGGCTGGGAGAGAGACCCGGGGGTTGATGGGAGGTGGGGGGGTCTTCCAGGGCTGGGGAGAGGGGGCACCGGGGAGGAGTGTGGAGAATCTCTCCACCCCGAGCTGGGTTGAGCTACCGTGGAGGCTTGGGGTGAGGGGGCCGGGGGAGCCGGGGCAGCCGGGGGAGCGGATTCCTCCTAAGGACCGATTCCGGAATGAGGGCTGGGCCCTGGGGTCGTCACAGGGCCTGGGTGGGGGGCTGCAGGGCCAGGGCGGGGATGGGTCAGAGTCTTCCCAAATGAGCGTGGACCCGGCCGGGGCCTGGGCTCTCTCTCTGGCCAGGGCAGGAGAACCGTGGGGGGCTCCGGCCGGGTTTCCTTAGGTGCCCCTCGCTGGAATCCGCCGGAGCCTCCAGGAGCCCCAACCCAGCTCCCTGGCTTCTCCACCCCTGCCTTCCCTGAGGAGGAGGGGGCCGCTCTCTGAGGGCAGGGCGTTAGGGGTGCCCAGGGCCAAGAGCTAGTGGACGAACATGTGGCCTTCACACTGAGGGGCCAGCGCTGGTCCTAGGTAATATCCCCGGCCGGGCCACCGGCCCGGATCCGGGGAAGGCAGTGGTGGGTTGGGGGACACTTCTGCTGCCTGTGTCTGCCAACCACTGCTCAGGGTCCCCATCATCGTTTGGGGTGTACAGAGCATCCCATTTGCCCCATGTAGGGCCCCGAACGGAAAGACCCAGATGGACCGTTTCAATAGGAAAGACAGGGCAAAGCAGAAATGGAGCGGCAGGTCCTTCCTAGGGTAGAGTGTCAGGCCGTGGGTTGGATTCCACTTCTCCCACCCTAGGGAGCCGGGAGGGGACACCGGGAGAATCAGCCTCCATGTGGACACCTCCAGCAGGTAAACGCCTTTTTTTTTTTGGTTGTTTTTTTTTTTTTTCGTTAAATCGAAGGTCCAGAGGAAGTAGGTGAAGACCACGTTTTTCTCTATGGAGATGCTATCAAAATGCAGATCCCCCTTGTGTTTCTTTAAATCTGTGCCTGCTTGAAATAAACCTTGAGGAGGGCTTAACATCTGTTAAGATGTAGGCAGGCAAGGATGGGTAAGTAGTTGGGCTTTCTAGCAGTTATTTAAGCGTGACCCAGATTCCAAGTGGGGGGACGCACCCTGCCCCCCAGGCTGACTGGCCACTGTGCCATATGCCCAAATGTGCTGTTCGTCGGGTTGGTTCCAACTGGCTGCCTTCCGGGTACAAGTGAACGGGGCTGGATGAGCCCCCATGCCATCATCTTTGGTTTCCACTGCTCTGTGCTCAACGGGGCTGGGCCTCAGGTGGTCCCAGGGTTGCTTGTTTGGGGAGCCCTGTGGCCGGTGGAGTCATTTTTAGGCAGGCTCAAAATCGAACCAGCTTGCGGCTTGTGGGGGCT